>NW_026294514.1:32969125-34331625 GCF_007827085.1 Peromyscus californicus insignis
CCAGAAAAGAGGCATGATGGCGGGAGTACCAAAATAGATGTAGAATTTAACCTTCTTAATTTCAAACTCATACTCCTTCCTTCCTGTCACCTATAGCTAAAAATTGGCTTTCAATAAATATGAGGGCAATTTTAAAGCCTTTCAAAACACTTAATACCTTACTTTAAAAATTAAGATCACACTCATTTCAATACCAAGTAACTCTTCACAGGTATAGAAAAGACTAGTACAATTTAATATAACTGGGTTTAGAGATGGCTTGGCAGTAAAGGTGCTTGCTACCAAGTCTGGTGACTAGAATTCCATCCTTGATCCTCAGAGCCTACATGATAGGAAAAGAAACCTCCAAATTGTTCTTTTTCAGACATAGATCCTAGCAAGTATATATACACACACACCCCGCCACATACCCATTTAAAAAAGTTAATGTAACCAAATCATAAATTAAAGAGACAGGTGAAAAAAGAAAAATAAGTATGTACATTATAATAATAATAAAGGTTTGCCAAAGATGGAAAAAAAAATCACCACTTTAAATAAATGATAGAATGAACTGTTTGAAGAGAAATAACTATTCAAACTTACTTTATTATTTTGTGTCTGCATGTACACCTCTGCATCAAATGAATGTCTAGTGCTGGCAGAGGCCAGAAGAGGGTGTCAGACCCCTTGGAATTTGAGTTACCGACTGCTGTGAACTACCATGTGGGTGCTAGGAATTGAGAAAGTCCTTCTGAAGAGTACCCAATGCTTTTAAACAGCTGAGCCATCTCTTCAGCTCTAGAGAAATCAATTTTAATCCTTACCTCATACCATACAGAAATTAACCTGAAAATTACCATATCTAAATATAGAAACTAAATTTATAACTAAAGAGCTAGAAGTAAATCTCTACATCTCATGGTAGAAAATAATTTCTTAGGACATCAAAATAATAAACCATAATGAGCCAGGCAAGATGGCACATGCCTTTAATCCCAGCACTCGGGAGGCAGAAGCAGGTGAATCTCTGAGCTCTATCTAGGCCAGCCTGGTCTACAGAGCAAGTTCTAGGATAACCAGGGCTACACACAGAAACCCTGTCTCAAAAAACCAAAAAAGAAAAAAGGAAAAAGTTACTAACTAGATTTTAAATATTAAAGAGTTTTCTTCTTCTGAAGATTTTTGAAAAAGCAAGCAACAAATTGAAAAAATATTTGTAGCATATTCATATGTGGTGGTTGGAATGACAATGTCACTATAAGCTCTTATGTTTGAATACGTGGTCCTCAGTTGATGAACTGTTTGGGAAGTGTGGCCTTGTTGGAGGAGGGCTTTCCCTAGGGGTAGGCTCTAAGGTTTTGAGAGACTAGTACTTTCTGCCTCCTAGTTGTGGATCTGGAGCTCAGCTATTCCTGACATCATGCCTTTGCTCTGCCTTCACAGACTCTAAATTTGCTGAAACTCCAAGTCCAATTAAATGCTTTCTTTTATAAGTTTCCTTGGTCATGGTGTTTTTATCACAGAAATAGAAGACAATGTGACAAACATACATACATACACACACACATCTCAAGATAATATATTTACGTAGCTTACAAGCACATAAAGGATGTGCAATATCATTAGTCATTAAAGGAAGATTAAATCCGTGATACAACTGAACACAAACTAAACTGACCAAAACTACTTAGACTGCAGAAGACATGGAGCAACTGGAGCTCTTGCTTTAGGGCAGTTTGGGTAGCTTCTTAAAAGTCAAGCACATAGTGTTTCTCTCCTCTCTTCGCTCCCCGTCCTCTCTCCTCCCCCTCTTCTCTTCTCCTCTCCCCTCCTCCTCTCCTCTCCTCCTCTCCCCTCCCCTTCTCCCTCTCTCTCTCTCTCTCTCTCTCTCTCTCTCTCTCTCTCTCTCTCTCTCTCTCTCTCTCTCTCTCTCTCTCCACAGGTGAGTGTGTATATGGATGTTAGAGGACAACCTTAGGTGTAGTTTCCCAGGGGGTAGTCACCTTTCTCTTTCTTTCCCTCCCTCTCAATAGTCTCTCACAGGCTTGGGGCTCATCTCCCCAGTTCTGGGATTATATGTAAATGCCACCATGCCTGGCCTTTTTTTTTTTTAAACATGGTGGTGGTTCAGGTGATCAAACTTCAGGCAATTCAATGCCAACCAAGTTATCTTTCTAGTTCCACGGTTCTATTCTTAACAGATCAAGTCTGGTACAAAACCCAAAGCTTTTCATCAACAAGAGAACTGATAAAGAAAATGTATCAAATCTACATGCAGTAAAAAGAACCAGCTACTGATACTACACGTCCTAGATGAATCTAAAAAAACACTGAACCATGAAACTTCAACACAAACAATACATATAATTATATTTATATAAAATTCTATATAAGGCAAAACAACCCACAGAAATAAAACATTAATCATTAGTTACCTGGCACAAAGAGTGGTTGGGGGGAACTGACTACAGACAAATACAAAGAAATATAGAAGGTGGTATTCATGATTGTGATAATGGACAGAAAGGTACCTTACTTTTAAAGCTTAGCAAGCTATGCACTCATATAATATGAAAACTATACCTAAATAATGTCAATTTAAAACAACAAAAATAAAACATGCCCCTGTGACGAATGATACTCACAAAGGTCAATGGCTGAATTTTACGCAGTTTCTCCTAATGGTATTCAAAGAGTGTTTCTTAAGTTTACTCCATCAAGAAAGACTCAAGCAATAATAAGTAAGAGTTAGAAACATAAGCCATACCTCAAACGTGTATTTCTCTCTATTATTAAAGAGCATTAATATGGTCATCTGGAAAGTGGAGACTTGCAGTATGTGCTTCCGGGTATTAGAACCAGTTACTTGTGCACCGCCAACACCAACCTCAGATCCATCTTCCTGTTGGATTTTTTCAAAAAATAAAAAAGACATTATCTCCTAACAACTTTAATCACAATCTCCTCCCCGCCAATAAATATACCTCATTCCTATATAATAGAAAACCTGCTTAACCCACATGCACTCACAGACACCCACCCACCCCTTTACCAAGGGACTGTCCCCATTTCCCTACACAGTGAATACTTCAATGTAGCCAAGAAAAGTGTTTATATACCTAAGGAGTTAACAGTGCCAAGTATTTTTCAACTAAATAAATTATAAAGTTCTTCATCTTTGTTAATTATATAAAAATGCAACAATATTTACACATGCATTTAACAACACTAAAAATGCTTTGGTGTCATAGCAACTCATCGAATGAAGTCTAGGTTACAATCTAGATTAAGGCATCTAAGTTGATTAATTTTCAATTTTAAGTCAAATGACCTTGGCTTGATTCAAACCAAGTAGTAAGAATAAATCTAGACCTCAAAATTTTAAAAATTACTTTTTGAAAAAGAAACAAATTATTTGTACATCATTTAAAAAATGATTCTACAAATATTTGCATGTCTTGCAAGTATTAAGTGTTAATCTCCTGGGTTTGATTGATCAGAAGAACTAAAAGAACTTTAAAAGGGGGTACTTTGCTTTGTATGCCCTCAAATCAACTTATATTATGCTAGACTTGGCAACAGGGTCTCTGGCTAAATCTTATAAATAAAATCCATAATTTCTCTATTATTTTATTCTTTAAAGAAGACATGATCTTCCTGTTTTCAAATGCAGTTAGCAAATAACACATAATAAATAAAAGCACAGATTTTAAGCTTTCCAACTTATGAGATGGAAGTAACAGCTATACTCAGGTCAACCAAAATCACACACAAATTCTGTACATGAATTTTAAGTTACTCTGCATATTGAAAGTGTCAGTATTTACCTTTTTAACTGGACCATAAAAGGTAGCATTGAGATCTGCAGAACCCATGTGATGCTGGAGTGTGAGCTGTCGACCACTGTGTTTGGCTAAGTAGAACCTATAGCAAAGCAAACCAAGTTTTAAGAAATTATACAATTTATGCATTTGAAATTACAAATCGTAAGACAACAATCCTTAGCAAACATAGAGATAAGAGACATTAAAAGATGAAGGAGGCCCTTAGGAATTAAGTTCTGTTCTTGCTTTTTATCAGAAGAGGAAAGTAAGGGTTGGGTACAGGGTGTCGATGTAGGATCAATGCAACTTAACTACGTACCAACACACTAAATCATCTCTCTTGTACACTCTAAGCCAGCTCTTCAAAAGACTTTCTCCACAGTCTATCCTAAGCCAGTGATCGACACTAACAGTGCAAAACAACACTACTAACATGGCCCAATGCCAAAGGAAGGACATTGAGACTCTTCTGAAGTTTTATTTAATCTGTTCTTACACGCTACAAGTTACTAACAAATTCTTCTGAATATGAGGTTTAAAGTGGAATATATTTACCATCAATAAGAAATACGACTAATGTGAAAACAAAATTCATTATTTGGTTATTTATATTCAGAAAGTGTCTTATTAAGGTGTTACCTTCTAAATATCTCAAAAGCATGTCTTGGTGCTGGTGGGATGTTGCACTTTGGTGTGGCTGACTGAGTGGGCCAATATCCCGTTGTGAGAACCCGGACTGTGAGATCAACACCACCTAAAGATACCTAAACAAACAGAAAGCAATGAACTACAACAGACTAGATTCATTATCTACCCATACAGTCTGTTACAATTAGCAAAGTAGTTGTAAAGTGGATATCTTCACGTCTAGAATTAGAGAGAGAGAGAGAGAGAGAGAGAGAGAGAGAGAGAGAGAGATCTTCATAAGAATTGGATGTTTAATGCTTTCCAAGTAATAATAACTATTGTCTAAGCTGTTAACTTTAATGAACACAAGATAATTCTTCCATGTGAGTAGAATCGTTTTAGACAAAACTGTATCTTTCATGTCTGCTTTTTTTTTTTAATAGAATTTTTTTTTTTTTTGGTTTTTCGAGACAGGTTTTCTCTCTGTGTAGCTTTGCGCCTTTCCTGGGACTCACTTGGTAGCCCAGGCTGGCCTCGAACTCACAGAGATCCGCCTGGCTCTGCCTCCCGAGTGCTGGGATTAAAGGCGTTCGCCACCACCGCCCGGCTAGATAGTATATTTTTTAAGAGCAAAATATTTGTTGTATGACTCTTTAAAGTAAATACAAGAACCACTGTGCCTTCAACAGGTTCTAAATCTTAGCAGAGTTGTGTTCAGCATGAAGATCCACAATATTTTAATAGAATTCAAAGACCTCAGGATGCTCACGTTTGCTTTGCAGATTCTGCTGCTGTCCTTCTACTGTTTCCAACACAGGGAAAAGCTTAGGAGATTTAAAGCTTATGATCTGCAGCATAAACAGTTACTTCAAAAGATTTCTTAAATTATTAGTTTTAGCCGGGCGGTGGTGGCGCACGCCTTTAATCCCAGCACTCGGGAGGCAGAGCCAGGCGGATCTCTGTGAGTTCGAGGCCAGCCTGGGCTACCAAGTGAGTTCCAGGAAAGGCGCAAAGCTACACAGAGAAACCCTGTCTCGAAAAACCAAAAAAAAAAAAAAAAATTATTAGTTTTAATTATGTTTATATGTGTGTCTGTGTGAAATTGTGCACATAAGTGCAGTTACACTCACAATACAGAGAGGGTTTCAGAGCCCTTGGAGGTAGAGTTATAGGCAGTTGTAAGCTGGGAACCAATAAAAACTCTTATCCACTGAGCCATCTATCTGTCCAGCCCCAACAACTACTTTTAAATACACGTGTAGAGTGGCCTGAAAGTAAATGAACTGCCAAAGATATTATTTAAAATGAAGAAAGAGACTTCTGAAATATAAAAGCAAAGATCCAACATTTGAGAAAAGAAATTAATGCACACTCTTACCCCTGTTGCCTGTAGATGTTGCCTGAACTCATCCATAGTTGTGTTTGAGATGCTCATATCCCTAAACATTCCTTCCAGTTTCGATGTGAATTGACATCCACACTCAGTCTACAGAGACAGAGCACAAATACGTACAAATAAATAGTGGACTTTCCTATGAAAAGTGCAGAAACAAAGTCTTTCACGTTACTGCCATCCCTGATTATCTCCTCTGAAAGTCTTTTCTCTGGTTGCTATATGTGTATGGCTATTAAACTTCAGAGTGTTTAAGAATAACTTAAAGATTTTAGATATCATACCCAGGCTCTTTCAGAGATTCAAATACACTCCAGAGAAAGTAGGGTCTAAACTGACACTTCTACAAACAGCTCAGGGGATTCTGGTACAGTTTAGTTTAGAAACCACTCTATGTAGCAGTACTCAAGAACTCTGACGTTCTGTACCTTGAACAAAGGAAAGCAAAGCCTCCTGCTCTAAACCAGACTACCTTGAGTAAGTCTGGAAGTAAACATTTAAAATCCAACAATTTCTAAATATAAGTTGATGTTGCTGGTGTTCAACCACACAATCAACATTGTTAAGCATACTACATTCATTTTTAAATACAGCTTACCTTTAATTTAGAAATCATATTTTTTTCAGAATCATCAGAAACACTTTTATTCGTGAGCAGTCTCCTTGCCAGGTGTTGTTTATAGTAACGTTCAAATACATCTTTTTCTTGCATAAACCTAAAAAGGACCATTGCCTTATCCAATATTGTTTCTACTTCTTGTTCTGTTAGCTGCAAAAGTAATCAAAAGACAATTTAGTTTAAAAACAACCATATTTGGTTAAGAGAAAGGATGTGATTTGAGAATGTTCCCCTACTTTATCCATTCCTATACTCTCTAGTGCATTTTTAAAGAGTGAGAGAGAGACTACTACTCAGATGGGTCATTAATTATTACAGGGCTGGACTAAGAATAGATGAAATTTCATTAACAAAGCATATATTAAAACTTTCTGCAGAAATTTACATGGCGATAGATTTTTTTTTTAAAGGGTTCATTAAAAACCTCAAAATTAGCCGGGCGGTGGTGGCGCACGCCTTTAATCCCAGCACTCGGGAGGCAGAGCCAGGCGGATCTCTGTGAGTTCGAGGCCAGCCTGGGCTACCAAGTGAGTTCCAGGAAAAGGCGCAAAGCTACACAGAGAAACCCTGTCTCGAAAAACCAAAAAAAAAAAAAAAAAAAAAAAAACAAACAAAACAAAACAAAACAAAAAAAAAAACCTCAAAATTGGCAAACAAATGGGTAAATTTTTGTTAAATCCAAAGGATAAAAAGGCTTCTTTATCTTATATCTTTAATAATGGAGGGAAAAAACACTGCAGGGGTTGTATTATGCTTGTGATTTTAGGAATGAGAGATTAAGCTGAATGTGGTTTCTTTGCAGCCAGTGACTTTATTTTCTTACTCAGCTACTGCCTCTGCCATCTGAAGTCAATTGCTGCTTTCTCCTTTGTTGCAGAATTTCTAACATGAGGTTTAAAAAGACCACTTGTCATCAAAATAGCTTAATTTAATTTTCTAGGGTTCCAAGTGAGCTCCCAAGGTCCCAGAGATGAAACTTAAAATTGAGCTTCAGTATATGGAACTTTCAAAGTATTTCAGAGAACTGTTCTTCCAAGTATGCCTTCAAATTCCTCAAAAATCAAGCCCTGCTTGATATCCTACATCCAGAACCAGATAAAAGCGAGCAACAATCTACAACTGCTAGCAAATTTTCCAGTTTTGTCATCCTCCACTCAACTAATTCTTAGCTACAAAGGCAATCATTTTTAAAACTGTGTGACACTAGTGTTTTTTCTTTAAAGTGAAAACTATACAACAAAACTGTCTAGTAGACCACAGCATATAAGCACAGTAAAGAGCCCTGCTTCGTTTTTATCTGTAAAACTTAAGTTTATTTCCGAACTTTAGATCAGGAGGTAAAAGCTAAGGTACTTTCCAATGTATTACTACTTACCCCTTTGACTCCCTTTTTCAGCTTATCATCAATAAATAATGAGAGGTATTCAGGAGACCTGGAGTTGAGGTTTAGAAAATACTCAAAGTCCCCAGCAATAGTCTGTTTAAAGAGCCGGTCATTATTGAAGGACTCTTGGAGGAAGCGGTCAAACCTACTCTTCAGGTCCAATAAACCCTTACAAAAAAAAACAATTGAGGAAACATCATTGAAATGTTCTTCGAAGTAAAATAATTATAAGTAAAATACCTTAACTTTGTTGGTAATTATGTGTTCAGGATTTGTGTATAAGCTCACATGTTAATCATGGTAAGCATTCTACCTTTCACTTATGTGTAATAGATCAAAAATCAAACAGGGCCCAAAGATGGATCAGCAGATAAATGTATTTGTCAGCCCCACAGGACAGGAGGAGAGAAATGACTCTGTCCTCTGACATCTATATAAGGCATGCATGTGTGTGCATCCACTGCCACCTCAACTACATACAAATAAATGAAATATAAACATTTTAAAACAAACAAAAAAACCTTGCTACTGCTTCTCCTCACCCCCTTGTCTGGACCAAATGGGGTAGCCAAAGAGAATATAAAGTTTAAAAAAACCACATAAAAACACTGATTATTCATATTAAAACAACACCTTAGATTTAGTCAAAGTACTGCTTAAAAACATTTTGAGATTAAATCATTTAAAACACAACTTGGGTTTTCCTGTATTTAAACACTAAGACACAACAAAATACAGTTTTTTATTATTGAGATTAAATAAATCTTGACTAGGTTACTAAAATCAACAACAAACAGCTGAGAAATATTCTAAAATACTTAGCTCAGGTATATAACACATACACTTAGTAAAAGTAATCCATAAAATACTTGCAAAATGCTTACTGTGAATGTAAAACTTTTATCTACCTGGATATAGTCAACAGGGTTCTTCCCTTCTCCTTCCTCAGAAACAAGGGCTTTTCCTTGTTCCCTCAAGTAAGAACTCATACATTCACACATGGTCTTCAAACCATTTGGCACACGACTAAATAATTTGTACATGCAAGCAAGGTCTGGAATTAGAAAACAGACAGACTTGTTACATTCAAGATTAAGGTAAAAACCAAGAAAGGTTATTTATCAATTATCACTGTCCACATGACAAATAAAAATCAGGTTAGCTGAAAGCTCCAACAATTTGTGAGCTACAGCGCCTGACTAGATGTGGTGAAAGCTCCGATCAACTGTCTTCGCACATTTTCACTTCTAAGAAGGACACAGACAGCATACTAAAAAATGCCACCAAAGTGACAAATACTTGAATTTGTACATAATTCATCCTGTTACTCTAATGTAGAAACAACAGATACTACAAATGTTTGCTAAAAGGTGTAATTCAAAGTCACAAGGAAGAAATTTAGAACCTATTAATATCTTACAGATGAAGTGACAACCACTGTAATAAATGAAATGTATTAAAGCAGGACTTATTATTTCACTGTATCTCAGGGTAAATTTTGCATAAAATTTACCACCTAAATATTTTTAAAAACATTTTAAAAATGTTCTTACCGAGTAATTCTGGGCTATTATTAGTTATTTCCCAGAGGCACTGTCTATATCTCTACTTTAAATACTGGGCCCACCACACTACACTGTTTCAATTTAGACTCTGGTCTTCACCCACTTTTTTATACCATTTTCACCACCACCAAAATGTGGAAATGACACAATTTTCTTCCATATGCCCAATTTTTCTCCAAAGAGCCGCTTACAGGAGACTGTAGTCAGAACTTTATGATGATTAAAAAAAAAATTTTACTGTCAGTAACTTTTGAAAATGGCATGAGAGCAGCAACTCTTAGGTCAAAGTTGGCTAACAACAGTCTTCTATTCAGCACTAGGCAATAGATATTTAGGCTAATAGGTCATAAGATCTTAGACACGCCTGGCAACAGTGGCACACGCCTTTAATCCCAGCACTGGGAGGCAGAGCCAGGCAGATCTCTGTGAGTTCGAGGCCAGCCTGGGTCTTCAGGATCATCCAGGACAGGCACCAAAAAACTACAGAGAAACCCTGTCTCGAAAAACAAAAAAACACAAAAAAACAAAACAAAACAAAAAAAAAAAGGATGTTAGACACAAAATCAGTTTTGTCATTACAAGAAGCAAGCATTTAAAGAAAAAGCATAAATGATTGACCGTGGCTGTTCAATTAAAACTTCATGAATATTGAAAATTTATATAAATCCTCACATACTATAATCATTCTGTAATTTCTTTATTTTTAAAAAACTGTTAAGAAGCCAGATTTGACAGATGAAACATGATTGTCTATCTTGGGCCTTATTCACAAGAGCAAATTAGTACCTAAAATTAAAGTTGGTGTATTTTAAAGATGAGAAGCACAGCTTACACAAGAGGTCACTATTATTTGATTCACTGACTTAATCAAGTTACATTAACACATGTTCTTATCTGTAATATATTCCCAGGGTAACCTATATATGGCAAATTGCGTGTTTGTTAATAGAATATAACCAAAATTTCCCATATTAAAGTCATTATAAAATACAATAGCAATATACAAACTGCAGCAAGCTCTGCATGCCAAATACCTTCAGTAAACTCTTTCTAAAGTCTATTTTGTTCATACATTTTAAATTTTACTTATCTGTACATTTAAGTTGTGTATAAATTAATATAATCTTACTGTATTATTTGATTCACTGTAGTTAATTACATGGAATAGTAGAAAACGTGAAAAAGTAACTGAAAAATGTTTGGCATTAAAAATTATGCATTATAATAATTATTATATTATTATAAGCCAATAATACAATACCATTTGAACTTACCAGTTCACACTGCTTTTACGTATCTAATGATTAATGAACATTTATTTTTCATTCACATTAAGCAAACTAGACTTTCTGATTTGTGAAAATTAATGATGAAATTGTGTCTGATTAACAACTACTCATCAACAAGGCCCACCACAATCAATACATTCTTTGATTAAGCTTCTAGTGGTAGGAAAGTTAAAGACAATTTAAAAATCTAACTCAGAATCACAGGTAGCTAGTTACTTGCTAACAACGTTAAGAACTAAACAGAGCAAAACCATGGTAAGTAGCTTTTCTGCTATTCAGAGTGCTTGCCATAATCGGTATAGCTAACATATTCACGACACATGTCTCCATAAAACTTACAGAATTATTGTCATTCAAACATGTCCAACGATTTCAAACACCTTCCAGCCCCTAACCTCAATTTCCATAAATGTAATTGTTTATACAAACAGCTAGGCTCTTTCCTTTGGTATCACTGTCAGTGGTTACTTTTTCAAGGTAGCAGCACATAAGCCTGAAATATCTGTTATCTATTCCTTTCCAAGAGGCTTGTTAGGAGCCTGTGAGACGGCTCCGGAGTTAAAAGCACCTGTCAAGCCTGATGACCTGAATTTAATTCCCAGGGCTCACATCATGGCATAACCAACTCCACAAGTTGTTCTCTCGACTTCTATGCATGTATATAATGCACACAATAAATATATGCAGTAAAACTGTTTTTGAAAAATGTTATCATCTGATTTAGACAAGTATCCAAGAGTATTGTATTTTAGAAGACACGGCAAATAAACCAGAAAACTTGTTTTCTGAAAAACAACAAAAATAAAAAACAAAAACAAAACAAGGAACAGTTCCATTTGAAAAAAAAAGGCACCCTTGCTAATAAAAACCAGTAACTGTGTGTGTGTGTGTGTGTGTGTGTGTGTGTGTGTGTGTGTGTATATAATATATTTATAATCTACCACATAGTTAAACCTATAACTAAAATATAAGCCAAGGATTCCATTAGAGATTAAGAGGTTAAGTCTTTTCCTGACAGTATGTATCTAAAACCGGCCAGCCCCTTCTGGGTCTTGTCTTGATAATTCTGTTTTTAAAAAGCAAACAAAACTTTTTTCATTCCTTATCTAGCTCATACAAATAGTATGTCTCCTTTCACTAATAGTAAGCAGCTAGAATACTAAGGTTTTTTTTTTTTTTCAATCAAGGAAGCAGGAAAACAATGGCTATTGAAAAAAAATCACCATTGTCATGTAAAAGGAAACTTCAAAGCAAAGCACTAGAAACCAAGAGTTTCTTAAAGAACACCAATCATTTATATAACCTTTCAAGAGCAAATACGGTAAATTAAAGTTAACAATGACTGCTATAGTTAATACATTATCTTAAAAAAAATGCTAACTTTTTTTTGACTTGTCTACTAGTTTTTCTAAATATTCTCAAACACAGACACAGGAAGGCAGGCAGACAGATGGACACAGACACAACAACCTTGTAAGAATGTATGTGAGACTAGAGAGCCCTCACACTAACTGGTATTTAAGAAAGCATACAAGGAGGAAGCCACTGGCCTATGGTTAAACATTAAACTTCTTTTGCACTAGTGAGAATGAAATGAGGAAACAAAATGTAAAAAGCATGGGAAACCCACTGAATTCACTAGAAATATGTTAACATTTTCATATATAATACAACATAAAGCTCTATCATTAATTCTACCCTAGTGCTAACTGGGATAAATTATTATTATAAAGTATAGCCTTTTGAAAACTGACATTTGTTAAGTTAGAATTAAAAATGACTGATAGGGTAGAATAAAGATTTATTTTTAATTGATAGCACTTACCTTCTGTCTTTCCATTTTTCAACATATGCACTAGCCCAGAATTCTCCATTTCTACAATTGTCTTCATGTGCTTGGAAATGAGTTCCCTTTCAACCACCTTCACAATCGGCTCTTCTGTGGATTTGTCAAGGCAGTGCATCACCCGCTCTATTTCCTCATTAATTCTAGCTTCTACTTTCTTTATATATACCGAAGCACTGTTTTCTGCTAAAAATTTCTGGCTTTCCATCTGCAATTAAGAATTTTAAAAGCACAATAGAAAAACGTTGTTTCTCTTCTAACAGGGTTTCTATAGCATTACAATGAAACATACTAAGCAGTATAACAGCTAAATATAGTTCATGCAATTTCTTACTACAGATTAAGTCTAAATTAGCGTTTAAAGCATTTATTTACATAAAACATTAATAAATTACCTGTAAGCAGAGTGTTTTAAAGATCTGCTAATGTACTACATACAAATTTATGCATCTGACCCAAGTCAGCAGGGGAACTTCTTCCATTATATTGTAAACTGTAACTAGAAAGATTCACTGCGTTCGTCATATGCTTTGCTGACAGACCATTGTTACTGAAGTTCTCCTGCCACTCCACTCCCAACCTTAAAGTACACATATATGCAATGTGAAAAAAAGAGCATTTAAATAACTATTAATCTTGTCTATCAAACACTAGCCTTACTACTTTCAGAATTACTAGTGTCATCCCAATAAGATTTTAATGTATCTGATAGTAACATTAATCAATATATCTAAGAATTGCATAGTAAGACATGTTGATATATGTTATACAAAAATGTACTAACATTCTCAACCTAGCAAAAGTAGTTTTAGTCTTTAAAGTCAAGTTCCTAAGAACACTTATACTAAACAAAAATCCTGGCAAGTCCATCTCCATTCATAACAGTGTGCATGTGTTTCTAAGTACACTTGTTATACACGCATATGCTCATTACAGCATATTTTGGAGATGAAAAAAATTAGCACTAAAACCAGCTGATACATTATTTAAAAATAAGCACTGCTTCCAAGATTATAAACTTGTAAAGCATGACTCAGCCTCTTCAACGTGGCCAAAGACTTTTCTAATGGCTAACTACAAACCAATTAGGAAAAAGGCAGCAACTCCATTTTTGTTTGTTTGTGTATAGATAAATTATCAAGTTCTAATTTAATGCACATCTAATGACTCTTACGAATGAATTACTGAACTTTTCTAAGATAACAGTAATTTCCTACTGACTTATTTTTAAAGCATATTATCAGAGTAAAAACTTAGTATTGTAGTAAGATGTCTAAAATTTGGGCACCATTACATTTTCTCTGTAAAACACAGTTACTGTATAAGGGAAGAATGCCTGGTTAATCAATAACACTCAGTGTTATTATCATACTTCATTATTAATTTATTCTAATATAGCCTTGCTTTTAGAATTTAATTGGTTTGGGGTAGCATTCAATTTTTAATCATTTTACTTTCTTGAGGTCAGCTTTTAATTTCTTAATCAGTAACCTTAAAGTTAGGCAAATATGCCATATGGAATCACACACATTGCTAATATTTATTATATTGATAACTGATAGAAAAAGCCTGTAGAGAGATTTCATTAGTGATATGTGTCTGTGAATTTACTGTAATTAAATAAATGCAATAAAATCTTAAGGGCACTTACCTCTAAGCTTAGTTTTTTAAACATACAATTTTAAAGTGGAAACTTTTATTAAATCAATGAGCAGCTCAATAGTGTGTAGGAACATAAAGTAGGGGTTCTAAAGAGTTTTTTGGGGTGTGTGTGTGTGTGTGTGTGTGTGTGTGTGTGTGTGTGTGTGTGTGTTGTATCATCCTCTCTCCAATGGGTTCTAGCCAAAACAGGTTAAAATGTTCAGGTTGGTTAACTACATTGAATGATGCTATGATCATCATAAAAGAGTATTTATCTATACAATCATTGATTACCTGAAAAAATTCTGCAGACATTTCCAAAAAAGGAGCCTCAAAATCTTCCTCATAGACTGATCTTCCTTCAAGGCCTAAAATCATTAACATCTGGCAAGCATTTCTTATTGCTCCTCTGTCAAAAGAAGTTTCATTAATTGATAATCGAATATATTAAAGACATGTAAAGTATACAAAATTTACTAGAAATACCTTTATAACATTTAGCTTTTATCAAAGTGACCAGTTTTCCATAGGAAACTCATTAAGAATGGATATGGAATAATTTTAATCAAAAAGCCCATCTTTACTATGAAGCTCTTTATCAAGTCATCCTTACCCTGTCATACAAAAATTTTAAAGAAAGTATGCTTAAGAAAAATTTTTTATTTACTTAAAAATACAGAGCTAGTTTAATGGGATATGACTGGAGAGGAAAAGGTACACAGGTAAGGTAGAGTAAGCTGGACAGCAGAACAACCTATGCTAAAACCAAAGTAACACAACATTTTTTACTAAATGACTTTAGAACAATCCTGATTAAATACCAAGTTCAATCAGTAAGAACTCTGCTAGTTCACTGCTCCTCTGAAACCAAAGAGAGAAGGAATCCCACAGGTTTCAAACCACTCCAGCAACAATATTACAAAAATGGTCCTGTCATGTCAAGAAAAGTGATAGGTAAGACATGGAAGTGGTTCTAGGATATTTTAGGGTACATTCAATATTTTTCTACCAAAAAAAGAAAGAAAGAAAAAGAGTCAAAGTTAGACAAAAGTCCACCAAGGCACAATGGTATATACCTATAGTTTAGGCTTTTTGGGAGACTGGAGAGGAAACACCTGTGTTCAGGAGTTCCAACAGTAGTCTGTGTTCATAGTGAGACCCTGCTACTAAAATACGATGGGGTAGGCTATAGATGCAACATTGGCATAAGCAAGGTCCTAGGTTCAATTCCTAGGAATGCAAAGAAAACAAAATATTAAAAAAATAGGAGGAAGGAGAAAATTATTTAAAAAGAGCCCTTAAAAGGAAAAAAAAATCTAAGAGACTAAAAGTTTATTACATAGTAAAAACAAACAAATGATGGTTTGTTTCTTCCAAGATGGAAAACCAACTAATTTTAAAAAATAAAAAAGCTTAAGATAACTATCCTTAAATTCTGGGTAACTGAAAACAGTGAAAGTCTTTGAAGATTTTAATAAATACTAAACATTGAAGTTTTTAATTGTTAATTAAATTATTTCATCAATCAGTTCTTAAGATAAACACTAAAAAGCCAAAACCAACAGGATAAATGGTATACCTGTCTACAACTTCTCCTTTCCGTTCTCTGGCAATCATATCCAACAAAGTTTGCCGAAGATGATCCCTAATACACCCATAACGTACAACTTGATCTCGAAAAATTATTAATCCCAAATTGTAGACATTTTCTACATTATTTTGTTGTACATATACACGGTCCTGCAGTTAAAACAAAATAGTATTAATCAAAATTGATGCAAATATAAAATAATCATAACCTATAATAAAAATAATTTTAAGCATGTCAGAACTTCTAGTCTTCTCAAATTATGTAAAATTAAATCTTTACAATTTACCATGGTTAATCAAACAAATTTAAAATAATTTTTGTCTACTATAAACCTAAAATGGATAAAATGGGAAGTCCTGATAAAAATGGAACAAGTTTTTTTTGTTTGTTTGTTTGTTTGTTTGTTTGTTTGTTTCGGCTACATTATAAGCCTATGGAACATTAAACAATTATTATAAGAAGACACACCAGAGAGCCAATGAAAGTATAAAAAACATACCAGAAACTTAAGTGTAGCTATATAAAATTAGTAGTATTCATTTATGGCAAATGCTTGACATGTATGGCTAATTACCATCAAGTAAGACAAAGTCTGCAATTTGTAACACTTATCAAAGGCTTATATGTGTTAAACTAGTTCACAAGACCTTAGTGTAAAAGGGTAGATAGTAAGGTAAGATACACTGAAATATTTGCTGAGTGGAAATGCCAAGTGCTTTGTTTACTGCTTATTAGCACTGAGAAGGAATTCAACCTGAAGGTAAAGAGCATTTTCACAACTTACCCCAATAGGAATCTCCTTTTGTTACTACATTGTTGATTTTATGTAATACAGTAAATAATGTAGTTCTAATCATTTAAATCCCTGCAAGATTTCTATGTTTTTGCAGATGTTTCCGTTAATTTAAAAAGACTCTTTACTAGTCTTAAAAGGGGCCAAGACTTAAAAAGTCATCCCCAAGAGATAATACATTAAGGACTAATTTTAAATGTTGTAATCTCAGGATTAGACCAAAGTGCAATTATGTTTAAGCCCAACATTAGTAACCATCTACTGCAAAGAGTGCAAACAAAATTGTCTGCTTTTAGCTTGCCTTTCAAAATCCAAAATTCAGGTATTTTAAATATAAAATATTATGAAAAGTATCTGAAAGTTCCATAAGGGAATGTGTATTTTATCAGCATAGAGATAAACCCCATTTTAATCTATTAATAGTTTTCCCCCAGGAGTTACTCCTTGCACAAGCAGTCTATAGTAGACATGAACCTTCCTAGGCTTGGGAGGCAGACCGTGGGGGTAAAAGGAGGAATCAAAACATGGGTACCATCTCATACCTGTCCTTTCACAGAACTGGGCAAGGAGTCAGATCTTGCTACTTACTTTGCTCATAGCTCACTTCATAAACCAACTTGTAAACACAGCATCTTTAATACAGTATCTTAAAAAGAATAGTTTTTCAGACCTTGCTAAGAACAACTATAAAGACTGGCTAGCAATTTTTAAGAAAGCACTACTGTGGGAGTTGGGTAGAGAGATAGAGTCTATGTACAGCTTTAACCGAGTGATTTTCAAGCCAAATTCCTTCCTTCAATGTCTAATTAAGGCCTAGTGAGTACTTATTATTTACAACAGATAAGTATTTCGCTTTATCCACAGATATTAAAGCTTCTATCATTTTAGCAAAATTTATCCTTTTCCTCCTGATGGCTAAAATGCACCAAGACACCTGTTTACTATGATATAAAAGATCAAACTCAGAATACAAAAGCATGTCTAAAAGTGCCAAAACATACATGCCAAAGTAGTTTTTGAGAAAGCTAACCTAAAGAGAGTAAAGGAGACGGGCGGTGGTGGCGCACGCCTTTAATCCCAGCACTCAGGAGGCAGAGCCAGGCGGATTTCTGTGAGTTCGAGGCCAGCCTGGGCTACCAAGTGAGTTCCAGGAAAAGGCGCAAAGCTACACAGAGAAACCCTGTCTCGAAAAACCAAAAAAAAAAAAGGAGAGTAAAGGAATACCTCCATAAGTGGGCCAAATGGTTTTATTGCTCAAAGAATGGTATTAGAAGTCATGCTACAAAAAAAGTCAGGGTAAGTGGCTACAGACTCAAAATCAGTGTGCAAAAGGAGGGAAATTTCAGTTCTACTATTCCCATCTAGTGTTCATTTGAAACAATGTTTGCTTTCAAGATTAAAAACAGTGGGGGTGGTGGCATACACCAATAAGCCCAGTACTCAGTAGGCTAAGGAAGGAGAATCCCAAGCTCTAGGTCAGTTTGGGCTATGCAAAAAAAAAAAGCAAGCCATATTTACAAAAACAAACAAAACCAAAGGCGCGGCCTTGGCGATGGCTCAGTGGGCAAAGGTGCTTGCTGCCAAGCCTACCGACTGTGGAGTTCCACTCCCAGAACACAGGGAGGGAAGAGAGACACCCACATCCCCAAGTTTTCCTCTGACTCCACACATAGACAAAATAAATTAATATCATAACAATTTAAAAGCTCCAAAGGAAAGAAAAAGAATTAAGTAGAGTATTTAAGACACAAATTCTAAGTTCCACCTTTGGGTTGATTATATACCAAGTTTGAAAACTTAGTTCTTCTGTACAAGGAAGCCTTTATGAAATGTCCGACAATCTAACTTAACAATACCCTCCTGAGCCATAGTCATGTGTTACTCACCTACACTTTCCCAGCTGACCTCACTCACGGCCAAAGTTATAATGCTCTAAATATTCTCTGTGAAAGATGATGAATCAAGCTGACAAGTGGGTTAATTAAACTCAATTTCTCACTTGAGAATCTATAACAATGTTTTCATTCATTTCTTATAATAGGAAAAGAACAAAAACATTAAAAAAACTTTACAAATATTAAATATTTATCCTGCTAGTAAACAAGAAATAAACACTAAAAAACTTAAAACTCACACTTTTATTAAAAAGCCCCCAACAACAACAAAATACTCCCAAACTAAGCACTGAATAACTAGTCTGTCAGAACATGTTAGAACGAGCCTCGAATAAGCTTAATCATAAGGCAATCATGTTTAATAAAAAGTAATATAAAAGTATTTTCAAATAAGGTTCCTTTCAAGCCATGAAGTAGAGGTTAAAAAGGCCTAACTCGGTGAAGACAGAAATAATAGTAAAAAGTCAAAGCACAAAAAAAAGGTTCTTCTACAGACTCAGAAAAATTCTAATTTTAGCTCATAGTTTACAAAATGAATCAAGTATGTCATTCTGTACAAAGGGTACCAGGTCAGGTGTAAAGTCGTAAGCTGCACACTTACTGTGTGAATACACAGCATTACCTACTGATAAACTTCGAAGAAAAGCACAGGTGCAGCATTACCAAAAACCTGGTGTGGAGACTTGGATGCCTTAAACTCGGTCATGGTTTCAACCACTGCAAAGTGAGCTCAAAATCTTTCACAAGGATGTAAGTACTTTAAAATAAATAACATTCTAGTTATTAAGAAAAAATTCTGTAATTTTCACTCAGGAACTTTCTACCAAAATATAAGATAAATGAAAACCAGGTTTGTGTAAAGCTATATAAATTATACCAATTCATACTAAAATATACTGTTCTCCACTGTAAAATTTTATAATCTATAAGCAGAAGAAAAAAGATATCACTAGGAAATAATCTCTATTAGACCCATGTGAGTTCAGAAGACATGTATTCAAGTGACTTAATTCAGTGGTTAGGAACACTGGGTCAGGGGCTGGAGCGATGGCTCAGTGGTTAAACTGGCTGCTCTTCCAGAGGATCCAGATTCAATTCCCAGCACCCACATGGTGGCTAGCAGCGGTCTCTAACTCCACACCTGGGCACTCTCGGGGATCTGATGCCCTTTTCTGGTTTTGGCAAGCACTGCACAAATGTGAGGCACAGACAAACAAACAAAAAACCCCAAGGAGCATAAAGTATTTCTTTCCATCAGTCCTATTTCTGCCACTTAAATATGATCTTCATATCTGTTTGCTTATCCATAACATCTACCTCAAATAGCAACCATATGTAATATTGACAACAATAGAAAGAACTGCCAAAGCTACCACTTAGCCTTAAAATAAAAACCCACTATTAAAATAAAAACTAAGCCAGGTGTAATGGTACACTTTGAATGCCAACACTCAGGATGCAGAGGCAGGTAGATCTCTGAGTTTGAGGCCAGCTTGGGAGTTCTAGGAAAGCCAGGGATACACAGAAATTCTGCCCACCCCCCTCAACAAACAAACAAATAAAAACTCAAACAGAACAAGAACAACAAGTAAATAACAGACAGTAAGTGGTGGTCAGGATACAATAAAAAGCAGCATCAATTACTGTCAAAATTAAAATCAGAGTTCACCTATGACTGAGCAGATGTACTTCTAGGTACACACCCTATCAGGTATAGAAAGCAGGGTCCTGGAGGGGTATGTGTATTCCAATGTTCACAGCAGCAACTTCCAATTAAAAAGTGACTATTGATGAGTGGACAGGACAAACAAAATGTGGTGTATATATAAAATGGAGTATTATTTAGACTTAAAAAGAGAACATATTCTATAGCATGGAGGAGCAGGTGCTAAGTGAAAAAGAACAAATTCTGTATTGATTCACTTACAGAGGGTACCACAGTAATCAAATTCACTGACGCAAACGAAGATCAAAATTGGAGACTGGGGGGAGGTTAGTAACGGGTTAAGAGGTCCAGTTTTGCAAGAAGAATTCTATAGGATGGTGTTTGCCATATCTTAAAAATCCAAACCACCACCACCACCACCACCACCATCACTACCCACCCACCCCACACACCAACCCCAGTGTTTAAAATCACCATGGCAACTTGGACTTTTGGGGCCAAGAAAAGCAAGTACAGTTAGAGCAGCACTGCATACTAGCACTAACACACTTACTGTCACTTAGTATCCCGAGAGGTCAGGCACAATGTCACAGGTTAGATTATGGGGGCTGGCTATCAAACAGACAAGGGTTCTGAAGAGGAAAGAAAGAACCAAACTCGGTCAATCAGGAGATGGTTACTGGAATGTGTGCTACTGCTGACACAAGCACAGCCATGTCAAGTCACCAGGACTTCAGACCCACGGGAATTGACAACACCTTCCTCTGGTTCAAGTGTGGAAGTTGACGGGGTAACAATCAGCCACAGCTTCCTGATCTGGGACAACTACAGCCCAGACTTCTCCCCTAGCCAGATGAGAGGAGCTAAACCACCCGCCTCCCCACTCAGCTGTGTACTATCAACCTCCCCTCTCCACTCAGATACATAAAATCAAAGTGCTCCGTTTCTGGATGGCTGCTGCTGCTGGGTCTCCATCAGAGAGCACAAGGCCCATCCTGTCTCAGCTTTTCTACAACTGTGTCTGTGTCTTTTCTGCATTCCCTCTTGGCCCCAGTCAGGTTTCCAGAACTAAGCCATGCAGGTCTTGGGCAGTTACTGACATAGACAAAAAACCAAACCAAACCAAAATAAAACATCCAAACACAACAGAACAAATCTCAGGCTTTCAGCTGAGATCTCAAAGGGGATGATACAGCCACTGTATAGAGAGCTATGGCCTAGAAAAAAAAAGGAAGGAAGGAAGGAAGGAAGGAAGGAAGGAAGGAAGGAAGGAAGGAAGGAACTAAAAACAGGTCAACACTAATAATTCTTTCAAGTAGTTTCCACTAGAACATGTTCTATTTTGTCAGCCTACTAAAACAAAATTAAATTTTCTTTAGAAGGTATCACAGCCTTCAGTTTTTCACATACAGCAGTACTAGCACTCAATTCACAACTATCAACACTGCCCTTCCCCAACACAAAACAATTAACTCAGACACCACTATCTGAATACTATCTATAGGGGGGGAGGGATGAGTGGGGAGGCCGCGACACAACCCAGGAAGCCAGTGTTCTACGACCCTTATCTTACTCAAAAAAGTGGCTTCAAAAAACCAAAAACTTAAGGTGACAAGGATACTCTAACTGCTCTAGTAACCACTAAATTAACAACTGACTATATAAATCTTAGCTAAACGAGTCTAAAACAAGGCCAAAAAAAAAAATCAATAAAAAACCATATATCAATAATTACTTTAAGTGTAAATGAATAAATATTTAAAATTAAGACCAAATGCTGTCCTATGGCTGTGGTGGTCAGTGCTACCTGTCAACTTGACAGAATCTAGAATCACCTGGGAAATAGGCCTCTGGCCATGCCTGTTGGGATCAAGTTCACTGAGGATCCTGGACTGTGCAAACAGGAAGAAAACTGAGCAGCCACACCCACTTCCCATTCAGCTCTCTCTCCCCTGACTGTGGACGTTAAGTGACCAGCTGCTTCAAGCTCCTCTGCTCCCTGGACTTCCTGCCACAGTGTACCTTCAACTGCAAGCTAAAGTAAACCTTTCTGAAGCCAAAGCAATTTATTACAGCAATGGGAAAAGAAACTAAGAGAGAAGGGGTTAGAAAGCATGCTGCATGGTACAAATGATACACTTCAAATAGAAAGCAGTAAAAAAAATATAAGTTTGCCACGCAGATGCACTTACCAAAGAGCTAACAGCAGCATCAGACAACACAGGCTTATGATGTGTCAATAAACGACAGCATAACTGCCAAGGTGCCAATGGTTTCAGAGCTTAAGTATTCATTCCCATGAAGTGCTCATAACTGATCTTAGAAAGTGACTTACTTCTTCAGTGAGATTTTTACTATCACTTTCAACATAAAAAGCAAGAAAACAATTTTCAATGTTTTCATAGCTTTAGTCATCATTCCCAAGTTAGGTATGTGAAACCAGAATTAACTGTTTTAAAACAATTGAAGAGAAGGAGCATGAAAACAGAGCCAGTCATTACTGAATCACAACACAAAGGAGAATGTTAGTTCCACTTGGGGTTTACCACCAATTCTATCAGAGATGATTTGTATGACTGACTATAACATTCTAAGGTGGTATAGCAAAAGTGGTTAAGACCACAAGCACAGAATGAAAAAGACTGGGAATCAGCTCACTACTCTGTTGTTGGTTGTTTTTTTACTCTAGAATCCTCCTCATTCTCTGGCTACTTCTTTTTTCTTTCCTCCCAGATTTCTCCTTCTATATATTTTCTCTGCCTACCAGCCCCACCTATCCTTTTCCTACCTTGCTATTGGCCATTAAGTTCTTTATTAGACCATCAGGTGTTTTAGACAGACAAAATAGCACAGCTTCACAGAGTTAGACAAATACAACATAAACAAAAGTAACACACCTTAAAATAATATCCTACAATACCCTGGATATAACTAAATAATCTTGCTAAATCAACCCCTCTAACCCCAACTCTTAATTACTATACCTTAAATTTCTTTACCCACAAAATGGAGACGATAATATTCAACTTACTATCCAGGTATAATAAAGTAAAGGATAGAGAGCTATGTAATAAGAGATATTTACTGTCATATACTCAGGCAAGTATTTTATTTTTATTGCTTAACTACTTTTAATGCTATAACTACCTAAAAACGGTGATTAAACCATACATTATGAAGACTAAACCATAAAGTGCTTAAAATTAGTGCCTGTCTCCATACGGTGAAAGTGTTGTCATACAAGGTTGCTATCAGTCTAATTTTAAGAGTTCCGAAAGAAACTGTGATCCACTTAATACCAATCTACCTACGCGGCCTGTTTCCTTCCTTCCTTCTCCTCCCCCCAGATATAATATCTTGCTGTTCACTTTCAGTATTAAAATAGTTCAAAGCCTTAGAGCTGAAAGAACCCTAAAATTTTAATGATCTAACCAATACATCCTTACTATATTCTACAGATGGCTTCAGGCCCCTTGCCATGAAAATAAAAGCAAGTTTTGTGTGGTACATAAACAAATACATGCCTATTTCTAGGAGAGGATCCAGGAATTCCAAGCATGCACTAAGAATTCTCTGGCTCCCAGAAAGTACCAGGGCCCTTATACAATAAATCTGGTTCATAGATAAGGAAAAGCAGGCTCACCCAGAGGGTTAAATAAGTAAATTAACTTACACCAAGGAACTAACACCAACCAAGCCTCTCTTAATTCATCATTAAGCATTTCCTCTCTGCTTCAAGCTTCCCACATAAATTGGCAGCACTCCACTCCAAAGTAAGCTTTATTCCACGTATTTTATCAAGAAATCTGTGCTATAAGCACAAGTCCCACACACAGTTTCAAACCAGACAAAATCCCAGTACTGAACTGGGAAGGGCACACAAAGTGCCATCCTTAGCAAAGCTATTTGCAATTGCTATTCTGCTAGGAAGAGGGAAACTAGTTTTTTTTCAATGGAGTGTCATTTATCACTTATATCAACCACACTCCAGGGGAAGGCCCCATGCCCAGGAGTAGTTGGCCAACACAAAATATACTCCAGGGTTTTTTTGCACATTTTTTCTTTGCTATTTTTTGTCTTATTGAGTTTATTTTTATTTGATTTTCTTTTAAGTGAGAGAGAGCATGAAGTCAGGTGGGTAGATATGGGAGGAGTAAAAACATGATCAAAATGTGTGGAAATTTTAGAAAAGTTATAAATATAATACAAAATCCAGTTCTGAATACTCTAGTGAGGTCCAGACAAAGTGTAAAGGAAGGTTACTGTGTTCCATGTGAGCCAAATTTCTTCTGTTCCTTGGAGGATAAAGACAAAGTCATCTGGAAGATTCTATCAACACTTTTTTCAAAGATCAACAATGTATTTGTTGGGATTAATGGCCATGGTTTCTGAGCACATTAATGTATTTTTGTCTTCCCACTAATTCCTTTATATACTCCCTAATCCCTTATGTGTTGTTTCCTCTTCCTCACCTCTGTCTTGATAAATCTTTAAGAGGTCATGTTAAATATGTTATATAGGGCATGGTATTTATAAATAAAATTCTCCCTTATTTATTTCCCTAGTATATAGAAAAAAGTAAACCAAATGTTAATAGTTACAATTAACACAAATAACTAAAACTGTTAATATAATATTACTCTATAAAACACTCAAATATGGTTAGGAATGTAGCTCAGTTGGTAGAGTACCTGCCTACCATGCAGTTAAACCTTAGGTTTCCTCCTCACTACCACAGGCATGATGGCACACTCTTGCAATTCCAGAAACCAGGAGGTGGAGACAAGAGGATCAGACATTCACGGTCATCTTCTGTCACACAGTGTGTTTCAGATCAACCTGGATTACATCAGATTCTGCATCAAAAGAATTTCTAATTTTTTTCCCACTCAGTTTTTTAGATAATCCAAGCTGAAAATGAAACTTCCTCCAACCTCAAACTATCTTAAAAGCTACACATAAGGACACAATGAATGTGGAGCTGGAATGAAAGCTCAGCACCTAAGTGTACTTGCTCACAACAGAAGGCTTAGGTCCCAGCACCCATAACAACAAACTCTAACTCCAGTTACAAGTGACCTCATGCCCTCTTCTGATCTCCAAGGGCAGTAGGCACAAATACATACATGCAGGCAACTGAAACACAAGAAGAAATAAATCTAATAAAACAAAACAAAAACCCAACAAAATAAAAAGCGAATTTAACTAAAGTGGTTACAAACTCTTAACGCCTTCACCTGCCAAATAGGTAATTCGAATCTCACACCTCCCTGCAAAGACAGAAGGATCTATGTGAAAGAGAGAGTGGAAAGATTTTAAGAGCCAAAGGTAGTGGATGACTTCAAGGAAACTGTTTTCCAGATACAACAAAGATGTATATCAAAGCAGTATGCACAAGACCTGAATGAGCTCAAATGGGGAGGGGGGAAGGGACATGGACTAGCTCAGGAGAGGATGTAGGCATGAAGTCCCATCCTGAACTGGTATTTGATGGCTGCTAGGAGAGAAAACTCAAGTCATCTTTAATGGTATATATGGATACATACACCAACACCCGGTGTATCGACAACTACTCACACCCAGGAGTACTTGGCCAACACAGACTGGACTTAATACATAGAGAGAACATGAAGTTGGGTAGGTAAGGAGGTGGGGGGGGGTGTATGGGAGGAGTTGAGGAAGGGGATAAATATAGTCAAAATATATTATATGAAATTCTCAAAGAATTAATAAAATATAAATAATACATATTAATATTTCAAAAATTACTTCATTTCAACATATACACATTTTTCTTAGTTTTAAAATGTCATTTCTGATATATCTGAATTAAAACCAGAACAGTACATATATTTAAAAAGTGTGAAATAGAAAATGAAAGACATAAAGAAAAAAAATTGGCTATGGAATGAAGTTTTTTTCTTCTGAATTTAAATAAGATTTTAAAAAGGCAGTCAATTCAAAAAGATCAGGTACTATACTTCTTGTCTGTGTCTAGCTTGCACAAGGAGCTGCATTAGGTTTTATGACATACAATGGTTGTACAGGCATTCACCGTCCATGTCCTCAGTTCAGTATAAGTAGAAATCACACAATACAGTTAGAATAATACCACCTTTTCTGAAGGTTTATTTTGGTGGCTCCAAATATTAAATGTAAAATTTTGGAAATAAACAATTCCTAAGTTTAAAATAATACAGCGTTTCAAGGACATGAAACCTCACCGTCTCACTCTGACCTACCAGATTGAATCAATGCCCTGTCTAGAATTTCCAAACTGCATTAGCCAGCACCCTATCCCCAACCTCCACTCATGAACTCAGTTTTCAGATCCACAAGTAAGTCTTTTATTCAAATAATTCTTATACTAAATCACAGCTCCAAATTTCAGTAAGTGATGGGATAATGACTGCTATGAATGTTGCTAACCACTAGAGCAAAACCCATCAGAGACCACTAATAAGAACTGGTCATTTTCCTTAAGACACGGTTTCAGGTAGCCTAGGCTGGCATCTAACTCACTCTGTGGCTGAAGATGATCTTCAACTCCTCTTGACTATGCCTTCCAAGTGCAGGAATCATAGGTAGGTCACCACTAATTCTACCCCAGCTTTGACAAGAAATTTCAAAATTTCTAAGTCGGAACAATCAGACTTTGTCAAAACAGAGAATATGAGAACTGTCAGAGAATTTAAGTGATATGTTTTTTTTTGTACCAAGGAGAAAACAACAAAAACAAAAAACAACAAAGGAACACCTGTGGGAGAAATACAGAAAACAGAATAGAGTGGTGCCTAGTGGATGCTTTAGGACTAGTACACACACACACATATACTTCTAAGATTAGTGCACTTTTTAATTTCAAGAAAGTAATGCAAGAGGATCAGTCTTGGCCAATAGACAGGAACGTAAGAAGACGTAGGGAGAAAAGAAGTGCCAGGTTTCTATATGAGCAACTAGAATTACAATTCTAGTTCATTTGGAGATGCCAAGTCTGAGTGCCTTGCAGACAGACAATGAAGGGTGCCACAGACTAGGAAGGGAGCCATCAACTAAATAGACAATGTAACCAAACCTCTGAGAATAGTTGTTGTCATTTAGGCATCTGTACTGGCCTGCCCTTAGGGTCCTGACAGGGTATATCCTCAGCTGCAGCCACTAAGAGCACCCCCTGTGTGTATTTGCTGTTTCCTCATACAAGGCGGGCCTTGCCCACCTCCCGGCTGTCTCTTTCTTCCTTTGCTCTCTTCCCCAGGGACCAGTCTCTGCCCCCTTCTCTGCTCCTTTTCTCTCTTCCCCTCAATAAACCTCTCTTGTGGGCCCTGTTGTATGGTGTGACTCCTTCCTGACATTTTAAAAATACAACCAAAGTGAGATATATATATTTGGGAATCACGTACTGAAGCACAAAGTGTTGTTGTAAGAGTGAGTAGTGCAGTATGAGAAGAAAAATCAAAAGTCCCAAATCCCTTGATTTACAGAGGAGGAAAGGGGGGATGTGGAGGAAGAGTAGTAGCTGAGGAAAAGGCAGAAGGTAGGAGGCATAAAGTGCTTTGTCACAGTATCCAGAGCCCAATATATTGAAAGACAAGTGCAGCCAGCTGTGCCAAATGCTGCTAAAAAGTAACAAAGACGAGGATTAGCAGTGCTCTCTGTATTCAGAGATGGAGAGCTCCTCCCTCCATGGTGATCCCAGTATAAAGACAAAACAGAACAAGAACTGAGGGAGATGCTTAACTGGGCCGTGTTTAGAGAGTGGATATAAAAAAGAGAGCAAGTTTCCACATTTGCTAATGAGACATTTACTTGAGAGGTAGGTAATAACTCTGGGAGATGGCGGTCCATCAGAAAAATCTAGTTGAACAAAAACAAAAACAATAGAACTCCCAAAACTTAAGGGTACAGAATTCTAATGTTTTTGGTTTTGTTTTTAATTGATTTTTTCAGCATTGGGTGTGTTTAAGCCACTCATGCTCAGGATAAAATTCAACTAGGTTTTCCTGGTCCCTAATACAAGTAAAAAAAAAAAAAAAAAAAACCTGGTCTATGACTAAGTAAATGCCTTCCTGCATTAACACAGGTGAGGAGAAAAGAATAGAAGTCCACCTGATACTTTCCCTTTTCTGAGAGGGAGATGGTAGTCTTTTACTAGGAGAAGCCAGAGGGCAGAGCTAGAAGAGCGAAAAGCATTAGCCAGGAGAGTACTCTCACCAGAAAAGGAGTCTACAACTCCTTAAGCCAATGAAGAGGGCTACCAGGTCTGTGACAGTGGACAAATCCTGACACAGACCCATCTAGTATGAGGTTTCCTCCAGCAGAGCAGAGGAAAGGGTAGCATAAGTCATTGATCAAGCCAGCATTGTGCTACTATATGGGTTAACAAAAACATTAAGAGATTAGAAATATTAATACTAGCTAATTTTTACTGAGCTTATTACTATGGCCATGCTTTTCATAAATGGTTCATATAAGCCCTATCACTACCCAATTGGTGTTTTGTTTTTTGTTTTTTCATTTTAATGAGTAAGGTGTGACAGGAAGTAATACACTGACATGGTCATGTAAGAAGCAGTCATATACAAACCTTGAGATTTCATTAATTTGTAAACAGAAATTAAACAATTTTTAAAAATGAGAACACATAATTTTAAAATAGTTCATTAAGAGACAACGAATAATAAAATTTCAATTCCAAGTGGCTTTACAACTGTTAGCAACTGTACTGAATTTAAAGGCTCCCCCTGTTAAAACTGTAATGGGAATGAGAGTGGCAAGCTTCCTTCACACTTGTATGTCATTTGGTTTTCATGTGCTATCTCATTTATCCTAAAACTGTTATCACAAGGTGGATCCTAACCTGACAAAGAAAACAATGCTCAGAAAGCAGTTACTTTGGTAGACCTCTTATTTCATCCCAGAAAAATAAGACGGTCTCTCTCTTACCCTTTTGCCACTAAGCCCTTACAAAATCAGGGGAAAAGGCTTGCTTGAATTCACTCAGCAGAACATCAACAACAAAAACCAACTCTGGTTGCTTGTTCCCCCTGGAAATACTTTCCGAACGCAGCTTTCCTCTATTAGGTGAAGGAAACCAGGGCAAGCTTTTGTTGCTGTACTGCAACTAAGGAACTGAAATCTGAAGAGAGTAAAGGGTTGAACTAAAATCACTATGTCCACTTCTCCAACATAAACACTGATATCAAGGGCTGGAGAGATAGCTCAGTGGTTAAGAGCACTGGCTGTTCTTCAGAGGCCCTAGGTTCAAAAATTCCCAGCACCAACACTGTGGTTTACAACTGTAACTCCTGTTCCACAGGATTCAATGCTCTTCTTTTCTGGCTTCCATAGGCAGTGCATGTACATGGTATACAGACATACATGCAGGCAAAACACTCATGCACATAAGCAAAGAAACAAAAAACATGGATAACAAGTCATTAGACTTACTAATTTTGCAGTGATAAAATAAATTAAATTGAAATAATTTAGTTTCATTCTATAAGTTCACAGGTATTTTTTAATTAAGAGTAAAATCAGAGGCTAGGTGCATGCCTTTAATCTGAGCACTCGGGACGCAAAGTTTGAGGCCAGCCTAGTCTAAAGAGTGAGTTTGAGGACAGCCAGGGCTACATACAAGAGAAACCCTGTCTCGAAAAATAAAAAATGCCAAACCAAACCAAAAACCAAAGGGGGTTAAAAGGAAGAAGAGAGAAAATCCCAAGGTTTCTCAAGTCATCTCACTAAACACTATCTTTTTCTTGAATGATTAAGAAATGAAAAACAACAATAGCAAGTGACATAGATTATGTATCCAATGAAACTCATACACTAACGAAAGACCAACTGCAGTAACACACTGCAGGAATTTACAGCAGAGATGGACAGCAGCTATGAAGACTATACCTATCAGAAATTATTTATAGTAATAAGACATTTTTGTCACTGTAAATATTTATAGTTAGCTTTCATAAACTTAGAACATTCAGCTTTCAATTCATGCTGTAATTTAGCTACCTTTACCTCAGGAAGAGGTATTAAATAAGGCTTTTTAATACTTTTTATTTTGAAGCACAAGCGCTTGGTTCATTTTTTTCTTTCTTCTGTATGCTCCCACCTGTGAATGCAGGGACATATGCATGTGCCTCTTGCTTCTTATTCTTTTGGAGGCAGAGTCTCTCAAGCAAACCCAGAATTTGCCAATACAGGTAGCATAGCTAGTCTAGCTAGCCAGATTTCTCTGGGGACCCTGAACTCCACCTTTCAAGGCTGCACATACAGATGAGCCACTGCACCCACTCAGTACTGGTACGAGTTCTAGGGATCCAACCCCAGCCCCCTTGCTTGCTTGGCAAGTATTTTACCACTGAGCTGTCTCATCTCTCAAACCCAACAAAACACTTTTTAAAGTCATGCCTTTTCAGTGTTTTAATATTAACGTGAATGATTAAAATTTCATTTACATAGGCTGATGATGGCCTTTACAAAGGAAGTATTTTTACTTAAGAAACTAAACCTGGGCCTCAAGAGATGGCTCAGTGGTCAAGGGCACTTGCTGTTCTTGCAGGTGACCCGGGTCCAGTTCGTATTACCCACATGGTGATTCACAACTACCTGTAACTCTAGTTCCTGGGGACACAATGTCCTCCTCTGACCTCTACAGGCACTGCAGCAAGTGGTGCAATACAAGCATGCAGGCAACAACACTCACACATAAAATAACATTTAAAACAAAAACCATCTGCTACAAAGATTTAGCCGGTATCCAACTAAAATTGACAGAAAGTCACTGCTTTGAAATGTTTGATTGTTTTTTTTAAAGGGAAAGACAGGAAAACCGTACTTACCATATACATTAGTATGTCTCTAATCATCACCATGGCTGTTTGATGATCATTCCAAGCTTGATTTAATGTTTGAAGAAAGTTGTTATTCAATGAATTTAGTACATCTTCTCGCACCTATTAATAGAACAATTCATTAGTTTATACACATAAACACTCATACATATACATTCATGTATCAATTGTTCAATAAAGTAATCAAGTAGAATCTTTAGATTTAAATCAAAGAAGTTAATCTGTAACCTGCACACAGCAGACTACCAAATGTGCTTATAAAAACCAGATTTCTCTCCTGAACTCTAGAATCAAAAGCAACCTCTTAGGTAAAATAAAATCCCAAATGCTTATAGTGAACAAGACTTTATTCTTGGCCCCAGGCTTCCAGGCCCAATATCCTCGTACACTTTCCCCAGGTATGAAGCTGAAGACCACTGATAAGGAGTCAAACTGCCTGAGGGCCTGCCAATGCTAGGTCTCAGAGGAGCTCTGTGACTTTGAAAAAGTTATTTCACCTACAGAACTTGATTTCCTTACATATAAAATAGTATCCTTTTGCAGGATTGAAATGAGGAATATACTAAGAACTGTGCCTGTAAATTTCTAAACACAATAAATGTAAACCTCCAGCAGCAACCATAATTGGCCATTATCCTGCTCACTCAAATCACAGGGTCCCACTTCACTTTCTTCTACTCAAAGCTCACCCCCAGTCTTCCCTGGCCTCCCTCTCCCACCCACACTATTTCAAAATCTCTCTGTATACATGTTCGTTTTATTTCCAGCTCTCTACTTCTTTACCTTCTGCTTCATTTTTCTTCCTACTACTCGTTGCTCTTTGACTACATTACATAGTTATTTATTGCTTCTTCAACTAAAATCTAAATGCCTGTACGGTGGCAGAATATCTCTTTAGCTGTTCCTCCTTCACAAATAGTACAGTGTCTGGTATACAGAAGATCGTATCAACTGTGAGTCATTTTCAACAAGTTAAATATTTTCATCAAGATTCCTTGTGTCTGATATGACTTCTTACTCCAATCTCAGTAAAAGACCACTCAACCTGACAAAGTCTTTCCAAACCTACAAGCTTGCTACCACTTTCTCTAGTTTCCTACTGTGCTATCAGCCCAATGGTTATTTATTTGCCTAGAAAACAAACTTTCTCCACTTCTAACTTTAGAATAAAGAAGTAATGTGGTTGTGTGCCAAGGTCATATAATTCTTTGAAATTACAATTGGACCTTCATATCCATGTGTCTCACATACACATATTCAAGCAACAATCAATCAAAAATATTTGGGAGAAAAAGCCCATTTCCTACTGAAAATATACACATCTTTTGTTCTTGTCATCATCCCCAAACACAACAGAAAAGCCTTTTCAGAGATTTGCACTGTACTTGCTATATGTGACTTAGAGATGGGTTCAAGTATAGAGGAGTATGTACGTGCAGATTCCACACACAAGAACCAACTGAACACTTATGAAGTTTGGTTGCTATGGGGATCTAGAACCAATACTAGAGGACAAAAATGAATACTATGCTGCACACCTCTACAAATATTCAGACTCAAAAGTCTCCCACGGTCCAACTCAACTCTCATTAACTCCAGTCCAAACACATGTCAAGCCTTGTTGTTTAGGGAGAATCTCAAGCCATGGTGCATTTTTGAAGCACATTAATTAGTGAATCAGGATATACATATCTATAAATCTGAGTTATAAATACATGCAAATAAAATGTCATTATAAGATGGGTAGAAGCAAAGATTAAAAAACTAAAATGCCTTCAACACACAACAGACTAAGTTAAAACCAAGAGAATTGTGTCTGATGTACTTTTTTAACTTTTGAAATAACATTTATTTATTTAGAACGTGCGTGTGTGCGCATAGATGCGTATGTGTATGGATGGGAGTGTGAGTGACACCCTGTGGGTGTAAAGGTCACAGATAACCTGTGGGAATTGGTTCTCTTGATCAAGTAGGTCCTATGTATTGAACTCAGACTGACTTGACAGAAAATACTACTCCATTTTTTCTTATATGCTGGATAAAGGTAAGTTATTATATTTCAATAATGGGATCATAACCTACCCAATGTGTAATATGAAAAATAACAGCCTATATCATAAACCCAGAATATGACATATTTTAGCTTTTAGGACTGAGCACCTTAATTTTAAGGTATAGCTCCTGGAGTTGCTCCATCAATACACTGACTGTGTGCGTGTGTGCGTGCGTGTGTGCGTGTGTGCGTGCGTGTGTGTGTGTGTTTTGATAAGTTATGTTAATCAATTACTTTCACATACAATAGACATAATTGTAAAATTATTTATTAATGAGTAATAATTTCAATCTATATATTTAAATATTAAGTGTAGGGCTTATCAGTTGCAAATATCAAAGGTACGTAAACCCCCCCTCCCAAAAAAAGCATCTTGAAAACATGCCCATTTACAAATGCATTCATCAAGCTCCATATACCTCACTGGATCACTACGTTTTGAGTAGTAATTAAATGAGAACATGACAATGCAGGGCAGGTGTGGTAGTAAACAACTGGAACACAAGCATTGGGAGGAGATGGAGGCAGAGGATCCTAAGTTCCAAAGATAGCAAGACTCTCAAAAATAAAGACCTCAGACAATCTACACATGAAACTCATGTATCCCAAATACCAAAACATCTAGCCAATTATTACTAAGAACTGAACTTTCATAACAATTATAAAATTGAGTTAAATGTAAACTGTATTAAATTACTCCAGTCTGGGAAAACACTTCAAATCAGGAAATTATTTCTAAATGTACATGACACATTTGTTGAATAAATGAAAAACTGACCAATCAAATAAGTTAGTATTACAAAGTATGTTGTCTAAAATGTACTGATTATACACTTTAATATACCAACAAATATTTCACCTAGTATAATGTTTACAATTTATATCAGTGTGGTAGTTTGATTGAGATGTTGGTCATTGAATACTTGGTTCCTAGTTGGTGGCTGTAAGATTAGGAGGCGTGTCCTTGCTGGAGGGAGTATACTGCTGGGGCTGCTTGTGAGGATTCAAAAGCCATGTGTTGTTTCTAATGAGCTCTTCCATGTCGGACATCTGTTGGTACACCGTCCCATCATTATCGACCCTAAACCTCTGAAACTGTCAGCCACAAATAAACCCTTCCTTCTATGTGTTGTTTTGGTCATGGTGTTTTACTACAGTAATAGAAAACCATGACAACCAGCCTCTAGGTAAAATTAAAAAGACATCACACGGCACACATTGCAAATGATGCTATTTGCATCATTTTTCAAAGAACTATGCTATCAGTTAAATAGTGAGCTTTTACCAGGTAGAAAAATCTGACTAAAAGTTGTTTTATTTGTTAATTACTTATTTATATATATGAATAGTTGTCTGCATGTATGTATGTGCATTATGTACATGCAGTTCCCACAGGGGTCAAGAGAGGGTGTTCGAATCCCTAGAACCATTCATTGTGAGCCTCCTGCAGTGGGTGAAGGGAAACAAACCTAAGCCCTCTGCAAGAGCAGCCAAGTGCTCTTAACTCCTGCCTGACCTTTCCCCGCCAAGTCCCACGATTATTCTAACAAACTGGGCATACACACAAAACCTAACAGAAAATGAAGTCTCTTAGACATAGCTGTTATACTATTCTTAATTATTCAAGACTATACTATGAGAAACTTTTTAACAATTTCCTACAGAAATCTTTCTACCCTTAAGAAGTAAAAGTGAAAATATTAATCCAAACACAATAAAAAGTAAAAATAAGATGAAAATTCAACCTTTATAAAAATTAACACATTTTTAAGAGAGAGTAAGTTGGCACACAGAAACTAAATTGTACGTAAGTTAATAAGAAATAACCGACCTACTTTTAAAATTAACACAAAAACGGAAAGTAGCAGAGCAATGTGTATCTGTGCAGTAACACTGTTAATCATTACTTTTTTTTTCACCAGCAGGGCCAATGACCAGAACCTGCTGTAGAGGCAGTCCTACAATAAAGGGACTGCACACACCAAGTACTGAACGAAAACTTACATTAAGTTCATCCAGGTGAGCTGGCATTTGAAGAGCAACACAAGAAGAAGCATGGAAGAAGTGATGGCATCAGAAGTTAAGAGTAAGATGGAACCAACTGTGATGAGTATAGAGGCAGTGGAGAACTAATAGGTCTGCGGTACATGGGCTTGCAAAAGAATGAGAAAGTCTCAACAGAACAGTGAATCAGTCTGCAGAAAATTAAAACCACTTAAAAACTTTTGAAAAATAGTTAACAGTCAAGAGAACAAGAAAGAAGACCACCGCCAGCTAGAAGAACCTATTTACAAAGACCTATCTGATAAAAGACCAAAGCATACAAGAAAATTTTCAAATTTAATGAAAAACTAAGTAATCTTATTTTTAAAAGGGGCAACAAAAAGTACCTAACTAATGATAAACTGACAGCAAGTAACTATGAAAAATGTTCAACACAATACTATTAGGATGGCTAAAACAAAACATAGACAAAACCAAACCAAACGTTGATAAATATGTGTAACAGGATCTTCTCATTCACTGGTGACAGGAATGCAAACTTATTTAAAGAGAGAGAGACAGAGACAGAGAGAGACAAACAGAGACAGAGACAAACAGAGACAGAGAAGACAAAGACAGAGAGAGAGAGAGAGAGAGAGAGAGAGAGAGAGAGAGAGAGAGAGAGAGAGAGAGAGACCTCTTTCCCTGTACCACAAAAATCGACAGACAGCACATGCAAACAGTGACGTACTACTAAGCACTAAAAGGAAATACAGAACCAGGCTGTGAAGAAGAAGAGACTTAAATGCATCACTGAAGCAAACACAGTCAATGTGAGCAGGCTACATGCTGTGTGATTCCAATTACATGATACTCTGGGAAAGGCAAAACTAAGAAATCAGTGAAATATTGGATTGTTGGTTAAGGGAAAGGATGAATAGGCAGAACACAGAAGGATTTTTAGGACAGTCAAAGTATTCAGAAGACTATAATGGTTACATACATGCCCAAAATTGTACCTTTAATGCAACAGAATCAACACACACTAAAGGCTTATATAAGCTATGGGCTTTGGGTGGTGATGAGGCATCAACCAGTGTGGGTTAACAAACAAATGTACCATTCTGTAAGGGATGTTGGTCGAAGGGGAGACAGTGAAAGCCAATGGGAAATCGCTGTACCTTCCATTCCATTTTGCTAGAAATCTAAAATTTCTCTGGAAAACAAAGGATATTTAAACAAATTTTAGGACCACCCTTAATCCAAAGGCAGACAATCCATATAAAAGTAAAATGCTGCCTAGGCAGTTCTCCTATAAGGCCCAGGTACAGGAGACCACTGGCTTAAAGAGCCATGTCAGCCTTTCTGGCTTTTAACCCACTTCAACATCATCGTACTTACACTACTGTAACACGATGTACACAATTCTGACTCCTGATAGTTAAGACAATGGTTAATATTTTACATTATCCCTCACTTTAAATAACAATAGTCATGGTTGTATTTGCAAAGCATCAAAGAAAGAGGCTTTATTATAATGAAAATATATCACTTGAGAATTAAAAGTAACTGTCACCCTGATTTGTAAAGGCATGGCTTAAAAGAGGGAAAGATATAAACTGAACTCCATCAGAAAATTTTGAAGTTTTGTTCTATAGATGCTGTTAAAATGAGAAAAGGCTACAGAGAAGCAGAAAAATCAAAGAAAACAAAATACAAACAAAAAAAATTCACACATCTCAGTACAGAATTCAATTTTAAAAATGGGTATCTTAGACACTTCACAAAGCAAAAGGCAAATTTTCAAGAATATAGATTAAAACCAGGATGAGAAATTACTAACCATGCTAGAATTGCTAAAGTAAGCTGATAGGATCAAGTGCTGGCAAAGATTTATAGCAAATAGAAGCAAATTAGTACAGCCATATAGGACGTTAAGCATTTTATAAAGTAATACATACATATCTAACATATGCCCCAGCAATCTCACTTCTAAATATTTATCCCAGAGAAATTAAAATTTATCAACACAAAGTTTGTACACATACATTTATAAGCTTTAATCACAATCTCAAAAAGCTGTATATAAGAATCATCTTTTATTAAGCACACAGGTAAATCGATGAGCAAATGGTGATTGAGACAAAAGAGTATGAGTTGGTCATCAACAAAAGGGACCAACTAATGCTGCTTCTAACCTGACTCAGAAATAATTACACTCAAAGAAGCCAGTCACTAAAGGTAATCAACTGACTCCAGTTACAGGACATTCTTGAAAATATAAAACTATAGTGAAAAGAGAACTGATCAGTAGTTGCTAGAGATGAGAGGACAAGGAGGGCATAACTATGAAGGGGTACCACAGAGTTTTTAAGGTAGTGGTGGTTGCATCAGAATCAAAAAAATGTGCGTGGAAATAAAGGCCCATTTTTATATATTCATTAAAAAACTGGCAATACAATTCTCAAGTTGGACCTGTTTAACATAAACTACAATTCCACAAGTGTTAAAAGAACTTAAATGCCAAAAATTACTGGAGTTGTTAAATAACTTCAACATATTAAACCAATACTGCAACAAACCAAGTTTGAATACTATTTATTTCTGTGAATCCAGCTTTTTCTTACATCTTAAAAAAATTTCAACTTTAGCTACGATTGAAGGAGAATTACTGAGTCAAAGGAAATCTCTATTTTTCAATAATAAAATTTGTTTATGCACAAACTATGTTCAGGCTGTAACTGACATACTCTCAAGTCAATAAACTACTGGCAAAGAGCAGGTCGGGGACCTGACAAGACAGCCAACAACACAAGAACCAGTCTTTGTTCTGGAATTTCCACATCCAAGAGTTCCTGCAGATGGACAAGAAAAGAAGGCTGAGGCTGGGCCACAACTCTTGAGTAGGAGATAATCTGCCAGAATATTCCACCCTCCAATACACAAAATTTTAATCATCAATTAAACTCTCACTTTTAAAATTTTAATGCTTAAGGCAAAAATTCCAAAGAGCCAATTTTATTAAAATGTTTAGGTAAAACAGAAATCATTACCTAAAACAATATAATTTTAAAGTTTACCAAAAGTATAACAAAGCCATAGAACTAGTAAGAAAATGGAAGTGAAAACTAAGGACTTCAAGATTCAAAATTCCTGGCGGTTGGTGGCGCACGCCTTTAATCCCAGCACTGGGGAGGCAGAACCAGGCAGATATCTGTGAGTTCGAGGCCAGCCTGATCTACAGAGCGAGATCCAGGACAGGCACCAAAACTACACAGAGAAACCCTGTCTTGAAAAAACAAAACAAAACAAAACAAAAAATTCAAGTCAATATTTACTCTAAATACAGACAAATCTCTTCCAATATTTCTATTCACCCACCCACCCATCCATCCATCATGAGGCTATACATAGCTAAAATCCCCAGTACTCCAAATACTCTCAAATTTTTGTTAACCCACATTAGAGATTGTGATTTCTAAGTACATTACCATGAAAGAAAAGGAAGCTATATATAATATATAAGACAATACACCTATAATATGTAAGATATACATATATAATATATGTAAGATACATATATATTATAAGATATTTATATGCTTGGCATTAAATTACATTGAAAATATAAGCATGTAATTAAAATGGGTCATGAATTATGTGGAATACATGCTAATTATAGCAAAAATATTAATACAACAGAGGCATAACTCTGGGCGTACTGTCCTTCTAGAAATTTGTGGTATATAAATCTTCACCAAGAAACCCAAATAACCAAAACCATCATTTTCAGACAAATTTAAGTAGGGTCTCTGACCAAATCACTTAACCGGTCTGCAGCCCCTTTCTCACATCAAGTGTGACTGTGACTGATCACACCTGTGACTTCATAGCATGCCTGACTGAGATGCCTTACTAACCAGATTTCCCTTTACCAAGTATGATTTTTGTGTGTGGTTTTTTACAGGGGTTTCCTAGAATTTTGAAATAATAGACAGTAGATGCCTTTCTGCTTCTGAACTCTAGAACATGATCATTTTATCTGATGACATCAGTGTTCTGATGACATCAGTAATAAATATGACAGCTAACAGACAGCTGTATACCATATTCTTGCATTATGAGCCATGTCAGCACTTCAAATTACAGGTGTAATCAGTAGCCCTCCTATATACAAATGATGAAAAGGCTGAAAAAGAAATCAGAGAAACATCACCCTTTACAATAGCCACAAATAATATAAAACACCTTGGAGTAACACTAACTAAACACGTGAAGGACCTGTATGATAAGAACTTTAAGTCTCTGAACAAAGAAATTGAAGAAGATATCAGAAAATGGAAAGAACTCCCATGCTAATGGATAGGTAGGAGTAACATAGTAAAAATGGCAATCTTACCAAAAGCAATCTACAGATTCAATACAACCCATCAAAATCCCCACACAATTCTTCACAGACTTGGAAAGAAGAATACTCAACTTCATACGGAGAAACAAAAAACCCAGGATAGCTAAAAGAATCCTGTACAATAAAGCAACCTCTGGAGGCATCACCATCCCTGACCTCAAGCTCTACTATAGAGCTTTAGTAATAAAAACAGCTTGGTACTGGCATAAAAACAACATGTGGACCAATGGAATCGAACTGAAGACCCTAACATTAATCCACACACATATGAACACCTGATTTTTGACAAAGAAGCCAAAACTAAACAATGGAAAAAAGTATCTTCAACAAATGGTGCTGGCATAACTGGATGTCAACATGTAAAAGATTGCAAATAGATCCATATCTGTCACCATGCACAAAACTCAAGTCCAAGTGGATCAAGGACCGCAACATAAATCCAGTTACACAGAACTTGATAGAAGACAAAGTAGGACGTAGCCTTGAACACATTGGCACAGGAGACCACTTCCTAAATATAACACCAGTAGCACAGACAGAGAGCAACAATTAATAAATGGGACCTGTTGAATCTGAGAAGCTTTGGCAGGGCAAAGACACGGTCGATAAGACAAAGATCTTCACTAACCCCACATCTGACAAGAGGACTGATGTCCAAAGGTATAAAGAACTCAAACTAGACATCAAAATACTGAGCAATCCAATTAAAAAATGGGCTACAGAGCTAAACAGAGAATTATCAAAAGAAGAACCTCAAATGGCTGAAAGACATTTAAGGAAATGCTCAACATCCTTAGTTGTCAGAGAAGTGGAAATCAAAACGACTCTGAGATCCTACCTTACACCTGTCAGAATGGCTAAGATCAAAAAACACTGAAGACAGCTTATGTTGGAGAGGATGTCGAGCAAGGGGAACACTCCTCCACTGTTGGTGGGAGTACAAACTTATACAGTCACTTTGGAAATCAGCATAGCAGTTTCTCAGAATCAATTGACCTTGAGACCCAGCTATACCACTCTTGGGCATATACCTAAGGAATGCTCAATCATACCACAAGGACACATGCTCAATTATGTTCATAGCAGCATTATTTGTAGTAGCCAAAACCTGGAAACATCTAGATGCCCCTCAACTGAAGAATGGATTAAGAAAATGTGGTACATATACACAATGGAGTACTACTCAGCAGAGAAAAACAATGACATCATGAAATTTGCAGGCAAGTGGATGAAACTAGAAAATATCATCCTGAGTGGGGCAACCCAGACTCAGAAGGACAAACATGGTCCTCATAAGTGGATACTAGATGTAAAGCAAAGGACAACTCAGACTGCAACTCACAGATCCAGGGAGGCTACCTAGCATGGGGAGACCCTAGGATGACTGTGGCTTATAGTAAGTTTTGGTTTTGACCAATCAATCACTGGGCAAGCTTTAGTGAAACATTTCACTATTAGGATAAGAATTTGTACTGTATCAAGCTGATGAAAGAATATGCTGGCTGTACTTTCAGGAGAGGAGGCTAAAATCTTTTCATTTTATGGATTAGCCCATAGAAAAATGTCTGCCATAAATCAAACAGTGAAGGGGAAGATGAATAGGAATCTCAATTACACAACTTAAGTAAAAAATAGCTCTCTGAACAGATGAAGATAGGTTTCTTCTGTATCCCAGAACCAAATCGATATTTATATGTATAATTCAGCTATTATTTGGCTTAAAAGGGCTTATTGGGAAATGTTTTCATTTTTACTATTTTTCAGAGAAAATACTTTCCGGTTTCAAATAACCCTGGACATTTGAATTATAACCTGTTTTTATATTCAAGCTATCTGTGTATTATTTCTCCTGCAGTTGTACATAAAATGTTTTTACATTCAAAAAAGGACAAATACTATAAAATTGTATTACATGAAATATACAGAATATACAAATTCATAGAGACAGAAAGATTAGACGTTATCTCAAGATGGAGAAGAAAGGAATATAGAGCAATGGTTTCCTAAATACAGAGTTTCTGTTTTGTGTGATGGAAAAGCCCCACAAACAGACAGTACTATCAGAACATAGTATCATGAATGTAAAAAAAAAAAAAAAATCAATACAATTAATGTAATTAATATCATATAGTTACTGAATGAATACTGCTAATGTAATCGATGAAGACCACAAATGTAATTCATGAGTGTAATCAATGAATATCATGAGTGTAATTAATATCTTGAATGTAATTCATGCCACTGAATTGTGAATTTAAAAATGGTTAAAATTGCTAATATTAGGTTCACTTAAAAAAATAAGGTGGAATGTAATCACCATACATTATATGTGTGTATGAAACTGAAGACAGTGATGTTCTAAAACAGAAAGTGGTAAGGATGTCATGGGCCTATGAGGATGCTGGACTAAAGTCTATCAAATTGTGCAAACAGGCAAATTGTATACTACGTGAATTATTTATTAAAGATTTTATAAAAAGTTAAAAAAAGATTACAGGTATTGCTATCCTTCCCTCTAAAGAACAGAAATGCTAACATGACTAATTTTCATACTTTGTGGAGTTAATGCACAATGAATTGATGTTGCTATTGCTCTCTTCTTGCTTCAGATTTCTGTATCTCAAACTAAACATCTATCAAGGCTAAGAGAATAAAATGTACATTACGTAGCTATTTACGCTTTTCAAAACTCCATGAGTGAGCTTCCTGAACATCTGTCATAAAACTCAATGATTATTAGGTAGGTTACTATATTTCTCTAATTACTTTTCATTAATTTAAAAATAAAGGTAGGAATCAAAGATATATCATAATTAAAAAAACATTACTATATTCACTACAAAAATTTTTTTCCGATGCCAGATTTTTCTAGAAGTAATTTTACTAACACAGTTAGTAAAACATCTTTTATGACTTCACAAAGACCACACAAACTTTGAATATTTTAAATTTCAAACTGAAAATTTCAATCACTAGTTGTCTAAAAGCTTCCCAAACTAATCACTAAGTCATAATATCAGATTATCAAGTACTGTTCAAAAGAATATACCACAATCCTTCCTTTTACTGACAGACTTATGCTGGCTTCTATTAGGCAAAGCAAGATGCTACAACACTGTAGTGGGATACAAAATGCATTCAATCGCTTTATAATCTCTACAGTAGTAGAAGGAGTCTAATAATTAGGATCAATTTGAGATCAAAGTAGAGATACAGAAATGTTTTGGGTAGTATATTTTCATAGTTTCACACATTAAGGTAATCTGTTGCATGTTAGGGCAATGAAACTTGCTTGGTATTTCTTTAGGAGCATTTTTTGGGGGGTGGGGAATTACATGTATTGTGTGCATGGGATAGTCAGAGAATTCTTGTCAAAGCCAGTTCTCCTTCCACCCTATGGGTCTCAGGGGTTGAATTTAGGCTATCAGAATTCAGGTTGTCAGGCTTGGTAGATGAACGCCTTTACCAGAAAAGCCCATCTCGTCTGTCCTAAAAGCTTTCTTTTTCATTTTTCACTTTCTTCACTTTTTGTGTATATAGTTGTTTTGTCTGCATGTATGTTTGTGCACTACATATGTGCAGTATATGCATAAGCCAGAAGAGGGTGTCAGATACCCTGGGACTGGAGTTATAATTGTGGGTCACCATAATGGGTGCTGGGAATCAAAAGTAGGTCCCCTAGAAGACCACCTAGTGCTTACTGAATCAATCTCTCTAGTCCCCTAAAAAGCAATCTTATTTTCAAATATTCTTTCAACTCTGGGGACACAACTCAATGGTAGAGCATTTGCCTAGCATGTATGAGAGAAACATCTTCAATGACCAGTTCGGCAAATATTCTTTTAAACTTGTGTTAACCCACGTTAGAGAATCATAATTTCTAAGTACATTACAGTACCATGAAAGAAAAGGAAGGGATTTTTTTTTGGGGGGGGGGGACGGCTAAAAGAGATATACAAGGTCTGTAAGATGGTTCAGTGGATAGGCAACTGATGCCAAGCTGATATGAGTTCAATCCCAGAGACCCCCACGATGAAAGTAAGAGAGCTGACTCCCAGAAGTTGTTCTCTGACTTCCACATGCAGTCTTCACACACATGTACCCCATACATATACCTGCACACACACGAAAATGTATAAATTTATTTTCAAAAGGATGCAGACTTTAAAAAAATCTCCCGCAGAGGGATTCCACTAAGATCTAACTTTTTTTTTTTTTTTTTTTGGTTTTTCGAGACAGGGTTTCTCTGTGTAGCTTTGCGCCTTTCCTGGGACTCACTTGGTAGCCCAGGCTGGCCTTGAACTCACAGCGATCCGCCTGGCTCTGCCTCCCAAGTGCTGGGATTAAAGGCGTGCACCACCACCGCCCGGCTAAGATCTAACATTTTAAAAGCAATGATTTCCAATGGCTGAGATGTCAAGAGAGGTGTTAAAAGCTATCACATCGCCAGGTGGTGGTGGTGGTGCACGCCTTTAATCCCAGCACTGGGGAGGCAGAAGCAGGCAGATCTCTGTGAGTTTGAGGCCAGCCTGGGCTACAGAGTGAGTTCCAGGACAGGCTCCAAAGCTACACAGAGAAACCCTGTCTCGGGAGGGGAAAAAAAAAAAGCTATCACATCACAAGTATATAACTAAAGTATGACCACTGTGATTGGCAGGTAACAATCTGTCTCCAGAAGATACATTCAAATCTCAGAACAAAAAAACAAAACAAAAAAACCTGAAAAGCTGAGAGACACAATGCCTCCAAGTCATATGATGCACTTATGTGGTTACTTAGTAATAATCTGAGTGGATAGAGGTGTAAGCCCCATCATGTAAGGAACTGGTGGCTATAAAAAACATGGTTGTTTCCACTTTGCCAATTCCTTTCAACAGAGTCACAGAGATGAACAAAGGGGCTTAACTTATCTACTATTATTCATACTATTATTCATTCACTGAAAAGGTCACTTATTCACATTATCTACTATTATTGAAAGACCACCACCACCATAACAGAAATGAGAGAAAGGTGTTAATTGCCTGACTGTGCTGGTAGTTTACTTAACAAGTTATACAACAGCTGATGGGTACTAGAAGAAATGTTAAACAACATCATTTTAAACCTGGCTCTTCTGACAGCTCTTTTCTGAATCCTTCAAAGCAGTAGCTATTCAACTTCTTAAGTGTCTCATATCCTACAGTTACTTTATACTCAATTCTCTAATAATCCTTTCCCTACCCTAGTTCCAAACACCACTTTGGGGTTACCTTTTTGTGTTCAGGTTACTGTCACCATGCGATGTATCAAGAGATTTTACTGCCTAGCAGGCAGCCTTTTCTCTGATTCTATTATCACCTTAAGTAACTCCAATATCAAACAAAATAGGTTCTCAGTTTCTCCCCAAAAACTTGAAGTGTAAGATGGCACAAGAATTTAAGGTAAATGTCAAGGAAGCACTGAAACAAGTTGACACTAAGCATTTTATAATGTTAGCTCCATCTAAAGTCAAGCTGTTTTAAAGTTCTCACAGTACTTTTCTGAGTCCAACCCACAGTGTCATTGCCACAGAGGTCTCTGCAGATCTTTTCTACTCCAGCCACCTACACAAATGTCTACCTGACTTCTTTCCCATGGAGTAGTTTCCTACTGCAAGTGTTATTTTGTCTTTGTTCTCATGGTAAATCTTTAATAATTTTTTAAGGATTGCCCAAAATTGACCTCCTTTTTGTATCTTGCCTTCCCAAAGGAAAGTATTTTCTCCTTCAATTCTGATTACCCCATTAGAGCTTCTTATTGGAAGGTACCCTTTCTCATTTTAGGGTGGCTGAGAAGAAACAGGAAAAACTTCTGTGGGTATCTGAACTAAAATGAATGAAAATGAGGTAATGAACCTACAGATCAGCTAATGGAAATCTTTCCTCCATTGTTCCTACCAATAGTCCTCTTAAGAGTTGCTATCACTATATTTTAATCATAAATGCAATTAAAATTTCTCTCTACATTGATTTACATTTGCCTAAAAATGAGAGAACTCAGGAAGTTTTAATATGAAAGCTAAGTCTTCTCAACTGACCTACAAAACAGTTCAAAGCTTAAAGGTTGCCAATTTCATTTCCACTAGTACCCTTACATAAAAATAACCTAAGTCATCTATAGACAACATTTAGTACAGTAGTTGTTCATCTCTCCTCTCCTAAAAGAAGTGAGAAAAATCAAGAAAAATCAAAAACTGGTTTACACAGATACAATTTTCTATTACAGGATAACGAATTAAAAAAAAATAGAAACAAGCAATTTGTTCCACAAGTAAGACTGCATTTACAAAGTAATTCAAAAAAGAAAGTCACCTAAAATTTTAAACTATGCCCTCTTCCAGGTTCCAATTTCCCTATCTGTAAGGTAAATCATCAAGAAAGTCAGATTTACAACCCACTGATCGATCCAAGTATGTGAATCTAGAGCTTCTAATGCACACAAAGGCAGTAAGGTCTGCTTGACAGACTATAACTGCCTGAACCAGAGCCTGGAACATACAAGGTCCTCAATTAGCAATTGATGAAAAATGAGCAAGATAAATGTCCTCTTATTCTCCTTCCCATTCAATCAAAGTAAAATAGCATTCAAAGAACAAGATGCTTAGATTAAAAAAAAAAAAAAAAACCACCACTGGAGTAAATGCTCTATATAGCAGTAAAAATCTAGATTTTAAAAGTTAACACCTTTTTCTTCAGCTATAACCAATCCAAAGCTTTCACAGGTTCATTCATAAAATACATTATTCAATTATATTATTCAAGAATATTTAATACTAGAGGGTACTAATGAAAGTATTACTGCCAATAATAAATAAACCAAACCCAAGAAATACGTATTAAAAACAGACAATAATAAAGTCACACCAAAACTAGTTTCTTCTTGGACTTACTGGAAAAGATTTTATTCTAAACACATTTGTGGTTCAAATATGAGTAGTAAGCATCACAAATTGCGTTTCCAAGTCTTAACCTAAATGTGCCAAACGTGTGGCTCATGACTACTGTCCTAACACAGGAGGCTTAGAATAGCCAGTCTGAGGCCAACCTGGATTATACAGGGTGACTCTATTGTCAAAGCAAAGAACAGCCCAGCATGATGATGCATGCCTTTAATCCCAGCACTCAGGAGGCAGAGAAGTGGAGCCAGAGGCAGGTGGATCTCTGTGGGTTCTACACGGCAAGTTCCAAGCCAGTCAGGGTTATACAGTCAACTCTATCTCAATAAATAAATACGTAAATAAAGGAAAAAATTTTAAAGAAAAATTGAAACAAGCCAAAGAAACAACAAAACACTAGATTTATCAGACAACCCTTATTTAACTAAAGGGTTAAGATTTAAAAAGTGCAAATTCTAACCTTGGCTTCATTTGTTCAAGATGAATAGCAGAAGAATTAGGCTTCTAAGTGCAGTTCTCATTTCTACTTAGTACTTTCCCAATGCAGCTACATCTAAGTTACTTATTCAATAGATGCTGAGAAGGCAGAAGAGTAATTTCCTTACTGCAGGACAATACTAGAGACTCGTCAGTTACACTTAGCATCCAAATAGGAAGCATCTAAGGAAATCGGCTTCATCCTGATCCTATCTACAATTGGCGAAACTAATGATCACTAATTCTAAACACAAAGCAAAGCTGACTTTTAATATTTTTCTAAATTCCTTACACACCAACCATCAGCAGGTAACATTGCTTTTACATGTGAGATACTTTGGATCTGACAACTGTGCTCTGTAACTCTTACTATATTATTAGTATATAATATTACTATCACTGGTATAAATCAACTTCTTTCTGGATTACTTTGTTCTAGTTCTCTTCATTTCAACTCTTAAGCCCTCTAAATTCTCCAAACAGCACAAGTAGGACTTTAATAACCTATATAGCAGCATGTCACCATTTTACTTAAACCACAACTGGCTCCAACATACATATAATTAAGAACCAAGCCATTCTGCCACAGCTTCAAAGCCTGGCATGGTGGCTTCTCTTTCTCCAACTTCATCTTGTCCTGTTCCCAGCAACTACCAAGTCTTAGACTTCTCCATTCTCACAGCAGATTGTCAGTATCTTTACTCTAGGAATTGATAAAGGATGTCCTGCTGCCTATTAAAATGAAGTCTCACTGGAATCCCGCCGTAAGTATTTGCTTACATATGATATCTGCTGCTTTGTGCCTTAGGAGAAGAGCTAAGGAGTGTGACAGAGACTGGCTGAGAAAAACAAAAATACTATTTTTTTTTTTTTTTTTTTACCGAAAGACATGACACCTAAGCATTCTCTCTGTCTGGAGTGCTCTTCAACCCTCTCTTCTTTTGAAGACCTGCTCATTCTTTAAGTCCCAATTTAAACATCACAACTTCCTCGAAAAGCCTAACTTGACTCATACAGCTCCTCTTATTACTCTTTCATGACTGGAGATCAAACATGTTCTGTTTATCAATACATTCCTTACACCCAACTCAGAGCCTGACAAATAAATACCTGGTATGTTGAATTGTCATGACAAACTGTAAGGGTACTTCTGAGGCACTCACAAATTGGAATGTAAAACTTCTTGAATACAAAGCATCAAGAATATTTTTCAGCCATGCTTCAAACTTATTTTCTTTAGAAAAGACAGGGGAGAGAACAAACCTGTTTTCATGCCTACTAAAATAAGACAGTATTTTTCTTATGGGAAGGCACAAAAACCTCATACCCAGTGTTCTGTTATGTTCTCAAGCATTTCACTAATTTCTTTGGGTTTCAGTTTCCTAACAGGAAATATTCTAGAAACGATACGCTACCAACACTAGAAAAAGAAATAGCACTTGGATTATTTGGACTTTCTTAAATCCTCACTCCATATAAAAACTCAATTTTCTTTTAACTCTTCAGTCTGAAAAGATGGGTGTTGATTACTTATACAATGGTACTAAAAGTTTACCTATCTTATCGATATGTTATGTAGGTAATTCAGGTAACTCTAAGCAGTAAGAAAAGGAAATGCAATGCAACAAGTAATACTGGTTTCCATTAAGGATATATTGTATATTACATCATATTTAGCATTACTGAAAAACACATTCACTGAACCAGCTGATACTTCCTACATTCAGGGACAAACATTTTGAGCTACTATGTGCTGACCTCCCCTATCAATTAACATTTCTCTCTTGGTAGTGGTCCATTTGTACAACACTATTTGCAGCTATTTTTTTTTTCTCTAGGAACAAAAATGAATATAAATAGAAAGGAAAAAATGAAAAAAGCAAAGATACTAGCAGAGGCTCAAAACTGAATTCATTTGACATACATAATGACAGATGTGCGGAATCAGTAGACTTCCTCACTAAAAACAGCTGGTTAAGTGGCGTGGGGGGGGGGGATCATAACATTTCAGATGCTGGAGACATATTAAAGATTGTGTATAAAAAAATCAGAATAGGGTGTACATGCTTTCAAGTTTTAAATTTAAACTTTAGAACAATCAACATGAATGCATGCCCTTAAGAACATACTGAGGGTAGAGCCCTCATGAACATGATTCAAAGTCTCTCTCTGCCATGTGAAGATAGAGCAAGGAAGCAGCTATGTGCAAACCAGGCAAACAGCTCTCCCCAGGAAATGAATCTATGGATATCTTGGTCTTGGACTATATGGCATTGGCACCTAGAGCTGTGAAAAGTTGTTTAAGCCATCTGGGCCATGATATTTGTGACTGCAGCCCAAGCTGAGACACGTTAGAAGATCACATTAAGCCTAAAATCTCTTAACATTTCTCATGGCAGGAATACTCTAATGACTTCATTATGTACTTAATCACGTTTCAGATTCCAAAAAGTATTCACTTAAATGGGGACCTCATACTCTCACTTCTCTCCTTACTTTTTCCATGAGCCAATTTTCAACAACACATGATTGCAGATTTTTTTCAGAGTCTGTGGCCAAGTTACAAGGCGTTGTTTAAAATAATAGTAATACTACAAATTACACCTTTTAACCAACTCCTACTAAAACCCTTCCGCAATTTTTTTCTATATATATATTTGGAGCTGAGGATCGAACCCAGGGCCTTGCAAGTGCTCTACCACTGAGCTAAATACCCAACCCCTCATCAATTCTTTAGTATCATCTTCACAAGGACCCTGTCAAGTACCTTTTCTCATTTTCAAAAGTCAGATTATCTATTTAATTCTCACATTCAACTAACCTGAAAGTTCCACCCACTATTGCTGGGCCTAACATACAGTAAATGCGGAGGGTGGGGGGGTGGAGGGGGTGTGTTGGGGTGGTGTTAGGATCAGCTGGGTGTTGGCTGCACACACCTTTAATCCCAGCACTTGGGAGGCAGAGGCAGGCGGATCACTGTGAGTTCAAGGCCAGCCTGGGCTACAGAGTGAGTTCCAGGAAAGGTGCAAAGCTACACAGAGAAACCCTGTTTTGGGGGTGGGGGTAGGGGTGGGTGTTAGGATCATTACTGTCTTTCCCTGACAAATGTGAACATAACTTTCTTAATTTATTTCTCCATCATTCTGATCCCACATCTAAGAACTGGTATTCCAATCCTCCACCCTTCCGTACCTTTAAGCAAAACACTCATCTTTCCTTTCTTTTAATGTCTACCTTCTTGAATTAATCTTCCTTATTCCGACAACTACCTATGAGTTTCCTCTTCTACATCCATCCCTTGACTCTGTCACTTCATTCTCTGAAACCTAATGCTTACTCCTCAGTACATACTACCAACCACCAAATCTTCATGTCTAGTTCTGAGTTTTCAATTATATCTACAAACATGTGCTTGTATTTGAGGATATTATATGGGGATAATGACTTCTAAGGGATTTTCCAATAATAAAAACTGTCAATATAACCTAAAACAAAACTTACCCTTTCCTTTACCTGCTGCAAATCACGTTCTATTCTGACATCACAGTACTCCTATTGGATGCACCACAATTTGAGAAAACTAATTTTGCCTGCCTTTTTTCCAAATCTCTGCCATCATTCACTCTTTTCTAGTCTACCCTTTTACTTAGGTTTTTCAAGATTTTCTTCTGATTCTAATAAACATCTGCCCAATTCTAATTTGTTTCTCCTCATTTTAGTAATCTCCAAATATTGTTACACTGTCACCCACTTGTACCTTTTAAACCCTTCCACTGTTTAAATCCCTTTGTGAGGCATTCAAATTTTCTTAATCTTTTCCTATGCTCTTTGCTATATAATAATTCAATAATCCAGTAATTATTATGCTCCTTAATTAACAACTCCTTTTGTCCTAAGAGTAACCAGTTTATAAAAGAATAAAAAAAAAAAAAAGAGGCCGGGCGGTGGTGGCGCACGCCTTTAATCCCAGCCAGTCGGATCTCTGTGAGTTCAAGGCCAGCCTGGACTACCAAGTGAGTTCCAGGAAAGGCGCAAAGCTACACAGAGAAACCCTGTCTCGAAAAACCAAAAAAAAAAAAAAAAAAAAAAAAAAAAAGAGTAACCAGTTTTCTTTTTTTATACTATATACTAGTTGCTATACTGGAGTGCCCCCCACGGTGTTTGAATAAATTCCCCAATCATTTTTTTTTTAAAGACTTGATTTAATTTCCTCCTTTCTTATGAAATCTTATAGCTTACATTAACTTTTCCTCCACATAGTCCCTAAGCTATTATCACCTACACAACTCATTTGCTACTTAATGTCTGGGGTTTCACACTATTACTAAAAGTGTACCATCTCTCACATCAAACTAAAAACAACTCCAGAAAGGGATAGTATACACTATCTCTGCATCTACTGCACTTGTATTGAAAAGAAAGAACAGGTATTTAACAAAAATCTGACTACATGATGAACATAATGCTCTTAACGTCAGGAAATACTAAACTACCTAGCTCATGTAATCTCCCCAGCCCACCTTCCAGAGAAAGAAATTCTAGAAGATGGACAGGAAGAGAAAGTTATTTTGCAACCCTACAGTGATGACTCAAAGAACCATCAATGACCACTGAAACCACCACATAGAAGTTTCTAGAAGAATAGGACATTCATACAGTATCAAAATATCACTGAACAGATACTTAGGAATTACAAAGGGAAAAATGGTACCTTCACAGTGAAGAAATCTGGCGGACACCAAGTGATCAAAGTTAACATCACCAATAATGGGATAAACTGACAGCATGTGCCTCCTGATGTGATGCACTGAGGACACAACATCACTTATGTATTATTCCTGCCAAAAACGCACAACCTGAAACTAGTCATGAGGAAACAATCAGACAAACCAAACACTGAGGGACAATCTGTAAATCAACTGACCTACAACCTTCAAAATTGCCAATGTGCAGGCAGACGAAAAGTCTGGGGAACTCAGCATGTGATCCTGGATCAGATCATGGATCAGAAAAAGATTACTATAGAAGACATCACTGCTACATAGGACAACCAGTAAAATCTGAATATGGACGGCAGCATGGTACTACACTAATGTTAAACTTTCAGGTTTTCCTCGTACCGCTTTGGTTACATAAGAGAACTTCCTTATTCACAGGAGACATGCTAACAAATAATTCAGGGTAAATGAAATGTAAACCTTATTCGCTAATTGTTTGATAACAATCATAATAAATAAAAATTAGTAATAGAACAATTTGCAAAAAAATGTAGCAAAATGTATAAGTTAGAAATGTGAGTTCATTTTACTATCCACAAAACATTTCTGGCTTTTCTCCCCCAAAATATTTAAGAAATGAATATCACATAAAAGTATCAATGAATCTGTGATATGTCACATTGTATTTGACACTCTTAAAGCAAGACATTGTAGTAAGGATATTTCATAAGTGAAATTAGTTTTGCAGTCTGTTCAATGAAAATACTTTATAATGTTAACCACTAATTTGTCTTTAAAGATTTCAAATTTACCACAAACTCAGCTAAAATTAGTCTACTTCAATTAGTGAAAGTCTTAAAGAATATTTTTAAATAATATAGTTTTCTTATTTTCAAATATACAGAAGATAAAGCTAAAAAGGCTAGTGGAAATATTTAAAAAAGAATTATAACATTTAATAAGCATTTGTAATTCACTAATGTTTTCTTCATTATGATTATATATTCATCACAGACTACAAACTTCCTTTTTTCTCAACTATCATAAATTGTGATTTAGTCAATTATAGGTTTTCAGTAAGGTTTTACAATACAGTGATATGTTAAATATAGGCTTCCTGTAGCCTTGAAAAGAATGTTAAACACAGCACAGTATATGGATTCTCTACAGTCAAAATTGTATTAGCAACAGTCCTTTAAATTGGGTACCTTATTTATGAGATGTTCAGTAACAACTTCTCTTAGTCCAGTGTAGAGCTTTTCTCCATGTTTATGCAAAACCATTGTATATGCATTTCTATAGAGCTCCTCAAAACTAAGACCACTGTTATTCTTACGCTGGATTTCTTGAATTGCATTTTTCAGAAGGTCCCAAATGCTGTTTACATATTTTTCATCCATGGTCATCTGCAATATCCAAAAGAGAGAAGGGGAAAAAACGTTAAGAATATTTCTGTATTTGTTCATATCATAAATGTTTCGACTATGACTACAAACTTGTTCGAATCTGAGATGGTGTTATAATAAAACACCCAGAGCCAGATATTGGGGTGAAAGCTGAAAGATCAGAGAAGCAGAGCAAGCCACAGACAACCTCACCTCGCCAACTCAACTGATCCTGTTTCCTCAGACTGAAAGCCTCTGAGTCCTCACCCAAAAGGATATCAGCTGAACTGCCTAAGTTCCTGTTTCCTCACAGCCTTATATATCTTTCTCCACCCTGCCGTCACTTCCTGGGATTAAAGGCGTGTGTGCTTCCTAGTACTAGGATTAAAGGTGTGTGCCACCACTGTCTGGCCTCTATGTCCTCTGATCCTCTGGCAATCTTTATTGGCGTACACACTATATCACCACAGAAACCTGTATGATTTATAAAGGCATTAACAACTATTTTATTTTAGCAAACAAAATAAGATACATCTGAAGTTAGTTGAGCTAATAGAAACATTCTTATTCATTCCTTTATAACCTCTTCCTCTATCCCTAAGTATATCAAAACTCTCTACTTTAAAGTCACATTTACGTAAGGTTATCACTTAACCCTTTCTTGCTCCCTGCAAAATATTTGCCATGCTAAATTCCAACAGCCCATCCACTCCTTCACATGAACTCATGTAGTTAAAAATACTAGCCGGGCGGTGGTGGCCTTTAATCCCAGCACTCCGGAGGCAGAGGCAGGTGGATCTCTGTGAGTTCAAGGCCAGCCTGGGCTACAGAGTGAGTTCCAGGACAGGCACTGAAACTATGCGGAGAAACCCTGTCCCAAAAAAAAAAAAAAATTAACATACTACTTATATTTGACCTGTTTAAATTCATACCAACTAACTCTAAGTGTGACCTTCCTGCAACCCTACAAGCACAATTTTCTAGTCTACTATTATTATACTTTCCTAGATAATTTTTACACCATATCCTCACTTGAATACTTCCGTTGAACTGAAAAATGGAAATAATTGGGAGGCACTATACAAACTGATCATATCCACCAACATTTTTGTTTCTATGCCAACATAATAATCTGTTAATTCTTAACACTACAAGTACAGAAGAGGAGCCAGAAGCAAACACCACAAATGCAAGATGTCAGGCCCCACCCCAGGCTTTCAGAAACAACCTGCATTTTTTTTTTTTTTTTTTTGGTTTTTCGAGACAGGGTTTCTCTGTGTAGCTTTGCACCTGTCCTGGAACTCACTTGGTAGCCCAGGCTGGCCTCGAACTCACAGAGATCCGCCTGGCTCTGCCTCCCGAGTGCTGGGATTAAAGGCGTGCGCCACCACCGCCCGGCACAACCTGCATTTTAACAGGAAGTCTAAGCAAAATCTATACAGAACGAAGTCTTTCGTGTCCAGTCTCCCACTAAAGGAGATCCTTTTTAGTAGGATCATTGCTAATTTTCCCTCTCTACTAAATCATTCCTATTTACATGTAAAATTATTACTTTTCCATCTTAAAAACAAATCTTCACAATCCTTTAACTTCTTTACATTTACAATGAATTAATTAAATAGCAAGGGGTTGGAATGATCCTTTATATTCAGCGTCTCCAAATTCCATTTTCCCATTATATCTTTAATCCACAACAATAACTTTCATCCCTACTATTTCACTAGGACTGTGAAAGTCACCAGTGACTTCTATATTCATAAATCTAATGTTCAAAGTTCCAGGTCTCATTTTACTAGACTTCTAGACTTATCTAGGAATATTTTGAAAGAGTTCACCAATTCTATGTTTAAAACAAAAATTTCACTTGCCTTCCAAGCACCACAGCCACTTATTTTTCTTCCCATTTCATTGGTTCCTACTTGTCAGTTTGCTTCTGGTTCTTACCACTATCTCCAATCCTAGACTTATGTGCTAGGGATTGCATTTATTTCTATGACATTAAATCACTCTCAAATTTCCAATACCCTATCTGGCCCTGCCTCTTGCACACAACTGGTATTTCAAGTGCATATTAAATGTTCCCACTAAGCATATCAAACTCCTTAAGTTTCAAAGACAACTCCTAATCTTTTCCCCACATTCCACTTGCCCTGCAGTCTTTTCCAACTGAATAAATGTCTGCCTCTTTCTTCCAGGTATTAAGGGCAAAAATCACCATCTTTGGCTGATAAGATAAAAAGAGAGATTATGGAATCTACTTTTAAAAAGGAACTACTTGTTTTAAATAAGATACGTAATGAAAATTTTTTGTCTGAATTTGTCAAATGTTACTGGACTGGACATTGTTATATATAATGGAATTTTTTATCTGAATCTTTGGCTGATAAGATAAAAAGAGAGATTATGGAATCTACTTTTAAAAAGGAACTACTTGTTTTAAATAAGATACGTAATGAAAATTTTTTGTCTGAATTTGTCAAATGTTACTGGACTGGACATTGTTATATATAATGGAATTTTTTATCTGAATCTGTCAAATGTTAATGGACTAGACATCATTAATGTAATTTTTGGCTGTATATATTGTATATACTTATTGGATAGTTTTTCTTGTATTAGTTATAAGCCTTTTTTAATTTTAGACAAAAAGAGAGGAAATGTGGTGGTATTGTGTTCTCCAAAATATTGTGTACCTTAATAAACTTATCTGGGGTCAGAGAACAGAAAAGCCACAAGATACTTAGGCTAGAAAATGTTAGCACACGCCTTTAATCCTAGCATTCCAGAGACAGAAATCCCTCTGGATCTCTGAGTTCAAGGCTGCATTGGAAACAGCCAGGTATGGTGACTCACGCCTTTACTCCTAGAAAGCAGCCTTTAATCCCAGGGAGTGGTGGTAGAAAGCAGAAAGGTTATAAGGCGTGAGGACTAGAAACTGGAAGCATTTGGCTGGTTAAGCTTTCAGGCTTTGGAGCAACACAGTTCAGCTGAGATTCATTCTGGATGAGGACTCAGAGGCTTCCAGTCTGAGGAAACAGGACCAGCTGAGGAAATGGCAAGGTGAGATAGCTGTGGCTTATTCTGTCTTTGATCTACCAGCATTGACCCCAATAATTGGCCTCAGGTTTGATTTTATTAATAAGAACTTTTAAGATTCCTGCTACATTTGGCTATTCCCTCACTTCAATTCCAACTCAAAATAGAAATCTTGTTCTCTACCTTCAAAATATAAGCAGAGAGCACAACCCCTTCACAATAGTTCCATTAATACAATCATGGTAAAACCACCATCTCTCAGATAGTTCTAACAGCTACTTCACAATTCTTGGCTTGTCTCCAGAAAATGATCTCCTGAAAATATACATCAAATCATGTCACTTATCTGTTCCCAACTCTCCAATGACTTTTCATTTCCCTTGGAGTTAAAGTCAAAAGCTTATACAGTTCTCCCACAAAGCCTTATTATTTATCTCATTCATCTCTCAACTTCATCTTTTCCCCCTTGTTCACTCTGCTCTGTGCACCTAGTTCCCAACTCTTCTTTGGAGTACATAAATAAACTCACTTTAGCTTTTGTGTTTCTCAAACTCTCTGTCTGAAATGTTTTTCCCTCAGACATACCTGAATGTCTCAAACCTGGCAGCTGACAAGGAACTGTTAAGTACCCATCCTATTTACAGTATTAGCCTCCACTCACTACTAAATCACCCCACCCCACATCTACCCCTATTTTTTCTTTTTTCATGTTAGCTTTATGAAGGTAGAAATTTTATAACAGCCCCTAAATAATACTTGGTATATAACAGGTATTTGTAGTTGCTGGCTGAGCAATCCTTCTGTTAATACTTGACCAAGGAACCCCTTTTGTATTACATAAATCTACTTAGCTCAGTATTTACAAGCTGAGAAACACTAGTCAGTCAGCACCATTCTGCCCTAACTGGGCTAGAATTACTGAGTTAGTGGAATTTTTTACCAAGTCATATTTATGCATAAAAGTGTGGAGAAGGAAGTACAGAAACTAACTATTTCACTTACCCTAGCTGAAAATAGCAGCTAAACTGAATCAAAAGGATCCTTAAGATGACTCAAACTCAGTCTAACAATTTGGGGTAAGCTTCAAAATGTGAAATGCTAACACAATATTTGCTTCCATCCACCAAATCCTGCTCATATATGAGGTCTAGAGACTTTAAAAGAATCTACCTCTATACCTAAACTACTATCTATTTTTATCAGATATCCTGATAGACAAAACGGCATATTTGGAAAATGTAAAGGTGTGGTTATACGTAACTTTTCACACGCAAAAAAAAAAAAAAAGGTACAAATCAACACAGAAAATGATGGCTTCAAATCCTTCACTCCCGTGCAATGAGATTTTAGTCTATTGATACCTATCAGCACTGGAGTAAAACAAAGATATCTCATGGCATTAAATAATAAATATACAAGGCAGAATATAAAGAACAATTTCAATGAGAGGGAAAAAATGAACTTATTAACTCCAGAAATACTCCTATCACAAAATATCTGTCTGTCAAAGGATCTTTTCAGGCTCTTTACTATCTAATATAAGGTAGACAAAGCACAAAGACAGATCTACACGGCACAAATTACTAAAGAAGCTTCTAATATTACCTAAATATTCTCACACTATTACGACAAACTACTTTTAAAAATTATGTATCTAAGAGTTGTTTTCTAATACCGTAGTAGAATTTTCTATGTCATGCCTTGTAAGTAGAGCAAGGATTAGAGTCAGAGGATAAACATTACTTCTAGCAATTACTATGGTAAAAATATTAACAATCAAATAAGCAAAAATAAACTAAGATCAATCACCAAATACTACAATATTCAAACCACTGGACTCACTTCACATTTCACATGTAGGGTAAATCAGACTGTAAGTCATTGATTATTATCTCGACCAATGTTAATATGCTACACTAGTAAAGAAGATAGGTTTTGATGTCATGGGGGGTCTTGATTTGTACCATGGCTTTCTCACTGTCAAGCTTAGAACCTTAAATCATTTAACTCCTTTAGATCTTGATTACTCATTTCAAAAGGAGGTCTAGTAACACTATCTCAAAGATTGTCATAAAAAGTAAATGAGAATGTCAGTAAATTTAACACTGAAAACAAGAGTGTTTGCTGATAGAATCTCTTGAATTCTCCTGTGTTCTTGAAACAAAATTCAGAAATAGCTTTCAAACTCTCTGTATGTAAACAGGTAGGAGCTAAGACAAAAGTCCTTAAGAGCATGACTATGAAAAATGCCTATCACCAGGCTGTGGTGCTGCACGCCTAATCCCAGCGCTTGGGAGGCAGAGCCAGGAAGATCTCAGTGAGTTTGAGGCCAGCCTGGGCTACAGAGTGAGTTCCAAGACAGGCACCAAAACCACATACACAGAGAAACCCTGTCTTGAAAAACCAAAAAAAAAAAGGGGGGGGGGAATGCCTATCAGTGTTAAGCAGCTTTTTTTCAAAAGCAGCATTTCTCTATACACTGTCTCTCAATACTACCAGTCATGTAAGTAATTTCTAGCCCCATCACTCTCTTTGGCTTATGTCACTCTCTATAATGTGTCCCTTACGTACCTTTACTCATCATTTAGACAATTACTATCCACACATAGGGTTCAGATTTGATTGTTGCAAAAAATTATGAAGTTTCCCAAACTGTATACAATATTTTGCAAATATAACTTGTATGTATTTCTTTTCTGGAGGGCAAGTACCTAGAGTTTTTTAATCAGAATTCCCAATCTGGGTTTATTTTTGTTTCACATGATTGTTAATATTTTTACCTTAATAAAATCATAAAGAAGACACGATTGGCTTATGTGGCCCAAATCCAGATTGCCAGCTCAGACTTTGCCCCAAAGCCTAAAACTCCAATGCTCAACTACCTGCTGCATATCTCCAACCAGCTCCAGAAACAAATCTAATCACGTGCATATTCCATGTAAAATCACCACCACACACATGGGCAAATCTTTGTCTTCTTTTTGTTAGTCATAGCATTATAAATTTTACAAACCAAAAGCATAAACTTGATCTTTTAAAACATTCTTTCCTATCAAAACCCTTCTCTGAGGTAAGATGGACCAGGAGCACTTTAAAGAGCACAGACACGCTGGGCGGTGGTGGCGCACGCCTTTAATCCCAGCACTCAGGAGGCAGAGGCAGGTGGATCTCTATATGAGTTTGAGGCCAGCCTGGTCTACAAAGTGAGTTCCAGGACAGGCGCAAAACTACACAGAGAAACCCTGTCTCGAAAAACAAAAACAAAAACAAAACAAAAAAAAAGCACAGACACATCCTTCTAGATCTAGTTAAGGATTCTCAGTGTATTTATAGTCAGCGGGTTTTGTTTGTTTACATTTTACTTACTTTATTTGTGTGTGCATGTCTGGAGGGTGGAAATGAGCACCACAGCATATGTGTAATCAGAGAACAACTTGCAAGAATCAGTTCTCTCCTACCATGTGGGTCCCAGGGATTGAATTCAGGCCATGAGGCTTGGTAGCAAGCAGGAAGGAGTCTTTAACCACTGAGCCATCTCACTGGCCCTACTTCCCCCTTTCTTAATCTAATTCTTACATGATTCTGAATGCAGAACAGGTACCATACTCTCCTGGATTTTTTTTTTCCCTCACCACACCAAAATTCAACATTCTTCTTCAGATCTTCCCTAACACTTAGGGCCTATCTATCACTACAATCCCATATTGCTTTGTAACTATTATTTTGTTTCTTCCACTGGACCATAAGAATCCTAAGAAACTTGTGTTTTGCTTCAATGTCACTTTAGTGGTAGTAAACCAATGATTGTCAAATGAAGATCATTTTACCCATTATTACACTAATGAATTTTGAAAATGTGAACCAGTATTAGGCACAAGGATAATGGGAGGACATTAAACGTGCTTATCTGGAGAAATTAATCTAATTCTTTAAATATTCAAATGTCTTTTTAAATGGAAATAAAGAATAGTAATGGAGAAACAACAGATTCTAGAATCTACCAGGCACTATTTTCATATTTACTCATTTATCTTACCCATTATCAAAGACACTAGAAATCTGCTTAATTATTGCTTTCATTATTAAGTGTTAGCTGGGAAGAACTAGTGGACTGAATAAGCCATTCAGAAAAGAATCAACAAACTATAATTTTGCTTTCCCTAAGTAAATGAGAATAATACAACAAATGAAACAGGCAGTCACTACAGATTCCTCCATGATTTAGTCCTGGCACTAAGCACATCAACCCTGGCAAAATAATGTTTTACCAGGAAGCTTTATCTTTCACTTACTCATTTCATCAAATTTAACCATAGAAACATTTATTTTCTACACTTTACACAGGATGAGAAAAAAAAATCTTAAGGTTATACCCTATGTACATAAAAAAAATCCTTTAAAGTAACAATCTAAACTATCTGAGCAGAATTTCAGTAGTCTCATTGATAACACTTATTTGCCCTAAATTTGTTATAATAAACTTAGGCGTTTTTTGCAACCAAGGCTTTAGGGGGACAATGTACATGCGTGCGTGAGTGTGTGCAAACACACGCAAACACACACACACACACACACACACACACACACACACACACAATTGCATTTAATGCCTACTATGTAATTATAAATACATACCATATCCCACCCCAAGTTCAAGATACAGAAAATAAATTCCTTCAACAAGAAAAGCTTATTTTTAAAGGAAAGATATATAATTATTCTTAAGTAGTTTATAATTCTCTCATTAGGCAATAGCAATAGAAATTACTGTCTTTAAAAAACTGTAATGCTCATCTATACTATTTCAAATGGTGTAACTTCTGAAGGCCTGAGTTTGAGAAGATGTCTATTACATATTTAACACATCTTCTGGAAAGTGCTACAATTATTAAAAGCTTGAGTAGAACTATATCATAAAACAAGTTAAAATTAAGATGGAGAGAAGTGTATGCTTTGTGTCCACTATGTACAAAGTACAAGTTTTTAGTCTCTTGTGAATAATGTTCTACCAGAAATATGCAAGAGGGTGGTTGTGTGTGTGTGTGTGTGTGTGTGTGTGTGTAAAAATCTGAAATTCCAAGCAATTCAGAATGCGACAGATACACACACACACACACACACACACACACACACACACACACACACACACACACACGGGAAAATGTTTGAGCTTAGTTGTAAGCTTCAACCTCAACAAGGCTTCCTTAAGGAATCACAGCATTCTTACCATTTACAACAGAAGCATTAATTACTAAGGCACCTCCCATTTAGGCTACAAACAACTCAGACTAGTAAGGTGGTCTCTCCTCCTTTGTTATTGTATGCCCCATAATACACACACACACACACACACACACACACACACACACACACACACACACACGGCATGATGACTAGGTGACATTAGCTAATACTGGTAAAGGATCTTACTTGACGACAAGATTCAATGACATACAGTATCAGCAATAACCTCATTTTTCTAGCACTAATCCCTTAAATAATGTCAACCATTCAAAACATAGTCAAAGATCCAAGTTTTGAGGCAAACAGCATAGTGAAAAGACACTGAGTAAACAAGTTAATAAAATTTCCAAACTTGGCTTTCCTCATCTGTTTGTGGTGAAGAAAAGAGAGATGGTGTACTGAATGGCAATTAAGAACATTTATGAAAGCACGCAGAACCACAGCATGTGCTTAATAAATGTAAATTTGTTTCCCCCATTACTGAACAAGACAGCATTGCTTAGTGACTTTCAGTATAAAATCACTGATGTCTGCTTAAATGCTTTCGTTTTAAAATAGAGAACATTTGGGAATAAAAGTGTGCTACCAAGCCAAAAATAAAACAACAACAAAAGAAAATTACCCCAATAACTAATGTCATGAAGGAAAAAAAAATTATCAAAAAGCACAGCTGCCTGGGAAAATTCCATGAAAGCACAAAACATGCCTATCTACACCCAACTGGTGTCTACCATTAACTTATAGGACAGCTACATTTATAATGAAAAAGTTGAATCAATAGGAGGTTCAATTATGCCCAGGATTTCAATCTTCAACACATGAGTAGGATGCTCAGGTATCATGTTGAACATTTGGAAAATGTGGAACTTTTCAAAAACAGATTAAGTTTCTATATTAGTCTATCAAAGCCCATTTGTTTATAGATCTTATTACTTTCATAACTCTACTTCAATTACATTCCTTGAATGATTTTTATACATGAGAAACATTTCATAATCCAACATGACCATAGCAAGATGCAATCATGTAAGTGCATTCGTCTCTAGCATCTGTGGAAGACTGATTCCAGAAACCTTGGGGATACCAAAATTTGAGACTATTCAAGCCTCTTTTCTAAAATTGTGTACATACATCCTCCCAATACTTTTATGTCATTTCTAGATTACTTGTAATATTAATGCAATATAAATGTTATTATATGAATAACTATAACTGCACTATTTATGGACTACAAGTAAAGTCTGTAGAGATTTAATAAAGATGCTTCGGGTGAACAGACCGTCTTCCCACTGAAGCACAAATCTGGCTAGTATCTCACCAATGGTCTTGTTTTCATAGTTGATACAGAAAAGACAGAATCTCAAAGTAGTTGTTAGGAAAAAAATACATGAACGCATGACTTAAATTCATACTTCTATAACAATGATATTACCATTATCATTTTCCCCTTTAGCTGAAATCACTATCTTTTTTTTTTAAATAAATACAACAGCATTTCCAAATAAAACCTCTATAAACTGTAAGACAATACCAAATTGTAGTTACACAGGAGAATCAATTATGTAAACAAAGGGAGAAACAAATGAAAGTATAATTTGCCACAGCTATTAGCTTTGTCTTTGAATAGACCTAACTGTAATCAGTTATGACAGCAAAAGACCCACCACATACATTTATTACAAAGGTGGAATCTGCTTAACCTTACCTAAAATGGTTAGCTATTTTTCCCACTGCTTCATATGGCAACTTAGCCACCATCAGTGGAAAACAGCATTCCCACTGTTGAGAAAAATTGAATTCTGAAAGGCTAAATAATGTCTGCAATGTGAGACAAAATGTTTTACACAAATTCCAAGAGCACACAGAAAAGGAGCCAGAATGTGCCTAAGGTAAACCCCAAAGTAAAACCTCTTCATTTTACAAAACAGGAAATAGACTAAGTGGATTATCAAAGATCATAAAACTAGTTAGAGCAATGAAGGAGCCCAAGAGTCCCTCTATAGTATCATGTCAGCTCAAATTATCAAGCCTCTCCAAACTGAGAAAAATTCGTAATTATGAATTCTATTAAAAATTATGAATTCTATTAAAAAATTCAATATTAACAATGAATTACTGTGGCTACATACTTATTTCAGTCTGGTCCATAGAAACAAGCTTTTAACAAAAAATCAGATGTTAGTAGTTCTTCTTCCATAATTCAAGTAAAGTGCAAATTCCTACGTGAAATCACCTTGTCTAAGTCTTCAATTTTTCTCATCTGTTAAATTAATAACCAATTTTCTCTAAAGTCTTTGGTATGGTTTGAGTATTTGTGTCGGCTCCAAAGCTCTTAATTCAATGAATACACCAATACTAAGAACTGAGGCCTATAACTGATGTAGGTTAGAGGGGTGGAACCCTCATGGGTAGAATGATGTAACCTTATGAAAGGGCTTGATGAAGGGAGTTAGCCCCCCTTGGCCCTTCTTTTGGCCAAAAGAGGAAAGAGCATTCCTCTCCTCTGGAGTATGTGGCATCAAAGTGTCATCTTGGGAACAACGAACAGCCTGCCAGAGAACTGAACTTGGGAATATCATGATCATGAACTTTCCAGCCTCCAATTTGTTCTTTGTAAGTTGTCCAGTCTATGGTCCATTGCTACAGTTACTAAGACAGTCCTACCTAGCTTTTTAAAATCAGGAGCTAGGGAGATGGCTCAGTCCATAAAACACATGAGGACCTAAGTCTGGATCCCCAGTGTGCACAATGATGTGTACCCCAGAGCTAGGAAGGTAGAAACACAAGTATCTCTGGAGCTCCCTAGCCAAGTCAATACAGCTTCATCAGGGAACTCCAGGTTCAATGAGAGCACCTGTGTACTGGCTATTTTTATGTCAACTTGACATAAGCTAGAGTTAGAAGAGGGAGCCTCAGTTGAAAAAATACCTCCATAAAAATGGGCTGTAGGCAAGCATTAATTTGTGATTGATGGGGACGCCCCAGCCCATTATGGGTGCTAAACCTGGGCTGGTGGTTCTGGGTTCTGTAAGAAAGCAGGCTGAGCAAACTATGAGGAGCAAGCCCTCTATGGCTTCTCCATCAGCTCCTGCTTCCATGTTCATGCTCTGCTGTCTTGAGTTCCTGTCCTGACTTCCTTTGATGAGGAACAGTGATAAGAAAGTATAAGTCAAGGGGCTGGAGAGATGGCTCAGGGGTTAAGAGCACTGGCTGCTCTTCCAGAGGTCCTGAGTTCAATTCCCAGCAACCACATGGTGGCTCACAACCATCTGTAATAGGATCAGATTCCTCCTGGTCTGCATGAAGACAGAGCACTAAGGCTGGAGAGATGGCTCAGTGGTTAAGAGCACTGGCTGCTCTTCCAGAGGACCCGGGTTCAATTCCCAGCACCGAAGTGGCAGCTCACAACTGTCTGTAACTCCAGTTCCAAGAGATCTGGCATCCTCACACAAACATACATGCAGGCAAAACACCACTGCACATCAAATAAAAATAAATAAATTAATTAAAAAAAGAGCACTCGTATACATGAAAAAAATAAATCTTAAAAAAAAAAGTGTAAGTCAAATAAACCCTTTCCTCCCCTAATTGATTTGGCCATGGTGTTTTATCAAAGCAATAGTAACCCTAACTAAGACAGCCTATCTCAAAAAATAAAGTGGAAAAGAAACTGAAGACACCGAACTTGGGACCTTGGCATTCCACAAGAATATATACACACATGCATGTGTTCATAAACACCACACACACACACACACACTCACACTCTCTCTCTCTCTCTCTCAAAATATCGTTTAATTTGGCTAATTGAATTTAAAAACTGTATTTCATGTTTCATTTACATATACCAAGAGAAATATTAACTGAACTCTCTAATCCTTGTGCTTTAAACTTATTTCCCTGTTTACTACTTTAGCATACTCTAGATTTCTTTAGAAGTAATTAAACATGCTAACTTCAAGGAATAGTCTAAGTACATACTTAAGATACACTGCACTGTGCTGCATACTCTGTATGAGCCCCTGGGCTCCTAGATCTGTCATCAGCCTATACATACATACATACATACATACATACATACACACATACATACACATATACATACATACACACACACACACACACACACACACACACACACACACACACACATATGTTTGTTTTTGTTTTGTTTTTTTGAGACAGGGTTTGTCTGTGTAGACCTGGCTGTCCTGGAACTTGCTTTGTAGACTAAGCTAGCCTCGAACTCAGAGATCATCAGCATGCCTTTGCCTCCTGAGCCACCACCCGGCTATCAGCCAATAATTTAAACCACCTTAGAATTATTTTTTCCAATATATTTCTATTAAGAAAGCATATTATTCCAGAATCTAGAAAACACTTAACAACATAAGTACGTAGTATAGCATGCACGATCAATCTATGTCCCATGGGCTGTATGAAAGCATGCTAGGATAGCTATGAATATGACCCAATCTTTTATAGATGAAAATGCCATGCAGCAAAGTCCAAATGTTGGACATGCCTGGTAGTCTAATGAAAACAACATTGTTTTTCAATCAGACATTTGGATATGAATCCTGCCTCTACCCTTTTCTATGTGTATATGTAGTATTACATACTTTCAGTGAGTCTCTCAGAATTCCCAACTAATTTTAAACAAGAGGAAAAATGTCTCAACTAAAACTTGCCTTTAGGATTTGAGATCAGTCAAAATACTTCAAACAAAATCCAGAATTAAAGTAGGTGTAGGAAAACAAGGTTCATTACTTGGAGAGGATATAGCAGTGTAAGAGGGTAAAAGTTCAAGAGCTACTTTAGACACTAACTTGCAAGTAGTGTGTCTCTCTTAGTGATGCTGCCTTGCTGTTTGAGGGTATCTACGAGAAATCATGTATTTTCCAAAGGTAAAAACTCCCCTTTCAAGTTTTTGTCCACTTGCTCAGCAGCAACATTTCTCATTTAAAAAGCAAAATAGGTCCTCTCCTTTTTCTCTAGATTCTAAGTCTTAAATGTATACAAGACAAATCAACAAGTTTTACTTAATTACTTCAGAATTTCAGTTGGCTTTAAAACATCAAAAGGAATGCTTTCTAGTAGCAAAATCTATGGGCTAGTTAAGACTACTACAGGGCAGCCGGGCGGTGGTGGTGCACGCCTTTAATCCCAGCACTCAGGAGGCAGAGCCAGGCGGATCTCTGTGAGTTTGAGGCCAGCCCGGGCTACCAAGCAAGTTCCAGGAAAGGCACAAAGCTACACAGAGAAACCCTGTCTCGAAAAACCAAAAAAAATAAAATAAAATAAAAATACTACTACAGGGCTAGTTCTCAATTTACTATTATTACCTAATTGGGCAAGTAGAGCCCTGTTAAGCAGGCTGGTGATTAGTGATATTAAGGCAGTGGCTAAGCTTTTTAAGGGAACTCTGTTACAGAATCTCCTATAAATAGCAATATAGAAGCAGTTCTAAATGACCATGGAGGTCAACTATGAGGATACCTTTCTACTACAAACCCTCCAGTCTGCTGCAATCTGTATCTGACTGTGACTACCCTACAGAAAAGACATTTTAAAATGAAAATTATGGCTTTACAATTAGCAACTCTTTCTTTAAAAATCTCCCAGTTACACCACTATTAAGAGTGTAATTTTTTATACTATCTCATTTACTCTTTATAATTGGAATCTGAAAAACCATCCTTTGGTGTACCATTTTATGTGAAGAAATGGACTAAAGAATATTGGCTGTATTATTTCACTTACTGAATATTGTCTACTCTGTGTTGTGTACTATTATATAACTAGACTGACAAAAATCAATAGTACACAATACTGACTTGATGCTTCCTCAAAGAGAAAATTATACTTCTAAATAAAGAGATATAGACCATTCTATCAGGTGGTTTTTCGAGACAGAGTTTCTCTATGTAACAGCTTTGGCTCTTCTGGAACTCATTTTGTAGACCAGGTTGGCCAAAACTCACAGAGAGACCCTGCATCTGCCTCCTGTGTGCTAGGATTAAAAGTGTGTGCCACCATGCCCAGCTGAGAATTTCTAATAAACAGTTTTATTTATGGACAGTGATTGAAATTTTAAAGCTGGAGAGATGGCTCAGCAGTTAAGAACACTGGCTGCTCTTCCAGGGGACCCAGGTTCAATTCCCAGCACCCACATGGCAGGTCACAACTGTAACTCCAGTTCCAGGGGATTCAACACCCTCATACATGCAGGCAAACACCAATGCACATAAAATAAAAATAAATAACAGCTGAGCAGGAAAGGTGAGAACGTACTAGCTAGATACACACAAAATGCTTCAAGTCACCAAGTGTCTGTCTAAATTAGTGACCATTGTCTTTCAGTTTCTTCTGTAGATCACAGTCTAGAAAACATGAGCAATGAAAGAAAATCGGTGGTATCATCCAAGATGGTTTTTGCTGATACTTGTCTTTGTTCTGCAGAAGAAGAAGAGAATAATGGGACAACTGGTAGCAGAGGAGATAGTGACAATACCATAGCTTGGTCTCCTTGAGGTCATGAACACAACATGAGAAGCAACCAAGCAAAAAATAGGGCAGAATAATGAAATAACAGCTTACATCTGTTTATAATGCTTATTGTGCCTCCAGTACGATTCTAAAAGTTTTATGTGTATGAACTTTTTACAAGGGATAGAGAAAAGGTTCAACAGTTTACAGCACTTGCTGTTCAGTTATCAGGACTAGAATTTGCATCCCAGTACCCATGCCAAGTGGCTCACAATTACCTATAATTCTAGCTCCAAGGGATCTAACATCCTCTTCTGACCTCCATGGGCTCACACGTGTGCAGATACACAGAAAATAAAATCTTTATAAAAATATTTTATGATGTAGTAATATTCTCTAGAAGTCCTGTATCTAGTAAATGGAAGAGCCATGATGACACAATGTTAGGTGTTTTAAGATTTCTAACAGCTAACATAGTCCAAGAAAGGATGAAGTTCACTGTAATTCACGAGGCCAGGATCAATGAGTTATTAATGTAGATCCATTATTTGATTCACACCCGGAACACAATATAAGCATTTTTAAATTAAATGACTATTCTGACATGTAATGGATAAAACTAAGACTTGAACTAGAGATAATTTATGTCTAGGAAGGAGACACTAAGTTACTCAAAGTCTGAGTGATCAAGAACGAAAAGATGGTCAGAAAGGAAAATAATAGTTCTCAAGAGACTGAGCCTAGAATGATGATGGCTATGGCAATAACTGCATTCTGGGCCCAGAATGAGCAGAAAGAATTCAAGATAAGTCTATCCCCACAGAGCAAAGCCATGTTTCAGAAGGTGAGAAAAACAAGAAAATCCTGAGGACACTACAGAGTTAGTCCATCTAAGGTTAAAGCAGTGGCTTAGACTGTACAAAGAGAGCTGAGAGGAAGAGGACATGCAAGGGTGGGTGTCCTGGGAGAGGTGTTCTGGTGGAGTAGTGTGTAGTTCATTTGGATACAGAAAATACTGAACCACAGATTAAGACTCCTAATGCTGAATTTAGAGAGACCTTGGTAACCCATCATACTATTTACTTTCAAGTAATTTCTCTTCCAAACACTAAGATTGTCCTTCTAAGAAAAATGATACAGGATCATTAATGATCTACTACTTCACTTACAGACCCAAACATAAATTTGTACTAAATCAATCAATTACTATTGTTCGGCTTAAAGAACCAGTTTCTCATTTAATCAATCATTCACTACCCATACACACTCTGTAGTTCAAAGCTGTCTGGTATAAGCACTGGGCAGACCCACAATCTAATTGAAGAGTAATACCAAAAAAGGGAGGAGACAGGAAATAATAAACAAAAAACGCTAAGTAGTTTTAGATCTGTAGTTCTCAACCTTCCTAATGCTGTGACCCTTTAATACAGTTCATGTTGTGGTGACCCCAACCATAGTATTATTTTCATTGCTACTCCATAACTGTAAATTTTGCTACTGTTATGAATCATAACGTAAACATCTGACATGCAGAAGGTCTTAGGCAACCCCGTGAAAGGTTGCTTGACCCTCATAGGGGCCAAACCCCACAGGTTGAGAACTGTTGCTTTAGATGAGCATTTAAATTTGTGTGTGTTAGGGTATATACACATAGCAAATGAGTGTTTATATACTTGTATGAGAATGACTACTGGAAATTCTTTCTTGAAGCCATATCCAAAGAACCAGTAGCATTCCTGTGCAGAGAACCAGAGGTACTAACCCTATATTCTTCAAAATGCATTCTTGGGTGGTTCACAAATTGGTTCTACAGGCTTTCAGAAATGCTAACCTAGAGCTTGTATAAAATAGGGAGAGAGAGAGCACATCACTAAATAAGTATGCAAAATTTCAATCTAACTACCTACAAAAACATCACAATTTGAATACTCAAATTTTGGCAAAATCATGACTCTCTATTGACATAATTATAGTTAACGGTGTGCTAGGTAGAGTCTAAGTTTTACTTTATCACACAAGATGGTAAGGCAGGTCCTTTTAGTATTCTCATTTCATAGAGCAAACAGGCTAATTTAGGAGGCAGTGTAGCTATAAAGAAGTGGGCCTGCTGGTCAAACCACAGAAGTACAGAGCCCACACTCATAACTGCTTGCTATTCTCTCAGTCTCTTTACTTTTGAGCCACACAACAAACACATATGTTGAATGCTGCAAAACTAAAGTTCCCCAGGGTCTACACATAGTTCTATCCTTACTAATTAATAGTGAAAAATAAATCAAGACAAAAAAATGTTCAAGTACTATTTTTTAACCTATTAAATAAAAAGATATATCTGGCCAAGATTCAAAAAACTCGAACACCCTTAAAGTGTATACTTCCTATTCACATTCACACAGAACCAGTTATAACCTGGTTCTCATATTTACAGACTAACCTCAAGCAAATTAAACTCTCAAGCCCTCACTTGTAAAACAGATAATACTAAGATAGTATAAAACGGTAGTTCAACCTTCCTAATGCTGTGACTCCTTAATACAGTTCCTCATGTTGGGGTGACCCCCAACTATAAAATTATTTTCATTGTTACTTCATAAGTGTAATTTTGCTACTGTTATGAATCTTAATGTAAATATCTGACATGCAGATGGTCTTATGCAAACCTCTGTGAAGGGCTTTCGAGGAGACCTAAAAGGGTCACGACCACCATAGGTTGAGAACCACTGGCACAGAGCTTCAAGAATTAAGTTTAGACTGTCCAGCACATGAAAAGCATTCAACAAGTTATAGCTATATTTCTACCTTTCTGAATACTCATTACATAATATATTTGAACTATTCAGTCTAATAATTCTAGAGTCATAGATGGATTATGCAGAATCCAAGCTGCATTCTGTACAGAGAAAACAGGAATTTCCTAGAGTCAATCAAAATATGTGACAGTAGGTGAATGATTAAGCAAATGTGAGAATTTTAAGATACCAGTGACTAAAAATGTTTTCAAAACTATAACCATTATGTGCTGAAGGAACCATTATTAAAAAGGAATACAGGGAGCTGGAGACTTAGCTGTTAAGAGCACTTGTCAAAGACCTGGGCTCAATTCTCACCTCCTCCAGCACCAAGCACAATGTGCTGCACAGATGCACATGCAGGTAAAACACTAATACACATAAAATAATAAAAATAAAAACATTTCAAAAGGAATACAAGATGGGGATATAATAGCTCAGTGTTAAGGGTGCTTATTTAGCTTATCTGTGGCCCTGGGTTCAAACTCCAACACCACAACAAGAATCCAAACCACAAAGAGGCAATATACAAAACAAAAAAACTGAGTTGAATTATGTAATCACAGTGACATGAAACATTAAAAAGAAACACATCAAAATGTTAAAATTCTTTGTTTCCAAGTATCACTTTCTTTGTATCACTAGTATCACTTTCATGATTAGAAAATCTCCTAAACTGTCAAACCATAATAAATCTATTAATGACATACCATACTTTAGTTCAGTGATTCTTTCTACTAATATTTTTGGGTTCATTTTACAAAAGGCAAACAATAATTATATTAACTTATTTTAAAATAAATTATTCAGGAACATACAACATACAAGTCTATCTACTAAAGACCCTTCTGAGAATCCTGAAAGTAACAAAAATCTGTTCTAAGTTCTTCATATTTATATATAATATAAAGAAAAGTGATAATATTTCTAGTCATAATTCTATACTCTTCTATACCAATGTTATTACTACCACCACTAAGCTACATTTAATGAATGAATGATCTTCAAATAAATGACTACTTTATGTGAATGATTCAACTTCCTGATTAATGTACTATACACAAAAGGCCAAATTTTCACATTATAGACTATTCTACTGTGCAACTAGGCTTTAAAATTTATGGGGCAGGAGGGATGAGATGTCTCAGTGGCCAAGAGTGCTTGCTGCATAAGGATCTGAACTCAGACCCCAGTACCTATGTAAAAAGCTGAGCATAGTTGTGTGAATGACTATCTGTAACCCCAGCTCTATAGGAGGGTAGAGACAGGAGGCTCCCTGGGATGTACTTGCTGGCTGCCAGCCCATCTTCAGGTTCAGTGAGAGAACATAACACAAGGGAATAAGGTAATGATAGACAAGGGCATCCAAAGTCCTCTGGCCTCAAACATACCCACAGACACATGTGCCCACACCACACACATATTCCACACTTACACAAGTAAATAACAGACACCATTTTCTCTCTCTCATACACAAACAAATAAAATTCAGCACAGGTACTAATTTTTCCAACTCTTCTGAACTGCTGTTATATGCAAACTGGAGCAAGACAGCTGACTCAGGAGTTACAGAGTGTGTACTGCCCTTGCAGAAGATCCTAGCTTGGTTCCCAACACCCAAGTCCTGGGTTCTCAACTTCCCATAACTCTAATTCCAGGGGATCCAACACCCTCTTCTGGTTTCAATGGGCACCTGCACTCATAGGCACAAGCATACACGTATAATTAGAAACCAAAGTAAGGAGCCCAGAGAGATGACTCAATGGTTAAGAACACTTGCTACTACTGCAGAGGATTCAGGGTTCAGTGTCCAGAATCCATATGGTGGCTAGCAACTGTCTGCAATTCCAGTTCCAGTGGATCCGATGCTCTCTTCTGACCTCTGAGGGCAACAGGCACACAGGCACACACGTGGTACAGACATATAAGCAGACAAAACATTCATTCACATACAATAAGAATGTTTTTAAAAAGACAATGAAAACTAACAGATTATGCCTCTTTTTACTTTCTCTTCATTTTAAAGCAAAGATGCACTAACTCCTAACTACAAACGCTGTTCCACAATTACAAAGTAGAAAGCATAAGTCTAAGTGTAAGCAGCATTTTGATATACATTCCTCCATCATTTCTCTGTAAGAAAATAACACAGAGGGGTTATTGAGATGGCTCAGCGGTTAAGAGCACTGAGAGCTCTTCCAGAGGACCCGGGTTCAATACCCCACCTACACTGCGGCTCACAACTGTCTGTAACTCCAGTTCTAGGGGACCCAACACTCTCACAGACATATGTGCAGGCAAAACTCCAATGCACATAAATTTTAAAAAAGAAAAGAAAAACTAACACAGAATCTGCATTAGATAACTCCTGGCTTTGTATGATTAAGACTGTTTTTCACCTTTCCTAAATACACAGTCCAGCTAGTTCACTGTAAAAAGTAAAATCTGGCAAATATTTCTGTAACTAGAAAAAAAAAAAAAAAAAAGACGTTAACTCTCGCCAAGTCCTTATCTTATCTCTCCATGCTCTCATCTGTCATGAATGATCTTAGCATTTCTGTCAGTCACTCTGTGGGCACCATCTGCTGACCATGTTGCACAGGTCAGACTCATCCGCAATCACAGAGCAGATTACATCCAGAGTTGTCCCTGTGATGATTTGACATGCTTCCTAAACTATTAACTGAAGTCACTTCCAGGACCTATGGGTGCTTTCTAGAGAGATGGGTCACATCATAGGAGAGACTTCCAGTGTCTTGTAATCCTCTAAGTGAAGCCAATGGCAAATGACAGAGGACAGCATTTTCATTCAGGAATCACACCTCCAATTCCAACCAAGATGTTAAAGCCCATGTTTTTTAACCAAAATGGTTTTTCAGAGAAAAGTTAACCCAAGAGAGTAGCTGAGCAGACAACACAAATAACAGCAGGAAAGAATCTCTGCCAGAATAATTACTGGCCCAAATCCCTTCTTAATAATACTCAAATTCGGACTGAGTTCAAGGCTAGTCTGGTCTACAGAGTGAGATCCAGGACAGCTAGGGCTGTTACACAGAGTAAACCCTGCCTAAATAGACAGACAGACAGACAGACAGGTAGGTAGATAGACAGATAGGTAAATAAATAGATGAATGAATGAACATATAAATGAATGAATAAACAAATAAATAAAATAAATAAATAAAGTTCAAGTTCTGTGGCCCCAGCTGATATTTTGTGTATACTTTCTACAAAATTTTATCAACAGGGGCTAGATCAGTGGCTCAGTGGTTCAAAATGCCCACTGCTCTTGCAGAGGACCAGGACTTGGGTTCCCAGCACTGGAATGGGTAGTTCAGGACAGCTCCAAAGTATCTGACTCCTCTGTCCCCTGCAGCAATCTACACTCATGCACAAACCCAAACACATTATTAAAAAAGAATCTTAAAAAAATTACCAACAAAAAGATGTAAAATAAGCTGTATTTTATATAATGAAGCAGAGTCTAAATATTAAGAATCAACATTTTTTCTGTCAACAATAAAAGCACAGAAATTTATCTTAAAATTTGTAGGTAAACTTATGTAAACTGGGCGGGGAGCAGAAAAAAATTTAAACTGCATTAAGCTACTGTGGTGTAACTTTCACTCTGCTAAATTAATGTAAAGGCAAACTTAAAATATGCACTAAACATATAAGAGAACCTGATTTATCTGGTAAAACTGTATCTGAAATACTCTTGTGTGTATATGAAATATTCTGTAAGGTAACTTACCACTACTGGACAGTGTAAATCAAACAAGTCTAAACTTACTCATTCCTTTTACACATCAATTTGGAAAAAAAAAACAAACCTGAAAGGAGCAACTGAATGAAACTTCTGATTAACCACAGTCTGCCATAACTTACAGCTAACTATATATCCACATGGTGTTAACATACACCAGTTGTAGGAATACACATATATGAGCATAAATGGTATTTGTGTGTGTGAAATACTATTTACAACTTCTAACTAGCAGTTGATGTGGGCTGTGGTTATACAAGACCACTGATCTGAATGAAAGGAATTCTGACAGTCTAAGAACTTGGTTCCCACAAGTCAATGAAGTTATCTATCACTGGAGCATTAGCTATCCTCAACAATGCTGACTATTTCCAATGGGAACTGTGACTGTTATTTACTTATGAACTAGGAAAAAAAAAGAGCAAACAAAACAAAAATCTCAGTTCCAGGAAGATGTATTATCACACACTATTATCTTCAGCTAATGGAATAAAATTCTCTCCTGCTTTTAATCCCTAATACTAGTTCCAGAAAACAAAGATCTTCGCCTTTCCATATCTATTGATAAATCCTAAAGCTCTAGAAACAAACAGTACCTGCATATAATACTCAGTGTATCTTGGATCAATGAAGGAATGGGAGAGGAAAACAGGTTCTAGTAGGGAAATGTGGAGGTCAAAGAGGTGCCAACACAGATAAGGAGAAAACTGGTTACTCTGAAAAATATTATCTCCTCAGATATAAGTAAGCTCTTCCACATTTTACCAAACAACAAAGACTTCAAGAAAGAATAGCACCAAGAGCAAACATTTCCTAGAAAACCAGTGTCACTGTTGATTTAAAAAACAAAACAAAAATCTAAAAAAAAAAAGCAGGGGGAGGGGGTATCAGATTTGACAATCACTTGGATGGTTGATTCAGCAAGAAAGTTGTATCACTCAAATTCATAAGTCCAGTTCATTACCCAATTACAAAGGAAAACACAGTGAACTTTATTAGTGCTGTCTTACCAGCATTTCTCATTTTCTGATGTAGTCTTTTTAAAAACCATTCACGATGCAATTAATATCAAGGTAAGTCATTCTCCTGATTATACCCTCCCAGTTTACATAGACCCCTTTTGTTTACATGCAGGTGCAAGTGTCTACACACTGACAATATGTTCCTTGCAAATCACAATTCTGCATCAGTTGCATACTTTTCGATACTAAGAATTCAGAGGCCCTCAAGTTCTCCAGGACAAAGCTACTCAACTCGGACAATACTGTGGTCTATCCTTTCCTCACTGCAAAGGGTACTTCAGGAAAAGCCTGTTAGAAAGTGATGACAGCCGGATGGTGGTGGCGCATGCCTTTAATCCCAGCACTCGGGAGGCAGAGCCCGGAGGATCTCTGTGAGTTCAAGGCCAGCCTGGGCTACAGAGTGAGTTCCAGGAAAGGCACAAAACTACAGAGATACCCTGTCTCGAAAAACCAAAAAAAAAAAAAAAAAAAAAAAAAGTGATGACGAAGCCCCCTTCCTCTCCCACATGACAGAATGCTTATGAGCCTTAGAAGAGAAAACAACTTTCCTTGGTCTTTTAAAAACCTGCTCCACTGCTGGTGTGTCTATTTGACTGTAACCTGTTACTGTAGCGACATGAGCAAGTACGTCCAGTTTGTTACAACAGATTTTAATTGCCTGCCACTGGCTGTCTGTCTGATCGAGGCATGACATCCAAAGTTATACTCCATCTACTAAACACCGCAAGCCAATGACTCAACGTAACGCCAAGAGAAAAAGTTTCTCAAGAGAAAACGTTTGCTTGTCGCTAAAAAAACGTACAAGGTAAAACAAGCCGGCGTGGCGACTATTCTTGGGGACTTCCTTGGCTAAGAAATGAAAAACCTGAGAGTGCAATTCATTCTCTGCCTGGGGACCACTCCGAACAAGAGTGGGCAAAGTGCTCAGAAGGCTTTGCAGGTTCAAAGACGCTATAAATATTATGTTCGCTGCTAGTGCTGTTTTGCCACCGGGCTATTTCGTGGCGTTTCTGTCACCGAGAGGGGCAGGCGGCTAGCAAGACCGCTGCTGATTGAGGAGGGGGGCAGAGGTGGTCAGTCCCCCTCCCCAGCGTCAAAGCCAAGCCGGGTTGCTCTGGAAACCACAAGCTAAAAGTTAGACACACGCCCCACGCGAGGGGTGCGGCGGCGGCGGCGGCAGCGGCAGCGGCGGCGCGCATCCCCTCTGGGCCGCGGCACCGAGGCCGGCGCGAAGGAGGCCCCGGGGCGGCCCGGGGGCAGGGAACGGCCCGGGAGGCGACCGCGCCGGCCCGCGCCGCCCCGTTGCCGGGAAGCCTCGCGCCCCGCCACCGGCGGCCGTGGGGGAGGGGAAGCGGCCGCGGCCTGTTGGAGGAGTTCAGCCCCGGCCTCGCGTGCGGCTCCCGGCCGCGGCTCCGGGTCCCGGGCGCCGAGGACCGACTCACCGGAAAGGCCCGGATCCGCATCTTGGTGTCCTTCCGGCTGCCCGTGCCTTTGCTCAGATTCGACATGGTGCTCGGCCCCTCCCCGGTGGCGGCGGCGGCTGCGGCTCGCACTCCGAGGCGCCGGTGTCACATTGAAGGCGGGAGGGCTGCCGCGGGGCTCGGCGGGGGGCGGCGGCGCGGCCCCCGGGCTGGGCTGGGCAGCGGGCCGGCCCCTGGGCGGCGGGGGCGGCGGCTCGGGCTCGGGCGGCTCGGGCTCGGGCTGCGCTGGCGCGGCGGCTCCGCGGGCTCTCCCTCGCGCCGGGCTCGGCTCCCTTTATCGCGCTCCTCCGCGATGGCGGCGGCGGCGGCGACGGACAAACATCTCACTGCGCAGGCCGAACGTCCTCCTCCTCCTCCTTCTCCTCCTCCTCCGCCTCAGCGAGACGAGATCCGGCCCAGAGGGTGGAGGGGGGGGAGGAGGGAGGGAGGAGAGCGGAGAGTGGAGAGATGGGGGAGGGGGGCAGGAGGACGGGAGGGGAGGCGGGAGGCCGCGGCGGGCACGTCAGATCTCGCGAGATCGGGGCGGGCGCGCGGCCCGGGGCGGGGGCGGGGCCAAGCCCGGGAAGGGAGGGCGTCGGGAGAAGTGGTGAGGTTGGGGGGGGCGGGGGAGGGTAAGAGTTGAGTATGGGCGTGGTCTGAGTCCTGGGGGCGGGAAAGGGGCGGGGCCTGAGGCTGGAAGCGTAGGCTGCGTTTTCAAAAGAGGAGCGTCCCGAGACCCCGGTAGGCGGAGGTGGCCGCTGATTGGTGGAGGGCGAAGATGCTGTGTCACGTGGGCAGTGGGCGGGGGAAGTTCCGGGAGCCAAGCTGGGAGGGTTCTGCGGTGGGCTGGCCCGGCTGAGCTTGGCTGGGGAGGCTTGCAGGTAGTGTTGGGAGAGGGCGTGGGTTGCGAGTAGGACGGATTTACGTCCTAGAACTGTTCCTGTGTTTTTCTAGGGCACGTGGCCTAGGGATGGGTTACTGGAGCCCCAGCCGGAAACTTGAAAGCCGGGTTTGTGCCTGAGTTACCTGCGGAATAAGAAACTAGCGCCCTGTGTTTAGCAAAGTGTTGCAACGCCTCTGAGCTGAGGCAACCAGGCTTCCTTACACAGGGTTTGCTGGCTAATTGATATTTCCTGCAGGATCCAGAGCCCACCAATGTTAAAAGCCGGTTTTTGTTTCTATTGAAATAAAACAAGTGCCTAATGTAGTGCAATAATTTGTGTTAAACATGATAGACACCTGCCAAACAAATCTTTGGTACCATTACCAAGAGCAATGTGGATCACTAAAACAAAACTCACCGCGGAATTCAGTTTTCTGTAGATTTGGAAGCGTTTTTTTAAATTTGTTCGGGGACTCTTACCATCCTATAGTGGAAATGTCTAGTTTGAGTGCCTTTTGCCTTTAATTTAGTATGAATCCTACTTCCTAATTTATCTGCTTGTTCAATTGCTGTTTCCAACTCCTCAGAGAAATCTGAGTTTATCCCACAGTTTCAGATCTTACCATTTTGAATGAACTGTTGTTGGGATGTGCATCTACGTCTGAAAGCTGAGCTCTAAATACTTTTTAAAATAGAAAACAATAAAGCTTGTTTATTTATGGTTGAATTCGCCCTAAATTATTTCTAATGTCTAAGCTTACAGTGCTATGCTGTCAACCCTTCTTGGTTGAAAAGCCCCTATTGAAAAATAAACATTAACCCGGCGGTGGTGGCGCACGCCTTTAATCCCAGCACTCGGGAGGCAGAGGCAGGCGGATCTTTGTGAGTTCCAGGCCAGCCTGGTCTACAGAGCGAGATCCAGGAAAGGCGCAAAGCTACACAGGGAAATCCTGTCTCGAAAAAACCGAAAAGAAAAGAAAAATAAACATTTAAAAAGTATATTTACAGCCGGGGGTGGTGGCACACGCCCTTAATCCCAGCACTAGAGAAGCAGACAGGAGGATCTCTGAGTTCAAGTCCAGCTTGATCTACAAAGTGAGTTCCATGACAGTCAGAGTGATTACACAGAGAAACCCTGTCTCGAAAAACAAACAAGCAACAAAATATCTATATATTTACTAATCAAAACAGAAGCTTGCCGGGCGGTGGTGGCGCACGCCTTTAATCCCAGCACTCGGGAGGCAGAGCCAGGCGGATCTCTGTGAGTTCGAGGCCAGCCTGGACTACCAAGTGAGTTCCAGGAAAGGCGCAAAGCTACACAGAGAAACCCTGTCTCGAAAAACCAAAAAAAAAAAAAAAAAAAAAAAAAAAAAAAACAGAAGCTTAAGGAGAATGTTGCTTACACTGAGCTAAAAATAAGACATCAAGAATGGGTTAAGAAAAACCAGGAAGGGCTCTGACAAATATAAGTGTTGTGTAGGAGTTTATAATTTGTATGCTAATTGATCTCCATTTCCATAATTATCAGAATATAAAACTTTTCTATTGGCTGTCCTGTCACATAGCTCAATTTCTTTTTTTCTTTTTTTTTATTTTATTTATTTATTTAGGTTTTTCAAGACAGGGCTTCTCTGTGTAGTTTTGGTTCCTGTCCTGGATCTCGATCTGTAGACCAGGCTGGCCTCGAACTCACAGAGATCCACCTGGCTCTGCCTCTGAGTGCTGGAATTAAAGGCGTGCGCGACCACCGCCGGCCATAGCTCCATTTCTTAGTAAAATTTAATATATGTTCTGGAGCCATTGGTTTGATTCTAAGCTCTGCCACTCTATTAACTATGTAATAGATGTCTTTGTGGGCAAAGACTTGGCTGTTTTGCCTGGAAGACTTCATCTTTGAAATGGAGACAACACTTCCTCCTGAGTTGCTATCAAATTTGAATGGGTGAATACATTTAAAAACCATCCAAGGGTTGACCGGATGGCTCAGCAGGTAGAAGCACATGTGTTTGCTCTACACAAGTCTGATGAACCTCAGGTCTATCCCTGGTGCCTACCTAACGGTTAAAAAAAAAGAGAAGAACCAACTCCCTAAAGTTTTTTTCTGACCGCACACAAACACACAGAGGATGTCAACATCCACATATTTACACATACAACAATAATAAACTTTAAAAATAATATGAAAGCCAACACAACAGACATGCAATACCTGCTGGCTATCACTGTAATATTCATTACAGCCAAAGTTATACTACTTACTTCCTTTTTTTCTCGTTGTCGTCGTCCTTGTTGTTGTTGTTGTTTGGAGACAAAGTTTCTTTGTGTAGCTTTGGCTGCCCTGGGACTCATTCTGTAGACCAGACTGGCCTGGAACTCACAGAGATCTGCCTGCCTCTGCCTCCCCTAGTGCTGGGATTAAAGGTGTGTGCCACCACCGCCCAGCTTGCTCCGCCTGGCTATACTACTTCCTAAAAACAAGTAAATAAGTAAATACTTGCATGCTTTTATAGAATGGATCATATCTGAAAACCAGCCTGCAGCTCAGATTCCACAAACCAGGGAAATGTTTTCAGAAAGCTGGAGAGCCCTTATAAAGTTATCAATTTTACTTTGTCAAATAACAAGGTACAACCAGATAGATGAGTGAGATGGCTAGACAGATATCCATCAAGCTGAGGACCTGAGCTTGATCTCCAGTGCCTGTAGGTGGAAGAAGAGTTTATTTTGTTTTATTTTAGTTTTATTTTTTTACTACTCAGCTTGAAAAGTAACATTAAATTTGCAGAAAATTAGATGGGCTTAGAATGTATGCTATTAAGTGGGGGGGGGTCACGCAATCTCAAAAAGAAGGAAACTGCATGTTCTCTCTCATAAGAAGAATCCAGCAAATAATATATATAATATATATGTAATATGTAGACACATGTGCTTGTGGGTATGAAGAAAGAGAACAAGAAAAGGCAGCCAGGTGGTGGTGGTGCACGCCTTTAATCCCAGCACTTGGGAGGCAGAGCCAGGCAGATCTCTGTGAGTTCGAGGCCAGCCTGGTTTACAGAGCAAGATCCAGGACAGGCACAAAAAAAAAAAAAAAAAAAAAAAAAGATAAGGCTGAATATAATGGGATCAGGAAGTACTGAATGCAGGTAATGGACACGTTTGGAGGGAGGCTAGGGAGGCTAGGAAACTAGTTTGGTTTTTTGTTTTTGTTTTTGTTTTGCTTTTGGTGGTAAATAAGTGCATAAAATATATTCAGTAGTAAAAAGTGTAAAATTTAATATGAAGCTCCACAGCTTCCATTCTGAATGTGAATTCTAACTATAGAGTCCATGTATGTGATGTTTTTATTTCTTTGCAAGGGTTTTTTAAATAACAAAAAATATTTTATTTAAATTAAAAAATTTATAAGAACAACCATCTCCACAGTTTTAATAAACAAGAGATATTTTTGACTCAGAAATTGGGAAGATTTAAGTTTTGAAAAAGACTAGTTCTTTCAGGAAGAGGGGTCTGGGATATCTCTCAAGCCTGTTCACTGCTCTGCCAGTTAAACTGGAGGTGCCAGGAGATGAAGCAGTACTGGGGGGCAGGCTTTGGGGCCAGCTCTCAGCCTGCTCTGGCACCTACCTTCTCCACTGCTTCCTGGTTATGCATAATGTCTCTTTCTCTACACAGCCAAGCTAGTTTCTCTTCAGTTTTGGGACCTTTGCATAGAATGAAGCAAGTAGAAACAGGCATTGGTGGCCTCCGAATCTGAATCTCTCTCTCTCTGTCTCTGTCTTTCTCTGTCTCTCTGTCTCTCTGTCTCTCTCTCTCTGTCTCTCTCTCTCTCTCTCTCTCTCTCTCTCTCTCTCTCTCTCTCTCTCTCTCTCTGTTTTTTAAGACAGGGTTTCTCAATGTAACAGCCCTGGCTGTCCTGGAACTCACTTTGTAGATCAGGCTGGCCTTGAACTCACAGAGATCCACCTGCCTCTGCTGGGATTAAAGGTGTGCCCCACCAAAAAAATAAAGAATAGTTCTTTATATTGATTGATTTAGCCTTAGAAAAACAGTACATTGACCTTTCTCAGTTTTCCATGAACTTGGGAAAATACAAAAGGCCAGACTAGAGGAATTAACTATACCTTAAGACCTATCTCAGCCGGGTGTGGTGGTACACACCTTTAGTTCCAGCACTTAGGAGGCAGAGACAGGCAGATATCTGTGAGTTTGAGGCCAGCCTGGTCTACAGAGCGAGATCCAGGACAGCCAGGGCTGTTACACAGAGAAACCCTGTCTTGCAAAACAAAAAACACAAAAACAAAGAAAAAGGAAAGAAAAAAGACCTATCTCTATTATCTATTCAATTGTAAATTTTTTCAAACATAGATTCTCATGTTTGTGTTACTTAAAATTTAAGTGCATTTAAAAGAATCACTATCAACTGTTTAATAGATTTTTTTGCATTCCACCCCCACCCAGGGTTTCTCTGTGTAGCCTCGCTGTCCTAGAAGTTGCTCTGTAGACCAGGCTGGCCTCAAACTCACAGAGATCTGCCTGCCTCTGCCTCTGCAGTGCTGGGATTAAAGGCATGTGCTGCCACCACCACCCAACCCTGTTTCTTAGATTTTTTTTTTTTTTTTTTTTTTTTGTTTTGGTTTTTTTTGGTTTTTCGAGACAGGGTTTCTCTGTGTAGCTTTGCGCCTTTCCTGGATCTTGCGCTGTAGCCCAGGCTGGCCTTGAACTCACAGAGATCCGCCTGGCTCTGCCTCCCGAGTGCTGGGATTAAAGGCGTGCGCCACCACCGCCCGGCTGTTTCTTAGATTTTAACTACCAGGAAAATACAAAAATGCTTCAAAAGGAATTGCATTAAAAAATTTATTGATTTGGAGGTAGAGAGATGGTTCAGCAGTTAAGAGCACTGGGTGTTCTTCCAAAGGACCTGGGTTCAATTCCCAGCCCACCCGTGGCAGCCTACAGCTGCCTGTAACCCTACCTTCAGGGGATCCCACACCTTCACACAGACATACATGCAGGCAGAACACCAATGCACATAAAATAAAAACAAATAAATCATTTTAAAGAAAGTTTGATTTATTTGTTCATTCATTTCTTGATTCAAGTATTTACTGAATGGCTACTATATATGTGAGGTACTAGAGTGAACAAATGAATTGAGAGCCAGCATCACAGAACATAAAACTTCTTTTTTATATCTCAAAATTAGAAATCACAAACCCAAGTTGAATTGAGTAGTAACTTCCTGTATATTTCAGTCCAGAAATCAGAGATTTTTTTTTTTTCTTTCCAGGGGAGCAGCATCCTCAAAATATATATGAAAAAACTTCTAAGCCTCTGCAGACTATTGTATGCCTCATGGTGGCCCCTGACTTGCAAATAAAAGATGACCTTTCAGGATATTATCTTTTGTGCAAGCAGCTAGCTACCTTCCCAACAGAGCAAGCACGCTGCAATAGGAACACACTAGATCTTGCACGCCTGACAGTTATTATCTCTACTCCTGCTGACAGTGTCCTGACACAGGGAAACAGTGGCCCCGTTTCCATTATCCACACGGAGGAGGACGTGCAGTCGGACAGGTCAGGCCAGGCAGCTGGGTGGGCCAGCCCCCGCTTCTAAGTCCCAGTCTGTAAAAAGCACCACAAGGTGTGAAGAGCCTGTAAAAGGGAATAATAGCCTCTTCTTGGCCATGAGTTTCTAGTATCCAGGAAACCAAGCCCCTCTAATCACCACTGCAGACGCACATTGTTTGATTGTAAAGATATTGGTTATTAAATCAGCTCACAGCCTACCAATTCAATTAGAATGTAATGGTTTTGAACAGACCAAGACTATGGTAAGGAAAGTTGTATGCTTTTCAGATTAGAAGACAGATGTAGAGAGCCCCAGCTCCTTACATGAAAGGGCTAGATCTTTTCCCTAATAAGTATCACAAGTCAGTAGACGTGGAGTTGCTCAGATGCCTGGTAACAGCATGTATACCTGCATTGTACGACGCCATGTTATTAAAGGAAACAAGAGTAGAATGACCATCAACAAACTAACCACTTAAACATGCAACAACTATACATCTTTACTGTGTACTTTTTCTTCTTATGTCCTGAGACAAGAAGTGTATGAGACCTTCAAGTTACAGCTTGAACTAAAGAAAATTTCTAAATGCCTGATTACTTCATCAAAACACATCTCCATTTTTCCATCACACTGTCATTGCTAAATATCGTCTTATGGACAATTCTAGAAACTTTGTCATTGACTTAGACAGTGTTCTGTTTATTTCACTTTTACCCAGGAAGTGTGTAGCACGAATCTTAAAAGGTCTTATTAATAAAAACAAACCTGGGTATTGGGGTAAATTCTGAAAGATCAGAGAGACAGAACAAGCCACAGCTATCTCACCTTGCCATTTCCTCAGCTGATCCTGTTTCCTCAGACTGGAAGCCTCTGAGTCCTCATCCAAATGAATCTCAGCTGGACTGCTGCTCAAAAGCCTAAAAGCTTAACCAGGCTCTAGTTCCTGGTTTTCACTCCTTATATACTTTTTTTGCTTTCTGCCGTCACTTCCTGGGATTAAAGGTGTGAATCTCCATGCCTGGCTGTTTCCAGTATGGCTTTGAACTCACAGAGATCTGCATGGATCTCTGCCTTCAGAATGCTAGGATTAAAGGTGTGTGTGCCACCATTTTCTGGCCTCTGTATCTAGTGGCTGTTCTGTTCTCTGGCTCCAGATAAGTTTATTAGGGTGCACAGTATTTAGGGAACACAATATCACCACAGAAATGAATATTTTAGAAATAAAAATATGTATACATTATCTTGGCAGAATATAAATTCACAATTAAAAATCACAGGCATTGCAGCCATCTGGTTTTGTTTTGTTTTGGTTTGGTTTGGTTTTTTGAGCCAGGGTTTCTCTGTGTAGTTTTGCACCTTTTCCTGGAACTCACTTGGTAGCCCAGGCTAGCCTCGAACTCACAGAGATCCGCCTGGCTCTGCCTCCCAAGTGCTGGGATTAAAGGCGTGTGCCACCACCGCCCGGCAGCCACCTGTTTTTTAAAAAAACTTACTTATTAGCATGTCGGGGGGGGGGGGCATGTGCTATAGTGTATATGTGGAGATGAGGACAACTTATTGAGTCAGCTCTCTCCTTCACCTTTACGTGGATTCTGGGGTTCGAACTCAGATCACCAGGCTTGTATGGCAGGTGCTCTTTTACCTGTTGAACCATCGGGCTAGCTTCCACATGATTTTATTTTGAAGGAAAATAATTTCCTCTTACCGATAGCATTTTAACAGTAACCATCCCAGGAAGCCTCCGGGGGACAATTATATTGTGCACTGCTTTCATTCATGACAGCTAAAGTATATGTTGAAATTTGTAATTCATCAGCTCATTCTTTGTAAGGTAATTTTGGAGTTGAAGATAGAGCATGGTGCCAGAGAGCCATAAAAGCAAATAGTATAAATTTTATGCTACATTTAGTAATTGTATAAACTAGCCCACCAATAAGTGTAATAAAATAGCATTATCTTGAGACTTCTTCAAGCTCTGGTCTGTCTTGTTCAGAGTGAAGCTGTATGCTGAATTCTTCGTAGACCTGGTAGAAGTCGTGAGTGAATGAATGGAAGCAGCCCTGGTAGGACAGAATTAACAGGAATGGACGAAAACACATCAAGACCGACAGAGCCACATCTAGCCCCAGTCAGTATAATGAAACAGAGAGAAAAGGTGACTCTATGCCACCACATTCTGGATCCTGTCATTCCTTCGTGGCTGGTTTTGGAATAAAGGATCCTCTGAATGGGCTGTTCTGAGATGGTGGCAACATGGACATCTTTTTAAGATGAATCAAACTTTACATTTAACTGGGTTAAAAGAAAAACACAAGAATTTTTAATGTATGGGTCTATTAACAGTGGTATTTCCCTGTGGCTGACATTCTCATTGAAAAGTACCTATTCCTACATGAACCTACAGGTTTCTTAGAAAAACTACTTCAGATGATTGGATTGTTAAGGTGGCTACACGTTTGCTTAAATTAATTATGACAGTGATGACAGTGGTATTTGTTCTTGGGGGAAGGGCATGTTTCTTTTTTTTTTTCTTGGGGGGGCGTTGACACAGGATTTCTCTGTGTAGTTTTGGTGCCTGTCTTGGCTCTCTCTCTGCAGACCAGGCTGGCCTCGAACTCACAGAGATCCACCTGGCTCTGTCTCCTGAGTGCTGGGATTAAAGGCGTGCACCACCACTGCCCATGGGCATGTTTCTTATTAGCTTACCAGTCTTTTGTTCTAAGGGGAATTTCTGACTGGGGGTGGTCTTAGTGGATAGCAGTTATCACTTCCAACCATGTTAACCACAGTGGCTTGACTGGTCCTTCTGTATAAGGATGTGTATAGATGATACAGATAATCAGATCCATTCCTCAAATTGTGAGTAGATGACTGAAAGACACAGGTAGTCGAACATTTCAGGGCAGGATGTATATAGATGATACAGGTAATCAAATCAATTCTTCAAATCATGAGTAGATGACTGAAGGACACAGATAGTCGAACATTCAGGGGCAGTGGCAGTAATGAAGTGGATGACCTTCATTCATTGTCACCTGCTCCTCAGCTTCTCAGGTTATCACGACTGTACAGCAAGTTCTCTTATCCACTGAGTCATATCTCCAGCACCCTGAAGTACTTTCCATCTCTATTGTGAAGAAGATAGCTCATCATATAATTGTGCTCAGACTGACCTATCTTCCTTCCTTCTCTCCTTCCTTCCTTCTTTGCTCCCTTTCTCCCTTCCTCTCTTCTTCCCTTCCTTCTTTTTGTTTGAGCAACTTATCCACCTCTGTTTTAGATGAAGATACACAGCTACCACTTCATGTTATGTCGCTATGGGTAGGATGGAGAAGGTTTGAAAATAAAACAAGCCAACCAACTCTTTTGTGTATAACTGGTGTTTCTGTGAACACAAAGAAAATGATCAATTATATGGTTATATAACAGCTATAGAGTAGATGAGTACCCATAGACAATACATCAAATTAGATGATTATTTTTTAAAGATTTATTTATTTATTTATTTATTTATTTATTTATTTATTTATTTATTATGTATACAGTGTTCTGCCTGCATGCCAGAAGAGGACACCAGATCTCATTCCAGATGGTTGTGAGCCACCATGTGGTTGCTGGGAATTGAACTCAGGACCTCTGGAAGAACAGCCGGTGCTCTTAACCTCTGAGCCATCTCTCCAGCCGCCTAGATGATTCTTAACTATTAATATTGTCTTTGAAAAGTATAGTGTATCTGAACCAGGCTAAACTGTTTTCCACAGCAAGGCAGAAAACCCATCTTTGTCTCGTGTAAGAACAACCAGATCATTGTCTTGCATAAAAGAAGCCCAGAGTTAGCTTGCAACCCAGATGTAGTACATTGAGGTTCTAGGTCAAGTTTGTGGCAGTTTTGGGAGCCTTAGCCTCCTCCATTGGCTGGTGGCAAGGCAGCTATAGTCACGATATGTAACAAGGCAGATATAGTCACGATATATAAGCTAGAGCACAATATGTTTCATTTGAAGCTAGAGCAGTGGTTCTCAAGCTGTGGGTCACAACCCCTTTGGGGGTCAAAAATCACATATCCTGCATATCAGATATTTATATTACTATTCATAACAGTAGCAAAATTACAGCTATGAAGTAGCAACAAAATAACTGTATGGGTGGAGTCACCATAGCATGAGAAACTGTATTAAAGGGTCAAAGCATTAGGAAGGTTGAGAACCACTAGGCTAAGAGGAAGAAGAGAAACTTTTTTTTTAAATCTTTTTTTTTTATTTTGTTTTTTTCGAGACAGGGTTTCACTGTGTAGCTTTGTGCCTTTCCTGGAACTCACTCTGCAGTCCAGGCTGGCCTCGAACTCACAGAGATCCACCTGCCTCTGCCTCCCAAGTGCTGGGATTAAAGGCATGTGCCACCACCACCAGCTGGGAGGAGGTCTTAAATACAGGCTTACAGCACAATGGGAGAACCCCAGAGGGCAGAAGTTCGATATCGATGTTTTACAATCTTGCATCTAAGCTGTTAACACCCATTATGCAGGATACACAGACAAGCATTCAGGAGGTTGAAACCCGGGAGGGAATTAACATAGGGAGGATATCAAGGTCACGGTCAGCAAGCAAGGCAACAGTTACCCAAAACGGGGGCCAGGGTCTCCTTTTAATAATAAATGAGCTTCTGACTTAGGTTGCTTGGGACATCAGCAGGTCACCTTTCCCGTCATGGAGACGCCTGTCCAGGCCACACAGGTGCTCTGTCTTAGGTTGGTGAGCAACCCCCAGGTATTACCAGTCTCTGAATACTCATTATCATATAGGTTCAATCATGTGTGAGCTGCAGAGTTAACTGCTGCCAAAGATCTCAAAGTGGCACTGGGCTTGCAATCTGTGTGTTCGACACAGAAAAGACCAACTGAAGTCCTAACCCACCCATAGCCAGTAGGCTAAAGGCAACTGAGCCATTCCCTTCCCTAACAAGTCTTATTCAAATTGGAGTCCTTGTAAGATGGTATCCCAAAAGCAAATGGAATTTGAGTTTATAAATTTATAATTTTCAAAGCCAATCAAAATGTATATAACTATTGAATTAAATTTATCATGCCCAATAGAATGAAAATTAATTAACTGTGGTAGCTACTTTTGCCGCCAGGGTCTCCACTGTGCTAGCTGTAGTAACCAATTATGAAATGGTGATCCCAGAAACAGTAGCAGTGGTGGCCGCCACTGCTATAACAGCAACAACGGCAGCAGTGATGTTAAAGAGAAACAAACTTTTAGAGGTGCTGTGAGCAGGGAATGGTTTTCAGAGGCAGACCATGGAGACAGTGCCATGGTTCATTGGCCAAGAATAGGTTACATGCCTATCTATCTCATTAGGTGGTAGGGGGAATGAACATGGCTAATTCTAGTCATTGGAGAAGAATAGGTCTTATAAGTAAACCAGTTTCACCTATTTAGTACAGCACACATTTATATTTGTCTCTTTTTGAGGAGATTTCACATGGCAACCAATGCGCTGAAGGGTTATGGGTAAGAGGTATATGCGTATTAAACTAAGTGGTTAGCTAATGAAAATGCATGATCTTGGGCCCAACCACACTGAAAGGAAAGCTGTCATATAGAAATGATAAGACCAAAGAGCCATAACACATAACAGCCACAAACCCACAGAGAGGTGAATCCTACTGCATAGAGGTGACATAGGTATCCATGTTTTCACAAACACCTTCACTCTCTGGGCTTCAGAGGTACTTAGCAAATCCTTATTCCCTGTTTCTTTCTGTCATGTGGCCTATAGACTAGAGTAGCTAGAGGCAAATGGAAGCAAAGTGATTGCTCACACACTGGATTTGGAAGATGATGAAGTGGCCTCTTTGCCTACTTCTTCTTTTTAAAAATCACGTATTTGTCGGGTGGTGGTAGCCCACGCCTTTAATCCCAGCACTTGGGAGGCAGAGCCAGGCGGATCTCTGTGAGTTCAAGGCCAGCCTGGTCTACAGAGCGAGATCCAGGACAGGCACCAAAACTACACAGAGAAACCCTGTCTCGAAAAACCAAAAAAAGATATATATATAAAATAACTTGTAAATTAAAAATGAAACAACCATGCAGCTAGGCTAATGAAAGCATTCCAACAAGCCCAGACCCAAAGTCTATATACATCTCAATGAACTTGTTTACAGTGACAATAGCTGTTCTGAAATATTGAGACTTGACTATTCAAAAATGTGTGACATTTACTCCAAAAACCATTCAAATTCTTGATGCTGTCCGATTTCTGTGTTTTCCGAAGATGTGAAGAACTGGCCATACTCAGCCAGCTGTCCTTTGGAAATAGGCTAGTATTCCAGATCAGTTCTGGTCTCTATGTGTTGCTTCTTTAAGAGGAGATTAACTCACTTCCTCAAGGTTAAACAACACCTAACACAAGTTTCTGGTGCTCTTGTTTGGGTAGACTTTTATGAGGAAAAGGGCTGTCTTTGGATGAACATATAATCCATTCCATTTCCTGACAGCATGGTCTGTTTCTCCCTCACAACCACTGCAGTAGAGAATTCTTATCATGGTAATGAAGAGTGCAGGGTTCAGTTAGTTGAGAGACTCTGAGTGCTCCCAAATAAAGAAGGATAGTAACAGTACTTATCATAGTAGTTGTGAAAATTAATTTGTGTAAGAAATTTAATTTGTGTGATGTGCTCTTATTCAGCACCCCAAAGATAATAAGCGCTTAGCCAAGTTGGCCTCCTGCTTCATAGTGAGACTCATTTTACAGGTAAGAAGTCATCTCAGAGAGGCTAAGTAACTTGTCATATCTGAGGGAAGTTAAGTATCTTACTTAAGGGCTCCACATAAGTAAGTCACAACAGAAGGATTCAATTCCTTTTAACTAATTTCAGGTATGTTCAATTCTAGAGTTTGTGTTTCTCACTATGTTGCTTTTCTGTTAGGTCATCTATGTGGACCTATGGTCCAATGCCATAGGATGATGGGATGAAATGCATAACAATTGGGGATCGCCGGGCGGTGGTAGCGCACGCCTTTAATTCCAGCACTTGGGGAGGCAGAGTCAGGCAGATCTCTGTGAGTTTGAGGTCAGCCTGGTCTACAGAGTGAGTTCTAGGAAAGACGCAAAGCTACACAGAGAAACCCTATCTCGAAAAACCAAAAAAAAAAGAACAATTGGGGATCAAAAAAATGAGGGATTATCTCAAAACTTCTGTACCTACAACTCACGTTCTAGATGTTGCATTATAAACAGAAGAAGAGGAGGAGCAGGAGGATGAAGAGGCAGCATTGGCAGAGGCAGCTGCTATATCTAAGACACTAACGGAGTCCTTTGCACTTTTGAGTGATGGGTTCAAAATAGTGAAATAGACATAACTCAGCAAAGTGAAGGAGTTTGCCCAGGCTCATACAATGGACGGATGGTTTGGAACCCCAGCAGGAAGCATGCAAGTGGCCTTCACCAAGCTCTTGACCTCTCTAATAAATAGATCATCCCTTTGCTCTGAAAAAAGACTCTCTGATTCAGAGTGAACTTAGCATTAATACACGGTATAGCCAAGTCTTAAATGGCCAGAATCTCAGAAACAGGATAAGTTAATCTTGTGAGATAAATGTCATGATTGTGAATGGATAAAGTCAACGAGATGCCACAGGAGACCAAACTAATATGCTATCAGCTAAAGGAAACACTCTTGTGGCCCTGGCTTGGGACTGGGATGTGTTTTGTGCAGCCGGTCCGTTTTCATATTATTTGCATCCTTGTGCATTTCCGTTCACTGTTAGGATTTTTATTCACAAAGACCATCTCTGGAAGATGTAGTTTTGTTGAATATATTCTTCTAAGCATATTAGAGAGAAGAAGTAAGTTTTCATGTTTTGGAGCAAGCTGAATTTAATTTGCCAGAAAAAGTAGGTACATCTGAGCATATATGTTTAATTGATGTTTTTCTCACTAACTACAGTGGTGCTTCTTTTTACTGAAGAGTGTGCATTTTATGGATTTGGATAAGCTGCATGTGCCCCGATGGGAAAATTACAAAAGAGAATCTTGATGTGGTTTAGCTAACCTGTGAGATTGCCATTCAACATCAGAATTTTAATTCTCCCTCCCTCCCTCCCTCCCTCCCTCCCTCCCTCCCTCCCTCCCTTCCTCCCTCCCTCTCTCTCGCTCTGTGTGTGTGTGTGTGTGTGTGTGTGTGTGTGTATGAAAGAGAGAGAGAGAGAGAGAGAGAGAGAGAGAGAGAGAGAAGAGATATGTGTGCACATACATTTGTGTGAGTACAGGCATGTGCATGCCACAGCATGTATACTGAGGTCAGAGGACAGCCTTGGGTATCAGTCCTCACTTTTTGCCTTCTTTGAGTCATGGCCTTGTTAGCTGCTGTGTATGCCAGATTTAATGGTCTGTAGGCTTCTGGGGGTTCCCTTGTCTTCAGCTCCTATATTCCAGTAGGATCCTTGGGGTTACAGATGCACACTACTCTGTCTGGGTTTATGTGGGTTTCAGGGTATAGCAAGCAAGATGTCCACTGAACCTTCTTTCCAGTCCAACAATGAAATTTTAAAGGCATTCTGAAATATTGTATAGCCAATATATTTTTGAATTGTTAAATAACAAACTCTGAAATACAAAAATAAATACATGATTTTTGTATCTTAAAATTATCTTCAAAGGAAGAAAAAGAACCAGAAATGAATTATAAAATCTCTTTAACAAGTGCAAGTCAAAATCAAAACCTTAATATTCAATGCTGTTAAGCACTGTGTTCTAGAAGGGGGACATTTCTCCATGCCTTGTTACAAATGACACACACAATCCATTATCACTAGGATCCCAGAGTTTCTAGAAAGTCTCTCATCAGGACTTTTTCCACTCATTGAGTCATGTATTTATTTATTTATTTATTTATTTATTTATTTATTTATTTATTTATTTATTTTGGTTTTTCAGACAGGGTTTCTCTGTGTAGCGTTGGAGCCTGTCCTGGAACTTGCTCTGTAGACCAGGCTGGCCTCGAACTCACAGAGATTCATCGGAGCATTTATTTAAGTGCAGTTTTATTGTTGTTTCTCTCCAAATGGATTCGCTTTAGGATTTCTTAACATAACAAGTTCACAAGGCACTTTCACTATAATTTGATGGAGTAGAACTTCGTCTATATCCTTTCTCAGTTAGCAGTCATGCCATAAACAGCCATCCTGCTGCTATCCACAGTGTGTCTGGAAGTGTAACATTAGCTCAAGCTTTCAAATGTGTTCAAATTATGCATATTTTTCTACTGGAAAATGTATGAAATTCTGAAATAAATGTATATTACCCCTATGTGAGTGAAAATGCTATAACCCTGATAATTCTCAGAGGCTTATTTGAATCCGAATTCTAAGACCATAGCTTTCCTTTGTCTTCGGCTTCAACAGTGACTGATTTACATCATGCAAACCACCCTAAAAAGACAGGAAAGGGGAAATTGAACATTAAAAAATGAATAGCATATTTCTGAGGAATTCCCCTGAATTATAAAGGTCTAACCTTTATTGCAGTTGGTAGCAGGTTTACTGTGAGCATTAAAGAAAAGAAAAGTCTGGTTTTTTAATTAAAATCATAAAACCTAAGAACAATAAACACTCTTAAACTTTTGCAGTTTGTTTTCCCATTTCCATCATGCACAGTATATGGCTTTACTTTGTGATAAAATCCTGAACATATTTCTTGATTTCAGTGTTGAAGGACAATTTTCCACGAGTCTGGATATTGCCCTGCACTCCATTCTTTCTTCTTTCCTTCCCTCCCTCCCTCAATCCCTCACTCTTTCCTCCCTCTCTTCTTTCTTTTTTCCTCTTTTTTATTAAGTATTTATTGCTTGTATATATTGTATATAGTTATTATACTTTTTTATTATTTATTTATTTATTTATTTTTCTATTATCAGCTTGATAAGTATAAATTCTTATCTTAATAGTGAAATGTTTCATTGAGGTTTGCCCAGTAATTGAGTAAAACCAAAACTTATTAAAAGCCACAATCATCCTAGGGTCCCCCCTGCTATATAGCCTCCCTGGTTCTGTGGGTTGCAGTCTGATTGTTCTTTGCTTTATATCTAGAATCCTCTTTTTTCCTCTGACTGTATCTCAAGTATCCCATGCTAGCCTCACGCTTACTGTGTTGCCAAAGATAACCTTGAACTTCTGTTTGGTTTGTTTTTATTTTTGGAGACAGGGTTTCTCTGTGCAGCCCTGGCTGTCCCGGAAATCCAGTTGTAGACCAGGCTGACCTTGAACTCACAGTCACAGAGTTCTGCCTGCCTCTGCCTCCCGTTTGTTGGGATTAAAGGCATGTGTCACCACGCCTGGCAACCTTGAGTTTCTGATCCTCCTGCTTTTCCTTCCTGGGGATAACAGTTGTGTATAAGCACTCCCAGTTCTATTTGGTGCTTGTGATCAAGCCTAGGCTTTGTGCATGCTACATCACTAGCTCATGGACATCTTTCAAGAGGAGGGACTGACTGCTTTTTTTTTTTTTTTTTTTTTTTTGTTTTTCGAGACAGGGTTTCTCTGTGTAGCTTTGCGCCTTTCCTGGATCTCGCTCTGTAGCCCAGGCTGGCCTCGAACTCACAGAGATCCGCCTGGCTCTGCCTCCCGAGTGCTGGGATTAAAGGCGTGCGCCACCACCGCCCGGCGGGACTGACTGCTTTTATTACAGGTGGTCTTTGTATGAATTTATGAATAACAGCCTTGAAAAATGAACGGTCTCTTGTGCTCGCCTCGGCAGCATGCATACTAAAATTGGAACGATACGGAGAAGATTAGCATGGTCCCTGCGCAAGGATGACACGCAAATTTGTGAAGCGTTCCATGTTAAAAAAAAGAAAGAAAGAAAGAAAGAAAGAAAGAAAGAAAGAAAGAAAGAAGAGAAAAGAAGAACAGTCTCTCCAGAGCAAAGAACAGCTGTACCTGTTCATATATGGAGTGAGAATGGCTCTCTCAGAGGCACATATGTTTGAATGCTTGGTCCCCAGTTAATAGAACTATTTGGGAAGGATTAGGAGCGGTGGCCTTTTTAGATGAGGACTGTCGCTAGGAGTGGGCTTTGAGGTTTCCAAAGCCCACACCAAGCCCAGTCTCTCTCTCTCTCTCTGCCTGCAACTTGAAGATCAGTCACTAGCTCTCAGCTACTTCTTCAGTACCATGCCTGCTGTCTGCTGCCATGCTCCCCACCATGATGGTCATGTACCATCTGAAACTGTAAGCAAGGTCCTACTTAAATGCCTTCTCTTATAAGTTGCTTTGGCCATGGTGTCTCCTCACAGCAATAGAATACTCTATATAGAATATACTATATTAAAGAGTTAGGTTCCTTAGCTTAGGATTTCTTACCTGTTACACAATACTGCATATCCAGCTGTCTGCACTCATTTGCAATGCCCTGCATTACCCTATTGAAAGTAGGTGTTGGGGTGCCAATGCAAATGCTGATGCTACCTATAGAGTAAGATAAAGCCCTCTATCCTTGACCCAGGAGCCTCATATTATCTCACAGCCTTCATTGAATTGTGGCATGCTAATTCATTAGTCAGTGTTGATATCCACAATCAAACTGACTGGATTTAGAGTCACTTGGGAAACAAACCTCTGAACATATCTGTAAGTCCCTATCCAATGATGTCTAATAGGGGAAGGAAGACTTATCCAGAATGGGAGTGGCACCATTGCACAGGCTGAAGCTAAGGACATAGTGAGATGGTGTGGTAATATTTTATTTGTGCTGAAATGTGGTGATATTTTATTTGTGCTTTAATAGATAAATCTTGACTGGAGATCAGGGGGAAAAGGCAAGCCATTTTAAGAAAACAAAGTCAGGCAGCACATGCCCTTAATCCAATCACTTATCAGGCAGAGTCTCTGTGTGTTCAAGGCCATACTAGGGAACAGAGCCAAGCATGGTGACACATGCCTTAAATCCCAGTACCAACCGTAGAGACCTGGAGGTCTGTACAGACAGGCAGTGACAAAGAAGTGAGGTAGCTGGGCTAAGAGCCAATGAGAGGGCAGAAAAGCAAGGCAAATAAAGGCGTGGGTAGACAGGAGGTAACTCACATTTGGAAGCTGCAGAGTTGGTGAGGTAAGGTTGGCTGGAGGCTATCCCTATTTCTCTGATCTCTCTAAGGCTTTCACCCCTATATTTGGCTCTGTGTTTTTTATTTAATAAGACCATTTAGATATTCATCTACAAAGGCACTTGCCCCCAAACCTGACGACATGATTTAGATCCTTGGGACCCACAGATGGAAGAGAATGGACTCTTACAAGTTGTCCTCTGACTTCCACTTGTATGCCTTATGTATATGTATATGTATATGGACACACACACACACACACACACACACACACACACACACACACACAAATGTTTAAGGGCAAAAAAAGATGGGACTGGAGAGACTGCTCGCAGATGAAGAGCACCTGTGGACACCTGCACACACATGCCACACACACAGACACACAATAGGAAATGATAAAATTCTAAAAAAAAAAAAAAAAGAGGAAGAGGAGGAGAAGGAGAAGAGGAAGAGGAAGAAAAAGAAGTGGCATATCAGCATTCCTCTCTCTCTGCTTCCTGACTGCAGATTTGATGTGACCTGCCCCCTAATGCTCCTGATGCTACGCCTTGCCCACCAAGATGGACTGGACCCTTGAACTGGAGGTTAGAATAAACCCATCCTTCCTCAGATTACTTCTGTCGGGTGTTTTATCACAACATGAAGAAAAATAACCAATATAGACAATGAGGAGGCAAAGTTCAGATTGTTCATGGATCTTGACAAGAAGTTATATGTTGTGTGGGGACAAAGATTCTTCTTCCTGTCATTTCTTGAGAGAGTTTTTGCAACATATGCACTAGATTTTAAAAAATAGGTAGCATATCACAATGATAAAGAACACAGACTCTGCAGCCAGGCTGTCTTAGTTTAATCCTGGCTAGGGCCTTCTTTTAGTTTCTGTTCCGCCAGAAATTGACTCTGCATCAAGACTATGACGGCAGCAATCTTAGAAATCACTGTTACACAGTGAAAAGGTAAGGAGAATAGAGATGGCTCAGTGGTTAAGAACACTGTCTGTTCTTACAGAGGGCCCGGGTTTGGTTCCCAGCACCCACATGGCATCTCACAACCTCCTGTAATTCCAATTCCAGGGCTTCTGATGCCCTCTTCTAGCCTCTATGGGCACGGCTTCCACATACATGGTACACATATAGATAAAATATAAATAAATCTTTTTTAAAAATGAGAGGAATAAATGAAAGTGAATAAATGATGAACTTTCAAGGAAGTTATGATGGTGGATATTCAGCTTAATTCTACTCAAGAACTCTTGGTGGCCAATATAAAATGAGAACTTTAGAGTTATCTTGCCAGAGGGTGAAGGAACTGGGAGGTAGTATACCAGTTCCCACATGTCGGTTGGTTGAGGGCTCCTGGGGTGGATAGGTTTTGATTCTAGCCCTGAACTCTGACCAGTCTTGCATAGCACAAAGATGGTTGCAACGGGCCTTGGCAGTTATGAGTGAAAACTGGGTATTTATCACATGGATAAAGCATGAAGAAATAATAGTAGGCACACTTACAGACTTGGCTACATATTTCCTCTTATGGTTTATTCTTAGGATATTATTCGAGGCTGTTTAATGTTCCAATTTCCTCATCTGTAGAATGGAAATGATAATAGTACCATTACATAAGGTTGGTAAAAGAATGGCATATTGAAATAGTGGAAAGCACATAAAACAGAGCTTAACAAGAACTTAGTAAATGTTGGCCATCATTACAAAAGAGTACACCATTTATTCCCTGCTTGATATTTGCTGTGTACTATTCTCTGACAGGAGAGTTTGACTTTTAATCATGGCATTTTATTTTACTAAATGTCTGTGATGGACTCTTGGAGATTCAAGGCGTATTTATGTTTGACATGTGTCAAGGGGCAACTTTGGCTGCCACCTGGGAAGCACCAGGGATGATGTATTTAAAGCTTATTCCTATTTAAATTTCCTTAGAGAACTGATGGGGCTAAGCACTCCTGAACTCTCTAATTTAAAGATTTACCGCTCTGCCAGTGAAACTAATTAAAACTTATTTGAAGTATCAGTAGCACAGTCTCCATTTTTCCCTTCTAAAATGTGAATGAGAATATAAAAGAGAAGCGTGTTTATTCATGTATTAAAATTGTATGTTTATGGCTGCTTTGCCTATATGTATGTCTATTCATCAAATGTCCACAGAGGCCAGAAGTGAGTGTCTGATCCTTTGGGACTGGAGTCATAGATGGCTGCGAGCCACCCTGTGGGTGCTGGAAATTGAACCCCAGGTCCTCTGAAAGAGCAGCCAGTGCTCTTACTAACTCCTGAGCCATTTCTCCAGCCCCTGAGAAGTGTGTTTTGAATACAGTTTTCTAGCATTATATAATATCTGTGTAAGACTCCCGTGAATCCATGTGATGTTAACTACAGAATTCACCAAAATGCTTCGGACTTTAAAAAAAGGCTACTTAACTTTCGATTAGGATAAATTCGTACGGTTAGCCAGACAGCCCTGGTAGGAAATCACTAAGCGTTTGTAAACTATGCATAAATTAAATCCAAATTTTTATTGCTTTTAAGCATTTCAAATGTCCTTTTAGTGTGTATGTGAGCATAAAATAACATGATAGCAACAACAGATGTTTCAAGTAGTCTTTTGGTGAATATAAGTGATTAATAAAAATAATGCAACAGTAGTAACAGATTTGAGTTCTGTGTCAGAACTTTGTCTTCATCCTTTGTCAGTCCCCCTCTGGAGAGACTAGCCTGAGCAACCTCAGGAACCTAAGGGCTTCCCAGCGACGTTGAAGACACTGCCTCAAATCAGGCTAGGGAACTGGTACAGCTAGGGACAGTGGCACTGTCACAGTTCAGGGTGCATCAGCACAGTAGAGCAGCCATATCCCATCCCTCCTCCATACCCAGGGGCTGAGCCCACACCCTAATCACCCCATGTTCCGTGAAATCTCATCTCTTCTGGACACACTCGGAAGCAAAACAGAGCTTATCTCACAACATAAATCACTCTCCTTTTATTCCATTCCCCAAAGGCCCCATTTTTTGCGGGGGTGGTGGTGGTTGTGGTGGTGGTGGTGGTGGTGAAATATAACATTTAAAATATCTATTTCTACCAAATGATTAATGGGGATAATGATTCCAGCACAGTGTCTGGTGTATAAATGTTTTGGAGACTATAAAACATCTGGTGATCTTTGCAGGACATATATATTCTAACAGGGACAACTTGGAGTTTTTTCTTTCTTTCTTTTTGTTTTTTTATTTTTCCATACAGTGTTTCTCTGTGTAGCTTTGGAGCCTGTCCTAGAACTCGCTCTGTATACCAGGCTGGCCTTGAACTCACAGGGATCCGTCTGCCTCTGCCTCCCAAGTGCTGGGATTAAAGGTATGTGCCACTACCGCCCGGCCTTGGAGTTATTTCTTAAACCATGGAGAGTGACACCAGACTTTAAAGGCTCCACCCTAGGATAGAGTTGTGTTTGGGAGCATGTTACCCATTGAAGGGCCCCAGCATACTTGCTTAGCCTAACGCCATTTTTGAGCAGGGTCTGAAAAGTAACTAGAGGTCAGAAAAACAACTTGTACCCTGGATGAGAGCCAAGTCAGCAGGCGTGTCGAGCTCGGGGAAAAACCACGAGCTGTCCTGAGTTTGAACCTGGCCTCATACGAATCGTCCAATCAGAACCCTGTAAACTATGCTTCCTGCTTCTGTACCCGCCCTTCCGCTGCCCAACCCTATAAAAACCCTCCACTCCAGCCCGTGGGCGCGCCAGTCTCTTCAGCCTCTGGAGGGACTGTATCGCCCCGGGTACCCGTGTTCCTGAATAAAGCCTCTTGCTGTTTGCATCTGACTTGTGGTCTCGGTGTGATCTCTGGGCGAGGGTCTCTCCAGAGGGAAGACTCCAGTCGGGGGTCTTTCATTTGGGGGCTCGTCCGGGATTTGAGACCCCCGCCTCGGGACCACCGACCCACTGTCAGGAGGTAAGCTGGCCGGCCACTGTCTGTCTGTATTGTCTCAGTCTGTTTACTTGTCTTTTGTTTTCGTCGGACGTCCTAAGTCAGGTCTGAGTCGGTGGGGGCTGAAGGAGCTGACGAGCTCGGACTTCGCCCACCGAAACCCTGGAAGACGTTCCACGGGTATCTGAAGTCCCCTCTGGGGCACAGGAAGTCCCCTCTGGGGCACGGGAAGTCCCCTCTGGGGCACGGTTTTTCGGGGCCACCCACGCATCAGAAGGATACGTGGTACTGGCAGGGGACGGAGAATTCAAACACTCCGCGTCCCCATCTGAGTTTTTGCTTTCGGTTTTACGCCGGAGCCGCGCAGCGAAAAATTCTGTGGTCTGTCTTGTCTGTTTGTTTCTCGTTGTGTGTTTAACCCTTCTTTATTTGGAGACCACCATGGGACAGGCTGTCGCCACCCCATTGAGCCTAACCAAGGACCACTGGTCCGATGTTAAGGCCCGAGGAAACAATGAAGGTGTCATTGTCAGGAAGAAGAAATGGATCACCTTCTGCGAGGCCGAATGGGTCATGATGAATGTCGGCTGGCCGCGAGAGGGATCTTTTAACCTCTCTCTTATTTCGCAGGTGGAGGGTAAGGTTTTCGCCCCTAGCCCTTATGGGCATCCCGACCAGGTCCCATATATCACCATCTGGAGATCACTGGTCGAGAACCCATTTCCATGGGTTAAGCCTTTCCTTCCGCAGCCCCCTCCAGTCTCTGGGCCTTCTGCGCCCCCCAACCCAGACTCCTCCCTTTACCCCGTGCTCCCTCACAAGGAGACTCCTAAGCCTCCAGTCCTTCCCCCAGACCCCAATACTCCCCTTATAGATCTCCTGACGGAGGACCCACCACCATATCGAGCCGGACCACCTGGAGAGCCGGCCAAAGCGGCCCCAGCCGCCGCCCCGGTGGCGGCGTCCCCGGCCGTGCCCGTGGCAGATCCGGAAGTCACCTCGACTCGCAGGACCCACGGGGCTGAAGAAGAGGACGCAGCCCCGTCCCCCATTGCCGGCCGCCTCCGCGGCCGCCGGGATGGCCCCCCTATTGAGTCCAGGGCCTTCCCGCTTAGAGAGGGGCCGAATCGCCAGTTGCAGTACTGGCCCTTTTCAGCCTCAGACCTCTATAATTGGAAACAACATAATCCCCCTTTCTCCAGGGATCCTGTTGCCTTAACCGGCCTAATTGAGTCCATCCTAGTGACTCACAGGCCGACTTGGGACGACTGTCAGCAGCTCCTGCAGACCCTCTTAACAGTAGAGGAGAAGCAGAGAGTTTTCCTGGAGGCCCGGAAGCAGGTTCTGGGCGACGATGGGAGGCCAACCCAACTCCCAAATATCATCGATGCAGTTTTTCCCTTGACCCGCCCAGACTGGGACTTCAATACACCTGAAGGTAGGGAGCATCTACGTCTCTATCGCCAGTTGCTCTTAGCGGGTCTCCGAGCGGCCGCCAGAAGGCCTACCAATTTGGCCCAGGTAAGGAATGTGATACAGGGAAAGGAAGAAACACCCGCTGCATTTTTAGAGAGGCTGAAGGAGGCTTATAGGATGTACACCCCGTATGATCCAGAAGACCCAGGGCAAGCACCAGGTGTCATCCTATCATTTATCTATCAGTCTAGCTCAGATATCAGAACCAAATTGCAGCGGCTGGAAGGTTTACAGGCGCTAGGTTTGCCAGACTTATTGAAGGAAGCAGAGAAAGTGTTCAATAAGAGAGAAACTCCTGAGGAGCGTGAGGAAAGGAGATGGCAGAAACAAGAGGAAAGGGACAAGAAACAGCATAGGGAGATAAAAAAGGTTTTGGCCGCCGTTGTGTCTCAGGGACAGCGGAGAGAGGGAGATAGGTCGGGAGAGCGAAGGAGGCCACCCCTTGATAAAGATCTATGTGCTTACTGCAAGGAGAAGGGACACTGGGCCCGAGAGTGCCCCAAGAAGCATCAGAAAGCGTTCCAACAGATCAAGAAGGCCTTACTCGAGGCCCCGGCTCTGGGTCTGCCAGATCTAACCAAGCCCTTTGAGCTGTTTGTGGATGAGAACTCAGGTTTTGCCAAAGGGGTACTGGTGCAAAGACTGGGACCTTGGAGGAGACCTGTAGCGTACTTGTCCAAGAAATTGGACCCGGTGGCTACAGGATGGCCATCATGCCTCCGCATGGTGGCAGCCATCGCCGTATTACTTAAGGATGCCGGGAAGCTGACTCTGGGACAGCCGTTGACTGTGCTGGCCTCCCATGCAGTGGAGGCCTTGGTCCGACAACCACCGGACAGATGGCTTTCTAACGCCAGAATGACTTACTATCAGGCCTTACTGCTGGACTCAGACCGGGTAAATTTTGGGCCGACAGTTTCCCTTAACCCTGCTACCTTGCTGCCACTGCCTAGCCCCTCCGAGGAGCATGACTGCCTCCAGATTCTAGCCGAAGCACATGGCACCCGCCCTGATCTGACAGATCAGCCGCTTAAGAATCCAGACGCTGTCTGGTACACAGATGGGAGCAGTTTCCTGGAGGAGGGGAAACGCAGAGCCGGGGCAGCTATAACCACCGAATCGGAAGTAGTATGGGCATCGTCACTCCCGCCCGGGACATCGGCCCAGCGCGCAGAACTGATTGCGCTCACCCAAGCTCTCCGGATGGCAGAAGGTAAGAAGCTCACAGTTTATACTGACAGCAGATATGCCTTCGCCACTGCGCATGTCCACGGGGAAATCTACAGACGGAGAGGCCTGCTGACGTCCGCGGGTAAGGAAATCAAAAACAAAAAAGAGATCCTAGACCTCCTAAAGGCCCTGTTCCTCCCGCTCCAACTCAGTATTGTCCACTGCCCAGGGCATCAAAAGGATGACTCTGCGGTAGCCAGAGGGAATCGGCTGGCGGATCTGACTGCCCGAACAGTGGCTTCCCAGCCAGCAGGGAGCAGCCAGTTGATGGCCATACAAGAACCACAGCCTGAGAGAGACCCCGTGCCCTATAGCCCAGAAGACCATGAGCTAGCAAAGAAAATGGGGGCGGACTGGGAACAAGGAAGACAGGCATATATACTAGGGGACCGGATGGTCATGCCAACCTCCCATACCCGATACATGCTAAGATTCCTCCATGCTTTGACCCATTTGAGCAAAAACAAGATGAAGACCCTATTGGACAGAGAAAACACCTGGACAGTGCTGCTGAACCAGGATCAGGTACTTCAGCAGGTAACTTCTACCTGCCCAGCCTGTGCTCAAGTCAACGCAGGAAAGGTTCATCTAAACAAGGGGGCCCGCCAAAGAGGCCATCGTCCTGGTGTTCATTGGGAAATAGACTTTACAGAAGTAAAACCCGGACTCTATGGGTACCGGTACCTCCTGGTCTTCGTGGACACTTTTTCTGGATGGATCGAGGCATTTCCAACCAAGAATGAGACGGCTAACGTGGCAACAAAGAAACTGTTGGAAGAAATCTTCCCCAGGTATGGGATGCCTCAAATATTGGGGTCGGATAACGGGCCTGCCTTCGTCTCTCAGGTAAGTCAGAAGGTGGCCAAACTATTGGGGGTTGATTGGAAACTCCATTGTGCATACCGCCCCCAGAGCTCAGGACAGGTAGAACGAGCTAATAGAACAATCAAGGAGACTTTAACCAAATTAACGCTTGCAACTGGCACTAGAGATTGGGTGCTCCTACTTCCCTTGGCTCTCTACCGAGCCCGAAATACTCCTGGCCCACACGGCCTAACCCCTTTTGAGATCATGTATGGGGCCCCACCTCCTGTTGTAGACTTTCTCCATCCTGATATTTCCTCCTTTGCTACCACCCCTACTTTAGAGGCACATCTTCAAGCCCTCCAACTGGTGCAGAGGGAGATCTGGAAGCCTCTGGCCAAGGCCTACCAGGAGCAGCTAGACAAGCCGGTGGTGCCCCACCCCTTCCAGATCGGGGACTCCGTTTGGGTCCGACGACACCAGACCAAGAATCTGGAACCACGGTGGAAGGGGCCCTACACTGTCTTGCTGACCACCCCCCACTGCACTCAAGGTCGACGGGATTGCTGCATGGATCCACGCCTCGCATGCGAAGGCTGCCAGGGAACCCGACCCAGCAGGATCCAGAAAGTCAACATGGACAGTGCGCCGCACACGAAACCCCCTAAAATTAAGGTTGGCCCGCGGCTCCTCTTCCTCCCCCTCCTCTTAATCTCTGCCTACCCCCAGGGGACTAGGGCGGCAGAGAGCCCGCACCTAGTTAAGAGGCTCACGTGGCAGGTTATCTCACAAACTGGGGAGACGGTCTGGCAAACGACCGCCCTTCACACCCCCTTCACATGGTGGCCCAACTTGCATCCAGATCTCTGCCAACTAGTAGCAGGGTCAGGGGACTGGGACATCCCTACCACTGACCCCATGAACCCCAGAGCACCAGACGTCTGTCAGGATGGTAAGGGAACTTGCAAATGTAGTGACGGGAGATATGGATGTGGTCACCCTGAAACCAGAGCAGCCCTGTCACAACTATCCTTTTACGTCTGCCCCCGGGATGGTAGGGACAGAAAGATGATTAGACAATGTGGGGGTTATGAAAGTTACTTCTGTAAAGCATGGGGATGTGAAACAACTGGTAATACCTATTGGGAGCCTTCATCCACTTGGGACCTCATTAGGGTAAAAAGGGCTACCCAAAGAGAAAGCCACTCATGGCGTCCTCTTACTCAAGGACGTTGTTGGGGAACTGTCACGTCAGGAAGAGATAACACTTACTGGAAAGGGGGGGGCCCTGTGTAAATTTCACCTGCAACCCCCTGAATATATCTTTTACTCAAAAGGGAAGGGAGATAACACAAGACTGGATTAAAGGTAGAACATGGGGACTTAGACTTTACATGACGGGATGGGACCAGGGAGTCGTGTTTACGATTAGGCTTAAAATCACAGAGCCCTCCGCCTCTATAGGTCCCAACCAGGTTCTCTCTGACCAAAAGCGCCCCTCTTTACCCGCTCCGGCACCCCCGAGGGCTACCCCCCGACCCAATTCGGCCATTCGCCCAAGCACGGCTCCGAATGCCACTATAACCCCAGTCACCCTCCAGCCACCCAGGCCCGGTACGGGAGACCGGCTATTGAATCTTATAGAGGGCGCTTACTCAGCCCTCAATGTTACCAACCCAAATCAGACTCAGGAATGCTGGTTATGCCTAGTCTCCACACCCCCCTATTATGAGGGGGTGGCCGTAGTCGGAAGCTTCACCAATTCTTCTTCACCCCCGTCAGGATGTGCCTCGACACCTCAGCATAAGCTCACAATCTCCGAGGTGTCAGGACAAGGACTATGTCTGGGGATAGTACCCTACACCCACCAACACCTGTGTAATCGCACCCAGGCACTTGTTCCAGGACCCCACTATCTCGTGGCTCCCAACGGGACTTATTGGGCCTGTAGCACTGGACTTACACCATGCCTCTCCTCCTCAATACTAGCCAACACGGCCGATTATTGTGTGCTCATAGAACTGTACCCCAAGATAGTCTACCGTGCACCTGAAGATATCTATGCCCGATATGAGACAGGGGTCCCCCGTATAAAAAGGGAGCCAGTCTCGCTAACCCTGGCCCTGATACTAGGTGGGTTAACTATGGGAGGAGTCGCTGCCGGAATAGGCACAGGTACCACTGCCCTCATGGAAACCAACCAGTTCAGACAACTCCAGGTTGCCATGCATACCGATATCCAGGCACTGGAGGAATCTGTGAGTGCCTTGGAAAAGTCACTCACCTCCCTGTCTGAAGTAGTTCTGCAGAACCGGAGGGGATTAGACCTCCTCTTCCTGCAGGAGGGGGGGTTATGTGCCGCCCTTAAAGAAGAATGTTGCTTCTATGCGGATCATACTGGGGTGGTGAGAGATAGCATGGCTAGATTAAGAAAAAGATTAGAGCAAAGACAAAAACTCTTTGAAGAACAGCAGGGATGGTTTGAAGGATGGTTCAGAAGGTCCCCCTGGCTCACCACCCTCATCTCCACCCTTATGGGACCCCTTCTGATTTTATTGCTCCTTCTGACGCTCGGGCCCTGTATCCTAAACAGACTTGTCCAATTTATCAGGGAACGCGTTTCTACTATTCAGACCTTGGTATTGACCCAACAATACCAACGACTCAACCAGGTGGAAATGGAGCCACATCCCTATTCTTCCCCATGAATGGAGGATTCCATTCCCTGAGATAAGAAAATGGGGGAATGAAGGGCCCCAGCATACTTGCTTAGCCTAACGCCATTTTTGAGCAGGGTCTGAAAAGTAACTAGAGGTCAGAAAAACAACTTGTACCCTGGATGAGAGCCAAGTCAGCAGGCGTGTCGAGCTCGGGGAAAAACCACGAGCTGTCCTGAGTTTGAACCTGGCCTCATACGAATCGTCCAATCAGAACCCTGTAAACTATGCTTCCTGCTTCTGTACCCGCCCTTCCGCTGCCCAACCCTATAAAAACCCTCCACTCCAGCCCGTGGGCGCGCCAGTCTCTTCAGCCTCTGGAGGGACTGTATCGCCCCGGGTACCCGTGTTCCTGAATAAAGCCTCTTGCTGTTTGCATCTGACTTGTGGTCTCGGTGTGATCTCTGGGCGAGGGTCTCTCCAGAGGGAAGACTCCAGTCGGGGGTCTTTCACCATTTATATCTATTTTTAAATCAATGACTTAAAAAAAAGTAGTTGTTATTTTATATGTATGGGTGTTTTGCCTGCATGTATGTTTATGTTCTACATGTGTGTTGGATGCCAGCAGATGCCAGAAGAGAGCATTAGTTCCCCTAAGAACTGCAGTTATAAATAGCTAAAAGCTGCTGTGTGGGTGTTGGGAATTGAACTCAGTTCTTCTGGAAGAGCAGCCAATACTCTTAACCACTATCATCTCTCTAGCCCCCTTCTTTATAACTTTGCACCCTCTTGGATTCGATGCATGTGACTTACTGGGCCCAGTCTTATGGGGCAAATCTGATGTTATATAAGTTTTCCTGGAGTCCAAGCCATTGGTAATTCAAGGCTTGTCAAAGACGTTGACTGTTTCTGGGCATGAGTACAAGCCCTAAGAAGAAAGATCAGTTACATGTTTTCTTTAGTAATGACATGAGTTAAATAATGTACCCTCAGATTGAATGTGTCACCTATTCAACAGAGTTCTTCCTTTGATGCTTTTTATATGAAGTATAAAAACTGGGGAATGTTAACAGCTGCCAAGCTGCCAAACATTATGCTTACACATTCTACATGCTGAGCAAGCATGTCCCTCCGTTTGTCTGACCTAACTGTACTCCCTTCTTGAGAACCCATTTCCATTGTGTCTAGTAAGTGGGCAGCAAACCGTATGGCGACACACTGTTGATTACAGCGATCTGGTGGAGACGTGATAGACAAATGCAGGAGAAAGAAGACTAAATAAAACCAGGCGAGGGGGTGGAGCTTGAGAGGGAGTTCAGTTGGTAAAACGTTTGCTATACAAGCATGGGGACCAATGTCTAAGCCACGCACAATGGTACCTTCTTGTCATCTCAGCGCTGGAAAGACGGAAGATGGGCAGATCCCTGGGCTACTGGTCAGCTGGCACAGCCTAATCAACAAGCCCCAGGCAAGGAGACCCTGACTGGAAGAAGGTGGATGGTAGATGAGGAAGAGAGTGATACCTGAAGTTGTCTGCGATCCTCCCCAGAACGCCCACACAGGACACGCCCATATATGGGCACATCCACTTAAGACACACCCACAACAGGCACGCCCCCTTCCCTCCCGTGCGCATCCACAAAAATAGGTAGCAAGACGGTGATCACCTATGTGGCTCTGGTGAGTGGAGAAGTACTAACACACATCTCGTTTTGTTTGTTTGAGACACGTTTGTGTAGAGCAGGTTGCCTTGCAGTTTGCCATCAGCATGCAGAGTGCTCGGTTACAGATGAACATCATCACACCCACCTATACAGCTTGACTCTAGGGAGCTTTACAATTCCTTCTAGTCTGAGAGTGGCCCAGATGTGCTTCCTGCCTGTGAAATAGGTAAATAGGTAATCTGCCTAACATAGACTGCTGATTCCCACAAGAGCACGATCCAAAAAAGGTAGCATGTGAGCCACTTAAGTAATTTTTTTTTTTTAAAGACAAGGTCTAACTATGTAGTTTGGCTGTTCTGGAACTCACAGAAATCAGCCTGTCTCTGCCTCCTGAGTGTTCGGATTAAAAGCCGTGTGCCACCATATCTGGCTTACTTATGTAATGTAAAGTTTTCTAGAAAGCCGTGTTAAAGAAGGAAAAGGAACAGGTCAAATAATTTTAAATAATATAATTTATCTCAATATATCAAGGTTATTTCAATATGCGATTTAAAATTGTTGAAGTATTTGCATTCTCATTTCTACGGTAAATCCTCAAGTCTGATGTGCATTTTACACTACAGCACGTCCTCAATTTAAAAAACAAAACACCCCACATGCTCAATTGCTACCTGTGGTTGGTAACTACCTTACGGCCAGAATAGTTGATGAAAAGCAGGCGTGCTAGCAGGAAGTGCATTTCCTGGTTGTCTTGTATCCAGGATGTCCACGCATGTTAATCAGATTTTCACCACTGTGATAAATACTTGAGAAAACTTACAAAGAGGAAAGACTTTTTTATTTTATTTTATTTTATTTATTTACTTTTGGCTTTTTCAAGACAGGGTTTCTCTGTGTAGCTTTGGAGCCTGTCCTAGAACTTGCTCTGTAGACCAGGCTGGCCTCGAACTCATAGGATCTGCCTGCCTGTGCCTCCCAAGCGCTGGGATTAAAGGCATGCGCCACCACCTCCTGGAGGAAAGACTTGTTTTGATTCATGGTTTCAGCCCATGGTTTTCTCACTCACTGCTTCATGCTCAAGGTGACACAGAATCGTGATGATGCATTCATGTGGCAAAGAAGAGTTGCTCATTTTTTTTTTACAAGACAGGGTTTCTCTGTGTAGCTCTGGCTGTCCTGGATCTCGCTCTGTAGACCAGGCTGACCTCGAACTCACAAAGATCTGCCCTGGCTCTGCCTCCCGAGTGCTGGGATTAAAGGCGTGCACCACCGCCCAGCAAAGAGTTGCTCACCTTAAAGGGCCAGGTAAGACAGAAAGAGACAGAGGAGGGCCTAGGACAACGTATATCCCCCAACAGCGTGCCTCCCCTGCCCATGACCTCTCTAATCCAAATAGGCATTCACCTCAGAAAGCTTTGGAACTTCCCAATATAATACCATCAAATTATGACTCCATCCGTGAGTTAGTCTGTCGGTTAAGTCAGAGCCTTCATGATCCAGTCAGCTCTCAATGAATGGAATCCACCAGCGGAGGACCAAGGCTTTTAGGTGGACATTTCATAGTCAGACCCTAATACCAGGTGACTAATGCCATGCCAAAAACAGGAGAGTCCAAGCTATTTGTGACACTTCCAAAATAGCCTGCTTAAGAATCAGCTTGGCTGCTTTACTCTCTTTGTCCCTTTCTACCAGCTTGACAGGAAGGACACACGAGCCTTCAAAGCCATGTGTGACAGATGGCACAAAAAAAAGGAGGAGAACATATCTTCTGAATCATCATTTGGAGGATAGCCTACTATTCATTTTGTATATTAAGCAAGAAATAATTCTCCTTTCTTTAAAAAATGTGTTTTTTATATCTTTGTTCAGCTGTTAGCCTATCCGAATTAATATACCTATCTTTTCCTGTATTGCTATTAAAGTCTTTTTCTATTTCTGGTACTGGTACCCTGGACACTGTGCAGAAGCAGGTACATGCTCAAGGATGCATACACCACATAAAGGCATCCTCAATGCTATCTGCCTTTTTGTGCTTCATCACCAAATAATACATCTGTGTGTATTTTAACCTAGGCGTGCTTAGGCTACAGATTTTTACCAGGAAAAGATAAAACTCTTTAAAACAAATCAAGTTAAAAATATGAATAAACTAGCCGGGCAGTGGTGGCGCACGCCTTTAATCCCAGAACTCGGGAGGTAGAGCCAGGCAGATCTCTGTGAGTTCGAGGCCAGCCTGGGCTACCAAGTGAGTTCCAGGAAAAGGCGCAAAGCTACACAGAGAAACCCTGTCTCCAAACCCCCCCCCCCAAAAAATATGAATAAACTATTATATAAAACGCTTGTAAGGGAGTTGGAGGTACAGATCAGTGGTTGAGTATTTGCCTAGCAAGTACAAGGTTCTAGGTTCAGTCCCCGGCACTGACTGAAAAAATTGAACAAAAGGAAATAACAGTGCAAACTCCTTCAAAACTGGAGTTTGGGCTTGTGAGATGCATCAGTGGGTAAAGGCGTTTGCCACCAAGTCTGGTAACCTGCACTCGCTCTCCAGAATCTGGCAGAGGGAGAGAACCAACCTCTGACCACCACATGTACGCACAGGTGCGCTGTGCACCCATCCACCCACACAAATAAGTAAATAAATTGTAAGCAACTCTTTCCAAAAGCAAGGGTGAAGATTCACAACTTTGACTTGTTTGGCAATCAGTTCTTGTAGGTGACATCAAAGACCCAGGTAGCAGAGGACAAAAAAGAAAAAGAGATAAATTGAACTTACATATATTTTTGTTGTTGTTGTTGTTGTTGCTGTTGTTCATCAAAAGACACTTTCCACAGAGCAAAAGTCAACCCACAGAATGTAAGAAAATAGCTGGTAAGAAAAGAAGTGGCCAGAATGTATCGAGGACTCCTAACCCTCACAAACAACTAAGCGAGCAACCTGACTCACAAATGGGGAGAGTACTTAAATTGACATTTCTCTACAGAAGACAGACACATGGCTGATAAACACATGCAAAGATGCTCATGCTGTTAGTCCGTGGGGAAATTCAAAACACAACCGTATACAGACGCCATTAGGATGGCTATTACACGCAGACAGGCGTCACTGAAAACAGCAACTGCTGGAAAGGAGATGAAGAAACTGGAACCCTTCCGCGCCGCTGGTAGGAATATAAAACTTTGTCGCTGCAATAGCAAGCAGTTCGGCAGTTCCTCCAAAGTGTGAAGTGGATTTACCACGTGACCCAGCAGTTCTAGCTCTACCTCGAACGACTGAAAGCAAGATCTTGGAAGACGCGTGTGTATACCTTACCATGTTCGTAGAACCATTAGTGTCAAAAGCTAAAGCATGGAAGCCACCCAGAGTCCATTGCAGATGCATGGCTGAGGTAAATGTGGCAAATATAAACAATGGGATGTGGCTCAGCTGTGGAAAAAAAAAAAAAAGAAAAGAAGGAAATTCTGAGATACCGTGCACTATGAATAAACCTCGAGGACAATATTCTAAATGAAATAAGCCAGCTGCAAAAGAACCAACCCTGTGGCTCCACTTATATGAGCTACTTGGCATAGTGAAATTCATAGAGACAGAATGCAAAATTTGGTTTGTACCGAGGGCCTGGGAGGAAGAAACAGGGAGTTATTGTTTAGTGAGTCCAGGCTTTCAAATTAACAATATGAAAAGATTTTTGGAGATGGATGGTGGCAATGGTTACTCAGCAATATGGATGCATTTAATACCACTGAACCACACATTTAGAAATCATTAAGAAGGTAAATTGTATTCTGTGTATGTTCTAATCAGAGCCTTCAGAATCCTAAAATGTTTGATTGGTAAACATGTAATCCATTATTGCCAAGAAATTTTCAACCTCAGTATAGCTAAAATAAGGAAAAAAAATAGTTCTACAGTGGCATAATGATTAAATGAGATTTATTTTTTTCATATGTTAATATAACTATGGTAGATTAGTAAGGCCCCAGGGCACTATATTAACTCCTGTGAGATCCCTGTAGGCGGTACATCTATTTTCATGGAAGGAGATTTGGAAGCATAAAGTTAAATAACTTTTGAAGGTCGTTTGCCCAGTACTCTGTAATAGAATTTTCCACCTTCTGCATGGACACAGAGACTGATACCACTGCTATACAATGCAGGATAGTTCCCAGCAATCTCTGGTCTCTATCCATTAGTGCCTTTCCCCATTAAGCTTTGTAAACAGAGGGCATCTAACATGCCCATAAAATTACTCCAGGTTGAGAACCCTGTCCTAACATAAGCAGATTACTAATCCAAGCCTCTTTATGTGGGGGTAGTGACTGGAAGACATTGAGAACAGGAAAGTAGACAGGTCACTAGCAATAGAGCATAGCAAGGCAAGGATCTACCGAGCTGGGATAGATTTCAAAATGTATCACGAACATCTTGTCTGCTGAGTGGGTGTGCTGGCTGGTCTTATGTCAGTTTGACACACAAACTAGAGTTATCTGAAAGGAGGGGATCTTAACTGAGAAAATACCTCCATAAGATCTGGCTATAAGGCATTTTCTTCATTAGTGATTGATGGCAGAGGGGCCAGCCCATATCAGGTGGTTCCACTCCTGGATTGCTGATCCTGGATTCTGTAAGAAAGCAGGCTGAGTAAGAAGCAAACCAGTACGCAGCACTCCCCCATGGTCTCTGCATCAGCTCCTGCCTCCAGGTTCCTACCTGTTTGAGTTCCTGTCCTGACTTCCTTGAAGATGAACAGTAATAAGGAAGTGTAAGCCAAATAAACTCTTTGCACCTCAACCTGCTTTTTGGTCATGGTGTTGCAGCAATAGAAACCCTAACTAAGACAGTGGGCTAACTTTTTTTTTTTAAGGCAAGGTTGAATGATTATAAGTGACAGAAACCCTCTTCAATTCATCCTAGTTGAAAGGGAGTTTATTTTTAGGCTGCAGCACTCTCTTGTAAATGAGGCGCAGTTGGGAAAGGAGATGCAAACTGGAGAAGCAGCCATAGACAACAGTTGCCTTTCAGTGGCTGCTGGACCCTTCCATGCAAGGTTTCGCAAATACACTCTTTCTGTTCCACAAACTAAGCCTCTTTGCTATCTCTTGGCATCTGATCCCACATACGTGTGTTTTATACTTGACTTGAACTTGCTGTGGTGTTCAGTCAACACCTAGAGGAGCTTTTACATAGGTTCCCACATTGAATGGACTGTGGATTCCAGATTCTCAGAGAAGAATCAGATTGGTCAACTATAGATTCCAAATGACTCATTCCAGGAGACCAGGAATGAGTCCTTATGATAAAATGCTTTCTTTTGTCAGGCCTGATGGGGTGGGGTGAGTGATGGCACTTCTCAGGGAAGGGAATTTAGGAGGATATATCTCCCCAAACACAGTTAATATGTAGACTTTGAATAGGGGTATGGCATGGGAGCAATTAACTATTAGAAAAATAAGTGGTGTAAATAAATGTATTGTATATACATTGAGTAAATTCCTCAAATTAATAAGACCCCAAAGTTCAAGCATCATTATATAAACTTGATTTATAGAAGCTCAAGTTACATAAAGAGAAGTAGGCAATGAGACTAGAAATATGAACTGGTAGTTAACTGCCAAGGGCATTAAATGCAAGTTGAAACATTTAGATCTTTATAACCAGAAAAAGAGCTTGCTTAGTAAGACACTAAAGAAAATAGACCTCCTATTATTTTAATTCTCAAAAAAATTAAGTTAGTGGATCATTTTTAATTAAACCTTTTAAAAGTTAAATTATAATTATACCACTTTCCTCTTCCCTGTCCTCCCTCTAAACCCTCCCCTCACTTCCTCTCAAACTGATGGCCTCTTCTTATTGTTACACACACACACATACATAGACAAATACATATTTATAAATACAGCTTCTCAGCTTCCAGAGTCTGTCCAGCGTGGCTTGTAGGACTATGGCTTCAGGGCTGGCAACTTTGCGTTGGATAACCAATTAAGAGGCTCATCCTTGGGAGAGGCCAATTCCTTCTTTTCCCGGTAGATCCCTTCTTAGAAACGAACTGAAGTAGCAAGCTAAGGCACCTGCAGTCATTTTGCTATAACTACAACCAAGCACATTAATCAGGATTTTTCTGTGGGCCAACAACGGTTTGAAGCAATAACTGTTTGCATGAATGTGTAGAGTAAGTGAACCAGTGTTCCATCCACCATTAAAAATGCTTCGGCTGTGAAGAAAAATGGAATCATAACAATTTCAGGAAATTGGATGGATCTGAAAAGTATAATATTAAGCAAAGTGAGCCAAGTTCAGAAAAATAAAACCTGCATGCTCTCCCTCATCTACTGATCTTAACCTATAATGCGTGTGTGTGTGTGTGTGTGTGTGTGTGTGTGTGTGTGTGTGTGTGTGATTAAAGTCTAAACAGGAAGGACCAAGAGAGAAAGAATATTAAGTGATGAGGAGGGATGAGGGGTGGGTAAGACAGATGAATGTCAAAGAGGGAAAGAATCTGCAGGAGAGGCTGTGAGGCAGGAACAGAGGTAGCAGAGGGTGAGGGTGGAGACAGAGAATCATAAAGACCCACTTTGGCAGAATATTTCACAAAAGCATCAAACACATTAGATGCTGCCTAAAAAAATAAAGCTATTTAAAAAAAAGAGAGAAAGATCTGTCCTCCAAATTTACCTGTGAGACTCTTCTAACAGAGTCAAGATTTCCCAGCGACTGGCCAAATACCTACATCCAATGGATTCCAATGCTTCCCATCCTCTTAGTATGTAGATTGGCTACTCAGAACTGGCCATAGAGCCACTGATGGTTGGGATGCTATATTTTTTGACCCTAGGGTCCACCTGGGAATATCAAAATGTTTCGTAAAAGACAAATCTCTATGGAGAATAAAAACCTAGCCTAGGATTTAATAAGCCTGTTTCGTGCTTCAAATGCACTGCTCATGGTAAACGGAATAGATTCCTAGCGACAGATAATTAGTGGTAATGATGATTACTGACCTTATGCAGTCTTTCACTCAAACAGATGGCAGAGAGCTTTAAAAAAGAAACGAATGCTTTAAGGCATGATTTCTCCCCCTTCTTAAATAAAAGTTCCTCTAGGGTCAGCAATAGTTTGTATTTAACACACTGTATTATGTTACACAAAACTAAATAACAATTTCTGGGCAATTCTGTTAGCCTGTTAATTTACTAAGCAATTAGCATCGAATGGATTTCCACCCTGAATGTATTGTAAGTGTGTGGATGCATGCCATCTCTATTTTCCTTGTTTTTTCTTATTTAAATGAAGTAGGTGCTATTACATGGAAGGCTTTCAGAGCACGGGGCACCTCACTTAGCATGCCCCTTTCTGGCCCACAAGTCATCCTCCCAGAGCTGCCGAAAGTTTCTTCCAACGCACGTGCATAGAGTCAGATTTGAGATCTTCTAGAGTCCTAAGACTGTAGGATGTGTTTTCTGGGGTCTTTCCTCCATTTTATATAAAGTTATTTGTTTTGTTTTGTTTTGTTTTTCAAGACAGGGTTTCTTTGTGTAGCTTTGCCTTTCCTGGAACTCACTTTGTAGACCAGGCTGGCCTCAAACTCACAGAGATCCACCTGCCTCTGCCTCCCGAGTGCTGGGACTAAAGGCGTGTGCCACCACCATCCAGCCATTTTATATAAAGTTATAAAAACATTGAAAATGTATCAACTTTTTTTTTTTCCACATACAGTTTTTCTGTGTAGCCCTGGCTGTCCTGAAACTTGCTTTGTAGACCAAGCTGACCTCAAACTCACAGAGATTCTCCTTCCTCTGCCTCTGGGTGCTGGAGTTAAAGGCGTGTGCCACCACACCCAACTAAAAAGGTACCGGCATTGATCATAATTTATCAAACATTTAATTTATAGAAAGGAACATCGAAACTCCTCATTTTTCTTCAGCCTTCCTTTCCTTGTTTTCAAAGGTGATTTGGCCCCCATATTGTGTAATTATTTATTTATATTTTTTTAATTAAAAAAAGGTTGGTTTTTTTTTTTTCCATTTTACTTACCAATCCCAGTTCCCCCTCCCTCTCTTTCTCCCGCAACTTCCCCATCCCTCGCACCTCCCCCATCCACTCCTCAGGTCTGGGGGAATGTCAAGGCAGTGCTCCTGGACTGGTTAGTTTTCATCATCAGTTTGACACAACATGGAGTCACCTGGGAAGAGAGAACCTCAATGGAAGAATTGTTGTGATCAGACTGGCCTGTGGCCATGTCTGTGCCAGTCTGTCTTCACTGATGATTGCTGTGGGAGGGCCCATCCCATTGTGGGTAGTACCACTCTGGTGCAGGTGTTAACAACCCCTCGGCTGTATAAGAAAGTGATCCGAGCCACGGTGGTGGCGCACACCTTTAATCCCAGCACTCCGGAGGCAGAGGCAGGCGGATCTCTGTGAGTTTGAGGCCAGCCTGGGCTACAGAGTGAATTCCAGGACAGCCAGGGCTGTTACACAGAGAAACCCTGTCTCGAAAACCAAAACAAACACACAACAACAAAAAAAAAGTGAGCTGAGTGTGAGCCAATTAGCTAGCAACTAGTCAGCATTCCTTCATGGATGCACTTGTGTTCCTGACCTGATGTTCTTCAGTGATGGACTGTGACCTGGAAGTGTAAGACGAAATAACCCCTTTCCTCCCAAGGCTTTGAATCATGGTATTTATCGCAGCGACTGAATGAAACCAGGACAGCTTCAAGGGCTAATGAAAATTGGACATTAATGGGAAGAATATGAATTTCTATGCAAGACTCTCAATGTTTCGGGAGGAAATGAATCTTTGTGTTCTTGGATGTGTTTGCTTACACAGCGGAAGCCTAGAAGAAAGACTCCCACCTCCCCTCTCCTCTTCCCTTCCTGAAACAGATCTTTATAGCCTTAGCTAGAGTGCAGCTCTATACTTCTCAGGGTAGAGGACCCTGGTGCCAAGGGCAGGAACAGGAAGAGGGAGTGCTGTGACCTAGAGCCTAGGGCAAGAGGTCGGCATTGGAATCCCAGAACCCTGTGGCATCAGGCGGGCCACGTATCTGGAGCTTCAGCTGCTTCTGAGATAAAATAGCACGAATCCCTTTGAGCATCATATAAGAGATGGAAGCACTCAGCAGTGGCATGTGGTTTAAGTCCCCATTGTTACTGTCACTGGCACTCAGTGTCTAGAACTGTAGGACTTGATTTAGCCTCATCCCTTTCTTTTTTTTTCAAGACATGCGCTCCTCTTTCTATTTACTTATCTATTTGTTTTCTGTGGTGTGTGTATTATATAAGCGTACACATGTGTATACAGATGTGTGTGTGTGTGTGTGTGTGTGTGTGTGTGTGTGTTTGTATTTGCATGTGGCAGCATGTCTTTCATTGAAGTCAGAATTCATCAGTCAGACAGGCTGTCCAGGGAGCCCGAAGGTTTTGCTGGTTTCCCCACTCCACCCAGAGTTAGGGTTACAGAGGTGAGTAAAACCACACTTTGCTTTTTCATGTGGGATCCAAACTCAGGCCCTCATGCTTTATTCATGCAGCGGGCACTTTAGCAGCTGAGCCCTCCCTCAAGCCCCTGGATGTTTCATTTGGGAGAAGTAAGAAGGCCAGGGAAAGGCCAGGGAATAGGATATTGTCGGTGTGTGTGTGTGTGTGTGTGTGTGTGTGTGCCAAAAAGAATAAAAGAGAGAAGATGAAGGTAGGCACTCCTGAAAGTCGCAGGTGGTTTTTTAGGAGGCAACTCCCCCTCTTAACCACAGAGAAAGTGACAAGAATGGACCCTCACTACGAGTACAGTGGCTGGTTCCAGCCCTATCTGCCTGTACTTCCTAGCCAGTACAGTTTTGGAATAAACCCAGAACCCTGGTAGTAAGCACCTGTTCAAAATTCAGATGCCTTTTGGGGGCCACAGAAATAGCTCAAATATCAGATGTAGCCAGGTAGAGGGGTATAAAGACCTTTATATTAAAAACAATGAAGTTTCCCTCCATTCTGTTGATTGTAGCAACCTGTGACTTACTGGCAAGCTTTGGCTTAACTCTCCAAGAAGTTCTGTGTAAGTCACTTCATCCAGAGCCTTCCAGGCAATGCCTAAAAGAGGGAGAGGGATGGTTCCTGAGTCAGTTCTCTGCCTAACCACTTCCCATGTACAGGAGGCCATCACCAGGGGTGCTGGAGGTCCAGAAGAGGCACCTTTTCAACCAGGAATAGCTCAGCCAGACTAAAGGAGCCAACCCATGTGAACCATGGGTTTGGAAACAATTCATTGAAATTAGATAAAGCATATAACTGATTGTCTTCAAACTGTGCAGCAGGAAATGGACACGACACAAAGACCACTCAAGGATAGAAGGTGGTAGAGGCAGCCTGGTTTAGAGTCTTAGATTCTAAAATTACTGAAGCCTCCAAGTACCTCACATTTCTTTTTTGTTTGTTTGTTTGTTTGTTTTTGTTTTTGTTTTGTTTTTCGAGACAGGGTTTCTCTGTGTAGCTTTGCGCCTTTCCTGGGACTCACTTGGTAGCCCAGGCTGGCCTTGAACTCACAGAGATCCGCCTGGCTCTGCCTCCCAAGTGCTGGGATTAAAGGCGTGCGCCACCACCGCCCGGCTACATTTCTTGTTTGTAGATCAAGGTCATCCCTATCCTGTCAAAGGAGGAGATATTATTTTCTCTATTAGCCCATGTGCTCACTCTTGCATCTACTAACTTTAGAATTTACCATTGTTCCTTTTTTTTTTTTTTTTTTTTTTGGTTTTTCAAGACAGGGTTTCTCTGTGTAGCTTTGAAGTCTGTCCTGGAACTCGCTCTGTAGACCAGGCTGGCCTTGAACTCACAGAGATCTGCCTACCCCTGCCTCCCGAGTGCTGGGATAGAAGGTGTGAGCCACCACCGCCCAGCTATAATTTATTTAAATTGATTTTATGCGCATTGGTGTGAAGGTGTCAGATCCCCTGGAACTGGAGTTACAGACAACTATGAGCTGCCATGTGGGTGCTGGGAATTGAACCCTGGTCCTCCGGAAGAGCAGCCAGTGCTCTTAAGTACTGAGCTATCTCTCCAGCTGTTCCTTTTTCCTTTTTTTTTTTTTAAGATTAAATTCAGCATTTATTCTCCTTAAAAGCTTGCTTAAACAGAGTGTGTTGGTTCATGCTGATAACCCTGGCACTTAGGAAGCTAAAGCGGGACGTCAAGGTTCCGCAGTGAAACGTCTAAATTTTAGACTGTAAAAAAGAAAACCTGCTGATTTCTTGGGTATTTTCAAAAGTCTTTGGCTTCCCCAGGAGTCGTAAGATTGTTCTTATATCTTATACTTCTCCACTCCAAAGCCAGGGATGCCTATAGACATTCTGAGGTTTGCTAAAAACCATTCTTTGTCAATTACAATTGAATTGAACAAAAACAATTCCCAGGCTTAATACTCACTCTGGCCTCGAACTCACAGGACGTATTTTCTTGTATTAAGTATATACTAGGGTTCTTGCCCATAGGGCACATGCATGGTACACACACACACACACACACACACACACACACACACACACACACACACACACACCTAAAGAGATATAAGGTATTGGCTGACGTGATTAAAAAGGCTGACAAGTCCTAGGTTCTGCAGGGAGACTCAGCAAGCAGGAGACCCAGAAGAGCTGATGCAGCTTTTATCCAGAGGACAGTAGACTGGAGACCCAAGGACAGTCAATGTTTTGATTGAGTATAAAGGCAGGAAAAAATTTGATGTTCCAGTTCAAAGACAATCTAGGCAGGAATAATGCTCTCTTAACCCAAGGAGGGTCAGCTTTTCGCTGGCTAAGAAATGGTTGTAATGATTATATTTGGACACCAGACAGACCAAACTTTTGTGTTTTCTAGGAAAGTAGATCTTACTAACATAAGTAACTGTGTAAACAAAAATATTCAGCTTTCCTAAGGGGGTAAAAAAAACTTAGTCATCTCCTGTTTGCATGCAATGTCCTAATTACAAATTATTTTTAAAAACTCATTATCAAATGAAAAAAAAAGGAGCATTTCTCTAAAAGCATTATGCTATTTAGGCTGAGTCCCTTATGGTCACCAAAAAGCTGAAAAAGGAAAAAAAAATCTAGTTAAACAGTAGAAATGACTGAACATATCTCTGGCTTTTAAAGAATGTGAGTTGAACTGTCCTTGCTGGTCCATTGTGTTTATACCAAGTGCTCTAAACTCACCGGGAAGCTGGGCTTGTTTTGGGGGAGGACACCACTCTGTGACAGTGAATTAGGATATTGACAGAGTTTTTATTTGCAACCAGCTTCTTTTCTTTGACTGTAAAAAGATCACATCTTTGATTTGTCTTTAAAGTCAGAAAGTCACCAAACACAGACGAGCCTGAGGAAGCTGAGACCGTCCACCACAGCTAGGAGACACCGAACGGTCTCCGTAGGGTCTTTTTGTAGTTCCACACTAAAAGCAAAGGAAACCGGGGCAGTGTGGCTTTTAGACCTGTTTTCACTTCTTGTCAAATATGTGCGTTTTAAAAATGTTTCAATTATTTTTTTAAATAAAAAGAAGTAACAAAACAGCTTAGGCTGTCCTTGAACTCTCTGTGTAGCCCAGGGTGATCTTGAACTTCTGGTTGTCCTGTCTTTGCCTCTTGAGGTTTACAGGTGTGGACCACCGCACTTGTTTTATGCAGTGCTGAGGGTCAGACCTGGGGTTTTGTGCGGGCTAGGCAAGCACTCTTCCAACTGAGCTGCATTCACCACCCCTCAGTTCCCTTATGCGTTTATTATTCTATTTTATTCCTTTGAATTGTAAAAGATGGTAATTAGAATGAGGATGAAATAATTATTTATCAAACTCACAGGACTTTTACCAAATTTATTTATTTATTTATTTATTTATTTTGGTTTTTTGAAACAGGGTTTCTCTGTGTAGCTTTGTGCCTTTCCTGGAACTCACTTGGTAGCCCAGGCTGGCCTCAAACTCACAGAGATTCGCCTGGCTCTGCCTCCCGAGTGCTGGGATTGAAGGCATGTGCCACCACCCGCCCGGCACCAAATTTATTTTTATCTGACCCATATTTATTATTTGCTCTTAGAAAATGGTCAAGCTCAAATAGATTACATTACCTTTTGTTTGAAAATACTTTGTGGATTAAAAAAAATATTAATAATGTATTACATTTGAGATGATTGTAATCTGAGGGCATATTTAAACATTATATCAATATTTTGCAATGATGTATCTTTACTTTTTGTTTGTGTGGAGTGTGTGTGCACATACCCCCTCAGAGACCAGAAGAGGCTGTTGGATCCCCTGGAGCTGGAGTTACAGGCAGTTGTGAGGTGCCTGACTCCCTGATGTAGGTGTTGGAAACTGAACTTGATCCACAGGAAGAGCAGCAAGTGCTTTTAACCACTGGACCATCTCCCCAGCCCCTTAACAGTGTGCTTTTGATCACCCCCTGCCACTTCCTTCTTAAAAAGTAGTGGCTCAGAACTTCAACAAATCAAGACAAATGATTACAACAGGGAACAGTAGAAGCCCTAGTGACCTTTAATCACAGAGGGACAAAAGCCCCGTCTAAAGTGTGTCTGTCTCTACTTTTTCCCCTTGATACACAATCACATGCAGACATATGCAGACACACACAGGCGCATACACAATCACACACACATATATTTTTTCCCAGTGAAATTGGAAGAATCAGGCCTAGGTACAAGCCTGAGTGCTCAGTGTGGTAACAGCACAAGCAGGTGTCTGAGGTTCTCCTCAAAGAGATTCTACCTGTCCAAGATGCTCAGCTTACAAATGGAATTCTTGTTGCATGTGGTCATGTGTGTGAATTCTAAAGCCTTCCTTTATTCTTGCTGTGTGTGTGTGTGTGCATATGCAAGTGTGTAATGCACATTTGCACATGTGTTGCACATGTGAGTGCTTACATATGGAAGCCAGAGAACAACCTTAAGTATAGTTCCTCAGGAATTCTCCACCTTGTCAGGAGCTCACTGGCCAAGAAGTCCCAGGAATCTCCTGTCTTTGCAGCCCCAGTGCTGGCATTAGAAGTGTGGGCCTGGCCAGGCGGTGGTGGTACACGCCTTTAATCCCAGCACTTGGGAGGCAAAGGCAGGTGGATCTCTGTGAGTTCCAGGACAAGCTCCAAAGTTACACAAGAAGCTCTGCCTTGAAAAACCAAAAAAAGCCGGGTAGTAGTGGTGCATGCCTTTAATCCCAGCACTCGGGAGGCAAAGCCAGGTGGATCTCTGTGAGTTTGAGTCCAGCCTAGTCTACAGAGTGAGATCCAGGAAAGGCACCCAAGCTACACAGAGAAACCCTGTCTCAAAAAACCAAAAAAAAAAAAAAAAAAAAAAAAAAAAAAAAGTGGACCTGTGTGCCTGGTTTTCTTTTACGTTGGTTCTGCATGGAAGCTCTGGTTCTCAGACTTGCAGGCAGTCATTTCAACTAACTGAACTATTTCCACCCCCCTGGGGTCTTTTAAATATCAGTTGTCTGTAACTTTTGCCCAGGAGCTGAGTAGGGCAACCCTAAGCACTAAAGAGAGAAATTTCTTTCTTTTTACAAATCAATCAATCAATCAATCAATCAATCATATCCCCAGGGAAATATCTCTAACGTGGAAACAAGTGACTCAGAAATAATGACAATTGTTAAATGTTTATATGTTATATTTGTATTGTATACTTAGAAATCACTTTATGCTTCAAAGGCCTATGAATTTATTTTTTTAAGGTATATAATTCAGTGCTGTAGTCACCATTACTATCTCATTTCAGAATCTTTTTTTAATCACCCTTGTACCCATTAGCAGTAATTTCATGGTCTCCTTCCCAGGTGCCGACAACTACCAATTTACTTTGTTTCTCCACAAATTTTAAGCTACTCTGGCATTTTACATAAATGGAATTACACAGACACGGCGTTTGTGCTCCAGCCTGTCTCTTTTAGCATAATGTTTTCGAGCTTCATCTATGTAGTAACAAATCAGTTCTTCATTTCCTTTTATGGTTGGATAATATTCTCTTGTATTACATTTTGCTCATACATTCATCAGTTGATGGGCATTTTGATTCTTTCTACTTCCCAGATGTTATTAATAATGCAGCTAAAACATTATACACATTTTTTTTCATTTGCATAAGGTGTCTTAGTATTTGTGATGCACTTTCAAACTGCTTGTCTCATTGGCCCTCACAAATACTTTGGACAACGAGACAATCTCACTATTTTGATTTTATAGGCAGGGAAACAGAGTTTATTTTTAGAAAGAATTGTCTAATTTGTGCTAGAATCCGATGGCTTGGTGAGTAATGTGTTTGCTGTGTAAGCAAGCCTGAGGATCAGAGTTCAGATCCCTTGCATGGACGTTAAGAGCCCAGCATGGCTGAAAGAGTCTGTAACTCATGTGCTGGGGTGTAGAGACAGCTGATCCCAGGGACTTGTCTAACGAAAGTGGTGAGCTCCAAGCCCAGTGAGAGACACTCTCTCAAAAATAGGTTAGGGAGCAAGAGAAGAACACCCGACATCGACCTCTGTCTGGCCTCCACACTTGGGCAAGTGCACTCAGACACACATGCACACACACAAGCATCCAAACATACATATAGGTGCACACATTCAAGTGTGTCAAAAGAAGCATAGTGTCCTCAGGGAAAGGTAAAATTGATTTCATATTTTTAGTTTTTAGATGTCAATGTTTTTAGTCATGCTTGTTGGAAAAACAATGCTGAGACCAGTTTACAGCTTCTAGATGAAAATGTTGCCATAACAAGTGGTCAAAATTTCCTAAAACAGAGTTGAAATAGAATTCTGCTGGACTGTTGCATAGGAACAGGGATTTTTGCCTTTGTTGTCTGGCGATTTTACTTTCAAGGAAAATGCAAGGACAGATTGTAGCTGTTCGCAGTTTTAACGCTTCACAGAAAGAAATGGCTGCAGACTTATTTTGTCTCTTAATTAGCATGCATCTTGGAGACATGTCTAAGACTAGATTTAAGTCTTAACATGGTCTATTAATATTTCAGTTTTGGCATCAGACACATGAAATAGTATTATACATGCAGTCTTTGCCAAAAGCATTCTGAGTCAAAACTAGACTAAATACAGTCCTTTTTTTTGATCATTTGAATCATCATATTTCAACATTTGGTAGAGGATTTTAGAAATGATTTAATCCAAATCCTCTCACAATACACGAATCCTGGATCATGAATTGAATATTCCCTAGTCACGTTTCTTCTGAATCCAAAAGCAGCATCGTTTATAACAAAGGGCAGAAGCTCAGAAGCAAATGAAAAGTTGTGTTCAGCTTTCCCCTGCTGGGACTGTCTTTCCTACATGTCCTCTGACTTGCAGAGCCATTTATTCCCATCTTGTGTCACTACTCATACTCGATTTGTGACACTGTATTGAAACATCTACTTTCTCTATCAGATAATTGTTGAGATTTATGTATTTTGTTTATCTCTAGCATTCAGTAGTATTCAAATAGAGTTGATTTTAATTGGTGTATGTGTGTGTGCACGCGTGTGTGGTATTGTATATGTGCATATGTGCATGTAGGTGCATTCACATATGTATATATGTAGGCCACAGATTAATGCTGAACATCTATTTCTACCACTTCCCCACCTTCCTTTTGGAGAGAGGGTCTCTCGCTGAACCTGGTGCTCACTGACCCGCTGCTAACCTGCTCAGCAGGACTAGCTGCCTAGTGAGCTACATGGATCCTCCTGTCTCTTTCCACTCAGGGCTAGAGTCACAGGCGTGTGCTATTAGTACACTTGACTTTTTATGTGGATGCTAGGGATCTGAATTCAGGTCCCCCTGCTCATGCAGCAGACAATTTCTTGCCTGACCTATTTCTCTAACTCCTGGATTGACCTTTTAATAAAGATAAGAACTCTGACTTCTGACTTAGTTGATTATGAAATCAAGAGCTCCATCACTATAAACCAATATGTACTTATCCCTTCATAGCTAAAAGAACTATGAGTTTTGTCAAACATTTTGTGCCCAGCTCCAACACTTCGGTAGTTAATGAATTCTATGAAACTCAGAAGCCGAGCCAGACAAATATAGATTCTTTATTAATATTTAGCAAGACTATCAATACCTATTCATGTAATTAATGGGTGTTTGAGATATGTAAAATGATTAGTGGTAGTAAGATTGGGTCATGCTATTAGCTAACTTTATAGACTCTTCAATATAAAATTATTGAGCAATTGTTTTGATTCTTCTTGACTGATTGGATGTGGGTGTAGCAGATAAAGAGTTGAGGACGCCTCCTGTGCTTTGAGTCATTGGAAGGGTGGAGTTGCTGTCACTTGAGGTGGGGGGATCTGTAGTAGGGCGGGTTTGTGAGAAATAATCACAAGGCAATCTGTTCTACATAGACAATTGGGACACCTTAGTGAATAAAATCAGGAAAGGTCCAAGGCCCTGACAGTATGTTCCCACAGAAGCTGAGGATGAAAATTCATAACAGAAGTATATGTTAGACATAGTGTTAGGAGAAAGCACAGAGTAGCTGGGGGTGGGGTGGGGGGCTGCTGTTGAGAGTTTTTGGACAGAGAGTGTTTCCAGAAGACGAAACACTTAAGATACCCTAAGCACATTGGATTATGTCTGCAAGTTCCTTCTGGGAGTACTGGGAATGCAATGTCTGGAGGAGAAGCCAGTGAAAACGAGAGAAAATCTCTATGGACCAAGGGTCAGATCACAAAGGACCTGGGGGCCATTCTAAAGATTTGGTTAGTTTTACTGTGTTCGGTTAGGTAGTCTTGGGAAGGTTTCCTGCAGAATGGTGACATGATTTGACTTATGTAGTCAAAGTTCCTCCATATGTTATGTTGAAAATAAACTCTGGCCATCTCTTTCCTTTCTGCTCCTTCCTTCCATCTGTCCTCTCTCTCCTTCTCTCCCTCTCTCCCTTTCTTTCCCTTTCTCTCTCTCCCCCCTCTCTCCCAGTAAAGCTCAAAAAAAAAAAAAAAAAAAGAAAATAAACTCTGAAAAAGTAGAAAAGACTCAAGTGGAAGCAGGGAGCCTTTTAAAGATGGTAGTGTAGAAAGAGGTGACATTAGGTCTGTGGTGGGATGGGAGCAGGAAGCAAGAAGAATCCGGATTCTGGATACACTTTAAAACTAGAGCGATTTCCTTATGGATTGAATGTGGGGTGTGAGGGAGAAGGAAATCAAGGATGACTCCAAGGTTCAATCTAAACAACTACGAAGATGGAGTTGTTCTCAACAAAATAGGAGTGTCAGTGGTGAAAGTGTTTGGATGAGAGAGATCAGACTGTTTGGACCTTTGAACTTTCTCATAGGATGTTCAAATGATGTAAAGGTTGGAGAAGACAAAAAGACTATTGGCCTACAGCAAGAAGCAGGCATTTAGAGACAATGTCAGAATTTAGGGACCTACAAAGGATGGACCATGAACTCCAGAGATCAACATTAAAAAGCATTCTAAGTGTGAGAGGAGAAGAAGAAGGAGAAGGAGAAGGAGAGGGAGAGGGAGAGGGAGAGGGAGAGGGAGAGGGAGAGGGAGAGGGAGAGGGAGAGGGAGAGGGAGAGGGAGAGGGAGAGGGAGAGGGAGAGGGAGAGGGAGAGGGAGAGGGAGAAGAAGAAGAAGAAGAAGAAGAAGAAGAAGAAGAAGAAGAAGAAGAAGAAGAAGAAGAAGAAGAAGAAGAAGAAGGAGCTGAACAAGGTTAACAGAGCCTTGTGGGCATGAGGGTAAGAAAGATTTTAAGACATCTGAGAATCTAGCTCTTTTTTTGGTGGTTGACATATGTGAAGACACAGAACACAAAGAGATTTATTCTAGGAATTCAAGACAATGGTGGTGAACTGAGGGGGCTGAGGAAAGAGTGAGATCTGTATAGGCTCCCTTCTGATCCTGTTGGAAGTGAAGAAATGAGAGGAATATCCTTTTTTTTTTTTGACCATGTTCATGTGTGTATGAACTACTGAAGAAGATAGATGCTGTTGCAGGAAGATACACTCTATTGACTCCTCTTTGTATACAATGAGAGGTCTGTGGTATTGGAGTTTCTATTACATATAAAGTTAGCAATATGAGGACAAAGGAAAATGGTATGGACATTGCCCTGAAACTGTATGTGGCTATCATATGAAAATCAAAGGAGGCCGGGCATTGGTGGCACAAGCCTTTAATCCCAGCACTCAGGAGGCAGAGCCAGGTGGATCTCTGTGAGTTCGAGGCCAGCCTGGTCTACAGAGTGAGTTCCAGAAAAGGCACAAAACTACACAGAGAAACCCTATCTCAACCCCCCCCCCCTCCAAAAAAAAGAAGATCAAAGGAATAGTTTCATCACAGGCTAAAGTAATGACAACCTAACTGAGCCAGTAACAGGGAATGTGCTCCTTTGTTATTAGTTAGAAAAATTCCTCAGGGGGCACATTGTCAGTGATGTTCAAGGTGAACAGCATTTTTATAAGAATGTTGCCTTTAAAAGAATTAAAAATAGCTGCCAACAAACTTGAGTTCAAATTTTTCCTTTGAGCTGGCTAAGTATGACTCCTTAGCTGTTAATGTCTTTACTTTTCATGTCCTTTAATATCGGTACAACGAAGACTACTTCACAGAAAAATAAAAAATAAAATTCAATACTGAATCCAAAGAAGTAATATGAACAGGAAAGTGGCACAAAAGTAGTAGATGTTATTGCTGTAGTGGGAAATGTTGTGATATTTTCTGTACATTTAATCTGTCTCTACTATGGAACCCTTGAAAGAACTCTTTAAAATACTCAATATATCCCACGGCCCATTAGTAGCTGTTGGAAATTTCTCTTTGGATTTAGAATCTAATAAAGAAAAAATTTTGGAAGAATAAAACTGTAATTACCCTCATTTGCTTGATTTGATAACATAGATTGCAGAGACTAAGTAAACAGAAAAAAATCTGAACTTACTAATTGATATTGACATATTTTTTAAACAAAGGTGGTAAATGTTGTAGGGTTTTATTTTTTATTTTATTTATTTTTTTAGCTCTTTATTTTTTTATTTTTATTTTTTCTGAGACAGGGTTTTTCTGTGTAGTTTTGGTGCCTGTCCTGGAGCTCGCTCTATAGACCAGGCTGGCCTGGAACTCACAGAGATCCGCCTGCCTCTGCCTCCCGAGTGCTGGGATTAAAGGTGTGCGCCACCACGGAGGGTTTTATTTGTAAACTAATCCACTTAAACACTTTTGTAATAGAAAAAAAAACTTACCTGTTGTTTCACTTTATACATTGGATCTACTCTCTTAATGTTAAGTGACATGATTGGGTCGTTTGATAAATGGTCACCTGCAGTCATTGTTCCAAAGTGGTTGCTGGATGTAGTAGTGGGAACCCCAAGACCTTTTATTCTTTAGTGTGGGAACTTATGTGATTGATCATTATGATGGGTAAGCAAGGCTAGAGACAGTAGGCATGATGGCATCCTGTGGCATTATCCTTGATTTTGTGTGGTCCAGGAATAAAACACAATTTTCCTAAAGCCAGCACCAGCATATTCTTTTTGTCACGTGCCAACTACCACTATCTCAGTTTGAATCTCTGATGCCTTAGGAATGGAATGGGTGATTTGAGACAGTCATGCTGTGTGGGTGAACCCCAAAGCTTCACCCAGTTCGGGGCTAGCAGACAGTCAGAATTAGTCACTTAGGTAACAGAGCCCATTCCTAGACTGAGCCACCCTCAGCACCATCCTTTTCCCATGTTTTTGGTCCTTTTCTACTGAGGCTAGAGATGAATAAAGTTCATCTGAAACCTTGCGATACCTGCTACAAAAAGAACTATGGTTTGGAAGTTCTCAGTATAGGAAGCCCTCTTGAGAGCTTGTTCATTCTCTGTATATTTCCTCTTGTCTTGGCTCAGCTAACTTTCCTCTATGCCAAATATAACCAAGTTCTAATGTTGAAGGTAGTTTTAGTAAAACAATGCTCTTATGATTGACAGTAAGCTTATAAGAATATCTTGAGAAGCTTTCTAATGTCCCACTTTCTTGTGATGTGGTTTAAGTTAAATTCGGTAGGAATAGGGAAGACACACTGCCATCAATGGGCAAAGATAGATGGGAAAATCTTGACTAGCATCAGGTGTCTTAGCTGAGAAGCAGAATCTCATTTAATTCAAATACCTTGAGATGCTTGTCATAGATGCCTCTATCATCTTTGAGAAAGAAATAGAGCAAACTGTGAGTCTCCTAAAGGGGATAACCACTGGCATAAGTATGTTAGACAACTTCGCTTGCAAGTGTAAGGAGACTCTAGTGCTGAGGGTGGGTACCATGTTTTGAATACCCATTCTTTTGTTCTTGGTTTCTGTTATAGGGGCTGGTACATAATAGTTGTTCAATAATTCTCACTGAATAAAATAAACAAATGAATGATGACCAGGAAGGTGGTAAGTTTGATATATATATATATAATATATCTGCAATACATATTATATATATATACACACATGCACACACATATATGTTTCTGTACTTCAGTTATATATATATATATGTGTGTGTGTGTGTGTGTGTGTGTGTGTATTACATATATATATATATATTCTGAAATGTTCTGAAACTCAAGAATAAGGATTTGTAAAGTCTATTCCCTGGGAGGTACAGAGAGAGATTCAATAATGTAATCAGGACTCTAGTTGCATAGGATTTTATAATAGACCAGATGTCAACCATTTGAATTGCATTTGGCAGTGGGCAGAGAAAAATGCTACATTTTTAAATAAACAACTTGGATCATGAACCAAATTTGCTTCTGAATATCACATGATAGAAGCTGCCAGATTTCCAGTCTGCATTAATAGGTTTAGAATTATTTTGTTGGAGCTGGGGAAATGAACTTTTGGGTTTGTAATTTGTAGTGTTTCTTCTGCATTTTGTGATTATTGGCACAGAAACTCAATAGAAAGCAAGGCAATAGCTTTTAGGAATTATTCCCTATTTCTCACTACTTCTCCTGGTCTGTATCGGCATCCTTATTTTACTATTACTAGATTTCTGCAAGTAAGAAAGAGCAGAGGTTAAATGAACAGCTGATAGCAACTTCTAGGTCTAATGTGGGTCTATTTTTCTGGGTTGTAGCCTAATTCATTGCAGTGGTGATAACATTGCCAAATTCTTCATAATGTAAACAGTTCAACAAGTGGGCGACTTTGGGAGGAGTGCTCTGTCATTCCTGCCAACTTGCTTCAGCACTTCCTCATGATGCCTGCCTCCTCCCACTTGATTCAAAAGAAAACAAATAAGCCGGGAGCCTGCCTCAGTCACTGTAGGCCTGTGAAAGGTGAATGGTACTTTACTAAAGTGTGTGGCAACTGCTGGTCTAGGCCCTCCTGGTCTAACCAGAGGTCACAACTTGGCAGCTGAGGTTGCATACGGTGTTGTGTTTTTTTTTTTTAATTGGATGTGAATGACTGTATTGTGTATCTACTCATACAATGAGTATAAGGCTCCCTATTCACCTGACTCACACTTTTCCATTACCTGACTGGCTCCTGAAGGGCTTGGCCTTACCAGTCCAAATCACAGAAGGAAGAAATAACATCAAAACTAAGTTTATTTAGGTTAAGTACAGAGAGGCACAGAATTTGACAAATAGTTATACATCATCCTAAGATAATTGACCATCTGCATTTGAATAATTGTTTCAAGAATTAGATGGAAGCAATCTTAGGAGGACCTTCAGAACTTTGTTTTCAATATCTGTCTACATAAAACCGAGATTTGAACTTGACTGGCATTCTGAGGAATTTCCTTGGATTAAGCTAAGACCTTATTTCTTCTTGACTATTTTTCTTAGAATGTCTGATTTGAGAAGAGTTTTGAGAATTTAGTTAAACACTACATGAGAAGTGGATTCTTCTTCATGCTTCCATTTAAAATTTTCTGGCATTAGATGTTATTATTTATTAATTTCTTCCTAGATTTCCTTTGCAGGCATTTCTGGTGTTTTTTTTCTTGTATTGTTATATACCTGCACTTTATACTTCTATATTCATAAACTAACTTGCCTAATATTTGCTGAGCTGCTGCTGTATGCTGGGGTCTTTTGGAACTGGGGAGTGCCAATCCTTGTTTAATTGGTGGCAGTTAACCTCGACTCAGGATCTCAGAAGATAGGAGAGTGTTGTTGGGAGTCAATGATTTAGGAGGTATGAATTCTAGCCATTATAACAGTGGAAAAATATATCTAAGATAGAAATCATAGACCTTTATGGTATATGAATTCTAGGGCTTTAAGTTAGAGGATAACTGATCTGCTTTACATCAACTGTCTTCTAAAGGCCCAAAGTGACTTAAATATGATACATATATTTTATTTATTTTTGAAATTATAGCTCACAGGAAGTTGCAAAGGTAATATACCGAGTTCCTGTGTTTAAGACACTCAGTTTCCCCATTGAATACAAGAACAAAATGAGGAAATTTCTGTCTATACAATGTGTATATATGGTCCTATGCCATTTTGTTACGTGTGTAGATCCAGTTAAAATTGCCAAAATCAAGACAGACTTGTTCTATTTACACCAAGACTGCTCTTGGTAGGTGCTCTTTATCTACTGGTCCCAAACTCTGGCAATTGTTGATCTATTTTCTATTTTTCTAGGCTTGTCATTTTTGAGCCAGTTCTATCAATGGAAACAAACAAACAAACAAATACATCCTTTTGGGGTTGGCTACTATAATGGTCTTGAGATCCACCCAAGTTGTATGTATCAATAATTTATTCCTTCTTGTGGCTGAGTAGTATTCTACAGAGTGACTGCATCCCATTCTGTTGCTTACTTCAGATCAAGTTGCTATGGACAAATACTGGGGGACACATGTACTTCCAATTCTCTAGGATAAATACAAATGCTAGATAATATGGTTCAATGAATGCTTAGTCTTTATTTAAAAAAAAAAACATGTAAATGCTTCTCAGAGTGGCCATTTTACATTCCCAGTATGCACTTTTTTTATTTAGTGGAGTGACTTACTAAGAAACTGACTTTTGGTAAAGGTTTCTTAAATGAGAAAAGCCAATTTGTGAATCTATTTATAACCACTCTAACTGTAATACAGCTCCTTTGCACGGCATCATAATAATATAGAAAGGAATATAAGATACTAGTACATGACTTATAGCAGATCAGCAATACACTGCTACACTGGATGGATGGGAGCAAGAACAGGCACATCAATCAACGGGCCTCCCTTTGTTGAGGCCACTTTATCAAGGCAGGCACATTTGTTCTGGCATTTCAGATAACTCTGAGGCACTTTGCTGCCAGAGGGTACTCATCCTCCAAGATACAGAAACTTTTAAAAGCATCAGCTTCTTGCTTGTGCCATAGTCTTCAGAGCAAGATCTTTTTAGTGTCAACTTTGAAAAGGAGCCTGGGCAAAGATATAAGGTCCCGGGGTGAATTTCAGAGACAATAGTACTCAAAGCTACAAAATAGTGGGAAGGAAGATTTCCCTGGCCTCGGACTGAGTTCTGTTGCTTTATTTTTGTTAGCTCAGCCATTTGACTGGCTCACAATGCTTTGGCGGCTCTTGGCCTCAGCTACCTTTTCTGTACAATGGGGACACTACAGTTTACTTTATAGGGTGAATGGCATTAAGTACAACTGTTTACATAAATCAGTGGGCCTACAGTATCAACACCCATGGCTACTATTTGCTGCAACTTATTACATCCAATATACTGTACTCATTCTCTTTAGGTGCTTAAGGAATAGGACTAGGCTCCCCTCTCCTTCTAACTTCTCCTTGTCTTCCCTGTATCTCATCTCCTTTGAGTGGTAAGTGTGACAGTGGGTTTGCAACTGCATCCTTTCATCTAACAAATATTATGAGGCTATGGGCCAGGTCGGGTTCTAGGTCCTGAGGAAACCACCTCGAACTGGCCCCTGTCTTCTTAATACTTCTTAATACTAGAGGAAGGAGACTAAGAAGCCACCTGCTGGCAAATAGGTATTTCAGAGATTTGCTAAGTGGAGAAAGAGGAAGCGGGGAGGGCAGTAAGAGAAGCAGCAGCAGGAGGCTAGAGAAGGGGAGGAAGAGGAAGAGGAAGAGAAGGAGGTTTAATGAGATTGTTGATATGAGGCCAGGAGACAATGAGTGGGGCTCTTTGTTTTTAACAATCAAGGAGGCAACCTCTAAGAATTAGGAAATAAGAGAAAAAATAGCAGCAGAAAGCAGCAGGGAAAGAGACACAGAGGCAGAATGTGTGCAATTCCCTCATCTATAGGATGTGGATAGTAATAGTTACCATTTACTAGAATTATTATGTGGATTGATTAAATCAGATAGGCAACAATGGGTCCAGGGTAGCTTGGCTTGGAGTCCAGACTCAGGACTCCTTGGATTCTTTCCCATTTGCAACATTTAGCTGTGGGACAAGTTTTTAACCTGTCTCTGCCTCCAAATTGCTTATTACCGATAAGAGCATAATAACAGGATGTCCTTCGGATGGCCATTGTGAAAATTAGATAATGTAAGTCATGTAAGTGCTGCAAACTGTGACTAGTATTTGACCACACCACCTTAGGATGGCTGTCAATTAGAGGCACTGTGTGCACGCATGACTATCACGAAGCAAAATGATGCCCGCGAAGTGCTATAATATCCTTCGGTAAAGTTTAAAATGAATTATTTTAAACTTTACCGAACCCTATCCTTACTGATTTTTGTTTGCTGGAAACAGTTACCACTTTAGCATGTTAATATTTTAGAATAAAAATGACAGAATCCCAAGCTTTTAGGTCCACAGAAGTGAAGCAGGTCACAGAAATAAATGCAGGAAGCAGGCTGTGGGAAAATCAGAGTGCACAGTCTGATCTGTCTAGACAGGCAGCTGCGCCTTAGCCACAGCGGACTGTATCAATACTAGCACCGTCAAAGGCAAATTCTCCAAGGCGGCTGAGAATCTGGAATTTTTAGATAAAGTTTCAGGTGATGTACATGTTGGTATTTAAACCACAGAGTTCAAAACACCTTGCTTCCCCAGGCGATAAGTTTTAGGAAGGTGAACCCATCCCTGGGCCACCTGTTTAGAGATGCTGATCTAGAGGACAACAGATTAGTTGGTGAGATCATTCAGAAATGGGGTTCATGAATGGCCAATGTAAATGGGAGGTTGGTTTAAGCATCAGAAGCCCTGGAGCAGACAGGATCAGGAAAATTGTACTCAGAAGCTGCTCCAGGGTAGGAGGACATTTAAAAGATGGTGGCATGTGACCCAAGGTGACCTAGGTGTATGTGATAACCTCATCGGAGGCTGGCCCCAATACCACACATGTCTGCACTTTGAATATACAGGTTGTTTTTACTTCAGCAATCAGGATACACAGAGGCTGCATTGTTAAGTCCCACAGCTTCCTGGATCCCGGATTGCACCTGCTGTGCATAGCTGCGCACCATCCACAGTTAGGCAACTGCTTGCTTTTGTCTCGAGGCTCTCGTGAGCCTGTTCGCATTCTGAAAGCAGGAAGACTTCCCTACAGCTAGATAATGGAAGCCCATAGATAAGCTGAATGGGAGAACAGGTGTGTAGACAATGCTGCGGTTCATTAATGGATGGCTTCCATTATCGCTCAGCCATTAGCTTATAGTTTTCATAACTCAACAAGGCCCAATTAAGGCTTCATGATTCTTGTATAATGATCATCCATCTATTGGTGGAAAAAAAAAGCAAAGTAAAATAAAGAGGAAGAAGATTCTTTGATGTTCATTGCTTAAATTGAAAATAAGAATCAAACATCAAATATAATTTAAAACTTACAGGACAATGCCAGTTGGTGAATGATTCTTTTTGTTTTTTGAAAGTTTTTATTATTATATATTAGGTGTATGTTATGCCCAGATTGCAGGGACCCCCAAAAGACGACCACAGAGACCGAATCCCACATATAAAAGCAAAGAGCCTTTATTTCAAGCTCTGGAGCTTGGTCCCTCTGTCTGTCCAACACAGCAGTGAGAGCAGAGAGCCCTGAGCTCAGGTGGGACAGAGTTTTTATCATAACAGAGGTTGGGGTGAGGGGATTTCCAGGGTCCAGGACCCTGATTGGCTGACAGTTGTCTAGAGGTATCTGTAAAACAAAAAATAAGTGTGTGTTAGACCCAAGAACATCTGGCCACCTTATCTAATGGTTAGAATGTTTGGGATGTCAGGTACTTCCTCACATCTGGGTAGATCCCTGGGTGGTATCAGCTTAAGGCTTTTCCTGGATCTGGGTGTTGCTGCCAGTAAGCCTGTCACAGAAGCTGTGTCTAGGCTCCTAAGCCTGTCATGGCTGCTGTGTGGTCAAGCTGTTTTGGGCCCCTTCACAGTGTACATAATTGTTTTTTTTTTTAAAAAAAGATTTATTTTTATTTGTTATGTGCATGGGTGTTTTGCCTGCATATATGTTTGTGTTACTGTGTCAGATTCCCTGGAACTGGAGCTACAAACAGTTGTGAACTGCCATGTGGATGCTAGGAATTGAACTCAGGTCCTCTGGAAGAGCAGCCAGTGCTCTTAACCCCTGAGCCATCTCTCCAGCCCCCAATAATTGGTTTTATTATGACATCTTTATACAAGCACGCAGTGCATTTTGATCATGTGCACCCCCATTACCCTCCCTTGGTCACCTTCCACTCCCATGGATCTTCTTCCTTTCATAGTCCCCTTGTACTTCCCTGTCCTGAGTGTGACTCCCTGAGTTTAGTCCTGGGTGTGACCCCCTGAGTTTAATTAGAGTTGCTTATAGGATCATAGGGGAGAGGTTATTTACAGGAGCACGGAGTAGTGCACCAAAGAAAGGGTCTCTCTGTCCCTCTCAGCAACCATTAATGACCTACAAGTCCTCAGGGATGGCGGGGGCCTTGTGAGCCCTTTGTCTCCATAATATAATGTTGATGGGTACGATCTTGTACAGGTTTTGTTCAGATAATCCTGAGTGTTGAGAGTTCAAGGGTGCAAGGACCATGCGTTGGTTAAACGGAGTGTTGCTCGTGGCTGGCCGCCACCCGCGAAGCCATGCCGGCGGAGGAGAGTGCTGATCAGAAGAATCAAAAGCCATGGTTACCTTTTTAGAGCTTTACTGGGGAGAGGGGAGAGAGAGAGAGAGAGAGAGAGAGAGAGAGAGAGAGAGAGAGAGAGAGAGAGAGAGAGAGAGAGAGAGAGAGAGAGGACAGACAGAAGGAGAGAGCGGAAAGAGAAAAGGGGGGCACACAGAGGGCCCACCCGCTTTTTAGACTGGGACGCCGTCGCAGGATGGTGATGTAATTAAGGACAGAATCCTTACACCATGTCCTTCTTGGAAGACGGTTTTTGACAACACTTCTCTTCCTTCAGCTTATATGTTCCTTCTGTACCCTCTTTCATGACGTTCACTGGGCCTTTGAGGGGTGATGTAGACATCTCCTTCAGGGATGACCAGATAAATGGTTCCTCGCAAGATACCACGCTGAGGGATATTTTAGTAGTGTTTGGAGACACTTGTGGTTTTTACAACCCAGGGGAGGAGTTTGTTATTGACATGCAAGTGCAGAGACCGGGGATGTTTCAGAACATCCTATAACGCATAGGACAGCTACCACAGTAAAGAATCACCAGGTTCAATGTGTCAGTGGTGACAAGGCTAAGAAAACTGCTATGATTTTAAAGGGACAAATTCACATGAGTGCCATTATGAGAAGGTAACTTTAGAAATGAAATTAGAAGCATAAATTAGAGACTTCCAGAGAAAGCACTGATTACAGATGTACATTGCGTGACAGTGACAAATATCCATGCCTTCAGGAAATCTTAGCTTGATCACTTGAGCCAATTATAGACACAGGGGGCCATCCACCTCTACTTATAACCAAAAACCAGTTTCACATAAAAAAAAAAGATGCTTAAAGTTGCACATGGAAGACCGTCAAAGATGGATGCGCTGATACACAGACTAATAATCATACAAAATTCCATCTAAGTGTAACTTGAAGGGAACAACCGAGAGTCTGCAATCCTGCCAGTGGGGACGCAACCACGATGTCACCTCCAGCAGCTGGTCGCAGGGTTTGTCCCTTTGGTCATTTGCTTTGTTAACAGATAGTCTAAGTATAAAGACCATCACAAGGCAAGTACATAGAGGCCGAGGAACTTGTGTGGAGTGTGCCACAGGCTTACTGTCTGAAGAGGCGCATCATTGTTCTGAAGGAAAGGTGAGAGCCTGAAATGTAGACCAAGCTGTTGAAGACAAAGAGTGCCATAAAGTGGCTAGTTAGCGTGGGATATTGAGATGAAATATTCTACAGAATATTTCATGAAATGTTCTACAGAATGGAGATACAATTGGTGCAATAGAATTTTTTTCTTTTTCTTCAAGGACAGTTTTGATTTTTGAAGTGTCTTTAAAAAATTAAAAAAAGAAATAGGCGCCAGGCGGTGGTGGTGGTGGTGGTTGTTGTTGTGGTGCACGCCTTTAATCTCAGCACCCGGGAGGCAGAGGCAGGCGGATCTCTGTGACTTTGAGGCCAGACTGTTCTACAGAGTGAGTTCCAGGAAAGGCTCCAAAGCTACACAGAGAAACCCTGTCTTGAAAAACAAAAACAAAAACAAACAAAAAGAAATAGGCATTTTAATTTTACATGCAAGGGGTCAGGGGTGGGATATGACTTTTGAATGAAATTCATATATGACTAATAATAAACTAGATAGATATTCTTCCTTATCTATTAGCCACATTGTCTATTTACCCACAGAAATATTATGAACCCATGGAAATCACATCACCTAGAAAAACCCAACACACACTGGACTCTTTAAGTGAGATATTTCACTATTAAGCTTAATTGATGTACACATCTTCTTTTCAAGCCAAAATACCTCCCTCATAATGCCTGTTATTTATCCTCTTTCTCACCTCTGACCTCAAGAACAGGAAGGATTTATATGTATGGAGTATTGACCAGATACTGTAAATGCTTCTCATAGAGCTATTTATATAAACCCTACCCATGAGGCATATCATCCAGCTTCTAAGGTAAAAGTGAGGCTCAGAGGGGTCAGATAATTTGTTTAAAGTAATTCAGCTAGTAAGTGGTGTTGGTGGGGGTGCTGAAATTTCAGTTTAGGTTATTTAGTCCCAGAATATGAATTTATACATACTGAATAGGTTCTCCTGCAGTCTGGTCTGAAATCAAGGTTTAGAAATTTTCAAGCCGCCTTGAGATAGTTTTACCAGGTTGGTGTAGGGGCTGGGAGGGAGTACTAAAACAATGGATTCTTCGTGTTTCCTGAGATTCATTTGAATTCTCTTAACTCTCCTTGAAAAAACAAAAAGGATAATGAACACTTAAAACGTATAAGACGTGGACATCTTAAGCAATTTTTGCAGATTAATGAATTAGCAGCGGGCAGGGAAAGAGACTGTGGCAGAGAAAAGTGGCTTTTGTTCTAGTTAAACCTACCTCAAAGTGACTCAGGGTCAGTTAATACTGCTGAGCCTCAGAGCCATCATTTGTAAAGTGAGTGGATAGACTGTTTAGTCACGGCAAGGGTTCAATGATAGATAGCCGGTAAAGCACCAGGCAGGCCGGACACATGGGAAGTGCTCAGTAGACATGCGTGCTTACAAACATGGGGAGGCTGGGGCAGTTCTAGACTGGGGATGTATTAGCAACTGAATCTCAGGTGAGCATTTTCAAACTTGGAGGTTCAATTCTGTCTTTGCCAAGGAGGATTAAGTCCGTTGGAAAATGAATTGAGGACTTTGACTCGCGTAGAACAGGCATTACATATTGTATGTGTTCACAACAGGTGGCTAGCCATCGTTTACTAGGTGGCATGTTGCTCGCTAGCAATGATTTGATTTTTTTTTTTTTTTCATGCGGTAAAACCTAAGTGTGTAAAAACAAAACCAAGTAAAATCCAGGAAGAGGAGGCTAGGGATGGGACATCTAATGAGTTACTATGTCTGTACAGAACACGAAGAAATGAAGTCCTGTGAGGAAGGTGGCACGGTTCAGCATACAGAGAGACAGAATTTCAGTCAATCAACATTATATCGATGAAGGAATGAAAACGGAAAAGGATGGTGTGAGAAGGGAAAACCGGGTTGTTGGTGTGCCACAGGGAACTTGAGAGCTATACAGACCATTTTCCTTTTTGTCCACAGGGAACTTGGGAGCTACAGAGACCGTTTTTCGTCTTTGTGTGGTCTTCACAGGCAATGGTGACCTAGTTTGAGACTGGGTGAGCATGCCGGCTCTTGTCCATAGACCCAGAACCTATTAAAATTAGGAAGGCTCGCCCTCTAGAGGTCACATTAAAACGATTGTAAAATAAAATAAAATAAAAAAAAAAAGAGGAAGAAAAAAAAAGGATAGTTGTGAATCCTGCCTGATGTCTGCTGGTGAGAGTCCCCCTGCACGAGGACTTTGCAGATGAAAGAAACTCCTAATTTGAAAGGCCATGAATCTAAGGTTTGCAAAGGCTTTACCACGTGGGGCTAATTAGTACAATTTAGGTAATTAGACAATCCAGTTTACCTCCCTTCTGAGGCTTTCTCATCACACTAATTGAATAAAGCAACGAATCTTTAATGGCAAATCCCTTTCATAAGCAGGAAATTAAAAATCAGTCAACAAAAGAAACAACAGTTAATTAGCAAGAGGTGGCACATTTCTTGGACTCTGTCATGGCTACTCGAGTGACTGTTTTAACATCGTCTTTATAATTTGGTTACGTTGTCAAGACTAGAATGTATCGAAATAACAAGGCCACTAAATTTTCCTTAGATTTCATCTTATTCTGTCTGTTTAGGAAAGCCTGAGTATTAACAAACTGTATGATTAAAGATGTGAAAGATGGAGGGATTTAGCCAGAGAATAGAAGAAATCTTTTTGAAGATACAATGTAGGTGGTAATTAATAAACATTTGTGAAAGCCTAAATGGGGTAAAAACAACGTCCAAATTTAAACAGAATGTCTTTGCTCAAAATAGACTTCATTATGAAACTCACACACACTGAAGATACATGTCCACTTTGACCAGACAGACTCTAGTGTATTCATTTCAGCATGGATGACATCAGCTCCAGACACTCACTTTCAGAGTCAAATGATTTATGTCTGTAGTAGCAAGCATGTGGTGTGCAAATGTTGCTGTTATTCCATCTCCATAGCTAGGCAAAGCCCTGATCATTTGGTAATGGGTACGAAGTGGAACTCTGTAGGCAATCACACCCAGTTTTTGTTACTTACTATTAGCACGTGGAAAACTGCATTCAAGAGGAGAGAAAAAAAATATTTCTTTCATGATGCCATGCTTCTGAATGTTTCTTCGGTTTCTCACACAAAGTGAGCTGCAAATGGATTGCTGATTGAGTCTTGGCTGGCAATTCTCCCAAGACCATAAATTCTAAGAGCCAGGTACAGAGTCAGTAAACAAGAGGTAGCATCAGGAAAGTGAAAACCAGAGAGCCTGAAGGCAGGATGTGAAATTGACTTGTAAGATGAAACACTTAGATACAGATGTACATGGCCAGGAGAAAAAGCATCTTTTTTTGACAAATCACAGAAACATTGGGCCACTGACTTGACCTTAACAAGATGTGTGGAAAGTCTCATCAAGGATTCAGTACTGAGAAGACTCTTTTGGGGGCTAGGTATCACTGCAACTTAAATAACATGCCACAAGTATTACCTACTTTATATTCCCTAGAGGTTGTATTAATAAAGAAAAGTGTTACTCAAAAATGACCCAGGGCTGTCTCTGTTTACCTAAAGGATATTGGATAAAATTACTAACCTGAATTGATAAACATTTTTTGTGTGTAATGTGCTCTCTCTGTCTGTCTGTCCCTCTCTGTCTCTCTTTCTGTGTTGTGTTGTGTATAGTATATGTACTTATTAGTGTAGAAGTATGTTCATTTGTGCAGAGGTCAGGGGGTCAACACAGGGGCTGTATCTTTTCCTTCCTTCCTTCCTTCCTTCCTTCCTTCCTTCCTTCCTTCGTCCTGTTTTTTTTTTTTTTTTGAGACAAGGGGTCTTTGAACCTGAAGCTGATTTCAGTTCAGCTAGGGTGGGTTGCCAATGAGATTCAGAGATCTGCCTTACTTCACACCTGCAGTTTTTACTTTTTTTACATGGGTGCTGGGGATCCGAACTCAGATTCTCATGTTTGCTTGGCAGGCACTTTACCAACTGAGTCTCCTCCCTGCACTCTGTAAATATTATCTCTTAGTAATGAAGCCGTTTAGTATTTAACAAGCATTTAATCTGACATAAAGACTAGTCTGTTGTGTTCGACACTGTCACTGTCTTATACAGAAAGGACAGTTGTTACAGACCCAGTTAATGAGGCTGTGAAAGGCCCAGGACACATTCTGTGACAAATAAATAATGAAATACAGACAGCCCTTTGTGCACCATGCGGCACCTTGTCCCCACTTCCAACAAACTCAACTAATCTAGATAGCATATGTGAAACTGATTGCCCCAATAACCAGTGGCTTGAGGTACAATGAGTGATGCCGTAAGTGTTCACCACAGGTACAGCAACAGCCACGCATATTCTTATGGCCAACGCATAAGGCACCTTGTCATAATGTTTATCGTGGCGCGACAGTGTCTGCATCAGTCCAGGATGTGTTTGTTGCAAGACCTTTGCTCACAGGCAAAGCTTAAGTTGGATGGAATTTGAATTCCTTGGCACTCCCCTGGAGCCCAGTGACCGACTGTCTTCATTTCCTCCTGATGTTTGCCTTCTCATGAGATTTGGATGGCAAATCACTTTCTTCTGGTTATGGTTGGGGGACTTTTTATGAGGGCAGCCAGATAGCTTTGAGTGTAAGGAGCATATTGCAGTGTAGCTTGAGGAACGAAAGCAGGCCCCTCCAAGATGGATTCATTAATTCAACACCATTCTCAGAACAGCTCAAGTCCTTTGGGGCAAGTAACTCTGAGCCACACCAAGACAACACACGTCAACTTGGTGACATTTGTTCTGCCTTGCAACTAACTGTCTGTATAGATATACATAATACCAAAATAAAGCAACACATGTAGCATAATTTTATATTAAATTACATTTTAATGTTACATATTATAGATAATACACATATTACAAATAAATATGTGTATTATAAATAATTATATAGCACAATCAAGTATATTTATAGACTATAAGGCTTATAAATATATTTTTGATGATACTCTGAAGTTTTTTACAAAACTACAAATAGATTTAATCTACAACCGTATTAAAGTGTGGGATTTGATCTTCAGCACAATGAAAAGGTGAAAAAAAAATATTTCAGACTTTTCCCGAGCGCTGCAGAGCCTGTTGGTGTTGGCTCGGTTCTGATGGAGTAGAAGGGGTAACAGAAGAGTTAATGAGTGCTAAGAGAACAGGAAAAGTCTGGAAACCGTAACTGTGAAACTCAAGAGGACAGGTATGCGTGATTTCTATGGGGCTGTCTTTTCATTAACTTTTGGCTTCGATAAAGAAGAAACGTCCACCTTTTATTCTGAGACATTGTGACAGTAGATTTATGGACTGAGACTATGATCTCGGTGGAAGCACTGGGGATGAGGAGAAAAACAGTGTTGACAGCTCAGCGAGCACCTAGCCCTCCCAGGGTTCTTTGGCTAGACGTTAAGTGCTATTAGAAAAATTTGCTGAGGGGCTGGGGATTTAGCTCAGTGGTAGAGCGCTTGCCTAGCAAGCGCAAGGCCCTGGGTTCAGTCCTCAGCTCTGGAAAAAAAAAAAAAAAAAAAAAAAAAGAAGGAAAAAAAGAAGAAAAATTTGCTGAAAAAGAAATTGTCAGATGCCCATTTAATCTTAGCTGTAGCACACCTAAAACCTTTTTTCCCTTTGAAAGATGGAAGATTTCATTTGCCGGCAGTTTAGCTTCTGGATTGACAGCTGTCACTCTTCTCCTCTTCAGGGACACCATAGCAGCTGCCCCTGAGCAATGATTACCTTAAGGCAAGTGGAGGCCAGGTGGAGTGCTGCTTCCCTCTCCTTCAGGTACTGAGTCCAGGAGGACTGTGAGCTCCTGAAAGCTGGGCAGAGCTCCAAAGCCTCCATTTTCACGGGGACAGTGCTGATGTCAGTCAAACAACTGTCTTCCTTCCTTCCTTCCTTCCTTCCTTCCTTCCTTCCTTCCTTCCTTCCTTCCTTCCTTCCTTCTTTCCTCCCTCCCTTCTTCCTTCTTTCTTTCCTTCTTTCTCTCTCTCTCTCTCCCTCCCTCCCTCCCTCCCTCTCTCCCTTCCTTCCTTCCTTTCTTTCTTCATTTGTTTATTTCTTGGAAAAACAACTTACTTTGAACACCCCACAGCTGCTCAGGAAAACTTCAAACCACAGACACTAAAGAAGACTTCAGGAAATCTCTGTGGTAGTCTCAGCCATCAGGACAAACCAAGGTTTTGTTTGCTTGAGAGTGTCCGACTTTGGTCCCACTCACTTCATTTGCCTTGCATGAGGAAAGATTTTATTTGGGTCACAGCCCATAGCAGCTTGAGATGACCCCCGGATAACTCTACCTGCAGCTGCTCTGGATGAGCCTAGATCTCATTAGAGCAGTCTCCACTCCAGTGGGAAGGAGCACCTCCCTGACCCATAATGGCTCCTGTGTATAGGTGACTGACTGGCTATGTGATCAACGTCAGTCTCTTTCCCCTTGAGTTATTTTGGGAAATTTCCTCCCTGAGTTCTACCTGGTTGCTTCTGCCCCCGCAGCATGTTGCAACATTAGGTCCCAATAAAGTCTCTTAGGAATGCTTTTATTGCCCATTTCTGATCTTTGTATAATAAAGACCAGTGGGTGATTTTCCTGGCTGCCAGCCCCAGTCACTCCCAGTAGCAACATCTAGAGGGGGACTGAACATGAGAGTCCAGCTCCCACCTTTTGAGGAGAGAGGAATGAGGAAATATCAGATAAAAAGAGAGACCTAACCAATGAGAATAAAGAAACACAGGATAGCTTCGGGAGGGCCTGGGTCAATACCCAACAGCCTCATCCTTTATTGAAAAGGGCTTTTTATAATACACCAAGGGGAGAGGCAAAAGATAAAAGCACACCGCACAGCCAAGTGTAGTCCCTTCCAAACACCTGGTAAACACGCCTGTGGCCAAATCATCCATTATGCAGCCCTGCTGGGTAAAGCAAGCTCAGATTCTCAGACCCTGAATAATTTCTCACTAGGAAGCCTCTGTAGGCTCCCACAACTGAAGCGCTAGAGAACTTCAGGAAGTAGAGGTCGTGGAGACTATGAGGAACTAAAGAACTGCAAAGAAAGCCAAGACTGCAAAGGAACCACAAACTCTAGCTGCTAGAAAAGATGCATAGACCTACCGAGTCACCCAGGGTGGCTGAGAAGATCTGACCCCCAGAGCTCGGAGCTGTAACTCTAGCTGCAGGGTACTGACCACTGGCACTCAAGATCTGGACTCTGGACTCTAGACTCTAGAGCAGTGGTTCCCAACCTTCCTAATGCTGCAACCCTTTAATATAGTTCTTTAATACAGTTGGTGACCCCCAACCATAAAATTGTTTTGTTGCTACTTCAAACTGTAATTTTGCTACTGTTATAAATTGTGTTGTAGATAGCTGATATGCAGGATATCTGAAATGCAACCCCTGTGAAAGGGTCACTTGACCCTCAAAGGGGTTGAAATCCACAGGTTGAGAACCGCTGCTTTGAGCAGTAAGCCTCTGGCATTCAGAGCCTAGAGCCAGGAGCCTCTGGTTCTCAGCATTTGTTGCTATAAGCTGGTGGCTTTGGAAGCCCAGTTTGCAAACCCCTGGCACTCAAAGGCCCAATAGCCTAAAGAGCTATTCTTTTCCTAGTTATGATTTCCATCTCAGTGGAGATCTACAACTCTCACTTGACATTTGCTACCCACTTCCTTAAATGTCTTCACTTTTTCAGGAAATGGAGATTGGCAGTGTGTACTTGAATCCCACTATTCCAACTAGACTTACCCAGAGAAAGAAAGCTTTTCAAAAGAATTACCTGAATCGCTCTGTTGGTCTCATTCCACCTTGTGCTTTTTCTGCTCTTCTTGCTGTAGAGTATAATGCTTGAAAGATGGATCTTACGCATAAAGATTGAGTTCTTTCGCAAGGGAGAAGAAACTGACCATTGCTTTAGGAAAGTATGTGAGTATACATAAATCTACATTTTTTTGGCAGGTCACGGTCAAGCATGACAAGATTTAAAATATGCTCATAGTTTTTGGTACATGGTAAGTGTACAATGCTCTGTGATGATCTAAACACATGTGTTCTCATATGTACAAAATATTGAAGGCTGAGGTAGAATATGGCATAAAAATGTTCTCCGTTTATAAGTTAGGTGGGAACCATCTAAGACCCCCCCCCCCCCAGAGAATTTTGTGACTTGTAGACAAGGCCCTGGAATAACATTGGGAGCTTTTCAATGTTCCTGACCTCAGTAGCCAGAAGAGACAGCGATGGAGGTATCAGGATTTTTGTTGTAATGCTTCTATTGAATTTCTGAAGCCCAGCCGACTATGAACATTCCAATAAGTTTAGAATATTGACTTTTCTTTTAGTATTGCTGAAGAGTAGGCACTAAATTGATTGTAGAAAATTAAGAACAATGTTTGATCAATGCAAATGCTATTCTGTCTCCTCATTGCTTCAAGTATGACTTTAAGAACCGCTTCCCCTAAAGCTATTGGTGGTAGAAAAGTCGAGTGGGTGCAAAACATAACATATGGATCTGCCCAGATGGTATTGGATCCCTTTGTACTATACTATTTCTGAAACTTTTCTTCCCTATGTGTACTTTTGTGTCCAGCAGCTTTGGTGTGCAGAACCACCACCCTGGAGGTACTGGAGAACTTTGCCTATTTATAGAACTCATGATCCTTGTGGACTATCATAAAAAGAGGGAAGAATCTGAAAAACCAAATCACCTTGACTCCAACAGGAGCTATGTGACCTGTAACCTACACTCCAGAGTGTCTCAGTAGGATCAGGCTGCAATTACAGCCCTACCCCACAGGTCTCTGCCTGCAATTACGTCTTGCTTGCTTTCCTTCCATAGTTCTTCTTTTTTCTCTAATCATTTTCCTTTCTATCTAAGTCAATTTCTGTACATGAAGTCCTATCTTGAGGTCATCTTCTAGGGTACCAGATCTGAGGCAGTAAAGGCAGAAAGGAAAGGAGATGAGCTGATTTGTAAAATCACACAGTTTCTCCCAGCACGCTTACTTTTTTAGACCTTCACTGATATTTTATAAAGTCACTGTACAATCATAGCAGTGGGGACACTGTTGTTGGTTGTTTTTCATTCTTTACTTGTTTGGCTCTTTGCTTTTTTGGGGGCTCGCCACCCAACTCCCAAATAAATCACTCATGGAGGCTTATTCTTAATTATAAATGCCCGGGCTTAGCTTGGCTTTCTTTTTGTCAGCTTTTCTTTTCTTTCTTTCTTTCTTTTTTTGGGGGGGGGGGTTGAGACAGGGTTTCTCCGTGTAGTTTTGGTACCTGTCTTGGATCTCACTCTGTAGACCAGGATGGTCTCGAACTCACAGAGATCTGCCTGCCTCTGCCTCCCAAGTGCTGGGATTAAAGGCATGCACCACTGCTGCCTGGCCTCTTGCCAGCTTTTTTTAACTTTAAATTATCCCATCTGCCTTTTGCCTCTGGGCTTTTTCCTTTTCTTACTTCTGTATATTTTACTTTTGCTCTTACTCCATGGCTGGCTGTGTGGCTGTGTGGCCCCCAGCATTCTCTTCTCCTTGTTCTCTTGATCTTTCTTCTTTTTCCCCCTCCCAGATTTCTCCTATTTATTCTTTCTGCCTTCCAGCCCAACCTATCCTTTGCCTTGCTATTGGCTGTTCAGCTCTTTATTAGACCATCAGGTGTTTTAGACAGGCAAAGTAACACAGCTTCACAGTGTTAAACAAATGCAACATAAAAGAATGCAACACATCTTTGCATCATTAAACAAAAGTTCCACAGCATAAACAAATGTAACACATCTTAAAATAACATTCTATGACAGGACACAGTCAAAAGGATATTATAATTCAGTATCTCTGCCTCTTATCTGAATGTCCTTGTTAATATCTTATTGATAATCAGTAAAATTATTAGTTAGTATAGTGGAGGAATGAGGTGATTATACTTTATTTACAAATGGAAAATTAGTCAACCAAAATTAGGAAAAGCAAAATATACATTGAAATGAAAATATCTGTCTACAATACATATATGTTTATATGTATGTTGCAGTTATGTTCACATATTAATATCAGCATCCAGTAAATTATTCCAGGCCACAGACTATTGCCCACAAATATCTGAGAAACAGTAGTGTTTCAGGACCAGTTGGATCTAGGGATCCAACACCACCATTAGTAATACGTCATTTTTAGTTCTTGGTTCTATTTTTCTTTATGTCGGATTCTCAGGATTCTCTCTGTGGTAACACTGACAGCACACTGCTAGCATCATAGTTTCTAGAAAATATTTCTTCTTTCTCAGCAGTTCTAACACAAGGATTACAGATAATTCTCTTTGAAACCTCTTGACTTCCAGAATTAATAATTGAATCAATAATTGTGGTCAGGGAATCAGCCTATCTAGTCCCATGACCTAGATCATGGAAGGGGTAGTTCCATGAAAATAGACAAGGTGATGATGGGGTCCATAATGGGCAGGGTCCTTGAAATCTACTGGGATTTGCAATGGGGAACAAAAAACATGCCTTACTAAACAGAACCAAATTCAATCCCTTAATTGAACTATAAAAAATTATAAAGGAGCTGGGTAGTGATGGCACATGCCTTTAATCCCAGCACTTGGGAGTCAAAGGCAGGTGGATCTTCGTGAGTTCAAGACCAGTCTACAGCGTGAATTCCAGGACATCTAGGGCTACACAGTGAAACCCTGTCTTGAAAAACAAACGAGCAAACAAAAATTATAAAGGAACAAAGGGAGGCTAACATCCTAAATTATCTTATCAGGTTGTTTGGCTAAGGGACTATGTAGGAAGATATTAATAAAATGCAAATAATTGCTAGTTTTCTTTATTTTAACAATATAGATGCCAACATAGCATAGCAAGAATTTGGTGAGTACATATACTTAGACCATGTGCCAATGACCTTAGCTGGAATCTATATATAACTGGATGGAAACCTTAAACACATTTCATTGAGTTATGATTCTCCAGTGAAACATATCCAGTAAGAGAGACATGAGCCGGGAGGTGGTGGTGCATGCCTTTAATCCCAGCACTTGGGAGACAGAACCAGGTAGATCTCTGTGAGTTCGAGGCCAGCCTGGTCTACAGAGTGAGATCCAGGACAGGCACCAAAACTGCACAGAGAAACCCTGTTTCGAAAAACCAAAAAAAAAAAAAAAAATTTATTATGAGGAATTGGATCATGCAGTTATGGTGGTAAAGTCACACGATCTACTGTCTGAGAAGTTCAGGCCCAGGAAGGCAGGCAGAACAATTCAGTCAGAAGGCCCGAGAATCAAGGGCACTGATTGTAACTGCCAACAGGGAAGCTGGAGAGGATGAGATGAGATGTCCAAGCTTAAGCAATGAGGAGGGGAAAATGAGCAACTTTCTCCTCTACCCCGGCTTTCTGTTCTCTTTAGGCTCCCAATGCTCAGTGGATTAGATGATGCCCATCCACGATGGGGGTGCAAGTCGCTCTAATGGGTTCACTGACTCAAATGCAAATCTCCTCCAGAAATACTCTTACGAATACAACCAGAAATAATTTTAGTTTTAATTTTTTTTTTTTTTACCCTGAGGATTTACCCAATGGTCTCTGGTTTGCTAAGCAAGCATTCTACCATCAAGCTACAGCCCCAGCTCAGAAATATTTTTTTTTTTTTTAAATGTAGGCACCAAGTTAGTTAAGTTCACATACAAAACAAGCTATTATACCTGCTCCTATCTGACTGATCAGACAGGCAAAAATTATGTATTTTGAGAGTTTTCAGGCTTTCAAAAAGCTACTAGGGGGTTAAAGGCAAAGCCAGTACCCTACCTATCTGTTTCTATGCAAAGTAGATAATTGGCTGGGGGATAATGAGAGATAGTTATTCTGAGAATTGCTCTTATGCAATTCTACTTACTTTTTAATGGCGAGTCTTTACTTTGCAAGAAGTAAGGAGTACCACATTATGGGAGGACATGGGGAATTTAATTATTAAGTTAAACAATAAACTCTTTAAATTACCTTAATTTCCAAAGGATTCAACAATCCTATTAGTTGAATTATAAATAAGTAAATAAAACCTGAAAAACAATTGGAAAACCATTATACAACAGGAAAAGGATTAGAAAAGACTTAGTACCCTGGGGCCTAAGCAATATAATTAAAAGCAGCATTAAAAAAAAATAACTTGCCCTATAAAGCAAGAAGAGCATCAAGGCTGATGCTGTTTTCCAGAAGCTTTTGGACCCATCGTGCATCGATAGGGTATGAGTAACATTTGGTAAAACATGTATGTTGTTCTTTTGTAGGGGAGAACATTGGGGGAGATGAAATAATATCATAATAATTGGGTATCATTTATTAACATTCTCTCTCCTCTCATTTCCCCTCTTGTCTTATCCACACACACACCCCCCCCATCTCTCTGTCTGTATCTGTCTCTCTCTCTTCCCCTTTTCCTCCCCTTCAGTTAGGGCCTCACTATGTAGCCCTGGCTTTTACCTAGAAGTCTCCCTGTAGACCAGGCTGGCCTCCACCTCACAGAGATCTGCCTGCCTCTGTCTCCTTAGTGCTGGGATTAAAGATGTGCACTACAATGCCCTGCCCAGTGTTTTGTCATTTCTAGTGCCCAGGCCCTCACACATGCCAGACAAGCACTCTACTCCCACTGAGCTGCATTTGCAGCTCTGAATATGGCTTATAAATGCCAGACACATGGCTAAATAAGTTATCTATCATTTCCTTAAAGTTTGAATGTAGCTTTGAAAAGGTGGGTCCTTGCTATGAGTTGAACTGTGTTCCTCCAAAACTCATATGTCTTGATTTACTCTCCAGGACTTTCAAATGTTTCCTTATTTGAAAGAGAGATTGCTGCAAGTGCAATTAATTAATTCTGATGAGGTCTTAAAGTAGGATGGTTCCCTATGTGGATATGATTGTTGCCCCCAAGAGAAGAACTTTGGATGCAGCCACCTAGGGGAATACTATGTGAAGGGGAAGATTGAGATTCACATGCTAAGGAATGCCAACGATGGCTAGCAAACACAGAATCTAGGAGAGAGACCTGCAACAGACTTTCTTCCTTAGCCTTAAGAAGGGATCCACTCGGCCGACTCCTTGATCTCAAATGTACAAGCTCCTCAATGGTGATAATACATTTCTGTTGTTTCAGGAGGGTCAGTCACTGAGTGATGGCAGCCAGAGCATGTCAGTAAGGTACTATCATGAGTCCCATCTCAGAGTTATTGATTGTAAGCTTAGAGATAAACTTTTCCAGAATCAAACAGTAACCAGGGGTTGCTGCACACACCATGTTTTAAAATTCATTATTTCCCAACACCCAGTTCAAGGACCACTCATGTAAGAATCGCTGGGAATTGTTGTTAAAGGTGAAAATGCAGGGACTCACTCCAGGTGTACTGAACACATAACCGAGGAAAACACGGAAGAAAGAAAAACTCGAAATAAATACTTTTACTACTTACTTTGTACAGAATTATCAGATGCCTCTGCCGTCTCATTATGATCTCTTGAAATTGGGATGATTCATAAGCTAGAAGCTGGCTAAGTTCTTAATCTGGACTTCTATGTCTGTTTTTACTTTCATAAAGTGGTGACCTTCAGACAGACCTCATTGTACCTCCAAGGATCAAATCAAATACCTTAATACTGAAGTTAACGTTATAAAGTAAACAGGCAGGCATATGAGGCACCTTTATTAAGTCTTTTGATTGGGACTATGGAAGATGCTATACGGCAATTCAAATACTATCTATTGCTTTCTTTCTTTTTTTTTTTTTTTTTCAAGGAGTAACTGCTAAGTTCTCAGTGCTAATGCTCTGGAAAGATTTACTCTCCTTTACCCACAGCAATGTCTGTCTTACTGTGTGGGGAATTCCCAGCACCCACTTCTCTGTTGGCCAGGCTCTGTGTTTCTTAGGCAAGCTTTTCAACCATGCAGTATTTCTCATTATCTGGTATGGGGATTTGAGCATTCTGGTTCTGTAGTCATAACAAATATAATGTTACACTCAATTTTCGTTCTGAGTTTCAAGGAGGCAAGTTATATAAAAATTTCCTCACTCTGTTATCACAACCAGCATTCACCCAGAAGAGAAATGCTGTAGTCTATTAGACTACATGGGGGACAATCTCAAGCAGAGTAACAACCCAACCTTTCCTAGACAGGTAGGACACATGATTTAACTTGGCTCTGCAGGATAACTCATTTTTTTTTTATTTAAAAACTATGTGATTCCTTCTTTCTTTCTTTCTTTCTTTCTTTCTTTCTTTCTTTCTTTCTTTCTTTCTTTTTTTGTTTTTTGTTTTTCCGAGACAGGGTTTCTCTGTGTAGTTTTGGTACCTGTCCTGGATCTCGCTCTGTAGACCAGGCTGGCCTTGAACTCACAGAGATCCACCTGCCTCTGGCTCCTGAGTGCTGGGATTAAAGGTGTGTGCCACCGCCGCCCAGCCAAAAACCATGTGATTTCTTTATACTTCAAAATGCTTCATGTGAACTAAAATGTAAGAGATGATGGTAGAGTATAACAGAGGTTGTCAACTCATTTGCCTGGATTTAAATCCCAGGTCTACCACAGACCTCAGGACCCTGCCTTAACTAGGATTCACTGAAACATGAAGGATGGGTGTGTCAGTTAGTTATTGCTGCTCAACAAAGCACCTCAAAAGTCAGTGGCTTAAAAGCAATGACTTGTTTTTCATGTTTCTAAGGGTGGGTATGACAGGCCATCTGCTGGTTTGTTTCGGGATATCCATGCAGCGGCATTAGGAGATCGATTGGGCTCCTTGTTCACACAGCTGGTAGTTGTGCAAACTACCTAGTAGCTGGGATGTGTCCCTCAGTTCTCCTCAATGACCATCTCATCCTCCATTAGGTTAAGCATGTATCCTCTAATACAATTTCTGCACCACTTTCCAAAAAAGATGGAAGCAAAACGCTCTTGGGGGCTTGGACTTGCATATTATTACTGCTAGCACATCACATAGTTAAAGCAGGCCACAAAGGAAGATCAAAATCATGGTGGTTGAAAAATGAACTCCAGTCTTGCATGGGAAAAGTAGCAGAGTTTCACTGCCAAGTCTGCTGTATGTGGTGGGGGGGGGGGAAATTTCTGCCTTTTAAGGACTCTACTATAGCAGCATTATAACAAGCTGCCACTATTTTTTAGTTAATACCATGTTTTAATGCCAAAGGCTATCATCAGAACCATGTAAACAAAGTAACAACAAGCAGAAAGTCCAAATTGCCATAGAATCGACTTTGGCAATAACTAGTGAAGTTGCTTCACAGAACAAACGAAAGGAGGGTCACAGTTTATCACATATACAAGATATGTTTGCATAGTGCCCATGTGTTATCAGTTAATGAAGCTGAAAGATTGCGAAGGGTCCTTTCATGTGGACGCTTTTCACATCTACAGTGGAAGAGGAGGACAGCCGTATGTAGGATGTGGTCCTGGAATTAGCAACATCAGCATCACCCTGCAGGCTCCTCCTGAGACCTACTAAATTTAAATCAAATCTCTGGGGCAGGGTCCAGGAGCCGGTGTTTTAAGAAGCTCCATGGGTGATTTTTACATACACTACAGTTTGTGAAGTACTGATTCAGAATCAAAGCCTCCAACTCCTTAAATAAAAGCACTAGATTACAGACACTTTCCCCAAATACAGACACTTTTTCCCCCGTTACTTATGGCTAACTCCATGATCTATAATGTTGAATTCACTGGACAAAAATCATATACTACATTTCTCAACATGTTTGAATCCAGACAGCTTATTGGTAGCAATCATTTATAGTTCCTGTTTCTATTGTAAGTGTAAGGAGTCAGCAGCCTGGTCTATGGAGATGGCTCAGTGGGAAAGGCGCTTGCTTCCAAGCCTAATGAATCGTCTCTGGTCCCTGTGATCCACATAGTGGGAGGAAAGAACTGACTTCTACAAGCCATCCTCTGACCTCCACATACATGCTGTAGCATGTGCACATCTGTGTGTATATATGTGCATATGGATACAATACAATAATAAAAACAAAGGCTCAGGGATGTAGCTCAGTCTGTAGAGTGCTTGCTTCGAATTCCCAAAATTATGGTTTTAATACGTGGCATCACGCAAAACCAAGGGTGGTGGTGCACTCAAGAGGTAGAGAAGCAGGAGGAGCAGTTCAAGGTAAGCCTCAGCTCCATAAAGTTCCAGGCCAGCCTGGGCTGCAGAGGACTCTATCCCCAAAAGAAAGAAAAATGTTGGCATGGGACAAGCTAGTTTAGTAAATATAGTAGAGCAAAGAAAAGTAGTTAAAAAAAATCAATAATCAGAAATGACATTGTTTGCACCAATTTGGGGTCAAAGCATCCCCCAGGATTGTTCCAAAAGGTTAGCTTCAAAGCAACCAAGCACGTTGAGCTCTGTGAACATATGCATTGTTATGTTCACAAAGCAGAGCAAACACAACCTGGTGAAGCCCAGCCAAGTGGCATTATGCTTTTTCAAAGCAACTTTGTGGCAGCCAGCTGTTTGTATTCATTAGGAATTCCTTCATAAAGGGAGGGATTTAGGCTTACTTGCAAAAGTAAACATAGCCTTATTACTGAAAGCCTGTGTGGTTTTCTTTTAAGCAATGAAGATTTTACTTACCAGGGTAGGAGAGATGCATCGCTTAGTTCCAGTAACATTTCTAGAAAAATAATTTTGAGAAATAGATGATTATAGTTAGTATTCATGTGAGCAGTCGGGTGTGTGTGTGTGTGTGTGTGTGTGTGTGTGTGTGTGTGTGTGTACATGTGTGATTTCATGTGTATGTGGATGCATGTGTGGGAGTGTAAGTGGAAGCCAGAGGTCAGAGGTCAGTCTTGGGTATATTTTCTCAGAAGTTGTCCATCTTGCTTTGCCTTTGTTTTTGAGATGGGGTCTCTTGTTGGAACCTGGAGCACCCCGATTAGGCTAGCAGACCAAGTCAGCCTGGGTGGGATACCAGAGAGACACAAGGTTCTATATTCCAAGTTCTGCAGTCCCAAGAACCGCCTTCCCAGTTCTGGGATTCCAAGAGTGTGCTACCATGCCGGGGGTTTTTAAATGTGGCTTCTGGGGTTCAAACTCAGGTCCTCAGGAATGCATGGCAAGCGCATCATCGACCAAGCCATCTCCTCAGCTCCTGAATTATCAGTTTCATCAGAAAATTCCTGGGAGGACTTTTGTTAACTAAAAGATAAGTATCTCCATGTTAAGCATTCCAGATTTCACAAGTTTACACTTTACAATAAACTTAATATAATAAGATTAAGAGACACATAGAAAACAAGAATGAGAACAACTCTTTTTACTACTAAATAAAAGTATTTTAAAAATCCGTGGCTCATGCACTAACTCTTTCTGATTTGGGTGATGATTGAGTCAGAGTTCAAATCCTGCTTTGTCTTTTGTGTTAGCGGCACATCCTAACTGTGCTGCTCAGTGAGTCATTCAGTGAAGTCTGCTCATTTGTAGTGTACTGTTGATCCCAGCATCCCATCAGCTGCTCCTCTTGCTCCCTGCTCATTTCTCTTATTACGAGATAGTCACTCTCCTCTCCTGACTTCCACTTTTTGCTGCAGAGTCTTATCTGTTTTTTACCTAATGTAAGTTTAGAAAGCAGAAATAAAATGCCATTGTAAGAACGAAACCGTGCCCTGTTTTCAATCATACAGGAGTTTGGTGGGAAATGGAATAGGTTAGTGGTCCTTACATCTGAGACTAAACCACTGTTCTTGTGAACTATGGTATAGACCAGGTATGGACTAAACTTCTCCTGATGTTGTCAGTGACACGTGGAACCATCTGCCTGGAGACAAGTAAAATCATGTCAAGATAAAGTTTTAAAGGAGACATCTTCAGAACACATGAACAAAGCCAGAAGACAATACTGGAAGAAATTAATAATGCGGGAAACTGAGAGTCTAGCTCACTCTGACGACAGATTTTGATGAGCAAAGTGCAATGGAGGACATCTATAGAAACAAGAATCTGTTTTAGTTGGGATGCTGAGGCCGAGAAACTGTTTGGTGTGCTTCCCTGCTCCATCTGTTTTGCCCACCAGGACAAGCTCTTTAAAGCCAGTAACTATATGGACTAGGAACTATAATACGATGTGGTTGATGTGATACGATCACATTTTTTTCAGGCTCTTTAGTCTCTTTTCCTTAAAGACCCAGAGGCGCTGGCAGTTCATAAATAGTCCCTGTAGGTTTAAGGGTGGGATAGAAGTAATTTTACTTCTCTCATTTCTTGGAAAGCTGGCTTTTCCACATCCTCCAGTTTCAGCTCCAGTTTCTTCCCATGAAGCAGTCAGTAGATTTCTTCTCAATGCTTAGTAAGTACTAAGGTGGGTACGTGTCTGATCACAGTTCTGTGGCTTGGGGGATGACATCCAACAGTGCTGAATTTCATGGGAATCAGATTGGATGAATTCAGATTCCAGTACTGTTATTGTCAGCAAGACTTTGGGAGAGCGATTGTGATGGTCTGAAGGTTCGTGTCCCTCCTAATTCAAATGTGGAACTCCCGTTGGATGTGGCACGTGTCTTAGTCTGTTTACAATGTGATAACATAGAATCTGGGACTAGATAATCTCTAATGACAGGAATTTGTTTCTTACAGTTTGGAGGCTGTAAAGTCTGAGATGAAGATGTTTGACATTTAACAGTGAACTTATTGTTGTATGGCATAAAGCAAGAAGGACTAAGAGTCCTGTGTGTGTGTGTGTGTGTGTGTGTGTGTGTGTGTGTGTGTGTGTGTGTGTGTGTATGTGTGTGTAGAAATGCGCTGAAACACATTTTATAGGAAATCCGTTAACCCATTCATGAAGCTAGCGTCCTTATAGACTAAGTAGCCCTTAAAAGGTTTTACCATTTAATACAAATACTGAGAAAATAGCAATTTCAGTATGGGTTTGGAAGGGGTCATTCAAACTGTAGTTTGGGGTCTTTGAGAGGTTAATTAGGATATGAAGGTGAGGGATTATCCCCTTGTAAAAGGGACCACAGTGAGGTCCTTGGCTCTTCGGCCATATGAAGACAAACACGTATCTTTGAGCCTAAGGTGAGTCATCATCACACACTGAATTTTCTCTGATCTTTGCCCAACCTTCAGAACTAAGAGGAATGAATCCCTGTCACTTACCGGCCACTTAGTTTATATTATTTTGTTATAGCAACCCAAATGACTGCAGACAGTGACTTTTCCTGTCTGAGAGATTGCCTACCAGTATTGGTGTCTGGATTCTTACCGCTAGAAGCTAAATTACATGTTCATAAAAGCCCCTTTCTCTCCAAATTTCTGACACCAGAAGATATTTCCCATGCCCAGACATGGTTAGAAATTGCCTAGAACATTGTGTATACATGTATTCTCCCTTCCTGGAAAACCCTCACTTTTCTGGTAAGCATTGTTTATAGTCTGCAGAGAAGTAATACGGTTTTGGTGAAAGATTTTTGGCACAATATCCAGGCCCAGGTGCAAGCTAGGTCCACGATGGCCTTGAGCTCTAGGAGGATAGCAGGTGCACATGCAGGTAAGCAGGATTAGACTGGATTAAGGCCAGAGGGATAGTATTTCATTTTATGCTATTTTTGAAGCTTAATCCACAGAGCAATTGTCAAGGAAATGTGATAATACATGTTGGCAAAACAGTGCAAATGTGACTGAGACCATATGGTGGGGTATTTATTTTCTTATTAGGCAAATACTATTATTTATCGCACAGCAGGTATCAGCTGTGATTATATTTTGATGTGAACAAGGCAATAGCTAAGCTGCTGTTGAAAAATAAGACTGAGAGCGCTCTTCTGGATCTATTTCCATGTTTAAATTATCTTCCCATGTTTCTGCATTTAAAGATAATTTAAAATTAGCAACCATCTCAATTTAATTCCACATGGCAGCTCAAAATAAAAGCCTTTGAGGTCTGGATAATGATTTATCTCTTGGATTGTTTATCTAGTTAAAAGTCAACATGAACCACCAGTTAAACAAGCCATATGATCAATAACAGTCAATAGTTGCCTGGGAGCATAGTGAGGGGTGCAAGATGACCACAGATACATTGGTTGTCAGGCTTCAGCATGCTTTTACTTACTGCATTTTGCTTATTCAGTCTTTCCATAGGCCCCTCAGTTGAATCAAGACCTATGTTTGGGCTTTTGATTACTTCAAAATTAGTTTGGTTATTGTTGTTACATGAACTAATTAGGTATGAATTACCTTTCACAAGTTTGGCTTCGGTACTGAATTTTGATACATCTCTTCACAAGGCTTATGATTCTTAGGACCAAGATTTGTGTCCATGTATTTGGGTGCCCCCTCACCTGGAGTTATAGAAGAGGACGCCAGATTCCCCAGGGCTGGAGTGCGACTGTGAGTCCTCTACAAGAACAGGAAACACTATTAACTGCTGAGCCATCTCTCCAGTGTATGTATACTTTCTTTATAGCTTTCCTGCAGTTTATACCTCGTCAGCAAAATGAATGCACCCGAAGTGCCGAGTGAACAGAATAATATCTCCAAAGAAATTCCACATCTCAGTAACTGGAACCTGTGAACATATCACCTTGAGCGACAAAAGGAATATTCTAGATGAGCTTAAATGAAGGGCCTTGACAGGGATACATTATTTTGAATTATCCACATGGACACATTGCAATCACAGAGGTTCTTGAAAGTAGAAGGGGTGGGTAGAGGGAAGGAGCATGAACACCCCAATTGCTGGCTTTGAAGAAGGGAGGACGTGAATCAAAGGAATAGGCAAAACTTTTGAAGCAGAAAAAAAAACAAAAAACAAAAAAAACCAAAACAAGACAATGTGCTCCTTCTAAAACTTTCAGAAAGGAATACAACCTTGATACAACCCTGGTTTTAGACAGAGAGATTTCTGCTAGATTTCTGGCCTACAGATCATCAGGGATTCAATTTGTGTTTTTTAAGCCATTAAGTTTGTGGTAATTTGTGATGGCAGCCATAGAGATGTAATCCAACAACTAAATGAATTTTGCACGTGTACAAATCTATATCTCAGCTACCCAGAACAAGATAGACTATTTCTACTGTTCCAGAGAGTTGGATCATGTCCCTCTCCAACTGCTGTCACTCATTTGAAAGAGCCACAGTCAATTTCTAGCTTCATAGATTTCTTTTGACTTTTTCTGTTTGTCTTACAGACAGAACCATGTAACACGCTCCTTTGTGTCTGGCTTCTTTCTTTTAATGTAACATTTCTGAAGTTCATCTTTTAATGCCATTCATGTTTTCATTATTTTTCCATTATATGACTGTATCACAATTTCTTCAGTTACTTTTTTCTTAGTTTTTCTTTTAGAATTAATAGTAGTGCCCTTTGAACTTTTTTATGTTAGGTTCTTTATATGAGCATGTATTTACTTCTCTTGGGGATGTTCTAAGAGTAGAATTGGTGGTCATAGGTATTTTGCATAGTTACTAAAGTCTGCCAATGGCTCTACTAAATAGTTATGTTATCATAGGATATTTTTAATTAAAATGTAATTATTTTATTTCCCCCATTTCATTTCCTTCCTTCAAATCCTACCATAGTCCCCTCAAATTCCTAGGCTCTTTTATTTAATTACTATCATTACATATAAGTATACAAACAAATAAATAAATAAACACAGAATATTTCTCCAATGATTCAAACTGGATCTACAAAATCTTTCTAGATAGATATATAAACATCACAAAGTGGCCCCTTTCCTTCATGATTTTTAGTGTTCATGCATACATTTTCCTATTTTTGAAGTCTGCCAACTGACAAAAGTTGTATATATTTATAGTACACAGCATGATGTTTGGGTACATATATATGTTGTATAATGCTGAAATCAAGAGAATTAGTACATACATTTCCTTATTTATTTGGGTTGAGAAGACTTCAATTCTTAAAATAATCTTATTTTACTTTTCTTGATGTGAATCGTGTCTCTTCTGTAGTGTATGGTGTCATTTTTTTTTTGTTGTTGTTGGTAGTGATTTTACTGTTTAAAGCTGAAGAGCTGTCTAATGTCTATGAATGAAAGAAAGCTATGTCATGTGTGACTTATTGAGAAAGTACAAATATTTGAAGGGGTTGTTTGGACAGGATCTTTGATACTGTTGACTGTGAGTACACTGGTGATGAATCCTACACATATGAAACAAAGCGCTTTTATGTGGAGACACACATTAAAAAAGATTGTATAAATCAGTTGGTGACATAATTGAGACCATGCTTCACAGGACCTTGACTTTGTATTTCTCTCAGCCTCATAGCTAAGTATTCACAAATGTACATCACACCAACTTCAGAGAACATCACTACCATGAATGTATACCAAGAGACACTGTCTCTAGAATATCATTTCTGGATTCCATTGACATTTGTTCCCAACAACAAAATTTACCAAACCAATATAGAAAAAAGGAGCGCTGATGGTTCTTTCTTGCTCTAAGGAAATTTCTTCAGATTTATAATCAAATTTCACACCTCAATCTCTTTTTTAGATTGCGGACTTATTGCTTTGTATTTACTGGCATATCTATTTTCCCCTCTCAAATAGCTAACAATCTTATGGTGATGTTAATAGAATTATAGATTGTCAGTTTCAAGAAGATGCGCAAGTTTAGCAATGCAGCCCTCTCTTTTACAAATAAGACAGTAGAAGCTATAGGTAGAAGGATTGACATGATTTAGGATCTCATCCATTCTGCTGCCTTCTATTTAATAAATGCGGGTCAAGCTGAAGAAAGGAGGTCATGGTTAACAAAATAGTTAACAATTAAAACTTGCTGGGCTGAAGAGATGGATGGTTCAGTGGTTAAGAGCACTGACTGCTCTCCCAGAGGACCCAGGTTCAATTTCCAGTATCCACATGGCAGCTCACAGCTGTCTATAACTCCAGTTCCAAGGGATCCATGGCACCAAGCATGCATGTGGTGCACATATCTGTGCATGCAGGCAAATACCCACATACATAAAATAAATATTTAAAAAAACTTGTTAAAAGATAAATACATTAAGAATAATTCTGCATTACCAGTATCATACATATTTTACTGATAGACCATAAATAAAAGATAAGTTAGAATTCTATCGTTGCTAGTCCAGGATCCAACTGACTAGTAGTGCTATATTGTGAAGAAATCATTTAATGATGGAATACACTACAATTTAAACAGCACACACACACACACACACACACACACACACACACACACACACACACACACATATACACACACACTTATTGAATTTCTGATTCTCCTGACCCCACCCCCCAGTGCTGTGATTTCAGGCACATGGAGCACACACAGTTTATGTGGTGTTCTATCAAAGGATTCCTGTATGCTGGGCCAGCACCCTATCAACCAAGGCATGTACCAATCCCAAGCAATTTTCTTTTTTAACTTTGGTTGTATTGTGAATTGAACCCTGGGCCTCATTGATGCGATATAAACATTCTACTACTGAGCTATACCACCAACCATGGCAATGCTTTGTCTTTGTGAAAAGTTATTTTTTCAGACTAGCTAAAGGAATGAACATGGACTTGAATTCTGTCTTTACTTGTTCAGAGGTAGAAAAACATCATGAAGTTATTCCATTATTCAGTTATGCAATAACAGACAATATTTTGATTCTTGTCTTATATGATAAAATTATATGCTGGTGCCTTTTCTGTATTGAGTAGACAGTGTCATATTCTGATGAGAACTGCTGTTGTTGATCAGAAGTATTGGCCTTGAGTTCAATCCCCATTTATTTTCAGTTATCTCAATAATAATCTCTGTCCTACTCAAAATCCCGTTCACATATGTTTACACACTCTTGCATGTTCGCTTACAGATTCTCTTGCCATCCCCTCAGGTTTCAATATTCCTAAAAAGGTTAATTTAAACCAGCCAAATGGTTTTTATTTATGTTAGAAGTAAAAAATGCACATGTTGTTTTATTATAAATACTGTCAGTCAACAAGTCCCTTGGAAGACTCAGTGATCGTAAAATAGCCCCAGATTAAATATTGTGAGCTTGCCAACCAAAACCATTTATTCAACATCTGCTACATGCAAGACACTATGCTAGTTGGAGAAGCCTTAAGGCGACAATGATACAAAGACCCCTATTCCTGCCACCTGGCTGTTAACTGTACAAGCAAGCAGTGGTACCCATAGTGGGTGCTGAATGAAATCAGAGGCAATAGAGCTGTAGTGATCCAAGAGAATGTGGCAGTTATGCGTGTGTCCTGATTGTTTTCCCCTTGCCTGTCACTGTGAACATGCAAGTACAGTGATCTTGGACTGAGTGGCATTTGATTTTTGGGACTTTAGACCCTTCAGGGATGAGAGCTAGGGTTACATAAGTAAACCACTGAAATCAGCAGAGGAGATAGCTGAGAGGGAATTTAAATTAGATGGTAGAGGAGGGAGAACAGAAGAGCTGTCACCTAAGACCATTTTCAGGGATGTGATGATTACAATCACATAATCCCACACCTGTGGGACACACACCTGGTGACTTTTAATATTCCCTTGTCTTCTGGATCTTCTTCAGTGGTCCTGGCATGCTCCTTGGATGATTATAATGGTCAGATAGAATTAAAACCTTTTTCTCCTTCTATGGCCTTTCTAAGGTAATGCTTGTTGTATCTACAGAGGAATCATTTATACACAAGAGTGATTCAAAATATCTTCACATGTTAGATGATAAAATCCAGGTGCCTTATCTAATTTGCATAATAAGAAAGATTACACAACAAAGCATGGGAAATAAATGAACAAAAACAAGCCAGGTGACATCTCGTCTTCCTGCAACTCTAGACATGTGTGCTTATTCATTTATTCTTCTAAAGTTTGCATTTGATAAAATAGCTATGATTAACTTCATTATGCTAAACATTAAATTTAAATTTACCCAATTAATTTTTTTATACTAACGATTATTTATGTCTATAATTTTTGAAATGACATTTCTCTACTAGAACAATGAATGAAACAAAAAACCCAAACCCCAAACAAAGCATAAATAGCAATCAAAGAGTCCAAACATAGCACTATTGAGATTGCTTCTTTTCACACAAGAGATTTCTATATAGTCTCTCAAAGGCCGTTCCTTACAAAGGTTCTATATTTCATTTTCATTTTTTTCCCCAAGGATAAGGCTCATATTCCAACATTCCTCATCACCCCAACATTCTTCTCTTCTTTTCTTCCAGGGGTCTTCCCTTGAGCCCTTGATAATGCAGCTAGGCCTATCCCGACTGAGGAAATTCAGACAAAAAGACTCTTACACTATCCTTTAATCCTTGTAGGAGGTAGGAACCTCAAAACAACATGGCACCTCAGGAAGCATGGGGAGATTAGTGCTGTCCTTAAGGCTCCATGGGCAGACTTGATGGTCTTCATTCAGTTAGTCAATGTAGCTCCAGAATATGTTGATGAATCCCAGAGGATGCTTGTCGACAACATATGACAAGGTAGGGCATATTTTCTTTTAAAAAATTTAAAATATGTTTGTGTGTATGCACATGTGTGTGCATGTGTACATGTATGAATATATGCATGTAGAGGCCAAAGGTAGATGTCAGGTGTCTTTCTCTAATATTCTCCACCTTCTTTCTTGAGGTGGGTTCTCTCACTGAACCCAGGTATCACTGATTCATCTGGAGTGGCTGGCCAATGAGCTCCAGGGATCTGCATGTCTCTGCTTTGCCCTGACACCAGTGTTGCAGACCTGCATCATCATGCTTAGCTTTTACATGGGTATCAGGGTCGGAACACTGTTTCTTAAGCTTGTATGGCAGGAAGTTTACAGACCAGTTTATATCTTCAGCCCGAACACAATGTATCATTTCTAAGAACATACCACTACAACTTCAGATACAGAATGGGGCCATAGATCTGGCACATTCGTTCCTTAATTAGAAAAGAAGATCAGGGACCATTCTCATTCCTAGTTAATATAGGTGTGTAGTTTTACTTCACACAGTAGTAACCCATTTGTTGTCTAACGTGACGTAGTCTGAAGAACTCTGCCCTAGCTCTATTTATAGCAGGCTGAGTAATGACACTCTCTCCTACCTCCAAAGTCCATGTCCTAAACCACCCAGACTGTCACTGTGATAGTTTTTCTGTTGCCATGACAAAATACCTGACTACAAAACCTCTTAAATGAGGGAAGACTTATCTTGGTTAGTAAATTTCAGAGGCTTCCCTCCATGGTCATTTGGTTCTACATTTCTAGGCCAGTGAAAAAGCAGTACATCATGATATCATTCTCCCAAGTGACTTGCTTCCTCTACCGAGGATCCACTTCAACTTCCACATCCTCCTATTGACAACATCCCCTTATGAACCCATCGTCCACCTATCAATGTATTGACTAGATCTAAACCCTCATGACATAATCAGTGTGTTCACTGCACTGGAGCCCTAGTTTTTAATGCATGAACATCAGGGGCCAAATAGTAGCCAAAGCACAATCCTCTTTGCCCGACAACCAAAGGCTCATGTCCATTTCATAATGCAAAACGGCTTTAATCTCCGAGAGCCCCCATAATTGTACCAGTTCCTACATTGATCAAAGTTCAAGTCCAGAGTCTTTGCTCAGAACAAAGGTAAGCTCTTAGCTGTGGGTCTCTAGGAAATAAAAAAAAAGAAGCTACATACTCTATAACACAAGGCATGGAGCACAGGACCCCATGCCAAAGGGAGACAGAATAGCAGCGTCAGATCGAAGCAAGGGTGAAACACAGAAAGGCAGGCATCAAGCCCCTCTAACTTCCTGTGCACATCAGCTATTAAACTGATACTTTATCACAGCGATTTTTTTCTCTTTCGAAAATATAATTCATTGGCCTATTCCATTTACTAGCTTATTCAGTTAATTACCTGGCCCCTTCCCTCAGGATTGCTCCAGGCCCAGGAGAGCAGCAGAATGTCAAACTTCACTGGTATAAAGTAGTCAGTGTGGAAACTGGGTTGGAAATGTCCTCACGGGTGATTCCAACTTCAGGAAAACTTTGCCTGCTGCTTGGCAGGTCTGTAACTGACAGTCACTGTGGAAAGGAGGTCCTTTTTAGTAGGAATGCAACTGAAGAGAAATGGCTGGAAGTTAATTGAAACTGTTGAAATACACTCTGGTCTTCAAACAAAAGAAAAAGTACTCATTGTGTTATATTTTAAAGGTAGAGCCGGACGGTGGTGGTGGTGGTGGTGGTGGCGGCGGCGGCGGCGGCGGCGGCGGCGCACACCTTTAATCCCAGCACTTAGGAGACAGAGCCCGAAGGATCTCTGTGAGTTCAAGGCCAACCAGGTCTCCAGAGTGAGATCCAGGACAGGCACCAAAACTACAGAGAGAAATCCTGTCTCAAAAAAAAAAAAAAAAAAAAAAAAAAAAAAAAGTAGACCTAGCACATACTTTTTTTTTTTTTTTTTAAATGGGGAAGAGCTTTGAGGCCATGTCTGGTGTCATTCATTGCTTAAATCTTTGTCAGTTACTGAATAGTGACAAAAGGCTGAAATCATCTTGTGCAGGATTTAAGCTGCAGAAAGGGTATTGGACCATGAGATAGAAGATGGTGTTTCTGCGATGTAAACAGGTGTTTCTAACTCCCTTTTTGGGGTTTGGAGCCTGAATGCATCTCTACTTTCATTATCCTTGAAGGGAAAAAAACCACATCTTGTACCTAATGTTACTTCTCTCAGGATAATTACCTCTTTAGTACTTCCTAGGAGTCGGATACTCTCAGTATTTTGCATAATTTATCTCATTAAGACTCTGACATGTAGAGAATGCCAGAATATCTCTGCTTTATAGACCAAGGATCTGAGACTTAAAGGGACCTGTTAATGTTGTTTAAGACCTTATGGATGTGTTAGGAAGAAGGCTGTCTGATTTCAACCCCATGTACTTTCCTCTGCAAGACTGATGACCAGTAAGGCTTTTCTTAGCAACCGATCACCTTTATAACTTAAATTACTGTCCAGCTGGAATGTTGCCATCAGGAGTGGGTGGAGAGAACATAAAGGTTACTCCAGCCAAGGTCCACTTCTAGAGAGGATGACATCAACTCTTGGAAGGCGTGACTTGGGCCGTGAGGCTTAAGTGTGTCCTAGTTCATTTGATATCGTGTTGAACCCAGGGTTGGAAGCCACTGATTTACACGAAGTTTCTGGGAGTGTTGAGACCTTCTCATCTTAGCTCCAGCTTTCAGAATACTGCTTTTCTTAGAACAGCTTGTGGAAGAGCAACTTTAAATGTTGAGTTCCTGGATTAGAGGCCAACCTTTAGTGTGGCCCTAGAAATAGAAGGGAGGCACGTGGAAAGACAAAGGAGCAAGTATTTGGGGAGACCACTCAAATAAGTAGGCTTAGAACAGAATAGAGTCAATGCCAGGGGGAGTTTGTAGACAAGTTTCTAAACAGTCTTATTAAATAAGAAACACAGAGCCAAATACAGAGGTGCAAGCCATAGAGATCAGAGCAATAGCCGCCAACTAACCTTAGTTTACCACCGCACCATAGCTTCCCAAGAGAACCTTTTCCTGTCTAACCTGCACCTTTATTGCCTTCCTGTTCTGCCTTCTCATTGGCTCTAAGCCCAGTCACATCACTTCCTCATCATTGCCTGTCTGTACAGACCTCCAGGTCTCTATGGTTGGTACTAGGATTAAAGGCGTGTGTCACCATGCTTGGCTGTGTCCTTGAACACACAGAGACTCTGCCTGCCATGTGATCAGATTAAGGGCGTGGGTTACCACAGCCTGACTTCTGTTTATGGCTATGACCTCTGATCTCCAGGCAAACTTTATTTATTAACATACAAATAAAATATCACATTTCAGCACAAATAAAATATCACCACAGGAGTTCCTGTTTCAAGAAGGAAGAAATATATGTTGTAATGAAGCAACAGCTTGCCCCAGCATCAGTCCAGATGTGACCGTAAGCAAAGGTTATGACAGAGATGAAACAAGACAAAAGAAAACAAAACCCTGTAGTTTGTGCAGACAATATGAAGTCATTCACATAATTGCTAAGGTACTAGAACTAGACAGGCGGTAATTGGCTTACTTCTTGGATACTCATCAACTCTTGCCGTTTAGCGGATTACTTCCAGCATGTTGAAAGGTATAGTGATGAGAACAGAGGTTTTCCTCCTGAGCGGCCGTTGTCCTCTTACTTCTCAGTGCTGAATCTCTTATAGTAGAGAACAGGGTTAATTGGATGTGATGGCTTCTATTAACTGTCAACTTGTCAGAATCAAAGACTACCTGGGAGACAGGCTCTCCCAGGAGACAACACCTGTGAGGAATCATCTTAATTGAGTTAATGGAGATGGGAAGGCCCAGGCTCAAACTGAGCAGCACCATTCTCTGGGTTTGGCATCCTGGACTGAATAAAAGAGAGAAGGAGAGTTTGAGCGCGTGCATCCATTTTTTTTGCATCTCTTTTTGTCTCCATGGCAGATGCAATGTGACTAGCTATTTCAAGCCTATTTTTTCACTTTGGGTTCCTTGCCATGCTGGACCACACTCTTGAACCATGAGCCAGATTAGAACCCTTTCCCCAAGACATGCAGAGATGACCAGCCACACTGGTGGAAGCCCATGAACTGTAGACTAGTGGCTGTGGAGCCGCCATGGGACTGGATTAGGCCCTTTCAATATGGAAGACGGTTGTTTGGCTTGAACTGTTTGGGGAGCACGCAGACAGGGGGATCGAGATCCATCCCTGGTGCATGGACAGGCTTCTGGGAGCCCAGTGCCTGTGTGTGACACCTTGCGCAGCCTTGGTGCAGTGGGGAGGGGCTTGGACCTGCCTAAGCTCAGTGTGCTGGGCTCTGCTGACTCCCCATGGGAGACCTCGATTTGGGGAATGTGGGGATGCGGGGTGGCTTGAGAGGGAGGGCTGGAGGGTGGGAAGAGGGAGGAGATGGGATCTGTGGGTAGTATGTAGAGTGAGTAGAAAATTTCTTAATAAAGAAAAATGAAAAAAAAAACCCTTTCCCCTTAAGCTGTGTTTGTCAGGATATTTCATCACAGCAACAGGAGACTAAACTAAGACATTGGACAAAATGTTACCTCAAAAATGAAGGGTGTTTCAGAGACCAGCGTTTTCTTCTACATGGAAAGCTTTGGTTGTTCTCCCCAATTTTCCATCATGAGAGAGTTCTTAGTCTGTAGCAACTATGCCAAAACTAAACATCCTAAGACTGAGCGAGAAAAGGAAAGATGTGGATCCAGGAATGAATTGCGCTCAGAACTGGAGATGAATGAGTGGAACTGGGGCCTAAATTCTATCCCTGCAGGAGAGGGCTGGTGTATTTCTTGGGATGTTAAGACAGAGATGAGTGTCTGCGTGGGTTTCACAACATGGGACCAAGCAGTTGACAGCATGCACATGTGTATGTGTGTGTGTGTGGGTTTGTGTGTGTGTGTGTGTGTGTGTGTGTGTGTGTGTGTGTGTGTGTGTAACAGTAATAAAGAAGAGGTTAATAATTTGACAGCGAGTGCAGGAGACACAGGAGGAATTGGAAGGGATAAAGGGAGAGATGGAAATGCTGTAAATACAGTACTCATGTATACAATTCTGCAAAGATTTAAATAAAAAATAATTTTGAAGTAATCAAAAAGAGGAAGAAAAGGGGCCATTGAGGATGTGACTGGAAATCTGACTTCCACAGGGAATCATATTTTAGAAAATCCTCGTCAACAGAAAGTTTACTCTTTCTCTGAATTCAAGGTGAATGGTGTTGCAAGTTAAACGTTTCCAGTTGGGTTTTTAGCAATTCCAAATTATTAAGCAGAAATATGAGACCTAGTAAAAGTAGTCTTTGTTCTCATTCTCTCTCCTTTTAGAAAAGGCTGTGGTAGTCACTGAATGCTTGGTGTGTCTGTGGCATTAATGATAGAGACAGATACCACAGGAAAAATCTTCAACTGGCCGTTTATTTATTCCTACATGAGGAGGAAGAGTGTTCTTGGGCTGTATGTGTTTTCTACACAGATTGAGTGAATGGAGAACGTTTAAGTTAACTAGTACACGGGCATCAGGAGGCAGTCTCTTTAGGAAGGAGCATCACTGAATCAGCAGTTAGGGGAGACAGCATGATGAGAAGTATGTTTCTATATACTGACTAACCTTCAAAGTGTCCTCTCCTTTGCCTGAAGCTAAAATATTTTGAGAGAGAAGTTTCCAGGGAGTTGTTTTTAGTTCTTTATGTACAGCCTAGCACGGTGGCCCCAGAAGAGTCCAAATCTATTATACAGGGAATATTATACATATTCCCAACATATTCCCATCTGCCAGCATTTGATGGAAGTTAAACATATCTGCAAGTGTTCCTACCCATCATCTTTCCTTCTTGAACAATGACCTTAAACTGAGCAAGACCAGTAGTATATGTATTTTCCCCAGACAGCATCTCATGGTCCAGGATGGCCTTGAGATTGGGATGCACCTGCCTCTATCTCCTGAGTTCTGGAATCACAGGTGTGTGCTTTCAGCTTTCTGTGGTACTGAAACCCAGAAAGGTGCATGTTAGTTGAGCTCTTTGCCAAGCAACCCACATCTTCAGCTCAGAAATAGTTTTAAAACAAAGTCTGTTCATGTGTTCTTACCTTCTGTTTCTCTTTGGTGACATATGCCCGGCTCTGAGTTTGACTGTGAAGGTGCCGAGCTTCACTGTCCAAGAGGATTTCGTTTCTCCTAGCACCCATCTTTTTCTCAACCCCAAACTTCCTTATCCTCTTGGCATCCTCTAAATATAGCTTCCAGATCCACTTTCTGTTTTGGGATCTGTGCTTGAGAAATTATGTTTAAGTCAGAGTTGAAATCTGGTCTCCTAGAGCTTACATCTGGCTCCTACTTTTACTGTGTTTGACTTCCACAGACTTAAAAAAGTGAACATGTCAGTATTTATGAATCAGAAGGTTGTGCATAAGAACCTAGATTTTTAACACCCCTTGACAAAGGGGCCAAATGGCAATACCATGTAACAAAGGTGACCAACCATGGTCCCTTTCACATGGGGCTCATGTGGGTCTGCTCTGGAGTCCTCACTCATTTCCATTACTTGTCTGTCCCTGGTAGGCATTTGATTTTCTCACTTAAATACAGACTACTGGAGGCCTGGTACATAACACCTGTAATAAAACTCACTGGTTACTGTATGGCTGAAATTCATTTCATGTCACTTGTCATTCATTGTATATAAAAATGTTCTCAGAAATCTTAATACTCAGTACTCTAGCAAGTCAGGGAAGAGAGGGTTTAATTTTAGAGTTTAGATTTTGATGACTGCATGGGCTTTTTTGTTTGTTTGTTTGTTTACTTGCTTGCTTTTGCTGGGCAACATTGGATTCATATAACAGTCAGTTCGGTTTGGGGTAATGACCATAAACAAAATAATAGCCACACACTACTCATTGAGTCTGTCATTATGCTAGTCACTGTAATTTCCTAATTTTGACAGAATGTGAGTGGCTGTCATGCATTACTTTTAAAAAGTCCCGAGTTTGGGTAATGTTTCTCACTCTTAAAAAAACGAAAACAAGCCGGGCGGTGGTGGTGCACGCCTTTAATTCCAGCACTTGAGAGGCAGAGCCAGGCGGATCTTTGTGAGTTCGAGGCCAGTCTGGTCTACAGAGCGAGATCCAGGAAAGGCACAAAGCTACACAGAGAAACCCTGTCTCAAAAAAAAAAAAAAAAAAAAAAAAAAAAGAAAACAAAAACACAGTCTAAATGTGAAACTCTAAGGATGCAGTGAATGTAAGTATGCACTAAAAAAACTCATGGCAGCTTCATAGTTAACAGCTTAGCTTCCACTTAGTGTGTCTTTATTCCTTGGTGGATGTGTTTTTATATCTCATCTGTACCTTCCCCTCCGGTTGTAACCTGGTCCTGGTCTCCAGTCTGCTATGTTACAGTGAATATTGCTAATCCTGAATGAAAATGATAAAGGAAACATTTGATGCTATTATGTTGCTTTCACTTCTGGGTTTGTTGCTTGCTCTCTCTCCATTCCAGCAGTCTACCTGTGACTGTTGGAGACCTCTGCACGGGATCAGCATGGATTGTTCCTACTTTTGCCTGGCTATTGCTTCTCCTTCAACATGCTGCTGGAATTGGAGAGCCAGTGGGCCTCTCTTTCTTAGGTGTTAACAACAGCAGTGACAGGCGTAGCTCTCCAACAGAAAGCACCCTGGAATACTTATTTAAGAAGGAAAACTTCCGCCGGGCGGTGGTGGCGCACGCCTTTAATCCCAGCACTCGGGAGGCAGAGGCAGGCGGATCTCTGTGAGTTCGAGGCCAGCCTGGACTACCAAGTGAGTTCCAGGAAAGGCGCAAAGCTACACAGAGAAACCCTGTCTCGAAAAACCACAAAAAAAAAAAAAAAAAAAAAAAAAAGAAGGAAAACTTCCAACCTCCTTTCTATTTTCTACCCATCCAGTAGATCTGAGTCAGGGCCTATGGATCTGCATTTTAACACTGCCAATTTTAAAAAAAAATCTTTGTTTGAAAATTACATGGGTTTTTATAAATAAGGTTATTATAAACAAGAGTGAGAGAGAGTCTTTTGACCAAAAGCTCAGGAGTTGGGGTGCTCTGAGAATTTCAGACCCTTGAGTGATAATGATTTGAATTTCTTTTCTCTTCATAAGCAGCTGTGGTGTCTTTGCCTATGGTGGTTCTGAGTCCATAGTGTATTTTGGGGTATTTGCTTGTGCTCACATGCCAGTGACTGGCTACTACTAATCAACGAGCATCCATCACAGAAGAAATCGGCTAGTAACGATGAGCTATCAATACAGCAAGAATTGTAAGGATCTCCATGACTTTCTTACTTTCTTTTCTTCTTCTTCTTCTTCTTCTTCTTCTTCTTCTTCTTCTTCTTCTTCTTCTTCTTCTTCTTCTTCTTCTTCTTCTTCTTCTTTTTTTTTTGCCATGAACCAAAATAGTTTTTCTAGGTTTGCTGGGACCTCATCTGGGAAGTGACCTGGTAGTGTTTCCAGACGGTACACAGCACAGTGTTGCACACTCAGCACACACAAGTTCCAGTGTCACCTGCTAAACACTGGACACACACTTGCCCTTCAAATTCAGCAACAAGACAACACGATCATTCCTATTCCTGGACTCAGTAGCGGAATCCTGAGGTTTTGTGTGCCTTACTGGACATTTGGGCAGAATTCTTCCTTAGGAAGGTCACCGACACAGATCGTGCTGTGCCCGTCTCCTGGGCATCTACTCCTCATTTCACACATCTTTTTCTGCAACGATGCTTAGCTGGTCTGTGGTCTGATTTGTTGAGTACTTCAAAGGATGCAAATTTTTGGGAACTGATGACCCATCCCTAGGTAACTGGAAACTGACTGTCTTTGTCTTCTCCCTACATGGAACAAAATAAGAGAAAAAAAAAAAAGACATTTTAGTGAAACATAATACGTAACATTTTCTGTTTTTCCAGTCATTGAATACTGCCCGCAGTGTTAAAAGTTCATTTCAATGTATCATAATACTTATTTTCTTAGTTGCTTAATAATAACGTGAGAATGTATATTGGAACTGGCTTTTTAATTAAGCCCTGTGTATAATGCTGATAAAAACGTAAAGACCTCAGTTGAATATCATGCTGTTTTAGGCAGAGTCTCACAATTCTGTGGTTTAATTATGTCAGACATATTCAACTATGAAAGCACATATTAACTACAGATCAATCTACTTCTTTTGACTCTGAGATCACAGAATGTCCATTGTGTGTTAACCACAAAAGGGACAAGGGAAAAGAGCAACAGCTGGTGTCATTTGAGGGACTGGATCCCTCCATTTAGCTCCCTTCTCCTTTTACCCCCCAGTTTTATGTAGGTTTCTGACCTTCCCCAGGAGAAATTGCTCTTAAGACTCAGTCTAAAGAGCAGTGTTTGAAATGATTGCCTTGTCTTCACTGTTGTTTGCTTTTGTGGTGGCTAAGGGTGGAGCTTCACAGAATGGCATTTCATGGCCTGCATCTCAGAACACATCTGCACCTTCCCTTGGGAAGAAGGTGGACCAGGGCTTCCATGTGTTAGGATCAATAAAATCCTAAATAAAATAAAAACCACCGCTGCCAGTTCATGACCCACACACTCAACTATTTCCCTGTGCTCCACAAACGCTGTGAGGTAACTGCTATAATGACTCCCATTGCACCAAAGAATAGATTGTGGCAAATGACACATTAATAACTCTTTCCAAGAACACGCTATTTGAAAGTGATGAAGCCAGGGTTTTAGCCATCTCATTCCAAAGGCTACCCTTCCTAACCACACCGATGTGGAAAAGTACAGATTACTTTTATTAGGATAGGTCTGTTTTTTCCAATCAATAAATTTAAGTAAAAATTATTACATTTATTTATTGTGTATATTTATGTTTGTGTGTACACATATATGCATTTGTGTGCCATGGGACACATGTGGAGGTCAGAGGACAACTGTGGGACTCTGTGCTCTCCTTCAACCTTGGGGGTTCTGAGGATGGAACTCAGATCATGGAGTTTGGCAGTAAGTGCCTGTGAGATAAGTCGCTGGCCCTCCAACCAGTAAATTCAATAAAACAACATCTTTAATTTTGCTTTTCATTGTCTACCTGGACCCAATTCCTTAATTTTATTAACAACCTGAAATTACTTATCCTTTAAACATAGAAAGAAAAGATTGAGTTTCCATATCAAAATAAAATTAAAATCTTAACTTTCGTTTGGAAAGCTTGGGTTCTTAGGCACATTGATTGAAGCATTGTTCTGAAGAAGGATTACTTTCATGGTATAATAATGGAAAATATCACAGGCAAATTAGGCTTAATGTCTGATATGATTAAAAATCCAGCTACAAAAAAGTTGGTCCTCAATTTATCTTTGTAAAACCCTGAAAGTTTCTAGGAAGGAAGTGAACTTTCCAAATCAGAAGGATGATGATCTGCCATTTTACCAGTTAATTCCTGAGTATGTAAGAGACAGAGTTAAAAGGACTATAATAAAATATATTAATTCCTATTAAGTGATTGTCTGTCACTAGAAGATTTTTGTGCCAATCCAGATGTTGTTTTTAAGCCAACCCCACACTTCTTTTAATACAATCCCACACCCAATATTTCTGATTTAACTAACTTCTAAATTCAAGCTGGATTCTGTTCTCCAGAGTTTATTAGCTGGCAGCTTGGAAGCTGGAAACCACTTTGGTTCAGAAAGACAATACTTTGTAAACATTGGCTGGTTCCCCAAACTGTCATAAGAAACAATATAAATTGAAATGGGAAAGCTAATAGTACTGTAATGCTCAGCCCCATGGGTCCTCTTAAGTTCAAAAATTAAATATTCTAACAATCATTATATAATTTCAAAATATATAGATACAAGATAGCCATCAAAATCTAGAGAGTAGTCATTCATTCAGGTAGTAAGGTAATCAACAATTTTCCTTCTGTGTATGCTAAAGTATAAAATATACTTTGTACAGTACAGGCATATTTTACTTAAAAATTTTTGCAAGTATTTTTTATAATGTTCAAGTTGTATGCTTTTACCTTTTATTATTTTTTTTGCAATGAATAATAGTCAACTAGTTTTGTAAAAGCACTGAATGTTATACATACATACATACATACATACATATGTGTGTGTATTTGTATATACTACATATGTGTATATGGTATAAGTTAATTTGCATTATTAAAAGAAAATAGCCCATCTCTATCTATCTTTCTTTCCTCCTTTTCTCTGAAGATACATGGTTGCAGGAACTCAACTGTTTAATGTGTACCTCCTATTTCCATATCCCATGCCTGACTTGTTAACAGACTTATCTGTCTCCAACTGTGAGATGCACCTAGAAACCATATCTACAGTGACTTTATAGTCTGAAGTCTGTTCTTATTTTTGCTATTCTTGTCAGCCTTTTCACAATAGAGCTTCCTACATAATCACTTAAAAAAAAGGAGCAGATTAAGCAAGAGAGTCTTTGGCCATGCTAAGCTTCTTCCTTGAGCTTGCTCATCCTGTTACCTTTTCTTGAAACACAGCAGTTTTGATCCCCCTAACTGGGGCTTTTGCATCCAGCTATTCTCAACACCTGGGGAGTTCCCCTCTCAGATACTTTGGGCTCATTCCCTTTCTTCCTTCCCTGGTTTTGGCTACAGTACCAAGTGTTTTAGCAATGGTCACTCTTACAACCCTTCACTTCCTTTTATTGCCTCATTTCCCTCTGTAGTTGTTAACATAATACATAATTTATGCATTTTTGTTCATCGATTATCTTTTCTGAAGAGACACACTCCAAAAGGGATTTTTGACAGTTGTTCCCTGCTGTGTAGCAGGGCCCAGAATCCTGCCCAGAAGGTGATACCTCAGGACACATTTGTTGAATGATGGATAGGAGTGTAGCAAAAGTAGAGAACCATAGACAGAAAGGATCAAAACCAAACTCATGATGACATTTACCCCTAGGGAGGATGGAGGGCAGACACAAAAGACCTTCCCCTTACTAAACTCTCATTGATGAATACACTGATGTTTGTAATCGCTGAGGACCTGTGTCTTTAAAAATTTCAAGACATTTCTCAAAATCAGATTTTCAATAATTAAGGGGGCAAGGTAGTATTGCATAGCATCTCCCCAGAGTCATCCATGATGGATCCCGTTGGCTGTCCACCTTCATTTTTTCCAACTCCTACAGTTTTTCCCTAAGTTGTGGTATCTCCAAGTTTATGCCTTTTGTTGTTCTATGGGGTTAACTTTTCCACTTTTCTTTGTCTGACTAAATCCAACCGTCTTTATGACTCAGGGTAACTTTCTGTTCTCTAGTGGAACAATTTTCATTCTGTCTTTTGAAATCGAAGTGCCTTGGCCTCTGCATCCCACACCCAGTGGGAAGTCTGCACTCTTTCCAATACTTAGAAGAATTCGTGCAGGCGTGTGGTTATTTCTTGATTTGATTTCCTGCCACCACTAAGTGCGATGACTCATGTATTCTTTCAGCAATACCCTGCCCCCCCATCACTGTGATAAGCCAGTCACGAAGCCCACACTCCCTTTTCTTTATTTTTCTACTTGACTCATGCAAGACAGATGTGTGGAGACATGGCCAGAGTCAGAGCTTTACTGGGGGCCTGATGGAAGAGCTGGGGGAAGAAGTCATACTCCTGCATGGTAGACTTTATAGTAGACACTCTTGCCCTGAAGGGGCCCTTGACTGTGGTGGTATTGTGTTTCCCAAAATATTGTACACCCTAATAAACTTATCTGGGGTCAGAGACAGAACAGCCACTAGATACAAAGGCTAGAAAATGGTGGCACTCACACCTTTAATCCTAGTACTCCAGAGGTAGAAATCTCTCTGGATCTCTGTGAGTTCAAGGCCACATTGGAAACGGCCAGGCGTGGTGACACACATCTTTAATCCCAGAAAGCGAGCCTTTAATCCCAGGGAGTGGTGGCAGAAAGCAGAAAGATATGTAAGGCATGAGGACCAGAAACTAGAAGCATTTGGCTGGTTAAGCATTTGGCTGGTTAAGCTTTCAGGCTTCTAGCAGCAGTTCAGCTGAGAGCCATTTGGATATGAGGACATAGAGGCTTCCAGTCTGAGGAAACAAGACCAGCTGAGAAGTTGGCCAGGTGAGGTTAGCTGTGGCTTGTTCTGTCTCTCTGACCATCCAGCATTTCACCCCAATGACTGGCCCCGGGTTTGATTTTATTAATAAGACTCTCTAAGATTCATGCTACACTTGACTCTACTCATGCAGTGGCTGCTAGCTGTATTTCATCCTCAAGACCCCAAGCTTATCGGTCAGTTGTTTTAACTTCCTCTACTTCTTAGGCTTCTCCCAACTCCTACTATTTACTTTTTGTAGCTAAAACCCAAATAAGTGACAGAAACAACCTAAGGGAGAAAGATGAATTTTGATTCACAGTTATTAGAAGGTTTACGTCCATAGGTTCTTGTCAAGTGCTGGTGGGCAGAGCGTCTTTACCGTCAGATTCAAAGAAAACTCCCCTCCCCCAAATTCTAGTGCCTATTCCCCTCTACCAAAGATGCCATTTCCTTATCACTGTCAGAAGGAACAAATGGCTATCTGTGGTGCCTATTAGCATAGCAAAGCACATGCTGACCTCTAGGCTTCCTCAGTCCCACAAGTGTCTGTGGCTCTTCTCAGTTCTTCTTGCCCCTGCTCTAAATTTTTCTAACTTATAGGCTTCCCTCCTCCAGCATCTCATTCCCTTATACTATATCAGCTGTACACCCTCTTTTTTGTCTTCTTGTCTTGGTCCCCTCTCTCTTGTCCCTCTCTTTTGGTCACCTCTTGGTCTTTCTCTCCCACTCTCCCCATCTCTCTCTTTCCAGTCCAGTCTGCTGGCCATGTTCAGTCTAATACTTTTTCCCCCTGCTCTGGACTCTGGCAGACACCTCTGGCTGTACCCTCCCTCATATCTACAATAAAAACTTTTCCGGCAACCATACCTTGGAGTGGTGATGCCGTCAGTTTATACATTTACATGAGTAGAACATCTTGGTGGCAGGGGTGCATGACAAGGGACAGCTGTTCACATTCCAGCAGGTAGATCAAGGAGAACTTACAGGAAGAGACTAGGAACTGACCCCAGTGATTCACTTCCTCCAGCTAGGTTCCATCTTTTAGTTTCCACAGCCTCCCTAAATAGTGCCACAATCTGGGATACCAAGTGTACAACATGTAGGACTGTGGGGGACATTTCATAAAAAGTCAGGACATTCCCTAAATACCAACATGTGTGTTTTGGGGCACTTTTGCTTTGGCTCTTGGACCTTTGGGACTATGCCTAAATAGTTTATTCTTTTAATCTTCTCCCAAATCCCTTCATGAGGGACTTTCTCTTTCTGAAAGGAATTGTGTGTTTAGCTCCTAAAGTAGCTCTTCTTCACCCTGAGACATACTATTGTGTGGTCAGTTTGCCTGTGTGTCCTCTTCATCATCTAATGGCCTATTGTGTGAAGTCTTGCGTTAGTACCTGGTTCAGAGTATGATTAATGCTTGAGGAAGAAATAAAGACCAAGTTTTCTGCTCATTACAGGCATCTGTTGGAAGGTGCCATTTGACCTCATTAAAATTTGTTCTTTTAATTCCCCAGATGGGCATCAATGAGATGGAAATTATTTGTACCCTAGTTTTGTTTCCTCCAGTGGATACATCCTGATTTGTTTAGAAGGATGCTTGATGATCCCTCAGTTGGTGCCTGTAAATTAACCAGAGGCACAGTGAGCATTACCTGCAAACAAAACTGTGATCAGAAGATGCTCTCTGGCTAGAGCTGTTGCTGTTATAACCATCTGCAGCCAATGACTTTTCTTCATTGTCTTGATTTCTAGTTGAAGGATGTGCTGATGATGCTCCAGTGATGTTTGGAAGTCTGTTTCTAGCTTTCCAGGGGTCACTTGCTGCATATGAGTGGGCTGATGGAGAAATGGAGTAGCGTCTAACAATCATGACATTGCCTGTACAGGAAGCACAAAATTCAAGTTGAAAAATACTCTACCCTTAACGAGACTTACAAAGGAAAAATTATGTTGATCATACTTAGGTGATGTTGAAAAAAGATACCTATTTGCTGATTTGTGTGACAAGTGTTAGCTGATCATAGCCCCATGCTGGACACTTTTTCAAGAGAGGGGGTAGTGGACATCATGAAAAATTTGTCTGCATAGAGCTTACGGTGTGTGGCTTATGTAGAAAACACACCATAAGCAAGCAATACATGACGTAATTCAGATGATGACAGATTCTAGGAAGACAAAATTGATGAAAGCAAGGGATGGAGACATATGGAAGAGGAGATGAGGTCATTTAATTGTGTGGTCAGAGAAAACGCTTCAGGAACATAGAATTAGCTCATAATAGATTATTGTAGAATTTTATGGTTAACTAGAACAGTGTGAGGAGCCCAAGTGCTTCAAACATGAAGTAATAATGAATATCCAGAAATGTTAATTGTCCTAACTTGATCAGTGTACATAATATATATATATGCACACACATATATAGATATATCATGCTATACCCCATAAACATGTACAATTATTATGTGTTAATAAAACTGAAAATGTGTTCCATGAGATATAAATACTAATTATACTGACAATATTAAGCATCATATCTGTAAAATTGTATAAATTTCATCATGTTTTACTCCATAAATATATACTGCTAAATAGTAAGTAGAATTTTAAATATAAAATGAACAGAGGCTCAGATACAAACAAATTATAAACAAGTCCTTAAAATAGGGATGTCGTGGAACTTCTAGAGATAGAAATTCTTGAAGGTCTCCTCACCCTAGACTCCAGAAAAATGGGTTCGTTCACTGTCCTTGGTCACCTGGATGGCCACAGTAATTCAGCTGGTGGTTCCTAACTGGCCTGTGGTTGCATGACTTGGCTTTATTTGGTCAACAGGAGACAGCTCACTGAGATCTAAGAACAAGACAACATGGAAGCAAGCAGAAATGCTTTCTATGGGCAACTGAGTGTTTCTTCCTGATGGTAGATGGATGGCTTTAGTTCCCGAGGACTTGCAGTTCAATTTCTGTCCTGTTTGCCAATACATTTCTTCCCTTGAAGTAAACCAAATCTTCTTCTTGTTTTTTTTTTTAGAAACTGAGAACTGTGGTTCAAAGAACTATATTTTAGGGAGTCTTGATTTCTCTGACTCCCTCTTAACTCTGTGACTTGAGGCTGATCATTTGACCTCTGCTTGAATATCAGTTGTCACCTATGAGGATAGCAGTTACCTCATGGGTTGCTTTTCATTTTTCAAGGCACTTTCTGCTATGCTGCTTGCTCTGACTTTGTTATTGGCTAGCACGGAAATGTAAAAACACAAAAGCTATGCAATGGGTTTATGTTTTGAGAATGCCAGAACCACAATTATTGATTAAAATTTGCCACGTGCCATTGCAGAAAGAAGACAGAGTTATGACATTGCAAAAAGTGGAGGCTGACCTGGCCTTGCATAGTTTACAAGATGAGAAGATGCATTTTTAGGCAAGAGTTTAGGGCAGATATGTGCAAATTTATCTGAAGTGATTAACTGTAAATGCCATTCATAAATTGTCTTTAAGTGCTTCCAAGAGCTGTCGTGTATACCGTATGTAATTGTGTCACAACCAGTTTTTGAAACAGAGACATAAAAGTTTCTGTTCAAAAGAATTAGAAAACTATCTATCCATCCCGAGTCCTAGGGAACCCCACAGGGGAAATCATGCTGATGATAGCAAAGTTGAGTTTATTTTTATTTGAGACCTGCACTTAATATGGGAACGATTACCAAATAAGCTCTTTGCTCATCTCCTGGGTCACAAAGTATCCTTTTTTTTTTTCTTTTCAACACAAGGGAAGAAATATTCAACCCAGCATCACAGGATCATTAGTCCAATTTCAAAGCTCACTGCCAAATGCAGTTTACTTGCCAGTAAAGGATATGAGTAGATTGGAAAAAATCAAGACCCTGCAGTGCTGGGAGTTCCCTGAGATTTTTCTTTCATCCTCCTCATTGCAAATTATAACATTCATAGTACCACGGTGTGAGGCTGCACAGAGCAGAAAGGACAAGGAGGCATTCTCGAAAGTGCTGGTTAGATTTTTATATCTGCCGGGTGGCGGTGGTGCACGCCTTGAATCCAGCACTTGGGAGACAGAACCAGGCAGATCTCTGTGAGTTCGAGGCCAGCCTGGGCTACAGAGTGAGTTCCAGGACAGGCTCCAAAGCTACACAGAGAAACCCTATCTTGAAAAACCATAAAAAAAGATTTTTATATTCATCAAAACCCATGCAATGCAGATGTTTCTGCAGACATGTGTTATCCAAGGAGAATTCATTCTGAGTAGGCACTCTGTAGATTCATTATGTGATATACATTGTTTACCAGCCAACAAGTATACCCCCGAGTTGTAGCTCAGTTCTTGGCCTCAGGCAATTAAAGAAGCAGCTAACTCTAACTCACAAAATGTCTCCTTTGTTTTCTATCACTGTGTCTATCACACAACATTTGGAAGAACTCGTGGTTCCCAGTGATTTGTTTGCAGGTCCTGGGAGTGGATTCCTGTCTTGAAGAAAGGCACATATTTCTGTTTTATGATATCTAGTTATCAAGGGGTAGTTTTGTAAGATTCTGTTTTCAAAGGTATATTGGGGATGTTGCTTTCTTAAGTGTTTTGCGTTTTATAGTCTTATCTGCAAAATAAGGGGATTTTTATGGGATGCACTCCAAGATTCCTTTGTAATACATTTCTAGGTTCCAATTGCAAGTTTGAATTTCAAATGATGTTGGCAATGTATCATGAAAACCTCCAATAAAAACTTGTAGGCAAGTCAAGTAGCAATGTTTTCTTGGCATAGCTACTGTTTTTTGATGGCCATCACTGAAAAATTCACATTGGTCTTGGTTGTATTGTTTTATTTAATCCTCTCAGAGCCTATGAGACAAGGTCTGTCACTCTCCTTATAGTACAGGTGAGGCGAGTATACGTTAGCAGATTCATAGAAACAAGAATTTTACTGTTGGAAGAGGCCTTGGAAGATATCTGGTGTAACTGACTTTTTCCACAATTTGTGTGTGTGTGTGTGTGTGTGTGCATGTATGTGTACGTGTGTGTCTGTATGTGTGTGTATATGTACATGTGTATGTGTGTGTGTATGTGTTTGTGTATATGTGTGTGTGTGTGTGTGTGTGTGCGCGCGCGCGTACATATGGAGGCTAAAGAATGATCTTGGGTATTGTCCCTCAGATGCTGTCCATTTATTTCTCTTCCCTCTCTTCCTCCCTCCTTCCCTCCCTCCCTTCCTCCTTTGCTCCCTCTGTTCTTTTTTTCTTTCTTTTTCTTTCTGACAGTGGCCTTTACCTGCCCGGAACTCACCAGGTGAGCTAGGCTTGCTGGGCAACGAGCCCCGCAGACCTGCCACAGTCTCTCCAGTGCTGGTTTTACAATGCACTCCACCACATGAGACTTTTTTTTACATTAAAAAAAATTGTGTACTCAGTGTTCAAAATAATGAATTTCATTATGAGATTCTTTTTTTTTTTGTTTTTTTTTTTTTGAGACAGGGTTTCTCTGTGTAGCTTTGGAGCCTGTCCTGGAACTCACTCTGTAGCCCAGGCTGACCTCAAACTCACAGAGATCCGCCTGCCTCTGCCTCCCGAGTGCCAGGATTAAAGGAGTGAGCCACCACTGCCTGTTTTTTTTTAATGCCGAATGTTGTTTATTGAAGGAGGGAAGCGGTCTTAAATACAGGCTTACAGCACAATGGGAGAACCCCAGAGGGCAGAAGTTCGCTACCGATGTTTTACAATCTTGCATCTAAGCTGTTAACACCCATTATGCAGGATACACAGACAAGGAACTTCCCTTAAGCATTCAGGAGGGTGGAACTTGGCAGGGAATTAGCATAGGGAGGATATCAAGGTCACGGTCAGCAAGCAAGGTAACAGTTACCCAAAATGGGGGCCAGGGCCTCCTTTTAATAATAAATGAGCTTCTGACTTAGGTTGCATGGGACATCAGCAGGTCACCTTCCCTGTCATGGAGACGCCTGTCCAGGCCACACAGGCGCTCTGTCTTAGGTTGGTGAGCAACCCCCAGGCATTACCAGTCTCTGAATACTCATTATCATATACGCTCAATCATGTGTGAGCTGCAGAATTAACTGCTGCCAAAGATCTCAAAGATTGCTGGGCTTGCAATCTGTGTGTTCAACACAGAAAAGATCAACAGAAGTCCTAACCCACCCATAGCCAGTAGGCTAAAGGCAACTGAGCCATTCTCTTCCTTAACGAGCCTTACTGCAAATTGGAGTCTTTGTAAGATGGTATCCCAAAAGTAAATGGAATTTGAGTTTATAAATTTATAATTTTCAAAGCCAATCAAAATGTACATAACTATTGAATTAAATTTATCATGTCCAATAGAATGAAAGATTAATTAACTGTTGTAACTACTTTTGCTGCCAGGGTCTCCACTGTGCTAGCTGTAGTAAGCAATTATGAAATGGTAATCCCAGAAACAGTAGCAGTGGTGGGCGCCATTGTTATAACAGCAACAATGGCAGTAGCAATGTCAAATTCTCTTCTGGAGTGTGTGGGCATCCACTGGCATGGATACAACTCCAGGAACACGAACCACCAAGGCCCATTTTTCTTGATCCCAGCACGACTTAAGCTGGCAGCTCTGCAAAAGAACAACTAATGCTGGGCGGTGGTGGCACATGCCTTTAATCCCAGCACTTGGGAGGCAGAGGCAGGCAGATCTCTGTGAGTTCGAGGCCAGCCTGGACTACCAAGTGAGTTCCAGGAAGGGCGCAAAGCTACACAGAGAAACCATGTCTCTAAAAACAAACAAACAAAAAAACCCAACAACCAAACCAAACAAACAAACAAAGAACAACTAAGAACCATAAAGAAAAAACAGGCAGCTCACAAGGAGCAGAACTAATGGTCTCATAATGGCTACATTCATGTTCATAAATTTTAAGGTATCTTCAAAGGGGGCTAAATGAATTTCAGGAGGACAATAAGTGTTGCACAGAGCCACTCCTGAAAAGTAGGTACTACACCAGCTTGAAGAGGATTGTGAAAATGAAAAGACTTAGCTGGCATGCTACTGTTAACAAATGGATGTCAGTGACCTTAGGGTTATCCTTAATCTCCAAGGTGTCTGGGTGACATGTTCACAAACATACTTGAAGAAGCAGTTACCATACATTACCTTCTTGAAACTGGGACCTCTTGGTCCCCCTTTTTCTTCTTGAAAATGGGACCTCTTGAAACTGGGAAACTTTTGCAGGGCAAAAGACACGGTCAATAAGACAAAAAGACAACCTACAGAATGGGAAAAGATCTTCACCAACCCCACATCTGACAGAGGATTGATCTCCACAGTATGTAAAGAACTTAAGAAACTAGACATCAAAATACTGAACAATCCAATTAAAAAATGGGCTAAAGAGCTAAACAGAGAATTCACAAAACAAGAATCACAAATGGCTGAAAGACATTTAAAGAAATGCTCAACATCCTTAATCATCAGAGAAATGCAAATCAAAACGACTCTGAGATACCACCTTACACCTGTCAGAATGGCTATGATCAAAAACACTAATGACAGTCAATGTTGGAGAGGATGTGGAGCAAAGGGAACACTCATCCACTGTTGGTGGGAATGCAAACTTGTACAACCACTGTGGAAATCAGTATGGCGGTTTCTCAGAAAATTAGGAATCGAACTACCTCAAGACACAGCCATACCACTCTTGGGCATATACCCAAGGAATGCACAATCATACCACAAAGATACATGCTCACCTATGTTCATAGCAGCACTATTTGTAATAGCCAGAACCTGGAAACAACCTAGATGCCCGTCAACTGAAGAATGGATTAAGAAAATGTGGTACATATACACAATGGAGTACTACTCAGCAGAGAAAAACAATGACATCATGAAATTTGCAGGCAAATGGATGGAACTAGAAAAAATCATCCTGAGTAAGGTAACCCAAACCCAGAAGGACAAACATGGTATGTACTCACTCATAAGTGGATACTAGATATAAAGCAAAAAACAATCAGACTGCAACCCACAGAACCATGGAGGCTATATATATAACATGGGGGACCCTAGGATGACTGTGGCTTATAATAAGTTTTGGTTTTACTCAATTCCTGAGCAAGCCTCAATGAAACATTTCACTATTAAGATAAGAATTTATACTGTATCAAGCTGATAACAGAAAAATAAAATTAAAAAAATAAAAAAAGGGAAATTTGAACTATTAAAAAAACAATCATTATGAAATTCTAATAAGTTCGTATGTATTGAATTCAACTTGTTCCTTGCTTTTGCTTGTCTCCCCCCACCCCATAGACCCTATTCCTTTTTCTAAACAGACTCCCTTCTGTTTCCACATCACATGAATTTTTTAAAGGTCTAGATTCCACACATTATAGGAAACACTTTGTATCTGCTTTTCTGAGTCTGGCTTATTTCACTTAAATGGATGATTTCTAGTTCCATTCATTTCCTGAAAATGATACAATTTTATTCATTTTTATTATACAAGAGCCAAATTATTTCTATGGTAGATGATAGGATTCTATTCTTAAAAGACTGTACATATTTCACCAGAAAACTTAGATTTGATAAAAACCTTTAGCTGGAGAGCAGGATATAATCATGGATTTTATGTGAGGGAGTAGTGTGTGAGTTTTCCTGAGGAACAACAAACAAACAAGTCTATCAAAGTCCATCTTGTGGAACCAAAGAGAGCATTGGGATTACATAGAGAAGCCTGCTGACCCCAAGGCAGCTGGATCAGTGAAAAGCCACCCCAGCATTGGTGATGGCTCATGAAAACTACAACCATTAGCTGTTAGCATGACTAGTGAGCAGCTTGACAGGGTGGATAGTCCTCTGATCATAGCCTCAGCTGTCAACTGACACAAACCTAGACATCTGTGGGAAGAGAAATCTCAGTGAGTCACGGTTTTCATCAGATTGGTTATGGGCATTTTCTTAATTGTTGATTGATGTGGGAGACCCCCGGGCCACAGTGGATAGCACCATCCCTAAATAGGTGGGCCTGGGCTGTATAAGAGAGTATCTGAGCAGTCCAGGGGTAGCAAGCCTATAAGCAGCATTTATGCACAGTTTCTGCTTCAGTTCTTGCTGCCAAGTTCTTGCTTGAATTCCTGTCCTGACTTCCCTTAATGATAGACAGTAATATGGAAGTGTAAGCCAAATAAACCCTTTCCTCTCCAAGTTGCTTTAGACAATTGTAGCACGAATCTTAAATAATCTTATTAATAAAAACAAACCCAGAGCTAGGTTTTGGGGTGAACACTGAAAGATCAGAGAAACAGAACCAGCTACAGCTAACCTCACCTCGCCAATTCCTCAGCTGATCTCATTTCCTCAAACTGGAAGCCTCTGTGTCCTCATCCAAGTGGATCTCAGCTGAACTGCTGCTCAAAAGACTAAAAGGTTAAAAGACTCTAGTTTCTGGTTTTCACGTCTTATATACCTTTCTGCTTTCTGTCATCACTTCCTGGGATTAAAGGCCTGTGTCACCATGCCTGGCTGTTTTCAGTGTGGCTTTGAACTCACAGAGATTCAGATGGATCTCTGCCTTCAGAATGCTAGGATTAAAGGCGTGTGTGCCACCATTTTCTGGCCTCTATATCTAGTGGCTGTTCTGTTCTCTGAGCTCAGATAAGTTTATTAGGGTGCACAATATATTGGGGAACACAATATCACCACAGACAATGGTATTTATCAAAGCAACAGAAAGCAAAATAAGACATTCCTCTTTCCCCAACAGTCCTTACTGTTTGTATAACCTTGGGGGAGAGGACCCTTGTAGATTTCGTAAGTTTCATGGACTTCTTGAGACTTGTGACTTGTTTACTTCCTGAGTCTTAATGAGCCTGGGATGAAATATTTCAAGTTGGAATTTTCTGGGTCTTAATGAGCCTCCCTTTAGGAGGCTAGAAATTCCTATGATATTGCTGTACAACAGGTGCCAAGGTCAGCAATTTGATACGACCTGCCCAACACTGAACAACTGTTCCAAAAACCAGGACTCTAACCCAGATATCTTCATGCTCAGAGTCACATTTTTCCTAGTTCAGTCACTTATTCTTGCAAAAGCATAGGACATAAAAGACACATATCATTTAAAATTATTTCTTTTATTTTTTTAAGGTTATGATATAATTACATCTTGTCTCCCTTCCCTTTCCTCTCTCCAAATCTTCCCATATAGCCCTCCTTACTAATATGTGAAATTTATAGCCCCTTTTCATTAATTGTTGTTATATTAATTTCATAATTAAATTAATTCATAATTGTTGTTATAAATACATTGTATATATATGATGTGTATGGATATGTATATACATATGTATTTCTTAATAATTGTGTGTTTAGATCTTACGAATGCTCTACCATCTTCCAAACTTAATAATATTTACATCCTGAGAGTACAAAGGGTAATGCTTTGAATGGTGCAGTGCTTCTCTTAGAATAAAGTACTAAGATACAAAGACTCTAGTTGCTTTGTTATTTTGATGAACAATATAGAAAAGAGACTTGAGGCAATACTATTTACCTTTAGAGCCAGTCAGTGGCTTGTGATGACAAGGGATGGAGCTATCCATCAGCTAGCATTTGACAATGCTCAGAGACATTTTGTTGTTATTATTTGAGACAGATTCTCACTCTCTCCCAGCCTCACCTTGAACTCACTGTGTTGCTAGCTGCAAACTCATGATTTTCCTGCTTCAGCTTCTCATATACTGGGGTCATTGACATATGCCACTATGCCTGGCTGGAGACAGCTTGAGGGTTGTAACCAGGTTGGACAGGTGGGTGCTACAGCAATTGGTAGTTAGAGAGCATGGAGATGCTGAAGATCATACAACATCTAGACTGACCTTGACAACGAAGAATTAATCAGTACAAAAAGGTCACCATTGTAGGGAATTAGAAACCCTGTAGTAAAGATGTATTACAAATATCCATATCTTTTCTTCCTGTTTTCCAATAAGGAGGTCTAACCTTATAGACTATTCCTTTGTAGTTTTCTCAGATAACCAGTAGACAGAATTTCTCAGATCTGGATAGGAATGTATTTGCAGCTTTGAAATGCTCTCCCTCATCACTAGAAAGAGACATCTCTAATAAGATCAACCAGCAGATGTGACATGTTCCACTGTCAAACTGTTGCCAATGTCTAATTGGCATTGCCTGAAATCTTTGATTAAGAGCTATGAGCAGTTAATTATGTATATCATTTTTACTTGAGTATGTTGTTGTAGATGATCACTGCCAACTGAAATGTAGAATATGTTACTTACTGTTTGATTGCAACCTTTTAAGTAATTATGGAATTAAGTCTCTCCTGTGAAAAATGAGATATTTGACTTTTAAAATATGGTAAACATTGACCTTGCATCTTGAGGTAATATATATATATATAATATCTATCTACCTGTCTCTATCTATCTATCTATCTATCTATCTATCTATCTATCTATCTATCTGGGTTGAATTGTGCATAATGTATGCTCACATTGTAGAAAGAGGAGAAGAGATGGTGCCTGTTATTTGTTGCATACATTCAGGTACTACTTATCATTGCAAATAGTTGCCATTAGCATAGAAGCATGCACTACAGTACTTCCAGGCAGAGAAGATTCAAGGGGTTTAGAATGGAGCCCAGAGTCAAGTGGCTGAGTAACAAATCATCGAGAACCATATTTATCTGATTTTGATCCATAAGCTAACCCACTTAAAAAGTTATTCCTGCTTAATAAATGATCAAGCCAATCAGCATGCACCTTCATTGTTCTACATTTGCAGAATTTATATAGTTAAAGTGAAGGTGGAAAAAAAACCTTCCAAATGCGACTGATTTTTACACATCTGTTCTTACCTTTTCTGGTATATTCAGAAATCATTTTATTGTTTTTGAAATATATAGCTTGGAGAACCTAAAGGAAAATTTGACTAGGGATTCAAAGTTTATCTACTAGGAGGAAGAGGCTGAAACCCATCACTGCAAGTATCAAATGATGAATTTATTGTAGTAGCCCAACAAATCCGTCATTTGGGAGATACTTGAAAAGGTAAGCGTAGCTATAAGCACCACATATGCTCCGGTACCTTGTTCCTGCACAGCTGGTGTGGACCCAGTGGGAATACCACCAGGAAGGGCCCCCGGAGATTGCCCATACACTGCTTCTTCCCTTTCGTCTTCTGATTCTCTCTCTGATCCAGAGGCCGTCTGACTATTGGAAGTCAGCTTCACACGGAGGGCATGATTCTCTTTCTGTAGTCTGTTGATTTCTGCCCGCATTTCTTGGATAACCTGCAGGAGTTGGATGCTAGCTTCCATTACCTCCTCTCCCAGACCAACCTTTTCTCATGAACCAGATACATAATCTACTCAGTGGGACAGGGTCATCCTGCCCATAAACAGTATATGCCACTTGAACAATGGAGCTCATGCCTCCCTGTACCATCTTTCAGCACCTGGGTAAGATTGTCCAAGGAGGTAAAGGATCTTCATGACTTATTCATCCTGGGTTTTGTTTTCCAGAATAGTACTTTTCTATTCTTCATTTCATATCAATCAACAGACATAGAATGCTGTTTGTGTCTGAGATAATGGAATATTTAAAAAAATTCCCAGTAAAGGACAGTTTCTTGTTTCCATCATTAATTCACCATCATGATTGCCATTCAGTCTTTTCTGTTGCCACATTCAGGATCAAATGGTCACATGATCACCAGCTGCTGCAAGTACATCAAAATTGTCACACGAACAATTCTTTGTTTTTGTTTTTGTTTTCTGAGGCAGGGTTTCTCTGTGTAGTTTTGTTGCCTGTCCTGGATCTCGCTCTGTAGACCAGGATGGCCTTGAACTCACAGAGATCCACCTGACTCTGCCTCCTGAGTGCTGGGATTAAAGGCATGTGCCACCACAGCCCGGCCAATTCTTTGCTTTGTAAAATACACTGTAGATCTGCATTCTGGGACAAATTACTAATTTTGACACATGTTGGTTAGGAAAAGCTGATGTTAACCACAGGGTGACATATGAACTAACTATAGGGATATTATTGACATGTGTTAATGGTAATTGTGTATAGCTTCCTCAAGATAGGCAGGTTTCTGTCCATACAGATACATTTGTGCTGTTATTGGCTTTTAGGATGTTTTCTTGGCAGAGGTTTTCCAGGGACATTTTGGAACGTGAGAAGATCCAGAGTGAGCATTAATTTTGAATGGGAAAGGCATAAGGCAGCTACAGCTTTCATTACCCATTTTCTCAACAGGTTTCTTTGTTGGGAATGAAAAGTACAGTCCTAAATAGCATAGTCTCTAATGGCAATATTTAGAAATTCAATGAACATAAATAAGCTTCTCAACTGAGTGAAAATTGATTAGAACACTATTTTCTTCTTCTTCCTCTGTATGTTGACACTTTCTGTCCATCCTAATAGACATTTGTTGACTGACCCAATGCTTTAGCTAGGGATGAATGAACCGAGCTTTACTGCTCTTTTTTACTAAACAAATTTACCTTTGAATACTATTTATTTATGTATTACCAGTACTGGGGATTGAACCCAGGACCTTGTGAATGGTTGGCAAGCACTCTACTAACTAGATACAGTCCCAACCAATACATCCTTTTGTATGTTCAAATTTTAGGATATGTTTATTCAAAACTTAGTCTATGAAAACAAGTAGGCTGTCCTGACACGTTTTTTTTCTATTTTAATGTGAATGAATTTTAGCAAACACTTATGTATGAGGCTCTCTAGAGAGTACACAAGTGGATAATGGAAATGACCATAAAGTAAAATGGGATTCGAATGGTGGCCTAGTCTAACCACCACTGGATGTTCAGATCTGTTTCACAGTCTGTCTGTAATGTACCCCATCTTTGAGTACTTGTATTTTAAGAGAGTACTTTTTTTTTTGTTACTTGTTTTTTGGTATGGAGGCTGTATGTCACTAGCCTAGTTTGGACTCAGACTTTATATGTAGCTGAGGGTGACCTTGAACTCCTGATTTCCCTGCCTTTACATACTGGGATTACACGACCACACTTGGCTTTAAGGGTTCTAGGGATCAAACACAGGACATCATGGATGCTAAGCAAATAGTCTACCAGCTGAGTTACAGCTCCAGCTGTATCTTGCTTTTTAGCTACCCTCTATGTGCTTGTTTTCAGACAGTCTTCTTGGAAGCAGTTGGTAACACATCTCACCTTTGTTTTTATGAAATTCTTGCTCTAGTACAGTGGTTCTCAAACTGTGGGTCTTGGCCTTTTTGGGGGGTTAAATGACCTTTTCACAGGGGTCACCTAAGAACATCAGAAAACACACATACTTCAATTATGATTCATAATAGTAGCAAAATTACAATTGTGAAGTAGCAAGAAAACTAATTTTATGATTGGGGGTCAGCACAACAAGAGGAACTGTATCAAGGGGTCACAGCATTAGAAAGGTTGAGTACTACCGCTCCAGCAGGTTTCATGAGTCTCTATTCTCCAGAACCAACATTGCCTATTTCTTCAGCTATTTATTGTTTAATGTGGTTTCAAGGGTATTAAGTGCATTGTAGACACTCTTTTTAAACACACTATGTATCAATAGGCCTCTTGAACTAGGCTATCCAGCTATAAAGACATTCTTCTGAAGGCATCTATCATAGAACCTGTAGCATGAATCTTAAAGAGTCTTAGTAATAAAAACAAACCTGGAGCCAGGTACTGGGGTAAACGCTGGAAGATCAGAGAAGCAGAACAAGCCACAGCTTCCTCGCCTTGCAATTCCTCAGCTGATCTTGTTTCCTCAGATTGGAAGTCTTTGTGTTCTTATTCAAATGGATCTCAGTTGAACTGCTTCTTGAAAGCCTGAAAGCTTAACCAGCCCTAGTTCCTGGTCCTCACACCTTATATACCTTTCTGCTTTCTGTCATCACTTCCTGGGATTAAAGGCTCTTGTTACCATGACTGGCTGTTTCCAGTGCGGCCTTGAACTCACAGAGATCCAGACGGATCTCTGCCTCTGGAATGCTAGGATTAAAGCATGTGTGCCACTATTTTCTGGCCTCTGTATCTAGTGGCTGTTCTGTTCTCTGACCCCAGATAAGTTTATTAGGGTGCACAATATTTTGGAGAACACAATACCACCACAAGAACCTGTATTGTGTTATAGGAAATAATATTCTAGAAAATATTCTATACAAGTGAGTTGTAAAATTATATCCAGTATTGAAATTATATTTCACTTTGTTTTCAGCAGCAACATAGGACACAAAATAATGTATAACTATTGGAAATTACAAGAGAGTTATAGTCATAAACAATTTGATTATATGTCTACAAACAGGAAAAAATGAATCCAAAATTTTATTCTGCCACAGAATAAATACTTAAAAAGTCGGTAATTTTCCTAAGTACTACCAATAACTATGTAGAAAAAAACAATTGAAAAGTATCCCAGTGACAAGAGTTCTTCACATGTAAAACACAAAAGGATTTTCTTTATAGTGTTTGGTGTTTGTGCAATGAAGAAAACGCTAGCATTTTACAGAGGCATACAAAAGAACATAAGAAAATGGAATCTGTTCCTGGCAAGAAGACTGTAGATTTTAAATAATTTTAAATAATTCATACATTTCATGAGAGCCCAACCAAAATCCCAATGGGACTTGTAAAACTGACAAAATCATTCTAAGGGTCATCTGGAGACAATCGTTATGCAGCGTCTGCTAGTGAAGCCTTTTTTTTTTTTTTTCAGAGACTTATCTAGTTAGATTGTCAACACAATACAAAACTATGATGACGATATAGTAATATTCATGAGTTCACAGTCAAGATAAAGTTAAAAACAATTCTGAGAAAAAAATACATGAGGAGAAATGTGGAAGAAATCCAGACTTCTGGGTAATTTGGGATATTAAAGTAATGAAATACTTATCTTTGGAGGGGCCTAAGAAGTTAGTAAAAATTTTGGAAAATAAAATAAAGAACCCTCTACAGACTTGATAGTTATAGTGTTTTTTAAATGAACAATTTAGCAATAAATATGAAGCATTTAAAGAAGTTTTACTAGGAATAGGGAGTTGGTTCAGTCAGTAAAGTGTATACTATGGAAGCATAAAGACACAATTGCACAACACACATGTATGTATAGCACATGTACACAAGTTCTTAACTGTAAAGTATTAAATTCCATCTAAAATTTTTGAATGCACTACAAATCAATAACAAGACCTTGGATATAATCTAAATGTTCAAACAATGATAATAAATAATCAAAATGTAGCTATACAACAAAACAGTATTCTGGACCTCAAAATGCTGAATGAAAAATGTAGTACCCAATGGTATATGGAGTGAAACCTAAACTTTGTAAAAAAGATTGAAAAGAAATATCCAAAAGGAAAATCATTCTTATCTCTGTGTGATATGATTTTGTTTGGTTTTTATGCATATATGTATGCCACCTGTCCTATTTACTTTTTCTTATAGTGAAATGACACTATTATCAGGACAATTTACAGAAGAAAAGATTTATTTGGGGCTTACAGTTTCAGAGGGTGAGAGTCCATGACCATCACGGTGGGGAGTAGGGCAGCAGGCAGACGAGCATGATGCTGCAACAGTAGCTGAGTGCTTACATCTTACTCTACAAACACTGGACATGCAGATTCTACTGATCTGTTATCTGTCTATCTATCTATCTATCTATCTATCTATCTATCTATCTATCTATCTATCTATCTAGTTTTATTCCCCAATAGTTATCACAAGGGTTTTTTGTTTTGTTTTGTTTTTTTGGTTTTTCGAGACAGGGTTTCTCTCTGTAGCTTTGCGCCTTTCCTGGAACTCGCTTTGGAGACCAGGCTGGCCTCGAACTCACAGAGATCAGCCTGCCTCTGCCTCCTGAGTGCTGGGATTAAAGGCGTGTGCCACCACCGCCCGGCAATCACAAGGGTTTTTAAATGGTCACGAAAATAAAACTGGTTAAACTCTGTATATTGTTGTATGGGCATCAGGATCTTATGATTGAGAGCTACTTATTTTTAAGCATGTAGATAACTTATAGTATAGATGTCCAGGTCACCTTCGGATACCCATAGAGCCAATCCTCTTATCTTCGTTACCCAGTGAGTCTCCTGCCCTCAGTCTCTAGCATAAGTTAGCACCGTGAGAAGGGAGTAGATGTTCAGCTCTTTCAGATCCAAAGGCAAAGTTTCAGTGGGCACTTCCTTGCTTTGGGATGTCTGGTTTTTCAGCGGAGAGAGAGGTTTGGAACCAAAACTGTCTTTCTTCCTACTTGCCTCAAATAAATTATGCTATAAAATTTCCTTTTACTGAACATAAATCATGCCTCACAAAATCCTGGGAATAAGTTTGACTAGAGGTTTCCTTACCTACCAGAACCTTCTAGGTGAATCACTAACAGAAGACAAGCAAGGTCAGAAGAGAACACAGGGCTTTTGACTGGATCATTACCACTCAGTCACATCAACTTCCACGCAGAGATATCCAATTGCCTTACCCTCGATGACACTGTAGGAAAAAGTCGCTTGCATGAAATTGTGTGTCTTCCTTTTCAAGCAGACACTTATCTTTCTGCCATAAAATATTTAAACAGCTCCTGAGAAATTCCACTTGCATGGTCATTGCTGAGGATTCACTGTGACCTTGAACTTGATATACAGCTATTGTCATACTGATTTCCCTGGTGACCAGAAGCATCTGCTGTTGCAGTGAGTCCAGACTCAGGACCACATTTGACGGTTTGCCATTCTGCTGTCATTTAGACATTTGAAGACTACACAGTGGCAAAGCGATCATGTGGAAAGGAAAATGGAAAGTTGATGGACATAATGCCCATGACCTGGGGATAAGTCAGCGGAAGAGATGCTTAAGGTTGGCCTGGGTCACTTCACATGAAAGAGATTAACTATCTCCCTGTGCAGCCAGATGTGAGATGGTCTTGGCTTGGGCAGCTTTTGGCACTTAAAGAGACTTCTTTGGACATAGGCACGGAAAGAACACTATTCGCTGATAGACAGCTGTGACCTGCAGTGAGTTTGTATAAAGAATAAGTGTTTCAGTCCCCACTCTGAGACTGACACACATGGAAAAAATATTGAAGGGATAAAACAGGAAAGTGAGGAGATCTGAGGCCATAACTTAAAATATAAGCATTGGAAAAAGCATGAGTCAAATGTCCTCAGAAACAAGGTGAATAAGATAAATTAATGGGAATGATGAGCTAGACAGCTACTGAGCTCCAACTACGCTTTACCATGAAGGAATGAAGTTCTATTATTTACAGTCCCATCTGTCCCCTTTTCGAATGAGGTCTCATGTAGCCCAGGCTGGCTTGGAATTCACCATATAGCTAAGAATGGCCTTGAGCTTCCAATTCTCCTACCTCCAAACACTGAGTGCTGTGATCACAGGTGTGTGCTACCACACACCACTATCCCTTGTTTATTGGGTTCTGGAAATTGAACGTAGGACCTTGTGTATGTTAGGCAAGCACTTTGCAAATTGAGCCACATCCTCAGCCCCTCAAAAACTGGGAATCCAAATTCTGCAAGATATCCACATTTTAAACAACAGGCAACTTATTCACCTTTTTACAGTGTACTGCAGAAAGCCTATAAAACAAGTTAATGGGGATGGATTAAGTTTCATGGCTTCCTATTGGAGACTTCCAGGAGGCAGGCAACTTCATTTTCCCTATGTGATACGTCGTGGACTAAATGTTTGTTCCTCTCCCATGGCCAAATTCATATGTTGAAATCCTATCTACCCTTCTGACCATATTAGAGGTTGAGACCTTTGGGAGATAAAGGACAAATATTTTCTATTAGCTGCATGTAGGAGGGTAGGGGACCCAGGCAGAGTGTGTGTGTGTGTGTGTGTGTGTGTGTGTGTGTGTGTGTGTGTGTGTGTGTGTTACCCATACCCAGAGACTCCCATTCCAACCTGATGCATATTAGCATTTCCTTAAATATTAAATTGATTTATATTGGTCTCTTACTTCTTAATACTTATGTATCATATGCAAAAGTATGAAGTGAAACTCCAGTGCTTCAAGAGACTTTAAGTTATAAGAAATAGCAGCAATCTTGGGAGTAATATCACTGTTTTATGCTTGTGCAGTACATTAATACAATACAAAGCATTTTAAATACACTGTTTTGTTTTATCTGGTGGACATCTCTTTCAGTTGGGTGCTATTTTGTGTCATGATTGAAAATGAATGAGCTTTACAGCCTGATATCTTTGGGTTGAAATTGCATGTGTGGTACTTCCTAGGTAGAAAGCTCTTATGAATTGAATGTCCCCCAAATATATATGTTGAAACCCTAGTTTCTGGTATAGCTGTATTATGTGGAAATAAATAGGGCCTTTAAGGAAGTCAATGAGACCATAAAGGTGATGCCCTGATCTTATAGGATTAATGCTCATGTTAGAAGTGGCTCCAGAGAGCGCATGCCTCCTTTATCTGTCTACAGAAAGAGGAAAGTCTACATGAGGACATAAAAAAAAGAGATCATCAGCAGAAACAAAAATTTCCATCACCTTAATTGTGGCTTTACAGCTTCCATACCTGTAAGAAATTCAGTGTCTTTAATGAGAGATGCTGTCTGTGGTATTTTCTTATTGAAAGATGATTAGTTTTTAATATAACTTTAATTACAATAGAATTACATCACTTCCCCTGCTTCCTCCATCTAATCTCCTCTAGTTACCCTCCCTTGAACCCCTTCCATGTCCCTTCCCACTCTGAAGTTGATAGCTTCTTTTTCTTTGATTAGTAGTGCTACAATCATGTAATTATATATGTTTTTAACAGAATGGCTTTGGATAGACATTTAGAGTTCCATGTGCTATAGTCATCATTTTTTTTGTGTGTTGAAATTTAACTCTAAGTTATTTTTAAAGACATGGTTATATCATTTAATAACTGAGACACATCTGTACCATGGTGATAACAGGAATGAAGTCATATTTTGTTCATTCACTTTATTCAGCGCTCTGCTGGGCAGTGAACTCTTCAAAGAGATCATCACTGTCTAAAATAGCTGTCCTTGTCATACCACGATTCTTCACCTTGGTTTATTTTTCTTCCTGATGAAAGGTCCATATGACAGAAAATTTATTTATTTACTCATTATGTCATTATGTACCTTTTCTAGTAGAACATAGACACTGTGATTGTGGGCTTGGTCGGTCTTGTCTTTAGTGGATCCACAAATGTGAGGAAAGTAGCTGCCCCACAATAAGTTTCAATGAATATTAGCTAACTAAATGGCTTCTGAGAAGATTAGTGGGATATACGTGCATAGATTCTTACACATTATCTCACATCAGGTCCTCAAATTGCAGTAGTCATGATGAAGGGAGGGCGTTTAACCTCAAAATTTATTCATGCATTTTTAAGCACCAATCATTGACTTAATTCCTTTTTTTTTTTTTTTTTTTTTTTGAGACAGGGTTTCTCTGTGTAGCTTTGCGCCTTTCCTGGAACTCACTCTGTAGCCCAGGCTGGCCTCGAACTCACAGAGATCCTCCTGCCTCTGCCTCCCAAGTGCTGGGATTAAAGGTGTGTGCCACCACTGCCCGGCAACTTAGTTCCTTTCTATTGAGAATTCCTGTAGCTTGATTTTTCCTGCCTGGCCCACGGTCAGGGCAAATCTCTCTCATCCGCCAGTCCCACAGCCATTCAGACCCAACCAAGTAAACATAGAGACTTATATTGGTTACAAACTGTATGGCCGTGGCAGGCTTCTTGCTAACTGTTCTTACAGCTTAAATTAATCCATTTCCATAAATCTATACCTTGCCACATGGCTCATGGCTTACCGGCATCTGTACATGCTGTTTCTCATCATGGCGGCTTGCAGTGTCTCTCTCACCCAGCTTCCTGTTCTCTCAATTCTCCTCTCTGTTAGTCCCGCCTATACTTCCTGCCTGGCCACTGACCAATCAGTGATTTATTCATTGACCAATCTGCAACACATTTGACATACAGACGATCCCACAGCATTTTCCCCTTTTTTTTTTTAAAAAGGAAGGTTTTAACCTTTACATATCTCCAAAGTCAGCTTGGTATATTTGGGCGTAGCTTCTCTTATTACTTTCTGCTGGAGGGGGGCGCTGTATCTTATGGGGACACAAAGAATATTTTAGGATTATGGAGCAGTCCATGAGGGTGTATCATCTGAGCCAGTTGCCTTGAAACGGTTTTGGATGTTGGATCATCTGGGCCATGGTGTCATCGGAGACCTTTCAGGGGGTCTTGGCTGGTCAAACCTGATGTATCTTAATCTGGAACAAACCCATAGCCTCTGGCTTTCTGTGGAAACAAAAGCAGAGCCTCCTTTTCAAAGCAACATATCCTTACATCCAAATTTTGAAGTCAAGGTACCTTTAAAATATACATTTTGGCATAACTCAACAGCTTTTGTAATCAAATGTTTTTTTTTAGTTATGAATATCAAAGAGAACATAATCCAGATTCTTTGTGTGGTAGCCATCTTTACGTGGCTTATTTTTTTATATTAGCTTGAGCCTATTGCTTTGAACTGCAGCCTTCTAAGCCTGAAAGGGTGTTGGCGCTGCTGGCTTTGCCCACTTCAGCTTCCCAACATGGCGGTGATACGTTTTCCACCAGCTCTGGGAGCCATCAACTCTCAGAAATAGTGGGTCTATGCTTCTATCAAAGCAGTGTGTAGCCCAGAAACCTCTTTTTTTTTTTTTTGTACTAGCAAAGGCTAAATCCATCATATAGCTTAATGTGCCATTTGCAGAGGCCTCATTTCTGTCATATTGTAGGTCGAGCATGCACGCCAGGAACCCGCCATAGTAGCTCAAACATGTAGGCTGCCGCTAGCTTGAAAGAGACAATTAGGAGCTGTTTTTAGCTCCATTTTAGAATCTTTTTATTCAGGTTTTAGGTGGAAACTCTTGCCCCACGTTGGGCACCATTTGTAGCTTGAGTTTTCCTGCCTGGCCCACGGTCAGGGCAAATCTCTCTCATCCGCCAGTCCCACAGCCATTCAGACCCAACCAAGTAAACATAGAGACTTATATTGGTTACAAACTGTATGGCCGTGGCAGGCTTCTTGCTAACTGTTCTTACAGCTTAAATTAATCCATTTCCATAAATCTATACCTTGCCACATGGCTCATGGCTTACCGGCATCTGTACATGCTGTTTCTCATCATGGCGGCTTGCAGTGTCTCTCTCACCCAGCTTCCTGTTCTCTCAATTCTCCTCTCTGTTAGTCCCGCCTATACTTCCTGCCTGGCCACTGACCAATCAGTGATTTATTCATTGACCAATCTGCAACACATTTGACATACAGACGATCCCACAGCAAATTCCTAAACAAAACACATGAGCATCAGCACAAGGACATAGACACAATCAGAAGTTGGGTAAGGTCTAGATCATTTGAAGGCAGCAGATCTTCTGGAAACCTAATCATGTCTTTCTGTTACTAGCCGCTGGGATGGAATCCAGAAGTCCCATCATCTTTTCAGAAGCAGCCAACCATGTAGCTTAGAGGATTGGAGAAAAGAGAAGCAAAGCAATACCAATTTAAGCCATGACATTTTGGGGTAGTTCATCATGCTGCAGAAGGTAACTAACAGTTACAACAGGTCAGAAATCAAGAGAGGAAGCTTCTCTGGGCTGAAGAAGGACATAACCTGTGTGTTCAGCAGGATGAATGTCTTCAAGGGCTCATATATATATATAGATGCCTCTTGATGTGTTCATGGTCAGAACCCTTAAGAGAAAATCCTAAAAGCTTCAGGTGAAGAAGGAATCCCAAGATTCTGGATGCTTGTAGGAAAAGAAATGATCCTCCAAGCCCTGGGATAAAGTAATTTTGAATTTTGAATTCTTGATCCAGCCCAACACTCATTTGTGTATGAGAAAGTGATGAAAAAAAAAAGAGATTTTTCAGACCTGCTAAGACTCTGAAAGATTATCATTTACATGTGTCACGAGAAAGACTGAGTTAAGGATATGTTGCAACAATTGAAAAACTGAATCAGGATAGAATAAAATCTGAGTTGTAAGAATCAACAGGTAAATAAACCAGTGAGATGCTGAACTGTTGTATTAATCTTTGGTGTTCAATATAAAAAAGTAATAGCAACTTAATTATGACATTAAATATTCTAGGATGATGAAGTGCTAAGAGTCTTTTCACGTTTTGGGAAAATGCAGATATGACTCATTCCATACATTTACAGAAAGATACAGATGCAGATAAATCTGATAAACATGTGAAGGTCAGCACTGGAAAAACAGAACAAGATTCATGTATTCTAAACTATAGAAATAAAATTTACACCATCATAAGTTAAATGCTGGTAATTAGAAAAGAAAAGATACCCCCAGGAAAGTAGGTCTAATCATGTCTTTATTACCTTAGTTATGGACTCTTTTCACAGTACTGCTTAAAATGGGGCATTGTTGGGGGGTGAGCAGTTCAATCTAGCTAAACGTTGGTTACAGTGGAAAGGCTTAAAATGGGAGAAAGTTTTTGGGGCCTCAATCTTAGACAAAGAACTCCAGACAACTGGTGATTACTGAAAGCGGGAGAAATGGTCTTCCTAGGGATGAAACCCCCTCGGCGGGCTATCCAATACCAACCGGTCATCCCTGAGATCATATACACACAGGTAATAGATTGAGAGGTTGTATTTGTGTATTCAGAAGTGTGTGTGTGTGTGTGTGTGTGTGTGTGTGTGTGTGTGTGTGTGAAAAAGAGGCCATGAATTTGAAAGGAGAAAGGGGGATGCATAGAAAGGATTGGAGGGAAGAAAGGAGAGGGGGAAATGATGTAATTACATTGTCATTTTTAAAAACTTGAAAAAATTATTAAAAAAACCAAGTGACATAGACAACCTAACCACAGGAGTAAGGACAGTGATGTTCCAGTTCTTGTAGCCCAGCACAGTTGAATGAACACAAATGCTTTCTCTGCACTGTCCTCAAAGCTACTCTAAAGAGAAGGACACATGGTTCTAGAAAGACCATGAAGAGAAAAGGGTGACAAAACTTTGAAGCTAAAAATCAGGTTAAAATTGATTCCCAGAACCCACATGGTAGCTCACAACCATTTATAACTCTAGTCCCAGAGGACCTTACTTCCTATTCTGACCTCTGAGGGCACCAGGCATGCATGTAGTACACAGACATACATGTAGACAGCACCCCCATACCAATACAATAATAGATAATTAAATTAATAAATAAATTAATTTATTAACAAATTAATTAAATGACAACCGACCTGGCAGTTTATAGGAAAGCTCACATGGAAGCTGAGATCAAAACTCTAGATGGAGTCCTTGAAACCGTTCCTTCAACAGCAGGACCTGTGACTTAGGAAGCATCCAATGGCTATGGACATGCAGATATGGCATGATCCAGTGTATGGTATGTACATCTGTGTGGGGTCACCCAGGAATGAATCCCCCCAACGGAGAGGCTTGTGCTGCTTCTGTACCAATCTCTTTCTCTGTCTCCGACTGTCTCTGTCCTTCTCTCCCACACACATACATACAATTGTACAAATGCTGAATTTAACATGAGTTCATAATACCTCACTGTGACTTTGCCTAGGTAAGAAATAATAAAAAGAAAACTAGGGAAGTCTATTGTGAAAGGCAAGAGATGAAACCAGAATAAAAATACCTGAAATGAGCATAAACAATAAAGGGAAAAGAAGGCAAATATTTTTAATGAACATGCCTGAAAGAATATGTGAAGAATAGTATTAGTAAACTATATAGTTTATTAAAATAATAAAGATAATAAAGAAATGAGAAGTTAAAGCTTGACAATAAAACAGCAGAGACCTGTAGCTCTTAGTCTCTCAAGACAGTTAATTACCAAGAGTAGAGATTTCCGTTCCCACTGCAAAGAAGTTGACCCTATTGGAATTACAAAGCACCCATGTCCCTAAGAGGAAATAAAATTATTAAAAAGTATTGACAAAGTTCTGGGATTGACATAACAATCTTCAAATGGAAATCTATACCTCAAATGAATATATTTAAATGTATTTACTGATCTTATTTAATTTTCCTCCTTGGTTCACAGACAAACTGTTCCAAGCTGTCCCTGAGTGTAACAAGTGTAACTATGTGGTGGAGTTCAACTGATAGGATGTGCACAGTTGTCGTTATGCCCTGTCTTTGTTAGAGTTCCTATTGCTGTGAAGAGACACCATGACCATGGCAATGGGGTGGCTTACAGTTCAGAGGTTCAGTCCATTATCATGGTGGGACACGGCGGCCTGCTGGCAGACATGGTGTTGGAGAAAGAGCTCAGAGTTCTACTTCTTGATCTGCAGACAACAGGAATCGAACTGAGACACTGGGTGTGGTTTGAGAACATGCAAGACCTCAAAGCCCACCTCCACAGTGACACACTTCCTCTAACAAGGCCATACCCACTCCAACAAAGCCACACCTCCTAATAGTGTCACTTCCTATGAGCTTATGGGGGCCAATTACATTCAGCCTACCACAACCGTCAAACAGATAAGATCATAAAAATTTAGATGGTGATTAACATTAGGAAGAAACTACTGAGAGAATGTTCTTTGGAGATGATAGTCAGGGTCAGCCTTTCTGAAATATTACAACCCTCAGGAAGCTCAGCCAGATTGTCAAAGGCCTTGCAAACCTCCCAAAGGTGATTGTCTTAAACGCTTTTATTTATTTGTTTGTATTTATTCATTTTGAAGGTTTAAAAATGTGTTTGGGGCTATAAAGTAGAGAGTGGATTAGAGTAGACGATAAGTAGCTGGTAAGAAATCTGAGGGAAAGGGAGGATTTAGGATAGTTTTTGCGGTTCATGAAATGTAGAGTCAAGAAGGGAATTTCTGCTAGAGGTAATATTTTAGTGGTTTTCAACACCAAACTTAGCAGCGATCTCTTTATGCTCTCTTTGCAAGGATCCTGTTTGCCGGACAACTTCACTGCTTGTATTAGGAAAACAGACTTTCTTTTCAAGAAGTATTAACCATGGCTGATTATTTTAAGTGCTGAGACACCCTTAGATTTATCTGAGGATGAACTGTCTAATTGCGATTTCTGATCGAATCTCTGTTGTGGCACAGAGCTCTTATCCCAAATAGAAGAGATGAACTATTACACTTGGTTCTTTCATTGGTTTCTACAAGAGACTGTTCGAAATGAACTGCAATTTTGTCTGCTGCTTTGTATTAGAACAAAGAAAGTTGTTCGTTCCCTAGGCTACTAGGGTGTGTTGAACAAAGCAAAAGGGAGCAGCAGTTTTCTCTGAATTTATTTAAAAAAAATAAAGAGCAGATACTCTGCTGGTAGGAAAGGCAATAAGAATGCCCGCCCATTCAGTTCTTGAAAGGGATGGCTAGTGTGCTTACAAACAGGCCCTGCATCTGCTTCTTCTGAAAGCATGAATAACACAAATGGTGGAAGCATTTGACGCCAGAGCCCAAGCTGATGCTGTCGCTGAGATGAGGTGGTCACACAGTCTGTCTGGGCTAGAAGTCCTTGGACAGTTTCTAGTCTCGTAGTAAGCTTGTGTGAGAAACAACCAGATATGGCAGTGGCTTCACAGGGCAGTGGGGTCATCTGGCCTTGGGGCTCTTATACACACTGACGAGTTGGGCAGGGTTCTCATTTTGAAATATCCAGGAATTGGGGGGCGGGGCGGTGTGCGCTCCGAGTCCACCGATAGAGGGGCTCCTCGGAGCACCCGGACGGACCTGCGCGGGTCTCTGTGTTCTTCCGTCCTTGGGTTCCTGGATTCCGAGCCTCCTGGATCCCTATCTCAGCCAGTAGCTGAATTACTTCAGCTGCTTTCATTCTCTGTGCACCAGGAATCTGAGGTCCAGGAGTACCAGCAGCAAAGATGCCTAACGAGCCACGCCCTCCTTATCCTGGAGGCCCTATAGCCCCACTACTAGAGGAAAAAGTAGAGCCCCACCTACTCCAGGCGGCACACCTCCCAGTGGTGATGCGGCCGCCACCAGGCATGCCACTGCCCTCTGCTGACATTGCTCCCCCACCTTATGAGCCACCGGGTCATCCGATGCCTCAGCCTGGCTTTGTACCCCCTCACATGAATGCAGATGGAGCCTACATGCCTGCAGGTTTCTACCCTCCTCCAGGCCCTCACCCACCCTATGGGCTATTATCCACCAGGACCCTACCCACCAGGGCCCTATCCTGGCCCTGGGGGCCACACGGCCACAGTCTTGGTCCCATCAGGGGCAGCCACCACGGTGGCAGTGCTCCAGGGCGAGATCTTTGAAGGTGCACCCGTGCAAACAGTGTGCCCCCACTGCCAGCAGGCAATCACCACCAAGATCTTCTGTGAGACTGGCCTGTTGAACTTCGTACTGGGTTTCTTCTGCTGCTTCATGGGGTGTGATCTGGGCTGCTGCTTGATCCCTTGCCTCATCAATGACTTCAAGGATGTGACACACCTGTGTCCCAGCTGCAAAGCCTACATCTACACATACAAGCGCTTGTGCTAACGGAGCTAGACTTGGACTCCCCCATCTAACAGTCTGGCCCCATGTGCTTTTCTTCCCGTGCTCAGTGGTTACTACCCCTCAGCCCTGACGTAGGGTTGGAAGTTCTACCACTGTCCTCTGGAAATCTTGTCCTCACCTTGCCCTTTCCTGAGCATCCAATTCTTCCAGCAAAAATTCCATTGGATTTAAGGCCAAGAGCCAGTGGGTGGCATGGGAGTGGCACTGATCTTTAGTGTTGCATGGGCATTTGTAATCCAGAAGATAAGCTGGAGAGGGTCTCTTACTGGGGTCCTCATTCCTCCTTTCTGCATAAGGTCCAGGCCTGGTCCTTACTCTTCCTGGGACCAAAAGCACCCAGAGCATTAATAGGTCCCAGACTGGGGCCTACAGTGAGGGTTGTGCCTGGAACCACAGTTGCTTCTGACCTGCTGGAATGAGGTCAGGGCATCACCTAGAGTTAAGTGGACCCAAGCAAGACAGGGACTTAAGGCCTGGGTTTATGTGGAGTATGTTGTCTGGGGTGCCAAGGGTGGAGTAAGAAAGAAATAATGACTGTCAACTCTGGGCCTCAGAACTCTCAGGTATGGAAACTCAGGACTTACACCACTGTCCAGGAGCTACAAGAGCTCCCTAGTATAAGGCAAAAACAACACTGGGCTAGTTAAAGCCCTGGTAGCTAAGAAGAACTTGCCCTTGTTCTCACCTAGCTTACTTTGAGTCAGTCAACGTGCAGCTCTCCTTTCCGGCCACACCTCTGTGAACCCCTACATCTTTTGTGAACCCCTCCATCTTCTGGGGCCAGAAAGAATGAATGCCCATGAGCCTGTCCTGTTTACTTTTACGTCTGTGTTGTGTTTGGGTGCAACTTCTGCCTGGTGGCTTACTGACAGATAGCCGATCAGAAGAGCCTCCTTGTCGGTTCATTGGTCTCTGGAGTAAGTGCCAGTCTTTTGAACCGTAGTTGACTTGCTTCCCTATTGGGGCACTTAGGTAGGGACAATTGTGGCAATGGGCTGGGGATCAGGAAGGAGTCACAAGTGGTGGGGGTGTCCTAGGGACATGAGTCTTGCCCAGGGTGTAAACCCAAACTTGTCTATTTCCTGAATGGTCTGTGAATATGCCCACATGGATGCTGTGTCCTGTTGCTGTCCCTCTCCTGGTCTCACACTACCAACTGCATGGCCTCCTATCACTGTGAACTGTGGCCTGGTGCCAGTTTGTAGTTTCATTAAATGGGCTCTTTCACTCCCCTGCCCTGGGCCTCTGCTGTCTTGCCTGGTTTCCTTCTTTTCTGAGGGACAGGGTGGGACTACATACAGGTAGTCTACTGGCAGGCAAGAGATTGGGCCTGGGAAACAACACATGTTTAAGAACCCAATTATACCAAACCAGAATTAGATACAGACTTGCCCTAGGGGGACCCAGCTGTTCTGGGCCAGGGAGGTTTTGGTTTCAGCATAGGTTTCCACCATTTACATAATTAGGTGTTCAGGCTGCAGAGCCTGAGAACTGGAGCCCTGTTCTAGCTTAGCGACCTTCTAACCTGAAGGTGTTGCTCTTTGGTCCTTAAACAAGACAGCACTACTGGACTGAGACCTCATAGTCTGAAGATAAACACCGAAGTCTGGCATTCAGGCTCTGAACCAGGTTGGCCTTGGGAAAACGGACCATCTCAGCTGTGAAGGTGGTGAGCTCCCCTTTCAAGAGTTTCCCTGCTGTTTTACCATTTTTTTTTCACACAAGACTTTTACAGGAATAGAGTCCTACTAATAAAAATATTTAACTTAAAAAAAAGCGCAATATCCAGGATTAAAAATCAGGGAAAAGAGTTGGTTTTTGGTTCACTTCTGGTTTACTTTTAATTAATTTTGTTCTAGTTTTGGTTCAGTGGGCTTTTCTATGAAATTTTGGTAATGACTATGGAGATGTAGAAGCTAAAGTTAACTGGATATACAGACTTTCACTGTCTTTGTGATGTACTAAAGTGCCTCCCATAAATTAACAGTTTATTCTTGTTTGTATTCAATTCAAATGCTTAGTCTCTGGACATGTTTATAAATTAAGCAAATGGCCATGGGTTTGTATAGATAACTATTCATCTGCTCAACCAAGGTTCAGGTCAACTCCAGATTTAAGGAGAAAAACACATCATTATTGTCTAGAGTCTTGGTCATTAACTGTGTGACTTTGTGGCATGTTGGCTTGCCTCTACTGGATGTGCCTCCCATCAGTCTGGAAGCCCTGGCAAGGCCTTTCTCTCTATTCTCAGTCTGTGTGTGTGCAGCTGCTGGAGTGTTCTGAGGGCAGGGAAAGGATAAGACTCACATTTCTAACTTATTTGATACTACTTATTTTCACAAACAAGGACAGAAAGTCCTTGAGCCCGCTGACTTGTCCAGCCCTTGGGAGGGGAGACAAAAGGAGGTGTGGTGGGCTTAGTGAATTCTGGATGTTATGTCTACTACATTCCTGGTGGGTTCTTGGAAGCTAAGAACTTGCTCTAGAGTAAGAATTAATATGCAGGTTCTGTTTACAAACATAAGACATGGATTCAGGGGCCTTATTTCTCATCAAGGGATCAATGTCCAGAAGAGATGTTGTGTTCTAGTGAATGTATTGATCTTATCATAAAGCAAATGAGATACCATAAACTCCGAGGATAGGACACTCAGGTCTTCCTGAAGTTTTTAACCTATGAAATTGATGACACAGTACAATAATTTAGAAAAATATTTAATAATTTTTTCCTTAGAAAAATCATTGGTAAATAAGACAAGTGGAGTCTTTCCTGATGAGATATTTTGGACATCATTAGAGAAATTTTTACTTGTATTTATCTCAGATAAAAAATGACTCTTTCCTCTGAGTGCAATGTTGATTCTCATACATCCAGGCTTTCCTTATTTTCAGCAGAAACATAGAATCAGGATTAAATGTCATAGTTTGTCATCTTGCTGTATTTTCAGACGTTGAGAGTGGTTGGATACAATGTGGACAAATGAGTAGTAATGATTCTTAATGACTGAACCACGCTCCTGTTTTCCCCAGCATTCCCTGATGAAATGCAGTTTTGCCAATAAGTCTTTGCACAGGATTCTCTGGCTTTTTGTTTTGAAGCAAAAGTAAAATAGAAGCCATGGGTCTAAGTAGTTGTCGAATATGCCTTCCTCAACGCGCTCTCAGAAACACATAAAATTAATGGCTATCCACGAAGGTGTTATAGAGTAAAATCTAATTAAAGACTATTAGGAATACTTGTCGCTTGTTTTCCTGTTTTCTTTCTCTGTTCCGTATTGTCATGGGGTGCTGGTGTAATCTGTGGAGTTATTTTTTCTCTTCTTTTGGTCCAGGATCTAACAACATCATTAAGAAGAGAAGCAAAAGACAGGAGACATCTATTTATGTGTGTGGAGACTGCTGGCCTTGGTGTTGATGAAGCTGTGAGACAAACAGGGCTCTCCTACGTTCTTGTTTGGAACGTGAAATGAAACAATCAATTTGGAAAAAGGTCTGACTGTTTTTGTAAAACTAAGATGGATGTATAATTTGTCACTTGACCCAGGGATTTTACTTCTAGGTCCTGACATAAAGGAAGGAAAAGACTATAGCCAATGTTTATTGCAGTTTTATCTATAACAACTCTGAGCTGGAAACAAGTTGTGTGATTATCAACGAGATAAAGTACAATATGTTCTTGCGGTGGACTAGTACAGCACCAAGCAAACAACACACACACACACACACACACACACACACACACACACACACACACACACACAAAGAAAATAAAACAAAACAAAACGAACTACTGATTCATACAAGCATTTGAATGAATGTCAGAAATTTTATGCTGAATAAGATAAGCCTTACAACAAAGATTCAGTATAATTCTACTTGCACTGTGTTCTAAAATGGGGAAAAAGGAATGTGTGGATAGAAACGTGAAGCCAGGGATGAAAGAGTCTCTAATTGCTGTACTCTGAAGGCTGTGGAGGAATGAGAATTATAAAATTTGAGGCCATCCTGGGCAACATCATGAGACCTTGTGTCAAAAGTGAAAAATAAGAGGCTATGTTTTCTTTGTCAGTGCACAAATGGTGTCTTCCAGCCTGCTGGTGACCCGAAGGCAAGGGAGCCTGCTCAGATGTGTGGGTTCAACAGAGCAGGGAGCCTCCTACTGTGCCTGCGGCTGTAAACAAGGCCAGGTAAAGAGGCTTGCCTTTGGGTGACTGTCCAGTTTTTGGTATACCTGTCCTGGTTGTAGGTGTAGTGCCCGTGTCTTCTGCTTGGTTGACTCAGGTCAGGGCATCCCTGACACAGTCAGTAAGCAACATCAGTCTGGTAAAGGATGGAGGCACCTCTTCCACATTTCCTGGACTCTAGGGTAGCTTCCTCTTCTTGGACAAGGTGACTAGGGTGTCCTGGTGGTTGTAGGTTCTTCTAGGCCCCAGGCCTAACACTCTTCCTTCTTATCTCAACAACAGAGACTTGCTAGCCATGTGGCATTATAATTATCAGATCTAGAGTCTGCAGAAGCTATATATTAAATAACTTACATCACCCCGGGGAACATAGTACCAAGAAGGGAGAGTGTTCTCCTGGGCCTGAACATAGAAAACAGTCATGATAATAGTGCTCTTTCACCTTGGACCAAATACCAAAAATACCTAAATACCTTCTACCACCAATTGATTTATGAATTCACCTGCCACGACAGATGCTAGACGACTTTTCTCAATTGATAGATGAAACAGCAAGAAAACAGATGAAAGTTATGGCTTTTAGAGTGTCACTACTGTGCTGTAGCCTGAGCCGTGAACCTGCAGGTCCTTTGTTCTTGTCTGCCTACTGTTAGGGAACTTCCTGAGGCTCTGTGTGGTCATCTGTATTTGCCAGAGCATAGAACAGAGACTTTTGTGCTCATGGTTAGTTACTTTTCAGATGCTAGGTGGAAAGTTGAGAATATCCAGCATTTCACCTGACTCTCTTGTTCTGAGCTATCTAGAAAGTCGATTATGACTGTCAGCTGTTTCTTGACAACCCTGGGAAGGTGTTACATTATCTTTGCTACGTATATTTTGTTTTGGGGGTGATGATAGTATTATATATCTTGAAGCAGGGTGATCATCATTTGTCAAACTCATTGGCGTACATTTAAGATTTTTGCACTTGCCATCATGTAGAATTTATTCCCCAAAACTTGTAGCTAGAGTTTTCCTGCCTGGCCCACAGTCAGGACAAATCTCTCTCAACTGCTAGTCCCACAGCCGCTCAAACCCGACCAAGTAAACACAGAGATTTATATTGGTTACAAACTGTATGGCCGTGGCAGGCTTCTTGCTAACTGTTCTTACAGCTTAAATTAATCCATTTCCATTAATCTATACCTTGCCACATGGCTCATGGCTTACTGGCATCTTCACATGCTGTTTGTCATCCTGGCAGCTGGCAGTGTCTCTCTGACTCAGCCTTCCACTTCCCAGCTTTATTCTCCTCCTTGTCCCGCCTACACTTCCTGCCTAGCCAATGGCCAATCAGTGTTTTATTTATTGACTAATCGGCAACACATTTGCCATACAGAACATCCCACAGCAAAATTTTAAGATTTTTGCACTTGCCATCATGTAGAATTTATTCCCCAAAACTATAAACCAATATTAAACTCTAATATTGGCCAGGTTGAAGTTTCTTTCTTTCTTTCTTTCTTTTTTTTTTTTTTTTTCCTGAGACAGGGTTTCACTGTGTAGCTTTGTGCCTTTCCTGGAACTCACTTTGTAGCCCAGGCTGGCCTCGAACTCACAGAGATCCACCTGCCTCTGCCTCCTGAGTGCTGGGATTAAAGGTGTGTGCCACCACCACCCAGCTTGAAGTTTCTTAAGGGTGAGCCATGCTGATGCCAGCAATTTAAGGTTTGTTTTTAAAATTTTTAATTATGTGTGTGCCTGTGAGTCTGTGATGGGAATGTGCATGTGAGTGCAGGTGGCCATGGAGACCATTGGATTTCTTGGACACTGGAGTAGCAGGTGGTTGTGAAATGCCTGACGTGGGTACCAGAACCAAATTCAGGCCCTCAGTAAAAACAGTGTGTACTCTGAACCACTGATCCATTTCTCCAGGCCCAATGTAGAAATATTAAAAATTGAGATGGATGAGAGGTTGTTACAGGAATGTAAAAATTGATAGAAGTAAGATAAAAAGCAAATAGAGAAAAACATTTGTAATTGGATATATACTGAAGCATATGGGTGGCTCACCCTGGTTATTTTTACTATTATCGTGTGTGTGTGTGTGTGTGTGTGTGTGTGTGTGTGTGTGTGTGTGTGTGTGTGTGCACATTCCTGTGTGAGAGTGTGGGCTCTCACATGCCATCACGTGTGTATGGAGGTTGGAGGACAACGCTAGACATCCCCGTTTTTGCAGGCAGGGTCTCTGTTACTTGCTCCTGTGCTGCATACTCCAGGTTTTCTGTCCCTCAAGCTTCTGGGGACTCCTCTGTCCCTCCTTTCATTATAGAGTACTGAGATTTCAGATGCTACCCCTCCTGGCTTCCCATGAACTCTAGGGATCTGAATTCAGGCCTTCGTGCTTGTGTGGTAAGAGCACTACCCATTGAGCAATCTCTCAATCCAATTCCACTATTTAACTTTTCCCCCCTGCTATGTCCACTGGAAATTCCATGAAATTTAGTTAACCCTTTTCAACACTGTATATCAACATGATCTTTTCCTCCTCTGAATTATATTCCAAAACAGAACAGATACCATAAAGTTTGACACTTTATTACTCCATTTTAGAATCCTGTAGGTAGTGTTTATCTTCTTGACTAAAAAAGTAAACTTCATGAAGGCAAATTCTGATAGCATTGCTTTAAAATCCTCTTCCACAACCCTCTTCATTATTCACAACCCTTAAAGAGTGCTTACTTCAGGACCATGTCTGTCAATGCAGCTGTTCGGCTCCTTTGTCATACTCGATGGAGTCTGCACTTTGTAATTCAAGGATGGCCTGGCCTAGAGTACTACACTGGTCTGTTTCCTGGATGGATTCCAGTTTCCATTTCATAATCCTGAATGTTCACTGTTTATAGCTCAATAGTGTGCACAGAGAAGTGAGGCCATGAGAAACTGATAGAGCAGAGCCAAATGAAATTTCTCCAGCAAAGTAAACTCAGATTTATTAAGGTACATTTGGCAAGTTCATGGAACGGCTCTTCCCTTGGCATTCTTCAGAGACACCATGGCAGTGTGGAAAGCTGGTGAGATAAAGTGATGTCTATACTTACAGCACACAGACACATTTACCCGGAGACAGTAGACCTGTTATTACAAAATCATCATGGGGTGCTTTACATTAGGACTACCTTTCTGGCTAGTGACACACTGATCTTGCTTTTCCTCAATGATTGATCACCCTGTGGAGACAGAACTGGGTCAATATGAGCTGCTCATTCCAAGAGCAATCTCTAGGATTTATGAGCAGGAGTAATTAATGTATCACAAGGAGATAATTAAAATCCAAGAGCTAGATTGTGAAACTCAAAAGACAAGAATGGATGAACTTTCCTAGAATATGTTTTCTGCCTTTTCCATATTCGATTTATGTGAATGATAATAGGTAGAGTTCTCATTTATGCATTTATTTACTATAGTAACTGCTCATGTAGCCCAGGCTGCAGCCAAATACACTACGTAGCTGAGGATGAGCTTGATCTTCTGACCCTTCTACCTCCTTTTCTCCAGTGCTACACCAGGAGTATGTGTACAGGTGTGCACCACCACATTTGGTTTATATGGGGCTGGAGATTAAGCCCAGGGTTTCCTGTGTGGTATGCAAGAACTTTACTCACAGAACTAAACCTCCGACCTCAGCTATTATTTTTTTAAGCACATTTTTTTGGAACAAGTCTAAAACATAAAATGTGAAATTTTTTGCTGTCATTTTAGGAGATAAAATTCTAACCTAAACCCTTTGTATTTCCAGCACGAGAGAGCACACTCATTATTCCTCACATCAGGAGGGTGTCTGCAGAGTCTGACTTTGTCTGTGAACTTTCTCAGCTCTGCTCATGTGGATAAAAGGTCCTTCTTCCCCACTGGTTCTGGAGTGACTCATCAGTCTGCAAGGTAAAATGTATCTGTCTTTTATCTCATTTTTGGATTCCACAGCTCCACAACTGGCACCTTTGAAACGATTATATCAGGTTCCCCCAAAATCTATCAGACTTGGCAAAGAAATCCCTTTACTAAAATTATTTTTTTTTTGTTAACAGCAAAAACCACATAAAATTTACCACCTTAACCATTTTTAACTGTGTGGTTCAGCACTGCTAAGTATTGCTATATTTTTGTGGAACGAATTTCTGCAGTTTTCTGATCTTGTTGAACAGAAATGGGATCTGTAATATATATGATGTGTAATCGACTTATTTCTGTGAGGTACTTAAAACAGTGAAAGTCACGAAACAGAAAGGAGAATAGTGGTTGCTAGGGGCTGAAGTATATGGGAAGTTATTGTTTGATGAGTGTAAAGTGTATGTATTGCAAGATCTGAAGAGGTTTCCCAGTACTGATTGCAGAAGATGTGTCTTTTCTTTAATGCATGCTTTGTTGCCTCTGTTGAGAATCAGATGCCCACAGTTGATCACTTGATTTCAGGATCTCTGTTCTAGTCCACTGGCCTGTGCAGCAGTACTGGGCTGTTTTCCTTCCTCGATCTCTGCAGTGTGTTTTGAAACAGCGTGTTCAGATCCACTAACATTTGTTACTTCAGAATTGCATTGGCCATTTGGGAATATTTTGTACAACTACATGAATTTAGGGTTGTTGTTTTTTTTTTTTCTGTGAAGAATGCCATTGAGGTTTTCATAGAAAATTCATTGAATTGGCAGATTGATTTTGGTAACATCACCATTTTCACAAAGCTTATTCTGCTGATCTATGAACACCGCATAGCTTTCCATTTCCTAGTACCTTACATTATTAAGCATATTAAAGTCTTCACTGTAGAGTCCTTCACCTCCTCTGACAGGCTCATCCCTGGGTTCTTTCTTTCCTTCTTCCACACACCCATCTATCTATCTATCTATCTATCTATCTATCTATCTATCTATCTATCTATCTATCTATCTATCTATCTATTTGTCTAGGCTGTTGTGAAAAACTTTCTTGTTCTGCCTTTTTTCTTAGCCTGTTCATTATTGGTATAAACAAGTTACTGCTGTTTGTGTGTTGATTTTGTATCTTACTACTTTTCCGAAAGCATTTATGAGATCTTAGAGTCTTTTGGTAGAGTACTTAGGGACTAATAAGTATGGGGTCTTATTGTCGGCACTTGGGAACAATTCTATTTTTTACTTTTTTATTTGTATCATTTTTATTTATCTTGTCTTGTTGCTTTAACTAAGACTTCTGGTGCTATGCTGAGTAGGAATAGAGGGGGTGGACAGCTTTGATTTTGAGGAATTGTGTTTATTTTTTTCTATATTATGATATTGACTATAGTTTTGTTGTATATAACCTTCATAAAGCTGAGCTGTGTTCTTTGTATTCCTAGTTCCTTTGGCCTTTTAGCTTGAAGGGATGTTTAAATTGGTCAGAGGCCTTTCCTGTATCTATCATAATGAGCATCCAGCTTCTGTCTCTAGTGCGATGGTTAATGTTTAATTTTAATTTAATGAATCTAGAATTTTCTGGGGGTGGGTCTCTGGACATGCTATAGGAGGCTTACCAACCTGTACCATGCACAGTACATTCTCCTGGCTAGGGTCCTAGCTTTGTAAACAGAGAAAGGGAACAGAGCAGCATGCATTCATCAGTTTCTGTTTTCTGATTGTAGATGTGGTGTGCCCAGCTGCTCTATTCTCTCTTCTGTTATTCTGCCAAGCTCCTGAGAGACAGTTACTCATTTTTGTTCTTTTCCTTTGAGAGGCTTGCTAGTTGACTGACTGTATAATGCTTGGATCTTTTATAATTCTCATTTGTTTATCTATTATACTGGAAACACACACTTACCCCTGGGTTACTCCTCTTTCTATTTCCTTATCCCTCCTTCTCCATCTCCTTTTTAAAAATTTTTCTGTCATTTCCATCATGATTGTTGTTGTCTCTGTGGAGTAACTACTTTTTTATTTAAATATAATTTTATTCTTGAAGTTAAACATAATTACATTACTTTCCCATTCCTTTTGCTCCCTAAAGCCTCTCCCATGTACTCCCTCTTTGCTCTCTCTCAAATTCATATGCATACAAATAACATTATATGGGCTGAGCAGGTTGGATTTACATATTTAGTTGTATATATTTGTTCTATTTATATATTTATATAATTATATATTATACATTTCACATAATATTTGTTCTGATACATGAATAATATATATACTTATATATGTGTATAAATTATTATATATATCACAACAAATAAAGGAAGTACTATTTTTAAGTGTCTTGTGCAATCTTGGGTTAGTGGTCACAGATTGCTTTAGTTAATGTTTATCCAGAAAAGTCCTTGTTTCTCCTTCCGCTGAAACAATGCCATGCTGAAAATAATACTACTGATTAACTTTTTTTCTCAGAGCATGCTCTTCTGGTTTTTAGGATTTCCAGTGAGAGCACTGATGTTCATGCGATAGGTTTGCCTCTGCAAATGACTTAAAAATTCTCTCACGGCTTGGAATATTCTTCTGTGTTTTGTGCTCTTGGTGTTGTGGCTACAACATGGAGAGGTTCTTTGTTAGTTGAGCCTGCTTAAGGCTCTAAATGTCTCTTGTACTTTGATGTCTGTGTCCCTTCCTAGATTCGCTACCTTTTTATGATTTCACTGAGTTGGCTTTCTCTGTCTTCGGTCTGTATCCAAGTTACCTTGTTTGTGACACACTTGTGAGTTGAGTCTCTTAATTGTGACCCAGAGGTCTTGAATGTTGTGTTCAGAATTGTTTATTTTTTCTTTTCTGCCTTCTGACTGTTGCTCAGCCTGGTCTTCCACCCCCAACAGTCTTCCCTCGTCAAGTTTGTCCACTAGGGCCCTTCCACTGAGTTTTATTGAGCTTCTTCGTCCAGATTCAATGTTTGTCCTTTAGCATCTGTCTTTTTGTTGAGCTTTGCATAAAAAAAAATGCTGAATTTCTCATCTAGGTTTGAATTGATAGCTTCATTTGTTTGTTTATTTAAGTCCTTTTTGAGGACGTGGAACACGGATTATTTTAAAAGCTAGACTTTTAACAATTCACAATCTAAAGGTTGAAGAGTTGCGATCTCTTTAAGGTCACGTTGTCTTGCTTTTTTATTTCTTTTTTTTTTTTTTAAGAATTTAATTAAGAAAAGTCTGTTGCCAAAGATTTAGCTCAAAGCTAACATAGTCTTTAAATATTGTTCACAGTAAAATATAGTTCTTGGTAGTCTCTTTAAGGGAGCAATCAAATGCTTAACAATAATGAGACATCCCATTAATGGAGAGATGTGGGGCCCAGAAAAGCAGGGTGGAAAATTCACGAAATGTAGGATGAATTGCCAAATGGTCTTATTAATAAAAAACCCGGAGCCAGATATTGGGGTGAAAACTGATATATCAGAGCAATAGAACAAGCCACAGCCAACCTCACCTTACCAACTCCTCAGCCTCCAGAGCGCTTTTTTATTTCTTAGGTCTCATTCTGTCATGTGTGTAAGTGTTTGGATGGACGTCATTTCCGTGTCCTACGATATGTCTTCTTAGTTAGCAATTGTTTTTAAAGTTTAATTCCCTGTGCCACTCAGAGAGGAGAAAACAAACTTCTCTAAGAGGAGCAGCAGAATTCAAATAAATGTTTATTTCATATTGAAGTTGTGTGTGTCATTTCTTATTCCAGTTGTAAATTTCTTTCCTCCCTCCCTCCTTCCTTACCTCCCTCCTCCCCTCTCTCCTTTCCTCCCTCCCTCCTTCCTTCTCTCTCTTTCTCTCCCTCCTCCCCACCCCTCTCTCTTTCGACTTCTGAAATTAGCCATGCACTACGCTATCTACGCCTTTAGTGACTGAGTAGAATTCAGATCGTGACACTCTGTAATGGCATTTTCTGCGGTAGATAAGTGCCTGTGAGAGAGACTACTTTCTTAACAAACAAACAAACAAACAAACAAACAAACAAACAAACACAATTCTGACAATGTAAATGTGGTCTGCCCCGCTGAGATGATGTAAACTAAGCTCCCTGGTTGCCAGGCACCTCAGGATCACCACTGAGAAAATGAGGGAGTTTGTCAAGAGGAAGAGTGACAAATGAATGCTCCCAGGGCCCAGGTAGGCCTGGCAAAAGAAAGAAAAGGTGTGACTGAGTCAAAAGCCAAGCAAAGTGGTGGCGTCCCTGTGGACTTGGTGGCACAGAGTGCCTCGAATCCTTGAAGGAAGCCAGCTCCAACCTCTGACTCACTGTCCCTAGAGGTTAAACAAGACTTGTCCATACTGTATTTGTAGATCATCTGTCTTTCAAAGGGAAGTCAAAATCTTAAAAATACACTGATAATTTTAACTGTACTAATGTGTAAGATTGGTAAGAAGAATTTACGACAGAAGACAGTCTGTTGTCCCGTGGTTTGCAATATCTCTCTTGAATTCTAAAGTTCTTTGATTTCCAGATTTTTTTCTTTTTGATTTTTCGAGACAGGGTTTCCCTGTATAGCTTTGCACCTTTCCTGGAACTCGCTCTGTAGCCCAGGCTGGCCTCGAACTCACAGAGATCCACCTGGCTCTGCCTCCTGAGCGCTGGGATTAAAGGCGTGCGCCACCACCGCCCGGCTGTAGTAGAATATTTTAAGGTGTGTTACTTTTGTTTATGTTGCATTTGTTTAACTCTGTGAAGCTATTGCTGTGCCTGTGTAAAATACCTGATGGTCTAATAAAGAACTGGACAATAGTGAGGCAGGAGAAAGGATAGGCGGGGCTGGAAGGCAGAGAGTGCAAACATAAGGAGAAAACTGGGAGGAGGGATCTATGGGTAGGAGACAGAGAAGGAGGAGGAATTCAAGGGCCAGCCACCCAACTACATAGCAAGCCATGGAGTATGAGTAAGATTTATGGAAGACAGAGAATGGGAAAAGCCCAGAGGCAAAAGGTAGACAGGATAATTTAAGATAAGGAAAGCTGGCTAGAAACTAAGCCAAGCTAAGGCCAGGCATTCATAAGTAAGAAAAAGCCTCTGTGTATTTATTTGGTGGCTGGGTGGCAGGCTTCCACAAAAGGAGTAAAAATCTCCAACAACATCACTCAAAATTATAGGTTGCTCTCTTATTTCATCAGACTGGATCAAAGTAACTCAAGATACATAGACACTGTTTCTCTAAGCACTATATTTGTCTTAGTTGTACTAAGAAAGATTTGTGTGACAACTCATATCACATTTGAAAATGATACATGGTTTATTGTATTCTAAACCTCTGTCTTTTATTTGATTCATAAGCTCTGTATTGAATTTCAGTAAACGTGAAGAGATAAATATATCAGTTCTTGTCTCATTCAATTTCATGAACTGAACAAGAGATAAGATTTCTCTCTTTGGTCCCTGTTTTCTTGCTCCTGCATAATCTTCAGGAACATTGATGCGAGTCTTATCTCTTCCATTAGACACCTCTGTCTCCTCTGTGCATATGTGTATGTGTTGTATGTGTGTATGGTAGATGCATGTGTATGCAGATGTGTGTACCTGAGTGTGCATACAGAAGCCAGAGGAAGACATTGGGTACCTTGCTCTATCTTTCTTTGCCTTATTCTCTTAAGACTGGGTCTCTGAATCTAACTCTCATCATTAAAAACAATTTTTTTTTGGTCTAGGCTGGCTAGCAATAATCTCTAGGGATCTTCCAGTCTCCTGTTCCCACCTCCAAGAGCTGAGGTTATAGGCTCATGTGGCCATGCCTGGCTTTTATGTGGATGCAGGAAATCTGAACTCTGATCTTGGTGCTTGCTCAGCAAGGATTTTTATCTACTGAGTCATCTGCCTAGCATGAGAACTCTTTCTTTTTAGTAAGATTGTCATAGTGGTTGGAGTGCACTGTGTTCTCAGCATCCTTCTTGACTCCTTCTCATACAAGCAGAATGCTTTACACGCTTAGGCTAGAATCAAGGCTCAGAGTGTGGTCATCACATCACCACGATGGAGTGCAGGATGGATGTATAATCTAAGTCCGTGAGTTTCAAATTTTACAGTGAGCCAGAATCACTCGGAAGGTTGGTGTGTGTGTGTGTGTGTGTGTGTGTGTGTGTGTGTGTGTGTGTAAGTCAGAGGGAAACTTGAGTCTCATTCTTTAGGTTCCACCCACCTTACATTTTTTTAGACAGTCTCTCAATGAGGCCTGGAGCTCATTGCTTAAGCCAACCAGCCTAGTCAGTGATGCCCCAGGGATCTGTGTCTCTCTGGCTCCACAGTTTGGGGGTTAAACATGTGTGCCATCTTGCCTGGTACTTTTGAATGGATTCTGGGATTAGATCTCAGGCTATTATGCTAGCATGGCAAGCACCCTGCTGACTGAGCTATCTACCCATCCCAGTAATCTTTTTAAAAATTATTTTTGCTTAGTAATTTAATTTTTAGTATTTGAGAATTTCATAGGCAAATATAGTGGGTTTTGATCGAATCCACCTCTATTCCTTCCCCTCCAATTCCTCTCTTAATCCTCTCTCACTTTCTTTCCCCTACTTCCTGTGTTCTTTTTTTTTAAAAAAAACCTAGTAACTCCATTTTTAGTGCCAGTATATGCATGAGTATAGGGTCATCTAACAGAGCATGGGTGATCTCTCAGGGTTTGCATCCCCCAAAGAAAACCGACTCCCCCATTTCCAGAAGGGATCAGTTACCAGTAGTTACTCAGAGAGGAGTCAGACTTTGAGACCTTCCCATCCTTGCTGGGATTTTGTCTGGCTTGAGTTTACCCCAGCCGCTTTGATTCCCTGTGTGAAATAGCCCCGTCATGCCCAGGAAATACTGTTTTGCTGTAATCATCCACTGCCTCTGGTCTTATGATCTTTTTGCTTCCTCTTCTTTGATGATCTCTGAGTCTTGGGAGGTGGGGGAGGGTAATACAGATATCTCATGTATGATTGAGCACTCTAGTCTTGTTATTCTCTTCACATTGACTGCTTGTGTGTCTCTGTATTAATTGCCATCTATTGCAGAAAGATGCTTCTCTGATGAGGGATTAGAGATGCACCATCTATGGGTATAAAGGTAGGAACGTAGAGAGTTTAAAGTTGTGTCCACTTAGCACAATAGTAGTAAGTAGGTTCTCCCCTATGGCCTATGACCTGCTCAATGATCAGTGCTTGGCCTAGTTAACAGTACTTGGCATTAGCAGTCCTGAAATCTAATCAAGAGGTGGTTGGTGACTCCCATAGCATTTGTGTTACTATTGCACCAGTGGTCATATGTTGTCAGGCCAGTTATTATTGTGCCGCACAGGTTCCAGAGCTGAGTAAGAGCTTTTCTAACAGCTTGCATAGCACCGCCCCGCCCTCTGACAGCTAGACAGTAGGGATGAAACTTCCAGCTGTATTGCTACATGTTATACGACTCAAGTATGTGTTATCTTTAGCAGTAGGGTCTTATCATCAAGTGGACACTGCCTCTTCTACCCTGCCTTCCTCTCCCTCACCATACTTACCTCTTCTTGCTCCATTATCTCATTTCCTCCTTCTACCACCTGCATTCTATCCTTCCTTTGAGAGTTTCTGTCATGGTCCCTATTTTCCTGACTCATCTGGGTACTCCAGATTAAGCACATATGTCTGAAGGTTCAAGGCTAGCATTCACATAATGAGGGAGAACATACAGAACCTCTTTGGTAATTTCATACACGAATATAATGTCTTTAGATCATATCCACCCCTCTTCTCACTCCATCTCCTCCTGGACCTCTCACACTAACCTCCCAACTCCATTTATTGTTCTTCCACCTCGCCCTTGTCTCCATCATCTTCTTCTTTCCCACTTTCAGTAACAAGCGTATGGATGATGCGGCTGCCATTCCTTGGTTTTACATTTCTTTCATATCAATATGTGCCCATGTATAGCCACTTAGTTTTTCTCCTAGCATTGCTCCTTACAGAAAGCTCCGAATTGAGCCAGGTATTGGGTATTGACTATAGTAAATGGTTGCTGAAGACGTTCATTCAATAAGCGTCAGCTTTCAGCCTCTGAAATACCTGCCAGGCCAGGATTATAGAGCAGTCTTCTTGCTTTTACACAGCTTCTACACCTTTTAAGTGAGATTAAATTTCATATGTTCCCATTTTTGTCACCAAGGAAGATCAAACTGACCCAGCATAGAAGGCAAAAACCCTGCTTCAAATTACTTTGGACACCAAAAAGCATCGTCATCTCAATAACTGTCCCATCTAGCTGGACCTTAGAGGGTATGATTTTGTGTATTCATTTTCCTTGTCAATCATTGTCCTAATCTTACTGCCATCTTTCATGAGAAATTTCAGAGGCTTTATCCAAATCTAAGCCAAGAGGTAGCATTTGTCCTTGGGAATACATGTAGATAATGAGCACTATTTGTATGATTTGAATAACTTGTTTAGAGAACCTATAATACAGGGTGTGCCATGCCAGCATCCTGAGAGGACGTGTTACTACTGTCTTTGCAGTTCCCATAAGCCAGGGCTCCCAATAGCCATGAGGAGCTCATCAGTGATCATGTAGGAAAACAACACAAATTATCCTTTCCCTGATAATTTATGCATTCATTAAATACACATTTTACAATTATCTGAATAAATACTATTAAAAATGACTTGAGGTCACAATTCCCAATTTCTCACTTGAGCTATATTTGTTACCATGTTACTAATTACAGCTTGCAAGTGCAGGGCATCTACTCTTGCCAGTTCTTGAATTAAGAACGTTTTGTTCTTGGCTTAATCCCTTTAACCATTATTTCTACTATTTAATAGAAGATGCAACTGAGCCTCAGATTGGATCCTTGCTCCAGGCCACAAGGGCAATCAGCGATGGGGCTGGCCATCTGTGTCTGGGTCCTCTCCTTCAGAGCCAGAGTGATCCCCATTCTCTTAGTCTGCTTTGATTGAATGCCTCCACTAGGGAAACTGGAGGCATCTGTCAATGTGAAGTTGCCTAAAGTCTAATGTTGTGGGATTTTTTTGCACACCATGTGAAGATATACTTGTGATTGGTTTAATAAAGAGCTGAATGGCCAATAGCTAGGCAAGAGGTATAGGAGGGACTTCTGGGTAGGGAGAGAAGAAGTAGGAGGTGACCCTAGGCATGAGAGAGACATAGAATGAGTTAGACACAGAATGGGAAAGAAAGGTAAAAAGCCACCAGGCAAAATGTAGATTAATATAAATGGGATAATTTAAGTTGTAAGAGCTAGTGGGACAAACCTAAGCTAAGGCTGAGCTTTCATGATTAATAATAAGTCTCCATGTTGTTGTTGGGGGGTTGGCAATCGAAAGATAGTCCTATGAGAAAGCTTTTGACAATCCAACCTTGGTTCCCTTTAGACTCATTTGTGAATTCTTTCATACATGCACTCATCAAGCATTTGTTGACACTCTTGCCCATGCCAAGTCCTTTGCTAGCTAGCCTCTTGAACCCAGAAACAAACATCGTGCAATCTCTGCCTCTAAGGACTTGCATGCTTGGATTCAATTAATTTTCCAACTTCCACAGATTTCTCTTTTCATTACCTTATGCTTTGCAACATCAGAAGGTGACAGTGGCCCATTTTAGTTGCCAGAAAATCTTCCACATCTGATTTCGGTTGCATATTCTAATGTCAAGGTACCATAATGTAGAAAATGTAAGGCGTTTAGTCTGCCAAGAAAATCTTGCTGGTTAATTTAAGACTAACAGTTTAGGCTTCAGAAGACACATCATATGCTAGAGAAAACAGGCATCCCAAGCATCTGCTAATTTCATTAAAGAGATGAAACTGGTTAGAATGAAGCAAGGCTTCCACCTGTAACAGCCTTGCATTACTCAAGGAATGTTGTGAGGAGAATGAGTTGAGTAGTTGTCTCTAACTCCAGCCAGGAACTATTTCTGAGACCTGTGGAGGAGAGACCTGAATTGCACATACAGTCTCCTGCATTTTGTCAAAATTACTGTTTTTTTAAAACTTTTTGCTGAAAGGACTACAAGAACTGCACATTTGGTCAGAGTGGAAAAATCAATAATAACTACAGCAGCATTCAAACCCATGGTTCACATTTAAGTTACAAATTTCGGTTGTTATTCTATTAATGACTTGATTGAAAATCCAACTTTAACAATATTATTTTTATTATTTGAAATGAAAATATAATTACATCATTTCCTCCTCCCCTTTCTTCCCTCCAACCCATTCCATGTACACCCCCTTGCTCTCTTTCAAATTCCTGGCCTCTTTATAATTCAACACACACACACACACACACACACACACACACACACACACACACACACACCCCTAAATATCTAAGTACGACCTGCTTATTTTGGACAATGTTACTTGTGTATATATGATTTGAGTCCTGTCCAATTGGAATTGAGAGACTTCTGTGGGATAATGCTTTTGTACACTGGTTTAATAAAATGCTGATTGGCCAGTAGCCAGGCAGGAAGTATAGGTGAGATAAGCAGACAAAGAGAATTCAGGGAAGAGGAAGGCTGAGTCAGGAGATGTCAGCCCACTGCCCAGGGAGCAGCATGTATGGCACACAGGTAAAGCCACGGAAAATGTGGCAACATATAGATTAACAGAAATGGGCTGAGTTTAAATGTAAGAGCTAGTCAGTGGTATGCCTGAGCTAATGGCTGAGCAGTTTTAATTAATATAAGCCTCTGTGTGTTTACTTAGGGGGTGCAAGTGGGAGAGATTTGTCCCGACCGCCAGAGGCCGGGACATGGAAAACCTTCCGAATACAAGAGACTCTTCTCTTGGGAAGACTATTTCCCCCTAAGTATTTCTTAGTTTCCTGCAGTTGTTTGTCTAGGATTGGGACCCTTTTGAATTTCCCCTTTCCAGGTTAACATGTCTATTGTTCTTGTTTGGGCAACCATGTTGTTGAGATTTTGTGGGTCTAGCTCCCTGATATTTTGAGGAGACAGAGTCTCATGATACTTTTCTTGTTTCTCTGGCTCTCAAAACCTTTCTGTTCCCTCTTCCTCAATGTTCTCTGAGCCTTAGGTGCAAGAATTGTGTTGTAGATGTATCAGTGGGTGCTCAGCACCATGGGATGACTTGTTCTCTGCATTTGATCAGTTGTAATTTTCTGTAACAGTTTTTGTTTGGTGCAACAAGAAGGTTTTTGTTTGCTTGTTATGAGAGTTGAGTGCTACACTTATCTCTGAGTGCAAGGATAAATATTTGGGATGCAGCTAGGAATTTTACAGAAGTTGTAGATTCTCTTTCATGACCACACTGTCCCCAGGTAGTTGGCTAGGGGATGATTTCCCTTTTGTTGAGTGGGTCTTAAGTCCAAATGGAGAGCTCTTGGTTACTACTAAGGTATGTGTGCCACCATTGTATCCTTAAGGTTATTGTGCCATGGCTGCTCATTGTTTTAGTTCACAGGCCTCATATCTGGTTACTGGTACCATGAATGCTAGTTCTCAGGAAGGAGACTTTCAGGTTGATCCTGCTTGGATTCTGTGAGTCCTTGTGTCTGATATGTATGGTATCTTCAGCAATGTAGACTTATCTTCAACCTCAGGGAGGCAACCAAGGGCAACAGTAACAGCTGATAATGTTTTGGGAGTCTCTTGGATAACCCTCACCAACAACTCTAAAGGAAGCTTCCTTTGCCTTGTGTTATTACTTTTTGTTCGCAAGTCTATGGCTTTGAGGGGAAGCACTGTCAACCCATGTGAAAAAATTTCACTTAGACTATATATTTACGTATGCACATAGATTTACATGGATTCTATGTAATTTTAGGTAAACAGATTATATGAACCCTTATGAATTTTTCAAACATCCTCACTGAGAAAAATCCAACTTTTAATGATGTACATATACATATAATAAAGCCAAATGGAGGCTATTATCAGAGGAGTAAAATGATGTTGCCCTGAGATCCTCCAGCAATAAACAACTGCTTTGCTGTATGAGAGATTTTGTAGATGACACCTCTCTGAAGCAGGGAACCGTTGGATGAATTTGCTGGACTACATTCATTTGTGCTTCTTGAATTTTAAGAACATCTTGTTCTATTCTTGCCAAATGTATGATGTTAGGAAATCCCCGCTCTTGGGGTGTGGTACCTACCCATAGCCCCTTGGGATTCTGACTCATTCAAAGTAGAAATGATAGTAAGACAGAGGAGGAGAAAAGGAAAAAGAAGTAAAGACTCAGCATAGTTAGACATCCAAGTCATTCTACAGATGCAGTGAACAATAGTTTGGAAAAGGCTGTGGCCATACACGATCAACATTCCCAGCCCTATGTATAAGTAATCATAGTAGCTGAGCCTGAGTCCCCAGAAGGAAGCCTGAAGATGATTTTTTCATCATTATCTGCAACTCTTAGGCTTAAAAATTCTAATGTAAATGATTTTTTTAAAAATACTTTATTTAGCTCTTCTAGATGTTAAAGTCAAAATAAAGGACATTGAATTTTGAAAATCTTTTAGCTGTCAGTAGCCAATCTGATAAGCCTAAATGAATCCATATCTTTTTGCATGACTGTTCAGGAGGGAGAGACTGAAAATATGATGCCACTTTGTGAAACATGGGCTGGTTTAGAATGTTTCTGAGACGAGACACCAAAAGATCTCTCCCACAGGCTCGGTTTGCTGCTTGGAAATATTCACATGGGACCATCTTGTACTTTTAAACTGACTTCCCATTTTTCCTTATCTTTGTTAAAAAGTATAAAAAAAACCAAGGAAACAACAAACAAAAATAGATTTAAACTGATCTCTAGAATCTCCTCCTAGTCATTATTTCTTTAAAAACTGCTCATCTACCCTCCATATTTAATATTATTAATAAGTATTACTAAAGTGACTCAGTATGGTCAAATGTCCTGCAAATACCACTGCTTACTTACAACAAGACAAAAGTCCCAGCCATCCTTTTAATGATTAGAGTTGTATTACTTTTGGTGGAATACAAGAAAAATCCTAAGTTCCAGAAGTTGATGTCCTTTATACATTAGTCAAGAAGTTATGATTTTATAGTTAGTATCAAGTGATGCAATGAGATTGCAAACAGATTTTCTGGGGAGTCCTCCACGCGAGTGCTATTTAAAACTCGTTTTTGAAATTTGTCCAATCATTCGAGCTTAAACCAATTTCTTTCTCCAAGTGAATTTTGGGAATGTTTTGATGGCTTTCATTCCTATTACTGTATGATCAGTACTGTGAACTTAGCCCAATGTCTATTGTGTCTTGTGATTTATAGTCTCTCCACCAGATTATTCTTTACCTAATCCTAGCTCCTCGTACATGTATCCTGTTGTGACAACATCTAAGGATGAAGGAAAGGCACCCTTTAGTGAGACTTTTTTTTGCTGACATCTCCACATATCACCTGGAACATTTAGTCACCTCTGCTCTGGACTCAAACTTGCTTTGTTGTCCAGAGTCTTAGCAGCTCCTGTCCTGTGTTTATAGGAGGATCAACTCTTACCATGCTCCAACACTGGGCAGATGAACTCCCTGCTAGGAGAGGACAGTAGTTTTTCAGCTCTTCTTGTTTTTCCACAGGGTATCACCAGGGTGCAGGTGCAGAGGGTGGGCTCTTGGATACTAGCTTTGTTATTCCTCATAAACTTTCCCACGTCATCGTCATCTTTTTCTTCTCTTCTTGGTTTTTTTTTTTTTTTTTTTTTTTTTTTTTTTTTTTTTTTGAGGCAGGGTTTCTCTGTGTAGTCCTGGCTGTCCTGAAACTTGCTCTGTAGACCAGGCTGGCCTTGAACTCAGAGATCTGCCTGCCTTTGCCTTCCAAGTGCTGGGATTAAAGGCGTGCACCACCACCACCATCCAGCTCTTTCCCAAGTTTTCAAACTTCTTTTCTTACTTTCAGATGCAGCACCCAGTAATCATCAGACTTTGAAAAATGTTTAAGACTCGCCATCATTGATGTTGACTGCCTCTGGAACAACGTGACAAGAGAATGTCTAGGACTGTTGGTTGCAACTTGTCCATTCACTACCAACACATGACATATGTGTACTCTACCCTGCACAGCCCTTGCTTTATCTCACGTTCTCTCTCTTTCTAATGACTTGGGCAAGGATGCAGATGAGAACCAACCACAGCTATGATTCTTTCTCACTCTCAGTCAATCCTGGGGGTAAGCTTCCTTGGGCTTAGTGACATGGCTTGGGTGGGAGGACTTGGCAAGGAGTGCAGCAGCTGAAGGAATTGAGGGCCTCAGACCCGAGGGTGGCTGTAGATGTGATAATATGACCCTCACCACGTGGCTACGGAACAGGGTTCCGATGTGTATGGGAAAGACTTAAACAGCTGGAGGGAAGGAGAGGGATCTTTCTGTTGGGAGGAGAAGCAAGATGAGGAGTTCACAAGGGACCAGAAGACAGGCCCTATGAAGGGTCTGCATAGGAAAGCAGGCAGACATGAAAGCAGGAGGAGGGAAAGGGGCTTCCTACATGGTCCTGAATACTACTCAACTCTTGTAAAATGCACTTTATCATATTCTGAACTAAGTATCCTATTATCAACACATGTCACATATATCTTACAGTTTTCACTGATGCAAGTACAATGGCCTAGGGCCCACTTGTAGCCCTAGTGAATAATAATTTGGCTTAGTATCATTTTGTCATTTTTTGATCATATATATATATTTAATTTTCTGATGCTCATAGGAACACTAGGATAATTTTTTTTGGCTTTCTGGACTTTGACTAATATGAGATAATAAATCACCAGTCTGAAACTATGGTGAAATATTTGTGCAGAACAGTATTTAGGGTTCTGGAAACCAGTTTGCTAGTGACATGTTCTCCATCATTTTAGGACCATGTGCCACAGAGAGCCATCAATCATTACAAAGGAAACACACCAGCTATTCCATTGATACTCACTGCTCAGTGAGTCTGAATATAGAACAGGAATGCACGATGTGAGGTTTGGACAATGGATATTTGTTTCTAAGGTGACCACTACCAAAATTGAAGGAGTGTGCTAATTTCTTTCCACTCTTGGAATTTTTCACTTTGAAATGAGAATGAAAAGAGAGGTAGCTATGGTGTGGGCTTATGAGTGGATAAAGAGACGGAGCTAGGCCTAACATTCTGTGTGTAAGATACACTTATTCTGTACTAGGTATCTGGGGCTCATTTTCAGGCTTTTTTAAATCTGCAGAGCTGGGGGAAATCTACTAGTTTTTAAAAACTGAGTTTATTTTGAGGAATTGATTTAAGGCCAATTTATATAAAGATGAAAAAGAATACAAATAAGATTCAATGTCTTGACAATTCAAAATCATGTCATTGCTTTACAATGCACCATCCTCTGCAAGGCTCTGGGGTAGCAAATTAGCAGAAAACTCAGTACAGTCCTATGCATAGTATAAGAATCATGTGGCTCCAGCACTGGGCTCTAGCCCTTTCAATGTCTATCTCAGAAAGTTTAATGAAGCTCAGAAACACATATCAAAAAATAAATTCATCTTGCTTGGTTTGGCAGCGGGTGCTGTACTGTCTGCCACTGGACAGGCACACAGACACAAAACATTTGTGTGCCTTGGGGGTCTGCTTATGCACATGAGTACCAGTTAGGGTGTATAAATAAGCATGACCTAATTGATACTGGTGATTAGGCCCTGGTGGTGACTGAGGCAAGCCAGAAAGCACACGTGAAAGGCTTAACTTTGTCCTCATTTTAAATTCATGTCTTGTGGGAAATATGAATCCAACATTGCCAAATGCCCTGATTTCTTGACAGACACCAGAAAGCTAGAATTCTATCTATATAAATGCACCTGACATGGATGTGTTGACATATAATTAAAAAATACAATGTGGAGATAAGACAGGAATGTTGGGTTTAGTCACCCGCCTGCCTATTTGATATATCTAGTGTAATGAAGAGAAGGGACAAGGGAACTGGGATGGTACAGGGCATGTTTCCATGCTGTTTGGGAAAGATATCTTTAGTCTTTTTAGGGTATTTAAACTTCTTTTATAAACCAAGTCAGGAGCAAAACACAGTAAAACCATTTGTCGTACAAATGCAAATAATTGTGATGCAAAGACAGGATGACATTAGCCTAGGTTGAAAGGATCTATTATGCTCATTTCCTTAGAGATCTTTGGAGGGCTCATTTTCATATCTGAGTGGTCACCTGCTGCAAACAGTTTCTTTAGAATGTGGTGGGTAGGTGGTTGGGAAGAGCATCAAGACCCGGACCTTGTAGGCAAGACCAAAGGTAGAGCACATCAACAACACGATCTTCCTAGATTTCCTCAGCATCAACAATAACTCAGACAGCTTAACAATTTAAGTGGAGGAAATTCAGTGATAGGCACCAAGAGAACAGGAGCCAGAGTTCAGCTCAACATTGGGCAGTTTTTAAATAGTAAGCTGCACTGGGGAACAGAGAACTTAGATGTGTCTTGAGAAGTCAGAATTCTCACCCAAAATATCATGTTGTCTCTTCTGGGTTCATGATAGCTGAAGCTTTTTCCAATGCCTATCTTATCTCCTTGCTCTCTTGTGCTGATACTGGCTAATAAAGCCAGTGTAGCCAAAGGCTGACTGAGCCCAACTAAGATCCCCTTCTTTGAACCTAGGGCTTTGGAATAGCTGTCGAAGGGGACTGTATGCTGCCATTCAGTAGCTTGCCTTCTGCAGCTGGAGGCAGGTCCGTTGACTCCACTTCAGCTGAGGGTGGATGGGCATGTGGAAATAGGCTACCCAGTGAAAGGTGGCAGTCAGTCCCAAACCTCACTGATTATCATTCACAGTTTCAGTAAGAGAGACACACTAGTGAGGACAAACATAATGCTGTAACTATAATCAATCCTGAGTCTTGGGGACCTTAGCACTCAACACTACGTTTCTCTCTGACACGATGTGAGCTATGGGGTTATGTGGGATATGTGCACATCTGGCCCAGTGTAGTTACCTGGAGACTAGGGATGATTTTAGTGTCTCTCTTTGTGTACTTTGAAGATCTATATTTCAGGGAAAGGATGAGGCACAACCATTCACTGGCTTTTAAGCCTCTAAATAAACTGATTTTGGTCAGCAGCTCCTATTTCCCATTTCAGCGGTTACAGCAAAGCACATGTCCATGCTAACTCCTAGAGGGGCAGCAAAAGTACAAATCCTACCACAAGTTTATGGAGTACATCAAGGCTCTGGTTCATATTTCCTCTAAATTATTCTAATATCCTATATTTAGAAATCTTCAATGTGTTTAATTCATCTCTAGAGGATCATCTAAGCTGAGGCTCGGGTCACTCTTTCGGTAAGGCATTAAAAGGATAGAGTATGGATGGTTTGATAGCCATCCAATAAACCAGTCACAGAAGCCATTTTGACCACCTCTCATGTACTCATGCTGGTCCCTCCCTTGCTAATTAGCTGCAGGTGGGTGGCCTTAAACTTCCCATCCCCCCCCCCCAGTGTTGGGATTGCAGGTGTCACCACCATATTTGGTTTATGCAGTGTTGAGGATTGAACCCAGGCTTTTGTGCACACCAGGCAGGCAAGCATGCTACCAACCCAGCTCTCAAAAGGAAATCAAGTGCAAAGCAATGGTATTTTTATTTATATTAACAACAGCAAAATACTTTTATAATTTCACATACCATTGCTTTTAAAAGCACATATATTACAAATAAAAGAACTTCACAAACTTTAAAGGTTAGTATTTATCAACACTTTTTTTACACATACACAAATATTTTAATATAACATTATCTGAAATGTTACTCATATAATTTTAGTACTTTCATAAGTCTTAACTAAAAACATTCTTTGAAATTTGATAAAAACCATATATTTTACAATTTTCTATTTACATCTGAAATATGCTTAAATGTTACAAAAACATTCACTTTGACCTTTAAAATACGTGTACTAGGACCTGGAATTGAACACATTATACCCAAGAGCAAACTCAGTTTGCTTTTAAGCTGCACATTCATTGGAATTTCAGGACAAACGTTCAGTGTGGTTTGATCAATACCACTCAAAGGAAAACAAAGGAATCATAGGAAATGTGCAAATTCAGAGGCTGGCAAAATTCTCAAGCTAGCGAGGTAAACAAAGATATTAACACTGTAAAAACTTCAAATAAATTAAACCTATCTTTTTCTTCCCCGAGATTAGCTGCAAAAATTCAGAGTTCTCTGAGAGGTGCGTCTGATGCCCCAGGGTTCCTCTCAAACTTCAGCACTGGGTGAGATGGAGACCGTAGGTATGGCTGGGGTCACCTTGCTAGTTACCCGTGTGTAGGGTCGCTCCACTCCGTGCTTTGCTGGGTCGTCCATGCCCGTAATCTTAAAGCAAGGCAGATATGACACATGCATACAAAATGACGAGAGATCAATTTTCATATCCTCAAACACAGAATTAAAACCCTGAATAGTGACTCATTCCCAATGGGGTGTTAGTAAGTTTGGAAAATATCCTAGTCAAAGTAGTTCTGAAGGGTATTTTCTTCGAAGCCCATATGCTGGTTGCCATGGGGATGTTGAAAGTAGCTTTACTATACTCTTTGACTGTCAGATATGAATTTATAAATGTTTAAGTGGCTGCAAATGTACGTGAGTGATTCTAGTGTCTCATTCTAGTTTAAAAATTTATAATTTATTGCTAACATCTACCCTAAAGGGGAAAACATCGGAAAACTCACTTAAATGTTTAGACTAATGGGAGTATAATAAAATCAATTTGATGTATCTGAAAATACTATCAATATGTCTAAGTGATATTCTGTCAGCTCTATCAAAATGACCGTATGCAAACAGTAACCGCAGACCCACAGAAACTGCAGGTGTATCTCTGCAGTTAATCTTTGTACAAAAGAGATTTGGTGAGTATTTTAAATTCCTAGTTATGACTTCCTCACTAACCTTACACACTATCATGCTGTGCTGATTTCTATGTGCGTGATATTAGCCTCACCTCTCATCCAAGAGCTTTTTTTCCCACAGAGGACTCGGCAGAGGTCACATGTTTGCCGTACATCCTCCTTCGGGCCAGTGTTATGCGATCCTGCACATATAATTTGGCTCTTTATGTGTTTCAAGTGTATCTGAGTCTCTAACAGCAAGATGCTCTCACATCTCACTTTCTTGGCATCAGGGCAGAATGGCTCTGGTCCCATCTCTGTTTTAAGTTGGATACTCATGACCACAGCTGACTCCACTCTGCCGCCATCCTCCCTCAGTTGAAACACACTCCAAAAGAGCATCTTATATTTATTCTTCATTTGCATGCTTGTGTGAATTCCACTGGCCCCAGCCAAAGAAAGTTCTTTACGGTTTTTGGTTTTTGGCTGTTTATGAAACAGTGTGAAATTCTGGCTGCCTATTAAAGAAGTGGTTGCCTGTCACTACCAATTCAAATTACTTGTTTTCCACATCTCCATTTTACACACCAGCATGACTCTATCTTGGTTCGGCTTCTTATCTTTCTTTTTAAAAAGAAAGGTGCATGGGTGAACGTATGTGCATGGGTGCACACATGCCACAGTATGTATGTGGAAGCCAGAAGGCAGCCTGTGGGAGTGAGTTCACTTTTTCTACCATATGGGTCCCAGTGGCTGAACTCAGGTCATCAGGCATGGGGGCCAAAGATGTCACCAAGAGGGACATCTCACTGGCCTCTACGGGTACTTATTTTCTTTCTGAGAAAGGATCTCATGTATCCCAGACTGGTCTCAAGCTTGCTATGTAGCTGATGATGATCTCGAACTACTCCTGTCCTCCTGTCCAAGTGTTGAGACCACAGGGATGTGTTATATGCATGGCCCTATTTCCTCTTATCTTGAGGGTTTTCCCCTAATGACATTTTATTTTATTTTAGTATTCTGTAAGCTAACACTTTTCTTGGCCCTATGGGGGTGCATATAGCACAATTAATTTTGTGTTTCTATTTATATGTCCTTTGATTCTAATTGTTTCTGATTTTCAAAGCCCAGCTGGTAAGTTCTCTCACTACTTAATTACCTGTTTCGGGAGCATGCGCATTCACATTGAGATGAAGGAAGCTATTCCCTCATCTAGTTACCTATGTGACCAGGCCCCATTATAAGCCCAGGACCAGCAGAAAAGTCACATTTCTTTCCAACAGATATATTTCTTTTACTGAATAATGAGACCAGTAAAACCCATCAGGTTTTTCTCTTTGATCAGTTTCCAGGAAGCAGAGAGCCAAATTTTACTTCTTTTGTTAATTTTTTTTTTCTCTCCTCTGGATCACCTGGTCTTTGCATCTTTGTTTTATATTTTGAAGTATCATAAAAACCCTTCAGTTCTGTATATTTAAAAACGAAGGAGCTCAAACATATTTAGCAGGCACAGGAGCACGGGTTTTATTTTTCACAGTTAAGCTGTTAGCGTGACATGTCTTAGAGAGGCAATGAAGACTTAGAGACGCTGAGCCACAGAAGCTGACGGGAGCAAAGGACCAGTGAGGAAGAGGTGGGTGGACAGAAGGCTGCAGGGCAGGACAGGCATACGGAGGAAAGAAGAACATACCACTTTTGCTCACAGTGCTGAGGGAAATGCTAGACACAGAGGAGCAGAAGCTGTAGAGACACGGACCTCGACAGAGCTGGCAGGAAAAAAAGAGAGAAACATTTTTGCCAGACATTTCAAGCCCAGGCGTGATTTACAGTCGGAGAAAAGTATGGCTTCACCCGTGGTTCCTAGCTTTTACATGCATTCTCTTCATTTTAATCTCAGATTTAATGATGTCTCTTGTGTGTACTCAAGGGATCTCCAGAGTATTTAGTTATCACCACCCACCAGAAATCTCAAACCGACATGATCTTTGTTGGGAATCCTATCTATGGAGATTCATTCTTTCCATCCTAAGTCAACCTACCATTTCCTCCTCCTTGAGCTGCTGTGGAGAGCTAAAAGGGTGGGTAGAAGAGGCCAGGAAAGAAGGAATGTATGCTACATGCAATTAAAATAACACTTCCAGTCTTTGCCGAGCTCTGTGGTGGTGGCACTAGATTACTAGGGGCAGGAGAAGGAACTGATGTGAAATCAGCAGTCTCACGTGACTGGAAAGGCTACAGGTGGTGAGGGACCCGAGTAGAGCGTGAGGGTTGATGGATGCTGCAAAGCAGGCTAGGGAGCATCATTTGACTTTCACCTGAGTGCTTTTAGCCACTTCAAAACACTGACACTATTGAATGGTCGCAGTTCATGCAAGCCATACAGAACATGATGAATACACACCCAGGATGATGAATGACTTGATTATGGAGTGCAGTTTGATATGTATCACGTATTATATTATTCAATTACCGTATTATAAATATATTTAGTTTCTTTTCTCCTAATTGTGGACTTCTGTAGGAGGCCCTGCTTCTGCCCAGGAAGTCTTGAGGTAAAAGGCCCATGAGAAATCCTGAGGCTCTCTCTGAGCCTGGTGCAGAAACCCCTACTGGCAAAATGTGAAATGCCATCCCATATCCTCGGTATTGTGAGCCGTAAGGGAATGATGGAGTGGCAGCAGGCCAGGATGGGGAGTCATACCTTTTGTTTCTCAGTGTCTGACTAGACCTGTATAGTCTAGAGTCAACAGACTGTGCAGCTTGGGTAAATACCTCTAAAAATTGTGGAAAGCATTTCAGTTCTCATATTCTTTTTCTGTAGGCGTGTCTGTGCTTTGAGCTAAGAGCTGTTGTACATGGGGGAGATAACAACACGTCATAATGCTAATGTAAAGAATAGTGACTTTTGCAGTAAAGAAAGAGTCTTCAGTCCCTCTAGCAATGGCTAGGGACTGTGGGTCACACGAAGGGATGCTCACCTGCTCGTTCATGATGGTGGACAGTTCACTGAGCATGTCCTTATAGTGGGACCTCAGTTCTTCCTGATACTCGAGCTGGTCCTCCTTGATGAGACGCTCATTCACATCAAGAGCCTGCCCACATGCATCTGCAAATTGCCTTTAATGACAGCACGAAGCAAATTAAAAGCCAGTCACAGGAGGAGGTATTGAGTTCAGTGACTTTGGGTCCAAAGCCAAGCTGTGGATAGACTGCCACCTTGAAGAGGGTTAATTGAGTGGCTTTCCTAGGGGGTTCACATCTCTCTGTATGTGGTAGTTAGAAGACCAATTCAACAAAGAGAATCTTACCTGAATATTTCCTTCAATAGCTTTACTTGGTTGTCAGGGTATTTCTTTGCATTAGTCTCTTCAAGAAAGGCTCGGGCATAAGCCATTGGGCCAGCATTGACCTATGGAGAGAAGAAACTTGGTTGAGGTTGGTTCCTCTCCTTCATGGAGCGTTCTCCATGGTAACGGGAGGTCCAGTTCTCTGACCAATCACATGGCACCCTAGCACTCCCCCTCCACATTGTGATCCACCACTTTCTAACCTTGTTGTACCTGATGTTTTCTAAGGCTCAGAAGCCACTAGTAGGTACACTAGAGTCCAGCCTTCCCTGCTCCCCTTTCCAAATTCAGTCATGTGACATCCTATAACGTGGCAACTTCCTCTGAATGGAAACATCCCCACCCCCAAAGGAAGCGGGCAGCTAGCTCATGAAAGTCAGGAAATACAGAAAGCCTTGTAAGTTCCAGAAAAGACTCGCGAGATGCCTCCCCAAGGTTACACCTAAGCACAAAGAGTTACAAGGAAGAAAGACTCTTCAACTTATGCAGCTGCCTACGAGCTGAGCAGCGAACTCCAGGTGAGTTGTCAGCCATGTTGAGGGTATTCAGTGATGTAGCTGCGTCTGAATCATCCATGCTTCTCTAAGGAACGCCTCACTCCCACTCCAGTAGGTAACCCAAAGAAATGTTGGACTTTGCTGGAATCACTACTAGCTTTGTCCTTGGTTCCCTGTCTGGGATGAGCGGATGTTTGGACACGCCTTCCCAGGAAAAGGCATACAACACAGCCCTTCTTGCCTTTTGTCGCCTTCACATACTGCTCGAGTGCCCTTTCTATAACAACTTTGAAAATGGGATTCCTTCCTCATAAACACTTTCACTGAAGTTAAACTTAGTCTTTGTGACATGCAGTGTTTGATGTGTCTGTTGGTTTTCTTTTCATTTAGCACTAAAATGAACACATAATTGTCACGAAAAGACATTCCACAGAGGTAGTGGTGTGCGCACTGCCCTGGCAATCTGTCTTCCTCTGTGCTCCACTTGAAAGTCTTGCTAAGATCTGGGCCAAGGAAGCAGTCATCAGAGTTGCTGAATGAAGGCAGAACCAGTCTGTTTGCTTTTTAGTTTTTATTTTTTGTGGTTCTGGAGGCTGAGTCCAGGGCCTTGCATCACACACACACACACACTCTACCACACCCCTAGCCCTACACACACTGAGATACACCCCTAGCCCTACAATACCAGCTTCTATTCCCACTCAGGCACATGAGCTTATGCTAGTGAAGGAGCTCATTTCTCTTAGTGCATATCACATGTTGGTGTGGCTATGGTGTTTGGGAAGTGTGATGGTTTCCTTTAGTCTTCAACCTGACACAGCCTAAAATCATCTGGGAAAAGAGTCTCAATGAGTGATAGCTTTCGTTGGGTTGGCCCGTGGGCACGTCTGTTAAGGATTGTCTGCCTTAAGTTAATTGACATGGGGCAGACTCAGCCTATAGTGGGCATCTTGACTTTCTAGGCAGGGGTTCCTGACATGCATGAGGGTGGAGAAAGGAGGCTGAGCAAGTGTGCAAGTATGGATTCACTTCTCTGCTTTTGACTGGAGATGTGATATGACTAGCTGTTCGATGCGTCCACCTTGAGTTTTCACAGTGGTGGACTATCACTGGAATTGTAAGCTGGAATAACCCCTTTCTCCCCACAGTTCGTTTTGGTCAGGGTCTTTTACCACAGCAGCAGACGTGAAACTGTGACAGGATGGGAGCTAACGTGGCATCTGAGTCAGGTGGGCATTGCCATGCAGTGGGCACAGTCATTGGTGCTACATTCCCCTTTGGTTCCCCAGGCCTATCCTCCACTCAGCTTTGTGCCCAGGCCTGCTGACCTCTCTTGACTTCCCATTTACTCTATACGTATCTATTTTCGTCTTTTTGAGTCAGCCAGTGGGGACCCAGACAAGAGAGACAGGCAAGACATGAGCATTTCAGGATCGGCATCAGTGATTTTTTTTTTCCCCTTTTGTTACAGATCAAACACAGCAGGGGAAGGCATTGCTACCGGTCTGGTTTTGTTTAAGACTTTAAATTTCTGTCTTCTTCTCTTTAAATATTTAAAAAAAAATTGTTTTTGACATATTTATTAGATTGATTGATTGATTGTGTGTGCGTGTGCGTGTGTGTGTGCATGTGTGTGTGTGCGTGTGTGTGCGTGTGTGTGTGTGCCTGTGTGTGTGTGCGTGTGTGTTAGCATAAGCGCCATGATGCTCATATGGAGGTCAGAGGACAGCTTGTAGGAGTCAGTTACCTTCACGTCTGTAGGTTACAGAGCTCGAACTCAGTCTTCAGGCTCGACAGCAAGTGCCTTTACCCACTGAGCCATGTTTCAGCCCCTCCTTTTCCCCCTCCCCTCCTCCCATGCACATTTGAATGTGTGTCTCTGTGCACTGGCAGAGGCCAGAGGAGACCATTGGGTATCCCACTCTCTCACTCTCTGCCTCATTCCCTTGAGAAGAGTCTCTCACGACATCTGGATCTAGGCTGATAACGAGCAAGCTCCAGTAAGCCTCCCTCCCCATCTTCATTTTCCAGACCTGAGCTCTGGGGTTACAGGCATGCATGCAGCCACACCAAGATTTTTTTTTTTTTTTTTGATTCTGGATATTTGAATGCAGGTCCTCAAGTTTGCCCAACAAATGCAAATGCCCTTATTTCCTGAGCCATCTTCCCAGCCCTGAGACATTAATACTTTGTTCATTACAGGCGTTTCACATTAATTTTGACTTTTAAAAATAGTTATTAAGCTACTATTTTATGTTCATGACTGATTAAACTCTGATGAGAGCCTTACCTCACTCCCCAACCCACAGTGTGGGACAGGTTGGAATACAATCCCAGCATCCTCCTCAGAGAACTCCAGGACAGGTGATGCCTGACCCTTACGGGCTCCCTCGCTTGCTTTGTTCCCAGCAGCCCTCTTGGGCTAGCATGCTTAGTTTTAGGGTGTGTTTATGCTCAGCCGAGTGTGGCTAGCACCTAACCAAGTGCTTGGTTTTCCTCAGTGGTTCCCACATATCAATAAACCTCATTTTATTCTTCCCTATCACTCACTGTTCATTCCTCATACTTTCTGTCATAGCTCTCACAGCCCATAAGCACTTAATACACATTTTTGAACTACTAAACATTCTTTTCTAAAAAAATTATTTAGAATAATAACTTTCTTCACAACAATTATGTATGGAGTGCAATACTTATGAATTGGTTAATTCATTTGTTAGTGGATAGGGGAGGATTAGGGAGAAGAAATTTTCTTTAATCCAAAGTTAGTTATTTCTATTGATGTTTTAAATTTTTTGATGCTTTCAAACTTTTATATAATGAATTTTAGTCATTTTCACATGCCGCACCCTTATCTCATCTATCTTTCTCTCCCACTGGAGTTTTCTTCTTGAGGCTTCCCCCTGGTTCCTTAGCCATGAGGTAAATGCAAATCAAAATGACTCTGAGATTCCATCTTACACCAGTCAGAAGGCTAAGATCAATAACACTAATGACAACTTATGCTGGAGAGGATGTGGAGCAAGGGGAACACTCCTTCACTGCTGGTGGGAGTGCAAACTTGTACAGCCATTTTGGAAATCAGTATGGAGGTTTCTCAGAAAACTGGGAATAAATCTATCTCAAGACCCAGTTATACCACTTTTGGGCATATACCCAAGGGATGCCCAATCATACCACAAGGACACATGCTCAACTATGTTCATAGCAGCATTATTCATAATAGCCAGAACCTGGAAAACAACTTAGATGCCCCTTAAAGAATGGATAAAGAAAATATGGTACATATACACAATGGAGTATTACTCCTGTTTCTTTTTTAACATTTTATTCTTTGAGGATTTTATACATAAGTACACTATACTATCATCATGTCCACCTCCTACCCTTCCTGAGTCTCCCCTGTACCCTCTGGAATTAATGACCCTTTCTATATTACTATTGTTTTGTACACACTCACCCCCACATAAACAACCTCCTGCACCCAATTAGTGTTGCCTATATGCACATGGGTTTGGGGCTGGTCACTTAGGTTTGGGAGACCTACCATGGGTCTTTCATGACTGCCTTTAGCTCTCATCTAGAAATGGGGCCTCATAAACCTTTTCTACATCCATGTAAGCATTAGTCTAGTTTCAAAGATGCAGAGAAGAAAAGCCTTAGATGGTTACTGTTATCAACTGACAGAATCCAGAATCATCCAGGAGATAAATTTCTGGGCATGTCTGTGAGGGATTTTCAAGATTAGCTGAATTGGAATGGGAAGACTCACTCTAAATGTGGGTAGCATTATTCCATGGCTGGATAGAAATTATTTCAACATCAGCATTCTTTTATTTTTTCTAGACTGTGGGTGCATTGTGGCCAGTCACTTCCTGTTTCTGCCACCAAACCTTCCTTACCTCATTGACTTTACTCACAGACCATGACCCAGAACAGCCCCTCTATCCCTTAAGTTGTTTAACCTTAGGTATTTGGAGGTATTTGTTCACATCAATGAAGAAAGTAACTAATGCAGACAGTACCACAAGCAGCCAGAATGTTTCTTATATACTTAAAAAGATTCCTAGAGCATTTTATAGCAAGTTTCGCTGGACATGTGAGTCTTAGCTCTGGGCAATGCTTACTGACCTTCACGCTGACACTGCCTTGCAGTTTGAGCTGCAGTCTGATCATGTCCACCTCATCTGTCGTGCACAGCTGATTAAGCTCAGAGACCTTCCTGGACATCTCATCAATTGCCACTTCAATGGGATTCAGTTCTGTACTCGACTGGCTGATGACCTGGATCCTCTTCTTCACGTAGGGGAACAAGTGGCTGGCTGCACAAAAGCCACACAAAGATTTAAAGGGAAAGAAAAGTCCCAGGTTCCTGTGAAAGTCCTCAGGATTTTGTATTGTCTCCAGCTCCTTCTCCCGGTGTCCCTTCCCACTTTCACAAGCTCACACCAACCTTCTTGGGGCTGCGTTAAGACCACCAGAGCAGCCAAAACCAAGGATTATGGCATGTGCTGAAACTAGTCACTGGAATAAAATCCACAGGGACCTCCAGTCACGACTTCTCACTGTAGAGAACAGCATATAGGAGCTCTACTCCTGATAAATGTTTTTACCACAATCGTCTGGGTCAGCTTCCTGAAGGTGAATGCTTTTCAGAGTTTGGAAGTCAGTGTGATTCTTGGTGGTTCAATTAAAAACTGGAGTCTCTCAAGGTAGTTGGGTGTCTTCCTCCAGAGGACCCTTGCTCATTTCCCTTTGGGGGCTTAGCATCCTAGACCTATCTATGCCCCTACATTTAAAAAAATTAATTTATTTTTTATGCCATCTTCCCTGGATATCTTCTTTCACTTTCGACTTTTTTTCTACCCCAGCGTGAGCACCACGAGGGCATAGTCATATTTTATTTACTCGAATTGCCAGGACCCTGGGGAGATCCACCATCTAGTAAGCTCACAGTGTCTGTTAACAAATGAAAGGTGACTCGTTCACAGGGTAGATGCAGAAAGCATAGGATGAGGTATTGCAGATCAAGGCCTTCCTTCATTCTAGAGAAGAGCTGGAATCCTACAGTGGGAAGAATTTTGCCCTAAAGCCTATGATGCCAATAGCTGCTAACGCAGAAGCAGGTAAGGGTGGATTCAGGGAGGGGAGGGGAGAGTTTAGTGTCCGTGTCTTTACCATGGCATGACACCATGACACTTGTGAATATCTCACCTCCAGGGACAGGATGGCAAACTAACTCTATTGACAGTGTCTGTCCAAGCCTCTTTTTTTTTTTTTTCATTTTATTGTCATTTTGAGGTGGAATCTGGCTATGTAGCCCAGGTTTGCTTTGAACTTAGGCTCCTTCCCACTACTGAAATTAGACTTGCTCACCATCCCAGCTGGCTGTGGGGTTTCCTCTTAGCAGAACATAGTGGGCAAGTCTCCTGTTCCCCCAAAGAGCTCTAGGTTAACCCATTTCGGGAACCTATCTGCAGGACTGACGTAACCTCCTATGTATGTCCCTATGTGCAAGTGCACCTGTGCATGTGTGCATGTGTGTACTCATATGCACACGGTCAGTACTGCTCTTCAGAAGTCCATTGCCTTGTTTCTGAGACAGGGTCTTTTATGAGATGGGGACGTGGGGTTCCCTGATTAGGCTAAGCTGGCCGGCCAGAAAGTGCTAGGGCTCCACCTGTCTCTGCCTGCTCAGTGCTGGGATTATCAATACATGCTTGCATGCCTGGCTTTTTTGGTGGGCTCTGGGACGGAACTCACGTTTTCATGCTTGTATGGTAAGCATTTTACTATCTGTGCCGTCTCCCCAGCCCCTGCAGTAACATCTGACTTCTGCTAATCCAGCCCCAAAGAAGACAGTCTTGGCCTGAGGTGGGGAAGGTTGGCACCCTACACTTACTGGTCAAGACAGTCCTCCGCTTGCATTGCTCGGCCACTCCGCCATGCTTCTTGCCTGACAGAGTGAAGGGTGTCTCAAAGACAAAGCGATTGATGTTGTGATGCATTTCAAAATCTGTCTTCCGGTCCTCTATCTCCTTTTCTTCAAAGAAGGGTGTGACATAGGTCACCTGAATATAGGCATATTTGGGGTCCAGATCCTTGGGGTTTACCTGTGTCAACACAGTAAGGGTATAGCAAGAGTAGTGAGCTGCAGGTGATTTATGAGTTCCCTTGCTGCCTCCTTGTGGATAAAAGGCTCTTATGCTCTTTAGGCCACACAACACTTTAGGCCACAGAAGACTGGGTAGCTGGCAGTGGGTAAGAAACCTGGCTCTGGCTAGCAACAAGGGTCTAGTGCTAACTCACTATGCTGGAGCCAGATCTCCTTGTGGATCTTTTCAACACTGATTCCTGGCTAGGGCATTATTTAAACTTTTACTTTATGTCCCTTCTGTAATGAGTCACGCTTGTGCAGAGTAAAAGTTTCTTGGAAGCAGAAACACTTCTATTTGTTCCTCTGTGGTATAGCCGTGTACTTACACTGGTACCGTTGGCTTTGGACTGTTAATGCAGAGAAAGGTTCCTTGCCTCCTTTAGCAGACTACCCGATTGCCTGTTAAATGACTGCAAATTTTTGTATTTTCATTTTTGACGTGTGTGTTGCATGTGGGCATATGAGTCTTTGTGTGTGTGTGTGTGTGTTTTCATGGGCACTGGTGCATTTGTGGGGACCTGGGAATCATCCTCTTTAGCTCTTCCGCCTTATCCAATGATGCACAGTCTCTCAATAAAACCCAGAGCCCACCTATGATAGGGTTAGTCTTATGTTTCAGTTTGCTCCAGGGAATCCTAGGCCTCTGCCCTTGAAGGCAGGAATTGCAGGTGGGCCACCATGCCCAGCTGCCATTTACATGGGTTTCTGAGGATGTGATCTCAGGTTCCCATGTTTGGGTGGTACTTGCTTTAATTAGCTTTAACTGCTGAGCCATTTCCCCAGCCCCAAGTTTTTGCATTTGCTGTATCTCCAATCCTTATAAGCAATAACCCATTCTACCCAACTTCTTTGCCAACTCTGCTTTGGTTCCTAGTCTTAATAATAGGAAGGAAATGGGCTGGACAGCTCAAAGAAATCTGAGGAGACTCTTCTGGCTCTCCTTTGAGCGTGGGAAGGATGATTCTCAGCCTGTTTCCTGAGACATATTGATTTTTTAGACCTTTTTCTAATCTTCTCTATCTTTTTATCCATCCACTTCCTACCTAATTCTAGAAATTTCAGGAACCTTTTAACTATGTTTTATAATGCTGTTATTACTTACATTGCCAGGTAGGCACAATTGTAATCATTTTACACATTCAAATGGAACTTTAGGATGGATCACTAATAATTACCAGTGAATACAAGCTAGTATAGTGGAATGAAGACCTGGGCTGTTCTGATATGACATTTACCTTTTTTCTCATCCCTGTGTTTACTTTTTTTGTGTGTGTGTATGGATCACTACTACAATAGTTCTGCCTGCTTTTATAGGGAAGTCAACTGTATCGTTCAAGCTAAGAATGATGGATATATTTTTAATAACTTGTACCTAGACCCATGAATTTTGTGCCAAATTCCTCCAAATTTTCCTCTCAGTCACACTCTTACCCAACCCGCCTTCCAAAGACCTGCCATCCTAAACACAAATGGTCCTTCCTATCAGCATGGATTGGGCTCCTCAGAATGCTCCTGACTTTCAGTAGCACATCTTACCCTGCAATTGGCTGCTCAAAGATCACCTCCTCTGGGTAGCACTGCCCAAGCAAACTGAGCTGTCTATAGCCCCATGCCCTGGGCTTTTCCTGCACTGCCTGGTAATCTTTCTCATGGTTCTCTAATGCATTCTATTTAGTCAACGATTCATACAAGTTTTTCCATGCATATGAACTGAGAGGTGATTCTGTGTCCCAGCTCCTAGCTCCGGGTATGGCATACAAGTAGATGCTTGCTAGAGGTTGGCTGAAGAATGGTAATGCAGGGGAAGCTTGAGAGTAGTTTAATGAGAAGATGTGTTGCTTCCTGGAGTCAGGAAGAGGTTCTTCGGATTTTCTCAACTTAATAGCATGTGATAGCAAGTCTGATTCTATTAGAAAGGACAGCTCTCCCAGAATGATGCAGCTTGCAAAGGCCTCCTGGACTGGGTAAACAAATATGTTCTACTTGTTTTCCTTCAACTCTGCTTCTGAGCTCAGCCACTTTAATATTTTCACTGCTATCCACATGCAAATGGATTACAGGTAAAGTAGAAGACTTGCTAAATTAAAGTTACTCAAGTAAAATCTTGCAACAGTGTCGGGGAGATGCCCCAGTGGTTAAGAGTGCTTACTGCTCTTGCAGATGACCTGGATTTGGTTAGTAGCACCCATGTGCTAGTTCATAACCACCTACAACTCCAGTCCAGAGGACCTAGTGCCCTCTCATGACAACTGTGAACACTTGCACAAACATGGCACTCAACAATTCATATAGATACAGACACATAAATGAAAAAGAAAAAGGATATCCCCCCCACAAACGTACTGCTCAACTAATGAGCAAAATGTCTAATACTTTGGGTAGTTTATTTTGCATGATCAACTGGGAAATTAAAATGGTAGCTAGAAAATAAAAAGGATCAATTCAAGTCACGTTGTATGAGCACTGTTTCCCTACCTTATTGGAGTCCTGGATTATCTTCACGTTGTCTGGTCCGAATTTGTCTGCATAGAGCTTGAGAAGTCTTTGGGAAATCTCCGAGAGACCTGTCAGCTTAGGCTCTTTGTAGATATACTCTTTACCTTCCTCCTCCTCAAAGAATCCCTAGGGGAGACACACAGCGAGCCACCTGCTTTATTAGAGAACTCCCGTGACAAATTCCAGCAAGACAAAAAGCCACTGACTAAAAAAATGGTCCTGTTTTTCAGTCGTCTGAAGCCATTAATTAGCAGCCTATGGAGTTCAAACCAGAAAAGGAGAAAGCAAAGGAAATAGAATACTGTGCCATAAACAGATAATAACATAAATATTCCTCTGAGAGGCAAAGGAATGCCAGCCAGTGCATATCCTACACATATCTTCTCTTCTTGTAGAAATCAGAAGTACTTGCTTGCATATAAATTGGAGGAAGAATGCCCTCTGGTGGTAGTCTTAAGTAGAACACAAAATTTTGAGTATTTGGCAATTTTTAGAACATTAATTGCCATTTTAAGTTAAGTCTTCTATAAGTCTTTAAAAATAGGACAGGTGACACCATATGACATGCAAGGGTATCTAAATGTGTTACCACACATTCCCACATTATCTGGTTGAAGACCTGAGACACTGTATTGTTATTGTGACAGAAATTACAAATGGTATGCTCCAATTACAGCTATTTAAAAATATCCACATTAATACATCTTCAAAGACTTTCAGGTACAAGCTAGCCATATGTAACTTAATCACTCAGTTATTAAATTCTTGAAAACCTGGACTTTGCAGGACTAAAAATAACACTCACACCATTATTTTTATTCCATAAGATCCCAGTGGGTTTTAGCCTTTTTAAATCTGTCTGGTTTGAAGCCAAGGAAAAAGAAGATCCTATTATCTGTAGATAACTAAGTGAGAAATTCCCTATAATTCATTCTCTTTGAAGAGACAGGAGCATGTCTCCTCCTGACCCTGTGGAATAGATGTGAGCTCAGAATATTAGATGAGCTCAGAGTGAAGAACCTGCATTATCTGTTTCTTCTGATGGCAGAGTTTACCTATGAAGAAATGGATTTTGAAGTCTGTAAAACTACTGAGTCCAAAAACAAGCAAACAAACAAACAAACAAACAAAAAACCCCAACAACACTATTAAAAAATTGTTTTTGAGGGGTTGGGGAGATGGCTCAGTGGTTAAGCATTTAGCAGCAAGTGTGAAGGCTGGAATTTCAATCCTTAGAACCCAGGGCTTCGGACTGCCTTCCTGTAATTCTAGCCCCAGAAGGTGGAGAAGAAGGTGCCTTCAAGTAAGCTGGTTAAGGAGACTAGCCATATCAATGATCTTGGAGGTTGACTGACAGGCTCTGCCTCATTGAATAATATGGAAGAGTGAGCCAGGATGATTCTCTCTCCAGCCTCTACATGTATGAGCACTCATGTGCACACAGACCCCCAACACATGTGTGCCCATACTCGTGCAAACACACACCTATGCATGGCAAATACATACATATGCATGGCATTCACACAAATGGAAGAAAGAAAAATTATTTTTGACTACAATATTCATTACTTGTGAAAAATTGTGGACCAATGTCCTAATGCTGTATTTTTGATGGGTGGTATGAGGCTACTTAAGAATAATGATTCAACTCACAACTGTTTGGTGCTGAATATCTGCATAGTCCTTGTTCTTGGGCCAATGTGACCATCAACAGCTCATTATACAACACAGAGGGCTATAGGGTTGCAGAAGCCAATGCCCAGGATCCATTTCCCAGCTCTGTCCTGTCAAGCAGGCACTGCCTATCTGCTTGCCCATCTTCCTAATTGACACTGAGTTTTCAGGGCATGAGACAATGCATCCCCAGCTTTTGACACATTGTCTGGCCTTAGGAAGAGGGTCACTGTATTTGCCAGATGAATAAGTAGATGGATGAAATTGTTTTTGGAAGGCATATATCTCATGAAGGTATAAATACACCTGGCAAAGATCCCCTTGCTCTTTATTAAAAAGCTAATATTGAATAATTCTTTGATAAACATGCAAACCCAAGTAGCTGATTTTGAACTTCTGTGTAACCCTGAATGGCTAGAAGGTGGCCTATGATGTGGAGAGCACAGAAAGCTGAAAATTGGTTCCTGACCATTCCCCTAGACCCCGCAGGGGTGAAAGAGGTCTGATTCTCTTCCTGTGGGACGCCTGCCTGCTCTGCTTCTTCTACTGCTGACTGTGGGCTTTAACCCAATTTAAGGTCAGGAGTCAGCAGCGAAAACTGACAGATTGACACATCAGAGGAGAAAGCCTGGGGAAGCTAAACACCAGGATTCCCAAAGGGTCTCAGCCAAAGCAACATTTACAATTTCAATTGCAACAGAAAAAAGAAAGTCTCCAACTTCAGGAAAAGACTCCATCCCCATCGCTCCCCTCCACCCCCATGGCATAGAAACTAGTGTAGAGAGACATGTTCTCTGTGACTTTTCCTCCTGACAAATTTCTAAATCCTGGGTCAGCAGGGAGTGGACAGATGCAGACCTTTGTTGTGGTCATTGTGACTTTGTGACCTCAGTTGTAACCCATGATTTTCTTTCATGCCTCCTCCTTGGCCTGTAGGATGGAGAGCATACATTCAGCCATTGTGTTAGGAACTCCTAGGTGCAGTGTCTGGTCCACAAAGGACCATTCGTGAGTATTAACTAGGATAATGATGATGACAACCAAGGCAGACTTCATGGTCATCAAACAGGTTGAGTTCTGACTTGCATGTAAAGCTTACTGCAGTTTCATTGCTTAAGAATACAATACCCAGCATCTCTTCCATCAGAGCTGTACATTTTCCTTATTACAGCATGTCTTCTTGATGATCATCACAATATTTGGGCAATTGATTGGTGAGAAACAAATAATCCTTAGAACTTTTTCCTCCTGAAGTTTTCTTTTTGTGTATGGTGCTATATGTGTGATGAGTAATCATGTGTATGAGTGTGTGTATGTGTGTGTGTGTGGGGGGGGGTCTAACATGGACCACATTTGTTGTAGAATATTATTTTAAGGTGTGTTACCTTTGTTTATGTTGCATTTGTTTAATTCCGTGAAGTTGTGTTACTGTGCCTGTCTAAGACACCTGATGATCTAATAAAGAACTTAATGGCCAAAAGCAAGGCAGGAGAAAGGATAGGTAGGGATGGCAGGCAGAGAAAATACATAGGAGAAATCTGGGAGAGGAAGGAACCAGAGGAAGAGGAGGACTTTAGGGGCCAGCCACCCAGCTACACAGCCAGATACAAGGTAGAAATAACGAAAGGTATACAGAGTAAGAAAAAGGTAAGAGGCCAAAGGCAAAAGGTAGATGGGCTAATTTAAGTTAAGAAAAGCTGGCAAGAAACAAGCCATGCTAAGGCCAGGCATTTATAATTAAGAATAAGCCTCCATATGTGATTTATTTGGGAGCTGGGTGGCAGGACTCCAAGAGAAAAAACAACTAACAACACACATTAGGTGTCTTTCCTGGATCACTTTTCACCTTTAGTTTTTGAGACAGGATTTCTCATGGAACCCGAAGCTTATGGACTTGGCTAGGCTAGGCTGTTTGACCAGTGAGCTTCAGATACTCTTCTGTCTCTGTTCTCAAGGCCAGGGTTACAGGTATCTGTTGCCATGCCACATGTTTTTCATGTGGGTTCTGGGGATTTGAACTGGATTCCTTGTGCTTGCATAGTAAGCACTCTGAAACTCAGCCATCTTCCTAACCCCAGACATCCCCCTCTCCTTGTGCGTGTGTGCCTGCATGCACACATGCATGTGGTGTGATGGAGTGTATCACTACTGATAATTTTGAGACAGAAGTATGAAGAAAGAGGGATAGTAGAATTAATATGTTGCCTGTCAGGGTTTAAGAAAGGCACTTTTTGAGTCAGACCAATGGCAGCTGTGGAAATACTTGGAATGGATGCTTACCTTTTGACAAGGAAATCATTAAAGAGGGCAGAGGCCACTGAGCTGCCAGGCATGATCTGAGGGAAAGCTTCACTCCCAGACATGCCCACAGAGTCAGTGATTTAGGAGTGGGCTGTGTATGATGCAAACCTGTAACACGAATTGCTAAATGGTCTTATTAATAAAAACAAACCTGAAGCCAGATATTGGGGTGAAATCTGAAAGATCAGAGAAGCAGAAGAAGCCACAGCCAACCTCACTTCACCAATCCTATTTCCACGAATCCTTAGACTGATAGCCTCTGAGTCCTCACCCCTGAGGATCTCAGTTGAACTGCTGCTTAGTTCCTGTCTCCTCACACCTTATATACTATTCTCCACCCAGCCATGTCACTTCCTGGGGTTAAAGGCGCGTGTGCTTTCTAAGCAAAGGCGTGAGGTCTCAAGTGCTGGGATTAAAGGCATGTGCCACCACTGCCTGACTCTGTTCTCAGTGTGGTGTTGAACTCACAGAGATCCAGATGGATCTCTGCCTCCCAAGTGATAGGATTAAGGGTGTGTGCCACCATTGTCTGGCCTCTATGTCTAATCTAGTGGCTGGCTCTGTCCTCTGATCCCTAGATAAGTTTATTAGGGTACACAATATATCACCACACAAACCAAGGGCAGCTTCCCACTTTGCTCTGGTGTCCAGGTTGTGAAATGACTGCATTTCCAGGCAGTGGGAAATGTGGTCTGCTCATGGCTATAGCTGGTTTGATTTTTATCCAAAGTTATTTCATAATGCAGCATGTGCCTTAATGTGTTGTCATTCTGTTTTTTTCTTTTCGAGACAGGGTTTCTCTGTGTAGCTTTGCGCCTTTCCTGGAACTCACTTGGTAGCCCAGGCTGGCCTCGAACTCACAGAGATCCGCCTGCCTCTGCCTCCCGAGTGCTGGGATTAAAGGCGTGCGCCACCACCACCCGGCATGTGTTGTCATTCTGAAGCAGCACATTCTAGTTAAGCAAGTAATTTGGGTCGGTCAACACATGTAGACTGTGAAACCTTAAGGCATTAAGCATGGATATAAATCCACTTCAATGGACTGACAAATAAAATTATTGATTCTGTTCTAGATTTTTTTTTTACAAGTTCTTCAGAATATTGAAGTGACCTTGGATCAGAACTGGGATGTCAAATATAACTGCCCCTGCTGTAATGTTAGAATGGTCCAAAGTTCACAAATAAAATAATTCGGACCAAGAAGAATCAGTGTAGAAAGTGTTAGCAGTAGGCTAAAAGCTTTGAGAAGAGAAAACACAAGAATGCAGAAAAATTGTTCCTAGTAAATAGGAGTTCATTATGTTTAGTCTCTCTCTCTCTCTCTCTCTCTCTCTCTCTCTCTCTCTCTGTGTGTGTGTGTGTGTGTGTGTGTGTGTGTGTGTGTGTGTGTGAGAGAGAGAGAGAGAGAGAGAGAGAGAGAGAGAGAGAGAGAGAGAGAGAGAGCCAAGATCAGTGACTTTCATATAGGCACAGAGCTGGAAGAGCATATCACATCCCAAACAGATATGTTATTTTATTTTCAAACTGCTCATGTACTTTCTCCACTCCCTCCAAGCTCTTTTCCATCAGATTATGAAATGCATCTACACTGAAGGAGACATGACCAAGAGTCATCAATCTATATCTGTTGATGCACCAAATAAATCCCACCCCCTGTATTTTTCAGCTAATTCTAGGAATATCTGATCTATGAAGCTATGCAATGAGCACTTGTTGGCTTGCTTTCTTACTAAAGGCTAGGGCCTAAGGGTTTCATTGGTTACAGGCAGTGTTTGATTACAACTGGTGTTTCCTTACTCTGGCAATGGATCCTTGAGGAAACTTGGAGAGATGTTTTCTGCAGGCTGTTATATCCATAGCCTGCCAGCTGCTGTGTGAGAAACTCCATGCTATGCACGACTTGCAGTTTTTAAAAAAGTCCCTGCTGTGAAGAAAGAGTTTTCAACTTGTTTGCTAATGTCTGCCACATTGCAGACTTGGTTAATATTAAATACCCTAGCCAGTACAATAAAATGAGAACAATGGTCCACACAGTGCACTAATGTACTCAAAGGACTTTGTAGAGGCAAAGAGCTCATTTCATGTTATATTCACATTATTATTATTTTTTTAGCATGATTGCATGATGCATCAGTGTGTATGTTAAAAGGTGTGTTTCAGAAGAATATAGAACGCCATCTTGAATAAGAAGCTACTTTTTTGAGTACAGGGGTTATACTAATCATGCACTGGAGCGTTCATCTCTGAGCTCTGGAACCTTCATTCTGCACAGGTTCAGGAGGATGCGCAAGCCTACTTTGGTTTACTTATTATCATCAAGGTGAAGGGATGGGAGCTGTCTACTCCTGTTGAATACCGCAGTTCACACTTACTATTTGGTGCCCTGGTGTGGGCATTTGAATATCATTTGCATAATGGTCATTAGAGCTCTAATTTGCTACTTGTCGGGATGAACTCCACAGGTTCTCCTTGTCCAAAGGCAGTTGATGGTGGAACTTATGGAGGGTCATGCTTAGGTAATATCATCAGGTCTGCACATAGTAAAAAAATATTTTTTCTTCTGAGCTCTGATTGGATTTATTTTTCTTAACGAAAGGCAATTGATAGTCCTGCCACTGTTACAAAAGAGTCAGGTATACCACCAGAATATTTTTAACAAATCTGAAAAAAGAAAAATGTTAGGTCATTTGAAAGCAACATCCCCCAATGGCCTCCTCAGTCTATTTAGTACGTGATTTCCCAAGCATTCTTCTAGTAGGTAAGTTAAGGATGAACTCATGAACTCAAGTTTGTAAATGAAGGTATAAAATACCCACATGGCATGGAGGTAGGAAGGAATTTAAAGAATTACAAAAAAGTATGCATTGTTCATAGGAGAAGAGCTGAATGGTGACAGAATGTGGGTACTGAAAGAATTTTACTCTCCACTTTAATGGACAATAATTATATCAAACCACATAAAGATACCATTTTCGTAGGTTAAAATAATGCTAAAGATAGGTAATTTCAAAGACAATTCTTTTTCCAAGAGTTCTTGATACTGGTAGGTAATTTCTGGTCTGATAATATTCTGGGTCTTTCTATACCTCTTTCCACATCTCTGAAGAATTTGCCTGTTGGGTGAAGATTTTTTTTTCTTAATTCTTTGTGTTTGAAATTGTTAGCATCATCTCTAAAGGATAAAACTCTGTCAATAGACAGCCCTATTTCTCAAAGGGATTCCTTGCAAAGGACTCTGGGAAGGATTCTAGTCTCTAGTCCTGTAAATAGCCACTATTTCAACTTCTCACCACCTTCAACTCCATACGCAATGATTCTCAACCTGTGAGTTGTAACCCATTGGGGTTTCATATTACTATTCATAACAGTAGCAAAATTACAGTTATGAAGTAGCAATGAAAATAATGTTATGGTTGGGGGGGGGGGTCACCACAACATGAGGAACTGTATTAAAGGGTCACAGCATTGGGAAGGTTGAGAGCCACTGCCATAAGATTTGACTCATGATAGCTCAAATAAGCAGGTGAGCTCCAGTATTAAATCTATTCTGAATCTATTTAAGGTGTGTGATATTTGTATCTACTGTGTGTGTGTGTGTGTGTGTGTGTGTGTGTGTGTGTGTGTGTGTGTGTGTGTGAAACTTCTAGATTACACCCTCTACTTTTGTGGAGAAATGTAGTGTGCATAAAAAAAGATACATTTTTTGTAATTCAGGTAACTGGAATAAATAGAATTTAGTTCAAGAAAAGCAAGATGGCTCCATAAAGAATCAAAGCAGCTATCTCACTCTTTATACCCAGTGTTGATCTGTACAAAAATGTTAAGGTTCAGTAAAACTGTGAGGAGGGAAGTGTGAGGATTATTAGTGATGCAAAGGGACACAGAGAGAATGAACTTACCACAGCCTGGAACAATCAAGACCAAAGGAAGAAAAGAGCAAACATCTGCATTAAAAACCAGTAGGAAAGCAGCAAGGCCTGTTCCACCTGTTCAGGAGCTCCTGTCTCACACCCTGGTGTGCATAGTCAGAGCATTAATGGAAGCTTGTTCCTCTTTCATTGGCAAGTCACCTGAAGATTTGCCATTGTATCCTGGTTAGCAACACACCCCTCACATGCCATTGTTTCGCTGCTCAGTTCGTCTGTGTTTTCCCTCCAGTCATCCAACCCCTAAATCCCCTTCTTGGTGGGATTTTGTGTTATTTTTTCTTGCTAATGCTCCGCTGACGCCACACAGTGTATATTTCTTCTGATATACCATTTCCTCTCATCTGAAGGTCCTTTCACATCTTTCTCTTCCTCAGCAGATACTCACACTGCGTCTAGCTCAGATTCTTTTTATCCCCCTTTCCTGTGTCTATAATTAACTTTTCTCTATAGACTCTTCTCATATCACTACATTTCTCTGTTTCTACAGTTGTGATGCTGTTGGGTACTGAGAGGTTTCCAGGTAGGATGAAGTTGATTGCTGGATCATGGGTCCTTTTCAGGTAGACAGATTCAGAAGTTAGTTTTAAAGATACCTTTTGTGACCAGAGGAAAGTCTGTTTTTCTAAAGACTTCAGTGGGAAATTATCTATATGAACAACAGTGGACCAGACTCCATCTGTAGCCTTAATAGATTCTGAGGAGAAGCTGTGAGCAACCGTGCCTCAGATGAGGGAGACGAAACAAGTGAGGGGTCTGAGAGCCACTGTGAGTATAAAATAGGCTGCTGTATCTGTCTACACGAGCCAAAAAGACTTCTGCTGAGCTAGAAGAATGCCACAGCCTTTCTGAAAAGGAACCATGGTGTTCCCTGGTATATACCTTTAAAGCATCACTACTGAGAGATAGTCATAATTAGTAACACGTCCCTTCAGGCCAATGCAATGGCTAGCTAATATCTTTAACCCTGTTTATTGCTAATGCAGTGCATTGGGAAAGATAACTTTAAAATCACGTTGGCCTGTGACACAGGAAACAATATATCCCTGTGATGGTCTGCTTTGAAACAGTGGTGATTTGAAAACAAGAGATGATTTGAAAACAACTCACATGATTGCAAAGTCAGTGTTTGGAAAATGTGGGCAATTTAGGGTGCTGTTTCTTAAAACACGCCTGATTTGATTTTACTTTAATCTATCACGTAAACCTGTTAGATATGTTAGGGTAAGATTCAAAGCAAAGAAGACGAAAAAGAAGTCTCCTCTAATTCCAAAAGCTAAGAATGACTTTTTTTTTTTTAAAAAAAAAAACTTAACATGTATAAGTTTCATAGATTTCTCTGCATATTTGTGATTAATACATCCATACAAGCAAACTGATAAGCAGTCACATTCATAGAAACACTCTCATAAATTCAGGCACATCCCTCCCCTAGTCCACTGGTATATGTAGTCAGATGTCTTACAAAGAATGGAAGACAACAATTGGAATGGAGTGGTCAGGCTGTGTTACTTCTAGAGTACTCACCTGCCCGTAAAATGCCACTCTGTAGTAGCGACCAAACAAGCGCTTCTCGGAATTCACCACCTCTGCCACTTTCAGATAGGACCGGTGAATATCATAGTAGAGATCGGATAATTTCTGAAACCGTAAACCGGAGGGGCTTTGTGAGGACAATGCCGACATAAAAAGAGAACATTGCTACGTCTGAATGCTGTAAGTCATCTGCCAACTCAAAGGGAGAAAGTTCCACGGCTTTCTAGGGGGATGGAACACATACTTTGAAGTCTCGTTGCTTTTCAAAGACAGCGATGATGGGCTTATTGACATCAGCGATGAGTTCATATCTTTCAGACTTCCAAAGGAACTCCACGCACATGTATAGCTGTTCCACCAGGATATTCTGCAATTTTTCCCGAGAAAATGAGGTTTCTATGTGATTAAAGATGTAGCTCATGCCTGAAATTTTAGCCTTAAGTGATTTCTGGATTCCTGATCTTCATTATTGAGATTACAGCCCACCATGGGATTGCTGTACCTTCTTGGATTCCCCTGTCTCCCTCTCATTATCACGGACTAAACCATGCAATGGATGTACCGAGTTCAGACTTTTTTAGTTCTTTCCAAGGCTATTGTCCCTGATGCTTAATTCCCACCCCTGCCCCTTCACTCTCAGACGTGGAGCAGTTTTCTAGCTAACAGGTTTCTCTCTCCAATGTCTGCTCTTCAGTGATACTTCTTTTTAAAACATAAATCTGCTCCCAAGATCTCCACCCCCATAAACCTTTGTGGAAGTCTTGTTTATACAACACTATCTGATTTCTCCAGACTCACATTCAAGATGGTTCACAATCCCTCTTTTGCATTCTGTCCTTGTTTTTCACCCTGCCTCCAGCTTTTTGCCTCACTCCATCCTTAGGATGCTTCTGTCCTCTACACTATTGCTCATGCTGCTGATGCACCTGTAATAACACTCCTTTCTTACACGATACCTTGGTGTTCTATCTAACATTAATATTCATTATACAAATTTAGAGAGCTTTTACTGATGCCTATTCACCTCCGTTGCAGTCACTTTCATGTAAAAAACTGTCATCCTTTAATTTACCAAAAATAGAATGCCTCAATTCATAGTATTTGGACATCTATTTTGAACGGACTACTTTTCACCTTGAAGAAAATCTGTTTTTATTTCCAAGATTCTAAAGTCTTCAAAAGCAGGGAATATGCTTGATTTATCTTCATTTTCCTGCTCTTAATACAATGTCTTTCAGAGTGGTGCTATATTAATTAATACATCCAACCGTGTGAAATTATAAATTATTAATCTCTAAAGCAAGCATATGTGATTTGAATATTTCTGACAGCATCTTTTGATAAAAGGCTCTTACACATCATTTGCAATCATGACTATAAACTCCAATTATATTTACTATAGTCACACGCAGTATGCACCAAGCTAATGTGGAATTGTTTGCAAAAGTTCATAAAAACTCATCTCCCAAATTTGTTTTCTTTCTTCCACACCTACATTAATACTAAGACATTAAAAAAATCAGCTTATGGAATTTTACTTCTTGGTGAAAGAAACTCTGTTGTATTCACCAGAATTGTTGTTATGTGGTTTCTACTAGAAAACTGCTTTTTCATGAGAACTACCCAGCTAACATATCAGAAGGCTTCCCCACAGAAATCGTGAACCCTTTTGCTGAGCCAAATTTGTAAATAAATAAACTTGTGTAAGAAACAGCTGTGACGAGCGCATAAAAAATTTAGTATCCCTTATTACATTTTCCCAGAGAGTAGAGACTGTGCATCTTACAGAAGAGCTGACTATATACATCTGAGTAAGGGAAATAAATCAGGCTCAGTGTAAAATTTCAAGGAAGATTATGCTTTATCAATAGAATTGATATCTACTAATCTTGGTCTTCTTTGAGCCTCAACATCACATTGTTTAACAAAGTCAAAATGGGGAGCAACTTCATCTGACTTCTTGAATGTACACAAAAATCACAATTCAGTGCATTTTTAAACTTAATTAACATTAGATCAATTGAATCCAACCTCATTGTACGGTGTATCTTGCATTCCAGAATCCTCTTTCATTGCTCCTTCTTCTTTAATGTTTGGGGTGATGCTCAGAAAAGCTGGCCATCCCATAGAGAACATGCCTTAGGGAGGATCAAGCACAATGAAATATTGTTTTAGGCAATTCATATTGAGTTAAGAGCCTGGCTTGCTTCAGGAAGTTAGTATTGGCGGTATCATAACACACACAATGCACAGGATAGTTAGATAGATCGTGGTTTCTGGAGTTGCCCATGTTCACTGATATCTTAGCAGATACACATTGCAAGAAAGGGATACTTTACTTCTCCAACTCTGAAACCTCAAAACACAAAAGCATATTAAGCACTCAAATATATCAGCGGGATTCAGCAGATTCATATATTGATAGATATCAATACATGCTAGTGAAGCATGTATTACCATTTCAGTGTTCACTCATAAGTATATCCCCTTTTCAATAGTTATAGCATATTATAGCCAGCATTACCTTCAAGATGACAGGGGGTGTTTAAAGTGCTTGAATATTGAAGAACCCCAGAACTAACTGGGACATAAACAAACACTTGAGTTTTATCAGTTTTCTTCAGTTTGGTTTTAGATACAATGTGAAAGTCTTTATGTTGCTCTACAGGAGCTAAAGATGATAAACAGCTGAGCAAGAAGGACATGCTAAAATAAAGTGATGTCTGATGACTTGCTTATAAAAATTATTACGCATGGTATATGACAATAAGAGGGGTTTTAAGGTGGATTTGCTCTTGTGGTGTAGACCTGATCTCTTCTCCAAGGTCCCCAAGCAAGAGACCTCACTATCTCACAGCTCATTTAGGAGATTTGGTTTTAATGCATTATTTGGCAATTTTACTGTGATTTTTAAAAAAATATATACAAGTTTAAACGAATAAGAAATGAATTGTGCTTTTGAATGATTGCAAATTAAAGCCCATTTCCATTTCTATTAAAGTCCATTTTGATTCTAACTCTACACTGAATTTTCAACAGCAATTTGCAAGCTAAAATAATGTTATCAAGTAGATTTTAGTTCAGAAATTTTGTACTTGAATGAACTTTTAAAGAGATTGTAGATAAAAATGTACTAATGATACAGCCACATTTTTACACAGAGAAACCCTAGCTGTTACAAAATGTTATTATACTTTGAAGGTGGACTATTTTCAGTGAAAGTAAATAAGTATCATTAATCATATGTTATAAATTGTCAAAGTAAATTATTATTATTATTGTTACTATTATTATTATTATTAATTTTGCGGTGCTGGAAGTCAAACACCAAGCCATACACTTTCTAGGCAAATATTCTATCACTGAGATACACAGTCTTTAAGAAGTGAAATAGAACATGCCTATCATAAAGGTATATACATCTATGTGAATGTATATATCTACATTCTTACTTTGAATAAACTATTACACCCACAAACTAGACTCTCCTTGAAAATTTACATGCTTTATCAATTTCAAACTAAAATTCTAATGGAGAGCCAGCATACCTACAGGTCTGACCATAATTCATAATCCTGAAGATTGGATAATATTGCATTTGCTGAGAACTGAGAAGCAAGCTAAAATTCTTAAGGGATTTCTAGGAAGGGATTTCTGAGTGGTCAGTGCTTGAGATTTTTATACAGTAAGCTCTGTTGACCTGAAATGGCTTTTGCTTCTAAGAACACATTCACAGAGGTTTCACTGAAGCAAGATTTAAGCTGTAAAGTTGATTTCCTTAGCATCAAAGACAAATGAACACAGTTAGATCAACTCACTTCCTCCACCTGGAGTTGTTAGTAATGGGTTGTTACCACAGGGATGGGTGTCTTCTGGAAGCAGGGGTGGTGGGCAAATCTTTTCCATTTTCCAGTAACCTATGGTAGTGCAAGATGAGGTTAAGGCATGGCTGCATGTTCTGGTTAATACAAGCTTATGGAACCACAGATTGTTAATTAATGAGACATGACCATCATTTGGAAACAAGAAGTTGGCCATCCAGTTAGCCTCACTGTACATAACATGAATATGCCAGTGAAATCATAGAATTAAAAATATTGAAGCATGGCATCATGAGAAATGTTTATAAAAGTGAAAGTTATTTAATAAAACATAAATTTAATGATTTATGTAAAGTTAGGACTCAGGATGCTGATTCCCAGGTTCTTAACCCCTTTACAAGGCCCTCTTACCTTTGCGTTTGAGATATTCTGCGATGAGTGCAGCTATATGGATGTAGCACATAGCAGCCTACAATGAAAACAGAAAACAGAGATTCCAAGGATGGATTTAACACTTCATGAAACTAGTGGTTTCCCAAGGGGAGTCAGTGTGCCCTCTCAGAATATGTCATGTAGACTAACCCTTCATTATGAAAGAAGTGAAAATATTAATCCACTGGACTTTTTCAAAGTTCACCACCAAAATAAAATGAATATTTGAGGACATTTTTTGTTTGTTATTCTTGATATAGATTTTTTTTTTTTGGTTTTTTCGAGACAGGGTTTCTCTGTGTAGCTTTGTGCCTTTCCTGGAACTCGCTTTGGAGACCAGGCTGGCCTTGAACTCACAGAGATCCGCCTGCCTCTGCCTCCCAAGTGCTGGGATTAAAGGCGTGTGCCACCACCGCCCGGCCATTAAATTAATTTTTTGTTTTTTTCAAGACAGGGTTTCACTGTGTAGCTTTGCGCCTTTCCTGGAACTCACTCTGCAGCCCAGGTTGGCCTCGAACTCACAGAGATCCACCTGCCTCTGCCTCCCGAGTGCTGGGATTAAAGGCATGTGCCACCACCACCTGGCTTTGATATAGATTTGACATTGGATGAATTTGCTCTCCTAAGCATTTTTTCCACAAAATAACCTCCCCTCCTTTATTAATGTCTAATCATAACATTACTATTTTTAAAGCTACATATCTTTTTTCTCAAATCTATATAGACTATAGTACCTGAAGAAAAACGAAAAAAAAAACACCAACCTTCTAAATTTTATTGCCTCTAATGCAGGTTTCTCTTTAATTTAGAGTTAACCCATCACTTAGCACTTGGTTGCATTATGTAAGCTAATGTAATCAGCAGATTCTCCTCAAACTGGTTATATGGGTGATATTTTATTTTTCTTACTGATGCTTTTATCATTGCTGGATATATTAACTCTTGACTTGATGAAGGTCCCAGGGCTTCAGAATTATTCTTTTGAGGTTTCATGAAGTGATCTTGCCATTCTCAGAGAAATTAATGGTAACTGGAAATGTTCACCAAACTGGCGGGGCCAGTTTTCTGCTTTCTGTTCTAGAGGCCCTTATTACCAAATGGGCTCCAGGCTTTAGGCTTATCCTAGATAAACTTAGTATCAATTTCTACAGTTCTGGGAAAAGGCAGAACTTCCCTAGTGGTAACCCAGAAGCCCCTGGATGCTATGAATCGCTGTGTATAAATCCATTCAGCATTACAACTCGCATAGAAAAGTCAAGTATTGATTTACCAACTTCACACAGTGGGCTCTTCTCCACGGCTGGTTCAGATGAACTTTGATGAACTTACCATAGCAACAACCTTCCCTGATCCACCCCAATTTCAGGGAACAAGTTTGCAAACACCAAATATTAATTCTGATATAATTATTAATTTTGGAGTACTTTTAACAACATTCTCTTTAGCTTCAGGTTTTAGACATCTATCTACTCCTGCACTGCATTTCAAACAGTTGATGTTGCCACCTCCATATCTGGCCACAATCTGATGTCCTCTACTTAGAACCAGGTGTCACTGAGCCCTACATGAAAGTTACTGAACTTGATATATAAATGTATGTTATATACATTGGTGGAAAAGATGGCACTTTTTATACTTCATGCTGTACATAAAAAGCCAATTATTTGGATAAGGAGGGCAATGTTGATGAAGAATGAGTGAGCCTTTGCTCATCACCTCAGACAGGTCTCCATTTCTTGCATGAATCTTGGCCATGCTCTCCAGCCAGGTCCTCCGCAGCTCAGGGGTACTTGCGTAGGAGTTTGCTAGGCTGTATTGGAGGTCCACCAGCATCTCAGGGTCCTTCTCATGCTCTTTCATCTGTGCTGTGGCCATCAAAACAGTCCTTATACGTTTAGTCAGATCTTTCACCTCTGCTGGGAAATTACTGTTCTTTGGAAAAGAGAGAGCCTGGGTCATTATCTGTTTAGCATTCAATTATTAACTGCAACCTATACTCTTTGAAAAATTATTTTATTATTTTATGTGTATGGGTATTTCCCTTGCATGTATGTTTGTGCATCACAAGTTTGCCTGGTACCCTCAGAGGCCAGAAGAAGGTGATGGATCCCTTGGATCTGGAGTTATGTACAGTTGTGGGCTGCCATGCAGGTTCTGAGAATTGAACTCAGGTCCTCTGGAAGAGCAGTCAATGGTCTGAAACACTGAGACGTCTCTCCAGCCCTTCAACATATACTCTTAATTATGCCTTGACATCACAAGTTCTTATGTTTTATGTGTTGTTCATAAATGCATGTTTCATAAATGTTCATACATTGCAGTTGTGACTATATTCAAACATTTGGTAATAAGAATTATGGTGAACTCTACTATCCGATAGCCCAGCTTTCTAACAATAACTTCCTGAGTGCCCTTGAGATTCTGTCTTCTCTGAGTCTAGTTCATGCCACTTGAACAAGTTTTGACTTCATCCCTGTTGACGGCATGTGGCACTGGACTGGCCAATCATATTCTGCATGATATATACATATACATACATACATATATATATATATGTGTGTGTGTGTGTGTGTGTGTGTGTAGATCAAAGATGTTCCTTTTCTTGGCTTGAGTTGGTAGTGTTTGAAGAGGAGCTTCTCCATTCCTAACACAAGTGTCCTTACACTTTCAGAGGGAAATCCACAGAGAAAGCTTAAGTTAGGCAAATGAAGAAAAGCTGATGCAATACATAGCCTAAAAGCAACAGAGGGAGGGGCTTTCAAAGCATTCTCTTGACCTCTAGATCAAGCCATGACTGAAGCTTTTTCTGCCTCTAGCCTTCCAAAAAGGCTAAAAGGAAAAAAAAAAGAGGAAAAGATGAATTTGCTTATGATGATCATAAATAAATAATGATGTGCCTGTTACACTTTGTTATATAACAATTGAGCCTGGATCTTAGAAATTCCACCTAAAACATCATGTACTGAAAGTGTGAGAACTAATGATTATCAATTTAAATAAGCCAACAGTATGAGCGATCAAAGTCTTGATAAGCTAAGCACAGAATTCATAAACATCCCATGATTTTGATGTCAAAGGAAAACTCCATCTCAGTTTGTTTCTGATTCTTTAGAAATAAAGGCCCAGGAAACATCTCTTACTTTCATCTGTTTATCTCCATTGGCAAAATTGTTGGTAATTGCAAGGGAATGTTGAAACCGAGATCCTCCAATCCCTGCATCGGCTATTAACTGGCTCACTGCTTTGATGAGCTGGAAGAAAAAAGAAAGAAGGATCCTTCTAGATCAGTGGTTTTCAACCTTCCTAGTACTTGACCCTTTCATACAGTTCCTCAGGTGGTGGGGACCCCCAACCATAAAATTATTTTCACTGCTACTTCATAAATGCAGTTTTGCTACTGTTACAAATCAAAATGTAAATATCGGATTTGCAGGATATCTGATATGCAACCCTTGTGAACAGATTGTTTGGCCCCCCAAAAGAGGTCGTAATCCACAGGTTGGGAAACACTGTTCTAAAGCAAAATGAGAATTTACATTTTGTGTCTTGTGGATGCCTGTGGGAAGATGAGGGCATGCTTGTGTGGGTGCACATCTGTGTGTGGGAGGTCAGAGATCAACTTTGAATGCTGATCTCAGGTGTCATCCATTTTGTTTTTTGAGACAGGCTCTCTCATGGGTCTGGAGCTCAGCAAGTAGGCTAGACTAGTTAACTACTGGGGTCTTCCCGTCTCTATCCCCTCAGTGGTGCGATTACAAGCATGTGCCATTGCACCTGGCTTTTTATCATGGGTTTTAGGGATTGAACTCAGGTTCCCAGGCTTACTAGGCACACAACCCACAGACAGAGCTATCTCCCTAGCCTAGAAACAGTATTTTTTTTTTTTTTTTTGGTTTTTCGAGACAGGGTTTCTCTGTGTAGCTTTGCGCCTTTCCTGGATCTCGCTCTGTAGACCAGGCTGGCCTTGAACTCACAGAGATCCGCCTGGCTCTGCCTCCCGAGTGCTGGGATTAAAGGCGTGCGCCACCACCGCCCGGCTAGAAACAGTATTTTTAAGGGGACCGACTGGGTTAGATAAATATGTCATTAATTTCTGCTAGAAGGTTCAATGAATGACATCTTTAAGTATACAGTCTTCAGAAGGCCACATGATCTAGGGACCTCATTATAATTGTAAATACCCAAGGAGAGATTCAAGAATCTTGTAATCTTGGGATGCCTTGAAGAAAGACACAGTTGTCTTTAGAACTTGATGAGATTTGGCCTCCAGATTAACCCTGACTGTCAAGAGTTGTTTTGTTCCATGAGATTCTAGGGCATGGGCAGAAGAAACAACATGGTGAGTGGAGATGTGACTTGAAATCTGTTAATTTCTCCCCAGCTCTGCTCTCATTTAAACCAGGACCAAGTATATTGGGGGAACCTTCCAGGAGGAGTTTGGAAACTCAAGACAGCTGACTGGCTGCTGGGGAACAGGATGCTTTGATCATCACTGAAACACATCAGCCATTTTAGCAACAGCACTCATGAAAACTGGCAGGACTTACTTGTAGGTGAGACCGGACAATAGACTTCTGCTTGTTAAATTCAAAATTCTTCCTCATGAAGAAGTACAGAAGGGCTGAGGCCTCCGTCTGAGTCGACCGTGACCTGTGGTTACAGCATTTGAGGACTTCATAGCAGAATGATCCACAGAGGTCAGCAGGCCCTTGAAAAAATGCTGAAGGAAACTAGAGAGACAGAAGAATGAGGGAGTAAGCCATGTTCCTTCATGTCTCAAACTTGGAGACTAAAATACTATTTAAAAATAAGCTTTCTCCATTTGAAGGAGAGGATGGAATGCTTTTATTATTGTAATCCAAGTTCAGTAAGCTCTCCTCTCTTGTATTAATTATCCTCTTGCATTAATATTCCATGTATAATAACTGACAACAACTCAAAATACATGAGATCTTTGAAATGTTCTATTATTCACTTGACACTGTTATAAAAGATGCTCTTTATAGTCATCTTCAATTTTCAAAGATGGCTGCTGTAGCTACCTTGGTATGGAAACTTTAACTTGATGATGGTGTTTTTTTTTTTTTCTTCCAAACTCTCCATGTTAAAAACTCTGAGCAACTACATAACTGGTAATGAGACAGAACCAAAACCTTCTGGAGATAGCAAATGACTAGTATCTAGTGAAACCCAAATAGCACAAAACAAGCCTTTGCCCTGCACACTGAGAGATGCAAAGATTATTAAGTGCTTATTGTCATCCTTAGCTGAGATTTCACTGGGACCTGGAGCATCCTTACCTTGCACACAAACAGTCTCAAAGAAGCAAACACATGTTTCAGGGCTGTGGCTGACTGGTTGACTTGGAAAAACAGCATGTAAGTATCAAAGACCCTTTTCATGAGTGAGTTTTGACAGTCAGATTGTTGGAGCTGTCTCTGAAATCCAGAATAGATATTATTTAGGATAAGTGGAGGAATAATTGCTTTCCTTCAGAAACATTTATTATGAACCTACCATGTGTTGAGCTTAATCCTGAGTGCTAGAAGAAAATGCTGAGTAAGAAGACATGATTCACGTATACTCACAAAGAAGTTTACATAGCAGTGTCAAAACCAAACCAAATCAAACCCAGATAAGGCAATAACTAGAGCAGGAAGATGTGATAGAAAGAGGTTGGAGGTGGATTACTTTGCTTAAGAAGGTCAGCAACGATCCCTCCAGATGCTGAACAAAACTGAAGGAATGTGCCCCAGAGAGACCTGGGAGCATTGTCATGGAGTAAGAGCCTTGGGTTGGAGAGAAGCTTGCGAGTTCACGGCTGAGAAAGAACAGAGTGGCTGATGTATGACTAGTGGGTTGGGTCATGGGGGAGAAGATGAGGTGGCAGATAGGCATTGGGAAAGCCTTTCAGCTGGGAGACCGTCAATGCATATGTCCATTGAGGTATAAAGAAAATAGAGTTGTGTGTTTCTCCCACCATGCCGGCATTTCACACGAAGGCAAGGTTTTCTTGGTGCAGTACCGCTAGAGGGAGAGGTCTCATTTAACAGATCTAACCTTTCCTAGTGCAGTCCTTAAAGCAGGTTCATTTGGTTGAGCTGTAAATGTTTTAATAGCATTATTAAGATGCAATTGGTATGAGAAACTATGCATTCAAAAAGCACAATTGTGCCGGGCGGTGGTGGCGCACGCCTTTAATCCCAGCACTCGGGAGGCAGAGCCAGGCGGATCTCTGTGAGTTCGAGGCCAGCCTGGGCTATCAAGTGAGTTCCAGGACAGGCGCAAAGCTACACAGAGAAACCCTGTCTCGAAAAACCAAAAAAAAAAAAAAAAGCACAATTGCATAAATTTGACTTCAGAATACACCTGTGAAAACATTGCCACAGCTAAGAAAACAAAATATCCACCACTTCCTAAGGTTTTAATATACATTTTTGGAATCTGTATTTCTTTCTTATCTCCACATCTCCAGTCCATCACTGATATGTTGTTCCTGTTTGATGATATCAACAGCACAGTAGTCTTCTCTGATTTGGGTTCTGAAGCTTCATGTGTGGTGTAGCCTGGGCAAGTGGTTTCTTCTTTCTGTTGAGTAGTATTCCATTGTGTTGCAAAAATCTACCTGGTGATGCACACTTTGGGTTGTTTCTGGTGTTTTTTGTTATTTAAAATAAATATGTTACACATATTTGTGTGCAAAACTCTATATGGATAGGTGCTACTATTCAAATGGTTGGTTACATGATAGATACACGATTAGCACTGAAAATTTTTTGTTTTTATTTATGGATACTGTGTGTGCATGAGTACGTGTGTGTGAATGCATGCATGAGTTTGTGCAAGTGTGTGTGTGTGTGTGTGTGTGTGTGTGTGTGTGTGTGTGTGTGCCACATGTGTGAAAGTGTATGTCTGTAGGATAGAAGATGGCGTGATATTCTCTGGAACTGGTATTACTGGCAGTTGTGAGTTCCAATGTGAGTGCTGGGAACTGAACTTGATTCTCAACCACTAAGCTATCTCTAGCTCCATAATTAGCTTTTTAAAGAAACCACCATAATGTTTTCCAAATTGTCTTTTCCCACTTGGATCCTTACTATCAGTGAATGAAATTATAGTTTCTCTAAGTATTGTCAAAACATGGTGTGACTAGTCTTGTTAGCACTAGAAAATTTTATCAAGTATATCATGATAACACCTCATCCAAGTTGTATATATATAACAAATAAGAAAAGACATTAACAATTTTCTCTTTCCAAAATCTAGTCATCAGTTAATACATAATGCTATTTGTCTTTTGCTTGTCTGTTAAACAATATGGAGTCTCATTGTCACTCTGTGCAACATGCTTGACAGAACAGCAAGAGGAATTGGGAAGAAAGACATTATTGAAGTAGTGAAACACAAATACAAAGTGTGAGGATTAAGCAAGCATTAGTCAACTTGTGACAAAAATCTGAGACTCTCATTTTTAACATGCTTCCCATTAATGTGTAAGCTGATTTACATCAGGTTAGCTGATTCCATAAATCATCTTAAAAATATTCTTGATTTCTCATGGTTTTTCCTACCTCCCAACTCATCATTTTGCAGAAAACATTATGATCATATTCACCTGGTGGACTTGAGTGAAGAGAGACAGCAGGTCTAGAATAGTGAGGCAAACCTCTGTGGCTATATTGGCCTCAGTGTCTACATGGTGGACAATGTCTATTTCATTGGAGTTGCCTATAAAATACAAAATAAAACAGTGCATAAACATGTAAGCCAATTCTCTGTGCCCAGTAAAATATTTCATTCTATTACAGTGTTTACTGGCATTTTAATAAATAATTTATAAAATCAAAGTGCCTTTGTTTGATCAATTTCATTTGTTTCCTCAATTAAAAGAAAAAAACACTAGATAAGAGTGTTAGACCTGAGTGTTTTTTGCATACATCAACTGCGGGTTTTCCATTATTTTAAAAATTCTTTCCCTTTAATTCGACCATCAGTACAATCATATTTCTTCTGTAATCAGCCTGTTTAAAGTTCCTGCTTTTGGGCTAATAGAGTAAATATGTGATCTCAGTGGACAGTCTACAACAAACAGCCTCCTCCGAAAGGTACATAGTGTATTTAGAGATTAAGGCAACACAGATTTTAAACAAGTAATCATGGGTCACATGCTCATAATTTCCATGCTTCACAACACCAGGTTCTATTTTTATCTCATTGCCAAGCTGGACTGTGTGTATCTCGGGAGTGAGTCATGATGTCATGGTTACTGGAGTCATGATGTCATGGTTACTGGAGTCATGATGTCATGGTTACTGGAGTCATGATGTCATGGTTACTGGAGTCATGATGTCATGGTTACTGCTTTTGGGACATGGGCATTTTTCTCCTCTTCAACTGGAGTCAACAGTAATTACCTGATTGAGAGAGACCCATAAACCCACAACACCAAAAGTACCTAGACAAGCTGCCCTGAGCCCATTACATTGAGTTTCATTTTTCTCCTTTCTTCCCTGTGAGAGCATTGCTTCTTATTTGTTTATTTATTTATTTATTAAGTTACTCCCTGATGATTCTTTCTTCTAAGAAATGTTTCCAGGCCTATGGCAGACTTGAGAAGAGTGGTTTCAATGGTATGCCAACACTCCTCTCATCTTATACACAGTGCATTTCCTGTCCTACACACACACACACACACACACACACACACACACACACACACTCACGCACACACACACACCGAGAGAACAACTCCCATTGCTTCTGGTTCACTTACTGTTCATGGTGTTGTCCAACATCTGTAAAAGTTTGGGGTTGGAAAGTGCATTTTTGCCCCGAATTATAGGCAAAGTTTGAGATCGGTGCTGTTTATGTCCTTCGTGACCAGAAGTGGTATGCATCCTGGAACAGAGACGGGAAATGTGGCTGACGCTATCTGCCAATGCAGTAGTCAATATTCATTCAGATACTGTGCACTGAGACAAATATACAGAACATTTGCAAAGAACCTTTTCACTGGTAATACTGACTATAAGCAACACAATGAAGAGACTTTTAAATACATTTGAAGGAATTCATTTAAGCACTAATAATATTAAGAAAGATATATAATGGGACAATGCCACAGTGGATGTCTTTTTAGCATATTTTGATTTTCTTCTTTTTTATTACCAAGAACCTTGTCATATAGATTCAGTCATCTAAAACTATTGTCTGACCTTGCTGTCACCAGCTTCATGGTATGCTCAGATAACCATAAGATCATAGGATTTTTAGGCAGACAGGACCTCAAACTGTTATCTGGCCTCATCCACTGCTTTTAAGCAAATAAAGTCACATCTATTTTGTAAGCAAAGATGTAGCTACAGAAGTGTTCACCTCACCGAAACAAACAAAACCAAAAAAAAAAAAGACCCAAAAAAGACACTCAAAATAAAACTGTTTGTAATTCATTATTGCTTTATGGACTTACAACAAATTAAAACTGCTCAGTTAACTACTAGCTAGGCAGGAAGAGAATTAAACATATGTGCAGACATGTCCCCCCCCCCCCCCCTTTAATTTAGAAGCAAAGTACAATATAGCTGAAGGAAGCCCTTTCTCTCGTCTAGTTTTGCATATGGGAATTCCCAGGCATTACGATTTATTTGGGCCAAGCCCCTTGCGAAGTTGATGTGGGATCAGTGTTAGGAAAATAACATGAGTGTGTGTCTTTCAGTGCTTTGTGGCATGTCCACCTGGAGAAAGTAGCCAGCCTGTTTGTGGAGTTAGGAATGTTCCCTGCTTGCCACATTTTCATTTGTCCAAAAAGTAGCCTGGTGGTGGGAGATTCACTGTCATGTAAATTACCCATAAACAACACCTCTGTGCAGAAGGCAGCCAATGAGAGATGGCTTTAAGCGTCAAACCCCAGAAGGAACTCTGACTTTTGTCCTTGTCACAGTATTCAAGGCTGTTTGAATCTGGCTGAGCCAAAGGATCAACCTAGGCTGAAGCCTTGGAGAGCAGACTTCGGCTTTCTGTGACCTAGGACATCTGGATCGTGCCTGAATCTACAGGCAGTAATGAGTTCTGAGATATATGGGTGGGACTTTGGGGACTGAATTTTTCTCCCAGATTTTGAGCCTATCACAGTCTAGAGGGAGGGGGGAAGCCCTGGTTTCAGGAGATGAGGGCCAGTGGGGGCAGGGTCTGTCCAGCCTATCAGGAACCTTAAAACTTGTCCATAATACATGATTGACTCGGTGACCTTAGGTGGGTTGCAACTGCTATGAAAGATGAGAAGCATTTCTTTCTTGCCTTCTCTTGTATTACAGTTTGCAAAGCAAACTCATGATTACATCTTTTAAATTTACTTTCTCACTGGAGGCCAATTTCTCCAGGTCCCCATGGATGGCAGCAAAATTTATTTCGTTATTTATTGACTATATACATTTTCCTTTTCTTCCTAAAGATCTTTTCTAAAATATCCATATCACATATTCTTATGATATGCCTGGGAAGAATAAATCAAACATATGAAAGTTTGGGGAAATAATTTTTATTTATTAGACCCACAGGACCTTGGAGGTGGAATTTCAGGGCAAGTGATTCTACCTGGCAGGTTAATGAGGGAGGGAGCGGGCTCTGCAAGATTGAAGATCATGTAGTAACTAGGTAAGCTAAGAAGACTTGGGAGGTCACCCATGTTTCTTCATGGCCCCTGACCCTTTAAAAAACAGCGTGAGCTTCAAGAACACTAAGGAAATCTTATAATTACTCAACAGAATTCGGAGTCATGATCTCAGACTTTCTTTTTCCTACACTGCTCAGAACTAAGGGAACGTTTTATTGGAGTCCTGTGCACCTTTTGGTCTTAGCTAAATTGAAATGCCTATTATTACTTTTCCAATCAAGGCTTTAACTGGCTATAAACAAAGCATAGTCTTTAGTTTTTGTTTTTAAGTCAGTGAGGAAGCTGGAGAAGTATCTAAGGAGTTTCTTCAGATAAACATATAATGCTGCTGAAAACTGCATTTGTTTTCATGTATGTACATGTATGAGCGTATCCACCCTCATGTGCGCATGTTCGCATATAAAGAACACATACATGACTTCAAATATCAAGCAATGGTGATATTACCATTGTGACAAGAGACCTGAGTTCTGGCAGGAAGGATTGGATCCTTTCAGAGTTCCATTGTTCTGGGTAGACTGCACAAACTTAAACGCTGCAGCGATTTTTCTGGAAGGAACACACATTTCAATCATAACTCTGTGTTTATAATTTATATATGAAAACAGAATGCCAAGTGACTAGCAATTACTGAACAATAAAATATTTCATATTCTGTGAATTAATGAAAAGCAAGGGGCTGGAAGATGGCTCAGTTCGTAAAGAGCTTGCTATGAATGAAAGCACTGGATCTGCATTCTGAATTTCAGCAGCTATGTAAATGCTTGAGAAGCCTGGAGGTCCATCTGTAATCCCAGTCTCATGATGCAGAGATCAGGAAACCACAGGCAAGAGAGTTAGCTAGAATAACCAACCATATTGGTAAACTCTGGCTTCAAGGGAAAGGACCTTGACTCAGTATTTTTGGTGGAAAGTGACTGACCTTGTTGTCATTAACTTCATTGTATGCTCAGATAACCATAAGATCATACGATTTTTAGGTAGACAGGACCTCATGCCTATGTAAATACTGAGTCAAGGTCCTTTCCCTTGAATCCAGAGTTTATCAATATGGTTACTCTAGCTAGCTCTCTTGCCTGTGGATCCCGATCTCTGCATCATGAGACCGGGATTACAGATGCGCCTCTATGCTTCTCAAGCATTTACATAGGACTTGATGCCAACCTCTGGTTGCATCCAAACACATGCAAACATACAGCCCAACACCTCATACATAAGCAAAATAAAAATAAAATTAACATTTCAGTTTCTTCTGGGAATAGGAAATTAGAGGGCTTTGAATGTTCTTGTCTTTGTGACAAATGATGCCAGCATGAAGTAATTCTAGACTAATTTTTGTTTTTAGCTTTTTAGAATCATGTTCTTAGTCAGGCGGTGGTGGCGCATGCCTTTAATCCCAGCACTCGGGAGGCAGAGGCAGGCAGATCTCTGTGAGTTCGAGGCCAGCATGGTCTACAGAGGAATCATATCCTTAAATAGATGTGTTTCATCCATATAAATCTCTCTCTCTCTCTCTCTCTCTCTCTCTCTCTCTCTCTCTCTTTCTCCTATCTCTATCTATCATCTCTATCCATCCATCCATCCATCCATCCATCCATCCATCCATCCATCCATCTATCCAATCTATATAATGAAAGCTCTCTCTCTCTCTCTCTCTCTCTCTCTCTCTCTCTCTCTCTGATCCTGGTGTGCTTCTGGAGGTCAGAGGATAACCTCAGTTGTTAGTTCTCACCTCCCACTTTGTTTGAGACAGAGTTTCTTGTTTACCACTGTGTATGCTAGATTATCTGACTCGAGATCTTCCAGAAGGAAGAGAATTCTCACAGGAGCACTGTGATTATAGACTTATGCTCTATGTCTGGCTTTATGTGAATTCTGGGTGTCTATATACACACTGAGCCATATTCACAGCTCCATGAAATTTTTAAAAGACTTTATTAGTCTACTGGAATTTAAAACAATTACCTTATTATATTGCGTTTTCCCAGGTATCTAAAATTTTGAAGACAAACACTAGAAGGGGAAAAAAGTCACATTCTAATTATTCACATTCTTTAATTTATACATAATAATTCATCTAAATATGTGGAAAGAAAAATAGTAAATTTTCTTTACATATTCCATATATGATTGTTGATATTTATTTACCATAAGGCTTCTTTGAATGAAGAGTGGTATAGTGAGCTATTTTGAAAGTTCCAGAAAATAAGTTATTGGGTCAACCGTAAACTTACTCCAAGATGCTGAAGAAGTCTGACACCTCAGGACTGGGAGCTCTCTGCCAGTAGGCAATCAGAGTCTCTAGAAAGAAACAACATGGTATGAGGCTCTTAGAAACGTAGGCTTCTTTCTTTTGCTCCTTTTAAATTGACTTGAAGTCATTCTGCTTACCAACTGAAATGGTCTTCATAATATGAAGAAAGCACATAAGAAGACTCCTGGTTTCTGCTTGATCTAATTTGTCAAATCGAAGAGTAGACCCAATCAAAGACAAGGGCCTTGGGATCTGAGAATCAAAGGACCAGTAGGGATGAATAAGACTGAGAGCATCCTGGCTTTCAAGTATGGTACCTGATGTGTGTGGTGGAGAGGGAAACTGCACCTTTTCACAGTTGTCTGTCTTCTCACTGCTCTTCTCTGTGGTGCTTGGGTTGGAGTCGAGGCTTGCTAAGGATGCTCTGGAATCTGCATGGTTCACTGTAGAAATAGCTATTGATGAAAATGCTGTAAACACAAGCCACAGCACACATATGGTGATGAGATGTATGAGCACAGACAAGAACTAAAATGATGAAACAGAGTTGCTTATTGTTGTGGTGGATCAAGCATTGTGAAATAAAATCTAGGATTGACATGGAAGGCATACAACACTTAAAACATTACACAACAGTGGCCATGATGGGTCTAGAAAAATTTAAACCATTTTACATGGATATAAAGCTTGTTCTTTTGATCTCTTAAAATGCTTTTAAAAAATAGACAAAGCTAACTCTTATTTTAACAGAAGATGATTCGGGGAAGGAGTGTTTAACTTGACAGTTTATGAGAAATAAAAATGACTTTCCAAAATAGTCCTTAATATAATCCTTTGAAGCTGAAGAGCTCTTATATTTTAAGAGGCTGTGCATAACAAAATCCTAAAGACTGTTTGCAGAATGAAGTAACTTGATAACATCTGAGCAGACAGCTCTTTAAGCCAAGTAGAAGTGAAAGTCACTGGATAACATTCAAAGAAATATGTTAAAGACTCGTTATATAATGTGGTGTACTTTGCCAGGTGTATTATGCATATGAATTATGGATAGAAAGCACTATGATGTATAATGTAAACATCGATGAGTGTTAAACATGAGTGTTCTCAGCAGGTCTTGAGTACCTGCTATGGAATTTAAAACATCTTTGGAAAATGATGTATCCACAGAAGTTGCATGTTTCATGGACGTCTGGGTTTGGAATCCTCCATTAGTGCTTAGGTCATCTCTAGATCCCTGCATTCAAAGTGGAGAAGAGACGAATGAGAATTAGGGTGTTTCAGAATGGTATGTCCCCATGCCTTTTACATCCCTTTCAATTAGATATTCAAGTGTGACATTTTATATTCTAGCAAAGATGTTCCACTGAAGTTGGCAGTGGAAATGAATATTGGCAAAAGCATAGTCGTGCTCACAATTTGCTTTTCTTAAGCAGTGTTTTAAAGTTTTTATTCTTCTACAGTTTCCTTCTTACACTAAGTCCTTATCACACTTTTATGTCTTTTGTTTTTGTTTCTGCTTTGTGAGTCACTGGGTTTGACAGGCTACTTGAGTAGGTATGGGCTAGCCACTGGAGCATGAGTAACTCAACAGTGGCTACATCATTAAAGACAAGGAATCCCTGTTCTCCAGCAGCCCTTCACTGCCATTAGCTCCCAGGGTGGGTGAGGTCCCGTGACCCCTCCCCATCTATGATTGAATATTTACTGACTCAGTCCTATGGAGGTCCTATTCAGGCAATCACAACTGTTGTGAGTTTCTGAGTTTAAAAACCATGACATATTGTGGTGGTGTTGTGTTCCCCAAAATATTGTGTACCCTAATAAACTTATCTGGGGTCAGAGAACAGAATAGCCACTAGATACAGAGGCTAGAAAATGGTGGCACTCATGCCTTTAATCCTAGCATTCCAGAGGCAGAAATCCATCTGGATCTCTGTGAGTTCAAGGCCAAATTGGAAACAGCCAGGCATAGTGACACATGCCTTTAATGCCAGAAAGTGAGCCTTTAATCCCAGGGAGTGATGGCAGAAAGCAGAAAGGTATATAAGGTATGAGGACCAGAAACTAGAAGCTTTTGGCCTGGTTAAGCATTCAGGCTTTTGAGCAGCAGTTCGGCTGAGATCCATTCTGGGTGAGGACTCAGAGGCTTCCAGTCTGAGGAAACAGGATCAGCTGAGGAATTGGCAAGGTAAGGTGGCTGTGGGTTGTTCTGCTTCTCTGATCTTCCAGCATTCACCCCAATAAATGGCCTTGGGTTTGGTCTTATTAACAAGAACTTTTTAAGATTCCTGCTACAACACATGACAGCGTTTCACAGCCTTCCTCTCTAATGTTTGACTCTTTCTTTCTTCCCACTCTTCTGGGAATTTTTAAGTGATGTAGCAGAGATAATCTTTCAGAGGTGGGCTGGAATAATTACTGATATAGTGATGTATTAAATTATAGATGTAATTATCATCATATTATGTATATTACTATCACTAGGAACTAGATTTGAAATAGTTATGTTACAATCATTGTGGTAAATGTTTTATCTTACACAATTTGATATGAGGGATTCCTGTTATGTTAGGTGCTTTAAACAAATATGAAAACAGAGGCCTAAAAAGCTTGGATAACTTTCTGAAGGGTATAAACATGTTACATGATGCTGATGGGATTTGGTCAAGGTTCCTCAAACAAAAACATATTTAATGGCACAACCTCAACTTTTAGTAGGTCTTATCTTGGACTATTACTTGGACTACCTTACTTTTGTGAGACAAGGTCTCTCAATGAACCTGGAGCATAAAAGTTTGCCTAGAGTGCCCGGCCAACGAGCTCTAGGGAATTTCCTGTCTTTACCTTCTCAGTGCTGAGATTACTGATTCATGACACAGCATTCAGACTTTTATGGAGATATTGTGGATCAAAGTCAGGTCCTCATGCTTGCATGCAAGCATTTTACCAACTGAACATCTCTGATCCCCTTAAATAGATTACTATGCTGTGACCATGCTGGCTGAGTGGAGAATACTCACAATGGGCTGCATTGGGGCTTTGACTACTTTGGCTATGTAAGACACTTAGCTTCTGTGGGAAGAAGATGATGGGAAGTAGTAGCTGAATGTTGTACATCGAAGATAAGGCCATGAAGACATTATTCAAGCTGAAAAAGCTGTGAAGGCTTGGGTGGTGATTCAGAGAGTAAAGGGAACGAAAACAGTTCTGAAGAGAGGGGTGGGGCAGGTAGAAGCTGCTAGCAGCCATTAGGGACACACGGTATTGATGTGAATACTTGTCAGATTGTGTGGTTTAACGCCTAGCTCGTTTATAGGTAGGAAGAAATGGTTACCCAGGACATAAATATAAATAAGAGAATTTCCTTAAACGAAAGAAATTAGGTGAGATGTGCAAACATACCTGATTGGACGTATTCACAGTGAAAGGATACAGGTCCTTCAGGTAGATTCTTGGCATATTGTCCAGCAGCATGCCATACAGAGGCATGTACAGACTCGCTATCTGTGCCTGCTTCCTCTAGGTGAGGGCAGACAAGAGAAATGGTTCACATGAAAATCAATAGACTCAAGGGTTTTATATTCACTTAATGCAGCGAGCCATTAAATAGTGTTTGGGGGAGAGGGAAAGAAAGGCTACTTACGGGTTCTCTGTATCGATCATCGAAAGAATGTTTAGCCATTAGATTTTTTAGGACAGCTAAAGCTAAGTGCCTGATATCTTGATCCTCCTGCAGGGCAAATCCGACTTCCCGGAGCAGAATTCCGATTAAGAAGTGTTTGCGGCAAAATTCATTTGTGACCGAGTATTCAGGCATATCTTTGAGAGGAGGAGATGATGTTATTGAAAACCGAATAATCACTTTAGGATTACAAAAGGCAAATTGGATTGTTACTAGAAACCCTGCCCCCAAGCCAAAGGGAGTCCACAGTGTAGTCTCGCTACAGAGATGTGGCCTTTTGTGGCCTTTGGAGTGTCTAGTCAGATGGTAAAATGTTTGCTTACATAAACACAGACTCAAATACTAACACAGCATGTAAATAGCTACAACCTAGCAAATGGCCTGCTCACATCACTGCAGGGGCTAAAACAAAAACATGTGTTGTCTACAGGAATCGAGAAAGGTCCTAGGAAAAGAGGGCTAGACTGAGCTAGACCTTGGAGGTTGCTAATGGTCTGGAGTTATTGTGGGAGTATATGGAGGCACTGGAGATAGGGGAGGATGTTGGGAAAAGGGTAATGTTTATGTTCAATGGCACAGAGTTCTGAAATATAGACAAGTATGTGGGAACAGACATGTGGGAAGGGTTAGTAAATACAGTGGTCTAAAGAGGAGGCGTGGGGATTGAGTTTGAGATACTGGGGGTAGATATGGAGCAACCCAAATACAAATTCTGTATCCAGTACTTAGGTCCACCTGTAACTCCAGTTCCAGGGGATCCAATGCTCTCTTTTAGTCTCTGCAGGAACCAGACACCCAGGTGGTACACACGTATGTACACGCAGCAAACATTCTTAACACTTAAAAATATTCATCTTAAAAATGATAAAATATAAGTAATCTATACAAGTTAATGGCAAAGCAAACAAAATGACATCCCAAACCCAAATAATTCGAAAGGTGGTAAAGAACTTGAATAAACAGTTTTCTAAGGAGGACATTCAGGTTCCCAGCAAGAGGATGGGAGAAGTGTTTAATGCTGCTAATATAACCAGGAAAATGCAAATCATAGTCACAATGAGCTGTCAGCTCATTCCTGTCAGAGTGGCTACTATTAGATGTCAAATGACAATGACTGATAGGGACAGAGTGGAGAAGCAGGAACTCAATACACTGTTCAAGTGGATTTATATATTGGTGCAGCCAATGGAAAACAGAACGGGGCTTCCTCAGATAAGTAAAGACATAACCTCTGCATCACTTAGAATTACAACTTGAGGATATATACCTAAAGGAATTGAAATCAGAACACTTCTTTTTTCTTTTTTAACCAATATATAAAAGACATAAAATTTCTTCGGATGAACAAGGCAGTATGTAATGTTTATATATGTACACACACACACACACACACACACACACACACACACACACACACCCCACATGCATACACACAGTGTCGCAAAATGTTTTAATCAGCTAAGCATATCTATCTCCTAAATATTTGTTCTTTTTCTCTCATGAGAACATTCGAAGTCCTTTTTTCTTGCTTTTTGAAATGCACAGTACATTGTTGTTACCCACAGTTCCTCTACCATGTAACAGCGACCAGAACTTCTAGCTTCTACTGAACTGGAACTTGCTATGTTTTGATCAGCCTTTCTCCATAGCTCCCCTCCATACTTCCGGAGCCTCTCAGAACCACCACTATTTTCAAATCACATACAAATGAGATCAAGTGTCACTGGTCCTTATTTCTGGCTCACTTAACTCACCAGAATGAGATCCAGTTCCATCCATCATACCCCAAATGACAAGGTCTCATTTTTAATGGGAAAACAGTAATCCACCTTGCCAGATACATTTTGTTTGTTAGCAGTTGGAGCCCTAGGCTGCTTCCATTTCCTGTCTCCTGTGAATAGTACTTCAGTGACCTAGAAGTGCAGCCTTCTCCAGGACATAGCAATAGTACCTTTGCTTATTCACCCACCAGTGGGATTGCTGGATCGTATAGCAGCTCCGTATTTATTTATTTATTTTGAGGGGCCTCCAAACTGTGTCCACTTACGGCTTTACTAATTTACATCCCCACCAAGAGTGTACAAGGGTTCTTTTTTCTCCACACATCTCATCAGCATCTTCCACTTTAGACTTTTTATATAAAATAAGTATCTTAAAGAAACATCTGCAACCCCATATTTGCTGGGATTTTATCCCAAAGATATGAAAGTGGGGAGGGATGTTCTGCTTTTTGCAAATAGTAGAGGAAACTGTGGGAAGTGAAAGCGAAAACAGAGATACCACAGGATCTCATTGCAGATGTGAAAAGGTGAGCTCAAGGAAGTATGCTGGAAAAGGGGTTGTGAGGGGTGGGGAGATGAGAGAAGTGACGCATCTTCCTCACAGGGTGGAAACTCGGTGACAGGATGAATACATCATGAGACCAAGTATGTAGCGCTGAAATTGTAGTTAGTAGTATTGCATTGTCCAAGTCATATAGACCAAGTTGTAAGGAATAAATGTGCATACCTGGGAGCTTTATTTTTTGTACCTATGAGGAAAATTTCAGATGACTTGGGAAGTTAAAACTTTGCAACGCTTGGAGAATAAAATATAAAGGAATTAAAGGTAGGGCATCAAATTCTGTGTGACAAGAGAGAAGTTCCGATATGTGTTTGGATACATTGGTTCTGTGTTAGCACACAGGAGTTGGTAGAGCCTGTGCTCATTAACAGGAGAATACGGCTATGGTGCTTATGTAGGTAACATGAAATATCATTATTTACCTGAGGCATGTAACTCTTGAATTGATTCTGAAGGCGTCAGAGGATCTAGATTTAGTATGAACAGAGAATAACTTCAGATACATCCAAATTCAGATACGTGCATACATCCAATCAACTAGTTTAACTTATCATAGAAATTTAAAATGTATTTCAAATTATTTGCTATTATATCACCATTTTCAAGAAAAATGAAGCTGTACAACTCCCCAAAAGAATTTCATGAACAAAATTATTTTAATTCATAGCCTTGTATTTGAGAGCCATATTTTTGTAGCAAAAATCTGCCCACTATGGGATGTATAACAGATTATCAGGACTTTTTCTGTTTTGTTGACTGAGAATAAATAACTGGAATTAAAATAACCAAACAGAGGTTTGATCCCCTCCAGAATATCTTGGCCAAGAATCTAGCCAAGAATAACTCAGCATTAACTTTAAAAAAAGAAATTCTCCTCTTCTCCCTCCTCTTTCCCTCCCCACCCCTTCTTACTTATTTCCTTTTCTTTAGTGCTGGGGGTCAAACCTCAAGTTTCACATGTTCTAGGCAAGGACTCTACTACTGAGTTATACTTTAAGCACAAGCAGAAGGACATCCCAAACAGACAAAAACCCGAAGCCTCCCAATGCTACTGTCTGACCTAAGATTTCTCCTCTTCCTCTGCTCTACGGAATGCGTACAATATACTAGAAAAGGAACGGTAGAGTGTCGAGAGACTACGTTTAAAATGAGAACAGCACCGTATTTCCGGGCCTGCTGTTGTAACTTCCTTTCTGCAGTGTCAGGGCAAGCTGCCACAGGTATGAGGGAGGCTCTGTACCTTCTCATTTTCTCATTTCTTGACCAATAACACCGCAGTGGCAACAGTGTCGGTAGCAAGGTACTTCAGGACTCTGACTCAATTTCAGTTCTCCCTTTGTATTTTGCTGCTCAACTAGTTTCTGATGTTTACATTCTCTTATCATTTTTCCCCCCATACACACCTACACAAGCACATAGAAAGGGCTTAAATTTACAAAATAAATTAAACATCTTGTGTGCAGTATTTACATGTAATAATGTATATCAGATTTAGTAAATGAAATGTGCTCCATTCTTACATCTTCACCCAATCTCTTTCTGTCTCTGGCCTAGGAGTGTCAAGAGTTTATAAAGCTGCTCCTCTCCCTCCCTTCTTCCTTTCCTCCCTCCCTCTCTTCCTTCTTTTTTCCTTCCTTCCAACTTTCGTTTCTTCGCACAACTCATTCTAGCAATTTCATTCTAATGCAATTATGCATGATAATTAATCATCTTCACTATAATTATACCCACAACCGTTTCCTCCCTGTCTTTAGATATCAAAAATCATGGAAATCTGTCCTTTGGAGCTAGTAGGATTCTAGGTTACTATTAAACCCTAAGTTAATCTGTAAGCCCCACCTGCCCGAAGACCAGGTAACTTCCTCGATTCTGGGAGTTGTAGTTCTTGAAAATCACAACAAAGCCTCATGGGAAAGGATGGTGGCCTATGGGTTTTGTCCATATAAGCCCTGACAACATGTGTTTCAGGGCCACTCAGCTGTAAAGTTTCCAGGAGTGGTCCTGGCCAAATTCCATCTTGGTCAGTATATAATATTTTAATAAAATAGCTTGCTTTAATGTGGTCAAAATGGTAGAACTGGTTTTTGTCCAGTGAATCTCAGGGTTAACAGCTACAATTCTTTGATTCTGTTGGCTTTCTCTTTGACAAAAAGGGAAAGGGAAATACAGAATTGTAGTCATCAACCATATGGGGCAACTTCTTTTAGACTTTTATTAGATTATTAGGCTTTCATATCCAAGTTACATTTTTAGACAGAATTGTTACAGGATCTGGAGAACAGAGGCAGAACAAATGACCGGCCATGTAAGGAGTTAAGAAGACACTGGGCCTTGTTACCTGGAATGTTTGCTGATCTTATGGGGAGGCACAGGGGAATGAAGTGCTCATGTTGACAAACTTCTTGAAGAAAATCAAACTTATACTGGCATAAAGTCTGAAATAGAGGCAAACAGAATGGCTATTGTTTGCATATCAAGAATTTCATAAAAATAGGCAAAAAAAGGCATGTGCTTCAAACTGACCCCCACAAAGAAGAAATAGCTAATTCCGTATGACCACCAAGTAGTTCTTAGGTTTAATGGAGTCTGCTTCTTGTAGTCACACTCCTGATCTTTGTACACCGCTCAAGGCCACCTAAGGAAAGGAGACCAACTGCCACATTCAGCTTATGAGAGAAAATCCCAAGTCATGCCTTTAGCTTATTTCATATGTGTTTATTGTGTCTTCACTCCTGTTGCATCATGGGAACGGAGCTCTCTCAAGCATCCAACTCAAATCACAGAACAGACTGTGATCAGGAGGAGGTGAGGTCCACAGTTAAGGAAGACAATGGTACATATTATCTGAAGTGGAGTCAACTTCACATGCCACTAGTTCTTAGTATCATTCACTTCCCCATTTTCCCTTGCCTTAAAGGTGTGTCTTTTCCACCTGGATTTGGACAGTGAATCACAGAGTGTAGACTTGGTCTAAGATAACTGTAATTCATGTCTTAAGACAATCACATCAGTAGGAATGTTTAGCATAGTTATAACAGTTTTATATTCTCTCTCATGTACGATAGATAATCATTCTTTAAGAGCGAGTTAGCTTGTCACTACTGTATTTACTGCTATCAGCTCACAAAATATAAAAATACCCCTTTACCTAAGATTAAACTTCTATTTTCTGGCAACATCATTCAATAATGTAGAGAATTGCCATTTCAAACAAGAACAGTATTTGATGTGCCCTTTTATTATGTGAACAAGTGTATAATTAAGTTATACACACATATTAATTATTCTTCACTGAAAATATGCCACTTGATCTTCAGAAAAATATGTAGGTCTAGTATAATTATACTTAAGTGAAGATTATTCACATTTCATGCATGATAGCAACACAACTGAATATTCTTTAAGAAATAGTTAAAGGACCTTTGGGATAGAACAAAGGTTATTCCTAGAATACACTTTACAGATATGAGTGCATCTATGAAAAAACTCAGAAAGATCTCAAATAAATAACAATGTATATCTCAAGGTCAAACTTCAACAAAGTAAATGACAAAAATAACAAAGGTCCAGGGAAGAAATTAATGAAATAGAGACTAAAAGAATAACACAATGAATCAACCAAAGAGTTGTTCTTTTGAAAAGATAAATACGATTAACACACCTTTATCCAAACTAATAAAAGAAAGAAGATCCAAATTAATAAAATCAGAGATAAAAAGAGGGTATGTGCAATGTACATACAAAGCACATACATACAAACTACCAATGTACATACAGAGTACAATGAATGTAATATGTATGTATGTACAAAGTACATACATACAAAGTACAAAAATGTACTTTGAAATCCAGTACAATGAAATCCAGAAGATTATTAGGGAATGCTTTGAAAACACAACTCTTAGACATCTAAAATAAACAAGTTATTAATCATATATTATCTAATACAGTTAAATCAAGAGAGTACAAACAACTTAAACATCCATAACAGTCAATGAGATTAAAATAGTCATAAGAAGCCTGTTAACAGAGGAAAGTCCCGAACCAGATAGTATAGACCTCTTTTTATGACTCACTAAGTGGATGCTAGGTTAGTGTTCCACATAGAGATCACCTTAGTTAGTTATCATGCTGGACTTGGCAAATGATTACTTTCATCCCTGGTCCTTACCTTGAACTCACCAGAGGAGAACATGCTGATGTAATTGTTCACCATCTTAAACACGAATCCCCGGTCCATAAATGTAAAGCAGCGCTAAGAAGATAAAATTCCAAAGTCGTCTTTTTACTTGAGGGATTTTAGAAAAGATAATTGTATACCGAAGCAGTGTAATATTTAACTAAGTGTGATATGTGTTTAAAAAAATCTATAAAGGATGTTAGAACACGCATCTGCGTATAGCAAGTAATTAAAACACCATAGATAGTATAAATGCCTGAAATTCCATATCTGCACCTATCAGCTGTTTAAATATTGCTTGGAATCTTGCAATGAGCTATTTTAGACTTTTTCTTTCATATAGAAAGCTGTCTACTTTTTAATTACTTGGTTACATTTTATTATTGTTTTTAGTACATTGATCCCAGAGTTGCTCGGGTAGAGACCATCTGCTACACACTGCGGGTGGGATAGGAAGTGGTAAAACGGGCCAGCAGTCTTTTCATTCTTATTGGCTTCCTTCAACAGGGGACTGTTCTTTATTTCTTCCAGGGAAGCATACATTTGAAGAAGAACGAGAGAAGATCCTGCCATTTCTATCGGGGAGCTGTTTGTGTCTTGCTTTTCCTGTTGTCAGATCCTGTTAATTTAGCCAAGAAGGTCTTAGGTCAAATTTATAACAGGCACATTGATGGTTATGGAATATGTCCTTTTCAGCATCTGGCAATACTACTGTTTCTATCAGTTCCCTTTTCACTCTGGACCCTGGTCCTTTAGCCTAGTGGTAGGAACTGGTTTATGATGACCAGTAAAAATGATTGTGGGAAAACATTCATTTATTCCCCAAGTACAGGTTATCTAGCCAAACAGATTAGATATGAAGACCTTCCCTTGTAGAAAGGTGCTTAGCCAATTCTTTTTACTGTTTACAATGTTTTTAAACACATTTATTAATATTCGAGGTCCATCTTATATATTATATTTTCAAAAGCTAGTTGAAATAAAACAGGGATCAGTCAGATGAAGAGGCAGCAGGACATGGACATTGAACAGGAAAAGCAACATTTGCCTTGACGTTATGCTACAAAAGAAGAGCACTTGAACAGACGTGCATCAGAAAGAGTTGAGACTCAGTTTGGTAGGAAAAGAAAAAGAAAGGGAAAAAACAGAAAAGCTATACAGTTTGCTGAGCTGTGGGTCTGTGTAAGACTCATCTGCCTTAAGGAGAGAACAATAAAAACACACAAGATTTTGGCACAACACTGTAAAAATGGTTCGTTTCATGATGTAGGTTGAGGGAGGGTACCTGAGAACCCAGGGCATGTTTATACCCTCAAAGGGCTTCCATAGAGTCTGTCCTCTTGCTGACTGGAAAACAACTGGCACAATTATGGTCTTATAAACTTCCCATCACTAAATACCAATGACGGACAGTTTTTTATGGCTTAGATCTGGAATGCCCCACCCTGATCTGAGCATCGCGTTTTAATTGATCAGTACCCATGTTATGTTGTTATTTTAATGGTTATGGAGCTTTACTTTTAGGACCTAAGATTTGGCTAGTGGGAGTAGGTTGATGGGGTGGGACTCTGAAAGTACTACCCTTGGCCTTCCTTCTCTGTTGTGTTTCCTTGTGTCAGCCATGTGAACAAGTTGCCACACACTCCTGACACCAGAGAACAGTAGTTCTACTTTGCCTTCCCTCGGAAGATGGATCGTGACACTCCGAATCCAGGAGTCAACAAATTACTCCTTAAGTTGCTCCTATAAAGGATTTTGTGACAGCCAGGAGGAAAGTAAGGACTGCTCTGATTCACAGTATCTGACTATTGATGAGGAATTAGACAACCAAAAGTGGGAAACATTGAGGGCCTTCTTGAGGAATGGCCATTAACAGATTTCTGGGAGTACAAGAGATTTGTAATGCAGCACCAAGAGGGCAATGCTGGGGTGGGAAAGGTCAGGGCTCCTTAGTTCCTGGAATTGGGCCAAATCAAGACTTTCAATTTTACATTTTCCAGATCTGGTTTTAGCTCCTTTCTTTTTCTCCAGTACTTTTAACAATGATCCCAAAAGCATTTGTTGTCTTCCGAGTCAATAAATTATTAATAAATTAATAAATAAAATGTAATTAAATTAGAAGTGTGTGTGCTTGATGGATTTTTTGGACATCTATGATACAAAATATAATCTTTCTATTCACAAATTTCTCGTGTGTGTGTGTGTGTGTGTGTGTGTGTGTGTGTGTGTGTGTGTGTGTGTAGATCAACCTGGAGTCTATGTGAAGTATTGTTATTGCTATTTTTAGCTATATGTGTTTATTATCAGTCTATGCTTTTTCACCATTACCGTTTACTTTTTCATCTTGGACATTTTCCATTGCCTCCACATGAGGTTTATACATAGACAGCAATAACCTTTGTATAAATATACTACAAATAAACACATATTTTTTAACAAGCATCTAAGCCAAGAGTAGTATATATGGGGTCTCTTTGCTTTCTTAGAAAATTGCTTAGTCATCTTTTTTTTCCTTTCAGTTAAGGGAAGAATACTGCAGAGGTTTCCTTAAATGCATTTTGCTTACAAGTTGGACTGGATATAAATTTGTTCACCAAATTTTCTATTCTGTCAAGCACTTCCAGTATGCCACCAGCAACACAAAACCCTTTACTCTCTGGGCCTTAAAGTGTGGTAGAAAATGTGAGTCATTTTCCTCTCTCCTTTACTCTCTTCCCTTTTAACAGACACCATCTTTCTCTTCTACTTGAAAGGAAAAGAATATTAAAAAATATCAAGGGGAGGGAATAGTAGAGTGTTGGCGCAGTGAAAGTAGAGATGGGGAATTGGGGAGAGAAAGATTCGAGCAGATAGCAGTTTGATGGGGATGGGGAGACCAGAGGACAAGGGAAAGGTTCACCAGAATGAAGTGTGCATGAAGAAGCTTTCTTGGAAAGCAATGATTTTGCAACCCACATAAAAAGTACAAGAGGAGATAACAGAGCACATGTGATATGAAAGAGCCTCTGAGTTAGAATGAATATTAAAACATATTTCAAGAGGAGAAATGTAGACGTGGTAGTGTTCGTCTTACCTTCTGAGCCTTCATCATAATAGAGAGTAAGTTAATGGCATTTAGGATGCTTTGCAGCCACTGTCAAGGGGACTTGAACAGAACTGTGCTCTCACATAGCTGTACCTTAAGGAATCTGGCGACGCTGTGGTTCGCCCTTTTTGTTTCCTCCAGGGCATCCTTGTATTTCCAAATCACATGGTCGCACAGGCCCATTACCAGATTGTCTAGTTCACTTTGGTAAGACTCAGGGAATCTTTGAGCTCTGGGAAGCTGAGGAAAGAATGTCTTGTTCATAATGTGGTGTGTGACTTACCAAGCTGGGACAAGCAAACTGAAAGACATATTTTATAGACCAGCAAATCAAAGGAGCTCTTTGGAGAACTTGAAAGCAGTAATAAAACTTAAAAACCTCTTAAGTTTCAAGATCATAATTCTATTGTTTTTATTAAATGTTCCCTTCTAGCTTGACTGGTAAATTTATACTTTTACATTAAAAACTGTTAATCTCAAACACTCAAGCAACATGTGCAAAGCAAAATGTGAATAATTTCATGCTCTCATATATTAATTCCCTCCTCTTGCCTCCCAGGAAATAACTATTAAACTTTAAATAAAATATATTAATTTTAAAATGAATATTATTCCAAAATAATTTTTAGTCAGACAACTCCATTGATCTTAATTTAGAATGATTTTTAAAATGCAGGAATCCTTTCAATGGAAAAAAATATGAGTGCTAAAACCTTAAAAGAGACATCTATAGCAAGACCCCCTCCCCATCCAAGGGAATATCATAAAAGAGAGGGTGAAAAGTATTAAAACCATGGAGGACTGGGAAGAGTGTCATGAAATGCTGCCACCCAGATAGGACATTGCTACAGCTACTGTGATCACAAAATGGTTATAGAAACCTGTACAAGGTTGAGATGTCAACATGGAGCGAGGACGTACCCTACTTAGCTCCCTAAGGAGCTAATGACTGTCAGTGAGTGCTGGAGGAGGGTGTGTAATTTTGTCTAATGTTGTAGCCTACGGGAGACTAGATGGGAAGAAAAAGGGGTTCAGAGGAAAGTAGAGGGAATAAGAGAGGGTAATGGGCAGGGGTGAGTATGGTCACAATATATCATTTATATGTGTGACGTTGTCAAAATGTAAAGAAATATGGTAATGACTATCCAGGGGATGGCTCAATTGGTAAATTGGTTGCTTTGGAAGCAAGAAGGGGTTGTAAAGGCTGGACATGGTGGCTTGCATCTTCAGCCCTCTCACAGGGGGTTCTTGGAGCACTGAGCTCCAGGTTTAGAGAGAGACCATCTCAAGAAAACAAGGTGGAGAGTAATTGATGTCAACCTCTGGCCTCCACATGAACTCACACACAAGTGTTCCTGCACACACACACATGCACTCACACATTAACACATGTACATTGTACACAGACAAAAATAAAAATGTAAAAAATTTTAATAAATAAGCAAATAACTGGGTGAGAATAGTTACTGGTCTGAACATGACTGAACATGAGTTCTAGTCAGTTCTAACTCTATGGTTCCAGGATTTATCACAGATAAGAAATATCAAGATCCAAATAAATGAAAAAATAAAAAAAGAAATATCAATATCCTTCTGACACTAGATATAGAAGAGCTTTGATGTGAGATTATATAACATATTTAATATAATTTTATGCCATGTTTGGAAGTCAGTATAAAAGGGGAAAGTTTGAGAAAGCTGAGCTGTCTCTTGGGTTTATACAGGCCTTTCCTATAAGATCAATAAGATCCATTCATCTCTACAAGTTGGTTTTAGTGATTGTTGTCACCACAGTTAGAGTGAATCATGTAATGTTCAATTACAAGCACACAGCCTTTCACACTGTAAGAACATGACAAAACACAACAAAGCAGGAGGGTTGTTAGTTATTACAGGGATTGCTTTAAACGGAGATTTAGGAATGGAACATTGGAGATGACTTTTGTTTTTCTTTCCATAATACCACTTATAAGTATTTCGAAAGCCTCATCATTATTCCTTACATGTATTTAAAATTTATTGTTGAAATCATACAAATTGATAAAAAAAAAAGCCCCACCAACCTAATGAATCACATATACCATTTTCAATCTTCTCCATATATCTTGGGCGATAAGTATACACAATTTATCATTACAAAGGCATCAGTCATTTATTTATGTATTGTGTTTGTGTCTGTGGGGAGTGTTGTGTGTACTCAGGTATATATGCATATGTGTGTGTACAGGGAGGGCTGGAGGCCAGGGATTAATTTCAGGTGTCTTCTTTAGGGGCCATTCTCCTTGTTTTGTGGGACATGATCTCCCATGGGGACCTGATGCTTGCTATTTACTATGTCTATTGGCCAATGAGCTCCAGAGAATCTCCCCGTCTCAATTTTCCAGCACTGGAATTACAAATGTATGCCACCTGGATTTATATATGGGTGATTGGACTTGAACTTTTGCCCTTGGGTTTTACAGAAAGCACTTTACTGATGGGGCCATCCCCTGGATCAACAACCACTTGTTAAATAAGTGAAACACATTTGTATCTTCCCCATTGGGTGTTGTTAATTTCTGAGACTTATTATGTATACCAGAGCTTGTATTTTCTCCCTGGAGATATGTACAAATGCCATAGATTTTTGATATTCTCTTTCTTCCTCCCTCTTTAAGCCTTCTGTTGAAATTCTCCTTGTGTTCTACTCCTACTCTTAGCCCAAAGGCATGTGGTGTGGTAAATGCACAAGGAACATTTTCAACCATTTCCTGAATGAATATCAGAAAAGTTTGAGGTGAAGGATAACAGAGACAGGGAGTGAGACTCAGAGGCTCCCAAACTGCCTATCTGGAGAGAAAGGAGGACCTGGGCTGTGAGACAGCCAAGGTCATGAGGGCTGGACCCAGGTATGGGGCATTTGGGAGCTTTGTTGGAAACAAGTGAGTGATGGGAAGGAGAAAGCTAGTCAGCTCCACGGACCTGCTGGTGCTTCTCAGTGCTGAGAAGACCTTTAGCAGATCCCAGGAATATGAACATCCCCTAAATCGGAAGACCAGGGGCCACACAGGGGTACTCTATCCAGCCACATCACATCTCTCAGCAGACCAAATGAGGCATTGTACCTGAATCTCTCAGATTCCCCACCCATTCTTTTTTTTTTTTGGTTTTTCGAGACAGGGTTTCTCTGTGTAGCTTTGCGCCTTTCCTGGAACTCACTTGGTAGTCCAGGCTGGCCTTGAACTCACAGAGATCCGCCTGGCTCTGCCTCCCGAGTGCTGGGATTAAAGGCGTGCGCCACCACCGCCCGGCTCCCCCACCCATTCTTGCTCCAGAAACTCATGACTAAAATTCCTTCAATGTAGAAAGCTACTCACTTCATAATTAAAAGAGAAGAGAAAATAAAATAAAATATGCAAATACCCTGGGAGACGTTTACTTTGAATGCTTTTGTGTCAAAGGATGACACCTTTTCCTATGGAGACTAATAAGAAAAATGGAAGGTGCTGATTTCCTGTATGAATCAGTGTGAGGGCTACTGCTAAAATAGGTAACGTAAAGGCCAACTGGGATCAGTGAAATATGAATTTCTGGGCACAACGGGCTGTTTAGATATTTTGTTCTCAGTCTGTTCTGTGACCTATCTATGTGAGAAGATACACATCAATCACACTGGTAGCAGAATTTAGTCCAATCCATTCTCCTACAGCTGAAATAAACAGCCCCTATCTAGATGTCAAGAGTCATTTTTTACTACTCAGTACTTCAGTGGCAGAGCAGGGATTACAGCAGCGAGAGAGAATTTCGCATCCCCACAGGGTAGAATTTAGAGATAAGAATCGTTTTTATCTTCATGTTAGATTTTCCTCTTCTTTGGGGCAGGAGATTCTTATTTCTAGAAGAAGGAAAGCAGGTGTATCCAAAAAACAGAACAAAACAAAACAAAAAACCACATGCAGGGACTGGGGTGAAGACATTCACTGCTGCAGAGATGGATGAACAGCGAAGGCATTTCTGTCCTACCAAAGTCAAGGTGATGGTTGGAAGGTGCTGGGACCTGGAAGTGTGGGTAAGTATTTCTGTCACTGAGGAAGGATCCCTGTGTATTTCCTTAACCTTTAATGCCTATAGAGGGTCTTCTATATCCCTCGAACAGTCAATTCTTCTCATTAGAGAAGACGCCACCAAGCCTTCATTTCGTAAGGAAATAGGCAAACTCTAGGCAAGCTGACCCAACTGTTCCTTGGTTAAAAGACCCTGACTTAATGGCTTCCTGGACCTAATCAAGTCATAGAGAACATACCAAAGTTGGCTATGGAAACTAGGCAGCATCTACAAGAGCAACATGAAAGACATTTAATATTGGATACCAAGGCTGTTTGATTTAAGGGACAGAATATAAAAGGGTATGCATTAGAATTAATAGCTAAGAAGGTTTTTGAGCATCTAGGAGTAAATGATAGGTAACTTGCTATAAGGCATTGATGGCTTTTCAGACCCAAGAAATGGATTTAAGTCACCTGAAGTGAAATTTGTAAATGTCTTAGCTACTGTAGCAGAGGATAAGGGCTGGAGTAGAGATGTAGAAGAAAGTGTGCATGAGGGAATTCCTGTTAATAGAGCCCATTGTGCTCATTAGAACATGAAATGGCATAGGAAAGCACAGTAAACACTGCACTGAGCCTAAGCCACCAACAAAGTGCTGGTACTACCATTACTGCTATGTTCCACGGTGTCTGGTGTATGTTGGTAGCAGAAGCAGCCATAGTACTGATTCATTAACAGCCATGGAGATAATGGGTCACTCTAGTAACAGAGACCATGTGACATGCTTGGCTAGGGCATTGTGATTAGTGGTAAGGCTATAGGGACATTCAAAAAAGCTCAACTCTGAGGGACTTGTAGAGCTGGATAATTCCATATGAAATATAACAAAGGAGTTAGGGCCAGACAACTTGATGATGGAGGTCTGTGTCTTTAAGTAGACACAATCCTGTCTCTGACCAGCGTTAACTTCTACATACAGTGCATATGAATTAAGAGGAAGCTGAGTAAGAGGAAAGCTTCCAAAACCTCTACTGAGCAACTTATATGCAGTGATGATTCTATTTTTCTTCCAAAGGTCTTATGGGCATTTACCAAGGATATGCATGCTGGAAAGAGGGGGGCATTTGCATACTTCAAGCACTATTGGACACAGGATCTACATGACATTCCTAGCTCGAAATCAAAATCACTCTCATATCTACCCTGCTAAGAGTGCAGACCTATAGGGACTGAAGACAGAATCTTGACTAAAGCTCTGATAACATTTAGATGGATGGGATGGGGGTGTCAAAGAGCCATCCAAAGTCATTTACCTGGTCCCAAATGTGAAGTTTATATAGAAGAAACTAACATTTGGATTAACATTGCACATGGAGGCCATGGTTTGGAGCTGTCCTTGTGAGGATGCCAGAGGGAGCTCTGACACTGACTGTCTCCCACCAGGAAGGTAAGTCAGGAAAATGTCACTGATCTCCTGTGCCCACCACTGTAACACTGTCTGAGTCTACTTCTGGTGGTGGTGGTAATGCCAGGTGGGGGTGCACACTGGCGCTCCTCTCTTGGCTCTATCCAAATGGAGGCCGAGAGAGGTATGTGAGAACTCAAGGTATTCTCTTGGGTGCTCATGGGTTAGTTCTCATTCCCTGACTCTGTGAGTAATCACAGATCACATGCAGTGACCTTGGCTACAGAAATGGGGTTGCCAAAGATTCAGACCCTCTGGAAGGAGGGTCTGGGCCACACTCTCTGGTGGGTCACCAAGACTTTCCCAGCTCTGAGCTAGGGTAAGAGGACCTGGAATGGATTGTAGAAGAAGGGGTGGTGAGCTTAGGTAAGCTTCTGAGGAGACTGTGATAGGAGCTAGAATTAATTCCACCAACCCCTCTTCTTCTAAGAGAGGGCGATGGGGGCTGTGAAGGAGCAGATTCACGACTGTGTGCAATGTGCCATCATAACTGTGGACTGTAGAAGCCCAGACATTTCCTTAACTAGTATAAAACATGTAAAAACCTGCTATATCCCAGAACCAATCAATCACTCATGGCAAAAACGCATTATCTCAGGCTTCTTCCATTCAGTGATGGAGCTGGCTGAGACTTGCCAGCAGGACCTGTGCAGTGTACAATTCCTCCAGTGAGCATCCTCAGCTTCCACATGATGAACTGGCCAGGCTGAAAGCTTCTTCAATGCCAGGCTCATTTAAACCAACGCCCCTTCCTTCTCCATTTTCTCTCATAGGTATCAGATCTGCCTACCTCTTTTTTTTTCCATTTGTCCTTTATAATTACTTCTCCCCAATAGATTTTGCAATTGTAATTTTGTCTTAGCATCTGCTTCTGAATGGGCCTTTATTAACATATATGATCAGTTCTTGTACTTAAAAAGCAATTAACATAAATTGCTAAGGTTTTACACAGCCAATAAAAGTGGAACTAATGAGAACATGTTCATTAGTGTAATTGTTGGATGATATTACATTGCTATATTACCTATGATCTTACCTGAATTTTATTTGTATCAATCAAGTGCTGTGCCATTGATTTTAGAATAATTGCAAAGAAGAACCAAGAATGCTATAAGGGAAAAAGACAATAAAAGATTTATTAATCTATGTAAAAATAATGATGATTATGATCTTTACAATACAATATTACTACAATTTTTTTGTCTTAAAGTAAATGAGTAAGTAAATGGACCAGAGCAGTAACACATTCTCTGTTACCTTAGGATGACATTTATCAAAGTTATGCTTGTCATAGCTCACATCATACATTATTACATACATTAGCTCCTTAATAATATCAAAAAGTTGAAGCTAAAAAGTGTACAGTTTACTTGAGACGACTTTTTGAGCATTTGTTCATGAAAGATTTACTCATGAATATTTGTTTCACTTAAGTTAACAAAACTAAAATAAAGCTTTTGTGATAGGCTCATCACTGGGCTCTTAATTTTGTGCTCATTTTGCTATGTGTTAATCATTTTCCCACCAATACTTACATGTTGAAAGTGTATTTCCCTTTTTCTACCACTGAACACCAAATAAAAATTGTTATTCTCTACTTATTTTCCTGAGCCTGCCTTTTTAATTCAACAAACCTTGTTTAGAGTCTCATTATGGAGACTCATTAGCATGGGGTCACATCACATTACCACACTACATATTCAATCATCATGAATCTCTCTGCTGGACTACCACAGAGCAATTGAATCACATCCCGTTTCTGGCTAGAACAATGCTGTGGTGACCCTTGTGGACCATCACCTTAAGTCCAAGAGGTTGGCTTAGGCGAAGGGGACGAGAGGCTGATGTCCATTCTAAAGAAGCAGATGTGGCTTAATGAAGGGATCACGTCCCTGAAGAAATGAAAGTGTCTGCTTGAGAGTGAAAGTGAAACCCACACTATCAAGAGTGTTTAAGGAATCCAAGGCACACTGCAACTACCTCCATCTCCTATCCTGTCCCAAATTGCACCTTTAGTCATTGTACCAAATGTTCTGCCATTTGTTTCCATATTCAACAGACTCTCTCCATTCTCATGGTGGTCCATAGGCATGGCAGACCGCTCATGGCTTCTCTGACTTCATCTAACCGCTCCAATTCCTTGCCCACAGTGGTGCTCTCAGACTCAGAGCTATCTTACTGAATAGGTAAGGCCTTCCCTGCACCTGCTGTGTTCTCCTCTGAAACCCCCATGGCCAGCTCCCTTCCTTTTTTCTCGTGTCCCCTTCTCTATCAGGTCACCTGCCCACCCTAGGGAGTTGCTTATTTCTTTGAACTGCTCCACACTTCCTTTTCTCATCTGGCTTGCCATCAACATATAACTTATGATTAAACTATATCCCTAGCTCATTCCTCCCAGTAAACACCCAAAGGCATGGAATTTAGGTCACCTCTCTAATACATCCCAAGTGCCTAGGAGTCTGACTGCTTGAAGGTAGGTGGGCACCTGAAATATATCAGTTGAATAAATACGATGAATACACTCAGAAGGCTTCTTAAAAATAAACTACTTGGTCAGTCAGAATTAGATTTTTGTGAACTTATGCTGATGGCTTATGATGTCATATTGCCTTTCTAGATATTTGCAATCAGTTGGACCCAATCAGATGAATTTTTCAAATCACAATAGACAAAAAGCTTGCATCTAAATTCAGGGTTCCAACATCATTTTATAGGTTTTTCATGGTCTCTTCTTCATGTCCCTACGCACGTTTCAACTTGAGATTGAAAACTGGCTGTCACTCACTTATCCTCTATTGTCAATATGCTCATTAATATGCCATTACAATTCTTTCCAATTTTTTCCTACTATAACTAGCTGACCAAGCTTTGTTCTATACTTACTGTTTGTGAATATTTCCAGACAATTTTTAATAGTAATTCATTCTGCCTTTAGATCAAAGGACTAAGCTTGGGTGCAACCTGATCCTCTCTATGTTTCTTGATATAGAAGACCCCATTTTTACTTGATAATTTGATATAATTAAGTTTTGATATGAAACTTATGTCAGAAATTAGAAGGAAAATGACTTGTGGAAATCAGTGGGTCCTGTCACCTTCGAGCGATAGAGTTCTGTATCCACTGCTAGCAACGTATGCACTGTGATGAAGAGGATTACCTTTAGGACATGCTTGACTATCGTTGAATCGTTTGACTTCAAAAGATCACTCAAATTTTTAGCCAGTTCCTCATGTATCGTTCTCTCTTTGTAGGACCTGGTCTTGAATACAAACTGAAGAAAACCCAGAGAAATGAACAAAGTTAATTACTCTTAAAAGGCTTCGAAGATCACCCTACATGAACAACTCATTTCTCATAATCAGCTGCTTGTGTCAGCTTTAGTCATGGAGTCAGCGGAGGCCTGATGGGAAGAGCAGGACACACTTGCTCCTATTTGGGGTCTTTGCAGAAGTAGGGCCTCGCTCACCTAAGCTCTCCTTGGCACTCTTTCTGTAGAAATCAAGAGAAAGGGCCAGAGAGCCACTGAGCAGGTTCAAGGAGTCATGGAGGGCTTGGACCCACCTACTTAGGACACACTCCCCTTCTCTTTCCTTCCACTGGCAACAGGTGGCATGGTAGCAATTCTTCATCCTGAAAGGGTAGAGCACCCACTCAAATAGCCAAGTGGGGGAGCAGGTGCCTTCCAGAAGTGAGGAGGTGAGCTCCCCAAAAGCCCAGGTTTTATCACCTGTGCTAGACACAGCTATTAAGAGGTTGATAAACGTCAGCCATCAGTAAGATAATGAACGCTGCTTAGTTTCCTTTTTCCCCCAAGGATTATCTTGGTGATAACCTTCTTTATTTCTTCATAAATTTAAGAACATCAATACATACATATGAATACACACATTTCAAAGACATTAAATGCTTCATATTGAATTATAGTAGTTTGTTTATGAGTTGGGTTTGCCTCAAGAAAGGTATTGTCTTCATGATAGTCACAATTTAGAATAGACTACAACTTAGAGGGAAGACAGGCAGGAGACTGGTACATTTACTTTTGGATCTCTAACCCTTTCTTTGGACTTCAAAGCACATCAGTACCAGGGTAGGCCCTGGGGTTTGAAGTTCATCTCAAAGGGGAGACAGAAAGCTAATGGGCTCATAAAACCAGCTACAGCTAAGGGTAATTAGTTTCCCCTAAGCGTTGAACTTCCTGTGAAGACAAACTTACCACCAACTACTGAATCCTACTTAGTTATTTAGCCTGAAGGGTGTTTTGTTTCAACTAGCACGGGACTAGTCTAACCTTACAAACCTGCTTCTTAGAATTGTTGGTGCGACAAACCCCTGTGAAGCGCAGCATTTAATTAGATTGACACAGACACACATCTTTGAAAAAGACACAGGGTATGTGTGCAGTTTTGATACCATAGATGGAGTGAGTTAGCAGCTGGTACCACTGAACTTGAAATGGTGTTTTGTTTACTTTTGGATAAATACATATTACAATGACTATAACATCACCCAAGGATATACAAGCATGTCTTGGAATCAGCCCATTGGTTGCTTACAATGTTCCTAGGGGGTGGGACTTAATATATACCTATATGTTAAATGTTTCCCTTCCATCTCTGGTAAAAATAATTTCAAACTCTTAGCACAAGGTCAGGCTGTTAACCATATACTTTAGCAGGAGTCTGATCCCAGAATCACACGTCTGGGTCCTCGTCTGGTCTGTCTCCTCTTCTGTATTAGTGGAGACAGCTGAGGTTTCCTGAGGTTCACTTCTCAGAGCACTTCACTGCTTAGGCTGAAGTCTCTCACTTCTTAGTTTAGGTTTTTTTTTTTCCCAGACTAATCCACAGGTTGGAAGTGTTTGTTTATTTCAAAGTAAATTCTAAAATATCCTTAGGAATTGTCAATCTGAAATTCCACGTAAGTGTATCTCTGGATTTGAGCTGCTTTAGAACAAAGGGTAAACCACCTCTCTGCTGTATTGTAGAATGTGACACTCTTGTCAAGATGTTTCATGTTTTCTGGGTGAGAATGAAGCCTATTCCAGGATGCCTTTCCAAGAGCACCACAGAATAAGAGTCTGAGCATCCGAGGCTCTCACAGGAGCTGGCCTTGGTGATGACGGAAGTAGCCACAACAGCTGAAGTTCTTAATATATTTTTAAACAACTCCATTAGAACAAGGAAATTGATACTACAGTTGAAATGGATTTGTTTTATTCTATTTGGTCTCTTTGTGGATTGAAATAGAAAGTTAGGGTAACTATTGAGAAGATAAACTCTTCCCAGATAATTACACTAGCAAATACACTCATCAATCCACTAGCAAAGTAAGTGATGCCCCTCTATTAAGCACAGAGCAAACTACACGGTATTTGTAGGTGTAATTAGCTTTCGGTAATTGAAGTCAGGGTCCTAGCAGGTACAATTATATTCTAAGGAAGGGGCTGTGAAATGACTATTCTAGCATGCAGGCTTTTTTAAGGAGGGTCACACACTCATGCTTTGGTATTTGGGGAGGACATCTAACACTTCTCACAGAAAATACATAGATAAGAATCCTTGCACGTGGAATCTCAGAGTGGTTGATTCCAGAATGAGATTTTTAACTACTTCCTTTTGTAGCAACATTTCTATGACACTAATCACTGTTAAACAAAGAAGTTTCTATCACAGAAGGCCCCAATTCTTCTCCAGTTGCATTTCTAAACATCTAGAATGTACATTTATCCCTATATATGACTTGAATATATTTCATTTAAAAAGTAGTATCTCCAAAGATCCAGTCTGTGTATACAAAATGGAAATATAAGTTTTGTATGTATCATAAAGTAATTGAGGATGCTTGTATTTTGCTTTCAATGAAAGGATGTTTGGAGCAGAACTATGAGAATGCAAACATCACCACAAGTTCATTGGCATCGATTCACAGCCAACTGAAAATGAGAATAGAACATCTCCAAGTGGACACTTGACAAGGGACACTGAGGAAGCAGTGCACACCAATGAGATGGGCAAATGGTTCATGCCAGAAGATAAAGGACTTAACATACCAGAAGCAGGTACAAATATACAGTAACTGGGAAAATGAAATAATGCCTGAGAAAACAATAAAAAGAGCTAAGAAAACATTACAGAAGAAACACAGAGCATTCAACAAACCCGCAGAAGTCTTTCTTAATTAGCATAGAAATTTCATATATTTCTAATGTCAACGTCAAAGGAGCAACACTTTAGCTTTCTCTTCTGTCTTTTTCTTTCCACCATTCCCACATTGATATTCATTTACACATGCACACAGTGCTTTTACACTTAAACAATACAGCTAGCCCATTAATGCAAAGAAATGGAATTCTGCTAAGGCAAACTCGTGTTCTGACCATGGTGGGCACCATCCAACTTCAGGGTGAGACCCTCCCTCTTAGTGCAGACAGGAAACAAGACAAGCCACACAGCACAGGGCATATTATCAGTGCCCTAGTGGTGACCCCGTACCTTAATGTATGACTGGACGGAATGATCTAGCTGCTCCTCATGACACTTGGCCACAATGTCAGCCAGAACCCTGGAAAAGCAAGGATGTTCAGTGGCCTGGATGAAGACATAAAGATTCTACTGTCTTGGAATACTTGGAAAATGGGGTATTTCATGAATGAATGAATGAACTAGCCAAATCACACTCTCTTCTTGCCTTTCTCACTCCCAACAGAGGGCACTTGACATATCTCTATCACCTGGGAGTAATTTCGAAACAGAAGCATTCCAAGAACCCACTAAGGTATAAGTAAGGTCTTAGGGTCTAAGATCACACTGGAGACATTTCCTCTGAGCTGAATGCACCTCTTGTGGTCTCTGCACTTGCTGACATTGTCTTCCTGGAAAAGGGATCATTTTAGTACCTAATTAGGCTCTGATTAGTGCCCGTGTTCCATTTTAAAGGGCTCACCTTTCAACCAGTGAGCAGAAGACCTATTTTTGGAAAAAGAGATTAGGTTAAGCTGTATATTTCCATCATTAGCTGGGCTAGGGTTTCATGTAGCAGTGGTATGTTGATATTTTTTCATATTAACATGATCAGTTGCTGCATGTCTGGAGAGCTTTGGGAGATCTCAGAAGCTAACAGATCTGCAAGCTGCGATATTTAAAAGTCTTGTCAACATCGACGTAATACTCAGCTGAAAGGGACACTAGTTGATGTCACAATTTGAGATTTTTAATCTGGGTCCAGAACTGGTTGTTTGTGGAACTGATACTAATACTTTAATTTCTCAGAACTTCGGGGTTTTATGTTAAAAAAAGGGCTGAAAGCCTTCATTGTAGAAAAGATAAATAATATGAACAAGGAAGAAACAGTCAATATTTCAATACTAACTGTGATTTTTTCATAATGCTAGGGCTATTTTTGAAACACACAACAAATATATGTTTAAATTATTAATTCAAGATAATATAAATGCAGAATTCTAAGTTTGTGACTAGACTTATTAGTGGTGTTGGAAGAGTATGGTTTGACCAAATTTAACACAAAAGAAAGGAAACAGTGCAATTAAAAAAATTCTGTGGGACTATGAAATGATGTAACTATTTTGGGAAACATTCTAGCAGTTTCTAAAAAAAATTCTAATACTCAACCAATGAATTGTATAGCCATTATGCTACTGTGGATTCACACCAGAAGTCAGGCATTAGAGTTATGTTGACCTAGAATTTATAAATGAACATTTATAGTGACTGCATTCATTATAGCCCCCAAATAGGAAAAATTCAGATGTCTTTCAACAAATGAATCCTTAAACAAACTGTAGTACAATCCATATCATAGAATACTACTCATCCATGAAAAGAAGTGACCTAGTCATAGATGGACAACCTGGGTGAATCTTCAGAGAATTGTGATGAGTGGAAAAGCTAATGATTGCATACTGTATAATTTCATACATACACAGATAGGGGTGTGTGTGTGTGTGTGTGTGTGTGTGTGCTGACAGTGGGGGAGACTAAATAATGAGTATACTTATTCTCTCCGTATTACCCCTTTTAACTTCTAATGAACCTACAATTATATCAAAGTAAAACATTTAAAGCACAAAAGAAAAAAAACTAGTGTTCCACTAATGATAATAGCCAGGAATCTGAAAACAAGGGTTTGAGAGTGAGAAATACTTAAATCTGAAAAGTATGTTCACACGAAATGTACACAAATGTGGCTATTTAGTCAGAATCAATCATCAGGTTTCTGTCTGACGAGGGGTGGCACAATCTATCCCCCCTCCAGGGTTGCTATGGATACCTGGTGACGGTCGCAGTGATTTCTTCTTCCTCATTCTGCACTAGAATTTTGAAGAGCTGATTCAGGATGATAGGCAGGAAGCTCATGATTGAGTGGATCTTGTCCACATTTAGTAAGTTCTGCAGTGAGTTGATGGGAAGAAACATGTAAAAAACGAGGGGAAGTAGCCCAGCACAATCTGAAGGTGTTTTTAGGAATACGATGTGATCACGTGATCACCATAGCCCCTTTATGTGGTCATTCGCTTTCCTGTGTCACTACCGCAGAAGGTGTAGGTCATGTTGAAAGGACTCTGCTTAATTAGCAATGGTAAATACATTCTCATTTCAATGATTTCTGTTTAGGATAAAAAAACTGTTCTTTGTCTTTTCTCCTTTTCATGTGAACAGAACTATGTAGAAAGTATGAAGTAAAACTCATTTGCTCCCTAAACTGTAAGGTCTTTTAAAGTCCCTAATAATCATCACTTCTTAGTTTGCTATCCAGTGGGAAATAGGTTTTCTTTGCCAGTTTCTATGCCATAAACCACTAAATCTACACATCATGTTACCTTACAAGCACGGACAAAACTCGAGGTAGGTGACTGAGACATGTCTTTTTCTCTTTTTTGGCACTGATGGAAAAATGCGTTCACATGTGGGTCCTGCAAAGGCAGAAGAAGTGTTTATCTGTGGGGGTACACAAACTCTGAGTGATGGCGGCAAGCGCTTCCAAGCAGTGTTTCCCCACGACATCAGACTTAGAGCCCCTTCTTTCAGTAGACAGAGAGGTCACCTGAAGGTCCCTAACTGAACTCCAGCACTCTGGATGACAATGCCCACGCTCTCACGTATTTCATACTCAGAGTTCTCCCATCCCTCTTGGCCAAATAGCCCTGGCTAGAGAATGACATCCCTTGGTTGGCTGACTGGCAGGCAGGCAGGCAGGCTGGCTGGCTGGCTGGCTCCCTCCCTCCCTCTTTCCTTCCCTCCCTCCCTCCCTCCCTTCTTGCTTTTCTTCTCTCCCTCCTTACCTGCCTCCCTGCCTGTTTTTCTTTTTCCCTTCCATCCTTTTATTCTTCCATCCCTCTTTCCCTCTCTCTTTTTTTTTTCAATGTTCCTTATTTTTCCAGTCCACATTCTAGAGAATTGTATAAATCTCTCTTACATCGTCTATGACCCACAGGACACTGTGCTGTCTTTGACATGCCTAGGAATATTTTCAGGTTTGATGTGTCTGTATCAGTCTGGCATTACGACACAACAAAAAGTGTGACATAAACCCCAAGAAATCTTGGTTTTGATCTGTTGAAATCTGCTTGGAATTTCTCCAAGTTCTGAGCTAAGTTATATAGTCAAGAAATGAAAGAATATTTGAGTTTGAGATATATTTGTGTTGTTTCTCTTGCAGTATATTCTACATGGGCATCTGGCATGGGTTTTCCTCATACTGGCATTTGAGTGTGTGATGTTTCTGTTTCCTATTTGCAGTTTATTTCTTAACTAGTGACAGTGTTTTCCTCTTAGGTATGTCTGCATATATTTGTCTAGTTAGTCATTATTTAGTGAAAGCTGACTGTGTGTCAGGCCCCTGGTAGGGCTATTTGACAGAAGAAAGGCAGGGCAGACATGATCACATCAGCTGTGGGCTGTCCATCGTGACAACATGACCAGCATCATACCACAGCTTTCACATGTACCTATTTATTCACAGCTTGAGAAGTGTTTCACAATAAAATCAAGATGCCATCTGAGCAGGTTACAAGACAGCCCAGCATTGTCTGTAGGCTCAGGGAACCAGGAAGACTTAGGAGAAGTGAAGTGACAGTTGACCTCAGATCTGAACGATCAGGGTAAATTGATCAGATCGATGAGCAGAAGGCAGAGAGAGGAGACAGGTGCTTTTCTCCCTGGCTGAGGAAGGGCAAGTACCAAAAAACGTCTTGGAGAAGTTAAAGGAATGTAGTATGGGTTTGAAGTCACAGTGTGGGAGACGAGAGCCTTGGACCTTTGGAAAACAAGATGAGGTGGGTTTAATCAGCTGTGGGATCCAGGACTGGGGATGAGGATGGAAGTTTCCTTGAAACATTGAACTTTATTAATTTTAAAATATCTGTGAATCTTTATCTGTGTTATCTCTGTGCTTATCTCTACATGGAACTTGGATTATTTAATTATTCTTAGGAGCCAAATATGTGGTTGAGATAAAACAGTACAAAACAAAAAAGCTGCCTCACATCAGAAAGAGTAAGTTTACAATTTATCAATTACGTATGTGTAGACAGCATGTGATAACTCATGAATTACTATTCCCTTCACATGAATTTTCTTACTTTGGTATTCATCACAAGCTTAAGTAGTGATATTTTATGTATACCATTTTTCTGATGAGGACTTGAGAACCACAGAGGCCAAAGTAACTTGTTCAGTCACCAAGCCAGCAACCGGTCAAAGTGACTCTCCACTGGAGTCCTGTCTATCTCATGGTCCTGGGTAGGCACGGGGATTACGCTTAGTTTTGGGGTAAATGTCAAATGTATTTGTTTTTACCATTGAGCAGGTTCTAGATCTGGGAGTTGTTAAGTATGAGGAAATCATACTACGAGTAGACAGTCATATGCTAAATACACTTCTGCATTTTGGCCTCAAGTTTTATTACTTAAGGAGTTAGGGCACTTTGTCTGTCTTGAAAGAGGTGTAAAATTACACATTAAGTATCTTTCTTGGCAAGTTCAGCCAGCTGCCCATTCAACAACTCATGAAATGATACGTTTCTCCTATACATGCAGGAGTCACCATCATATTATATTATAGTCTAGGTCTCTACTTTAGAATATGACACTCACCTGAGTGTTCACTGTTGATACAACAAACGTTGACACTTTGAAAAGCGGTTTGCCGCCATCCACCCATTTAATGTCGCTTCCGCCATGCTGCAAGAAAGAGTTTGCTGCCATCACCGACAGTGTGAGATAAGAGAATCAAGTCATTTAGTTTATGTTAATTTGCTGTTCTGAACCGTTACTCCCACCTTGCTCTAGAGATGGGAAAAATGGGAAAATTCATTTGGAAGTTTTGGAGATGAGCCTGACATACTTTTATAGAGTCATTCTTCTAATGGTCACAAGTAAAGTAAGAGTTGGATTATTGTAGGTTAAGTTCATAATTGCAATGGACAGGCACACTATTATGCTAGTTTAAATAGCAGAGAAAAAAGATAGCCTTGTTTCAGAGCTGATTTTTTAAAAATTTCTTGTAAATTATATACTATGCAATACCTTTCCACTTGCAGAATCTTGAATGCTTAAATAATTTGGAGGCAGGGTGGTTGTTATTGGGATATTATACTCCTGAGAAGCTATTTGATCATGTTTCACCAGAGGAAGCCAAGCATATCCCACTGCAAGGGAACAACATGGAGAAAGTTTTGAACGCAAACCTCTATGCTAAGAAGTACAAATATACCATTTGTCACTATAAACATTAACTTCATTTAAAAATCAATAAATCGTATCTTTTTAAAATGTTCTCCAATTCTAGTTAAACACATTGACCTATTTCAGGTCACTTGTAAGTACCTGAAGTCTCCAGAGCCTCTTTCTTTTTGGCGTTAGCTTTGGCATTGATGTCACATGTGATGTGATAAAAAGAAAACAAAAGATGGTGTTTTTCATGAAGTTGTGTTGGTAGCTCAATTTTCACCTGCAATGAAAGATATCACATTTGGATTGAGATTAAAATCATTTGCTTCACATCAGCACAAGAGTCAAATTTAAGTCCATGCTTAGTCAAAAATGATTTAACACTAAACAAATATTCAGTCTGCTGGCTGTAATGTATTACTATGTTATTTTTACATCTTATGTGGTAGATGATAATTTAGATTATGTAGCATCTCTCATTACATGATTTATGTTTCTAGAGTATGCATTAAATACACATATTCAAAAACACTCACTAACAGAAATACAGAATGTAAGGAAGACAAACATTAAGAACTACCACAAACTGTGTAAACTGTTAAGTCCTAGCCTCCAGAGCATGCTCATGGGCATGGGTAGTAAACAAACATGTGTTAGCCATTCTGAATCTCAGACACTGCCCCAGAATCTGAATCTGCATCTTAATAAGATATCCAGGCAATTCATGTGCACATCACCGAGAACTGTGGCTGTAAAGAAGGTAACTGAAAGCCTGGCCTCTGTCTCTCTACAATACAACACACACATGAGATGACTTTTGTCATAGCAAGTAATGAGTCACTTAAAGAAGCTGTACTGAAGGGTTGCTAATGATGCCTCTGATTAAACACAAACATAACACATAAAAGTGACATGGGTTATTCCATATTTCTGGAAAGAAAGGGTTTGAAATAACCACCTACATTTTATAGCACCTCTTAAATTAGGTTTTAAAGTTCTGTCACATGCGTTTAATTTCCCCATTGTCTTGTGAAGGGTACACTACAGAGGTGGGACTCAAGGCTAGAGATATTGGGGGCTCTGGGTGAGTAAGAGATGGGTAGAGTTAGTAATAGGTTGTTTCCAAGACAGTCCTACATCTTCTGATGACCCCTGTATACCAGGATTCCAGGAGCCTGTCCAGGTATCATGCACTTAGCTTTATGTGAGTCACTAAGTAGTTATGGAAATAGTCAAGTTGAGCAATAACTAATACCCATAGATTATTAATTAGATATCTTGTGCATCTGGCTGGTTTATTTTCATTCTGTTTAAGGAAGGACTTAGGACTACAGATTTCACAGTGTGGTCCCTGCAATGGTAGCATCGGTGTCTCCTGGAACCACAAAATCTTAGGCCTAACTCAGACATGCTGAATACCCAAATCTGAGTATTCTGCTTCAATCCGTCTTCCAGATAATTCTGATGTATGAGGATCCCTGAGGATTTTGAGGATCCCTGGATTTTGGTGAGTTACAAGCTGATATATTATTTATATAACAGTGTACTAACCTAGTTACAAAAACCTATATACATTTCAAAATCCATAATAGTAAGGAGAACACTAGAAAATTTCTTCAAGATTATGTAGCAATGCACCAAGTAATCAAGAATTCCAGTTAACTAAATGGTAGTGAAAGCATCCTTGTCTTAGGGTTTCTGTTGCTGTGATAAAATATCATGACTAAAAACAAGTTGGAGAGGAATGGGTTCATTTAAGCTTACAGTTCCATTTCATAGTCCATTATCAAAGGGAGCCAGGCAGCGCAAGAACCTGGAGGCAGGAACTGAAGCACAAGCCTCAGAGTAGTTCTGCTTGCTGGCTTGCTCTTCCTGGCTTGTTCAGATTGCCTTCTTACAGCACCCAGAACCACCACCTCAGGAGAACCCCTGCCCACAGTGTTCTGGCTTCTCCCACATCATTCAACAATAAAAAAAAAAATATACCATGGGCTTTCCCACAGGTAAATCTGGCGGGGGCATTTTGTCAATTGAAGGTTGCTCTTCTAAAATGGCTCTAGCTTGTGTCAAGTTGACATAAAACTAGTCTTCACAACCCCTCAATTAAAAAATCTTGCAAATGGTTACATTTTATTGTAACAATGCATTGGATAATTTATACCTATTTTAAAGATAATGCCATCACTTTTCTTATAATCAAGGAAATAAAACCTTAGTATTAAATCTGTGCTGCAAAGGCCACTAAGTGATTGATAATCTACATGCCATGTGGAAAAGCTCATAGGTTTTATGAGATTCCAGGAAATATGAGAAAATGAAAAAGATTAAAAGCCAGACTTCACAGCACTGAGACTCTGAGAACATTAATTTATGAAATTCTTCCATCTGCAGAAAATGCATCTTTCACACCTGCTTTGTCAAAAAGTCAATCAATATGGTAAATATTCTGTAATATGATAATAACTCTTTCCCTTAGCTTTTTGTTTTCTTTTTTTAAAATCTTCTTACCTGGATTGATGGAGAGAAAATAAGAGCATTAAGTAGATAAGGAAGTCGGAGGTAAGGTCGGGGAATTCTGTTAATTAGTTTGAAAATGACAAATGTGTCACATGGGGTGGCGGACAGAGAAGGGCTCCCAAAGGTGACTCTGTGCTCTAAAACCCAGAACCCATGAATAGGTGACTGTGCAACCCATGAATCACTTCAAAGATGTGATTAAGGTGAGGACCTTGGGGTTATATCAGGTGTTACAAGTGGGTACAATGTGGTCAGTCTGAGTCTTTCCTTCCTTTCTTCATCCCTCCATCCCTCCTTCCCTTTCTTCTCCTTCCTTTTAAAAAAGGATCCCGTGTACCTCATGCTGCCCTCAAACTGTCTAGACAGCAAAGGATTATCTTAAATTTATGATCCTCCTACCTCTGTTTCCCAAGGGCTATGATCATCACACCCAGTTGTATGTGGTGCTAGGAACAGAACCCAGGACTTAATGTATGCTGGATGAACATTTCATCAGCTGAGCTACATTTCCAGTCCCACCATAGTTCTTATAAAAGGTAGGCAGGAGAGGAGTCACAACCAAGGTACGAGGTGGTGTTTAGAGGCTGCAAGAGGTAAGGAAACAGATCTTCCTCTTGAAATTTCTGGAGACATACTGCCTCACTGACACTGTTATTTCAGCCACATGACAGCCAGTTCAGACCCCTGACCACCAGAGCTGTAAATGATGTGTATTGTTTTGAGCAACTGAAGGGTGCGAATTTGTTATAGCATCAGTAGAGTAACTCATATAAAATCCTAGCTGGTTGTAGTAGTTTAGAGCTTTGTCTTATGGTTAGAAGCTGGGTTTAATCACTGAAACTTGTCTCAGGCTGTTTATAAAAGAGCTAATATGTGAGCAGCACTTTACCACTAGCCTAGTGGTATTTCTTATGAGTCATAGGAAGCGGGGAAACTTCTATCTAGAGTAATATGGCCTGGTTTGAATGCTGACTGTCACTTGTGACAAAGTTACTTGAGCTAGTGCCCTCGTCTATATAACAGGAGGCGGTAACAGTACCAGATTCTCAAAGCTTTGGAGGAGTTAAGTGAGATGATGTCTATGTGCTTGGTGCACAATAAGAGTGTTGAATTTTTCAGAACAAGTCACACTTCGAACTGTGAGATGAGGGGACGGAGCCCGATGAAGTTCATGCAGGTATGAGCAATAGTGTTGATTCATAACATCTAGTCTTCCTGCTATAGAATGATACGATACGCTGCCACTGATTGGTAATTATCTAATATAATCTTTATTAAAATCACCCATAAAATAAGTGAGGAAAAATAGTCTCAATGGAAAATAATGATAAAGCAGAACCACCTTTTTTTTTGAAGGTCAGTCTTGTGCTCAGCTGCAGGAACTTGCATCGTACACCAGGATTTTCATCAGCCAGTGTCACTTTAGAGTCTTGGGATGGGTACACTACTGTCCTCAATCTGAGATGTGGTCTAGACAAGGTTTCCCTGACCTACGCACCCATGAGTTATAGGTAGAGGCTGTGGAGGCCTGGTCCTTACCTCATCAGAGAAATCTGGATTTTGAGAATGGTGCAGTACAGCTGTGTAGGCAGCTGAAGTGAAGAGCGGCCCTCCAGGTTTTCCATAAATACACTGTTTAGAAAGTTACGAGGGAAACAACTGTGAGTGCCTGAAAATATTCTCAAGTGAGAAAAAGCCAATTCTTCAGTTTCCAATTCCAGTACCAATACCAGCACACTTTGTGATGGACATCCCAGGATGACATCAAGTTAACTTTGAACTTTGTTGATATATTGTTCTGTGTGTACTATGCAATGGGACATCAAAGAACATCTAAAAGTCTTTATTCATCTTGTAGGTATGGCACGAGGGTTGAAAACTGAATCAACTCACTAGATGACTTTTGATCGCCATAAATATGAGTTAATGTTCAAGACAGATCCCTAAAGGATGCCTTCCTGAGAGAGTTAAGGTCCTCAGGCTTGGCTGGACCCCAGTTCCATTCGAATCAATTCCTACTCATGACAGTGGAGGTAGCAGGACAGACCCAGCTTTTGATGTTGTATCCTAACCTCTAATCGGGTCAGAGGACTGGAATAGGCTTTCATGAATCACACAGGTGAAGGGCACATATGCCTGGAGCTCTGGACCTCTCTTCTAGCCATGTCTCTGCATGATGTCAATAATGCAATGAAGCAGGGAGCCCACACACCTGCTGTTGCCCTTCTTTCCTAGTTCATCCCCATTACAAGCACTGCTTTGGCAGGCCCGTTGGGCTTCCTACCTAGTCATTGCCTCGTTTGCTTAACAATGATATCACCTGCTAATTTTCCTCTCCTGATACTAATGCTGTGAAAAGCTCGGTCTGTATGAAGGCTCACAGTGGCTCAAAATTATCTTGAAGAATGCCTCTCTACCCTACATGAGTTAGCTCATTCTTTTTTTTTTTTGGTTTTTCGAGACAGGGTTTCTCTGTGTAGCTTTGCGCCTCTCCTGGAACTCACTTGGTAGCCCAGGTTGGCCTCGAACTCACAGAGATCTGCCTGGCTCTGCCTCCCGAGTGCTGGGATTAAAGGCGTGCGCCACCACCGCCCGGCGAGTTAGCTCATTCTTAAGTTCATCCCCACTCTTTGAATTAAGACTACAAATTTCCTGCTATCATAAATCAGAGTATGATTGATAGTTGATGGTATCATGAGAAATAGACTGGGGCAATGGTAGGGTTAGTTAGACATTATCTTGGTTCTTAACTATCTCTTCCCTCTGATTCACTGCAACCTAGAAGATTTGACCATAAGCTCAGTAAAAATAGCTTTCCTCTTTATTTTTATAGGCTATTTTTTGTTATTTGATAACCCTAAAAAATAGTGCATATCATATATGAACTCTAGAAAAGGCAATCCAGTTTTATGGGTCAAAATAATGATACGATTAACTCATGTGATCAACAATGTGGGCTGTCTTTTTAGAGTCATTTTCTAGTCCCTAGGGCAGTTGGCTCCATAAATGTGAGCTCTGTGGAGGTACCATGCATTAACCAACTATCCTGTTCATAAATATGAGCTCTCCAGGGACATCCTGCATTAGCCAATGTGTATAGTAGCCTTTCTATGGGCACAGCATGAAGCCAGGCTGGATGTACTGCTACAAATCACACATGATGAGTCAAGAGGTGGACTTAATTTGTGCACAGGGCAGACTTTTCATGAGTAACTATTGTATTTATTTCACACTATAATGAGTTCTCTTTTTCCAAATCATGAAGTAAAGAGCTGTGGGAGACTAGCATTTCTGATAGATGGGGTTAGTGATGGCTGTTAAGCCACATACATTTTCAGGAAATCTAAAACCAATGCCTGAAATTGCTCCTCATTTAACCATACTCAAATAAAAATCCCCCAGTGATGCAAAGGACCGAGGTGCCTGCCTTCCCTCTCATGCTGTGTCCCCAAGTGACTCGACTCACCTTCACGGCCTTGGCACCGTCTTCATCAGAATTTTTGAATTCAATGCACACAGTTATATTTCGTGCCTGAAATTATAGTGTGGGGGAAAACGGATATGGTAATTTCCTCTTAAATTAACATCCCAAACAATGTAAGGGCCTAAAATAAGTAGCTTCTAATTAAATATGAAAAGAAATGTAGAATAACCACCATTGTCTTGGTCCTCAGAAGCAGCAGGACTTGGAGAGATTTTTAAAGGAAACAGCAACAAAAAAAAAAAAGCTCACAGTGTAGGACTAAGCATGCTCTTTTCAGAGCATTATAAGAACCAAAAAAACTGGTCTAGATTAAATTTATGTCAGGCTGATTTTAGAGAAGATTATTAATATATTACACAACCATACATCCTCAAACAATTCAGAGATTAACAACTAAAAGATAACTCTTCTGTAATACTTCAAGGTCCTGAAAATGCATTCATCTTTAAATAATCCTGAAGTAAATTCTAGGGTGTACCCACCCTTGGCTAAGCGTCTCCTCTAAGTCTTGGCTCATAGTTCTCTCAAGTTGCTCTTTCAAGAACCATCTTGTGTGATCTATGTATATTGAACTGAGAAGTTACCTTGTTGAAGCATTTCTGGCTATCATACTTGAGGTGTTTGGGGTAGACATAAATTTGATTTTTGTATACTCTGTATGGTCGGCAATGCTTTGTTGAGTCATAAATCAATTCTTCCACCTCCACTGTAGGTTCTGACTGAGCCATCACGTTGAAAGGCTTGACAGGGATAAAGGACGATGTTACACAGTCTTAAAAAATCAGAAAATAAGAGTTTGTCATTTCATATGAGTCTTCTAAAGTGAACAACACTTAACATATCTTAACATGAATCTATTTAAAATGGAAATTTGCTATTGTGTAGCAAGAGCATGAAAATGTGAGAAGGGGGCATTGGGCATGAGAAAGTTATATATTTAGTATTAAAACTCATGGCTAAGAACCATGGCAAATCTTTGAGATGGATTTATATATTTTTAAAAAAGATTATTTATTATGTATACAACATTCTGCCTCTACGTACGCCTGCAGGCCAGGAGAGGGCACCAGATCTCAATACAGATGGCTGTGAGCCACCATGTGGTTGCTGGGAATTGAACTCAGGACCTCTGGAAGAGCAGGCAGTGCTCTTAACCTCTGAGCTACCTCTCCAGACCCTGAATTTATAATTTTTATAATGTTTTCTATATATAGAATATTCTAGGTAGATTTTTATAAGATAAGGTGTAACCCACTGACAGTCACTTGCTATTACAAATAAAATACATGTATTGTTGCGCAGCAGAATAAAGTTATTCAGTGAGTCTATTAGTGATAGTGACAGATGAATTAATAGTAATTTTTCATGTATGGGATGATTTTTACGGCAAGTGCCTAAAGCCCTCTGTACATTGTGTGTTGCGTTTCTTTCTCTTACATTTTTACCACCTTTAAAAATCTAACCTAAGGAAAAAAATAGCCTGAGAAAAAATAAGAAAAGATGGTTAAGAATGTATACATCAAAACCTCTGTCCCTGCACTGTTTGAAGTGGGGAGCTGTCGTGTTGAAAGGGAAAAAGCCCCGCTGCTTTTGTTTCTACAAAGAACCTTCCTGGACTCAGATAAAACAAAGTGATGGGCTGTACATACTCGGGAATCAGGTGACAGTTCTAATATTTCATCAGGTATTGATTATAATATTTTCACTATGCTATCAAATTTCTCTAATACTCTACTCTTCTTTCAAGGAGAGTATTTAGCTTTCTATTCTGTTGTCCTTTCTGTAGGTAATAAAGCCTGGTTCCCTAAATCAAGGAGAGAAAATGGCTAAATTTCTCCTCTGCTGTTTCCTATCATTCAATGTGAAAATGATTTTGAGTCAGAACTTAAGTTAGAATTCTCATTATAGTTTATATTAAAATGATTTGTGGAAACTTATCAGGATAGATGGCCATCCTAATATTCCCTGTCTGTAGTCTCTACCCAGTTGTTTATTATAGGAAAACTTGATTCTGTGTTCTGAAACCTTCATTTTTAGGTCAGTAAAAGCAGGAGTTTTACCATGTTCCAAATAAGATAGACGTCTATATAATGACATTTTAGTCACTTAGGTGGCTGTGGCCAGTGCTCAAAGCAATTTGTTGTCGGTGAGGTATGGCAGAATCAGTCTATATTCGAGTCAGGGAAACTAGATAGAATCTGAATTCTTTCACTATTGGCTATTCATCCACTTGAGTCTGACTTTCTTCCTAACACTCCAGGGTTTAAAGGATTATGTGAATAATTTAATATCTTGCTGGATACTACACCCATATTTGGATAACAGATGAAAGTTAAGCTATCCAGGATACTGTTTTCGTTATGACTTCATTGTCTGTCTCAATGGACAAGTAAGTCCCATATTCCTATAGTATAATGAATTCCTTTCCATTTTGGAAGACAAAATCCCCAAACAACCCAAATCTTGGGATCAACCAGTTAACTGAAGAACCAACCAAACATCCAAACAATCTCCCACAAGATACTCAGAAGTCTCTAAATGAACTGTGACATCAATGACATCGGCATCATACTTGGCTGCTCCAAGGGAATGTTGTCCACAACAATATCCAGGCTTCCAGGGATGGTCTGCATTTTGCCTGTCCGGTCAGCTCTGTGAAAGGACATCACACACACACACACACACACACACACACACACACACACACACACACACACACACACTGTATTATTTTTATTTTCAAAGAAAACTCCATCTTGTATTATAATTCTGAGCTTTAAGAAGTGTAAAGAGTAGACAGCAAAAAGTGGTGTATTGATTTTTTTTAACTTGGTTAGTTTAATTCCTATAAAATATATGTTACTGTAAATGAAAACAAAAATTATGAAGAAGTCAAGTTACAGATATCCCGAAAAATACCTTAAACTAATTCTCTCTGGCTTCACTTATACATGTAGCCAGATGAATATAAATTATATGGTCTTGTCAATAAGACTCATTTGAAATTGCTTAAGCATTTGACTGTCAAAGTGAGTTTTAAGAATTTTTGAGAACAAAGTTTTTGCTATAATTGCTAAGAGTTTGCATTTTTCCTTCTTCAATAACAAAGAACTGACTGCCTCTACATGCTCTTCTTGCTCTCCTATTATCATGCACGTTCACTCTTTGACTCTGGAGTTCTGTTTCCTTCCCTGCTTCCAGCCAGTGGCATTCTTTGAAGGTTGAAGGACCTTTAGGAGGTAGAGTCTTGAGGGAGGAAGTCGGTCACTGGGGCTGGCATTAGAGTTTTACAGCTCAGCTCCATTCCCTATTCACTCTCTGCTTCCTGACTGCAGATGCAATGTCACCAGCCAACGGTGTTCCTGTCACTATGTCTTCTGTGCCACAAAGCACCATATCCCCTGAGAGCATAAGCCAAAGTGAACCTTCTTCTCTTAAATTGCTTTTACCAGGAAGCAGTTGGAAAAATAACTCATACACACACTATAAGACTATTGGATCCCCAAGGTTGTTTACCTCTCTTCCCACTGTGAACCACATTGGTGGCTCGAAGTCAGCGATAACAAATTAATTTATGCCATAGAAATTGGTCACCAGGAGAAATCAGTTCTAATTTAATGTCAGCCCTGCACTATGTATTGTAGGTGGCCCTCACATGCCATTTATAGTTTCTCTGTATTCACTGACAACAGGAGGCTTGTTGTATCAGTTTATCCCCAAATCTTTGCATGCTCCATTCTGCTCATCATTATAGCTCTTCAAGTCTTAGGAGATTGTCAAGAAGGCAAAAGGAAAAGCCCTTTTTATTTTCTCATGGTGGCCTGAGGGGCCTTGTGAAGACCTGAGTGTAGGATTTGACCAGGATGTTTGATGAGTGAAGGGAAGACAAGTCTCTTACGTTACCAGTACTCTGCCTGGACTACAAAGGATTAAGTTAGGTACAGGGTCTTGCCTAAGAGTCTACTTCTCCTCCTAATCATATGTTCTAAAACCTTCCATAATGGTGACTATTAGATAGATTCGATAAACTATCCCTTCTATTTAAATAGCTGCAAATAATTCACTGATGCTGCAGAAGATATTGGCCATGCTTGTTTAAACATATCATCATATTTTTGAGGGATATGTAAAATTAGTTGATAAGAGACTGTTGATTCTTGGGTGGGAGAAACAGAATCATTATTCAAGGCTAAAGAGTACAAGAACACTCTGTGTATCAGAGGCTAACAGTGTAAGATAAATAATATAATAAGGTCATCTACATATCTCACAAAGAGGCTCCTGTGGGGAAGAAGTGGATTCTCCAGTCCCAACTGTCCTCTGCCAGCCCATATCATGTGTGGAAGGGACAAAATGACACTAAAGAATCAGGAGTACCATAAACAATGCTGTTTCCAGATACTGAATTTTGGGGGTGGGTTGTCACACAGCTATAGATGAATGATATAGCCCAACATGTGAGAAATCTTCTGTACGATTCTGGCAAACTAACTCTTTGGCACAATTTGGATGAAAGGGAAGTCACTAGACAACCATCTGTTTCTGGAGGTGTCTGGACAGTTGGGACTCAGGGCCTCAGGTGTTATGGAGAGAGAAAAACAATGTGTTGATTACATAAAGGGGCATCCAGAATATCCTACCGTCTGTAGTCTGATACCAGTTTAAGCAGGTCCTCAGCTGAAATCTTGCTACTTTCTTGTCTATATAATGGAGAAAATCTTGAGTCTCTGTCCACGTTTCCTTGGTTGTCCTTAAATACAGATCTGCAGGAAAATAATGTTTATTTTGTTACTGTTTAAGAACTTGTGTTTTTAAGGAGGATAATTAATGATAATTTTAGTTTATAATAGAAAGTACCCAAGGGACTTATCAAAATAAAAAGACACCAACTCTTAGCGTTTTTCCCTTATAAACAGCACATTTGTGTCACATTCCTCATTTTCAACTATATATCCTCAAGTAGGAGCAGTTCCCGTTACAACTGTTTTTATGATGTCTGACATTTATTACCATGTCAAAATCCTAGAGTATCAGGAAAAGTGGGAATATATTAATTTTTGCATGTGTGTTTGTGCCAGTGGTGAAGTTGTGCTGGTGTGTGTGTGTGTGTGTGTGTGTGTGTGTGTGTGTGTGTGCGTGCGCGCGCGCGCGCGCTTCATCCATCTTGTTGCGTGAAGTAAAACCTCTCACTGGCCTGAAACTCACTGAAGAGGCTAGGCTGGCTGGTCAGTAAGCTCCGGACATCCTCCGGCGTTTGCTTCCTCCGTGGTATGTCTACAACCACGCATCATGTCCAGTTTTTTCCCCTAGGTTCTGTGGCTCCAACTCAGGTTCCCACATTTGCAAAGCAAGCATTTCACCGACTGAACTATCTTCTAAGCTCCTCCTTTTTAACTGTTTCCCCAAGGTACCCTAACCTGGGCAAGCAGGGGCCACTGCACTTGGGGTGGTGTCATCAGGATTTATGAGTGTGCAACAAGGATCGTGTTGTAATTATGACTGCGGAAAGAAAGCGTGATTCTTAAAAATGTCGTTGTGGAGGTCAACGAGGCCATGTTCTAACTTTTAGGACAGAAGTCAAGATAAGATGCAGGAAATGTGAGTCAGAGTTTTGCATTAAATAAGGGTAACGTTATGTTGTTTCCTTTCCTTGATCCATTTTGTGGGAACTATAACGCCTTACTTAGAGCACACAATTGCTGTTGTCTAAGTGACGGAGTGAGGTCTGGCAATATTTGCTTCACGTGTACTTTGCTGACATCAGCCCCACCCCCACACTTATATTATGCACCGAAGAAAAATTCAGCCCACATGTAATTGCTTTTTCTTCAACATCAGAGAAACGTTGAATTTTTATTTCTTCTAGTTTAAGAGCCTTAACTAGAATATTTTATCATCTAAATGAATCAAATATTTTAATTAAGTAGCTGAAATGTCTTTGAAAATGGTATCAGCCATTGACGTTTAGTGTAAAGGAACACGGGGGGAAAAAGGAACATGGGGGCTGGAAATGTATTGAAATGATGTTTTTAGACCCTTTGAAATCGTCTCCTTATAGTTTTGTTGCAATTCTTGTTAAGTAGTAACTGAGGGGAAAAAAATCTCTCCTTGATAAAATTTTAATGAAATAACATAAGGAAAGCATAATAAAAACATCTCACTTGAAGACTAGAGAGAGAACACGGCAGGTAAAGGCCCTTTCAGCCAAGCCTGCCTGCTAGTTCAGTTTCTAAGGCCCATATGGTGGAAGGAGAAAGCCTGTTTCTGCACATTGTCTTCTGAACTCCACATGAGAGCTGCAGCAAGCTGCAGATGCCTTCCCCGGCCTCCACCCCACAAAGTAAATACATAAAAATGTGACAAGAATTTCAAAGCATAAAATGACTTTTGCATAAATAATTAATCTATGTGAGCTGTGAACTCCATTTTGCTCATAGCCACAGCTGTCTTGTAGAAATCCTTCACTGGGATTGGCTACTCATGAAGTATACTGCAGCCTGAGATCTTTATTTTTGATCCTTCTACCTCACTCTCTCTCAAGTGCTAAGATCAGAGGCATAAAGCACCATGTAGGATTTAGGCATTTCTCTGCATGTGTGGATACAACAGATTAAAGTGGTTGTTAGGGCCCAGCATGGGCACATGACTATAATCACAGCACTGAGGTAGTAAAGACAAAAGGAGGATTGGGTGTTCAAAGCCATGATGAGCTACACAGACAACCCTCTCACAAAACAAACAAACAAACAAACAAACAAACAAACAAACAAACAGCAAAAAACTAAAACTCTCCAAGGTCTGAGGATGTAATTCAGTGGTAGAACATTTGCCTGGAAGTCACAAGGCAGAAAAAAAAGTTAAATTGGTTGATTGGTAATTTCAATGGTATAAAAATGAATGATCCAATAATAATAGAACTATAAAAAGACAGAGAGAAGGACCTGGTGAGGGTATACTAGGGGCTTTGCCACTGGAAGATGCATGCAGAGGTGGACGACCACTTGTTGGGATGGCAGCATGAGAATCTGAGATACTGCTGCATTGTGCATCCTTAGAGGTACAGATATGAGAATGAAAATTTATTTTAGTCCTGCCTGATGAATTTTAAAGAAAATTGAGCACTGTCTGTTAGTTATTTGTAAGTTAAAATGAGACAGTGTACAAGAATCTGTGAGGTAATCCTGGCGTGGGCTTGGGCCCCTATGATCCTAGAGGTGGCATGCATGGAAAAAGTTTAATTACAATAGGACATATTTGTAAATTCAACTTCTTTTAGAATGGTTAATTAGAAAATATCCCACATAGCTCTGTGTGTCTGTGTGTGAGTGTGTGTGTGTATGTGCATGTTCTACACCTATTCAAAAGATATTTTTTTTTTTTTTTTTTTTTTTTTTTGCTAAAAAGTGGCAGTGCAGCTGGTGTCAAACCGGAGACCATACCAGATCCATTTCAAATTAGATGTTCACAGCAACGAGATCTGTGTGGACTGCAGCAGCTGGGTAAAAATCTGGTTCCAAGCAACTGTTAATGCTACTATTTTAACCATAGTTGCTTTCAAATGTTTTAGGGTACACTCAACAGCTATACTGTGAAACAAACTGCCAGATAGAAAATAAAGTATGAAGGAAAAGCCAATGGAGAACCAGCAGTACCCACAATGTACTACCTACGCTGTGGAGCTGGTCTATTCCAGAATGATGTGAGTGCCAGCTAACCTTCTGAGGGTCCTGCCAACTCAGCTTACGCAGTGTTTTCACTGGAAGGTGGGGTAGCGATTGCCTCTTTGGGTAGCTTGTGTGCTTACGGAAGCTAGATAATCCAAATGACCCAACATACCATAATCTCTGCACGTTCAAGTCATTTTTTCTCATTTGCCAGAGAAGCTCACGTAAATTGAAATCATTGGTGGTGCATACAACGTACTAACCAACAGTTGAACCACTTACTAAGCCCTAATACAGCAAGGGCTTGTGGCTTCACTAGCTTTCCTTTCCAAGAGTCGATAATACATTCAGACTCCATGGAAGTTTCATCTGTCTTCCGTACAGTTGGTTGACATTTTAGAGTGAGGGTGTTACTTCTAAGTGCCATTCTGCCAATAACTGACACATTATTTACTTCTGTCCTCCACATTATTTGTCACTGACGAAAATTTACAAGAAATGGGGAGTTGCGGAGCATGAATGTGAACTCCACGATGACTTTCAATAATAATAATAATGACAATGTATATACCATGTTTTTCATGTTTACCATTAGCTATCTCTGTAAGGAAAGGCAGGAAGAAAGAGATAAAATAATATTCATAATGTCTTTTATACCAAATCCGTGTACATGTGAAGTTAACAGAACATGCTGCCCATGAGGCAGGAATTTTCAGCTCCATTCTACAGATGAGACTCTGGACCCATTGCTCAATCAATGATCCAACAAGTGGTGACCTGAACCTGTCAGCTTTGGTGTGTTTACCAGACTTAGCAGCCTGGCACTCCCGCCCTTGTTGCAAGGCTGCCTGAATGCAAGTCAGTCCTTGCAGCCTGCAGGGATCTGTTGTGGCTTACTGGGCCTGGAATCCTTCTGTCCTTCTATCTGCCAGTCTCCAGTCTTAAATAACAGCCATAACATTCTGACACACACTGGTGGGTTTTCTCTGAACATATGTCTCAATGGAAGCTGTGTGAACTGAAGAATGCCCAACAGGTCAACCCTTCCTTCTGGACTTTGCATTTTGAGTTGAAGGAACTGCCTGTGGGATAATGCCACCAACATTCATTAAGTGGATGCTCTGGTCTAGGCCTGTAATTAACCCCTTTTAATTAAGTTGTTTCATTGCTGATCTTGAGTTGTTTTATGAGCCTATTGGCAGGGTTTTCCCCATTTAAGGAATTCTTATAGCAATGCAGGTGTAATGAGTTTGAGAAGGACACTTGGAGTTGATGTGTCAGTAGATCTGAAAAGCAAGTTCTATTTTCCACAGAGGTTCCATTTCTTGGATGGATGGTCTACTACTTGTGCCCAAAAAACTCAGCTTTTCCATCAGAGTCAACTGGGGATATAACTGTCTGTGCTAATTCATACCAAAATCAAAGGCAGCTTAAGTGATCAACTTGATGGTATCATTTGGACATTCACATACAGAGCAGAGCTCTATGAATAAATGAAAGTATGCAGGTGCACAGGAAAGTATGTACTATCCCTCCTTATCTTATGTCCATTAGGCTCTCAGGACTGAACAAACATTGTATTTATTAAATCAGTTACATATAAACAAGTTATGATTTTGATTTGGTACTGACTGAGACCCCCCAGTATATCTGGCCATGCCCCCACTGTATACAAGTCCAAGGCCTTTAGATAAGCTGTCTTGCTGAACTAATTTGTGAAGTATATATCTCTGCAGAGCTCATGATGTCTACAAAGATGACACCATGTTAACATTTCTTTAGGTGTGGCTCCATTAAAAACAATAGACAACATAAAAGCATTCAAAGCCATAGCTTCCAATGCGGAGTGTAAGCGTGTCTCTATTCTGTGAATTGCAAAGTAGGATCTTACCTCACGGCCCAAGCAAATGGCATCCGATATTTCCCCAATTTGCTGCAGAACTGCCTATTGGATTTGAGTATTTTTTGTGCAAACTGAGGAAAAAATAAATAAAATGATATTTAGGGACAGCCAATTACAAACTGTACATGTGAAATAATAATGCTTATTTTTCCATTTTATTATCTACTGAAATTCTATACAGTTTCATCTTACTGGCACATAGATTACATATGGTACCCTCTGTGTTCAAGTTATTGTAGAACTCTAAGCTTTCTTTTAAATTTGAAAATTCTAAGTGTGGAAAATCCCCTAGTCTTGAAATATCAACTATTATCCGCTCACCCTGCTTCTCTTCCTGCCTTCTTCCCTGCCTACCTTCCAGCTAAGAGAAGTTAAAATCTTGAATGGAAAGTTATCGAATTTATATTCACAATTGCTCACATTTTTTACTCTACAAGAGCCTTTTCTCTGAAGAGCTGCATGGACCCTGCATTCTCTGTCACACTTTCTCAGATCTATTGCTATAGTGGGGAGGTAGCTGGAGTAAGTACAAGAGACACTTCCATTTTCAATGCTGGAGCAAACCCAGGGCTTCACACATTCTAGGCCAAGTGTGACTGAGTGTCAATAAAATTTTCTTTACAAAAGCTGGTAACAGGCTGGATGTGATCTGAACAGATAGTTTTCTGAACCATGATATGAGAAACTCATAAACACGTTAAACTACAGTCTAAATTGTTGCACATGCTCAGATTCATTGGTTTTGAGTTATTTCCTTGATATCATTCCTTTGTATGGAACATATATACTTTAAATACTTATCTTCTAGTAAATGGAGGTAGTCCATAATTTGATTATTTGAAATAAGAAGGCGATAGAAAGAAGAAAGCAGAAAAACATCACTGGTCTTATCATTCACCCACTCCTCCTCCTCCTCATCTCTACCTCCCTGCACTTCACTGTTATTATATTTAATGTACAATCATTTGTCTCTGCTCTTGAGTCCATTGTCAGCTTGCTGATATTTTAGCAAATTGCCTTCACTTGATCCCGACTCCTAACTTTGCTATTGTAAATACCTCCATCTTTGGGTATTTTGGGGCCTAAAATGATATACAAATTTCAACTCATTTCTACTAATATAGTGGTTCTCAACTTGTGGGGCATGACCCCCCAGGGGTGGGGTGGGGTCGAATGACCCTTTCACAGGGGTCACCTAAGACCATGGGAAAACACAGATATTTACATTACAATTCATAACAGAAGCAAAATCAAAGTTATGAAATAGCAACAAAAATAATTTTATTGGTGGGGGGTCACCACAACCTGAAGAACTGTATTAAGGGGTTGCAGCATTAGGAAGGTTGAGAACCACCTTACTGACAGATTCATAGACATCAGAGACTGTTGAGTCAAAAGGACATAAACCCAAAAATGTATGATTTAAAACGGTTTTGGTAGATATTAATTGTACTGCTAGGTGAATGTTGAAAAGTCATACATTTATCAGCTTTTATAATCCAGGAAGGCAGCATGACTTTATTTCTTCAAAGTGACTGAAATTATTTATAAGGAAATAATCTTTACCTTGTTGGAATCGGGGTTCTTAATATAAGGTTCAGCACCACTCGTAATGTTTCCCATTAAGACTTTTTCGACTTTGGCCACCAAAACAATTTCAGAGTGCGGATCACTCACAGAGAATATAGCCTATATTCAAAGAAAGAGGTAAATAACTACCATAGAAGCCACCCTGAAGACATTCATAAAATGTCATTTAAAAAAAGACAACTATAAGGAAATTTTTTTTTTTTTTTTTTTTTTTTTTTTTTTTGGGAAATTGCCCATCCCGTATGACCCATTGTTAAGGAACAATCTAAGGGACAAGGCTTTTTGGTCCCATTACAAGTAAACAAAGTGCAACCTGCTTTGGGAATTTTAACCACTCCTCTGGAATGCCCTTTATGTGAGGTTCTTCTGATTGTCTTGGTGTGCCCCCAGTGTCCATGTTGCCGTTTTCCAAGGCGGGTGGCGCCCCGGAGAGCATCTGCCGGACAGCAGGGTGATTCAGATCCACGTGGAAATCGGCGGAGATCTTCCGGCTATCTCTGAGGTCGTAAAGCGCCACACTCACAAAAAAAGGCTCAATCTGTTGGGGAAAAGAAAACCCAGATGGCTCTGACATAACGCAGTCACCCGTCTGCCACCCTGAGCACCACCGCATCTCGACACATCGGATGAAAGGCACGCGGAAAGCGAGTTCTCTTTGACCCAGTGAGAAGGACCCAGAATCCCTCCCTGCAGCAGAGGCCTCCAAGCCCAGGGTGGCCTCTCCTTTGTTTCTTGACCCTAGATACCCACCCAAGTATGCTTTTCCACGTGTTTCACCACCAGAAAATTAGGCTTTAACAGTCTTCAAGTTGTTTTCCCCATGCTCTAAGAAAATACCCTTTTACCTCCTTTTCCCCAGATCTTTGGAAAACTAAAATAGGAGCCTAGGAATGTCTAGAGTGTACTGAGAAATACTTCACTAGTCTAACTGCTTTTCAGGTTTCTTTTTTCTTTTGTAACAAGGTCCCTCTGGGTAGCCCTGGCTGTCCTGGAATTTGCTCTCTATACCAGGTTGGCTTTGAACTCAGAGATCCACCTGCATCTGCCTCCCAAGGTCTGGAATTAAAAGCATGTGCCACCACTACCTAGCTAAATGTGTAGCCCAGGCTGGCCTCGAACTGGTGATCCCCCTGCCTCCATCTCCTTCAGCAAATCCTACTGGTGTGTGCCACCACAACCGGTGCTTTTCAGTTTTTTTTTTTTTTAAAAATCACAGCTTGAAATGATCATAATAATATTTATTTTACATTGGTGTTGTGCTTTCTACTATTTTGTGCAGTTTTAATACATTCATGAATATGATAGTGTGACACAGATGAGCACTGGCTTGTGAAAGGACCTGCTGTCAGAGAAGGTGGGAAGTCTCCTGAAAAGAAGTCGGTATTTAAGATGAAGTTTTAAAAGAGACATCATGTGGTCTCTTCATTGTGTACTAATTTTGAAGTCCACCACACTTCTAGCACCAGGATCAGCTCTTTCAGCAACTATGGTGCTAACTAACTTCTGGTCCTGTCATCTGCCAGTTTTCTTAACCCTAAGGTTACCGTTGTCCCTTCAACAACATTTGTAGATACATATTCCAAGATGACCCTCTGTCTAGCTGTTCTTCAAGCCCACCTCCCACCAGTCTGAACTCTCAGTGAGATCTGTGATGACTGTGCCGGCTCTCAATGGCTGTGCTATTCTGTCATTCTGTACATGTGTTAATTAGGACTCCAGTGAGATGACACCTTCCTCATTGTCATTTTTTTTTTAAACATAAGCAGGCTGGATGGGAGATTACTGAACATGATTTGGTAGGGTACAGGAGAGTACTGTGGAAGCCCTCAGGAATGCAGGGCTAGCCACTAGTCCCGGGGATCTATTTGATTGGGGATGTATTTGATTCCTCAGCCATCAGGAATAAGCCACCTCTCAGCAAACATGTCTTCAAATTCATCTTCATTTATTTGGTGAAGCTGCACTTCTTTGAGATGTGGATCTTCTTGTGGCCAGAGAACATGGACTTGGCTCTATGCAGAGCCTCAAGTGCATGTTCCTTATTCTGCAGCTTGGTGCAGACGGACTTGATGACCTGGTGGTCACTGTGAACTCTGGCCACTATGCTCTGGGGCTTCCCAAAGGCACCACACATACTTGTACACAATACCACACTCACACACACACATACACACTTACTTAAAAGTAATTATCAAGTAGAATTTATATTTCAGTAATTTAATTTAGTTTAGAAAAACTCTTCATTTGGGGTAGTTGTAGTGTGCTAAGAGTTGAAAATGCAAAAATAAGGAGAGATTAATGCAGGTACACAAAACACTTTGAAGGTTGAGAAATAGAAATCACTATTTTTTTTCCTGAATTGTTGGATTTTGACTTTCATCCCATTTGCTGAATGGAAATAAATTACCTCCATTAATACGACATCAGAAATTACAGGTCTTGTGGCATTCGTTTATTTTTCCAATCCACCTTCACAATGAAAATGCCAAATCTTACTTTTTAAATGGTTGGCTTTGCAGGATGTGTTTGTGTAACAAAACATCGTCAGAGCCTGACAAATTAATTTGTAGGCTACTGAGGTTTAGGCTGATGAATGACTTCTGAAAATTCAGAAAGAGGGAAATTCAAATGTAGCTACAATGAAACAGCTTTATTAGTTCAGATTGCTGGTGTCAACTCCCATTTTCAAGGAAGTATCTTAGGCGATGAAACCATCAGCTAGAATTTGGTGTTCTATTTGATTGACTGAAAAATTACACACTGTCAAAGTCTGCTTCCTCATTATAAAAAAGTCTTTCATTGAGTCTGTAGACACTCGTGTATGCAATGCAGCAGTTAGCTCTCCCGGAACATGGAGAACTGCTCTTCAAAACATGCTCATCAAAGTTAAGAATGATGAAGTTGAAGAGTGCCATTAGTGGAAGAGTGCTTACAATTTCATTCAATGATAAACTATCACCAAAGTGAGGCTGTTTATTGATTTTGATATGATTTACTAACGAGTGCAATGACATTATTTTTTGAAAGTCATTTCCTAGTTTATTTTTTTAAACACTTGTATCTACTGTAAAATTACTTAAAAAAACAATTCAGAAGCTCAAAACCAACTTAACTCCTTGGCCTGAGAGACAGGAAAGGACATGGAAAAACCACTCTCAGGGATGACTCATTGTTTAAGAGCACTGGCTGCCCTTGCGGATGACTCAAGGTATGCTTACACACATGCATATAAAACACCAATGCACATGAAGTGAAATGGAATAAAATCAAATAAAAATAAAAATGTTTCTAAAGGACACTGTTGAGACTTAAACAAATAGAGCCATGTAGCTTTTGAACACGTTCTACATGGAAGGAGTTGCATGCCTTTGGCACTGGAAAGAAAAGCCCATTGTCTCTGGGAGCTTGTTTTCAGGTTCACCATAGGAGTGAAGTTACTAATGTGTCCCTGCTATTTTTTGTCATAGAGGGCTGTGCCCTTTAACCAAGTACGAAGCTTTCAGGAGAGACACATATCGAGTCGTGGGAGACGATAGAGATATCTGCCTAGCCAGGCAAATCATCCAAATCAATGCTGGTGATCAGTGGGCGGGGAGGGGGATGACAATAATGATAGATATTATCACACAGCCCCGTCACTCTCACATCCAAAAATAAACCCATTTTCTTTGACTTTTGGTTTCCAAAATGGATTTTTAAATTGCACTTAAGAATGTGTTGGATGAAAAACATAGGTTTAAAATATTTATATTTTTAGTATAGGTCAATGTATGAAATGATAAAGCCCATTTATTTTTACGTAGTGTGCTGACTAAGTGGCTTTACAATTTGGATCAAGTTTTCTTAAATTTCCAAATGATTTCAAAACCGAAGTTTTTAGGCATTTTTTTTTTTTTTATGTTAGACATGAAAGCATGGTCTAATCCCTTCTAATATCTTTTTCTACAAGGAAAATGCAGCTCTCTGCTGCCGTGCCTATTGAAGTTTCTCTAATTCATGTTTCACAGTCTCAGGACCATCACACACAGTGGGTTTGTTCTTTCTTGGCCTTTTACCCCACATTTCTCTGGTTTATCTTTCTTCCAACAACAATTCCTTCTTAGTCTTCTGTTGGCAACTTTGCTAGTCACATTTAAATGTTTAAATGTTTCTTTCCCTTCTCTATGCATGCAGAAATTCTTAGATGATTCCTCCCAGGTCAGTGCTTAAACTACATCTTCAGATTTTTATTTACATTCATAGTCACCTCTTTGAGCTGAATGAATGCTAAATTGCACCAAGAACCTTCCAAACTTTCCATAGATTACCTATTTGAAGTGGTTGCTGTTATTGCCCACCATTATGTAGAGGAGGCTAGGCTCAGACACCTGACCACATGGCACAATTCCTAAGTTCCAAAGCTAGGGAATCTGATCCAAGCTGTCCATCTCAATAGATTGTCCTCACCAAAAGGATGTACAAAGTATGTCTCTATCCTGCTCCCACAGCAGCAGGTAGGAGCCTTAAAGAGGACAGAGGGGCCAAGGACAAAAGGTGAGGAAGTCTTCTGGAAGAGTCCGTCAGTCCTGTGACCCACTGTGCCCAACTCATCAAATGAGTTTCAATCATGATGGAGGCAGGTTTGGGACTGTGTAGGGTTAAGCAAGTGAACAATACCACTCCTGCCTTCTAAAGCACATATGGCTTGTGTATCAACAACATGAAAATAAACTTTCTTTTCTGGGGTGGAATACAGCAATTGAGACTGAATAGAAGTCAGAAAAGACTGCATTGAAAGAGAATGAAAGAAAGCACTCTCAAACATTGACCGTGACTTGTACCAATGGTGGGGTGATGACTTATTTTCTTCTCTGCAGTTCAACATCTAATTTTCTTTTCTTATGTATGTGCAATCAGTCTAGAATTGTCTACTATTATGTTCCTAGTAAGAGAAGATTTTCAAGAGAGTTCCCTTAGTAGAAGAAAAATTTTGTGTAGGTTTGGTGTCCTGTGTATTAGGTGTTTGCAAATGCCTTTGTGACACCTGTCATTGCACAGAACACCCACACTTTTACTTAATGTTTGTCTAGTACTTCTTTACTTGGTTTATCATTTACTCTTATTCTAAGGAGGAATACTATGATATCCTAGAGTGGATTTGCTAGCTGGCTTCCCTCCAAGTGACAGCAAAACACAAATGTCAGTTTAAAAGCCATCTTGAATCAGGCATGGTCGTGTGCACCAGGCATCCCAAGCACCTGGAGAAGTTGAGCTAGGATGATCAGGGGTTCTAGGCTAGCCCGATCTACTCAGTAATAACCTGTCTCATAAAACCGAAGACTAGAGATACAGCTCATGGGAAGAGCACTTGCCTAGCATTTGTAAGGCCCTGAGTCCTACTCTCAGCACCACAATAAATAATTTCATCTTCACTATCACAAACAGATACAAACAATCCTGGAGGAGACCACTGTGCTAATTTTGTATGAAGAATCCAGAACACTGTCCCTTTATTGATTCTTAAATATCTAAGTTAAGAGGAGACTTTTATAGCAGTATGTGAATAACTCTTCCTCAGAACTTGTGTACCTTTGCAATACGAGAAGTGTTGGCCAATAAACTCTCTGTACACTAGATGCTAAATCCTGGGATTAGAAAAGGTTGGGCTAGGATGGAGTGATGTCAGCTGACTGGTTGTCTGATGGAATGAGAGAGAAACTTACATTGGTTACAGGATCGTTTTCGTTCTCTGTAACACATCCCTGAAGATTTAAGTTGAGCGCTCTACAGATGATCATGATTCTCTTGGCAGCTTTCTCTTCAAAGGGTTTGATCCCAAACTCATGTTCAAAAAGGTCCCTTTTTTGAAGCTTCAGTGTCTACAAGAAGTTTTCAAAAGTCTTAGTTAGCCAACGCTGATCATGAAAAAAGAAATTTTAAATTACAATCAACAGTTATCTGGGTCAAGTTCATCTCTGTTCAGAATCCCGACTTACGTCTATATCTGGGTCCAGTGAGAACAGATTGAGCCTGTCCATGTTTCGCGTTGTTTTGACTGTGTCCTCAGTTTCTGTGAGGTACTGCGGAGAGACCCGTGTTAGTCTCTGGCATCTAAACTTCCTCATGGAGCCCAACACAACCACAAAAGCCAAGATACAGCCCCTTAGTTTTATTACTGTTAAGTCATCCATAAACACTGGGCAAATCTTAAAAAATATGTTCTTATTTTCAAGGGTTATTTCATGTTAAGCAAAACTCTTTTGATTGATGAAAAATTCTAGATTAGTTTCTTAGTCTAAATCTTAAAAGAAAGCATCGGCATTTTTTTTCCATGAAAGCAAAGTGTGTGCAAATACAATGCCAACTTCATTACTTTTGCAAAGTCGGGATGTAGGCTGTTCTCTGAAGAATCTGTTTCCTCCAGTGTACATTCACAAGTCACAGAATTATCCAATGGATCTTGAAAAGACAGAACAACACAGGTCATTTAATAATATGAGTTGTAGTTTCCTCATCTGTAGAAATACTGGGTTAGATTTAAGAGCTCAGAGGGATACTGATGAACCTCAATTTTCCTTTTGTCTCGTCTACAATATGCCAGACTGTTGCACAATCATGTGCTGGAAATGAAACTTCCTGATAATTATTTTAGGATTCTATGATCGTTGCTATAATACCATGCTATCATCCTGTATCACTAAGAACTTTGGATCCTTATGATGCTAACATGTATAGGTTGTCTTGGCTTCCTTAAATAATGCAAAATAAAGTTTTCTCAAATATGTAAATATTTTTTCTAATTTTCATTCTCAGGGCATCCATTTAGAGCTCATCCTTTAGCTTCAGCTACTTAAATTCTGCAGAACACTGAAAACATAAGTACTCGATTTGACAATTAGTAAGCAAATAATAAGTGACTGTAAAGACACCTGCTATGGCCTATGGCAGGTGTGTGAAAACCAGCAAGTTTTCTTCCTCATTATCTGTGACTTTTTCACTTTTGGGGACAGGACACACATGCAAGTAGAACTTAATAATGGCTGTGTTTTGGTTTCTAATTCATCATTGTGTTAAAGCTTTCTTGGGGGAACACTGACTGAATCAGTGGCTGAGAACCTCCCATCTATATAGCTAAGACTTGATGGTTACATTTTAGCTCTTTTCTGTTTTCTTTCTTCCTTCTCTTGGTATATAATGATTAGAATATTATGAGGGAACTAGGCTGGAATAAAGAAAAAAATGCGAATGTATATGTGTGTGCATGTTTGTGTGCCTGCACAGGTGTATGTGTGTAGGCCAGAGGTCCATGTCTGGTGTCATCCTCAGTTGCCTTTTGTCTTATTTTTGTAGACATTCATGTAATTTGTTCCAACTGTCCTCACCTCTTCTCTTTCTTATCTTGTGTCCAGTTGCTACACACCATTGTTACCAGTCCCTTCCTCAGATTCATGAGGTTTTGTTATGTGACCCACTTAGTTTAACCAGGGCCATCTGTGAATACAACTATCTATTGGTGACTACCTACCTTATTTCATGAGACATGTTCTTTCATTGAACTCAGAGCTCACTGATATGGGTAGGCAGGCTGTCCAGCAAACTCCAGGGATACCCCTGTCTCTGTCTCCCTAGTATCTGGTTTATAGGTGTGCACTGCTGCACCCAGCTTTTTTCCTGGGTGCTGATATCTGAACTCACATCATCACACTTGTATGGCAAGGACTTTAGTGACTGAACTAATCTTCCAGCTTTTTTTTTTTTTGTCTTATGGAAACACTATGACACATGATGTTGAAACTTTCATATGTCAGCTGAACTCAAGACTGTCAAAACAGCACGCAAAAAAGATGCCTTGTAGCTAAGAGGAAGTAAAACATGTTTGTTCTTACAGATAATATATCATGCTTATTAAATGTAATATCGTGCCCAAATCCAAAATGTACCTTCTATAAGATCTTCCTATCAGAAATGTGTACAATTTTTTGTGTTATTGAGTCATGAGTACCAACATTGTTGGTTGGGTGAGAGCCTTAAGTCCCTTCCAGTCAACTCAAAATCGCACCAAAGGGCGGCAACTTCGATGATTTGGTAAAAGTAAAGATCTGGGGTGAATGTTTTAGAGAGTGTAGCTCAAGGATGGAGGAGCACAGCCTGAAAGACAGCCACTACCAGTCAACGCTTGGCCAGAGCAGGGAGATGATTTTCTGAGCCCTTACCCAGCCCCAGCTCAGCAAGCTCTGCGCTCTTCCTTCCCTGGAGTGGCCCCTCAGGACTGATCTGCAGGATGCGGTTGAGTGTGTGAATCCACTCGTCCATATCTGACTCGGTTTCAGCTGCCAGCACAAAATAGGTCAGGTCGTTCATTTTCAATTCAAAGGCATATTTCCTCAGCCTGTTATTCTGTGGTATAAAAAGAAAGAACAAAACAATGAACCATGAGGCAGGCAGACATTTATGTGGTCTTGGGATTCCAAAGTCTTTCCATCCAGGTGGGTGACAAAAAGAAAACCTTAAGAAAACACAACAGAGGTTTAGATGAGTCCCGTCATTTGGTTTGTTGTTTGTTTATTTATTTATTTATTTATTTATTTATCTATTTTAGAACTTTTTGTACTGAAAATAAAATATTTTATGCCTCTTTTAATTGTTTGGATGGCATTTTGGCTTAAAACTTTCATCTTTAGGCATACATGTAAATATACTGCAGCCTTCTTTAGATAACTGCTTTGAGGCTCCATTTTCATTTGTTACCTAAATTCAATCTGTGACTGATACTGACCCCTCATGCTCTAGGGACATCACCTGTCAAAGCACCAACAAGCTGCATGCATGTTACCTTAGTAACCAGGGGACATTTCTTTCTTTGAGTCTTCCTTGATCTTTTAGCTTAATTAACATTTCAGCCATCACTTTATTAAAACCCTTGATACCCTGGACCCACACTCTGCCTGATTTTCTTTCTATCTACCGGTCTTTGCATATTTCCATACTCATTGATGGCTCTTCCCTCTTACCATTTCTCCAAATGAAACCCTCAGCTCTGCCTTAAATTCTTTTCACTCTCACATAGTTTAAAGGCTCCAAATATCCATACACAATGACATCTCTCCACTGTATTTGGTGGCCAACCAAGGGGGCCTCACTATAGCTCCATGAATTGCCCCTGTAACACCGTTCTTGCTGAACTGAGCCCCACCCACATACTTTCCAGACACAGTGAGCAGACACTTATCCCCCCCATTCTGCAAGCCCAGAGATTGCACTAAATGACATAGGTAAAAAGTCAGCTTCTTCACATGGGACTTGTGAATTGTTGGATGACCTGTGTCATTTAGTACAGTGATGGTTTACTGCCACAAGAGGGGGGTCTGTTCTGTTGGCACTTTGTACTGCTCAAAGCTCTACTTGGTCTCTGGGCTTGCAGAATGGGCGGGGGGGGGGGGGGGGGGGGGAGGGTAAATGTTAAACACCTAGCCCTAGAGATATTAAATTGGAAAGTAAGCATACTTAAACTTTGTATAGATATTTTGAAAAGAGGCACTACATTCTGTAAGGACACAGAAGAGAATTATTTGGACAAAGCAAAGTAATTGCTAAGATTTGCATTTTGATAGCAATTTAAACAAACTGGGAACATAAGCAGAAAGGCAGCAGCCTCACACTTAGTGTGCGAAGTGAATGGCTAGGAAGCTTAAGAATGCAAAACCCTAGATCCTCTACTTGGGAAGGGTGGGCAGATTCTCTCCATCCACCCCGACGGTGCCCTTCTGGTAAGTTGTGGTGCAGGAAGTCTCCAACTGCCTGAGATGCTCCTGAAACAGAGGCTCTACAGGCAAAGACAACGAGGCTGGAAAGCAATTCTCCTATTAAGGTTCTGATTGCTTCACATGACGAGAGATGCAACTGGATACCCAGGAAAAAACTAGGGATGTCCAGAGTGCAGGGCATAGCTTCTGCTTGGATGTTGTCAAGATCTGAACATAGCACAATGCAAACAAATCTTAGTGTTGTTTGGAAATTCAATACCGCGGAATCTAGTGACTAACCCGAGGCTGGAAATAACAAGGACTAGTTGTAAAACTACATCAAACGCTCCTTCTGGGTCGGAAGTAAAAGTGACTCCACCTGCAGTTCGCTTTGAAATTCAGTTTTAGAAGTAAGACTTGATTTTCTAACTTGCATTCTGTACTTCAGATGAGTTGGATATGGTTGCCAATATTTTAATAATTCAAAAGCATTATTAAAAATATGCATCTTTTAAAAACATTTCAGCAAAGTATAACAAGTTCTTGTTTCTCAAAGCAGGATATTTATAAGTGAAATGGGCATTGTGCTTGTGCTCCTGAGAAACAGAGCAATCTGCCCTGCATAGCAGTTTCTGGAGAGGGTGTAACAATGCTGGAGTATGCTTATGCTGGGAATGCTTTCTGATCACACTCCCTGTGTGGCCAAAGATGACAGATAGAACAAGCAAAGCAAAAGGACAAACATGGGAAATCAATAAGGTACTTGAATAATCCCAACATGCAATTGTGGCCATTGAAATAGTAATTGAGAGGTAATGACAATTTTTATACTCTCTCAGTTTCCCTCATTTTCCTTTGAAATCAGTGTCCTCTGTAGTTGACATAAGGCTTTGCCCAGTGAAGAGTTTATGGCTTCATTAACAATAGGGAAGGCAGCATGTTCTATGGCTCTAACGTGCTTGGTGAATGGTGATAGACAGCCTGCAGCACAGTATTCTCTTTGCCTGGACACATCTCAATTATACAGACTGTAAAGAAAGTACAGATGGCAATAGAGGACTCATTGGTAAAGAGGGAGATTACCCAAACCAAGTGCTCCATTACATCTGCTATGCTGCTAGAATTGTTCATAGAATTTTATAGGAAGCAAAAGAGAATGATCAGACACATGACATCCCACCCAGGCTCATGATGCTCATGATGCTGGTGGCTCCCATTCATGTGACCTTCTCTGCTTTCTTTAGGTTTATTTGTTCACTCAGGAAACAAAACTTTATCCAATACTTTCTTTATGCCAATCACACCGCATTAGCAAATATTCACATAAAGTGTTTTCCCTCTTTGAACTTGCATTCTACTTTTCCTGCTTTCTTTCCTTCCTACCCTTTCTTCCGTGTGTGTGTGTGTGTGTGTGTGTGTGTGTGTGTGTGTGTGTGTGTGTGTGTGTTTAATGTACATGTTTTTGTGTGAGCAAGAGTGCATGTACACTTATGTGCATGTTTGTAGAGGCCAGAGGTTAATGTCAATGTGTTCAATTGTTCTCCACTTTACTTTTTGAGTTAGGGTCTCTGACTGAATTTGGAAATTATCCACTCAGCTAGGATGGTCAATGAGTTCCAAGGATCTGCCTATCTCTATTATGCAGACTCAGGGTTACAGATGCATGCTGCTTCATCCAACTTTTACATGGGTTTCTGGGAATCTTAATTCAGGACCTCAAATATTTCAGCAACCATTGACTGAGTTATCTCCCCAGACTCCTAAACTTACCTGCTAATAGGGTGTCAATAAACACATAGGCGGAAATGTATGTATATAGAGTACAATGTGAAATAATATAATATCATTGATATTATAATGAGGCATTGTGGAGTGATAAATTTATTTCGTTGCTGCATACATTGTGAAGACTTAATGTTTGAAGTTGTTACTCATGTCTTATCTGCATTTTCTACTTCTTTTTCTGTGTATTCTCCCCATGGTCTGGAAGATCTTTCAAGGCAGAAACCATACCTGTTTTTATATCTGGCTTTTCCAAAGAACTGTGCACACAGAAACTTTCTAAGTATGTGTATATTTGCTGAGATGACTCCTAAATCTCACTGCTTTAAACTGCACGTTAGCATATCATTGTGAGTTTCTTTGACCACATGGTTTACATAGGATGATGTATTTAAGTGGCTATGCTCATTTTATGTGTTATAAACACAGCATTCCCAGAGACATGTTTCTGTAATCTTGTATATTCCTCTACTTTATATCTAATTTTGTCACTTAATAGTTCTATGACTTGGGAAAGCCACATTATCTTTTGGTTTTATTTTGATAAACAGGACAATAGTAATTATATTCCATCAACTATCTCAGGTAATATATTAAATGGATAAGGTTGTAATACATTTCTGGTTGTTACTATAATGGGAAATAAAAATATTCAGAGACAGAATTTGTTATTGGGAAGTATGTGGCTTCTAGATCCATTTTCTTTAAAAATTATACTCCTTCCATGTGACTACTTTTAGATGGGCATGTGTACCCCATTTTCCTATTGTTTAAGGTACCCCTGCATCTCATCCTCAGTCCCAGTTCACCCATGAAGTGAGTTGTCTAACTTGCAGAAAATATTTTAATTTTTAGCTTTAGCTAAACACATGAGGTTATTATTTAAAGCTTCCTGGTTCATGTGCTGGCAGGTGTCACCCCACTACAGACTTGAGCCTCTGTGACAAGGTTTCAACCATTGGCACTGTTGATGAGACCTCAGACAAATGAGATTCTTGGGCCACTTAATTTCTTTCACAGTGGCAAGACCTGAAATGACGTAGAGATGAATGGATGGATAGATGGATAAATGAAATAATGAATGACTGAAAAAACATGAAGGATCACGTTTGGGTAACCCAGACACAAATATTCCTTAGTCAGGATAAACCTGAGTCAGCAAAAGTGGTAAGATTGCTCCAGATTGGCCTATAATACAGATTTAATGCTGTTCGTTAGTTTTTAAAAAAAGAAAAAGAACAAAAGAAACACAGTTAGGTTTTCTGTTCGTTACCCAGACTCAAGAACCTGCCATTCACAAACGTCATCTAATGTTTCTGAAAAAGAATTGACATTTCTCGCTCCTTGTGGTCACCCTTGTAGTCTGTGTCTCATCATTCCAATAATTATTCTTAGGAAAAAATAATGTTATAGACTGAGTCCAAATGAGTGAAGCTAAAATGCTGTGTTTTTACTAAAGGATTTTTGTAAACTTGAACTCCCAAAGAGTTAGGAAGTTAGGTAGCACTTACTGAGACAAAGACTTGGTTCTTTTTTTTTTTTTTAATTAAAAAAAAAAAAAAAACTGGCAAGGATCCCTGGCAAAACAGATCTGACTCATCCTAGTTATCCATTTGTTCTGTGCTGTTGTGTATGTGTGATTCATCTTTAGGCACAAAATGTGCTTGAGAGCTTACTAGAGTGATGGTTAAAATTTGTGTGGTTTCTCTTGCAATCTCCTTGCCATGTGTAAGTCAGAAAGAGCCGTAATGTAAGAACTGAGACCAGTGTCCCTGATGTGCATGTCCCCCCCCCAAAGACCAACCTCAAGTAACTGGAGCCCCTGCTTCCATAAAGGAAGAAGATTTTGGGGAAAGGTCTTGATAAGTTCAGGGATATTTGAAGAGTTGATGAACTCTTCAAAAGATACACGTATAAAATCCATCGTGAGGAATCCCCAAGATCCAGATACTGGGTCTGTCCTCTGTTGTGTGACCCCAAAAGAAGATGTCAGAAAGAAGACATGTGTGAAGATCAGTTTTGAGATGTTTGGAGCTAAGAGAATTATCACTCTTCTGCATTCCTAGAGCCTCCCACATACTGTCATTCATATCTCCATTTGTCCTCTAGGGATGCTGAGTAACAGTGAGTGTGTTCTGATGTAATTCTGATGTAACAGTGAGCATGTTCTGATGTAACAGTAAGCGTGTTTTGATGTAACAGTGAGTGTGTTCTGATGTAACAGTGAGCATGCTGTTCTGATGTTTGTCTCTGACTTTAACAGGGAAATGAGTTCCCCATGCTTCAACACAGTTCCAAGCATAATATAGGCACTAAATAAGGTACTGAATGAATGAGTGAGTTAGTGAATAAAGATATGGATCAATTGACATATCTAGGGATCAGTTTGAGGAAGATAAATCATAATTTACTAGTGCATTTTTCTACAATAGAGTGTCTTTCTTCCAAAGTTATTAACTATAATCGGGTAATCAGGGGAGCATGGTGAGAACGTACTGTCACCCACATCCTTCCAAAGTCTGCACATTTACTTCACTTTTATGGATGAGAGACCTGAGGTCAGAGGTTGAGTGACTCACTCAGAGGGCTCAGGAGGTCAACTGAAAAACTAAGATCTGAATGCTGACCTGAAGGAATCCTAAGCTTCTGCTGGCCCTGTCAGGGTCTTCTTAAGACAATGTTGTGAAAGAGATGGAAATAGATTCTAAATTAGAGATGGTGAAGACAGGGGCCTAGGGTAGACAGATTACAACACAATCTGGTAGAATGTCATTGAATATAAACTATATCCCTGTAAGCTTAATATATAAAAAAAAGCTATGATAAGACCTTTTAGAAGGACTCACCAGAGGAAAAATAAAAAAGAAAATTATTTATAATTTTAGCTCTGTGTAATTATAAAATGTAATCATTGATCTCCAAAGTATTGTTACAGATTTGCTACAGACTTTAAGGCCAAGGAGTCTCCTTAGTGAGGAACAATAGACAACCACCCCCACTCTCCATTAAGATCCTCATTACCCTTTCCATATGGAAAGCTGGCATCTGCATTAAAATGCAATTAGCTTTCCCTTCAAGCAGGGTACTTAGCAACACTTAATTAATTCTTAAAGTTCAGCCTTCTTACTTCCTGGAGGAGTTCCAGATTTTAACAGATGAAGTGTCCAGAAATAGTTTAGGACGCAGAGACTGTAGACCACTCTATTTTGCATCTATAGATCTAGGTGCCCTGCCTAATAGTTCAGGATGTAGACTCAGCTATGACATGACAAGCTCTGAGAGTGACTTGGGTGTGCTTATTACACGAACTGTATTGCTAGGGTCCAGAGTCATAATGTGAAATTTGAGGGGTGATGGCTACAGCACTCAGTTGCTTCAATTTTTAAGTAAAGGAATAAAGATGGATTCATGTGAGTGAAGAAAGGAAATGAAAGGGCATCCCATGTTCATGGAATGGGAGACATCCATGAAATTATCCTTCCACTCGATATAGTGGTTTGTGACAAGTATAATACTAAGTAAAATAGTTCGAAGATCAAGAACTTCCAGAACAGCCTTGTCTGTAAACTCTTGGCAATCAAAGGAATCCTTGTCTTTAAAGAAAAACCTCCACTTCAAAGAAACATGCTGTGCGTGCACATTGAATATATTACCTGGTTATAAAGAGAAGAGCATTTATGAAGTATATACTTTAAGGTATGTGACTGACATGTCACCTTCATGAATTTCACTAATTCAGTGGTCTTCTAGGCTGTAGAATGGATAAGGGTCGTTTTCTTCTTTTCCTTGAAATAGCTCAGACTTGTTTGTATTTGTTTACTGCTCCTACCCATTCTTTAGCCCATAGATCTTTTAGTCTCTTTTCTGTTTATTTCTTTTTAATTATTTTTGTCTCTTTCCAAAGTGCCTCTTCAAATATCAATATTTCTTTTCCATATTGCAACCCACATTTCTTTCATCTATTTACCTCTTTTTTAGGGGTTGTTTTTTACTGAAAAATTTTCCAACTGATTCCACGGCTTCCTCGTCTCTCTGCTTATTTCCTGTTTTTTGTTTCTATTGGAAATAAGTTTTATGGAAGTATGGATCTAGACTGTGTGTCTTTCAATGTGTTCCCAGAGTTCAGAATGTTCTTGACTTATACAGATATATTCTAAGTATTTGTTGCATGCATCATGAAACAAAAACAAAGCCACCATGGGGAGGAGGGATTTCACTCACCTGTATCACACCTGTGCAGGAATCCAAAAAGATGCAGCCTTTGGGTTCTTTGGATATCTTTTCGTCTTTGTAAAAGTTCATAATGTAGGAGTTGTCTGGCAACTGAGTCAGCTGGAAGTAGCGCTTTTTGAATGACTAAATAAAAGATAGAAGGAGGGAGTGTGAAGTTCATGATACTGCTACTCATGGGAATGACACGTCTTCAAAGTTCTTCAGCAGGGAAGAACTCTCTAGAGCGGAGACTGACTTCTGTATACATAAAACATTACAGAAAGCACGAACATCATGCCAATGGTTCCTCTCCATGCTGTGACCCAAGAAGGGAGGTGAGGAAAGGGGACAGGGCGGGGATTGGGATCACTCTTGATGTGTCCTTACCCGGACAGTGACAGTGTTGTTCACAGTGCTGTTAAAATTCCCCTTGTAGAGCCAGCCCGACTTGAACACACCAGTGCCGCCGGCTCCCCCACCGCCCTTGGAAGATGAGTGGGATGTGGTATCCTGCAATGAAAGCCATCATTAGTATTGCAGCCAGCCTTGTGGAGCCCAGATCTTCGACACTGCACTTCCAAACGAGACTCCTTTTTCTCCCCGACTCATCCGCAGTAATCATTTCAGTGTCAAAACAAACGTGATTCATTTTGCCTAAAAGCCCCAACACAATCAGTCTCTCCTGCTCATGAAAAACAGATTGCCAAGAAGCCAGTGCAGACAGGGACTAATTGCCCTCCTGTTTTAAACCTGTCACTCGACACAGTCACTTACTTCGTCCTTATCAGCATCTTCATGGTCCACCTCAAAGGAATGTGAAGGAAGCTTCTCTGGCTTGTGTTCCGCTCTGATATTTGGAAAAAAAAAAAAAAAGGTCCGGTTTGTTATTTGACATCTTGCTTTTGTTTTCTACTGTTCCCAAGATCACAAGGCTCTGCTAACATTGTTTCATTTTTTTTTTTTATGCTTTGCAACCTTAAAAATCTCGGGGTTCTTTTTCTCTGGGAAGAGTTAACTTTTCCCTTACATCATCAGATCATATCTCTACTAAGTACATATTTTAACTCACGGAGTCATTATTGACATAATTTTGTACATATCTTTTTGTATTGAAGGAGAGCAAGGAGGATGGATGGAAATCTTGGAGTTTTGTCTTCTGTCTTCTGCATTCTGAAGTAGAATATTAAGCGCAGACACCTTTGTTAGCTTTTCTGGGTCACCTGTATGTGATGTGGCCAAGGCTACTGGATGGTTGTCTAAGCAGCCTCAGGCATGGGAGGCCTTGAGTCCCGAGAGGCAGCCTGGGTTTTGGCCTTCAGGTTGTGTCATGCCCCAGTGGTAGCCCTTCAGGAGGCCACTCAGATGGAGCAGCGGTGTCTGCCCATGGGGTATGCCCCCTTGCCATTGCTGTGCTTTCAGCTGCGGCATGACTGGTCACCCCAGAGGAGCAAGCAGGCACATCTGGCTTTATATGCCCAGAATAAAGTAAGTCTGAAGTAAGTTTCCCTTGGCACAAGTCTGTCTCATAAGGAATGGCTGAAGAAGCCAAACTCTCCACTCAAAGTTTAGGCTTTCTTTGAAAGTCAGTCCTTTGCCACCTTTTAAGGCATAAAGTTTCATATGCAGACATTTCATATATTTTTTTAAAGATTTATTTATTTATTATATATACAGTGTTCTGTCTGCATGTATGCCTGCAGGCCAGAAGAGGGCGCCAGATCTCATTACAGATGGTTGTGAGCCATCATGTGGTTGCTGGGAATTGAACTCAGGACCTCTGGAAGTGCAGCCAGTGCTCTTAACCTCTGAGCCATCTCTCCAGCCCTCCATATAATGTTTTAAGATGACACATCTTGTAGAATCTGAATCTGACTATGAGAAAAGAAGACCGGAAGAGAACAGATCCTATCACAAATCTGTTCCTGAGTTGACAGTGTTCCCGAGAGAAAGGGAAAGGGGCAAAGGCTCCTTATTTACGTTCCTTCTGTGCGTTCTCACAGGATGCTCCCCAATGGATGTAAAGTGCTCTTTCATCCTCCCTCTAAAGGACACTCCAGTGCCTACTTCCCAGTGTGCCATGGGAAGTTGTAGCACAGAAGAAAATCTTGTTCGTTGTTAAGTAAGCATTGTCCATTTCTTAATAGACTGTCAAAAATTAGAAAATGTTTACATCCATCACCACTGCCTGTCCCTAGACATTTTTCGTCGCTGGGTCCTGAAAGCTACTGTGATGAACACAGGACTTGAGATTCAGTGTTAAGGATGAAATGTGGAATCTTCGGTTGTCTTCCTCTCTGCTTTTTTTGGTTGTGATCTTGGTAAAATCTCAAGACCTGCTGGTCAGTACTTGAAAGTGGTAATTGTCTTTCTCATCAGTTAAAAGTGGGAAGAAGAGCCCAGCACACTGAGCATAGGCAGGTCCAAGCCCCTTCCCACTGCACCAAGGCTGTGCAAGGTGTCACACCACAGGCACCAGGTTTCAGAAGCCCGTCCATGGACCAGGGACAGATCCTGACCCCCCTGCCTGGGTGGCCCCCAAACAGGAGACCTCCATTTGGGGGATGTGGGGATGCAGGGTGGCTTGGGAAAGAGGGCTGGGGGTGGAAGGAGGGAGGAGGGGGTATCTGTGGATAGTATGTGGAGTGAGTAGAAAATTTCTTAATAAAGAAAAATGAAAGTAAAAAAGTGGGGAGAGTTGTAGAGAGTGGCATTTCAGGATTATCCCCTCAGGCTAGGAGATGGTGGGGGTGGGGGAAGGGCTTGCTGTGCAAGTATGAGGACCTGAGTTCAAATCCCCTGCACCAATGTAAAAGCCAGATGTGCCTGTGTATGAGTATAATCCCAGTACTGGTAGGGGTGGGCGGGAGATAGGAAGTTAGTTCCTAAGGGTTTTTCTGCTGGTCACTATAGCTGAAATGGTGAGTTCCAGATTCATTTAGCAAAGCCTGTCTCAAAAAATAAGAGTAGCCGGGTGGTGGTGGCGCACGCCTTTAATCCCAGCACTCGGGAGGCAGAGCCAGGCAGATCTCTGTGAGTTCGAGGCCAGCCTGGTCTCCAAAGCGAGTTCCAGGAAAGGCGCAAAGCTACACAGAGAAACCCTGTCTCGAAAAACCAAAAAAAAAAAAATAATAATAAGAGTAATATACTCAATGTTGACCTCATGGAGTCTACATGCTCATACAGAGAAGAAAGCACCTGCTGGTGCACACACCACACACACACACACACACACACACACACACACACACACACACACACACGGAGGTTATCTCCTCTTCAAGTCTGGCACATAGTAGGCATTTAGAACATATAGCAGGTAGTAGATAGGTATAACTTATATAGTTACACTAAAGTTATTTCATATCAGAAAACAATAGCACGTAATATGACATTCCTCATCCATGGCTCATTGACAGGCTGGAAGATGTTTAAAAACACAGATGGAGTTTTGTATTCAAGCTTAAATGTGCATGGGATATTGCTCTTTGTCTGATCACACGTGTGGATAATCAGACTTTGGCACACAATACTGGCGTCCCAGACTTGTCTAATCTTGCTATTTTGCAGAGATAAAAATGAAGAGCATAAGGGCCACTTATATAAACACAAAGGAGAGATGGGGTTGCAGGATGTACCTGTGAAATAACTTTATCAGGAAAGATGACTTCAAATTATCACAGAAAACATATTAGGAAGAATATAGCCAGTTTTTAATCTTTTTTTCTTTGCAGGGCCTCAGAGATGTTCCAACTCATCTATGCTAATTGTCACCATGATGTTAACTTGTTCTGTTCTTTTTGGTCATGGTCACCTTTCTGGGAAGGCATAGCAAGAAGTCTTCACAGTATTACCCTAGGACCACTGGAAAATTCTTCCTACCCCATTCCTTCTCCCCATAATAGCATATGATACTCCTTGAACAGGAAACAACCCCTTTCACATTTTTATTCGATTGACAAGAGAAAGCCTTCGAACACAATCTTCTTCCTCTCTTCCTCTCGCGAAAGGTGACATGTCATCTGAGTTTCAGGGGCAATTTCAAGTGGCAAGTTTCAGAATGATTGCTTGAAATGTTTTATCTGAAATATGAGCATTATGGGATTTTTACATTGATGATATGGTAGTAAAGGGAAGGTGGAGGAAATGCCCATGTTAAGTCACCACACATATATTTTTGTAAACTATAGAGGGAGTTATATTAAGAGCTATCACCACAAAAATGGTGATGATGTGAAGTGATTCATTTCTTAATCAGCGAGATTTAACTATTTCACAATGCTTCCATATTTCAAAAGATCACTTTGCACATGATAGGAACATATAATGCTATCTCTTATTACAGTGAATTTTAAAAAAGTATAATGAACCTTAAATCCAACCAGAAAGTGTTTGGTTAGCCCCATAACCCTTTTGCTACTATGAACCAGTGGACCTATATTGCCAGACCAGTCATTTCTATAAGTCACAGGTTTCATAGCTTGGCAGGATGTATGACTACTTTTCTCCTCTGGTAGCATGCATAGCAGCTTCCAGCATTATGAATGCTAGTGAGCAAGGATGAAGCTTCCATGTCAGAATCAACTTGTTTCTTCAGGTTTTATGACTCTAATATGTGGTATCTTCAGTAATAAGACCTTACCATCAAGTTATGGAGGGTACCAAAAACCACAGAAACAGTCTGGACAAGTCTTACAAGGCAGGCCCACTGGTGCTACAGTGTCATGACTGTTATGGGAGTAATCAGTCACTTTTGTGATTAAATTTAAGACCTGTTCCTAGTGATGAAACTCGTATTGGACACCATTGTTGAGGCCAATAACTTGTAGCTACATAGGTCATAGGCCTTAGAGGAGAACCTATTACTACCATTCTGCTAAATGGATTGTATGAGCTGTGGGGGCAGTGTCAAGGTCATCACAAGGGAAGCCATAGAAATGACTAACCTGGGCTCATAGGAGCTCATAGACTTTGGACCAGCAGCTAAGGAGCCTGCTTGGGACCAACCTAGGCCCACTACATGTGTGTGACAATTGTGTAGGTTAGTCTGTTTGTGGGACTCCTAGCAGTGGGATAAAGGCCTGTCCCTAGCACTTGAGATGGTTTTTGGGAACCTGTTCCCCATACTGGGTTGCCTCATCTAGCCTTGATACAAAGGGAGGAGCTTAGTCTTACTTCAACTTGATGTACCGTGCTTTGCTGACACCCATGGGAGGCCGGCTCCTTTCTGAACAGAAACAGAGGAGGAGTGGATGTGGGAGGCAGATGGGAGGCAGGGGGAGGAGAAACTGCAGTCAGGATGTAAAATGAATGAAAAATTTAATTAATTAAAAAAAGAGAAAAAAGATTGTATCTCTGTCTATTGCCTTCAAAAATTCAACTTGAAGGAACATTGGGTGGTTTCTAAGGAACTTTGGAATCTCAAGATAAAAGACTGGCCAGCGACTTTATATTTTGAGTTTGAACCCAATATGAGTAATCATTTTCAGGGAATCTTATTTTTCACTTCCTCCTATTGCCCCAAGAAGGATCATGGCAATACTTGAGTGCCCCTACAGTTATTATTTGTGAACTTAGTGTTCACATTTCTCATGGAAAATGCAACAACAGTTCCCATTCTATATGGTTAACCTAAGAAAATGTATGTATCACACCTAGCATATTCTAACACACTGGAGACAATGAACAAACATTTGTTTAACTATTTAAGGTTTTTTTTCCTGTTATATTTAAGACAGATTTATAGTAGCCTGGGCTGGCCTTGAACACACTATGTAGATGAAAATGATTTTGAGATCCTAATCCTCTTGCCTCCACCTCTTGAGTGTTTGGTATATACTACCCTGCTCAGTTTCCTTTCTTTAAAAAGAAATAATTTTTGTTCTTGCTTAGCCTAGGTGAGCTGGCCAAACTTGATTTGATTTTCAGTCAAAAAAAAAATATACGGGGTGGGGGAGGAGGAGGAAGAACAAGGAATCCGTGGCTGATATGTAAAATTAAATTAAATTATAAAAAATATACCCTTGGGAAATATGCTTTCTCAGATTAACTGTGGTAAAACTTTTCTGTTTTTGTTTTCTGTTGTGCAACTCTGGATTTTATCAATGCTCTAATGAACTCAGCATCACTGTAGATTTTTATGCTCTTCGAATCTCCCAGGAACTCCAAGTTCAATGCTATGTGAAGGCTGATGCTTCATATTCTGGTAAAAATAATGGATCTCTCTAGTTTGCTTTGTTGAACACACATTTGAAATCATGTAGGTTCGTAAGCGTTAAAATTAACATGTCTTCAAATTTAGAGAATATATTTCACTTCTTTTTTCTTTTTACTTTTTCCGTAATTTCATCTTTTACAATCTTATTTTGCAGTCTTAGCAACTTGTGAAAAGAAACGATCAGTTTAAATTGGTAGCAGACATAGGAGAGTTCTTCTAATCCAGGAGGTATGAACATGATTTACTTTTAACAGCCTCGCAAGGCCTAAGGAAATTAATCTGTTTCCACTACTGACCTAAATATGCATAGTCTTTAGGGGGCAGCTCTTAGCTTTGTAAAATTATTAAAAAATAACTCTCCTATGCACTGTTGAAGTATTTATTATTCTGGGGCATATACTAGGGGATTCTGCTCTAGAACTTATGTTTATGATAGAATGTATTTCATGTGAATATAATGAAAATAAGTTAAAATTTCAGACTTTGTAGCACACTTTCCTGTTCTTAATATCTACTTCCACATCTTTAGATAATGTGAATGAAATTCTCAACAACCTTTCAGTTACTTTCTCTCACCACATGGGAGATGTGTCTACACACGTGAAAATCCTAACTCAGTAACCACGCCCAGGACAAATAAAACAAACCCGACCCAGTGTGTATCACTTGAGGAGAGTAGAAGCAGACACTGAACTTTTGAACTTTTTGGGTAGTCTTTATTTCTTTTTTCCTGAAGTATTTGTGCCTTTGGATCATGTTTATTTGGTGAACCATGAGTTGAGAAGTACTAGCTCAAAGCAGTTTTTTTTTTTTTTAATTTTCAGCTACTCCATCCCAATTTGGGAATGTTGTGTATTAAAATAAATTTTTCCATAGTATTATATGCCAGGAATTATCCTGAAGGGGACTCAGCAGAGAAATTCCCCACCCTTTGAAGGCTTTTATTTCAGTAGGGGAAACAACAAATAAATACTGTAGCTCAGGTGAGCAGGTGGGTCTCTGTGGAGTGATGCTTGAGAAGAAGCAGAACAAAGTGACCTTCTTAAAGCCTTTATGGTCCCAAGTGTCTGGGGGAAGTTACACACTGAGTTTCTATTTCACTCTTTTTAGATACATGCCCTTCTGTGGAATCCATTTGCATGCTTTTTGACATCCCACAGCGAAAGCACGTAAACCAAGTGGTGGGTATAAATGCTGTATGGGATTTGGTCAGAAATTCTCTGAAGCATTTGGCCTTTCCCAGCGCCACTGTTGAAAGGACAGCTCATCGATGAATGGTTCAAGGATGAGCAAAAGCTCAAACTGCAAGTAGGCATCAAATTAGAGAAGACTGAGCCTCATTCCAAACTCTTACTATAACAACATAACTATTATGTTGCTGATCAAAATGTTCTGTATCTTGACTCATAAATTTTGCAAAATGTACCTTGACACAAAATAAACACGCTTGTGTTCATAAACAATGCTGAAGCTTGCAAAGAGGTGATTTTTTTTAAATATATGCAAAAAAGCCCACATAATCTTTATAATAAACAGATGACACATCCTTACCGGGATAACTGTCGAATGTCTCCAGAATATTGTTCATATTTGTAGTTTACCACGTACCACTGGGAACTGTAGAATCTACAAGCCTGAAACAAACAAAAGAGACAATTATAAAACTTGTCATTAAAAGTCAGTTGTGCTGGCAAAATGTTCTCATGATCACAGGCAGGCTCGGAGGTGGCCATGTCAGCCACTTCAAGGTAGGTAAGAGTCCCGCCCCTCGTAATCACCAGACATCCTCCAATGTCATGGAACTCTCTCCAGACTCCTGGAGGAAGAACTGTTTAACACAGTGTTTCTGTTTCACTTCATCACCAGGAAATGTGTGGCTCATCACAAGGAGCATTGTTTTTAGCGTTCCTCGCCATCGCACCCATCATCTGATAGTTCATAGTCATGAAGGATATTTTTATTTGTATCTAGTCCTGTCATGATTTTAGCCTCTTTTTTTTTCTGACTCTTCTTTAGCAACTGAACTACTATTTCTTCTTCTCCTCTAATATTACCACACTTGTTGGCTCAGCCTGTAGCTGGCTTTTCTGCTTTATCTCAAAACTTTGCCATGATTATTCTTGAGTTCTACAGAATGTTCATAAAAGATCACTGAGAATTATGTTGAAAATGAAGCTAATGAATTATGTGATGATTGATGTTGTGGGGTATTTTGATCACATTCTGACACTCCTGAGATTGACAATAAAGCTTACTTTGAATCAGAGGGCAGAGCTAGCTACTAGTTCACCAAAATTAGCCATAGAGGTTTTGGAGGACCAAGGACATATAAAGAGACACAGGAAGTAGTAGGGAATGGTTTAGAAAGATTCTCAGCCTTTTGGATTGAGGAAGGAGAGAGAGAAGAAGTCACTGGTTGCTTCATGACGGCTTCTCTGATCATTCAGATTCTTACCCCAATATCTGACTCCTAAGTTTTTATTGATAAAGAATAATTAGATAAAGGCTTCGGATTGATTTTATATTACTTATTTGTGTGTTGTATGCATATGTAGTGGGTAGCCATTCCAGCTTTGGTCTGGAAGTTCCAACCCCCATTGAGGCTTCGGTAACTATCATGCCTACAATGCGGGGCCAAGGGAGGGCCCTTGAAGACCTGAGATCGGGATGCGCTGTGCTCGCTTGCTCCTGGGAGCCAAGATGCAAGAGGTGGACCGAGGATAGTTCTCCAGAGAACACCGCCGGACTGCGCTGCGTCTTTCCCAGAACCCGCCACCTACCTATCCCTTCATTTGTAACTTACCCACTAAATAAATCTTCCTTTTAACCATGTGGAGTGGCCTTCGTAATTTCACCAATATGCATATGTGTACTTGTGGCCAGATGTGTATTTGAGTGCTGCCATTCTCCATTTTCCTTTTGAGACAGGCTGTACTGAACATAGAACTCAGTAAATAGGCAAGACTAGCATGTCAGTGAACTTCAAGGGTCCTCTGGTTTCTAACTGGCATTACTCACAGTTTTAGGATTACAGATGCACTCCATTAGGCCTAGAATATGGGAACTGAAGGCATGAAGTCAAGTCCCAGTACTTGTGTGGCAGACACTCTACTGACTGTACTATCTCCCTGTCCATTGATTTATACCACTTACAGACATAAAATATTTTCCAAACACCTACCTACTGTGTAGCTTACTGTAACAACTGTGGATTTGCAATAGAGATTTCACTATGTCAAACTAGATTTTAATACCCCTTTAATTCTAAAATGACATGGTTTTGAGAATTAAGTAGCTGTCTATTAGGATTACAAGCAGACCATGACTTCTTGCACTAGTGGAAGAAAATTGAGGCACCATGAATTTGTTGACCTTTGAGGAATAATGGTCCACGAAGCTTTCTTTGTAACCAAGGATAAGATAGACGTTATCACACAGGTCTGCCGACAGGAAAGTGAAAGCATGACTTCTATAGAATTAGATGGAAACAGGGCGTAGTCCACTACAAACAGGGGAGCAAGGAAAGTAAGGGAGAAGGGTGGAAAAGGATCACAACTCCTGGAACTCAGGCTCTTTGACTGAGGTTGCTGTGGGCCTTTCTGTTCCTGGTCTGGCTCTTTGACAACTTTGCTTTAAATGAAACCTTTTAGACGAGACACATATTAAGAAGTCTGAGGCAGGGGACTTCAGATGTCCAGCACAGGCAGGTTTGGGGACCTTATCTGTTCTAGGTTCTCTGGTCCTGATTTCCCTCAGTCCTGGAGCTTCATTTGTTCAGAGAAGTGCCCACGCACAAACTGGCAGCCGAGGACAGAGCAAGTGAGGCTGGGACAAGGGTAGGAGTGGGAGGCTGGCAGCGTACGTGCAGTGCCAATGAAGACTTTAAAACAAAGCTGAGCTCATGGAGGCTGTGAGTAGAGGCTTGGAAGAGAGAAGGAAAAGGGAAGGTGATCAGTGGCTACTAAAGTGCAGTTCGTTAGAAGTAATTTTCTGCACGTCATGACACAGGAGGGCGACCATCATAACTGTATGTACTGCGATTTCAAAAACCTAGGGAAAGGATTTTCAGTGTTTTCACAAAATGCAGATAAAACTTTGAGGCAACAGATGTTGACTCAGATCTGAAAGTCATACAACATATACATATAATATCATATTATTTCATAAATATGCACATTTTGTTTTTACATACCAGTCTTTTAATTTCAAGAAAAATATACTTACTGTTTGTGAATGTGTGTGTACCTCTGTGTATGCACAGACATGCCTGATTGCTACAGAATGCCTGTTGAGGTTAGAGGATAATTTTTGGGAGTTGTTTCTTTCCTTCTACCTTGGTGAGGCAGGGTCTCTCTTATTTTTTGGCATACTTGAGGCTAACTGGTCTTTGAACTTCTGGAAGATTCTCCTGTCTCTGCATTCCTTTCTGCCTTAAGAGTGCTAGGGTTACAGATGGCCACAACTACATCTGGATTTTTCTCTTTTTTTTTTTTCTCTAAATGTGGGCTCTAGGGCTCAAACTCAGGTTGTGTGGCAAGTGCTTCTATTCACTGAGCCAATTGCCGAGTCCTCTTTGCCAGTATTCAAAGGTAACTGAATACATAAGAATGACAGCTCTCAACCCTTATCATAGAAAGATTTTTTTGTGAATCCTTTGGATAGCCTCTGTGCATTCTTTGGACATCCACTAACAAAGAAATTTGCAGCTGGTCCAAGTGCAGAGGATGTGAGTTTGAAAAGTCCTCAGACACAAAAAGGACATCTGTGTCGTACTCTCTCCACTCAAACTCAGAGACCACGGAGGAGGGGCAGGAAGGCTGCAAGACCCAGAGGTCAAGAAAGCCTGAACTAATCAGGGTCTTCTGGGCATGATAGGATCTCTGTTCTTGTAAACTCCTGGCAACTGTGGTTGCCTGCATAAGACCTGCCCGAGATCAAGCCAGTAAGTGTTCCAGTGCAGAGATGCATGAGCAACCATATCTAGTCGAGATGTTGACAGTTAATGATTTCTGGGGAAAGAAAAGTCAGTTTTTTTTAAAGGGTGTGGCCCCTGGTAGGTTCCTGGAACCCCAGTGAGTGGCCTCACACCTATGAGTATATGGGTAGCACAAGCTGGACTTGGTTATCACAAAATAAAGAGAAGAGGGCACAAAGTTGGGAGCATGATGGGGGTGAGTCTGGGAGGAGTTAGGGGGCTAAGTGAGGAGTGACTATGATAAAAATGCATTGTGTGTGTGTGTAGAAAAGATATATTTTAAAAAGAAAAACACCATTCCTTTCCCCTTCTCTAAAAAGTTCTCCACTAAGACAGGGGAACACAGGGAAGCAAGGCATTTAAGGAGGTCTGAAAGACTTGAGTGGATAGGTTTGAACAAAACAATGTACTGAGCTAATCTTCACCACAGACTGGCCATTCCTAGAGCCTTATGTGCAAGGCACAGAGGAAGAAAACGGAGCCTTCAGAGGCCCCTTGGCTAAAAGGACTTTTCTTCGTCTTAGACAAAAATGCCAGACATTCAGACAAGGAGTAGAAAGGCCAACAGCACGCTGAGCCAGTCTGTCTGGACTCCCAGGGTAGTGGTCACTTCTCCTCCCTTACTTTCTTTAATTCCTATCTTGTGGTCATTTTCGTGTGAAACAAAATGTGTTTTAAGATATATTTATTTTCAATTTATGTCTATAAGTGTTTTTGCCTGCCTGGATATGTGTGTATCATGTATGTACCTGGTGTCTTTGGAGGCCCAAAGAGGATATCAGATTCTCTGGAACTAGAATAACAGAGGGTTATAAGCTGGCATGTGTGTCTGGGAGCCAAACTTTGATCCTCTGCAAGAGCTGTAAGCTCTCTTAATAACTGAGTCATCTCTACAGCCCTCAAAATGTGCTTTAAAATGGAAAATTAAAAGCATGACACCCACTCCATGTTTTCATTCCTCTAGAACATGGTTTTTTTTTTTTTTTCCTAGTCTGGTTTTGCCTAGTTTGTCTCTAGGTTTAAACTTGTTTTAAGGATCTTTACATTTGATTTCTATTTTGTTTTCTTTCTTTTTCTTTCCCTTATTATTCTTTTTATTTTGGTGGTGTAAGGGCCTTGAACATGTTAGGCAACTATAATACCACATGGCTATATCTGTAGCCCCATTTACATTTGTTTTCTAAATTTGACTTATAGAAGAATGAGATATTGTACTATAATTCACTAACCTAAGCCTCCTAATTTTGAAGATTACTCATTTAGTAATTCATTTAACAAAGACCATTAAACCCCGAAATAATCCAGAAGTGGTTCTAGGTGGTGAGAATTTTGCAGGGAACAGGAGGAAAAAAATGCATCTCTTCTTGAAAAAGATGAAAAGCTGGTTTAATAAATGCAAAAATTAAAGATTATGCCTTGTGTTAGAGAATGGGATGTTGTGAAAAAGAATTCAGTAGAGGAAGGGGATGGGAGATGTGATTTAAATAGGGTGGATCTTACAGAGAAGCTGATGTATATGGACTTACAGGACTGAAAGAAGGGAAAAAAAGTTACTTGTTTTTATGATCACTTTAAATTTGGTGCCACTATGAAAAAAGACTTCCTTGGCATACATCTTCCTGCCTACGGCTTCTCAACCTTCCTCTACGTACAACCCATTTGGATACTATCTTTAGGACAGAATTCTCAAAGTAGTTTAAGTATCTTCTCATTTTTGAAAGAATCAGCCAATGAGTTTGGTCAAATAGTTTTACTTATTAGGATCTCAGATTCAGCTTCTGACCACTCAGAATGCTGAGCTGGGTGAGATGCTTCTGCTAGAGAACTGATCTCAAGTGTTTGTGGGACACAGATGCATAGATACAGGATTCACTCAACTTTTCTTCCTATGGGTAACTATTTGAACTATGCTAAATATGTATACTTATTATGCATTACATGCACTGTTCTCAATAGGCCATAGGCTTATCTGACTCTAAGATGTGCTATTCATTAAATTTACTGGCTAAAAGCAATGAACTGACTCTCGCTCTCTCTCTCCTTTATACATTTCCTTTCCATCTTTACTTCTCTCCCACTGCCAACATTTTTGTCAGATATTTTGCTATTAGGCACTGTACACATCATCTTAATCAGCACTTGACAGATTTTAGTATTCTTAATAGATCAGAGAGACAAGATGTGTTTCCTTACTTAGAATCTGTGATAGAGAGAAAAATTCAAATGCATTTTTTTGGCTATGAAAGACCATTCAGCAAATTTGTGCGTTGTTTGATTCATATCGTTGGTTCATCATTCTGAAAGTTTGCTGGTGTTTTTGTTTCTGTCCCAGACTCTGACAAGTCTGGTTTTGAATATTGTTTTGTTATTTATTACTTAAGGCATCTCAAATGAATAGCTTAATAACTCTAAGTTTCTGTATCTGTCTAAATAATACCCATTTCACAAGCACCAAATACAATAACTCTTATGCAACACTTAGCGTAGGAAAAGTACTTAACAAATACCTGCTTTTGAAAAAAAAAAAAAACATCAAGTTTGAGCTCATCTGTAACCCACATTCATTTCAATTGCCAATAACAACTTGTTTTCCTTGGTTTGTGTAAGTAGAGTTTGGGAAGATGCAGCAGCAATGATTTTGAAGAATTCTGTTTTCCTCATATTTTTTCTGCAGTTACTGGATAGATCTCACATATGTGGTGGGTAGGTGAAAGTTGAGGTTTGGCTGGATGGCTCTTGAGAACCCTTCTCAATCTGCAATTTTTCTGATTCTGAGGAAGCTGGTGCATTTTACAAACACATCACGTTTCTCCCACACAGCTATGGCTCTTCACTTTCAAATGATATGCATAGAAAATCACTCTCTATTCTTCATTGCAGCCCACACAGTCGCTCTAAGATGATCATTAAAAACCGTTACAGTTGTGGCTACAGCGTCTCTTTGATTAAAAGCAAAGCTGAAATCTAGAGTCAGTGCAAACTTGTACAGCCACTGTGGAAATCAGTATGGCGACTTCTCAGAAAATTGGGAATCAATCTACCTTAAGACCCAAGGATACCACTCTTGGGCATATACCCAAGGGATGCTCAATCATACCAGAAGGACACATGCTCAACTATGTTCATAGCAGCATTTTTCTTAATAGCCAGAACATGGAAATAACTTAGATGCCCCTCAACCAAAGAATGGATAAAGAAAATGTGGTACATATACACAATGGAATACTACTCAGCAGAGAAAAAAACAATGACATCATGAAATTTGCAGGCAAACGGATGGAACTAGAAAATATCATCCTGAGTGAGGTAACCCAGACTCAGAAAGACAAACATGGTATGTACTCACTCATAAGTGAATACTAGATGTAAAGCAAGGGATAATCAGACTACAACCCACAGCTCCAGAGAAGCTAGGAAACAAAGAGGACTCTAAGAGGAATGCTTGGATCACCTTGGAAAGGGGAAACAGAAGAGATCCTCCCATGAGTAAACTGGGGATGAGGGGGGCAATAGAAGGGTGAGGATGGGGGATGAGAACATGAGGGAACAGGATGGTCGAGCTAGGGGAGCGGCAGAGGGGGAGAGCAAAGAAAGCGATATCTTGATAGTGGGAGACATTACGGGGTAAGAGAAAAACCTGGTGCTAAGAAAATTCCCAGGAATCCACAAGGATGACTCCAGCTAAGACTACCAGCAATAGTGGAGAGGGTGCTTGAACTGACTTACTCCAATAATCAGATCAGTGAATATCCTAACTGTCATCATAGAGCCTTCATCCAGTAACTGATGGAAGCAGATACAGAGATCCACAGCCAAGCACCAAGGCCAAGCTCTGGGAGCCCAGTCGAAGAGAGAGAAGAGGGATTATATGAGCAAGGAGGGTCAAGACCATGATGGGGAAATCTACAGAGACAACTGAACCAAGCTCAAAGGAACTCATGAACCTTAGACCGACAGCTGTGGAACCTGCATGGGACTGGACTAGACCCTCTGCATATGGGAGACAGTTGTGTACTTGGATCTGTTTGAGGGACCCCTGGCAGTGTGATCAGTATCTATCTCTGGTGCATGAGCTGGCTTTCTGGATCCCATTAACTATGGTCAGACACCTTGTTCACCCTTGATGCAGGAGGGAGAGACTTGGTCCTGCCTCAATGGAATGTACCAGGCTTTGCTGCCCCTATGGGAGGACTTACCCTTTTGGAGGAGGGGGAGGGAGGTGGGTCAAGGGAGGAGGAATGAGAGGGGGATCTGTGGTTGGTATGTAAAATGAATAAAAAAAATTTCAAATAAAAAAAATCGAGAGTCACAGGCTAGTTCTACTTGTTACAACAAGGCAGTGGCTTCTGCTTTCCCTTTGGACTGTCTCACCCTTGGTGCCTAGTCCCATGTTGAATCTCCAGCTCCCACCCCCTTTCACTGCAGGCTGCCACAGTGTGCTGCAAAGTGGAAGACTGAGCAAAACCGGTGGAGCTGGTGAGGTTTTTCAGATGTCCTGCTGCACATTTCTTCCCACTTACTTCTGTGTTTGACATGCATCTATTTTTCACCATTTCTGCCTGTGTGTGTTTAGATACAAAAATCCTAGCTAAAGCTGATGAGGCCAAAGGCTTTTAAGCATGTTGATAAGTGTTTTATAAAACATGCCTATGATTCCTTTGGGGTTGCCAAATTTCATCTGAATGTCAAAAATTCAGAATCTCTGTAGAGATGTTCTAGTCAATAATATATATAGCAAACTTAATACCACAGGTGATTCTGAATGAGGTTAAGGAACACTGCTACTTCAGCAGGTAGAATCCATCACAAGTGATAATGTAGCCTGGTTCTGGTTACTCTGACCTACTGCACTAGGCCCCAGTTTCAAACAGTGGACTCTAGTAATTCAGACACATTATAGACTCATTTATTTTTAAAATATTTTATTTATTTTATGTTATGTGAATGGGTATTTTGCTTGCATGTATGAACCATGTGTGTGTAGTGCCCAGGGAGGCCAGAAGAGGATATCAGATTCCCTGGAACTGAGTTACAGTTGGTTGGTAGCTGTGGTGTGGGTGCCGGGAACTGAGCATGAGTCTTCTATAAGAGTACCCAGTGCTCTTAACTGCTGAGACATCCCTCCAGCCTCTATTTTTATTTCATGTGTATAGCAGTTTGCCTGAATCTTTGTGTATATACTGCATATTTGCCTGGTGCCTGCAGAAGCTGGAAAAAGGTTTGAGTTCTCTGGAATGTGATTTACAGATAGTTATGTACAGTCACGTGGGTGCTGGGAACTGAACCAAGATCCTCTGCAAGATCAACAAATGCTCTTAACTATTGAGGTGTTTCTCCAGCCCCCACACATAGGGTTTTTTTTTTTTGTTTTTTGTTTTTTTTGAACATCATTATCCACTCTAACATGGGATTTTACTTTTGGGGGCTATTCAATATGTATTTGCTACATAATAATTATTATTAGTTACTTTTCTCCACACTGTGACCAATTACAGAAGAGGCAACTCGTGGGAGGAAGGGACTATTTTGGCTCACAGTTTGTCAGCACACAGTCCATCACAGCGGGGGAGGCACAACTCCGTGTGAGGTTGCTTGCTTACATCTCCATAGGTAAAGAAGTATAGAAAGTGCTGGAAGCGGGGACTGCATACAACACTCAATGCCTGTCACCAAGTGACCTATTTCCTCCAGCTTGGTCCACCTCTCAAAACAGTGCCACTTGCTGGGCCTCAACTCTTCAAACATATGAATGAGCCCATGTGGGGCACTTTTTTTTTTTTATCTAAACTATAACAATGAATAGCCTTTTTCTTTTAAAAATGGTTGACGTAAAGAATCTAAATACTTGAGAAAAGTGAGAAGTTATAAGCGACATCCTAAAGTGGTGTAAAGAAAATATTTCATTTTCCCCTTTCTCTTCGTCTTCAGAGGCGCATTAGGATCGATTCAAATCTTGTTACAATCCCTGAACTAGCAATTTCTGTTTGGCAATACAATTTGTCAACCTCTTCAAAGGGCTGATGATTAGATTCTGGCTGAGAGCACTAAAGAGGTAACAAATGGCTTATTAGTCATAAAATTATTTTCCCTTCTGGCTATGAAGGTTTATTTAATCACACAAGTAGTTTCTTGCCAGAAAAATGAATGCAACCATAAAAGATACCCATTGTGGTTCTTCATCCTCACTGAGTAATTCTACATTTGTAAAATACAACAATTTTTTATACTTATACCATGCCTATTGAATACATGTTGGAAATGAAGCATTATGAAATTAAGTGAATTGAGACAAATTACATATTGAAAGGATGACTCAGTAATTTACTGCCTACGTGAGACTTTCCAGGGGGAACACAGGTGCCATTAGCCAGGTCAACAGAACAAGGGATTGTTCCTACAAAGCCGGACATGGATAATGTAGAAACACAATAAAAGGCACAGAGAACAATGGCTACTTCAATTGGCTCACCCACACTATGTGTTTCCCTAATGCACAACAATTAACTTCTGCTTTACAAAAGCAAATTTGACAGCTAATGAGCTTGTAAAACACTCAGGTTGGTTCTTCCTATTCTCATGTGGTCTTTATTTACCATGGTCTCCTATTCCTTGTTCTCCCTCTCTGTTGTTGATCCAGCTGGGATCTCCCGCTCCCCCAAGCTCTCTTTCCCTCAACCCTCGCCTTTCATTACCGCCACTCATGTCCAGGCTGTTCATGTAGATCTCATTCCATTTCTCTGTCATTGGGTGATCCCTGTGTCTTTCTTGGGGTCCTGTTTTCCAGGTAGCCTCCCTGGTGATGTGAGTAGCAGACAAGTCATCCTTGTTTCATGTCTAGTATCTTGCTATGAGTGAGTACATACCATGTTTGTCTTTCTGAGTCTGGGTTACCTCACTCAGGATGATTTTTTCTAGATCCATCCATTTGTCTGTAAACCTCATGATGCCATTGTTTTTCTCTGCTGAGTAGTATTCCATTGTGTATATGTACCACATTTTGTTTATCCATTCTTCAGTTGAAGGGCATCTGGGTTGTTTCCATGTTCTGGCTATTACAAACAATGCTGATATGAACATAACTGAACAAGTGCTAGAGAGGCCCACAGAAATCCACAAAGATACCCACACAACAGACTGCTGGCAGTGGTCGAGAGACAGCCCGAACTGACCTACTCTGGTGATGGGATGGCCAAACACCCTAATTGTTGTGCTAGAAACCTCATCCAACTACTGAGGGATCTGGATGCAGAGATCCATGACTAGGCCCCGGGTGGATCTCTGGGAGTCCAATTAGCGAGAATGAGGAGGGTTTATATGAGCGAGAATTGTTGAGACCAAGGTTGGATAAAGTACAGGGACAAATAGCCAAATGAATGGAAACACATGAACTATGAACCAATGGCTGAGGGGTCCCCACTGGATCAGGCCCTCTGAATGGATGAGACAGTTGATTGGCTTGATCTGTTTGGGAGGCATCCAGGCAGTGGGACCAGATCTTGTGCTCATTGCATGAGTTGGCTGTTTGAAACCTGGGGCCTATGCAGGATTGTTTGGCTCGGCCTGGGAGGAGGGGACTAGACTTACCTGGACTGAGTCTACCAGGTTGACCTCAGTCTGTGGGGAAGGCTTTGCCCTGGAGGAGATGGGAATGGGGGGGGGTGGTTGGGGGGAAGGTGAGGGGGACGGGAGGGGGGAGAACTAGGGAATCCGTGGCTGATATGTAGAACTGAATTGTATTGCAAAATAAATTAATAAAAAAAAAAAGAAATAAAAAAAAATGCTAAAAAAAAAAAAAACACTCAGGTTGGAAGTAAAAATAAAGAGTTTATAATGTGATACAGGCACGACATAGTTTCAGATAGTACAGAACAATCTCATATAATGAATGAACTTCAATTCTCCGTTTAAAAATATGACATGATATTAGATAGGATTATATGTAAGGATGCAGGCTCAGGATGCTCATTGTGAACAGAACGTCATATGTACCCACTACAAGTCAAAGAAGTAAATGCCATTTCCATTTTTTATTTTATTATTTTGTTATTTTGCAATTGAGAGTAGCCCGAAGGGTCCCCCCCGTAGCGCTGCCAAGTGTAAGTTGAAAATTAGTCAAAATATTGGTTTCTCTTCTTAAAATGCATTCTGTTAAAGCAATCAGATGAACTTTCACAAATAAGATTTGAGCTTAGCCTAGAAATACATATTATAATCCCTTGTCGAGACCTTACCAGTAGCTTTTTAGTACATGAGTAATAGCTGATATTAAAAACCCGTAACAATTGTTTATTGTCCAACCATTCTTCTCATGTAAACATGAGACGCGTTATAATTTAGTATGACTGAAAGATTTGGTTCCAGCTCCAAATGGGAATGTACAGTCTTATGTTCCAAGGTTCCCAAATCATCCATGTGAGTTTCTATCCAGGGCTGAACAGTCTATGGGAAGGGGTTATTGTGCAGATGAAAAAGTCAATTTTGAATTGGAATGCTCCTTTGTTGCATTTACCAAGACTATTATTCTAAAGATTTTAGTGAACAGAAAGTTAACTTCTTCAGGTTATTAATATGAAACATGACAAAATTGTTTCCAATATTTTCATCAGTACTTTTCCTGGTATGTTTTATCCTGATATCAATGAACTCTAAATGCATTTAATTTACCTTCACCATCTTTTGTGTGCTTAGTAATATAGCATTAACAATTTGCTTTGGAAAATGCTGCTCCTTTTTGGTCCAGCTATGGTAGAAATCTAACCATCACATGCAAAGGAGAGCAGGCCAAACATAAAAAACAGGCTTTTAATATCTCCATTAAAATTTCAAGGTTATAATATAAACCTTATATATAAATTATCTTTTAACAAATACACACCAAATGAAAAGTCTTTCAGCTTCCAGCAAGACCTCCATCCAGAAACCAAAAGCCTCACTCACTAATAAAACTATCAACTGTAAAAGCCAACACACACATACAAACAAAATATTTTTATTAACAACCCTAATTTTGTATTGTTTTAGAGTGTATATATATATTTTAACATTTTGAGTGGTTTTAGTATTACATGTCTCTCAACATTCTTAGGGATGTAAGTTATTTTAGTAGCCTGATGTTTCAGAAAAGGAGTCAGTTTTTTTTTTCTTTTTTGTTTTTTGTTTTTCGAAACAGGATTTCTATGCATAACCCTGGATGTCCTGGAATTCCCTTTGTAGACCAGACTGGCCTCAAACTCACAGAGATCTGCTTGCCTCTGGCCCCCAAGTGGTAGGATTAAAGGTGTGGCCACCACCGGCTGGCTCAGAAGTTAGTTCTAAAGTAAGAAACACTGGGCTGCAGTCTTCCTGTGCAGCCCAGTGTTTTAGAAGCAGGAAATATCATACATTTAATCTAATTTAGTCATGAATGCAATCTACTCCCTCAAACTACTGAAAGACTTTCTTGTTTATGGGTCTCATGTTATTTTATGTATAAGATTCAAAAATCTGTATCAAGTATACTAAACAAAAGCATTTTGGGCAAGTGGGCTCATCATTATGTGCATGACAGTTCAGAATTAGACATCAAATTTATCAACTGTGAACAAAAAATAAAACCAACTCTCCTTGAAACAAGATAAATTTTATCACTGGACCCATCCCCTTCTAGTTAACAAAGGTGAGTAGCATGAAGCATTGTTGGAGATTGTGTTCCAGTTCCTTTCCAACTCCTGTAATTTCCTTCCTGGCCCTAGCCTCGCTCCAGGAAGCCACATAATGTAGCTTATAATTTGAAATTTCCCACTCTTCTCCTGAATTCAACTGGATGCCTTTTAAGTGAATCTGGGCGGTGAGACAGGAAGAAGAGAAAGAGGAAAAAAACTCATTCTCAGTATTATACTTCCTTCATCACACTGCTTTGGGGACATTTTGCCCTTTCCACTAGGGAATTGGTACTGTGGTATGTAGTTTCAAGATCAATACATGACTCAGTGAACAACTTTTACCTTTTCTGTGCATAAGGCATTCTGTCTCAAGAGTCCAGCATCTTTATTGGATTTACTCCTGAGCTACTTTGTAGATAATGGTTTGATGGTAACAATTCCCACATCTCCTGGGGCTTTAATGTACTATAACTACGACCAATCCATGCCCCTAACTTCTGAAACTTTCTCTTAAAGACCAGTAATGACTCCAAGTTACCATATTCAGTGAGCTCAATCCTTCCCCCTCTTTGGGGTTTTATGTCATCAGCACACTCCCCATTATCCATCTTTGTTTGATTCTGAGCATCAGCTTCTCCTTCTTCCCATCCTACTCCGACTCCATCTCCGCTGTCTATGCAAGGTCCTCCTGAACAGCTCCCTTGCTGGGGACATGATTAAGAGTCCTGCCCTCTCAGCTCCAGCCCCATCCTTCATGGTATCCTGGGCAAGTTCTTCCCAGTTCAAAGCTTCAACAGTCAAACCTGGAGCAGCTGTCCCCAACTTTCTCCTGTGTTCTGGACCTATACTGTTGCCTATTTCTTTTTTTTTTTTTTTTTTTTAAGATTTATTTATTTATTATGTATACAGCATATGTGACTGCAGGCCAGAAGAGGGCACCAGATCTCATTACAGGTGGTTGTGAGCCACCATGTGGTTGCTGGGAATTGAACTCAGGACCTCTAGAAGAGCAGTCAGTGCTCTTAACCTCTGAGCCATCTCTCCAGCCCCGCCTATTTCTTGTATATTCTCTCTCTTCCTCTCTCTCCATCTTTGTTCCTCTTTCTCCCTTCCACTCTCCGCTGCCAGTACACAAGGTTCTCTTCCATATTTCAAAGCCTGCTCCAGCAATCTTGACTTTATTCTGCATATCTTATTTAAGTTACTGTCACAGTAGTCCAAGCCATATGTGTCAGTGACCTTCAGCACATTCCTCTCCTTTACTTTCTTTTTAGTCTCCAAATCCTGCCAAATTCTAGCTCCTTTATTAGCTCTTTACATTTACCATTACAAAAACGCTACTATTGTTATTATAGATCTGTATAATCACCCTCCTGGGCTATTAATAACCTCATTTGTCCAACATTCCTTTAGGCTTTGATACTGATCACAGCAATCAATCTATTCTTTAGTGTGTTTTTGTTATATATTTTTTTCTTGCTGTATGAACCTGACCTTGCTTCTTTTTCTTAGTAAAACTCCAGGGGTTGCTCATCTGATGGAAGGGCAAAACTCTGATCATGGGTTTGTGACTTTTTTCTCCTGGTGGTGTCCCCTTTAAGAGCAAAGACTATGCTTCAGAGTCACTGGGTAACATCTGCCTAGCAAGAGGTACATACTAAATGGTTAATCCAATCCAGGCTTTCAGTTAGTGGCTGCTGCCTTTCATTACTTCCATGCTAGGTTAACTATGATATGACCCGCAGTAACAGTAAATCAGTGGGAAAGAAACTTTCTATTTAAAGAATTTAACCTTCAGAGAGACTTCATAACGAATGCCATGTAACTAAATTGGGGGTGGCAGTAGTAGGCACGTGTTTGTATTCTTGGATCCAGACTTACTTCTTACGGGTGTTTTAAAGAAAACCTATTAAAGAAAGAATAGCCTGCTAATTGGATCCAGGGTGGAGAAGAGATGTCTAATGGCTGAAAAAGTTTCTTTGGCCTTTATGGTCATTGTTATTGTCTTTAAGCGTGAAGTTGGCTCTGTTTATTCTCCCGGTTTTCTTGAAGAGGGGGAGTCCACATTTCTCAGATGCTTGTCTGGGAATTGTGTCTAGTAATGACACACCCATGGACAAAGGCAGAGGTTTTGATGCTAACAATAAGAATTAACAGTGGAGATTTGGTTATGAGAGGAAATTACCACTTATTTGCTCTTTGGAAGTTTTAGCTATTCTTTGCATCATTAGCAGATGCTACAAAGACAAGCATGCATGGATTTTCTATTTTGATTGAAATATATTTCTGGTTGTGAGCTTAGCCTTATTGCGTCCTTAGTTCAGGATGATCTTTTTGTATCCACTCGAGGCCAGCGTTTTTGAGATGTGTTTCTCAAGATACTAGAAGAAAACAGTTTTATCAATGGTCAAGGAAATCTGGGAAGTGGTTCATAACATATTCCCTTCTAAAATTGTTTGAGTGGATGTACACCTAGTTAAAGTCTCTGTCTCTGTCTCTCTCTGTCTCTGTCTCTCTCTGTGTCAATACCTGCAAATACCTTGGTAAACTGGGTTTCTGCAGAACACCTTGCTGGTATGAAATTGATGGGCCTCAATTCAAACTAGGAAGTCTTTGGGCTTTTAGTATGATTTTCTGTGGCTGCTTAAAGTTTCCTTCCCTTAAACATGATTCATATTTTTCCTCAGTCTTATGTCTTATTTTCCTTCTCTTCCTAGAAAACTCCACTATTTCTAGTTTGGAATCCCTGCATAAAATATGACCTGTCCAAGGTAACCCAGCACTGCCTGCATAAAGATAGGACATAATGACCGTGTGCATCTAGGCACTATGCTAGCTAGAGACACAGAGAAATCCACTTTTGTTTTTAAATATTGTTTCTGTAACACCTTAGTTCCTAGGTGTTTTATGCCAGAATCAAAATAAGACCCGGATTCTTGACTTCATTATTTTCTTCTCATTTTATTAGACTTTACTCCTGGAGAGAGGTTGGGTTCCATTAACTGAACAGGCTTTGGTATCAAAGCAACTTGAAATCTTAGTACTTAGCCAGTATTTCCTTCTTCCACTCATCTGAAGTGCTCCAGAGCCTGTTTTCTTTTGAGCCATCATAATACTCAATCTGCTGTTTCTTCATTTTCTTTTGTTAAGAGGGAATAAACCAGCAGCTTAGTTTTAATTAGTAGACTCAACTTCCAGCTTCATACTACCTCTTTGTGCATATTTAAACAGAAACTTTACTATAGAAGTAAGTACTTTACTCAGGAAGCCTGAATTCTATATATAGACTCCTTTATTGCCCTGTTCCTCAGTGGGAATGGTGCTTCCTTCATCCCAGGAGCACTTAATTTGATTTGTTTTTAATGGTTATAGAAGTAGATGTTTAGGTAGCTTGGAGGATCAGATACAGGCTTCCCAAGCTCTTGTTTCCCATACTTTTGCTAGTGTTATTTTCAGGACCACATCATTAGGTCAGTAGTCCTCTATAAAGATGGAGAAACTGAGGCATGTCAAAATAAAGGGTATGTTTCTTTGTTATCAGTGGAAATATCAAGTGCAGGGTTTAAAAGAATCTGGAGTCCAAGATCAGAGTGAGCAAAGGTCGAATTGTCATTGTCTGTGTACATGGGCAAGTTAACCATGTAGGGCTTGTGGATGAGGCTGTAAATGAGTTAACAACATCTGTGTCACAGGATGCTTAAACATAGGCCTGTATGTACATTTTTTGCTCCACTGTGTCTGGATGTTTACATAACTGGCAACATTGTAGATATGAAATGAGCCGATGCTTTTGTGTGGGAAACAGCTAAGCTTACACTACTAAACAGGGAGGATAATTAATAACAGATAAAGCATGAAAAGGGAGACACGGTTCATTTTATTTAATTCCCTTTAAAAATAGGAAGTCATTCAAGACTAAGGAAAAGAATGCCTGCTGCCTTTGACAAGAGGCTGTGAATTGTCGGCGTAGAGTAATGTGAGAGAGAACTCAAGATTCGTATTGAGCCGGATGTATTGAAACTAGATTCTTTCTGTTTTGTTGCTTAGCAACCACGGCATTTGTCCTGGCTGCTGCATGGAGTCACTGGGCAATTTCATGCAGGGTGGACCGAGAAGGAAGCTCAATACAGCAACCGTGGTGAAAGAGATGAGCTTCTGCAAAAACCGTGCAAAATGTCTGAGTCCACTTCAGCACTAGCATGGTCTGGTTTCAGCAACTCTAGCAGTGTCCCCCAATGTTCAGTCTACTGACTATGTATACCAGAATAGCCTGGACAGAGGCTGAAGCCCAGTTGCTAGGGCAGAGTCCTTCCAGAGGACACTAGGGTAAAGTTTCAGATTGGCAGTTAGCATTGTCGATCAAGGTTCAGGGGCTTGGGCTCAGTAGCCTGGGGTCAGATACTGAATGTATTCCTGTCTGCATGATACGACCTCCTCGAGTTTCATAATCCTTCTATGATGTGGTTTCCACGTCTTTAAAAGATGCTGCTTTGCTGTAACATTTGTAATTATTACAAGTGAGTGATTTAGATGTGTATCTGGCACAAAGCAAGTCAGCAATAATGATTGGCTGCTCTTACTATTTGAGGTCAGCTCTTTTTGCCAGCATAATTCTCTGGGGGGCATTTCTCCATCTTAAAGCAGCTCTCTGTTAACTCCTTTTCTTCTGATCTGCCACCCCCAGGCAGGCCAGGTTATTGATGCTCCATTGCTAATGGGGGACTCTTGTACGTAGGATTTTCCTACTTCCCAGACTAGGAAGCACACGCTTTGCTTCCTCTCCATCCTTCAAACCAAATTCAGGGCCTTTTTTGCAGAGGATGATGCCGACAAATTAGCAGAAAACAAGACGATTTCTCCCACGTTTCCCTCCTTGGGAGGAATTCTTCTCTTTGGAGAAGAGGGAAGCTGAGAGTAGAAGAGAGAGAAAAATCTGCGAGTGGTCGGACGGTAATAATAAAAGTGGAACAAAAGCAAAGTAAGAAATTTCTCCACAGGAAAGTAACAAGAGAAAGGCAAATTTTGTGGTCAGCCTGAGGCCAACGGAAGGTGGCCTTAGAGAGTTGCAGGAGTGAATGACATCGGAAACTGCAGCACAGTGGCTCTGGAATCACATGGAACTTCTGACCATGAGGAGCCCCACACCTCTTGGAGTTCTCCTGTGCTGAATAGATCTGGTTGCCAGGCAACAACATTAACCTTGTGGACTTGATGGTGTTAGAAGGTTGGTGGTGGAGGTTTTGAATTGGTCCTGGGAATTGGGATTTGGGCTCATTGGCCATCAACTTGGGTTCTAGTTCTGGCAGCATTTAAAAAGGAATTCTAATTAATTACTCACAAAATATTTTTAATTGAAAAATTCACTTTTAATACTATAGCAACACAGAGTTATGACATATACATACATACACACATACATATATCTTTTGCCCTACAAGACCTAATATTTTGAATGCATATTTACGCATGTACTTATGTGTTTTGTGTATCTATATCTTTAATGATATCAGACTTCATCATCTGTGACTAGCTTTTTTTCAGAACAATGTATCACAGACATCCAAACATATATATACATTTAAATATATGTATATATATATACATACACACTCATATATACATACACATATAAATACATACATACATACACACATATAGATATAATTTTTATTTTTCTTTTTGGTTTTCAAGATGGGCTTTCTCTATATAACCTTAACTATCCTGAAAATTGCTTTGTAGACCAGGCTAGTAGCCTTTGCTTTCTGAGTGTGGGATAAATGGTGTGCACCACCGTGCCTGGCTCTTAAATACACATATTTTATTGGCTGTGTATTATAACAAAAAATATATATGCTAACAAAATGTTTTAAACTGAATCTCTATTGATACTTCAGATTTTTTAAAACAGCAATACATATGCTTATAATTATATCTGCATATTTATGTTTGTTTTTATGTTTCTATACGACACTTTACAGTTACTTGTGGGTTACACTTTAAAAGCTATAGACGTACTTTGAACACTGCTGTAATGACATTTTCCCTATACTGTCACCATGATAAAATAATTTCATCTTAATTTTTTTGTCCTTTGTTGTAGCCCACCAAGATTTCCTGGTGGCTGTACCCAGCAGGACTGCACAGAGAATGACTGGATTATGGGCCTGGGTACCAGGTGTTTGAAAGGGTCTACACTTGGCTGTACCTAGCAGGGGAGGTCTTTTGCCTCACTCCTTGGCATTGTTATATAAATCTCTTTGGAATAAAGTTCTTGGCTGGTGGATAAGGATCTAGGCCCACCCGATGTTATCCTGTGTTTCTATCTATTTCTCTCCTCTCTATATTCTATCTAAGTCTCGTATCCCTTATTCCTCAAGAGTCCCTGGGATAAATAAATGTGGGAGCTGGTCTCCCACGGCCCCTCAGATATTACATATAAATTTTGCTTCTATTTGTGTTTCCATGACCACTAGTACGTACCTCTTGGCTACTGCATTTGCCTACCTGTATATTTTGCATATATTCCCACGAGTTGCCTTTTTCTTATTAAAATCTGTAGAATTCTTAGTATTGGATGGCCCAGTAGTTAAGAGCACTAACTGCCCTGCAGAGGACCCAGGTTAGGTTCCCAGCACCCATCTCAGTCATTTTACAACTGTATATAACTCCAGTTCCCGGGGATCTGTTGTCCCCTATTGTCTCCACGGGCACCTGCATGTTCATGGTACATAGCAACTCACACGGGCCCACATACATACATATAAACTAAAAAACACTTTAGAACTTTTGTTGAATTCTGACGGTTAGGAATGTATATGCATTGCTGCATATATTAGAAGAAAAATATAAAGAGCTGCAGGTGATCACTTGAACTATTATTTTTTTCACTTCAGGATATCATTTGTCATACAGAAATGTAGACTTTTTATGGAGTTAAGTCTGTCATTTTCTTCATTTCCATTTAAAAATGCTTTCCTACACTTTTGTGATTTTTGTTTTCTGTTTTTATTTTAAATTTTTATTCATGTGGGATTTCTTTCATATGTAATAAGGGAAACAGAACTTTCAAAATGTTCTCCCCAAATGGACAGCAAGGTCTTGGTTGCCAGGGCCTCTGGGTGCTGTCTTTCCCATTTGTTATTCAATCACCTGCCTCAGGCACCATTTGTTTCCCTTGTTGGTTTACTGTGTAACATGGAAAACGTATGGTTTAATCCATTTTTTTTTTGATTTGGCATATTTGTTTCCTAGTTTATGAAAACTTGCTTAATTCGTTGAGGTAGCAAACAAGTTTCAACTCTGATCACTCCACAAAAGAGCAAGACGATCGACTCTGCAGCTGACTTGGGAGTTCAGTTCCTCCTCACAGGCAATGGCTACACATGAAATCACTACTAACTGAACTCTAGATACTGAACACATTAACAGATCATCGTATTTTTATTTTATTTAGCACCCTGAGACTTTTGCAGACATCAGCACGTTGGGTGCAATTTCAGGTAAAGTGGGTATTTGGGATTTTTGTGGTGCGTTTGGCACCGTGAAACTGGTAAGTGAAATACATGCATTCTTTTGCTAGCACATGTGAGAGGAAATCTCTAACAATGACCTCACTGGTTTTGTTCTCAGCAAGCAGACCTGATTCACCCAACATTGTAGATGTAGAGCAGTAGCCAAGAGCTAATACCACCTTCTCTTACCACTCGCTGCTGTCCCTCCCCTGAGAGAGAGAGAGAGACCTTCTTCCTGTGTCTTGTCTTTTTATTGCCTTTCTGTTCCGCCTTCTTATTGTTTCTAAACCTAACCACATGACTTCCTCGTCACTGCCCGTCTATACAGACCTCCAGGTCTCTATGGTTGGTACTGGGATTAAAGGCGTGTGTCACCATGCTGGCTGTGTCCTTGAACACACAGAGACTCTGCCTGCCATGTGATGGGATTAAGGCCATGTGCTACCACCGCCTGACTCCCGCTTATGGCTCGTTGAGACTTCTGATCTCCAGGCAACTTTATTAACATACAAATAAAATCACATTTCAGGACCAATAAAATATCGCCATACAACATGGCTGTTACTGTCGCTGCTGCTGGTACACAGTCTTTGTTGTACAATGAATGCATGACCATCCGGCGGTAGCCATGTAGCTACATGGCATCAGAGCTTTTGAAGCCACGTGGGGTTTCTTCTCTACATTCATTACATCCTTATAAAGTTATGCTTTTGTTCCCCAGGAATTTTAGTCATGTCTAGTCAATCTTTTAACTACCATAGACACTACAGTTGTATCCCCAATTTATTTTTTAAAGCTAGATTTTTCTATAATGCCGACAGAATGGAGTGAATGCTAGAAGTAAATTTCACTCATGTTTACAGATACACATTTACTCATGCATAGGATACAAAATGTATTTATGCCTATAGATGCAAAAGCTTGGAATAAAAGAGCAGTAAGGAGTCTAACAGCTTATTAGGGTAATAGCACAATATAGACAAGAAAGTTCATATCAGAAATGCAAATAAACAGGCAATGAATTTATGAATTCTATTACAGCACTGAGTTATATCAGAGAAGCTGTATATCAATAGACTGATTAGAGTCTCTGGTGAAAGGAACCATTTATAAGCACGTCAAAGGGACTAAGAAAGATATTTCTTAAAAGACAGTTATGCAATATCAGAAACCAATGTAAAAGCCAGTATGTTATAAAATGGAAAAAATAATAATGACTTCCCCCTAAAATAAAAATAAATCAGACAGCAAAACAGCACATTCAATATTAGCATTATTATCCAACATTATTTTAGGAGTATTCGATAATGAAATGAGACAAAAAAATTAAGGACATAATATGCTTATTTGAAAAGAAGAAAAATCTAATCATTTGCAAATGATGTAACTACAAACCTGAAAATAAAATTACCATGCAAAATTTGATGAGTTAGTCATTAATATTAAAATCAATAACTTAAAAGATGTTAAATACATCAGCAATTAACAGGAAGAAAAGTAAATGTACTTTAATGATTCTACTCTCCTTTACAACAAATACAAAAGGCATCAGGAACTAAATCTAGTAATCAAATTCAGGGTTTTTATAAGAAGCCTGTGGTTTTTACTCACTGACATATGAGAGGACCTAGTTAAATGGTCCAACTTGGCAATTAAGCATCATAAAAGTTTCATCTGAATCCTAACCAGGATCCACCACTTCCTTAGATTGAAAAGGACATTTAAACCCTTCCTCTACCGGTTAATCTGTGCTGGATCGCACTTTAACTCTCTACTGTGTGTGTAAGGAAGGGCTGGTTTCATCCTGTAAAGATCTGCTATCTAGCTGCTGTGTGCTGGCCCAATCCCAAAGCAGCCTGATGTCTGGTTAGAAGATGAAGACGTTGTTTCACCAACTGAATTCAAGTATATGTTGTCAACAGATTTTTTTAATCAGTTCTTCAAACTGTCCAGAGCAATTTATCATCATCTCTTTTCGGAGCACCCAGCAGAACTAACAGATACTCTGCAATCCAACAATCTCATGTAATACAGCCTTCTTCGTTTTATATCACAGTATAAATAAGTCAAACAAAACCAGATCTTTCTGTTAAAAACACTCGAATACTTCTCAGTGTGAAAGCAGAAAGAAAAAAAGAACAAAGGAAGGAGAGACCTAAGACCGAGCAGTCACCATATCATTGAAAATGGCTACAGAAAGATGGAAGGCCACCCAGAGGTGACGAAGGTTGAAATGGACATCGGGACTGAGACATTCTGTAAAGATTCTCAACTGCAGATGAACAAGCGGGAGGGTCGTAGTAGAAAAGTGTGTTGGGAATGCCGGGCATGGTGGGTGGGGGTGGGAGCTTTAGAAAGCGTGGATGAAAACACCACATTTACCTCTTTCACGAGCAAACTTTCCGCTTTGTGCTCGGCCTCTTCCGGGACCGTTGAATACACTGTTCGGATATCCCAAGGAACCGTGGCTGTCTGGAAGAACAAGGAAAAGAAATTCAGCCCTCCATCTTGAAAATGTGGAGCGGACGCTGATCCCGAAAACAAGGGCAGATTGTCCTAGAGGTGGGTGGAGAGGCTTCCCCAGCCCTTAGGATTTTAATCTCTATAAAAGAAGAAAGAGCCAAACAGCCCTAAAGACATGACCAGGAGCATTTCCATAGTTATTGCTTCATCTGTGCGCTCAAAGTTTTAAGAACAGTTTTATTACCCGGAGGGGAAAAAAAAATGTGAACATCTGTGTTTGTAACTTGTTTCTATTAGAATCTTTTGTTACTGTTCTCGCTGTTTGTGTTAAAATAAATTGGAAATGAATTTTAAGAACTTAACAAAATCCCATTGTAAATAGTAACATGCAAACTTATTCCCTTTTAGGAAGTGTGTGTGTGTGTGTGTGTGTGTGTGTGTGTGTGTGTGTGTGTGTGTGTACAAACAGCTGGGTGAGGGGAAGAAAGCACAATGACCTTGGACTTTGAAGAAAACAAGGTCATGTTTTAAATGTTTTTTTTTTCTGCCGAAGTAAGTAAAAGAGCTTTCACAAATTTAAACAAATAGCTATTTAGACAAATAGGATTCTATTAAATGGTTACACATAAACTGATAGGTAAAATACCTCTTGAAACATCTAGGCCAGAATTTCAAAGGTTGCTTTTGTTTGATGTGTCTCCAGGTGCTGGCTTATAATTTTTCTGAGATGAGTGCATCGCAGTCAGCAGCTTCCTCCGGTCGGCACACTTTCATGGTTATGTGGTGACAATGACTGACAGTACCACCCAGGGTACCAATCACTGAGGAGATTTTATGGCACACATTCTCCAAACACAGATAATTCCTCAGAGTTTCTGAGATACAAACTACAGTTTACGTAAACTAGTCCTGATGAAAGGCATGCTCCTGGATTAGTGGATGAAACACATGAAAATCTCAAAGCCCACCATCAGTTTAGGCAAAGTGGGTACAAGAAGGATCTTGGAGTTTTTCAACTAAGCTCATGGGGTTGTGGCCAGGTCTGTCAGTAACAGTGTCATTGTGTCCATCATTGCTTGCCCATCATTGCTTTTAGCCTGATTTCAGACTTGGGATTTTCTTCAAATCCTCCCTTCACCCCTGATGCAAGTCCCATGTAGGAAAACAATTCGTTTCCTGTCTAGGCCATAGCCTCAGTGTTCAGTAGGGTGCTTAACTGGTTATCTGCTGAATTTTGCCCGAGTGTATGTATGTAGTGTGTGTTCAGGGTACAACAGTGTCTCTGCTATGTGTGGGTGTGGCAAGTGGCTCAGTGAGTGTGTGTGATTAGTGTCATGCATGAGTATGTCTATACAGTAAGTGTGGGTGTGTGGTTGTGGTTATGCATAAAGGTATGCTACTATAGTGTGTGTGTGTGTGTGTGTGTGTGTGTGTGTGTGTGTGTGTGTATATATATATATATATATATATGCTGTAAGTTTGTGTGCTGTGCATGGGTATGGTATGTGCATGCCTGTATTGTGTTAATCTGTGTATTCCTGTGCGTGTGTGAACACATGTGACATGTGGGTATATCTGCAGGAGTATGCACGTGCACATGTACATGGGAGGCATGGGTTTTGACATTATGAAAGAGGAAGAATGTCACATGAGTCTAAGATCAGAGGATAAAAATAACGAAAAATTCAGCGTTCCAGGTACTGCATTCAGTAAATGTAATGTTCAACTTAAAATACAGCTACAGGGAGAGTTAGTTCACCAGGCTCCAGGACTTCATGGCATCTATAGGAAAGAGAATTCAAGAGTGGGGACTGCCAACTTAAACCAAGTGTAGACAAGGAGAGCAAGTGTAGGTCTTGAAGATGAAGCTGAGGTCTACAGACAGACCAGGAAGTGGTTGTTTCTGTGTAGAGTGCAATGAAGCCAGGTTAGAATTTTTTCCATTTATAATTCCTTGTACAAGTCCTTCCTTCAAGTTGCTTCTTTATTGTTAGTCTCTCTGTGATTACTAACAACTCAGTCTAAACTGAGCCTTGGGGATTATTGTTTAGATTTCAGTGACCCAGGAATGACTTTGGAAAGACAGCTCACAGTGAGTTACTTGCTTTGTTTTCAGAAAGCACTACAAATTAAGACTCACACGTTGTTACATTAGTGATCTAGCATAATGAAGATAGACAAATGGTTAATAGCCATGTGAAACACATGAAGCTAGCCATCATTCAGTGCGTTGAAGGATTCCTGATGATCTGTGGTCATGATGTTGAGCCTTTACTAAATAAGGTCACTGTGGCCGACTCACACTCATGAAACTGTGTGATAAATCTAGGACATTATTTTGCAAGTTCTGTGCATGCAGAATACCGTGTACAACCCAAACATGGCACAAGAGAAGGAATGTGAATATGCATGTATGTGCATGCCAAGACATGCTAACGATCTCAGTATAACGCTGAAATATTTGTTAAAAAAAACCAAAAGGCCTCCATGAGGCTAGAACTTCCACAAGTTTGGGATCCTTCCACTTGTTTCATATTTGTTTAAAGTGCTTGTGTTGGAGCCCAAGTAACTTGGTCAAAATAGAAGTATGAAGAATCCTATTTGTTAAGGGTATTAATACATTTAAAAAGAATTTCCTTTCTGAGAAGTCGGTGTTTTCAGACCACTACAAATTGTCTTGGCCACAACAGACTTCCTGTTCTCGTTAATACAGCTCTGTTCCACAATTGGTATAGTTCAGTAGCATGGAACAGATCTGAGACCGCACTGGCGCTCGGCCGAGCTCATCTGGTGGCAAGAGTTTTACAAGGGGCGTATTGTCAGGCATTTGGAAAGGAAAACTCTTTTGAACTGATGGCCCCAAGCCTGTGTTTGCAGTTTCGGGCCCACTGTATTCAGTGTCTTTGACTGCAGCCCTGTGACTTCCTCGTTCCCTCAACGCTGTACTGGGTAGTCTTTGTGGTTTTGTTGCAGGAGCCATGCTGCTGGCTAAAATGACGCTAGTTTAGACTTCAGCCAAAGTGCACAGGGGCCATTGCTCAGCTGGCTAAATGCCACTGTTCAGTCTGGGATGGACTGCTTTTACTATCCCAGGTACTGAGGAGGCTCCCTATGTCAGTTCTTATGGTAGGTCACAGCTGCGAAATGCAAGGGCAGAGAAGATGGCGGTTAAGGAAATCCATCAGTCCTAATATGTAATCACCCCCACAATGAACAAGTAGCTCACAATTAAAATATATCCTGGCTTAATCGTGTATTGAAAAAGAAATGCCACTTAATTTAGCAGGTTAAGACACTGATGTTGATTTCTGCTAGAGAAGATGCATTACTGTACTTGCTTTAAGAGCATTTTTAAAACCACATTTCAGAAAGTAGCAGCAATGTGTTTTTTCTTATTTATTGTTGACTATGTGAGAATGGCTCTTTAATAACTTCACTGTACTTTACAGGGAAACTCTTCTAGTTTTGATGAAAACTACAGACTATAGGTTGCTTAAACGGTGAGCAACCATCCATAAGCAGGTGGTCATCATGATCCAGCAAGGTCCAGTGTGATAATTTAGTTGTTATACTATTTAAGTACGTCAGTAAGGTTCATGGTCTTGAACTCTCAGACCAACAAAGTACCGAGACAGTTATTTCACTTTTTCTGTGGTTCGTCTTCTAGACCAGTGGTTCTCAACTTTCCCAATGCTGCGACCCTTCTATACAGTTCCTCATGTTGTGGCAACTCCCAACCATAAAATTATTTCATTGCTACTTCCTAACTGTACTTTTGGTACTGTTAGTAACTGTCATGTAAATATCTGATATGCATGATATCTGATATGTGACAGGAAAAAGGGTTGTGACCCAAAGATTGAGGACCACTGTTCTAGACTCAAGTGCATCTTCCATCCCCTGAGGAGGCAAGATTGAATCACTCTTTTCTTTAACAATGATTATTACTTGAGCTCTTGCAGACTTAATGGAGTACACGTGATAACTTGATACATGTATAGCATATAACGATCTAATCTGGGTAGTTAACATTTCTGCCTTTTTGCACATGAAAAACTCTTATGAGAAGCACACGATTGTGCATGGTACACAAGGAAAGATGTGAGAAGCAGTAGAAACAAGTGCTCCATCAGTGTAAAGGTACATACAGCACCAACATGTCCCCTTGATAAGTTGGACTCAGGGCTGTAGGCTAAGCCCACCATGCAGGGAAGCTGAGGAAGAAGCACGTTTGCCATGATGCTTACAGAAGAGCATTGTGCTGATGTAGTGGAATGCTCACCCTGGCTGACTCTACATGGCCTTTTCCACAGGACAGCTCACATTCCCTCTTCCATGATGGTGCCACAGAGGGTCTTAATCTACCTTATTTCACCTTTCAAGAAATCCAAAACTTATTCTCTGTGAATTTCAGGTTTTAGATAGAACAGCTCCTTAAAACAAAAACAAACACAAACAAACAAAGCAAACCATGGCTCCTCAGCCCAAACCCATCTCTTTCTTAAACTCTATAGTTACTGTCTCTGCCATACAGGAAGTCAAGACGTGGAATATTTTAAATCCCAAAGGTGTGCTGTTGATTGATCCATCCAGTCATTTTTAAACAAGTATTTTATTGTATATGAGCAGGTATGGTGTCAAGGTGGACTGTCAACTTCACAGAATTTACAAGTCTCTGTGCAGATCTGTGAGGGTTTATCTAGATAAAGTTAGCCCCTAGGCCCACCTGACCTGTGAAGGATTATCTAGATGGGTTTAATTGAGGAAGGAACACCACCTTAAATATGGGTGACACCTGCTTGGTGGTGGTGACTCCCATCCTTAATGCCAGCACTTGTGAGGCAAGAGACAGGTGGATCTCTGAGTTCGAGGCCAGCCTGATCTACTGAGTGAGTTCCAGGACAGCCAGGGTTTTGCAGAGAAACCCTGTCTTGAAAAACCAAACACACACACACACACACACACACACACACACACACACACACACACACACACGCATATATGGGTGACACCTTCTGATGGGCTGAGGGTTCTGGACTGAATAGGATGGAGAAAGAAGCTGAGCATTAGCATTGTCTCTGTCTGCTTCCTGTCTGTGGATGGAGTGTGACCTGCTGCCTCTCGTGCACACTGCCAGGACCTTCACACTGTGAGCCAGAATAGACACTTCCTTCCGGAAGTTGTTTAGTCAGGTGTTTTGTTGCAGTGACAATCAGTAACTAATACAGCAGGTTTCATAAAATCTACTTTGGGGATAAAATATAAAAATTAATGCAGTCAGGGACTGCAGAGATGGCTCAGTGATTAAGCCACATAAGCACTGGCTGCTCTTCCAGAGGACCCAGGTTCTCTTCCAAGCATCCACATGGCAGGCCACAGTGGTCTACACTGCATGCAGTTGATGCACAGGCATACATGCCAACAAAACACCAATATACACAAAATAAAAATAAACAAATAAAATAAAATGCAGCTAATTTTCTCATGCCCTATATAGTTCCTTTGGTATTTTTGATTTATTACTCTTAAAGAACTTGAATGTAGATGTATTTTAGTGGTTCTTTAGTATTCTGTCTTTGACTATCTACACCTCTTCTGACCTCATAACCTAGAACAACTTCTTTAAATAAAAGAATGAGAGCACTATTGAGAGATATAATTAATAATATGCCACAGAACATGTCATTTAAAGTGTAAATTTCTGTAGATTTTGAGCATACTTGAAGTTGTGAAATCACCATCACTATCTACATTTAGTGTGTTTCATCACACCTCAAGAAACCCTTTATCTCCTAGCAATCTGAACATAGTCCCTTCTCCTGAGTACCTGGCAACCAACCACTAATCTGCTTTCTATGCCTACACATTCCATTGAAATGTAACCATTTACACATGGTTGACATAGAGCCCTATCCTCTGGGCAAAAGATTCCCATCTGCATCAGATCAGCCATGCCTACCTGAGCGAGTTAATGATTGGGCCTTCTTTCATATGATGATGACGACGACGTGGGAAGGGTCACTGGACCCTTACCCAAGTGTCCAGCCACTCCTTCCAGCTATTTGTGTGGAATCCAGTCCTAACTGCATATGGTCTAAAGGTTTTGCAGACATGCTAGAGTATATAGGTGGGGGGAGTTATGAGAGGGGGCTCCATCTATGCGGCCATGGAGAAGCCATCATCCATGCTGAGTGGAGACATCCCAGTGTAGTTGCTTTGGAATCTCTCATGCTCTCAACTAAAAACTTCTCACTTGTGGTCCGTAACTGAGTATAATAAGCTCATTGGCCCCAAAGGAAAACATACATGGAGTAGTACTTTGGTTTATCCTTGGGCCTTATGAGGAGGGGTGATGTTACTTCATCTCCCCAGGGAAAATAATCTTACAACAGTGGTCCTTTGTGACTGGCTTAGCATGATGTATTGAAGGGTCATTCAAATTGTAGCATGTATTCATATGTCTTTCTCCATTATTGTTGAATATGCCAAACTGCTTTTAGTTACTAGTTGGTAGACAGTTTGCTTGTTTCCATTTGGGGGCTATGCTTCTGTGAACATTTATGTATAAAGCTTCATGTGGACATACATTCTGCATACAATGAAATACGGAGAAGGGCCTCTACATATCCTCTTTAAAATAAAGAGCTAGAATTGCCTTGCTACCCTAATTTTGTTATTTTCATTTATTATTATTTTTAATTAATATGTATTAATTATTCAAAGAGGCTTTATTAAAACGATTTCATTTATGTATATGATATACTTTGATCATATTTACCCTCTCTTCACCCTTTCTTATTCTCCCATTTTCCCCTCCAAATACCTGATAGTTCCCTTTTTATTTCACATCTTTCTTCTCTAGATTTCATGAGCGAAAACATACAATACTTGTCTTGGTGAGACTTATGGCGATGTTCAGGTCTATTCATTTTCCTGGACATAACATAATCTCATTGTTTGTGATTAAATAATACTACATTGACTTCCCTATGGCATCATTCACAGTGAGATTTGAGAACTTAATATTTACTCACAATTGGATGCCTCACTTCTTTAGGAAGCATCTGGCACACAGTGTATTGTTTTGAAGGAAACAAAAAGTGAAAACCAAAGTGTTTATGTTTGAATTTTGTCTTCAGTGGCTTACATCCTTGGTCAAGGGCCTCTTCATGAGAGCGATGTTATAACATAATTGAATGCAGGCTATTACTTAGCTTTCAAATCACAATAGCAGTGTCCTTGCACAAACATGAGCCATTTAATGCTTTCTTTTCATACTCAAAAGCCACAGATTGAGAAGAGTTGAGATTCCTATAAAATATTAAGCTATGTTTCAGATAAAAAGAAATCTCCTGACCTTTCTGCTTTGTAACTTTAACCGTAGCAAGGTCTTTGAACTTCCTCTCAGAGAATGGCCCATGTGGTAAAGCGTGGAAGTCCCCAAGTTACCAGTTGCTTTCAATAGCTAAAAATACACTATGAAAAATGTAAGCCCTTGATACATCATGAAATCTGTCATTCAGTTTTGATAGTCAGCCAAAGACAACTGCAAGATCAACCTGAGTGCCCTTGAACACTGATTTTGAACCATTAATAAGAAGTGGACTTTGAGGAGATGATGTAACTTCTTTGGAAGGCTACTTCTCTCATTGAACTGAGAGCAACAGAAAACTATGATTTTGGAGGTGGCCCTTTTAACAGCAGAAAGTCCAATAATTCAAGCATAAGCATTTTCTCCTGTTTGTATCGATATTCTTGACATTTATGCTTAGGTCACTAAAGGTGGTTCTTAGAGTTGAACTTCAGCATAGCTTTGTGTAAGCAGACTGCCCAGTGTTCCTGTTCCTAGACATCTCTACTGTATGGCTTAAGTGATTCTATCTCAGGCTTTTGGCACCTTTCACCCAGCAAGAAAGTCATTTATGGCTCTGCCACCTTCTGTTATGTGATTTTTTGCCTTAGTTTCTATTTAGACTGAGTCATCAAACATGATTCATTGTGTCCTTGAAATGATTCTTCTGCTTCCTCTTCCCCCAATACACCCCTTAACTCCTTTACTGAGTCACACATTAATGACCAAGTATATTTTTAGTCTGTTTCTATTACTGTCAACTTCAAAATATGAAGATAAAATCAACAGTGGCGAATTTAACAATGAAACCGTCCATGTCTTTGAATTCATGGATTAATACATGCGGATATACTGGTTTTCCATACTACAAGATTATGATGGAAGTAGTGTAGAAGTTTATGTTGTCTGGTCTTGTAGTCTACATAGCAGGCGAGTAATTTCTACCTGGTGTGCCAAGAGACAAGGGAAATGCTTCTGGGAGAACATTTTAAGTTACTCTTTGACAGCCTCCTTTGAATACTCATGAGCTGTACAGTATGTTGGGTATGGATATGAACTAATTTTTCTCTCACCTAGTAATAGAAATCAATTAAATTAGTACATTAAAGTGTCTGAAGGAAGAGGCTACTTTTGCTGTGTGCCGGGTACTGTACTACACAGAGTGAGTCTCTAGAGGAAAGATCAAGTTTCTCAGTGGTTTTTTTTTTAAGGCAACATGTTGGTTTATGTTAATAAGAGGGAACTTCTTATTAACCTTCATTTTCTCATCATCGAGCAGAGGCAATCACTCTATTCCTTTTTTAAACTCAAGACTTTTACATCAGGATGGCCTTTGATGGCTAAGGTTTTCAAAGAATCCAAGTTATTTCCTAAAATAACAACCCAAGGAATTCTGAAAGAAAGTTCATCAAATTTATTTTTATTATTTATGTTTTCTTTTTCTATTCTCTGAAGCATTTTATTGCAGCATGGTATCATATTCAAACCCAGAGTTCAGCAATATAGCTAGTCTTGTCTCAGTTGGCTAAGGCTAGAATTATAGTACATCACCATGCCCACCTGAAATTTACATGGTTTGTTGGAATCTGAACTCATGTCCTCCTGGTTATGTGGCAAACACCTTAACCACTGAGCTATCTTTCCAGTCCCTAAATTGATGGTTGCACTTGCTCTGTGTCAAGTGCTACCTTAGTAGCTGTGAGTCTTACAATGACAAGGGAGGAAAATGTCCTTGGCCTGCTGCAATTGTAATTTGGTGAGAAACCAGTGCCAGGAAGGTGAACAAAAAGCAAGTTTAAAGGGGGGGGGGTCCAGCTCAGTAGTAAAGTGCTTTAGATGCATGGAGGCCTAGGTTTGCTTCCCAGAACCTTGAAGGAAAAAGCCAACAAGCAAGGAAGAAAGCAGGCAAATATACAAAAATGGAGATATTTCCAAGTTATAATCAGTGCTCTAAAGTGAAGCAGCGGGGTATTGTGATAGGGTAACTCCGGTGCAGGAGGAGAGTAGGCTGGACCTCAAAGATTCTTCTTTAAAGAGGTCACACCTACAACTACATCACAGGAGCCAGGAGCCAGCTCTGTCAGGAGCACAGGTCCTACAGAGGCAAAGCGCTTGCCAAGTGTGAGAACAGAATAAAGGTCAGGGGCTCTGTGTGGTGAACCAGGGTTAACACTAGGAGATGAGAGCTTGGAGATCACCAAGGGACCGGGAGAACAGTGAAGATTGGGCTTGGATGGAGGAAGGTTCTAAGTAAAGGCATGATACTGTCTGATATGTGACTCTGAAAGCTTCCAGCGAATACTGAATGTGAATGAACCAAAGTATGTCTATGGAGAAAGCATAGATCCCCTAGCAGGGCATTCTGAGGTCCTAGGTAGAAAATGATGATGGCATCTCATGCCATCAGAGTGATGAGGCCAAAAGTCCATGCTTGCCATGTAAGAATGCTGTATGGTGAAACAAACTTTCTTTTGGGGATATCAAATGCCAGACACAGTTGTTGCTTCTTGGTATTCAACCACAAGCAATTTCATCAGCCTTACTTTATCCATATTAGGGCACGAGCTGGTAAGGCACAAGACTCGCTTTCCTTGTCAGTCTCACTCCTCTAGGAAGTGTTCTTCTATATTCAGCACCCAGTGGGTGCTGAATAAATATTGATTAAACAAAGCAAGTAATGAATCATGTCGGCAGGAAGCGTGGGTACTTGGAACCATAGAAACAGAGAAGTGAGCTGGGTCCTCAAATCTGAAGAGCAGGATCCTGATGACTGAGGTTTGGAACGACAGGTGGGAGTTTTAAGATCATCCATACTCCACCCTTTGAGATTAGTTCTGGTCGTTTTATTGTCACTTCTGCTTGGATGAGCGAAAACTGTCCAGGCACACTAGAGAGGATCCCAAGGCTCCAGTAGAGTCAAGGAAATGATACGCTTTCCAGGAGCGTGGTACGTTTTTGGTGGTGAGCAACACTCCTAAGTGACATAGGCTGTGAACGGGGTAGATGACGGCAGGGGATTTAGAGAAGTTTATATGCTCTGTGTAGAGGATGAAAGAGCTGTACAGAACAAATACAGCTATATTTTATCAGGGTAGTGTGTGTGTGTGTGTGTGTGTGTGTGTGAGTGCAGCGTCAGAGGATACTTTTTTTCAGGGCTTGTGCTGGTTAGTTTTAGCTGCCAATGTGACACAACCTAGAATCCTGTGGGAAGATTTTTAATGGGGATGATTTATATCAAGGTGGCCTGCGCGATGTCTACAGGGGCCAGTCTTGATTGCTATTAATCAGTATAGAAAGACTCAGTCCATGGCAGGCAGCACCATTTCAAGCGCTGGACCCTAAACTGTACAAGAGTGAAGAGAACTAGCTGAGTATAAACATAAGCAGCAAGTGAGGATCCATGCATTTATTCTGAGCTCCTGAATGTAGTAGATGCCATACTTGAAGATCCTACCTCGACCTCGCCACAGTAATGGACTAATTTGGAATTGTAAGACAAATAATCCTTTCCTCTACTAGGCTGTCTTTGGCCAGGATATCTTCTGACAAATGAAATTCGACTCGAACAGGGCTGTATGTCCAAACTCAAACTTCCACAACCACTCAGAGCCCTGACTTTGCACCAGGACAGCCACTGGCAACCACCAAATGAACCAATATAAGTGCTCGAATAAAACTTGGTTTGTGGATACCAGAACGCGCATTTCAGATTCTTTTCACTTGCTACCAACTAGATTGCTTTTCCCGTCAACTATTTAAAATCAGAAATTCTTGGCTCATGGGACATACAAAAATAGGCAGCATACTACCCGTGGGATCTAGGTTCCCAAGCCAAAATGCATAGGGCAAGAATGAGAAAAACAGGGCAGGAAAGAGTGAGAAAAATAGTCAGACTTTTTACTAGAAATTCCTGGCAATTTTGTGCTGATATAGTGTTCAATACTACCCACCATCAATTACTTAGTACAAATGAAAATTCAGCCACTGATAGGAAATGCCACTTTCTGATAATAAAATTAGAGGCTATTGCATATCTCTTGAGTGTACTAATTGGGTGCTTTTTTCCCAGCTGGCCTGTGGCGCCTTCCAAGGTCCATCACGAAGAGGCTACATGTTTTGTTAATATTAAACTCTAGTCATTTGTTCTAGGAACAGGTCAATGTCTCACTGCTCGCATTTAGAAAAAACATGAAAGCTTTCTCATTCTTGGGCAACATTGTCTTGGACTGCTCTCCGATAGCTTTACCTGCCTGACCTGAGAGCTATTATAACCTTACTCCTACTGTCCTATCAGACTAAAATAGTCCTTCCTTGGCTCTTAGTGTCCTCCATGAGAAAGCTGAGCTCAGCTCAAATGCCACTTAGTCAGAGGGACTGCCCAACTACACAGTCTAATTCAGCTCTTCCCAGGACTCAGTTTTTATCACATTGGCCTATTTTTACCTTATAAAATAATCTTTATTTTCTTAATTAATTTGTGACTTAGTTTTCTTATCTTTTCCTCACATATCAGTAAGATGCTCAGTGTCCTTAGAACCAAGATATTTTTGTTCAATCATTGCTGCCTCTTAATTCTTAGAACAATGATTAATATTCAGTATTTTGCATCTCATTCTTATTGAATAAATGAAGGAAATGGTTAGGGGTATGTGATAGACTAGCATGGTTAAACTGTGCTAGTATTTACTCCAGTGGGCTGGAAAGTGGCTGTGAGGATGGAGGAGGCTGTGGTAGGAGAGTAGAAGAGTCCTTGTGGGCATGTATTCTCTCCTTCCACTGTATGCATTCTGGGAATCGAACTCTGGTCCTTAGGCTTGGCAGCAAACCCCTTTACTCACTGAGCCATCTAGTTGGCCCTACAACATCATTATAGAGGAAATAAGGAAACACACATGGAGTTCAAACAGGCCCGTAATAAAATAGTCCTGTGAACTGATTGGAACGATCACATTGGGAAAATAGAGCAACATGCTATTGTAGGCTCTGTTTATGTTACTAAGGATGGCAAAGGTAAAACCAAAACAGTTGGAGACCATGTTTAAATGAGGCTGGAAAGATGACAAAAATGGAGTTCAATTCAGAGCCAGTGTGAAATCCACCCATGCTTTCTTTCTGAGGTGGAGGGCCACTTGAAGTGGTACTTGATAATATAGTTCTGGATGGCAGAGCTGGAATAAAAGATGCTCCAAGGTTCACGAATTTTGGTGTTGTCTGACAGAAAGGGCTTTTGGGTAGTTTACCCCTAGACTGAAGAATCGAAATAAGGATGTGGAATTTAAAAAAAGAAGAAGGTAGTTCAGCTTGAAGTTGCAGCTCAAGCCCCAGAGCCTGATCCAACCACAGAAATGAGATCTGCCGAGATAAATCTCTCTTAAAATGTGCCAACAGTGAGTGGAAGCCATTTCAAAACACTGAAAAACAGAGGGAAAGAATTACTTTTTCCTGTGCCCATGTCCGTCTCCTTTCTTCCACTGTCATCCACAGTGGGAACAGAGAAGTATTAACTCTGTCTCCTCTATAATTTTTTTATATTCCACCAGACACAGGGCCTCATGCATTTCAGGTCAGGCAAGCCTTCTTCTATCAAGTTAGCTACATCCACAGACCTATCAGTTTTCATGTAGCTTCTTTTTCCTAAATCCATGAAGGAAGGAAAAAACAAAGCAAAACAAAACAAAAAAAACCTTTTGAAGCCAGAAGCCAGATCTGTCCCCAAAGTTGAGAGGGGATACGGAAGCTGTGTTAGTAAAATGTGGAAACCGAGACCCACACTCCCTGAGAGAGAAATCCCCAGGCATATCCTGCTCTGCAGGGGTACCCTCCAGCTGCCTTTTCATCCGCAATGTTGAAGTCTGACATGTCTGAGACTACCTTTGTTTTAGGAGAAAAATGGAAAAGGTTACCAACTGCCCAGGGCAGCCTCTGTTTGCAAAGCTCTTCACTAACAGTGCATTAATGCTCCAGATGAAGCATTATCTAATATATTATCTAATATCTGAAGAGAATCTAATACTTGGGACATACTGGTGTTCATCATCCACAACGTTATCCTTTTAAACTTCAATATTAGCCGGGCGGTGGTGGCGCAAGCCTTTAGTCCCAGCACTTGGGAGGCAGAGGCAGGTGGATCTCTGTGAGTTCGAGGCCAGCCTGGTCTACAGAGTGAGATCCAGGGCAGGCACCAAAACTACACAGAGAAACCCTGTCTCAAAAACAAAACAAAGCAAAACTTCAATATTAACTTCCTTTCCTTCTCTCTCGGTCTATCTCACTGACCTGGAGCTGATGCTAGGTTGCCCATCCAGCTGTTAGAATCTTCCTGTTTCTGCCTCCCCAGCCCTGGGATGGCAAGTGTGTGTCACTACACCAGACTTTTTAATGTAGATTACGGGGGAATAGATTCAGGTCCTCATGCTTACATGGCAAGCTCTTTACTAACTGGGCTATCACCCTCCTTCTCATTCATTCTCTCTACTAATTTCAAGAGCATCATAAGTGTACACTGTCCTAAAGGGAACATATGTCACATCATTAATCATTCTGCAAAGATGTTCTTGCTTTGACCCCAAGACTCACCATCTCCTGAACAAAGGCCAACCAAGATTCATAGTGGTTTTAATACAGTCAGGATGTAATATATGAGAGAATAATAAATGAATAAATACAAAAAAAAAATCTCCTCTTTTGTGCCATTAGACTTCTACTTTTTCCCCTGGTTGATTTCTATGTCTCAGAAGCTTCTAGTTAGAAATAATCTGAGGGAAGAAGTACTCTAAGTCAAAGGAAGGCTGTGGTAAGAGCTTTGGATGTTGGCGGGAACATGGGCACCAACTGTTTTCAGGCAGCACCATATGCTGCTCTGGGTCTTTGCATCCACTATTGAGCCTCACTTCCACTTCTCCAAGCTGGGGAAGCCCTGGACCTATTCTATGTCTGGAAATGGCCTTCTGCTGGCCATAACAAGAAGGTGCTGTAGAGCATTAGTTTAAGACATGTTACATTCATTTATGCTGTGGAATATTTGTTTAATGCTGCAAATATGTGTTGCGTTGTTTTATGTTACATTTGTTTAACTCTGTAAACTCTGTGTTACTTTGCCCGCTTAAAATATCTGATTGGTTCAATAAAGAGCTGAAAGGCCAATAGCTAGGCAGGGGAGAGAAATAAGTGGGGCTGCCAGGCAGAGAGAATAAATAGAAATTTAGGCTCCAAGAAAAAAAAGAGGAGGGAGGAGTGAGAAAAGGAGAAGGGAAGGAGAATGTAAGGAGCCAGCCACCCAGCCACTCAGCCAGCCATGGAGTAAGAGAAAAAAGACAGATAGACAGAATATAGAATATAGAAAGGTTAAAAAGCCCAGAAGCAAAATGTAGAAGAAGAGAAACGGGATAATTTAAGTTACAAAATGTGGCTAGAAACAAGCCAAGCTAAGGCCAGGCATCCATAAATAAGAACAAGTCTCTGTGTGTTTATTTTTGAGCTGGGTGGCAGGCCCCCAAAGAGTAAAAAAAAACACCACTACAAGAAGGCTTTACTTTCTGAATCTATGTGGAAAGACAGAACCTAACTTATGGCCCCCAGTAATTTTAAAGGACTTGCAGAGACTTACTGAGAAGTCATCACTGGGGAAGAAAAGAAGATCTTGAAGAGGATCATTCCGATAGGTCTTTTCAAGTTCTTCAATGACAGTTTCATAATCCAAAGGCTCCAAAAGTCTGGGTTTTTCCTGCTGTGGGAAAAACAAAACAAAACAAAACAAAACAAAACATTGAGTTAACTGTTACGAATATCATCTTGCTTCTTCCTTGCCACTGCTCCAGTTTCATGTTTTAGCTGTCACTGAGGCGTTGACATCACCCAGTCCTTCCCATTTGGGTCTCATGGACTCCAGGAATTTGGGAAAGAAGCCACATAATCATGTACTGATTACTTCCAGATCTGAAATGAAGTGAGGGGACCCTAAAATACCTGACAGCTCCCTGAGAAATTCAAGCTGCTTGTACTGATGTGGGTGCAAAAGATGTTCTCAGTATAGTGTTATGACAACGGTCCTCACTGCTCCTGCTGAATCAGATACTTCATGAGTTCTACTGAGGTCAGTTAGCAAACGTTGGCACCCTGCTAGGAATCAAACTATTGCAAGCTGTCAATGAAGCATGGATCTCGTGTCAGGATTAATGGATTGGCTCTGAGCTTTGTTGCCTCTACAGAGAGAAGCTGGATCAGTCTCTAATAGACCAGGACAACTGTACTGTGAGATATACTGTGTTGAAAATGGGCGGGGCTTAAAAAAATACCGATAATCACATGGTATTGAAATCCTGGACCCAAGAGAAGCTGTACACCCTCTGACAAGCCTCCCTACAGTGCAAAAATAAAATAAAACAAGGAGAAAATAACTGCTAGAGGGAGAAGCAAAGTGTCATTACGAAGCTGATGAGTTTGTTCCACACCATACATGGATCACAAATTGAGAAAAACGGGGCTCTTCCCTGAAGAAAAGAAAACAGTATTACAAAACAGAAACCCCAAGACTTAATGAAAGGAGTCCCCTAATCCTTTGAAGAAATATCCATGCAAATGAAATGAAAAGACTCCTCTGTACTTAGGTGGATTTGGGGGTTGGACTTCTAGAAGCATAAAGGGTCACCATGAAAGCCAGATGCTAATGTGATCCTGTAAATATTAAAGCCAATATCATCTGCCCTATCCACTTCCTAGCCTCCCTCTAGATGCTCTACCTCAGTAAAGCATGGTCCCCCAAATTTTCATCTATGCTTTAAAAACTGCTAATGGGCTTCTTAAAATAGCAGTCAATATTTGTTTTGATGATTTTCCAAATATTACAAACAACAAACTGTGAACATCATGGGCCAGTAGCAAAGATATCCATCCATTATCTGGATTAAAAGAAAAACAAACAAAAACAAACAAAAAAATCCTTAAATGCTTAAATAACCTGTCTAGGTGAGTGTTCTCTCTCTAAAGGCCCATCAAGCAAACTGAGTGCTCTTGGGGTGTTTGAAGAAAAGGAGCTGTGGTGTAAAACACTGCACATATGGAGTAGAATTTACAGAGGCTCTGTGGTAGTTTGGAAGTTCTTCCTAGGTCTGCTGCATTTTGATGCTTTTTCCGTTTACACTTATTTTCAGTTCAAAATTCCTTATTTCTCAGACAAAAGCTAATTCCAAGGATCACAAATTGGGGATTGTGTGTGCAATGTATGCATGTGTGAGGATGAGCAGGGTTGTGCACATGCAGTGGATGCTGGAGGTTGACATCAGTATCTTCCTAAATCACTATCAACCTTAGTTTTCGAGAGAGAATTGTTCAGTGAACCTAGCAGTCCCTCTTTTGGCTAGGTTAGATGGCCAGTGAGCTCCCAGGATCCCCCTGCTTCTGTCTCCTCAGTGCTAAGGTTAAAGACACGTGGTGTGGGTGCTGGGAATCTCACTCAGAGCCTCAGGCTTGAGCAGCAAGCACTTTGCCCATTAAGCCCTCTTCTGAGGTCCATCTTAAAAATGGCCTTAAACATCTTTAAGCAGGGCAGCCTCAGGTCTCAGTTTTTCTATATTATCCCTGGTCCTGCCACAACCAGAATTTAAATGAAAAACTACCTTTTTGGACCTTTAAATCGTAAAACAATTACTCTGCCCCCACTTCTCGCTTGCTCGCTCTCCCTCCCCCTCCGTATGAAACATAAAATAAAAATAAAAATGTGTGATGAAACCCATCAGGAAGCTCTCCCCTTTTCCATAGACTGGGCGGGTTATTTATATCCCTTTCCTTCATAAGTTTTGTCTTTTAAGTATGTAATGCTGGTCAGTGCTCACTGCCATGCCCCATGAAGTGGGTGCTAACACCTTGTCTTTTTCCCTTCTCCCCCCAGTGTAAACAAGAGTGTGAGTGTATTGCAACCCAGAGGCTTAAAGAGAAGCGGCATGTCGGGAGTGGGAGTCTACAATCTTGTTCCATTTTTAAATGTTATGTCTCATTAGTCCAGAACTTGCAAATTAACTAAGAAGATGGGCTAAGGGATTGACTTACTAAATAAAGTGCTTGCCTTGCAAGCACTCAGTCCTGAGTTTGGTACCCAGAACCTATGTTAAAAGTGTTGGGCATAATGGTGTTTGCCCACTTGTCATCTCAGCACCAGGGTGGCAGAGTCGGGAGGATCCTCGGTGATCACTGGCCATGTCTGCCCTAGTTGTTGAGCCCTGGTGAAAGACCTTGTGTCAAAGGAGATGCTTAGCATTCCTGAGGATCACATCTGTGGTTGTCCTTTGTCCTTCACACACACAGGTACACAGGTTCATATACACCTGCACACATATACATGTTCATATACACTTGCACACATGCATGCATGTTCATATACACCTGCACACATGCACATGCATGCATGTTCATATACACCTGCACACATGCACATGCATGCATGTTCATATATACCTGCACACACATCTGCATCCCCTACAACCATGCATAAAGAAGAAATTGGAGGCTAAGGATCTTTCAAAAAAGACCTTTCACAAGCTGTAGCCAAAGTTAGTCTTATTTGAATTACTATAACAGGCACACCAGAGTTCCAGAGTCTAAGGTTATTGGTACAACAAATTACAAACCAAACTGTAAACTATTATTGATAGATCAGTAAAAGGTATGGATTGCAAATATTTGGAAAGACACATTTTTATATATCTGGCTTAATCTATGAGGAGCTCATAGGGAACTCATCAGGGAACTCAAGAATGATAACCCCCAGGCCTTTCCTATTTTAGATATTGCATTGAAATTATTTTGAAATGGGGAAATCTCAAATCTAGAATATCTGCTCACTAAGCTTTGACTGAGGGATACATAAGCAAATCTTCCCAGGGATTTTCTTAATGAGTATCACTCAAAATTCTCCACCTTTTGTAGCTTTTTGCATATGAATTTAGCAAATGAGTTGCATTGAGGTGGCAAGAGATATAGCTTAGTTGGTAGAGTATTTGCTTAGTATGTGTGATGCTATAAATTCCACCCTTAGCACTGTATAAACTGGATGTGGTGAGAAATACCTTTAATCCTAGCACTCAGGAGATTGATGTAGAAGGAATAGGAGTTCAAAGTCATCCTAAGCAAGGTTGGTGAGTTGAAAGTCAGTCTGGGATACAGGAGACTCTGGTATAAACAACCCAAAATGACACTAATAGATTCCACAGCCCTAAGAAGTGGAGATTTGACAAAGCCTACATGGAGACTTTCTGTGTCTGTGGTGGTGAGAGCCCCAGAGTAGACAGGCAGCAGTTGTCTCTAAAGCAAGGGACCTTTCTGTTCAGCATCTTGTTCAAAGAGAAGGGCATACTCAGGGATGGTGGGATCAGTTCTTTTCCCACTCTTGCTCTCTGCAGACACACTGAGTAGAGCTGGGAACTGAGCAGCATCGATTCATGACTTTAACAAGGATTGAGCTGTCCCTCCTGAGTTTAATGGGCCTGTTTCTTTTTGGAAATACACTAAGCAGGATAAGGTATGTGCCAAGATTACCCTGAATTGGACTGGATTTTTATAGTGCTTTTTACTCATACTCTTTCTCTCAAATGAGTAATGAATTTCATTAACTATTCTAAAGTCACCATGCCTGGGAAAGGCACCCTCCAGCACCTGTTATTATGGAGCAGGGGGATGTTGTACCACAGTGGCAACAGGCCCCATTCTTATGTACTATGAAGAGATTTGTTTGATCTAGCTCCCCAAATCCACAGCTCTCTTCCAAATCAACTGCACAGAAGAAGAATGGGATCCTGACACAAAAACCGAAAGCTTTCTTCCTCGGTATTTATCCACAATTTTGAATGATATGCCCAACACAATGCCTAAGCCCTGGAGTGGGGAAGCTGCCATGTTGGTAATAATAGTCCAGGCTGTCAAGACTGTTCAGTTGTCATGAAACAGGTAGGCCGTCCATGTCCTAACTGGGGGTTTTAATTTCTAGCGAAGGGTAGTATCATGAAAATCTGGATTTTTTTCATCATAGCAATTCAAAATCAACTGGTGAAGAAACAACACTGAAGGAAATAAGCATTTGGAATATAGTACCCTTAAAGATCACATGACCGAACTGCCAACCTTTCTCCAGAATAGAAGCACAGCCCAATTAGAAATTAACCTAGACTAGCCTTGTTTTAGCAAGGTTCAAAGTCTATGGGAGGATGTGGTTGTAGGCTTTCTGTGAAAAAAGTGAGAATGCCTGCCTCACCCCTGTGGGCTATGAGACTATGGGCGTGGTGATTAAAATCTTCATGCCTTAGTTTATATATGTGTAAAATGACTGAGTAGGGGCTACCCTGGAAGATGAAATGATGTTGTACTTCTTAGAATAATACTTATCTACAAGACTTTTCCTGAGTGTTAAATAAAGACTGGCTTACAATTTTTAAATTGAAAGCACCTGTAATGTGTATAGGACACAATAAACACGTGTTTCACAGTTAAGTATGCATCTCTTCATCCAGATCCAGGAATAACCTAGATTATATCTGAGAGAAATAAGCACACATAAAATCCAAGATGTGTTTAGGGTATCTTTGCAACATTATCTTCCTTACAAGATGGAGAAATGTATTCAGCTTCATTGAAGAATGACAAGAAAGGCAAGTAGATTGATGGTGGTCATGCCTAACCAGGGAAAATATTAAGTATGGCCTTTCAAAAGAAGTAATCTTCAAGAATCATGAGTAATGGGGAAAGGTATTATTAATCTGTATGGAGATTTAGAAAGGACATTAAGACTAGGAGAGGGTCTGGAATAAATCAGTGGAGGACTGTGTGCAATATGTCATGGATTTATTAAATTCTTCAGTGCTTCCTCAGAGTTAGTTAGCTGTCAGTATTTTGCGCATCATTTGTGTTTTTGTTGTTTGGAAACTGGAGTAAGGTAAGGTCCTGGATCAAGTGTTGCTGCAAACGGGAGGACAAAGAAAGGAATTGTCTCAGGAGGTGAACAGTTCGAAGAAATCTTGATGATGCTTCTGGATCCACACATGAGATTAGAACTGGAATCTATACCATCTATGCTTCTAAGACTTAGTTACGCTGCCAGGGCATGGCCTGATTCAGAAAGCATGACGGATGAAACTATGAACACTTATTAAAACTGTTTTTCTCAAGTTTATAGCAGAATAAAAATTGCTTGTTTATTATTGCTTAATAAGAATGAGAATAAATATTATATAATAGAGTAACTTCACAAGACTTCATAAGGAAAACTAATTATCGACATAGATTGAAACATCACTAGCTTGCTGCATTTGGGTGGTACTGTAGCATTCAGGATGTTGTTGTTTTTAATGTTTTTGGATGAACATGTGTTGCTTTCATCATGCTAAAAAGGATGAACTTGGTTTTTCAAAAGAATCAAGACTTCATTAAACACTGGGGAGTTATTTGATTTTAAAACTGTTTACCCTTTGAAAATCCACCAGAGAGGAAGCCCAGAAATATCACAGTGGGGCTTCACATAGAAATTCAACCACTAACAGATTCAAGTAATTACAACAAAAAATACACAAAACACGGGGGAAAAAGAGACCAGAGAAAATAATTACAGATTGGGCTTGCGGTTCTAGAAGCTCATGCCAGCAAAACAGAGAGGCACAATTAGCGATTTAATAACTGAACTATTTTTAGCTTTGTAGGGAACCATAACATCTGGTGAGTTACTTAAACACCATCCTGAAGTGGTGCTTGAAGCACAGGATTCCAGTTGGAAACTCCAGTGGGAAGTTTAGACTCTCATACCTACCAGCTATGTGACTTGGGCAAGTCATATGAATCTTGGCTGAAGTTAATCAGGATGAATAAAAATAAAGACCAAGGAGATATATGTCAGCATGGTAGACGAACCACAAGACACCAGCAAAATAGAGACTTGTTTTATTTGAAAATTGTCTTACTCAAAGACTTATACCCAAATCAAGTCCCAATCAAGCTGTCACACCAAGAATATTGAGTTCTTCATTTATCAAGAACTGTACTATGTATTTTACATTTATGATCTAAATTTCCCTTAAAATATATTGAAAATGAATGGTTCTAATAAAAATAAAAGAAGTAATAAATTCAAATAAAAAGGGGACAGCTGTCCCTGTGTATCTTCTAACTAAGTCAAGCCAGGCCTCTTTACGCCCTTTAGGAAAAGGTATATGTAGCTGAAGTATGCCTATCAGCAATTCAACACTACTTTCAGAGTCTGCTGTTGTTTGCTCGGTGAAACAGCCTAGATCTGACAGTTTTTTTATACTGTCAGATCACAAGACAATGATCAAATTTAGAACTGGTTTTATATTAAACTCATTAGCTTCGCAGATACAAATTTCCAGAGCAAAAGTAATGTTGTAAAAGTTATAATTTGAATTTCATTCTACAGCTCTAACTTCCATAAATACAAATGACTCTGTCTACTGTTGGGAGCTATTTGGGAAAGGCTGAAAGAGTCAGGAGAGTAGAACAGTGTCTACAGCCAATCCTTTGTATTTGGAGACCACGTATGCAAACCTGGGTTCTTAATTGGAAGTGTAATCAGGGGAAGTGAGTCTTTGGAACTTTCTAGGAGATCACTCTAGTTCTGTTGTTCTACACCAGCTATTCCTAGTTCTCATTAAAACCTGGTCTTTTCAAAGAAATAGTATGAAAAGAGTTTTTCCCCTACACTTGAGAAGTTTCATGATCTTTCTGTGTCACACTGTGTATCCTGTGGTGCTACTTGGGACTTACCAGTCTTCTCTGATTCCTCCCCCACCACACACACACACACACACACACACACACACACACACACACACACACCATTTCTACATATCTGAATCTTTATTCATGTCCTGTCATTTATTGTCATAGCATTAACATTATATATAAATGCCTTTTGAGAGTATATAACTAATACATGACTAATATAAATAATGACACAGGACAACAAGCATAAACCAAAATATACTTTAGGATGAGTAGAGTGGGCTCTATTAGCACCCAAGAGAATTCAGAATTTAGAGTGAACAGCTTTCAGTGACTAAGCTATTTAGAGGAATCCTAAACTAATCATAGTCATAATCATTCCTATTTTGAGTCCATCAGAGCACTTTACAAACAACACAGTGGTCAAATAACTTCAGTGTTTGGCTGGAAAGATGGCTCAGTGGTTTAGAGCACTGGCTGCTCTTCCAGAGGACTCAAGTTCAATTCCCAGCACCCGTATTGTGACTAACAATGGTCTGTAACTCCAGTTCCAGGAGCTCCCACACTCTCTTCTGACCTCTGCTGGCACTGCACACATGGGGTGCACAGACACACAGACACACACACACACACACACACACACACACACACACACACACACACACACTCAGGCAGGCAAAACACCAATACACATAAAACAAAAACTAAAATATGAAATAAAAAACAAATGAGCTTCAGTGTTATCAAGATAACAAGCTACCAGGCATGGTGGGGGAGAGGGAGAGAGAGAGGGAGAGGGAGAGGGAGAGGGAGAGGGAGAGGGAGAGGGAGAGGGAGAGAGAGAGAGAGAGGTAAATTTCTTAGAAGAAACAAAACCTCTAAATGAACAAGAGTTCTTTAGAAGTTCTTTAGATGCTAACAGAACCCAAGACTCTTTTGCCTTAATGTGATTGGAATGGGGCCAATTTCCACACTATTTGTGTTTAAAACAAATGGGAAGATTGGAGAGAGCCCTCACAGCTGCATCTATGGCCACAGCTGTCACCCCGTGGTCGTGTGACAGATTTAATTCAGCCTTTCATCAGGGGGAGTTCCATTGGACAACATCTCAGAAGCCTGAGCTTCAGAAAACAAGGCCAGTTTTTCTTCCCAGAAAGGAAATGATTAAGTAAGGCATAAGGCATCTTTTGCCGACCCTTGAACCTTCTTTCTGTCCTGAACCACAGAGTTTCATGAGAATGGAAAAACATTAGCTAAATCAAAGTTAAGAACGATACAGCTGGGCAAACTCAGATTAAGCCATTTCGAAATGGTTCCCTTGGTAACAAAGACAGACAGATCACAGAAGAAATCAAGCAGTAGTTGCTCTTTAAGTATTAGTTCATTTCAGAAATGTGAATGACTATTAACCAGATAAAGTATATAAAACTTATCAACTATATGAGATTAATATGATTAATTTTTCATATTTAGTTGAATTTCATTAGAAATCAAAGACAAACCAGTCTTTAAGAATTTATTGTATAAGGGATACTCTCAAATTTAATTCAGTTTTGCAGTCTTGTTTTTTTTTTTAGGGAAATCTGACCTATTATATTTCTTTGGAACATGTCAAAATGTCCACAGATCTGCATAGCAAATGAAAATTTAAACCAATGACAGTAACTGTTTCTCCATACAATGGTGGTGCTTATAAAGATATAGAAAATATCCAACAAGACCTGAATCAAATTAAATTACATGTCTCATTTAGTTTTCTAGAAACACTTGAGAGATAATAAATATCATTAAAAATACATCACAAGCCAATTACAAGCCTGCCTGACACCAGGGAAATTAATGCCTTAGAACAAGCTGCAGGGAACTTTAAATTAATTTATAGGAGGTCTGTGATAAAAGCCACCGCCAGCTTATCCTCTGGCACCATCTTAATAGTTTGACAGTCATACAAACTTTCCTTCACAGGTCAAGTTGTTGTTGTTGCTGTATTAGTTGTTGTTGTTGCTGTTGGTGTGTGTGTGTGTGTGTGTGTGTGTGTGTGTGTGTGTGTGATGTACAGACTTACACATAAGCACAAACCAAATATGAACAGTTCTTCCAACTAGATTTTACATTTTCAGCAAATTTTCTCCAAATGATGACCCATTCTTTGTGGTCTCTTCCTTAAAGACTAGTTGTGATGGGTTTGATCATTAAAATCACCAGCTTCTCTGATGGTCAAAAGGGATGGAGCCCAAGCAAAGCCCATGCAACCTTTCCCTCTGGAATTCCCAAATCTTCAGTGAAGGAATGACAGGGTTGAGAAAAAACCTGGAAGCTGTACATCTCTGGGGCTGAGTTTCACAAAAACTGTCCATTGTGCCCAACTACCAAGACAACAAACAGGGTTTCCACTGCCTTGGTGGCTCTGATTTCCTTACTGGCTCTTCCCCAAGCCTACCTACTTCTGGCCTTCATTTCCCATCTCTGGACTGTGTCTGTTTATGTGAGTAGATTTCTAATTCTTGCAATTAAAAGAATTTACTCGGCGATACCAGGAGCAGTACCTACCACAGGGGCCTATTATTTTCCAAGTTTATTCGAATTTGAATGCTCATGTACAACCCCTTGCAGCCAATGACTTCTGCCTTTGAAATGCAGGAAATCAACGGCTGTGTATTATTGATACATCCCAATACCATTTCATCCTGCGAGAAAAAAAAATACACTAGATATCATGTGCTCTATGAGTGAGAGGTTTCAATAACTTTTTGGCTTTCCAAGGTCAGACACGAAGGGCAGCGCTAATCTCTAATTTTCTATCAGAACAAACTCATCCAACCATCACTTTACCATGATGCCAGTAGATGAAGATTTTTGAAGTCAGACAAAGAAAGTATATGGCCATATTTGCTTTCAGTGCTGACAGTAGCAGGCTATAATTTTGCCCTCCATAGGAGGTACCTGTTTGTGCTAGGGGTGCTGAAATATCTCTTTGGTTTGTAACAACGTCTGGAAGCCATGCTCAGGCTCAGTTCACTTTGCTTCATTCTGTTATATTCATCTCAGGAGTCACATTTGGGGTGACTGTTATATTAAGACTAATTCATACATGTTCGCTTACAGAAAAAAATAGAGCTACACCAAAACACTTAATAATAGTAGCCATAGTCACTGTAATTTAGTTTACCATAAATGGCAATAATAATTGCTTTCTTATTGGTGCCATTATGGTCAATGACAAGGACTATGATATACAAGTTAATGCTCTCTCTCATTGAGTACCTGTATTAATTCTAGAAATCATCATCACAGTTGGTTACTTTTTTCCCTTGGATCTGAAAACTTGTGCAACCTGAGCAGTAAGTTGATGGGAGAGTTGATATTTAAGTTCAGTTAAGCTTGAAGACTGTGGTACACTCTGTCAGCAATTTGTACTTGCAAGGGCCAAAAATCAAACAAACAAATGAAAAACAAAACCAAAACCAACAACCCAGAATTTATTTTCCTGTTGGGAATATTCTAGACTAGAGCTGTAGTTTTGGGTACCATTTCTGCTCACTTTGTGATTTTTCTTTTCTTTTCTTCTTTCTTTCTTTCTTTCTTTCTTTCTTTCTTTCTTTCTTTCTTTCTTTCTTTCTTTCTTTCTTTCTTTCTTTCTTTCTTTCTTTCTTTCTTTCAATAGTGTAGAGCAGTAGAAGTCTATAAAATGGCATGAGGTCATTGGATCCCTCAGGAAAGAATTTGGCAGAGAGGGAAGACAAGAACTTATTTATGGGAGGGCAAAGAAAAGATAAGAAGAGAAAATGAAAAGGTAGATTCAGGAGCTGTATAATGAAGGCTGATAATACTGTGTCAGGATTCACACTGGAAATTGCCAGTCACTGAGTGACTCTCGTGTTTGCATGTGTGTATGGGGTATTACATATTCATGTAGGTATGTGTATGTTTGTATGAGGGTATATGTGTGTGTGTGTGCGTACATTTGGAGGTGAGTGGTTAATGCCAGGTGTCTTCTTCAATGGCTCTCCATCTCATTCTTTTTGAGACAAGATCTCTCATCGAACCCCGAGCTCACCTATTGGGCTAGGCCGACTACTCTATGAGCTCCAGTCTCTACAGCCACCCTAACTGGGGTCCTCATGCTTATACAACAACCACTTTACTCACTGAGGCAACTGACCAGCTCTCAAGGCAATCCTTTTAAAAATCCCATATCAGGAATGATTTGGTACCATGACCTCACTGTGAACCTTCTACTCTAACAAATGGCCCATCTTACATTCTGATAGAGAGGTGGTTCTTCTCTGAATTAATTCTTCTCTTTCCCATCACAGTCAGCCTCAAGGAAAGGGAGGTCGTTCTTGGAGACATTACAGACTCCCCTCCCAAGTCCAGTTTGGAGGCAGCCATTCCACAGCTCCCCAGCATCAGAGCTACCCGCCCCCTTTCTGCTGTCCACTCAGATTCCCCTGATCTGCCCTCACATACATTCTTAGGCTGGATCAAGTTCCAAAGCACACTTCTCTTTTTTGTGCATGGTCTGACTGGGTTCAGAAGTCCCTGGTAACTCCCTCTTCTTGGTATTCTTTCAAAGTACCATTTTGTGAATTTCATCCTTGCAATCCAGTTTTGTTTCAATTCTGCCCCAATCTCCCTTCTTATTTCCCAAGCATCACCCTGTCCAATGGTAGGGTGCTTGCCTAATATGTTCAAGGCCCTGGGTTTGATCCCCAGTGCCACAAGAAAAAAACAACAACAAACAAACAAACAACAACAACAAAACATTAACACATCACTCCTGGTCCTTACTCTGTGCTTCTCTTTTGCTAAGTAGCTCCTTAAACAGTGGCATAAATAGACACCCTGCTCTAGATGTTTGTATACAACAAGCAGTAACAGCAAAGGAGGATATGTGACCAGGAAGGGAGATGATTCACATAAGCCTACCAAAGTTCTCCTGGATCAGTACTTTAAAGCTGACCTGAGGGACCGCCGCAGAACGGGGCAGCTCACTGTGATGACTATAAGAACCTAATACAAGTCTCTCCAATTAGTAGCTGCCTAGAGTTTTCATTTCCTTAAGTGCTCACAGGCAACATTCCTAAGGAGCGGATAAACTGTCATGCATATCCATTCTTTCCCAAACACCCAGAAATCCTGCAGATTAATAATCCACAAGCCAGTGACAATTTTAAAACAATGAATCATTTTTATTTTTAAAACTTCTGCATTTGCTTCTGACTGTGCGGATGACACACATAATAACTCAACTTAATCGTGGGTTTGATCTTTCCAAATTAGGCCATGAAACTGACAAAGGAAATGATCTTTTCATTAAGACCTCCTATGTACTAGAGATCATGTTAAATAATCCTGATGAAAAATAAAAGTAAACAAATAAATGTAGTTTATGAAACAAAACAAAACAAAACAAAACCATCAATTGGAGGGAGCACGGCATACACAGCTCTAAGATTCAAGGTTGGCGATGACCTCACAAATAAGTTTCACTTCTCCTGAACATTTCTCACAACACAGAACTGTCTAACTTATGTGCTGCCTCTGGAAATATGAAGGTATTTCTTACTCAATGCATTTGAAAGTTGAGCAGATAAGCTAAGCTTCCAAACAACTTAAAATTTCATGCAAAGGAGTGATGTAATGATGGTTTCATTTTATTTTCTTGAGGTGCTGGGAGGTCTAACCTAGTGCCTTGCATGTTAGGCAAACCCTCTACCATTCAGCTATCTCACCAGTCCTCAAAATAATAAAAATTCCAACAGAGTAAATTATACAGCTTTAAATGGCATTTGAAAGACACAGAATGCATGAAGACTGTCCGTCTGGGTCAAGAGAGTATAAAATTTGAGAGGCATATGTCTCAGAAACTTCGAGTTCTGAATAAGTATTCTAGATTATTATGAAATTAAGTAAATTTTAAATTTGCCTAAGAGCAGGGATTGAATGTGGTGCCAATGTTCACATGATCATTACAAAGGCTGGGCGGAGGGTGGGAGGAGGCAGGGGGAATGGTGGTAAGTATATCCAACCATCATCTTCCACAATTTAAAAGCATACAGTTTTTGATTCGCTAGCATGAGTTTTGGTCTCTGTTGGGGAACCCTGTCACTTGATCTACATCTTCTCTACCACCTCTCCAGGAGGCTCCGAGGGCAATCTAGGGGTTCCATTTAGTGTTTAGAAGCTTAGATACACGCGCAGTGGAAAGTTCCACCTGACTCCGGGTAAGCTTCTGCTAACCTGGGTGTGAACAGTAGAGGAGATGGCACACTCTGAGGCGATTTCTATCCCATCCACACACGGAATTCTGGGATCCTGGATCACCAGACAGTCAACACATCCAGATGTATCTTTTTTGAGTAGCTGTGTTATCAAAATTGCTCCTCCCACGTGACAGAACCCCCTACACTGTGGCTTCAACTGAGCTACTTAGAAGAAACCTGCAGTACAATGGTGTCATTTTCCCCCGGCCCTTGGAAATAACAATACTTAAAGAATAATAATTTTACCTTTTGCAGCTTTCAAACTAGGCTCAGAAGGCATAAAGGAAATTCTAACAAGCATCTCAAGACAGGGTGGGTGTTACAGGGACACAGAAGGCATAAATGTAATTCTAATAGGCAATCTAAGATGGGATGGGTGTTAGAGGAACATTTCTCAAAAGGGGAAACAGAGGTTCAGAGTGATTTAAATAATCTGCACGTGAGTACAGAGAGAGGGAGAGTCAGACTGACCCCGAGGTGTCTAATGACTTGTTTCACTTTCTTGGAGTCTGTTTTCCAAAATGAAAGCCACGTCTTAGGAAATACTTGAGGGTGGATTGAATAATTCTCTACTCAATAGAAGAGAAAGCCTGTGAGAGTAGATATCCCTATCTTAGGCAGACCAAAACCAGGCAAGTGTAGCAGGAAAGTCCCTAGTGCCTTCCACAGAAGAAAGCTAATCACTGTATGAATGATCTTAATTAAATTTGAATGCATTGCTCCTGAATGCTGTGGGAAAACACCAGATCCTTATTGGCTGCTTCTCCCATAGTACTCAGTAGCAATACGTTCAAATTCAATTAAGATAATTCATAGAGTGATTAGCTTCATTATACTGCGAGACACTGGGGACTGTCCTCTTGCCAATACTGTATGTGTGGTGGATGTAAGATAGACTCATTCTTCTCCTGTGTCTTGTCTCTTTTAGTGGAAACAAAAAGCAAATCTCATTGTGACGTAACCCACAGGGTTTCTAAATACTGAGAAAGACACAGCAGGAGAATTATGTTTCCTGGACTGATCTGAAGGTTGAAACCATCACACACCAAGAGAATTTTTGAAACGATTATACTCTTTAGGAGACTAAAGAGAAACAACTGAAGATGCGCTTACAGAACTGGTCAAGAGGACACAACTGAGCTCACATTTCTGGCAAATGGGGAGCAAATTCTGGGGGGTAAACCCAGGCCACATGCTCGAGGAACAATGCTGAGGGACGTGATTGTTTGAGTTTGTCTAACACAGATATGCACTACTGAGATAGAAACTGAACAAATAGCACAGTGCCAATGTTACAAGAAAATAAATGCTGCTAATAAGTGCTGTTCCTTTTTAATGTATTCCAAACCATTGTATAAGAAAAGCCATGTATGTATTTGTGTGTGTGTGTATGTATGTATATATGTATGTGTGTGTGTGTGTGTGTATGTGTGAAATCACATCTGTTTTTCGACTTAGGCATTTGCATCAGTAAAGAGTTTTATCAGGTGTTTTGTTTTTAACCCCTTGAAAAGCAGTTGTCAACCAGACAATCAGTCTTTCCCACCAAGGACACTTGATAGGAGTTGTATTTCAGAGCATTGCCACCAAGACCTCATAGAGAAAGGACAGGGATATTACTAAATGTCTTTCAGTTTGTAGAAGAACCCCCATAATAAGTATGTTCAAACTCCAAATGACCATTGATTTCGAGGTTGAGGACTGCTCTGAAGGTGTCGTACAGAACTCGATCACCTCTGTGAAGTGATCAACCTTCTAAAATGAGCTATTCAGTAACATTGCTGCAGCCTTTGCCATAGAAAGTGAACCTTCCTCATTACAGGAGGTACTTTGTCAATTGGCTACCACTGAGTTCTACAGAATTCTAGATGTGTATCTGTAAGGACATGTGTCTGTCCATAGTTTTCCTTTCATTTTGCAAGAATAAGAAGAACCATTTTCTTAGTCAAATAAAATCTTTTTTGAACTTTATAATATTCCTTAGCTCTGTTGATGAAAATCTTTTTATAGTTGGAATTATTCTTTCTAAGAATGTTAAAGTAAGTTCTTGGTACATAATGAAAATAGAGTATCAATATTTAAGAAAATATAATAGTAAACAAATCAGTACATTGGGGTCTTAATTTAGGGAACTGAAGACTATATTTAAGAAAGAGAGTGAGTGGAGCGTACAACTCACACTTGAAATCCCTTACTCAGAAGCTGAAGCAGGAGGATTGCTGGGAGCTTAAGTCAGCCTGGACTCCATAGTCATTGCAGGTCAGTCTAGATTACAGTGTGAGACTCTGTCTCAGAAATATAAACCCCAAAGTCAAACCAAAACATAGATCTAAAAGCAAGCAAATAGAACCAAGACAAACAATTTCAGAAATAATAATACATAAATGCCCTAGGTGAATTCCAATCACTCTAGCAATGTTCAGATTAAGTCCAGTACCAGTATTTTTCAATTACATAAAATTTGAAAACAACATGACTTTCAAAATAATTACTCAAGTTTTAAAAGTGCTATTTATGAGCCAAACAGAATATGCTGTTGTATAGAGAGCACTTTGTTCAGTAACTCATGGTAGAAACCCTCTCTAAAGCACACCGTTTTTCAGAGAAAACATGGGCAATAAGAGAAGTCTGATCAGATACCTACAGCACTAACCCTGTGGATTCCTTCTGGGTTCACTCTCTTCACTGTCCGCCTCTTCTTCCAAAATTCCTTTCCTCGGAAGCTCATCATATGCCTTGATATTGAGTCATAAAATATTTGAAAAGTGCCGATGTCCTTAGACCTTTTTCTTCTGAGGCTTCGCTAAGCAAGTTGACCAAAATCTCTCTGTTCCCCTAAGAAGGGAAGTGTTCGTGCTACGTCTATTATAACTCATCAGAAAGGAAAGGCAAACCCACAAGTCACCGCTTCCTGTGAGCCTCTAACTACCAGCTGTTGAACTCTGCTTTCATGCACAAGTTCTCCCTAGCCACCTGCTTTAATGCAAGACAGTGACACAGACCATTGATCATGTGTATGAACGATTCTAAACAGAACCCACCCTCGATCTAACCCTTCGATACCTATTAGAGGAGCAGGCCCACGATAGGATGTGACGTTAGAAGTCTGCTAACACACCATTTGATCTTTCTGGTGTAAGATTTATTTTTATTTTCAGGGTTGAAAAGTAGTATTTTGCAGCTTCTTATTTTTTAATCATAGAGTTGCTTAAGAAGCTATGGACCCAAGTGTTGGTGTAGGGTCAAGTGTTTAGAAATTGCCAAACCTGGCAGGGATCATAACTCTAGAAATGTATTTGTGGGTTCTCCTAACTATGGTTTTCCTCCAAATTCCTGACTCACAGTTTTAGTTGATAGGCAAAGCACCTCATAAGAAGCATATAAAAATCTCACGAAACTCCTAAGCAACTTCCTCTCTTTCTTTGTCTTTGCATATCATCTGTCTTCTATTCCTCTTTAGGCGCCACAGCTCTAAATCCTAGAGTCCCTCCCATGCCTCAGCTTCTGCAATTTAAAACTGGCTCATTTTGCTGGGGCTGTAGATCCATAGAAGAACTGATACAATGTATATGTGAGGCTGGATTTCAACTCCCAGCCTGAGGAAAAATAAATAAATAAATAAATAAAAGGAAGAAAGAAAGATTGCCTCATTTCTCTGTCCCTTTGGCTGTTGAACACAGCTTTCCTTAAAAAGAGGCATTACCAAAGAGCATCTGGGGATGTCAGCTAGACAGAACTCATGGTGACTGCAAAGGAGGGCAAACCCCATAGCTCAGTAGAGCATGGCCCATGGGATAGCCACAGGGGAGCTCTAAAATTCCCATCACCAGCATCCTGTGGCATCTTGGCCCATTCTAAGGCCCTTTTTCAGAAACCTGTTTGAAGATGAAAATAATGAGGACAGTGAGCAAGAATCATTGATAAACATAAACCCGATAATGGACCAATCACAAGGAGTCACTGTCAAGATCATCAGAAAAGAAACTTGATTCCAGTACAGGATCAGAATCGATTAAGTACTATTTTTGAGCATCATGGCATTTCCCGTAGTTTTAAGAAGCTGTGTTGGACAGAGGATCCCACTGGAGCTTGTAAAAGCCTGGGAGAGCTGTATAGAAATGACATTCTTAAGGAAGTTTTGAATAACAGGTGAGCATCAAGAAGGTAGGTACAAGGCAACAAATCTTGCAGGTAAGGCGTGAACAGGCATCAGCAGAGAATGGTCAGTGTCAGAGACTGATCTTTCTTGGCTAATTGCTCACCCCTTTAGGTCTCCTTTTCCTCCTTTATAAAACAGACATGTCATAGTCACTGCTTTGTAAAAATTTTAAGGATAACTGAAATAATGTTTTAAAAAGTCAACACACTATCTTGCCTGTTATATCATAAGCACTGTTACTAGTTAATATAGAGGCTAAGGAGTAGAGCAAAGCAAATATTAGGAAAAAGCTGGAAGTCAAGGTTACCTACAGCCAAGAGTTAAATAGGAGGAGTGGAGGGTTGGAAATTGAAGCCAGAGATGGTTCCTTTATGGATATGAATGTCAACATCATGAAAGTTTCTACTGTGTTTAAAAATGATAGTGACTACTGAGGGATTTCTAAACAATAATTAAGATGGCATTTTAGGAAGAATTGGGGAGCTGCAGACAGGATAGGCTGCAGAGACTAAATTTCTAAGGATCTGTATCAATCTACAACATTGACTCTAAGGAGGTTATAAAGAAAGACTTAGAGATCAAACAGAAAATAATGGAAGGAATTTGTTGAGTAAACAGTAGGCGCTGGGTATTGGCCCAAGTGCTTATTTAAACTCTAACAAACTGACCATGAAGTATGTTTGTTACTATTGCTATTTTCACCCTAGTCTTACATAGGAATATAGTTGGGGCCACAGTAACAGAAGTCCCAAAGCCAGTTAACAACATATCTAGGATTGAAATCTTGTAGGTTCCTGAGTTTGGCTATCAGAGAGATGATTCCTATTACAAGGGAATGAGAAGAGAGAGTTTCTTTATTTACACTGAATGTTCAATGCTGAATGTTGTGTCAAGAAGACAGAGGAGGATGTATTCCTAAAATGCAGGGAAGAGCCAGACTGGAGATATGAAAAGGAACGTCATGGATAGACTTCAATTGAGAGGTTGTAAAAGTAAATTGAATTTTACAGAAACTAATATAGAATGGAAATCATGATCCTAAAGTTGTTCTGAATATGGCAGATGGAAGGCAATTCAGAAAATACTGAGAAGCTATAGTGATTACCAGCACAGTGCAGAGCCCAGACATTCTGGTGAGAAGTATATGAATAAGGTTGTGAAGTACCTGAAGCAGGGATATATCTAGGGCCTGAGAAGAGATGTAGCATAAGAGGTAGTTAAAATAAAAATTATAATATTTGCAGGTGAATGGATAGAACCAGAAATAATCATTCAGAGTGAGATAACTATACCCAGGAAGACAAACTATACACATTGTCTCTTGTTTATGGATGTTAGTGTTGAGTCTTTAGTAATATGTGTCTTACTTGACACATATTACTCATAGAGTTCAGGAAATTAGTTAGATATTGGGGGGTTCTTTCCAGGATGGGATGTATAAGATGGGGGAGGAATAAATGGTTAAAAGGGAATAATGGAACAGGAAGGGTTAAACTGGGGTAGGTTATGAAAGGGCAGGATCTAAGAGAGAATATGGGAAATACTAAAGAAATTTCGAAAAAGTCATATGGAAATCTACTATTGTTGAAACTTCTTAAAATATACACACGTGAACACATATGAAAGGGGCTTAAAGGGACTTACCCTATAATAAGGTAAAAATCCCCTTACTAGGCACCAGAGGCTAACAAATCAAAAACCCATTTCCAGGAATGGAGCTGTTGACTAGTAAGGTCCTGTAGACACCCAAACATTATAGTCTATTGCCATTGCTCTGGGTTACCTTCCAGAACTTGATGACAAGATGCTATTGCTGAAGATACTGCATACTTGAGTCATAAAATATGGAGAATTCAAGCTTGTATTCACCTGGAGGCTTCATTCCCGCCTGGCTAGCTTCTCACAGTGCTGGAAGGTGATGTGCGTGCTATCAGAAGAGAAAAGTAGTGATCACCAGTCTTACCCAGCTGTGAGCCCTGTGTGCCACAGCGATGACTGGCCTGGTAAGAGAAGCCCACTGGCGCAGTAGTGGATCAAATATCATGAGAGTAAGCAAAAGCTTTCTGGTTGGATTTAAGGCCTGCTTCATAAGATGGAACTCATAACTGGCAATGTTATTGGGTCCAAGAAACTGGCTAGACAGGTCATGAGCCCTTAAGGAAAAACCTGCCACTATTATTCAGTTAAATGTACATGGTATTAAACCAGCTCCTAGTGACTCATCATTTTATACCTTCATTGGAGAAGCTTCTTTTTGCTGTAGGTGGCAATTGACACAGAGACCCACAACTGGTAAAGGTACAGAGAACAGGAGACAGAGGAATGCTCAGCCCTAAATGGGACATATCTGTCATAGCTCTTGTTCACAGTGTTCAGACATCATGTTGGAAGAAGGGACAGAAAGATTGTAAGAGCCTGAGGAGGATGGCTACAAGTAAATAGCATATTTTTTTTAGACTCAGCAGGGCACATATAAACTCACACTGGTTGTGACAGCATGCACAAGCCCTGCCAGGCCAGACCAAATGCCAGCAGGGAAATGGGAGGTTGGCACAAAGTCCCACCTTAGGTTGTGAGCTAATGGCAGCTAATCGCTTGTAGCAGAAGAATCAGATTTCTTTAAAGGTATGCATGTCCCCTGGTATGTCCACCATGCTCCATGGGAAGGCCATATATCCAAGAGCAAATGGGATTTCATGGGCTTTTGAAAAAAGAGGATAAAAAACTGAGTGGGTAGGAAAGGGAGATGGTTCTGGGCAGAGTTGGGGGAAGTGGTTAATATGATTAAACTACATTGTATAAACTTCTTAAAGAATTAATAAACACATACACAGACAGAATTAATAAACACATATCCAAAAAGTAAGAAACTCTCAGGGCTGTGCGTTCTTTTATATACATTCAAAGACTGTGCATCCAGCCAGGAAAGGTAGTACATTTTCAGTTTTCAATAGCTGTTTGGATGTTAAGACAGTCTTAACCATGCTTTAAAAGAATTAGGAATCAGAATACCAAGATGTCAGAAATTTCAGAAAATATGCTAGCAATCTGGTTTTCTTTAATTGATCTTATAAAAAAACTGTCACACTTAGAGATGAAAATCAACCCCTACTTATGGTCTCATAGTTTTCAAAAGTGAAAAAATCTGAGCACATCGGATTTCACTGATCCCTGCTTAGAGTTCTAAGAGTCTGAGATCTGGATGCTGGCAGTTCTTTGGCCTTTCTCAAAGCTCCAGGAGAGATACTGTTTCCAGGCCCATGGGGTGTTGCTGGCAAATTCATTTCTTGCCATTGGATGCCTGAAGTAGCCATGTTTCCTCTGTCTGCCACAGAGGGGTGGTGCTTGTCTTCTAGAGGCTACCCACAATCCTTGGCTCATGGTCCCTTTCTGAGTCAGAAGCAGTTGAACTCCTCTTACAATGAAAAGTCCCCTGGTCACGTGATGCTTCATCTTTCTAATCCATCTTCCGCTGCTCGCTGCTCTTGTTCTACAACAGGAGAATCCTGGGAGCCTGAGGCCTTTCGGGGGCAGCCTTATTCTTCTAGGATAATCCACAAAATGCTTATATTTCTAGGCTGCCTGGCTAGTAACCTGTTCTAGTTTGGTTTCTCTTGTGGTAAAATACCAAAAGCAACACGGGGAGGAAAGGGTTTGTGTGGTTTCTGACTCCAGGTTACAGTTTGCCATGGAGAGGAAGTCAGGGAAGGAACTCGAAGCGGCTAGTCACATCATACCCACAGCCAAGCACAGAGAGAAGCAAGCATGCCCAGGCTGCCTGCTTACTGCTGCTAATGCCCTCAGAGTTTTCTTCTCTTATACAGGTCAGGGTCCCGCCCACGACATGGTGTGCCCCACAGTGACCCTTCTCACCTCAATGAAGTCAAGACAAATACCCCACAGACATGCCCAGTCTAATCTAGATAATTCCTCCATTAGGCTCTTTTCTTCCTCACTTTTGGTTTTGGTGAATTGACGTTTAGAAGGAACCATCACACAACCCTAATTCATAACTTCAAAAACCTGTCACATTAACACTAGAAGATTAGTATTTGATTTTCCTTTTTTTTTTGAGACAGGGTTTCTCTTTGTAACAGCCCTGGCTTTCCTGGAACTCACTTTGTAGACCAAGCTGGCCTTGAACTCACAGAGATCCACCTGCCTTTGTCCCTCGAGTGCTGGGATTGAAGGTGTGTGCCACCATGCCTGGCCTTTTTTTAAAAAAATAATTAATTAATTTATTTTACATCCTGATCGAAGCATCCCCTCCTTCTCCTCCTCCCACTCCCTCCTCCCTGCTCCTCCTCAACCCATCCCTTCTCAGTATTCACCCAGAAAGTGGCAGGCCTCCCATGGGCATCAGCAAAGCATGGCATATCATAAGACCAGCACCTCCCCCTGCATTCAGGCTGGGCAAGGCAATCCAGCATGAAGAATAGGCTCCCAAGAGCCAGCTAAAGCACTACGTAACAGCTTAAGGATATCATCCACCTCAGCAATAGTCCGGCCCTTTGTGTGTTTAACTTTTCAAAGTATTTTTAAACTGAAGAATAGACTGAGAAGGAGGTGTAGATGAGGAAAACATTTGGCCTTTGAATGTGGTTTCCACTGAGCAGTTAGGTGGGATCTAGGTTTCTGCTGAGGTGAGAACGAGTGGGCGTATTAGAAATTTAGTTTGTAGATCATTTACTGGAAAAACAGCACAAGGAAATAAAGGTGAGAAAAATGAGGCGATGGCAGAAAGAAGCAAAATTGGAAGAGAGGGAGTGAAATACCAGGGGCCATCAAACATACGAGCAGACAACAAGGCAGTTAGCTAGAGAAAAAAACACTTTAAGAAGACCCTCTTTCATGGGCTCAATTACGCTATGTTTTAAAATTGCATTCAGTTATTCAGGCTATCCAATTTGCTAGTCACATCATCATTGCACCTAAAACTGGGCAGAAACTTGATAACGTCTCATAGATAATGTCTGTGAATGCATTTCCTAAAAATGACTAAAATATGAGAACTGAAATCTTCAGGGCTGCGGGTTCCATGTGTACACATGAGGCCGCACAGGTGTGCAAACCTGGATCTGAATACGTGTTAGCAGCACTTTCACTTGTAATGCCCACTTCATCTTTATTTCATGCTGTCTCTATTATCATTGGTTTCGGCTTTTCAGAACCTGCTGGTTACTTCCTTGCTGCTGGGGAATGGCTCAGGAGTTTATCTTGTATTTTTTTTTCTTTCTTTCTTCTGTTCCGGGTTGATTTTCTCTTTGCCTGCTGGGGGCTCACTGCGTTGTTTTTTTTTGCTCACAGGGAAAAGTGAGTCTGGTTCTCGGAGCACCTGCAAGCGCTCCTTACCACCACGAAGCACAGTTAGAGGAAACCGAGCAACAAGGCGGTACTTCCTCATCCTTTGTGGTCTCACTGGAGCATGGGCCCAGACAGAAGTACTATTCCAGTGACTAGCACTCAAGTCTCTTCTTCTGGTGTGAAAAGTCAACCAAACTGCACAGTTTCGAGTTAGCAAGGACTTCCTCACCAAATCCTCAACTTCTAACACACAATGCTTTCAGGGGGCATTGTTTGTAGAACACAGTTGTTTGTGTTTGTTTGTTTTCTTTTAGTGTACCTCTCCTTCAGATAATATTGATTTTAGAATTGAGTATTTTGGGCTTTCATGGGAAATAGAGAGTACCATTCCATATGCATCACACCGAGGGAGAATTTTGACAAGCTAAAAATAGAAGCATATGGTATAAGCATGTTATGTGTGTGGGAGTAGTGTGTCAGCTTAGTGTGTAAGTCTGTCAGTTGTGTGTGATGACTTTTTTGTAATGCATTCATTGCGTTAAAATAATTTATAGTAACCCATCCAGTTACATTCAGATATGTATCCCATTATAAGGGTATTTATTCATATTATCATCTGAATAGAATTCAGCAGGTGAAAATTCTGAGTCAGGGCCAGATGGGATAGCACATCGGGAAGGTAAGGAACTTGTTCCTTATCCTGTTTTAGAATCTAATAGCAATCAGAGAAAGGATTACATGTCTTCAGTCATGTACTTCCTCACTGGCCACAGACTTCTATCTTAGAAATAACATTGTAGTTTTACACATTTCACCATAAATCTCTTATTGTTAAAAACTGTGATTTTTAGAGTTTATTCATGATTAACCTCACAGTTTTTGAAGCCTTATTATAAAGAGTAGGGGCTGACATTCTGTGGAGACCAACTGTTTTAAGGAGTCATGTGTGTTTAAGTGTGTCCAGCATTAGTCTGCTCTGTTATTGAAAAGGAGAGCACTGTAAGGGTCAACCATTCACTATTATGGAAAGAAGAATCCAAATCACACCCGTTTGCCTCCATCCTGAGATGCCAGGGCACAGCAGCAATGAAATGATGACAACCTCAGAAACACCACGGCTGACACGGTATTCTTATACCTCTGGCTCTATCCTGAAGGAGCTGTGACGCCAACTCTTTGCTTAGAGCACAGTGTTCTTTTCCCACTACGTTTTATTCCAAAGACAGCACAGTTTTTCTTCTATGGCCTATAATCCTTTAAAAATAGTTATTTGCTGAAAACATGTATTCTGTATATTTATCAACCCCTCCCCCTCCCCCTTTCTTCATCTTGGAGAAGAACCTGGAAATCCCTCCAAGTTAGATGCTTTCTTTATTTTTCATAATGTTTTTATTTATTCTTTGAACATTTCATCCAATGTATTTTGGTCATTTTTTACCTACCTCCCCCAACTCCTCCCAGATCCTCTCCCACCTCCCTACCCACTCAACCAACAAATATTCATTTGTCCCTGTCCCTGTCCCTGTCCCTCTCTCTCTCCCTCACTGTTAAAAGTCTATCTAACTTCAGGAGACACAGGCTTTGGAAGTGACTTCATGCTTTCCTTATTTATTGTAAATGTACTTTAATTTATGTGACAACTACTTTTAGTGTTTGTTTTCAATTTGATATTCACTGTGAGCCAGAGCCAATGAAGCTGGTAACAAAATACTGTATTTCCTGCAGGCCGCCATGTTCACATATAAGACAGATATCAAAAAGCAGAGAATCAGTCATGAGCTTTGAACATTTCTTGTTTTTTTTTTTTTCATACTAGTGTGGTAAACGTATGCTCACAATGCCTTACAGAGATAATATGTAGGGTGTGATTAGGTAAGAACTCCACAGACTCTGCCTTTACCCAAGATGAGCTTTTCCAATTTACATCCAATATCCCATTCTTATGCCCAGACAGGTATATATGGATCCTTTATTTCCGTTGATTATATTGTTATGACACTTCTAATTTCTTTATTTTTAAATAGGACACTGAAAAAAAGATACACTTCTTATAATTCATATTTGTTTGAAATCCTGCATATGAGTGGACTAGATAATTTAGTTTCCTGAAGTCAGATTAGGTTGATTCATTTATCTGAGCAGATAATTTATTTTCAAAAAGGAGTAAAAGTGTCATAGCATGCATGGATGAGAACAAATGCCAGCAGCCAGCTTGACAATATGATCCTACATATATCCCATCTTATGGAAATGAAGCTTCTGCTCACCTTGGGAGGAGATTATAAGTTTAAAATGGGGCAGAGGTCATTTTATAATCACCCAACAGGTTCCTTGATATATTCTGAGTTTTTGAATGTTTGTGGATACATGAAATTTTATAAGCTTTACATCTCATCCTTCCAAGAACCTTTGAAAAACAAATTAAGTTGTTAATTTATAAATTTATATTTTATACAGTGTATTTTATTTACTTTTTTGAGTTGTTAGTCTACTTCCCCCATTGGTATATATTTATTGCATGTAATAGTGTGTTATATAAGATTATATAAGAATAAAATGCGTTTGAACCTTGGGGAGAAAAAGTCTATCTAGTTCTCTGTGTGTAGGTTGACTACTGCTGTGGGTAAGGCCTGCTCGGGAATGTCGTTGATATACCAGGTGTCATTCCATTGAAGAAAACTGACTCTCTTTCTCCCAGCAGATGAAGTAGCTCCTTAGCTAGGAGAGGAACTTCATGCCCACTCCCCCTCCTCCATGCTAGGATTTTGTCTGCATTGAGCTTGCATACATCTTGTGCATACTGTCACTGTCATTATAAGTTCATATGTCCACCTGCCCTGGTATGTCTGGAAAATAGTTTCCTTAAAGCCATCCACCACCTCTGGGTTTTCTGATCTAGATACTTGAGTCTTGAAGTGAGGAATGCGATGTAGACATTACATTTAAAGTTGCACACTCTGATGTCTCTTATTATCTGCAGGTTGAACAAATGTGGGTGTCTGGGTTAACTGCCTTCTGCCACAGAGGTAGCTTCTCTGATGGGGGTTGAGCAATGTATTGTCTGCAAACGCTTTGCCTTTTGCATCATAGTATCATCTCTCTATCTTTTGAAGAAGAACTGAAAGACATTCTTGGTTGGAGCAGATGATTTCTTGCATAGATGGTCAGGTGAAAACATACAGCTATACTGGGCTAAGGAACTCTGAATTAAAGCTATTGCTTTTTACTAGTCAGAGACTGCTGGACACTGGGATTTTCCACAGAGACAGGGGTATCTCTCTGCTTAGTGGCTTGGACCCCACTCCAGCATTCTACTGCTGGCAAAGCTCACTACAGACCAGAGTCCTTTCCCTTTAAAACAAAATGAGCACCTAAAATTGGCATCCCATGACCATACCCACTGATAACTTTCAACATGAATGTCGCCCACTCTTTAAATAATGACTCTAGAAATCACACTGTGCACAATGAGGAGACCAAGTCTCAGCAGAAATTTGGGTTCATTTATAGGATATCACCATTATATCCATTTTATTCTCTGATGATCTTTGGGGAAGGGTATGTTTTGATAAATCAGGGGCAGGGGCTGGGGAGGTGGCCCAAACAGTGTTCGCCATTCAGGCTAAAAGACCTGAGTTCAGACCTCCAGTATCCACTTACAAAAGTTCAGCACGGCAGAATTCATGTGTAATCCCAGTGCCAGGGAGGTGAAAGAGGACTCCTGGGGCTCACTGGCTACCAGTTTAGCTGAATCAGTGAGCTCGAGATTCAGGGAGAGAGACTCTGTCTCGAAATGTAACTTGGAAAGCAATTGAGGAAGGCAAGAGTTGACCTCTGGTCTCCATAACTGCACACACACACACACACACACACACACACACACACACAACCATAGTCCCCCTACACATGTGGATATGCACACTCGTACACCCCCACACTCTCTCACACACAAAGACAAGAAATCAGAGCCAATAATACACTCTTATCCATCTGACTTGGCTTACCTACATAATTCTTCATGGGAAATAAATGAGTAATAATAATAATTCCAAACTCTGATCATGCATACAACTAGCTACTCATCAAGAACTCAGCTTAGGTACAATCCCTGCAAATGTGTCCATTGCTCAAACCGCTTCTTCAGTGTTACCATATCACACATTGAGGTCTCTATGAGGAGGCAGCAAAGCTAAAATAGTTCTTTGATTTAAAGCATTAATGTCTTGGATTATGGATTGGTATCATCACACACCTCTGCTTTCCAACCAAAAACTCTTCCTTGTTTGTAAAACATTAATTGTCTTAACTGTGCACTCTGCAGTAAGTTCTTGACCTTTTGACCTTTTGATGTAGCATAGCTTAAGACCTCCAATTAAAGGACGACTCCTGCACTGTGCTTCGCTCCTTACCAGGTAAATAAGAATGAAAATGGTAAGAATATGAGGATTGCAGAGCTCTCTTCTGGACATCAAGCCTATTCAATCTGGTTTGTGGAGATGGAGAAAATTGGAAGAAGTTTGGATTCCTATTTCCCAGTACAACCTACCAGTACCAAAGACAAGATGAGAACAAACATGTCCTGCAGCCTGTGTAGGAGATGGTGAGACGCACTAATACATAAATATACAAGGAGATAGCAATTCGGTTACACTTGGGGCAAACGTGCCAGAGAATTTGAAAACAAGGAAAAGCACCATGTCGGTCCAAATGCAAGAACACTTCATACAGACACTGTAACCTGAGTTAGGGCCTAGGCAATAAAGGGTAAAACAGTAGCCTTAAAGTCACTATTGTAATGTGAGCCAAAGAAAATTCTCCAGTATGTGTTCAAACAACACAGAAAGATGGTGAAATAGTGGATTCCAACATCGAGTTCAGTAATCTTATGTAGGCCCAGTCATCTGCTGTTAGACTGAGCATCTAGGTAATGTTTATTACAGATACTGCACAAACCACACCTTGAGACACAGTGACCAGGAGAGTAGTTCACACAACAGTGTTTTAGGCAGAGAATCATCCAGTAGTATTCCTGTGGGGACCACCTCCCTGTACAAATGATTTATTTATGCTAGACTGAGATCTCACTGTACAAGCAAATGTTTCCTTTCTCTAGTGCATGGTCAGTCAGGGCAATTAACTAATCAGTTGGATTATGCTGAACATGGAGGTAAATGAGGAGAAATCCCTGGAGTGAAGTCAGTCATCAAAAGCTGCGCTTCAGACCTACTTCCAACTTCTTTGGTCTGCCCCACCCACCTTTGATTTTACTTCATCTCCTTTTCACAGGCTATTCCTCTGCTTATTAATAAAGGTGGCCATGCTTGCCAGGTCTCCCTAAGTTATTATCTAAATCACATTTTCTAAAACTGAACTACTGACATTTGGACATTTTGGACCACTTCATTCTTTGTCAAGGGGAATCCTGTGGGATGTTTAGGGACACATCTTACTGGATAATTCCCATGAGATGTCATTTGCAACCTTCCCTTCTTGCTGACCATGCAATTCTGTTCCACTGTGACAGTCAACCATCTCCAGACATTGCTATGTCTCCCTAGGAAGAGAGGCAGCCTATGTTTGCCCCATCCCAGGATCCAGACACAGTGTTTCTCTGATGGCAGCTTTCAGGCTAGTGATCTGGATGACGGTGGGTGTGCCTCTGTAGATCAAACTGAGTTAGTGCCTCTTAAACACTGAACTGACCCACTTGAAAGAACCTCTGGCTTACTGGTACCCACTCCTTCTTATCCACAGCACCTCAAACTCCCACTCTCTGAGACGCTGAGCTTATGTTTTTGTTTGAGGGGCTATGTATGCCTCTAGTCTTACTGGGGAAAGATTGGAAGACAGTATAGCTTTCAATATTCGATGAGATCTAGCTAGACACCTGGGTGAGTTGGAGATGAGGGTACCCACATGAAGGATAAAGATGGGAGCATGGTGTTTGCCACTGTGAGATTACAACGATCACAAGTCAGCCAGGTCATGTTGGGTTCCCGGTTTCGCTTGCCAGAGGACTCTGGATAAGTCACCCTCTAACATGCAGAGAGGCATGATACCTACTTCACTAGATGTTGGAGGCTTGATAAGTGAGTATGTGTAGAACACTTAGCGTAGTGCCTGGGATTTAAGAATATGCTCAATGAATGGTAGCTGCAAGTCTGTCTATGAGAAAATCCTTTTGAGGAGGTGGTCTAAAGCTGCACACCTATGGCCTGTGTTTGGGATGGAGTACAAGAAGGTCCTAGATTGTGGTGATATTGCGTTCCCCAATATATTGTGCACCCTGATAAAGTTATCTGGGATCAGAGAACAGAACAGCCACTAGATAGAGAGGCCAGAAAATGGTGGCATACACATCTTTAATCCTAGCATTCTGAAGGCAGAGATCCATCTGGATCTCTGTGAGTTCAAAGCCACACTGGAAACAGCCAGGCATGGTGACACACATGCCTTTAATCCTAGGAAGTGATGGCAGCAAGCAGAAAGGTATATTAAGGTGTGAGGACCAGGAACTAGGGCCTGGTTAAGCATTTAGGCTTCTAGCAACAGTTCAGCTGAGATCCATTCGGATGAGGACTCAGAGGCTTCCAGTTTGAGGAAATGAGATCAGCTGAGGAATTAGCGAGGTGAGTGAGGTTAGCTGTGGCTGGTTCTGTTTCTCTGATCTTTCAGCTTTCACCCCAATACCTGGCTCTGGGTTTGTTTTTATTAATAAGACATTTTAAGACTTGTGCTACACTAGATATTTGCATCCTGACCATTAGAAGAAAGGGGAGGTATGGACACCAAAAGGGCATCAAGGACACCTGCACGTGGCCATGACAGGAACAGGCGAATGTGAAATTAGTGGCAAGAGACCTACTTGGTATGGATGCAAATAATGCGATGAAGTAGCCTTTCTACTCCTGTGTACTCACACCCTCCACAGCTGACTTCTTTTCGTTCATTGCCTCTTGCAACACTGGTCATTCCATTTTTAAATCCCCATGGTGCATCATTACAAAAGGTTCCAATTATCCCATTTCTGTCATCTCCCTTCACCCCACACAAAAGGCTCAAATAGCAAGGAAGTTAAGAAAGCCATGCGTTAACCAATATCATATGCTGTTTTATCTTTTCATGGTTATTTTCCTGCCTAAACAAGGTCTGTGAATTCCCAGAGCAATAAACAGTATGGTCTTTATGTCTCAACTGTGCTGGGCTGTCTACTGGCATGTGGTAAGGACCAACATTATAATTATCAATTTGATGTTGTGAGCAGGACAAAGGGGGAAGGAAGGGGGCATTGCACTCTCATTTTCTGTCTTCCTCTAAGCTCTTTCCATAGTTTTCCAAGGACATGGAAAGGTATTAAAGTACACTGACAAAGGGACATTTAATCTGCTCACTCTACTGCAAGAGTGTTATAGATTGGGAAGGAGATCACGTACCTAGATTGCATCAACAGCTCATTGGCCCGATTTTAAGTTGGTATCCCTCTTGATTTAATAGCCATTGAGGAGTGTATATCCAGAAACCAGGTTTGAATTTGTGTTCACGCATGTGTTTCAGCAGCCAGAGCTATGGAGTGGAGACTGCCTTTGATAGCTACTTCTTTTGTTCTTTGTCTTTCTTTTCTTTTCTTTCTTTTTTTTTGGGGGGGTGGGGGCATGGACAAAGTGAACCAGTGAGTTACACTGGAAGGTAGGCATGGGTCCAGTCTATTCACTTCTGTACTGGGCAACCTTGGGCAAAAGAGTAGTCTCCATGGATGTCTTTGTCCTAAAGCCCTTTTCATCCTTGATAGTCTACATTTTTGTGTTTTTAAGTAATACAGCTTGTGTCATCTGTTTTCAAGTAAATTAATGCCCAGAAAAATAAAAGCCTTAATTTATTCTCAGGTTTAGTTTCATAATTGGAAAACAAAGACAATTTCCAATCAGAAGCCCTTGCTGTACATATTCCATCCCTGTGGTGTGGCCTCAAAGATGTTCCCTTTGTCCCCTAGAGCTCATTCAGAAATAAGCAGGTGTATCTTCTGACACGACATGGCCTTTGATAAGGTTTGTAAACACAACATTGAAAAGGATATTAACCCTATTTTCGCACTCAATTAAGTTTCTCATATTATCTTGGTGAAATCTGAATATATAGGGTTCTTGAAACACACACACACACACACACACACACACACACACACACACACACACACACACACTATTCTTACATTCAACTTGAATGAGGCTGAAGAATTGAAGCCGACACGGACAAACCGGGACTTTGGAAAGGTGCTTGATGCTCAGTGCTACCTGACTCTGCCGTTTGGATCAACTTGTGGTAGCCAATCACTACTAAAGCTTACTGCAGAGCCTCAAGTCTACAGGACACAATGGGGTTAAGGCAGTGGGGAGAGTCACTCTCTGCCTCCCACTGTGACCACTGGGCATTGATTTTTCCCACAGGTAACATCTCAGTCCCCACTTATCCCACCGGACTGTCACTTCTATAAGTTTACGGCCCAACAGAAATGACATGAAAACAAAAATACACAGACATAACTTATGGCAAAGCAATGTTTCCTGCACACTTTTTTCATCACTGTTTCTGGGGTTCTATTCCTCTTTGGGCTTCCGGGGACCTGCCCCTGAACTTTAGCTGCAATCTGAGGGCCTACCCATACTTCCTGGTTCATTATTACTCTTACATTAGATAAAGTAGGTTTTTTTTTTTTTGCAAGCAGTATTAACTGTTTGCAATCATTTGCTTACTCCATGAATGAGCACAGATACTATACTAAGTATTTAGGATAATCAGAAAGACAAAGTTCTTTACCCACACTGAGCATAAAGGAGATAGTTGTAGAAGTTGCTATGGTGTGAAATTTGCATTACAAAACAGTAAAAAGTCAACCACAAAAAGATGCCTTAGTATTTTCTTTCAAATGTTGATAACATTATCATCCAAATCTTCTTTTATGTGGGTTTGCCGTGTGCATGTCATTACCTCCAACCTAGAAGATAAAGCTGGGGACTTGATACTCGCATTAAGTTTCCTCCTCTCCTTTGCATAACCTTCATGAAATCTTAATGATGTAATATTTTTTTTTGTTTTAACCACCCCTCTCATTGTAGCAATTTTCTTTTAGAAAGAAGAGCTTCAGTATGCCATTCCCAGTTCAGAAGCTGTAAGCAGCATCCCATCTTGTCAGAATCTTTGTGTTTTCTTACTGTTTCTAGAGTTCCCTAATGTCTTAAGATTGAGGAGATTCACAAAGTCAACGAGGGAAACTTGAGCCTGAGCATAACTAAACAGGCCTCCTTGGGGCAGAGTTCCCCAGAGTTGTGCATTTCCAACACACGAACAAAATTCCTGGGAGTATGCAGTATGTGATGTTTCCCACACTTATTTTTTTTGCACATTTCACCATTATAATATTCCTGCTGTACTCTCTACATTGCCCAGGCTGGCCATAAACTCACAACAATCTTCCTGACTCAAGTTTCTGAGGGCTGGTGTTCTAGGCGCCAATATGCCCATCTTTAGAACATTTGTTCTATGTCACACAGTTTAGAAAACTGGGTTTGCAGCTGAAACAGAGCAAATAACTGAGTTATATAGAATTTTAAATATCTTTGTAAAAGAAGGGGACAGGAGCACCTTGATTGCAGGAGTTTAGTAAAGACATGGGATACACGTTTTAAGGATCCTGAAGCAAAGGGACTCTTGTTATCAACATGGTGGCTGGGAGATAGACTTTAGGGTAAGATCAGAGCACCTTTTTAGTACTGACTTGTTCCTTTCTGAGAACCAGCTAAGGTACCCATCTCTCCTAGAGTCACTTTCCATGGTAATATGACCAAGATACTTGTGTACGTCAGTTAGAGAAATATATCTTTAAATAAATACATAAAGTGATTTTTTTTTGAACTAGGCAAAAGGCAGTATCTGTTGAGGTAAGTGGCTTTGGGTTTGTTGGGTCTCTGAAATCTCTGCTTTCATGGGATGAAGCATGGGCAGATTTTCATGGTTGTTTAGTAAGTACGGAGTAAGCACTGCTGTCAGCAAGGAAAATCATTAATGGCTCAGTTTAGTCACAAATGTTGGTCATCTGAGTCTACTCTCTCTACTGTGCTCTGAAGAAGCAGCTGAGGTTTCTTCTCATTTTTAAACAGATTTCTGAGAGTATCTGATGCTTTTGGTGCTATACTATGACTCTTTGTTGGCCTTTTGCTGATGAGTTGAAATTGTCAGCTGTAACGTATGACATTCCCCTTTGATGGTTTAATGGTTTGACTTGTTATTTATTCACTTACAGTCGCAGAAATCCTTTTGCATTAGAAGCCGGAGCACGTTTTTGGAAATTAAAATCTAATCCTTAGCCTTATATTTACACATCAAAAATAATTTTCCGCAGACACCAGCCAAAGGAATTGTAGTGTCTTTCAGGAGGTTAACTGTTTCCTTGAGCTTGGATCACTCAGTGACAGTGAAACTCTAATACGACTACATATGAGAATGACAATCAGGCAGCCTGTCACTCAGCTCTGTCCCACAGCTGTGTGCTTCTCCCCACATTTGCAGATGTGTGAGTTTGTTACTGACATTTAAACATCAAGAGACTGTTTTGACTCGTAACAGGTCTGGTGACGAGGTTCTCTTGCATTCACTGTCTGACCACGATGATCTCTCCTTTGTGTCAGGAAAGCTAGTGTTGAAGTTGTGTAGCGGCCAGGAACCCCGTTTACTTCTGGGGCAATGTAAAGCTGTGCAATTTAGTAATGAGGAGGTCAGAAAGGTATTCACATGCAGACTGTTTATGATGTTGAGGGTTGAGTCAAACATTGATATTACAGGTTTATCATAGACTAAAACACTATGTCATAAAGGGTTTTTTTTTAGCATTCTTAAAAAAGAAACTTGAATTGTGCTAATCTTATGTAGAAAATGTCAGAAATACTATTCATAATTATGCATTTTTCTTCTCGTAAGGTCACTTATGAGATGCACATAAACTCTACTTCAACCATGAGTTTTATATACAAAAACAAAGAACAGAAGCCAGCTTTTCTAAGGGCCAAGAGACATGCTACTTTTAGAAATTAGGATGCATTATTAATAGACCACTGTGGCGTCCAGTGAGTGCAATTACTTACTATCTATGGCAGAATTGAACTAATTGATTAACATCACCCCACTACAATGCAGTGGGGACAACAGACAGTCAGACGCCTTCAGATATTTGACCAACATTTCCCAATGCTTAGCCTGGGCATCGTCATCTACCGTCTGAGCTCTTCTTCCCTCCAAACTGTTGTCAAACCTATTTCTGAAGGCCTCATATTTCTCTGATATATACTATGAAAGCAACTTAAACATATAGATGGATGGTACCTCCTTGGAGTCATGGCCCCCTTAGTCTATTACTCATTAAAAGATGTAATCTTACTTGACAACATGCTTCTCCAAATACATTAAATAAATGCCACTTTCCTTATTGACTGCTAATTGATCTAAGACTGCGTGTTTAACGGAACTATAAATTCTTGAGTGTAATTCTTAAGGCAAAAAAACAACCAAACAAAAATGAAAAAAAAAAGGAAGAAATGATACCATAACAATATGGCTGCCTGCCCAAGACCCCGACAGTGCCAACACCAGTAGACATGCTAATGTGGAGTGGGAAAGTGCAACAGGGTCCCACCCCTAGACAAAGAAGTATAGGCAACTAATGACTATGGAAAGAGGGAGAATGAATCTTCCTTAGGGACAGACGCCTAATACAAAGAGGTCGATCATGAAATCATATACATACAAGCAACACTAGATAGATTCAGAAGACTGCATTTATATACTTACGCACATATATGTCACAACAATAATCACAGAAAAAAATCATGGATTTGAGCAATATTAAGGGGGTTGGACGGAGAAAAGGGAAGAGGGAAATATTATAATTGTGTTTTAATTAAAAATAAATAAATAAACATGCCAAAAATGAGAAATGGAAATAAAACTGGGAGGTCTGTTTTATGTTTCACTTCTATTTTCTAGGAATCATCCTTTTCCCCATTTTTTTCTTTTATTGAAAATAGAGTCTTTGCTCACATAATACACATTGATTATGGCTTCCCCTCTACTCCTCATAGTTACTCCCACCTCCTCTCTCCTCTGGGTCCACTCCCTTTCTGTCTATCATTAGAAAAGAAGGCTGGATAAAGCACAGGGACAAATAGCCAAACAAATGGAAACACATGAACTATGAACCAATGGCTGAGGGGTCACCAACTGGATCAGGCCCTCTGAATGGGTGAGACAGTTGACTGGCTTGATCTGTTTGGGAGGCATCCAGGCAGTGGGACCAGGTCCTGTGCTCATTGCATGAGTTGGCTGTTTGAAACCTGGGGCCTATGCAGGATCGCTTGGCTCGGCCTGGGAGGAGGGGACTGGACCTACCTGGACTGAGTCTACCAGGTTGATCTTTGCCCTGGAGGAGGTGGGAATGGGGGGTGGGCTGGGGGGAAGGTGAGGGGGGCGGGAGGGGGGAGAACAAGGGAATCCGTGGCTGATATGTAGAACTGAATTGTATTGCAAAATAAAAAATAAAAAAATTAAATAAAAAAAAGAAAAGAATAGGCTTCTAAGAGCCTAAACAAACCCAACAAAATAAAACATAATAAGATGAAGCAAAAACTGTTATATTGAAGTTGGAAATAATAATACAACAGAAGAAAAGAGTCCCAAGAGCAGAGACAAGAGTCAGAGACCCATCATATCTTTTTCAGTGGTTTTCCTTTTTGTAATTTATTTATTTATTTTTTGCATTTAAGTGCTTTGTCTGTACATATTTCTGTATAAGCCTGGCCAAAAGAAGGTGTCAGATCCCCCGGAACTGGAGTTACAGATGGGTGTGAGCTACCATTTGTGTGCTGGGAATTGTATGCTTCTGATCCTCTGGAAGACAAGCCATTTCTGTTAACTGCTGAGCCATCTCTGAAACCCCCTGCTCTCATAACTTAATAAGCAATGAAAAGGGGGAAACACGAGACTTTATGCTATCTGATTTTCCTATGCTTTTGCAACTTCTGTTTTCTGATACTTACTATGTATTTTAGGAACATGTCTCAGTGAAATCACAGCTGAATTCTAAATAGAGAATGTGAATCTAAGATTTTGAAGTGTGGAGAGTCACCCAACTACTGACAAAATAAAACAATATGAATTAGGGCCATGATTTTGTGCACACAAGGCAGCATTTGCTCAGAAATCAAGCAGGTGAAAAAAATGTCAAGGAGAAAGGTACTGAAAACAATTCGTTTAGCATTTTTACGGATCAAAATAAGTCACATGCAATGTTTTAAAGAGAGCATAAGAATAAGAAACTAGGGGTTGGGGATTTAGCTCAGTGGTAGAGCACTCGCCTAGCAAGCATAAGGCCCTGGGTTCGGTCCTCAGCCCTGAAAAAAAAAAGAATAAGAAAATAATCTCTAGGAAATCTAAGTAGTTTAAGCCTTTGAATTGTAAAGCCACACAAAAAATATTAATCTCAACACAAAACAAATCACGTCAGGGCAGGCACTGGAACTGGCTAAGTCAAATAACAGATGACTCTTTCTGTGTACATATGACTCCACCTAATAGTATCACCAGGACAATGAATGAAACATTACAGTGGATCTTTACTCCATACATGGCCACATGTGTTATGTCTTGTAATTTGTCTTTGTCTTAATGGTGCAAAATGAGGCATTTGATGATGACATTTTATTTCCCCCCCCTTTTTTTCCCCCAAATCATTACTCCAAAATATCTATTGGTTCATATGCACACAGTTCAAAACAACCATCTCCAACTCCTATAACAGCAGTCAGCTGTTATGTACAGATCTGACATTTCTCACTTAGCTTTCTGAACCAAATGAAAGAAAGGGATTCATACAATCTCAACTCAAAACTCAACAATCTCCAATGACACACGCAACAATGGAACTAAAGGCAGCAAGCCGTCACCATGAAAAAACTGATACATTAAAGGAGAAAAAAGAGGGAGAACAGTATGAATGGAAATGCCACACTGCTTTAGAGTGAAACTAGCGCACATTTCTTTGAAGGCGAGCCTTGGGACAGAATCATTGAATAACTGCAGACCCAGACCGACCCTATGGTGTCACATGTAAGTGTGCCGCCTCCCTGCTCAGTGAGTCTCCTTGTCCCCAAGCTCCACCTTTGCCTCATTTCTCACATTTGTTTCCAGTTGGAGACCATCATTTGGTTCACTGGTGTGCTGGCTGTTCTTATGTCAACTTCACACACAAACCAGTTATCTGAAAGGAGGGACCCTTAATTGAGAAAATGTCTCCATAAGATTCAGCTGTAAGGCATTTTCTTAACTAGTGATTAATGCAGGGGAGGAGCAGCCCATTGTGGGTGGTGCCATCCCTGGGCTGGTGATGCTGGGTTCTATAACAAAGCAGGCTGAGCAAGCCATGGGGAGCAAGTTGATAAGCAGCACCCCTCCATGGCCTCTGCATCAGCTCCTGCCTCCAGGTTCCTTCCCCACTTGAGTTGCTGTCCTGACTTCCTTTGGTGATGAACAGTGATATGGGAGTGTAAGCCAAACAAAATCTTTCCTCCCCAATTTGCTTTTTGGTCATAGTGTTTTGTCACAGCAATGGAAACCCTAACTAAGGCAATTGCCATTTTCACTGAATTATTTTTGAGATAACTTGTTTACTTATTGAGTCTCTAACTCAACATTCTAACTAGTTATGCTAAAATGCCTCCCTAGAACCACCCCCAAACAACACCTAGATTGCTGCTACCTCTAGAGGTCATTATCTTAATTTCTATAGTGCTGGAGGGCAGTGGATATTCACATTTTGTGAGCATAATGAAGTACAGTCCCTGGGGCAACCTAGACAGTGTTGAGGGAGTCTTTTCACTCTGGACATCTCTATCAGCACTAGCACTATGAAAAGTCATTTTTATGCCTCAATTCAGGACACAGAGGTTCAGAGAACTCAGAGACTTACCCTAGAGTCTCACATTTCATAAACAGCAAACAAGTTGGCCGTGTCATTAGACCATCTGGTTTCTGTCACACAACTTTGAGGTTCAGAGTTCTATAAGGCCACAGAGATACATGCCTGTTCTCCAAGAAGAGATCTGTAAGCAGTTAATGTGAGGAATGACAAAAAAGTATTTTACCTTCTAAGCCCTTCATCATCTCTGTCATGGTCCTCATGGGTCCCCACAGTTGTCTTCTGGAACTTAGATGCCCCTGTTCTTTTCACTGTTTAACTCTATAGATTAACTTGAATGCATTTCCTTTTATTTAGTCCTTGAGAAATAGTCAACAGACTCACTTGGAGCAGGAGTCCCTTGTGTACAGAAAGGCAGAATTGACTTTCATTCCCCTACAGTGGATTTATTCTTAAGATGATCAGAAATTGGCTAATTTTTCCTCGCTACTGAAATTATTATTACTATGGCACTCTTCAGCTTGCATTTACGTTGTTCAACTTGAAACTATTTACAGACTCTGAAACTATAGCCCTCTGCCTCTGAGCTAAAGGGCAGGGACACATACATTAATGAGAACATGACTCTCTTGGTTTCCAGAACTGATCAAATATACTTATTCTGGCACCAGTTGTTATAAAAACCATTGCCATACCAATTCATCTCCTCATCCTTGATCTTCCCTTTCTAGCAAGGCAACTGGAATCTATTATCTTAAATTCTTAACATTTTGTTATTATATACAAGTTTCATTGGAAGTTTTTGTGAACTTAAAGAGGAGCCTCAGGCATCTTGCAGGCACCGTGATAAAGAATGGCACACTTTTGTGTTTATTGGTATGCAAGGCATAGCTTACACAGAGTTCTGTAGTATATCAGTGTTGCTGCAAGAACTGCTCTGAGTTCAAAAGTCAATGAAATCCCCCAGAGAGGCATGGCTTTGGACAGGATCACTATTTGTTGTGCCTACACTGTCCAATACAGCAACAAGAAATCCAGGCCTGAGACAATAGAGATTCGGAATGCAAGAGCAGACAATGGATATGGCCAGCTTAGAAGTGAGTAGGAGATAGAAATGTAAAAATAGTGGATACGGACAGGCTGTAGGAGAGAAGGATTTCAGTGAAAAGAGAGGATTGAGTAAGATACACTGTAGCTGGAAAGAAAGTGTAGGGCTGGCTTGGCTGCCAGCAACATGGTAAGTGGCAGGTACTTGCTAATCAATGGCTGCACAGGATGCTTTCTGCCTCTACCACTAGCCTGAGTATCACTTTATTTCTATCTATTTTGTTATAGCCCACTTGCCAACTCAATAATGATGCCAATTATCCAATATATTCTAGGGACAAGAGAAGAATGATACATTTTTAATTCACCTTAAACACTCAGATTAACAGTTGACCTGTTCTCTTTAATGCCTGCTACATAATTCATTTCAAAGATATGAAATGGCCGATTGTTGTTGTTGTGTCTAGTTTTTGCTTTAGTCAAAGAAATGACCACGCATGAGTAGACAAGAGAGTGACCATTGGTAAGCCAGGCTTCACTGTAGATCACATGCAGGGTTGGGTAGTACAGCAGTGTGGTTGCAAGCACTGGCCCGAGCTCAAAAGTAGTTCAAATCCTTCTGAGATGTATGACTTTGGACAAGGTCACTATCTGCTGTGCCTACACTGCCTAATACAACAGCAAGAGCCATCTGTGGCCAAGGAGTGCTCAAGAAGTGATTAATCAATATGTGAAATTCTTTCAATTTTACTTCAATTAAATTTAACATGAACAATTGATAATCTATCAATTATTAGAAAATGTTTAATTTTCAAAAACAATATGTGAGACTTTACTGTTTTAATTGTAAATTTTATGAATTCTATAGATCAAGCAAATGCTTGTGATGATAACTTAGAATTCATATTGAAATGTGCTTATGAGTATAAATGCACACTGAGTTTTTTTTTGTGTGTGTGCATGGACACATACACGCACAGGTGGGCTGGCCAGTGTGTGTGTATGTGTGTGTGTGTGTGTGTGTGTGTGTGTGTGTGTGTGTGTGTGTGCATGCGTGTGTCTGTCTGTCTGTCTGTCTCTGTCTCTCTCTCAGTATGTGTGTGTGTGTGTGTCTGTGTGTGTGTGTGTGTGTGTGTGTGTGTGTGTGTGTGTGTCTGTCTGTCTCTGACTCTGTCTCTCTCTGTATCTGTCTGTTTCTGTGTGTGTGTGTGGCAACCAGAAGTTGGCATTGGGAGTGTTCCTCTATCACTTTCCACTTTATCTTTTGAAAGAGGATGTCTTAGTGAACTCAGAGCTCGCTGTTTTGATTAGGCTGGTTGACCCGCAAGCCCCTGAGATCTACTAACACTGGGGTTATAAATGTTCACCATCATGCCCAGCACTGTATAAGGATGCTGGAGAGTCAAGCCCAGCTCATCATGTTTGTGCACCGGGCACTTTACCTTTTGTTCCACCTCCCCATCCTCCAGTTTTAAACAGTTCTTACAGTTGCATCTTTGGTTCTTATTATTTCTAAATTTTGTGTAATTTGAAAACTGAAAAGAACTACTTCTTTAATAAATGATTTAAAAATACATGAAGAAACAAATTTCAAAAGAACAAGCAAGTAGTGGATGACACAAAAGAGAAATTCAAATACCTTTGTATGTTCTCTAAATAATCTATTCATGTGAATATTCTATTAGATAAATATTAAAGTGCTGTGTTAAAAAAACCCAAGTTTGCCTTCCCATCTTTTCATATTCCATGAAGCACAAATTAAGTTTCTTTTTAGCAATCCAATTCCTTTTACTAAAATAACTCTAAAGTAAATGAAATTTGTGAATGCATTTTATCAAGACAATAAAAAGCAATAAAGTAACTAAAATTTACTGTGCTCTTCCTAATCACCAGGATTTATTATAGATGTGTTGCTTGTATTTATCTACTGGGTTTTTGAAATAACCTTCTGAGATAGTATGGCAGACAGAATATAGTGTCTTAACAATGTGTACATTCTAATCTCAGGAAGTCAGCAACGTATCACTTACATGACAGGAAGGAGTTAGGACTGTAAGAGGAGATAAGGTTACTGATTTACAGATGAGGAAAGCCCGAATTACCCGGGTAATTACAGGGTCCTGGGGGAAGGCTGAGAGTCAGTGGACAGAGTCATATGAAAATGATTCACTACTGGCTTTGAAAGCTGAGAGTTTACATGTTGAGACAACAACTACAAAGCAACACACACACACACACACACACACACACACACACAGGCAAGGGGAGAGCCACCTGAGAATGGTGTGCACTTTTGAAATCTCAAAGCCCACCCCCAGTGACACACCTCCTCCAACAAAGTCATACCTCCTAATCCTTCCCAAACAGCTCCACCAACTGGGGACCAAGGATTCATTCAATTCTATGAGACTATGGGAGCTGCTCCCATTCAAAGTACCACACATGCCGATGGATGTGGACGGCCTCTCGAAGCTAGAAAAGATTCAAAACCCAGTTCTTTCCTAGAACCTTCAGGGTGAAGGGCAGCCCTGCCAATTTCCAGCCTGGTGAGATTTGTGTCAGGTTTCTCCCCCAGAAATATGAGATAATAAATGGGTGTTGTTTTAACTGAAAGACAATACATGTGCTGTTTAAAACTACTTTGTGGTATTTTATCACAGTAGCAATAGGAAACTAATACGGATGGGTATATTCACTAGTCTCATTTTACAGACAAGGCAGCTACGGTAGAAATAATTGATCCAGGGTTCCTACAATCGGCAGGCGGTTTGGTAAAAGATTCAGACCACAACCTCTGATCCTTAACTCAGGAAGTACTATGAAAATTAGGAACAACACGTGGCACTTTTCTTATGTCCTCTTGTAATGGAGAATGTTCTTTGTCTACTTAGCATTTTATCTTTGTCATTCTCTGGGTTTCTGAACTCCTTCCCTGGATGTGGCTGGATGCACAAAGATTAGATCACTAAGGTAATACTGCAGCTCTTGCTGAAGTACCAACCAGGATTGTGATCTTACATCCATTTGAGCTCTGTGTCAGCCTCCAAACTGTATACTGTATGAGGTTAGAGCAGCCAGATCATTGTCACCTGTGCCTGATGAATGCCAAGTGATATTGTCTCTCAGTCTCCTGCTCAGTCTAGTTCTGTGCTGGATTCCTGATGTTTAGACAGTCAGTGACGCATTCAACACCTGCAGAGTGAATGCATCCTTTAAAATGAAATATAAGCCGGGCGGTGGTGGCACACGCCTTTAATCTCAGCTAAGACTGTTACACAGATAAACTTTGTCTTGAAAATAAAAACACAAAAAAACTATAAAAAAAAAGATTTTAGAAAATGGAGTTAGCTTTCTGTTGCTGTGACAAAATAACCTGAGATAATCAACTTAGGAAGGAAGGCTCATTTTGATTCCATTGTTGACACTTAAGTTCATGGTTCATTAGTTCACAGCATTTGGACCTGTAGCAGCACAGTACAGCAGGGTGGGAGTTCATAGTGAAGGGTCTGTTTACCTTCTGGCATCTAGGAAGCAAAACAAAGTGACAGAATGGGCTGGGCTCCCAACATTGCCTCCAAGGGCATGTCTCACTGACTTTCCCTTCTTCCATTAGGCCTCAGTTCTTAAAGGCCCCACCACCTCTAGATAGAACCATAAACTCATGGCCAATTTGTAACAACTAGGCATCTGGGGAAAACACAGATCCAAACTACAGCAGGAATTTCAGCAAACCTAGACTGTAGTCCCTAGCTAAGCAAATCAGCTCCATGAAGATAAAAGTTGAGAGAATAAATTGACTTTTTTAGGAAAACCTCACTGAAGAAGCAAGACAAATTGCTACATTCATATTTGACTTGCAAAAGACACATGTGACTTTCAACTATATCACTGCTTTTTTCAATTTCTCAATTATATCACTATTATTTCCTAAGATCAGGGTTTAGGGTCTCGGTCATAACGAATCCTAGAATTGAGGGAATGGGTCTAAAACTCACTCTTCCACACAACAAAGAAACACTGAAAACAAACATGTCACACTTAAAAATTGTATTTAATTATAATTCAAAAATTAAGGAATTTTTTATTATCAATAATTTGAATTCATTAAATTCATTATTTCTCTAGACATATTTCAAAATATTTCTATTTGGTAATATAATTTTTACAACCTATACACCATGGCTTTTCCCAAAGCATTATATCACTAAGGTAGAATATTTTATACATACACACACACACACACACACACACACACACACACACACACACACTATTTATACCTACATCAATCTATACAGTTGAATCTGTGCATTGGTTTTGATTTACATAGCTGGTTATCAACCCACCCATACCCATGACTTCCAACCCACCCATGACTTTCTACTGTTATTTATCATATTATAGATTTTAATTTTAAAACATTTTTTGTTCCTTATCATTTTCAATTGATGTAATTTAGAAAACTATAACAATGTACTATCATTTGGACAAGTGGATGCCATATGTTATTTGAGTCCTATAAGCCCTTTCCTGAAAGATTTGTATTGTTAATTACTAAGCTCCAAGCATATTCAATTAATTCTTCTACCCAGGGAGAAGGCACTCAAAGCATTTGTCTCTTTTCTATGGCTTCATGATTCAGTTGAAAATGAGTTCACATGCAGAAATTACTGCCAACGATTCTCTGGGCTTTTAGGCTCCCTTTTATACTATCTTTGGCACACCATTTAAACTCACTTTCCATTATTTACATGGGATTCCCTTCCTGAGGGAGTCTTAAGTCAGTATATTCAAATCCATTCTCACTAAAGCAGAGCAGAACATTAACTTGGGATTCAGAGACCTTAAAAGCCTTTTCTTCACAGAGCCGTTCAACAAATATGCAACTGGGCAAAGAATGTGAAGAATCCCTCTGCAAAAGTTTTATTAGGTTATTTAGTAGAGAGATATAAAGAGATTATTTTATTTCCTCTGAAGTAGTTCCCATATCAAACTCCTCTTTGGTCTTGGTTTTGTTCACTGAGCATATATATAAACAAATGAGTCCCAGAGAGATGAAATTATTATTTTTATAAATAATTATTGTCTTCCTTCATCTTATCCTGGTGTTTAAAGTACTTGAGCAAGAAGCAGGGATTGTTTTGCTTACACCTTGGAAGGAGATTCAAATATGGAGAATCAAAGAGTAACTCAAGCAGAACTGTACTAACACATTCCTTGGCCTCTGGTTTTGAGCCACATTCCGTAGCATCCTCTGAGAATGGATAGGAAGAAATGCATTAACTCCTAATGCAAATGGCCTCCTTGTCTTGCTGCAGGAATTACCCAGTGGGTAGCATACTAACACTGTGAAGAAGATTATAAATCTCTTGTAGATTAAGTTAGCCTGCACACTCACAATTTTCCACCTCTGTATACCACTGTAGCAGTTGACTCTGAAATGTCCCCCATAAACTCACATTTTGCACTCTGGTTCCCCAACCTGTGGTGCTGTTTTAAAAGCTAAGGAGTACTTAAGATGTGGTACTTTGCTGGAGGAAGTAGGTAAGGAGGGACAGGCCTTAAAGATTATGGCCCCACCCTAGTTCCATTCTTGCTCATGTTATCTCTAGGTCCTTGCAGTGTGAGAAGTCTCTGCCGTATGTTCATGTCACCATGAACACTTTGGTACCTTTTCTGTTATGATGGACTGAAGTCTTCCCAAGCTACAAGCCAAAAAGAAATCTTTTCTACTTAAATTGCTTTTGTAGGTATTTTGTCATAGTGCCAAGAAAAGCAACTAACACAAATACAAATTAATGTACAATGTGATTCTATAAGGTAAATATTCTGGTTCTCCAACAGACAAGGTGGACACCTTCCACTGTGTCAAACACAGAGATGACCCAGGATGTCCAGGTCATGTGGGTTTTCATTAAATAAGATAATTTGAGACTCTGACCTTCGTTCTTTCGACTCTAAATCTAGAAGTCTATTCAATCATACTAACTCCTAGACCCTCAGGTAAACAGCAGGCGCCCAGAAGAAAATCCAAGTTCCTTTGGATCAACTAGATAATACAATATACTATAGAAGCCAAAACTAAGGAAAAAAGATTCCCCAGTGACTAAGGCCTTGTCATTTACCAGATATGGGTCAGAGCAAGCTTTTCAGTCACTATAGTATTTTAGGATTGTATAGTATTTTAGACTTGGTGGACCATGCATCTTCTCTGGTATTTTCTCTTTCTTCCTTTTGCCTCCTTATATTTTGTTTCTTCACTTCATTTTATCCTATCTTAAAACTGTGAAAATCATCCTTATTTCATGGGTTGTGAGCTAAAGATAGAATTTGACATAAATGCAAGTTCACAAAAGCAATGAATGTCGAAAACTTCTCAGTATCAAAAGATACCTTATGAGCAAGTCGTGGGGCAGCGATTGTAACTGAGAGTCACTCAATATGATATGTTTATCATCTAAGTGCACATTGTTGACTGGCAGTGATTTCGTTTCCCAGACTTACCCATACATTTAGACTATTGTTGTATCTCCTGGTGTTTGAGCAATATTAATGATAAAGCCATATGGCTTTATCTATAAACCATATCCTTGTCATCCCACAATTTAAATGTTATGGTTTCTACCATTTCAGAATCATCTCAAAATGTTCATGGATTTGGAAAATGCTTCACTTTCTAGTTGAGACTTCTGAATCTGTTATGTGGGAATTCATGATCTAGCCAGAGGAAGACAGAAGCCGACCTGACATTTGTTCCACAGTCTCCTCTTGTATCAGTGGATAATCATTCTTTATTTGAGAGGAAAAAAGGAGACTTAAAAATGAAGAAAACCTCTGGGGTTAGCAGTGATGATAAGACATATGAAATTACAGGAATTAACCAGAAAACAGATCTACATAAATTAAATTAGGTAAACTTTATCAGAACATGCTATAAGTGGAATAAGAAAAATAATTCATAAATATTTTGGGTGGCTGGGGAGATGGCTGAGTTGGTGAAGGGGTTGTTGTACAAACATAAAGACCCAAGTTTAAGCTCCAGACCCCACATAAAAATGCTAACTATATGTACACCTGAAACCACAGGAGTGGCTAGGGAAAAAGGCAAGCAGGTCACTGGGGCTTGCCAGTCAGCCAGCCTAGCATGATCAGCAAGTTCCAGGCAATTGAGACAGACTGTCTCAAAAAATGAGGTCGAAAATGTTCCCAAGGAACAAAAGCCAAGGCTGACTTCTGTCTTCACACCCACAGGAACATATATCACACCCACAGGAATATATATCACACCTACAGGAATATACATCACACCCACATGAACATACATCACACCTACAGGAATATACATCACACCCACAGGTACATGCAGCATACCCACAGGAACATATACATCACACCCACAGGAACATACACTATACCCACAGAAACATACATCACACCCACAGAAACATACATCACACTCATAGGAACATACATCATATTTTGAAATAATGTAATTTTTTTCAGTTCATCTTCACTGAATTTTAATAGTCTCAGCTGTCAGGATATATGTATCCCTTATAAATGGCAAAGGGACTAAATCCTTCATTTTCATGTTTAGAACATCTCTTCAGTTTGGACCACACACCCAAACTACAGTCATGAAAATCTCAAGCTGATTGCTGACTCAGAGCACCTCAAATGAAGTTCTTCAGGCTAGACACCTGTATTCAAGTTCTGAGTGGGGATACCACATCTGCAGGACATCAACATTCAACCCTTGTGTTTATCTCCCTCCTTAATTCATTCCTATGTGATTGAATTAAGAGTTGGGAGTTAACCAAGCTTTTCATCTTGGTGTTAACTGCTTAGAGATGTCAGTCCACAGGTCCTTATTCAATTCTAGTCTATAAAAAGATAAAAGGCATTGTTCTGGGTACCAATGAGGCAAAAAACCAGACTTAATCCCTGCCTATTTCCTATATATCAGCGATACAAGAAAAATATATAAATAGTAAAAGTATCAATTAAAAGCTCAGCCCAGCTGGGCGGTGGTGGTGCACACCTTTAATCCCAGCACTCAGGAGGCAGAGCCAGGCAGATATCTGTGATTTTGAGGCCAGCCTGGTCTATAGAGTGAGATCCAGGACAGGCACCAAAACTACACAAAGAAACTCTGTCTTGAAAAACCAAAAAAAAAAAAAATTCAGCCCAAGACAGGTTAGAAGGTAATATATGTTTAACTGTGAAATAGACTTACATATTATAAATAATACAGGACATTAGAAAAGTGAGCATTTGCCCATTCATCAATCATTTATTGGTATTTACATTGGGCCTGGCTTTACTCCTCTGTATGAATTTCCTTAAAACTCTGGAGTCATACATCTAGCTTCCTACTTGACGTTGCCAGCACAGACCTATAAAGCACTGATAACTCAGCACCTTCATAACGGACTTAGAATCTTGCTCCTGAACTCCTGTTCCCACATTTTTCTACTAAAGGACAATTTGGTTCTGAATGTACAGGCAAGAATTCAATAGCAAGGGATGGGAAAATCTCTCAGCAGCTAAGGACACTTACTGCTCTTGCAGAGAACCTGGGCTCAGTTTCTAAGAGCTACATCTAAGTGGTTCACAATCACCAACAATCCAGTTCCATGAGATTGGATGCCTTCTGTGGGTACCAAGCATGCATGTGATACAGATGCATACATGTAGGCAAAGCATTCATACACATATGATAAAACATAAATAAACCCTTTAAAGAAATGTGCACAGCAAACCCAGACTGCTGTCTTTTTTCCACACTTTGTAAGTAACTCATTGCAAAGCCTAGTTGTTCTGCTATTGAAATGCATCTAGAATCCAAAGACTTCTCACTAACCCAGAAGAAACCATACTGGACTTCAGCTGGAGTCACTACAATAGCTTTTCTGACTACTAGTGTTCCCACAGCTCCTAAGTTTGCCTTCTGTAGCCCTAGAGCCTACTACTCTTTTCTAGAGACTCTCAAATTCATGAGTTGAAATTCAAATTCATCAGGTAGAGAGCTTAGGTTTCCATCTTTCAAAACGGAGGCACGCTCTTCATAGTGTCATCCCAGGTGATCCTCTATTGCACTGGTTATCAATGTGTGGGTCATGACCCTTTGGGGGATCAAATGACCCTCTCACAAGGATTGCATATTAGATGTCCTGAATATCAGATATTTACATTAACATTCCTAACAGTAGCAAACTTACAGTTATGAAGTAGCAATGAAAACCATTTTATGGTTGGGGGTCACCACACCATGAGGAACTGGATGAAAGGGTCACAGCATTAGGAAGGTTGAGAATCACTGCTCTATTAAAATAAGCCAGAATTTGCTGAAAGCACAGATTCCCAGCATCCCCACTAGGCTTTCTCATATAAAATTACTGGAGCCCAGAGGTCAAGGATCTACATGCATAGAAGCCTCCATATGAAGTTGGAACAAGCAAAAATTATCAAAGCACCATCTTGGATGGTGGCCAATGCTCTCATTAATAAATCTGTCCACTAGATGTTACAATCCTACAGTGACACATCCAGAACAAAAAGCCTCCTGAAATATACCATCGCCATCACACCTTGCAGCCAGGGCAGAGATTCCTGGTGTGTCTCTTCCTTGTGCTGCATGTGGGAATTCTGGAGTTGCCCTAGAGGACATTTTCAAGGGCCACAATGACTTTGTACCAGCATGTGTTCCTCTAAGTGGTCCAAGAGTTTCTCATAAGAACTCAGTTTGTCGGTTTCCTCCTTATTTTCTTTGTGGTGGAACCAGGGTGGGAAGCACAATGGCTTTTAGAATCAGTGGTCCCTGTGGCCTGCAGAGCTGACATTTAGCAGTTCTAGGATGAGAACAGGTATCCAACCTGCTGGGCCTCTCATTTGTCATCAGTTAATTCTTGTTAAACATGTTAAACTTTCTTACTGAGACATGGTAATTTTGTACATTTATGGGGTGCCATATGATATTTCAATCTACGTATTCATTGCATAATGTCCAGATCAGGGTAAACATATTTATTTTTCTCAAACACCTGTCATTCACTTGTGGTGAAAAACATTCAAAATTCTTTCTTTTAGATTTTTAAATATATAGTATGTTATCACAACATGGGTGAATTATTTTCATTTTCAGAATTTAGGACTTTTCATTTGTCTTAAAGTCACGGAAGCAAAAAAAAATGATAAAATGATAAAACAACCCTTTACCACCCCCAACACACACACAGACACACACACACACACACACACACACACACACACACACACACACACACACACACGCCAAAAACTATTTGTTGGAAAAAATGGTTTCATACAAGAGACAAAATGATATAAATTGAAAATGTATGGATAAGGGTTAGCTCTATCCATGGTGAATTCTTTATCACACCATTAAATGCTAGTAAAAGAACTAGATAAATCAAAAGAATACTTAGAAAATAATAAATTGCTACTGAATACTTTAAAATATTTTACTTATTTTGAAACATTGGTGTTAGTAACATACACATAAGTATGTATATAATCTCTAAGTATATTACTACTAATGAAAGTTAGGAAACAGGACTTTTTTGACCTTTGAGTAATCTTAAACCCTTTTAAGTTTTATAGGGATAACAAGTGTGAAATTGTTTGGACTTCATGCTTCTGTGAAGAGCCCTTAATTCAAGAGTGGTATTGCTTTGTGAAAACTCAAATCTTGATTTGTCAAAAGAGTTCGTGTAGAAAGTTACACTGTGGTCACCTATCACTCAGAGGTATATCCAGGGCCAAATGACTTTCATTTAAGAACTGTTAGTGCAACAGGTATTTTTCATTCATTATTTACTATATCCTTGAAAACCAAAGTCTAAGAGAAAAAAATTGTGTTGAAAGCACTCTTACTTTAATACATCCCCAGTTTTGGAAAGTTCAGCATACCGTTTATATCCTGACAGGGGATTTCAATGACTAAGCAGATCTCTTCCCCAAATCTTAAAGTAAGGAGTGACTCTGTACTTAATCCTCCCTGCTTAAACAGTGGCACAGAGGAGCAACACTACCTGATACAATAAAAGCACAAATTGAAAAATTATATAGTTTTACAATTAGCAAGAAACAACTTTTGAATGAAAACATCATGCGTTCCACAAAACTCTCAATTACTCTGATTTTGTGCCAAAGTTAACTAAGCGTTCTGAAAAAGCATTTCCGTTTCAGAGTCAGGAAAAGGAAAGAAAAACAACCCCAGCTCTCTTGAAGTTAGAGGTCTAACTACCAGCATCTACAAAATGTGATTGTTATAGGTGATATCCAAAGAAACCCACAATCTGGGCTCCTCTTCCAAATTAAGATTTATAACAGAAGCCACTGAAACTCAGTGTCAAATTTCTTTTTCTTTTTCTTTTTTCATGCTGCAGAGTTAACATCATACAAATGCTAGTAAGTGAAAGATTTCACAGACACACCACACATTGACATGACAGAAAGAAAACCACCTCTCTTAACAACAGCAATGCTCCTGAGAGATATTTTCCTCCCAAACAGCAACAACAAGGCAGCAAACTTCAGGTCACACATATCTTGATCTGAAGCCAAACACCGAACCCTCCCAAATTGTAGCTTCTATCTCCGTAATAGCAGTTCAATCCAGAGAGTCTGTTTGCCGGGAATACAGTACCATTATGAGGGTTCTGGGTCTACTCATTTCGTCGTCACTTTCAAGAGGCACGATTTCATGGGATGGTTCCTCCTGGCGCCTTCTACAAATGTGTGGACAGCTCCTCTGCACCACAGAGCGAAAAGCTTGAAGCAGAACAATGCTGGCAGTGCAGCCCATCGCTGCATCCTGGAGCCTACAGAATAACTTCTATGTTGATGCTATGTTTGAAAAACAGTGGCTCCTTGTCCCCGGAGCAAGCCTACACAGCAGCTGCAGCCAGCTCGCCCTCCAATCACTTCCTTGAGCTGTGATCATCTGATCACGGCCAGATAGCTTGGATGCAGAGATGGGGAAGATTTGATCCACAGAAACTGAACACACTCAACATCAGCGCGTTTCATCCAGAAAGGGTTTCTCAATACATTTCAAAAGCGTATTTTCTGGTTTTTTTTGTTTGTTTGTTTGTTTTTTACAGTGACTGTCTTGGATTCCTGTTTCAGAGCTTTGGATAAATACATCTTTTCTTCTCTCTCTCTCTCTCTCTCTCTCTCTCTCTCTCTCTCTCTCTCTCTCTCTCTCTCTCTCACACACACACACACACACACACACACACACACACACACCATAAATCATTCTTCAAATGAAACAACTGAAAATCAGACTTCATGCTGACTTTTCTCCTCCCAAGGCAAAGTAGCAAAGTATATTGACTAACAAACTATAGTTTAAAAAATGTAAACATTTCGGAAGGAAGTTTTTCTGGTTGTCTCATTAAGTCATCCGGGGTTTTACTTCACATAAATTCCAGAAGAGAAATTGGCACCAGCAATGGAGAGCACCCTATGTCAAGATGGTTTATCAAAAGTATGCATGCGATAACAGACCATGTGAGAGACGCCAGTGTTCTGCGTGATTTCTTCTCAATGGTGTGGTTGTTCTGTTCCCACACACGCATTTCTGCAGCCTAGTACATTTTTATATTTACATAGGCAGTTTGCAGGGCGGAAAACCTCTCTCTCTATCTGAGGTCACCCAGTGCACTCTGCCAAGCTGACCTCTCAGAGGCAGCGGGCAAACATTTTAACATCCTATCAGTAAGAGCCAAGGCTTCAGAAAAGCACACTGAGGTCTTTGGTAGTTGAGGGTCTAGTATCCCCTGACTTCTGCAAGGCTAGTCACTTAGGAGGGAACCAAAGACGGATGCTTAGAAATCACATGACCCATCTGGAATGGCCTCAAGACCTAATGGTATACTGAAAGCGAATAGGACAGCAGGGGATACATGTGCTAAAAATATCTCATGGAAAATGGATTTTGCTTACAAATGAGGGAAGCATGAAATCCCCAGGAGAATTTTCAATGTTGGGATCTTTTTGCCAAGCTAGTTCTTTCAGTCTAACTCTCAGAGATTTAAATAAAAAAAAAATCAAAACAAAACAATATTCTATTTAGTCTGGGGGCTCCTTGTGACAGAGTGCTACTGTATGCAGTTTAGCAAAGGTTTGTTCTGGTGTAAGGTGTGGTCGACACAGCCACACTCAAGTCACTTCCCCAGAAGCATATAGCAAAATGCTCAATTAGGCATCCATTACTCAGTAATCTGTCACAACACACTATCATTTTAATTGGTATGTCTGCCAGAGAAATAAAACATGTTTCTTTTCATGTTTTCCCCTCCTCTTTTAAGAAGTACCAACTGCCAATAGTTTTCATCTCACTCTGTTTTGAGCAAACATCTTTTAGGGCTGCCAGAGAAAGAAGAAAAAAAAAATGCTAACGGTGCTGGCAAGTCCTCAGCTTCCTCTGGACCTCTGTCAGCCTGCCTGCTCTCTAATCTAAACCATTTCACTCCAGACGACTGAGGCATTTACTGACAAGAGGCCACCGTTGAGATCATCTGGCTCAACTGTACTGAATACAGAAACCAAGTGGCAAGTGTGAGCCCCTGCCTGTGGATGTACCCTTTGAAATATGGCCATTCCTGCAGGCCCTACGAGTGTGGGTGCCCACTCTACCCACCTCCTCCCAGTCTCCTAGTAGACCTCCCTCTAATCCTCTACATGGGTAATGACCATCTGCCCATGAGCACATGGCTTATCAGACACACCTCCAGATCCAGGCTTATCAGACACACCTCCAGATCCAGGCTTATCATCAGACACACCTCCAGATCCAGGCTTATCAGACACACCTCCAGCTCCAGCTGGAAAATGGAGAAGACCCCTAGTTCCGTCACACACTCTGGGGGTCCAAAGGCACACTTTGTCTCCTGAACTTCCTTCTGGCCACCTTTCTCTCTATCTGACTAACACTTTTGGGGTGGCTTTTGGAGTCAGATGTTTTGGCAGGTGGCGCAGTCTTTAGGGATCTGCATGGGATGCTTTCTAGCTATTAGGAGCCTGTTTGCATCGATCCTCTCTCTGCCTCTGGGGAATCCGCCCCCATTATGGATGGGCTGCTAAGGGAGGGGCTTGCACTACCCTCCCCCTTCTTCCTTCCTCACTCCCTCATTCTTTTTTTTTCTGACTCCAAATCTCTACTTTAAGAGAATGCCCAATAAAACAGTTATCCACTGGACAGGGAACAAAATGGATGAAAAGTGGGAAACATGAGTCAGATCTGTTCAACAGCTCCTACGAAAAATTCCCAGTACGCATGCAGCAAAGCAGTGAGAAAGGAGCCAGGCTCTGAGCACTAAGGTTTATCTCGAGGAAATGGGTGAGTCTGCTTAGGGAACATAGAAATATTCTTAAAGAAACATTCCTTCATATCAACATAGCATGTGCATTGGCAGAAAGGAAATATTTTAAAATAAGCCATATACCCTTCATCAGTACTCTGCTGTTTTTCCTATGAGTCATTAATTTGGCTTCAAATACGACCCAACCTGTATATAACTTACAGAGACTTTCCTTTGCTTTCATTTATGTCCTTCTCCTAGCTGGACATTAGTTTATGATTTCATTAGACACCGTCTAAGAGTAAACTCAGTAGGTGATGTTTTCAACTCCTTTTTCTCATGTGATATTGTCACTAACGATGTGCATTGCTAAGCCTCCCAAAGTGTTGGGAGCAAGATTTTGAGTGGTTAAATACATACCGTGTACCGATTCATTCAGCATTTATAAAATCTTAAACCAATGCATAGCTGGGGGGAGGGGGGTAAGGGGGAGCTTGAGAAAACCATGTCCTGTAGATGTGGATTAACCTTCATTTCCCAAAGAAACAAAAGGAAAGCTGAAGGAAGATGCCATGGTCAGGTTACCACGCCCCAGGCAGAAAGGTGTCATAAGAGGTAAACTGAGGGTGAGCAAAGAAGAAGAGGAGGAGGGGAGGAGGAGGAAGAGGAGGAAGAAGAAGAAAAGAGGAAAGAATTAAGGGACAGGATAAGAAGTCACTTCCCAGATAGCCCATTTTACCAGAAGGGTGCCTGCCCTTGAGTCAGAAAACTGCTCATTGCCTGGGAACTGCTCATCCTGACAAGTGAACAGGGTTTTTAGAATAGTTGTCTAAGATTCTTCGGCCTAAAGGTTCCTTAAATGTAGGAGCAGATATTTCTACTACTAGGGTAGTATATCCAAAGGTCTTTTTTTCTTTAATAGGAGAGGAAACACATTTAATTTAAATAAACAATGCCAACTGAAAGTATTGGAGCTCTCCAGCTTTGTTGAATAATGTAGGAGTTGTGTGTTTAAATCTATATATCTCATCTATCTTGCCACATATCTAAATCTATCCTGACCATCCTGGATGGGACTGCAGTTGGCCGAGATGAGGGTGAAGCATGGCTTCTTTGCCTTCCCAAATACTTGGTGCCTCGGTGTCTTTTCCTGATAGATGATATTGACCTGAAGCTGGGTTTTGGGGGTCTTCTGCTGTACTTTGTACTGTAAACCAAGACTGCTCATTGAAAGTTTTGTGGTAGGAATAGAGATGAGTTTTAGCATTTTCTGGACATCCTGGTGACAGGTCCTTCATTGCATTACCCCATGTCAATTTTAGATCACTATTTCAAGACTATTTCAACTGTAATTGGAAATGCATGGGAATTTTGGGATTTTGGATTGTTGGGTTGAACTGTAAAGCCAGCAAATTCCCACGATGAAGATGGACTCCTCACCACATGGACACACTTAGAGAGAGAAGGTATTTATCCAGTATTTAAAGGTTAAATGAGATCATAATTGAGGGGCCCTAATCCGTTAAGACAGGTGTCCTTATGATAGGAAGAAACACTGAGGTTTCTCTCTTTCTGACTTTACATCCACAAGGTCAAGGGGCCACAGAAGACACAGAAAGAAGGAAGCTATATAGATGAGAAGGAAATTTGAGTTTCCAGCCTCTAGAATGCAAGACAATTTATGTAGTCTAACCCACCGTGTGTGCGTGTGTGTGTGTGTGTGTGTGTGTGTGTGTGTGTGTGTGTGTGTGTGTGTGTGTCATGTGCCCTCGGGCCCACAGAGCTCAGCTTCTCCATAAGCAGAGTCTGCAGGCCCAGAACTCTGACAGCAAATAAAGCACATATGTCACCTTCCTTCTTCCCCAAACCATGTGAAGATATTATGGAGTAGTATAGAAGGGATTGATGAGAAGTTTGGGGAGGCAGTGGGGGTGTCCCATCAGCAGGGGAGAATTTGAGTACCACTGAACAATCAAAAGTGAATGTGCTCACACTCATCAGTAACTAAAAGTGAAAGATTGAGGAGACAGGCAGGTTCAGCAGGAGGGTGCAGCACATGGAGTCTAGGAAGGGCTCCCAGCTGGAGGAAGCAGGCAAAAGGATGAGAGAAATCAGGAAGAAGGCCACTTTATCATTCAACATGCAGCACACCAGAGGCTAGCAACACTTACAGAAGGAGGAGATTTCTTCTGCAGCACCTAGCATCCATGTGTTGGTATCTCACAAAAACCCTCTGGTTTGGCTTGGGCAGGGGCAGTATCTTGCTTTCTTACCAGTCTGGTTCACACATCTTTGACACACTGGTTGCTCTAAGAGCTTTACCAGAGTTTGTCAGTCTGACCAAATTAAGAAGGAACCTTCCAATGTCCATCTGTCTCCAGAGCAAGATACCCCAACTATGGAGATCTTGCCACAGATAGTTAACTTGCAGAAAAATGGACCATACATGGAATCAATATGTCTAAACAACACGGATCCAGTCTAAAGAGATTCTTGTCCTGATGATAACTTGGTGGGAAGGCAGCCATTGAGTACAAGGTACTAAGTTAAAAGGAGCCTCAGGCTCAGAATCCAGCTGAACTGAAGGCTCCATGAGCAGTAGGAAATGTATCATCAAGGAACTTGACTAAATCCTCTGAATCTCAGTGTTAGCCAGTGTGAAATGAGCACACACCCTTTATAGTTGAGTATATTAGTGTAACTACTACAACTAATATAAGTGATATAACTGAAACAGAGTCTGGCTCATAGCAGTTATCGAGAGATCAGAAGTAGTGTTTCCTCTGCTAGTAGGGTGGTACATGCTTGCTCGCCTCCCTTCTTAGCCTCTGGTCTCAGTATGGAAGTGGTACTGCCCCTCAGAACCCTCCTCTGGCCGACCTTGCCTCATAGCCCTAAGCCTCAACCCATACAACTGTACTTTATTGTCTGGTTCCAACACACAAGCTGTAAGCTTCTGATTGATTTAATATTAAATGATATTTAATATCATCTGTAAAAGCTAGACTTTGTGTACTTGGCTGACTACTGTATATCCTGTGTTCCCTTTGCAGTCAAGCCTATGTGTGATAATAATGTGATGGGTTTACCAAGAAAGCACAGCTGCACAGAGCACTCATCGTGTGCTCAGCGCATTCATTTGTTTATACCTCCACCTGCAGAAGAGTGCTATGGTGATACCCCTTTTGCAACTGGGGAAACTGAGGCACAGAGAAACTAAATGGCTCAAAGAATTGTAGCTACAGTGAGTGGCAGGCTCAAAATTTAAATATTGTCACCCACTTGTGAATCTCCCTTTACAAGCAATTCTGAATGTTAAACATGTCAACTCTAACTTTTGTCTTCCAAAAATAGGCTTATACTAGACAAACTTGGTCATGATGCACAGTATCAAGAAAGCAACCCAGAGAAATACCCCTTTAGGGCTCATCTGTACCCCATAGAAGACTGTGAGATTTCTTGTACCACAATTGCAGAGGGAAATTATCAGCTCTAGAAAACTGTTGGGGTGAAGATTGGTTGAAGTCACATTTTATGGGAATTTAAATAAATTTAAATGCAACAAATTCAATTAAAAAAACATTTTGAAAAATGTGTTTACCATGAGAAACATTCACTAGCAGGAATGATTTCAGTCATCCAACCAATATGGCTACAAATGCATATATTTGGAATGTGGAAATGCAGCTGGCATATTATGCAATCCTTTGCTGATCTTATTGATATGAGAAGATGGATAACACCAAAGTGCCCCCAGAATGGAGGTCATGGAGATCCAGCTAACAAGTTGGCCATGTCACAGGACATGAGCTACTTATCTTCAGAGACAATGACAATCTGATGATGACCACCATATATGTTGACAGAGCTTGCTTCCCTTCCAGACTTCATGTAACTGTCTTGACACCCAATGTACTCTGTTGAGTTCTGTGATGGGAAAACATGGTAAAAGACCTAGAGACCATGGCAGAGAGCCAGGAAGCCCATCTGTTTATTTAAACTATGGCAGATCTTTACATGGGAATGCCTTGAAGTTTTGTGGGATGAACAAATCAATCAGTAGAAATATAAAGATAAAATCATCATTATCATCACCACCACCACCAAGCTCTTGATTATACTGGGCTTCTTGTTAGATTTCTCAGAGATTCAGCTGTTTCCAAGCCAAAGTGACCCAAAAGAGGAGTACACAAGAAGATGAAAAGAAAATAGATTTTAGTTCCAAGCCAAGTAAAACCAGTTCACAGGATCTGGCTGTTTTCCAGAGCAGGAACTAGGAAGGATTTTCATCCACGTTTACCTCCAGATGGTAAGTCCTCTCACACAGGATCTGAATTAAATGGTTAGGAAGTATGCATTGGGACCTTCTTAGATGCAACATGGAAACCGCAAACATCAGAGTGATTCTCTCTAGGGCATCAACCTGCTTCTCTTACGTCTACTTCAACTCCAGGGCTTGGCAATTTCGTGCACTTCAATAGTAACCTATGACCTATTTTTTCCATATTTTTGTTTGGAGAGTTCTCTTTCCTTCTTTCTCTCTTCAGTTTCACTTAATTGTAGTTGCCTCCTTCTTCCAGGCGTCTTTCCCATGTGCTGACCGAGTTGTCCAATTATTCACATTGGGAGCAAGCATGTGGTTCTTTTGTTTTAAAAACCCAGGTGTGGTTGCCAAGCTCTCCTTTATCTTCATTTTCTTCCCTTTGGCACGGGCACAGCACAAAAGCCAATTATTCTTTTTGTTGGTACATTTAGATACATCAAAGAATTATCCTTCATTCTCTCTAAGTGAGCTTCCTGCTGAGCGCATGGATAATTTAAATGTTCCATTAATATCATGTATTACATTTCTCAGGTGTCTGTGTTACATTGAGCACAGTAAATCTTTCTTCTTTTCCTTCTTCTTAATGATGTAGGAGTTAAGCAAAAATTCAGGAAGCAGACTGCCAAAATGTAAGTTCCTGTGGAGTCATTTACTGCCTTTCTCAGCCTGAGCAGAAATTTAAAGTGTATGTCCTTGTCTGTCAAAACATGAGCACTACGGGGACCCAGTACACATGTCAAGGGCTCATCCCAGTATCAGATACAAGGTAAGTATCCTGTACATCTCACCATCATTGAAAAAGAGAAGACTTAAGGATTTCCCAACATTTCCTGCTTTCTCCCCACCTCCTCCACAGTGTTTTTTTTTTTTCTTTTTTCCCACCTGCCTTTTCTTTGTCCATGGACACATAATGTTCCTTGAGTGATGGGGGAATAAGGATTTTAGATATGCCTCCCCTGTGCTTTGAAGTTAGTTTCCATGGTAATGGGTCACAAGTTCCAGAGGCATATGCAGTCATTTTCCACAAGTAAACAAGTTTAAAATATTATAACAATGCTCCGTTAGCTTAAGGTCTCTCATTTTGCAACCTCAACTATTCTAATCACAGCCAAGTCCCAGGAAGGAACAGACAGAGCTCTAGCTTCTGCAGAGCTAGGAAGAGGTGGCTCATATTTTCTTTCACAAAGCTTATGGGAGCAGCTTAGGGAGCAGGTTCTCACACTGTCTCTACTACCTTACATGGGTCTTTTTAGAGCTTGCTAGACTGAACCGGCAGTAGCTTTTGGTTGGAAACAAAACAATTCCTACGAGTCTTCTGATCCAATAGAAATATGGAGCAGTTAATTAGAAATAGAAGGATGCTCCTGTTGAAGGCAATCATGCATAGCTCCAAAGGATTGTGGTGACTCCTGCCATCAAGCCAGTTTATGAGAACCATTAGCCAAACAGGACTTCGGCTGTGTTCCTGGTAGGAGATATGATGTTGCATTATTCCAGTGTGGGAATCTAGGAAGTGGCTCAAAACAATAGCTATGAACTTTGAGGTCAAAGCCATCTGACTTTGAAACCTGGTTTTGCTGTCTGGAACATGGCTTCAATTTTCCTCAACTGTCCCATAAGAGTTGTAACAAAAAAGGAAGCTGACTCTATTGGTCAACTCCAATAAATATTGTGGAATACTGTTTTAACTATATAAAGATGTGTTATATTTGTTCATGCTATGGAATATTACTTTAACTGTGTAAAGATGTGTTACATTTCTTTATGCTGCATTTGTTTAATTATGTAAAGATGTGTTGCTGTTTCACCTTGCCTGCCTAAGGCACCTGACTGGTCTAATAAAAAGTTGGATGGCCGGCCAATAGATAGGCAGGAGAGAGACAATTGGGGGAGGTTTACTTGTGTTTGTGGTTCCAGGTCTGTAAGACTCCATGATGGTGGAGCAGAGGCATGGCATAGCTACAATAACAGAAACCCGAGAGCTTACATACTGAACCACAGGCAGAGAGAGCCCTGGCGACAGCATGAGTTTTTAGACTCTCAAAGCCCCACTCCACCAATGTACATCCTTGAGCAAGGCTGAGTCTCCTAAACTTCCCCAAACAGCAACTGGGGCCAAATATTCAAATACCTGAGCCTATGGGCAACATTTTTTTTTTCTTTTTTTCAAGACGGGGTTTCTCTGTGTAGCTTTGCGCCTTTCCTGGAACTCACTTGGTAGACCAGGCTGGCCTCGAACTCACAGAGATCCACCTGCCTCTGCCTCCCGAGTGCTGGGATTAAAGGCGTGCGCCACCACCGCCCGGCAAAGGTCATTTTGTTTGTTTGTTTTTTGTTTTGTTTTTTCGAGACAGGGTTTCTCTGTGTAGCTTTGCTCCTTTCCTGGAACTCACTCTGTAGCCCAGGCTGGCCTCGAACTCACAGAGATCCGCCTGGCTCTGCCTCCCAAGTGCTGGGATTAAAGGCATGCACCACCACCGCCCGGCCAATGGGCAACATTTTTATTTAAACCATTACAAACAGACAGAAAACAATTCTCTGACAATTAATTAGTGCTTGCTGGGAATATATTGCAAGGGTAACACCCATTCTATCTAACTCATTGCAGCCAAAAAAAAAAAAAAAACCCAAAAAACCAAAAACCAAAAATCAAAATTGTAACAAAGGCGGTGTATAACACTGAGATAAATATTCTTAGCTTTTCTCTTACCATTACTACTAATGCAACTATGTTTATTGTTGCTACATTCTCCCAATTAAATACCTAAAGGGCAAGTAATGGTCCTGCAAACCAAGGTACAAAGACAATACTCAATCAAAAGGCAAAGTCTTGGCATTAGAATAAGGCATAAGGTCAAAGTCAAGGTCAAGGGGGAGCCAAAAAGTTTTACTGGCTCTATGTCACCAATGAAATGGGCTCCAGTACATGGCTGAACAAAGTTAACTTAAAATATGAACAACCTACAAAGGAAATGATCAATTACAAAGGAAAGGACCGATGATAGCCAACCCACCAAAAATAAAAAGATTAAAAACAAAATCAATGGCCATGGTATCTGGGATCCATGTATGTTGTGAGCTGTAAACAGAATAAAGGTCGATATGAATGGCATAGTGTTAACCCCTGCATGATCACGAGGACTCACAAAGACACTGATGTACCAGGGAAACCAGATGATGTCCAGTAGCCATAGTACAGCATTAGAGAAATTTACGAGACATTCTAGAAAGAATTTCTACTTTGACAAGTACTTCTTATGGTTAGGGATAAAAAGTTAAGTAATTGAGTAAACAGAGCTATTTTCAAAAGTTAGCGATGGGGAAAATATTCTCAAATGACACTGGATAAACAAGCTATTAGCTGTACTTTCAGCACTTGTTCTATTTCATTTCTCGTGCTCGCTTTTGCTCTTTGAGTCGCGGCAGGAATTAACCACCCACGTCCTAAACATCCCCACTGAAATCTAGTTTACAATAATCATGAGCTGCTTTTCAAACACAAAGATGACAGTCGTCAAAGCCTCCAGTGTTCTCCCAAATCAACTCTGAAGATGGGGAGGCTGGGAACCTGAGCACATCAGAGCGTTGCTCTTTGCCAGACTCAAGGGAGGAGGCCAACCAACCCTAGATTAAGATACTTGCAAGGAAACAGGACAAGCCAAGATTTAGCCAAGAATGGGGGCATGAGTAGTCATAAGGTACTGTTCACCTTCTCTTGAAAACTTCTTGGTTTTAATAAATCTAGTTATTCTGCTGGCATGTGAAGCCAATGTTGTTCCTCAAGAGGCTGTGCGGCCTTCACTCTTGCCTGAGGTGGTGGGAGACCAGAGGTGAGGGTACTTCTTTTTATTATTATTATTGTTATTGTTATTATTAAGAGATTTTCTATTCATTTTACATACCAACCACAGATTCCCCTCACCTCCCTCCTCCCGCCCCTCAGCCTTTCTCCCCAGCCCCTCCCATCCCCACCTTCAAGGGTACTTCTTAAGCGAGGATACTTCTTAAGTGATGATGAGTAAATGAGATCATCCAACCAGATGTGTGGGATAGGAAAAGCCCAGTGGAAGGAGTCCTACAATTTAGGAGCTCACTGAGAAACACCCATAGACTTCAGTCACATGGTCAGTGAAATCAGTGTGCCTTTCCATCGCCAATGGCACTGGAAGTCAAGCAAAAGCAGAAATGTCCGGTAGTGGGTGGAGAGAACCTCTGGCTTCCAGCATTTGAGAAGAGAAGAATGCAAGGCAGAATGCGGGATGTTGGTGTTTACCCTTTAGGCAAAGTGTCGTTATCCTGTTTTCTATTCAAGTACCAAAGAGAACAAACAGGAAGAAGGCTCATTTTTCACATGGAAAGAGAACTGACATTTGATCATGGAAAGTATCTGTCTCCCACCTCCCTCCCCTAAGCCTTCTCTGTCTTCCACTCAACAAAGGTACAATGCCAAGCTGCCAGACGGCAAAGCCACAGCTCAAGTGGAACTTCTCTCTGAGATTTCTTGGTTATGGGAAGGGAGTGGACACATGGCCACCAGACTAGTATTGCTTCTCCCTTGAAAATCCCTTGAACAAGGATGCACGAAACATTGCCCAAATCAAACTGCATATGTTCTTAGGGTTTTAGAAACATGTATATGATCAAGATACAATCTCAGCTACTTTGCAAATTACCTCAATTGAATCTTAGCCAGGGCCTGGTTGCCACCCAACAGAGGGATGAAGAGACTCAGGAGTGTACTGTGGCTGGCTGTTACTGCTCATGGATCTCTGCACAGCTCTCAATACCAGAGGCAATGTGCTATATATATCATTGTGAAATTCATTCAGTGTATGTGATTTATTTTTAGACAGGGTCTCACTATGTAGCTACAGCTAGCCTGAAACAGCTATGTAGACCAAGCTGCCTTCTTTGAGATCTACCTGCTTCTGCCTTCTGGGGACTGAAGTTAAAAGTGTGTGCCATCATATCTGGTATGATTTAAAAAATAAATAAACAGCTTATAAAGTGAAAGTGGGAAGCACCGACAGAAAAAGTCACTAGAATATACCCACATCAAGGTCATCTCCTTCTAGTAGCTTCCATGTTAGCATAATTTGGCCAATAATCCTTACTGGTAACGTCTGTTGAAAGCTTCTCTTCCAGGGAAGAGGTTATTGGTTCATGCCCAGTGTCAGCAGACAAGGTCTTCCTGCCTGTCTGTATATGAGACACATCATTCTTTTACCTACTTCCTGTAGCCTCCCCTCTAGTTTTGGATGTAGATAACCAATGTTGGGGAGCAGAAAGAGGCATATCCTGGGGGCTTGTTGCTAGACAGCCTGGCCAAGAAGTTCAGCTGAAAGACTATTTCAAAGACAAGGCAGAAAACAACAGAAAGAGAAACTCAAAGAGACTTTTGGCTCCCACAGAATGTGGCCCAGGACTAGATGATGCTAGACCTGAAGGGAGACTCTCAAGAGGGAAGACTGGTGACTGAAAAAACAGTAAAGAAACTGAAAGGAGAGGAAGCAGAAGGTGGTTATGTGGGCATGGAGACACGGACACATTCTGCCAAGCAGAGATGCCTTGCTCCAGCTGCCTCGTCTCTGTGTTTTCTCTCATGTCAGGTTCCAAAGCTGTAAAATTCTTCTACACTGTCAGATTTCCCAATGACTGGCACACATGTTCTCATGTTTCAAATATCTCAGTTCTTAATATCACTCCCTCCTTGTGGCTGCTACTTTCCAGGAACAAAATGAAGGGGACTGGACAAACAGCAACCTGCTTCCCATTCCCAGTTAGAATATTACTTACTATAAGGTTTTCATATATTTCTTTAAAAATCTGCCTCTGGGGCTGGTATGTGAGTCAACACTAACAGCTGAATGAAAATGAATGAACGAGTAGTGAACACATATCCCCAAAATGTCTCAGAAGCATCTGGGATTTCTTGGCTCCACACTGTGGTGTTATTTGTACGGTCGTTGCTCTCTTAAAATATTTACATATATCCACCCCACGTTCTCCTTTTATTCTGATGAGAGGGAAGTTCTTGCGCCTTCAGCCCCACTTCTGTGAACTCTTGTCTTCCAGGGTCAAGCTCTGTCAATCACTGCCATCCCCTCTACTGGTTCTTCCTGATAAATAGCCCTGAATCTTCTCCCCCATACAGAATAAACAAAATAACATCCCGTTTAACCTTGAAAGTTCTGTGACACTCTTTGGCCTTCCCTCATTGGCAAACAGCAGAAAAAAGTCATAGACCCTCTCTTCCCTTCATCCTTTGCCCTTTACTCTCAACCCAAGGGTGTCTGCTACCAACACGCAACTCCATCAAGGAGGTGCTGATCAGCTCCAAGAAATGGTTTTAATACAGAAAAGGGATTGTGGGAATTCTCAGATGCACTTTCCCCTACAAAGTGTTGTGCTTGAACTCTCACAGTTAAACTTCTTGTGAGGATTGTCCCTAGGATGGCATTAGCAATGCCACTGCAGGAAGTGATAGTCCACTTTATGACACTGGCACCTGCTGTCTCTTTCTTCCTTTCCTCATTGAATTAGTATTTACAGGGTGCTGTTGGATACTGTCCTATGTATCCTGAGACTAGAGTAATGCACACAAAGAAACAGACAGCAGCTTATAAATTGGTGCAAATATTTAAAAAAATTATCACGAGGTAATATTATGCATAGATATCATTTGTTTTGATGGATTCTTTAAAATGTTGCCTGATTTGTTGGCAATAACTTTGATAAAGAAAAATTTAAGTGTAAAAAAGCAACCTTTCCCAGGGTCCCAACCCAAGAGTTTTAATTTTACAGAACCTAACAGTGGACACTAATCCATATTGCACAGCATAGCAAATGCTCAGAAAAGCTCAGCCATGGGGTGAAAGCACTATCATGTGTAGTACCATAGCATCCCTTGGATCATTCTTCAGACTGCATTCTGTCTGATGTCACAGGGCACTAAAGCAATTAGTGTTAGACTCACAAGTGACCTTGGGACAGAGAAATCACAGTGTTTTCAAGGGGAAAAGAATGTGGCTTTCAATTTCATATTCCTTTTATTCAAAAACACTGCTGTCTCTAAGGAAGACACACATGAGCCTTTTGAAGCCACAGGGTTATGCCTTATCAGCTGTGAAACAGCATTGAGATCACTTCTCTCTCTCTCTCTCTCTCTCTCTCTCTCTCTCTCTCTCTCTCTCTCTCTGTCACACACACACACACACACACACACACACACACACACACACACACACACCAGTTTTGCACATCATAGAAAACTGACTTCAGTAGTTTCACTGATGCACTGATGCACTTTCTAATCATCTCCTGATGGCTTAAAAAAAAAAAACTCCAAGGGAAGATTCCTCAATTTTAAGATTCTCCCAGCATCTAGAAATAAATGCTTTGTTTGTTGTAATCTTTACAGAATCATTACAATCATTATCAAAACCCTTCATGGAAAACTTCATAGAGAACACCCCAGTAAGGGAAGAAGCCGCTGCATTGTTCTGAGCATTTTCTGTCAACATTTCAAGGAAAGTAATAGTGCCACTCCTGTCAGAAGGCCAAGAGAATTTCAACACGTGTACAGTGTTTCAAGGAAGTCCATGTCAACAGCAGGGCTGGATAAAGGGACTGACATGGGCCAGCTAGTGCCTCTGAGAGAGGCACAGAGAACTCAAGCTATTACTAGGGAGAAAAACCAACCACTAGAAACTGTGTTCATTTGGCTCAGAATTTGCTAATTGAAGAGCCAGTCTACTAAAAATGACTGAAAGCTATTTTATGTCAACAAAAGGCAGATGAGGACTTTTATGGGCATTGGTATGTTATCTTCTGAGTTTTAATCACCGAACTATGGAAAGACAAAACTCATTCCATTCCGACTGCCATAGCTACCACAAACAAGATGTCATACTCAATATAAATTCATTTCTCATATTTCCAATGGATAAAGAAGTCCCAGACCAAGGCACTGTAGATTTAGAGTCAGGAGAGGCGTTTGCTTTCAGGGTCACAGATGTCAATGTCTGTGTCCTCACATGCTGGAAAGAGCTGCCTCGGGCTTGATTCCATTGATGAGGACTCTGCCCTGTAACAATCAGACTCCAAATCCCTCCTCCTGGTTAAATTGCCTCAGTGTTCAGATTTTAACACTTGAACTCTGAAGAGGCTAGAAAACTTTCATACCACAGTAGCTATGGAGGGCCAGTTAATTCCACCTGGACCTTTAGATGTGGTTTCTTAGAAGCTATTCGCTCTGGGTCCTGAATGTTGGGTAACAGATATGGGTAGAAAACGGATAATAAGTTCCTTAAAGACGAGAGGCTGACTTCAGGAGCAAACAGCCTTAGAAGGTAAATACAGCCTTAGAAGGCCTTTTCCACATAAGCATCTCCCCCTGGCGTCCACGGAGAGAGGACGCTTCAAGCACAAGCATTCTTGTCCTATTGCCTTGTAAGAAAGAGCAAACTGCTGTCTCCAGTGCCATTTACTTAAGCTCTCATTCCTCCAAGTCTTGATCCCCACTGCACCGATGACAAGGGCAGTTACAGCATGCAACAACAAACCTTCTCAGTGAGAAGTAGAAACTGCTTCTCCTTCTAAGAGTACATTATTGACAGACATATAATTAATATTTTGGTTTTCCTGCTAGGGAAAATTGTTCAGTTCTCCTGAACTCATAAGAATATCGAAACACAGCGTTTTGGTGTTACTTGCCACATTGGCAATGGCCACACCACATCTCAGGAGGATGCTCATACACTCAGGCCGTTAGTCATTGATATCCACATATGCAGATGGAAAGGAACTAGTGACAGCCCCTGTTTCTCACAGCTTCCACCACGGGAGGAGCTGAAGTTGTCCTAGACACTCAGTACCCACTGTAGCATTGGCATGGCCAGATCAGTGTAGTCTGCACCAGGTGGGGAGATAACAAACAGCAACAACAACAACAACAACAAATGATATAATGACGATGATGATGATGGTGATGATGATGGTGATGGTGATGATGATGATGATGGTGATGACATCAAAACCCAAAACCCTGAACGGGAAAGCTATGTGAGTTACACATTCCACATCTATTTTGAGGGTGGTAACCCATTTAGGAAGGTGACATCTTTGAATCAGTGTTTGGGATAAACATCTTTGTCACACCAACTCACCAGAGTGCTGTATTGTATGAGGAGAACTATCCCAGCAAAATGTTTCACTCCACGACAGAGAAGAGATCCATAATCCTGAAATACTTCCTCCCTGAGTTTACTGAGTTCATGGTTAAACAAATAACGTTTTTTTTGGGCTTGGAATGTAGCTCAGTAGACTGTATGCCAAGTATGCAGGAAGCACTATATTCAACTGGAGGTGCGAGTGCATGCCTATATCTTAGTCAGGGTTCTACTGCTGTGAAGATTCACCATGACCAAGGCAGCTCTTAAGAAATAAAGCATTTAATTGGGAGCTTGCTTACAGTTTCAGAGATTAGTTCATTATCACCATGGCGGGGAACATAGAGGCAGGCAGGCATGGTGCTGGAGAAGTAACTGAGAGCTCTGCATTTATCCTAACCTACAGGCAGAGAGAGACTGAGCCTAGCATGGGCTTTTGAAACCTCAAAGCCCCTCCACCCCAACCCTGGTGACACATTTTTTCCAACAAGGCCATACCTTATTCAACAAGGCCACACCTCCTAATCTTTCTCAAAAAAAAAAAAAAAAAAAAGCCACTCACTGGTGACAGAGCCTTCAAATATATGAGCCTACAGAGGCATTTTTTTATTCAAACCACCACAGCCTATAATCCCAACTCTTGAGAGGTAGATGTAGGAGGATCAGAAGTTCAAGATTACCTTCCACAATATATGGAGTTTGAGGTCAGCCTTTGCTATAAAGGACCCTCGCAAAAACAAAAACAAAGAATTGTGTGTGCAAAGGCAAACCCCGAACACAGAAATATACTTCACTTATTTTATTTTTGAATGAAAAGTTGTTTCTAATGACTGTCTTTGTGTTACGTTCTACAGAGCAGTGTTTGTATTTCATTAACATTGCTGAGCATGAATGGTTTTCCAGCTTGCTAAATCTACAAGGAATACTGTGTTTTACAAGTTCTCTAACATGCAGTTACACTGTCAAAATAAGGACAAGGATCTCTAAACTGTGGGAGAATGGAACATCTTCCTTCTGTTTGAAACATCCAAACTGGAATCTCATAGCTGGTCATTTGTGAGCCACAGCAGAGCCTCCTGTTAGAGGCAGTCTCCTCTCCCAAAAGTAAGTGTCATAGTAGCAAAATAAAGGGATATTTAATAACTATAAAAATGATGACTAACATTTCTCAAGCTGCCCATATGCTTCCCACTTTTTTATTTAATCTACAATACAAATATCTTGTTACCACTATAGTGGGCTAAGTAGTACCCTCTCCCTCATGACTTGACAGCCCTAATCTCTAGAACACAGAATGGGGGCTGTCTTTGGAAACACCTGTATTTAGACATGAACTATGGTCTGAAGAAGGTAAGAGCACATTGGATCATGCAGAGCAGAAGATTCATAGTGAAGAGAAGAGAAGAGAAGAGAAGAGAAGAGAAGAGAAGAGAAGAGAAGAGAAGAGAAGAGAAGAGAAGAGAAGAGAAGGCCTTGTGAAGATGGAGGCAGACACTAGACTCATGTGGTCCAACCCAAGAAATGCCTGGTGCAGCTACAGATCCTGAGTGAGGCATCACAGTCTCTTGCCTGAGAGAGTGTAGACCCATTAACTTGCTTTCAGCTTTTGGCTTGTGACAGGGCAAATTTCAGTTATTATAAAGCCATCTGGGGCGGTCATTGACTACAGCAGACAAAGGAAACTCGTGCATCCTTAAAGTTGAGAAACCTGAAGCTCAGAGAGGTTAAGCTAACTTTCCAGAGCTGCATAGCTAGCATTACCATGGAAGTGGGGTTATGTTCTACCCTTAGGTTCCTTACTCCACCTCTGCTCTAATCAAAGCCACATGCTGGTTTTCCAGTCTACAAAGTACCTGTCTCCCTAAGAGGGAATCAAGAATGCTGAATGCGTGCTGAGGCAGAGTTTCAGAGCAGCCTCATCCTGCAGCTTCCTGCCTCCAGAATCAATTTTTGTTTGCATTAGAAGAGCCATTAGAGTCCGTACATCAGCAATTCAGTTCATGTGTGGCCCAGCTTCCCAACCAAGGGATAAGACAATTCTATACTTGGCCCCCAAAGGACCTGTTTTATTTCTCTAATCATAAGTATAATCGTTTTTACTCACGCTGGGCAATAGTACAATGGAGGATGAACATTAAGTTAAACATAAAGAGTCTCAAAGAAATCAAAGTCTCTCGTGAAACTAAGTTTAGAAAGGAGATCATTAGATATACTACAGTCGATTTGGAAGTGAATTGAGGAATGAGACCCCACATTCTTGTTAGAAAAAGAAAACTTTAAAACCTTTGCATCGTGAGCTAGAGATTTTACTACATCCCAACAGAATGGTGTAATGTATAAACCCCCTGAATTCTCCAGGAGCAAAAATAGTGATTTCACACTCCAAGTAGAACAGGCTGCCTTGCTGTTCCCAGCACCTCTCCAGTGATCTGTGCTATAAGTTGAAATTTGAGAAGAGATAAAACAAGGTCCCCAATTAAAACAACATACTGGCAGCCAGGAGGACCCAGATGCCAAGGCCAGCAGATTATCTGGTGGGGGTAAGAGAACTCACCAGACTGCACACAGAGACTTTGAGGATATATGGAGAGACTCTAGAGACTTGGGAATGCATGGCACATACAGAATTTATAAAAGAAGTGAGAGTATAGTCTTGGATCTGTCATCTTACTTTCTGCTTCGTTGTAGAGGATGCAGTGGCAAGATGGTTTGTCAGCTCGTGGGAAAGGAAACAGAGGTTACCAGAAACCAGCAGAGATCAACGAGACCAAATCCGGTCACGATACACTTGTTTCCCTTTTCCTTAGCCTGAGATAGGAAGATTGCTTGAATTTTATGATGGCATCTGATAAGGTCCAACTTGTTCCTCTAGACAGTACTGGAGGGAAGTTTATGGCAGCGAGCATCGTGGTTCTCTGGGAGCCATTAATTTAAACAGAAGCATGAGTGTTTTGAAACCCAAGGCTTGGCCATGCAAACACTTTTGATGCTAGCATGAAGCTGCTAGCAGTAGGTTGATGTAACTAGGATCATTCATGTTCTCGAAACATGCAAGCAAAGTCTAAAGCTCTGCTCTTCAGTGAAGTCTTATAATGAGATGTTGATTTGAGCAAAGAAAAAAAATTGCAAATACATAGAGGAAAGATGTTATTCAATGGTGTGTTTATCAAAATACTTGGGCATCAATAGGGACTAGCATGCAGTAAGGAACAGAATGTTAAGATGTATTCACAGAATAGTGTTTTAGATAAAGAATAGGCTCACAAGATGGCTCAAGAGATAAAGGTACTTGTCATCAAGCCTGATGACCCGAATTGAATCCCCAGGATTCATATGACAGAGGGCAAGAACCAACTCCTGCAAGCTGTCCACAAACACATCATGACGCAAACACACCTACACACCCACACCCACTTACAATAAGTAGATAAAGAAGTAAACAAGACATAATTAAATTTTAAGACAAAGAGACAATAAGGCTTTCTTGTCTCTGATTACACTTTGAATACTGGTTCCCGAAGACAGAATAACACAGGTAGGGACAAATAGCAACTCATTGCAAGGGAAGTAATGACATTGAAAAATGTGCAAAGGTAGCATGCAAAGAAGCATGGCTACCTCTGAAAAGATAAACCTAGGGAAGACACTCTAATTATTTTCAAAATTTTTAAAGTGGAAAGAGCTGGAGAGATGGCTCAGAGGTTCAAAACATTACCTTTGCAGAGGTCCTGAGTGTAGTTTCCCAGCATTCACGTGATGGCCCACAGCCACCTACAAGTCCAGTTCCAGGGGCTCTGAGCTCTCTAGACACTGCATGCAAGTGGTTCACATACAAACATGCAAACAAACACGCATATACATAATTTTTTAAACTGAAAAAAGCTATGGTCATAGCCATTAGTATGAACTCCATTCTTTAAGAGCTCCTACTACTGTCTGTTCTTGTAGTGGTGTGGCAGAACCGAAAGAAACTTTATGCGCATGGTAACATGGCATGCTCAATATACCTCAAAAGGGTAGACTTAAAGTCACTGCTGGAAGTTCATGAGGTCTTTTCTGACTCAATATCATCAAGAATGACCTAGAACACAAACATTACCCAGAATGGAACTGTTCACCTATCATACATGCAACAACCATGTCTTGAGCAAAGATTTTTTGTCATGTGTAGTGCTGTAGATCTTCAGTCATTAACAACTGTTTTCCCATGAGCAGTATTATACCAGTGTTGTAGACTAAGAAAATGAGTGCTTTAAGAAGATCAAAACATCTTTGTGAGTATTTATCCTTTTCAATAATTAGCTGGTTCTTTCCCCTCAATATTTTAGAATCTTCTGTGCCATCTTTTAAATATTTTGTTCAGCAATTTGTGTTTACTTTGGCTAGGTAGAATATTACATCTTATATAAAAGTCAGATGTTCCTTTTAGTTGCAAAGTTTCTATAGAAACAGAATTGAACCATTTTAATGCATTCATGCTCAACGTTCAACTTATGAGTCAACCTACTCATTCAAGCATTTCTCCCTAGGGGGCACCAGATCATCACCAAAATTTCACGGGGTAACTACCTAAATTTCCGTTAAATTACCAGTTGGGAACTCTCATCCCACTTCCTCTATTAAGGTGTGCAGGAGTCATTATGCACTGAATATCATGAATCACAGAGATGGCATATTATGGCAGAATTCTGGGAGGTTCTGTAATCCTATAGAATCTGTATGATTACTTTCCATCCGTATTACAGATGAAAATGAAGTTTAAGGGGTGGGATATATAAACGACACACCCAACTGGAAACAGAGGCCCACTCAGTGTACCCTACCATTCCACCTAACTCCCCATTATCTGAGCGATGTCTGGTGTTTACCTGGTACTCCCTCAAACTCGAGGTAGAACTGAATTGAACAGCTTGCAGTAACCATGTTAACAGGACGTTATTATGTTCTCTCACAGGCTCTTCTGTGCCATAACACTCACACAGAATATTCCCAGTAAATTTTGTACTCATCACGTTTAAGGGAAGACTGCTGATAGATCTACAAAACCATTCAAATCTGGCGATCTTAGGGCTCTCAATCTCATGTGACTTTACCGGGCCAACAGCCAATGTAGGAAACATTGAGAAGAGGCGATTTGGCGCCCTCTAGAGAGGACTTCCTGAATAACTAGGCCAGCTCACAAGGAAGTCAAGTTGGACTGGGTTGTTAAAATTCTGTCTCCATAGGAAGTTTACAATTAAAAAGGCACTTCTGATTTTCATCTAACAGATAACATTCTGTCAGAAGCAAGACACTAATCATTGCATCAAAATATTGACAACAGCTGATATCAAGTCCCATGAAAGTAAACCTTATATGGGAATCTGGCTATTAAAACATGTTCAACTGATTTCCTGTCAGCAAAAATAATTAGAATATTTCTTTCTCTGAGAGGACAAAACACAAGAGTATAAAATATCCCTTCTATCCATTTCCTTTCTTCAAGCAAATTAAAGATGGCCTTTGTAACTATCCTTCATGTGAAAATGTGTTTCTTCTTTCCTCGTGTCTCCCCAAAACTCTCAATCCCTTTTGCTGTGATCAGTAGCAGATGAAAGGAACAGAGGTCTTATGCCGAGACCTCTCCAAAAACAATTAACTGAAACTGACTAAAAGATCTGTTACTTTTTTTTTTTTTTACATTTAGATCCAATACAATGCTTGGGTCCTATCACACTTAAGGATATGATCAATTTCTTCAAGCTACTGTGGGTATGATTTCAGAGACACAGAGAAGGGCCTTCGGAGAGCTCTCTTCCTGTTTAGGGAAGGCACTAGAGTCCTTTAACAGGTGCATCAATTGGCTGTTGCTTAGTAACAAACCACCAAATACTTTAGAAAGCAACATTTTTTTTTAAACTGGTTTGTTACCACTGTGGAGCTGGAGAGCTGTCTGGGGATTTCTGCAGCTAAAGAAAATTTCAAGTCCTATATCTCTGTCTCCCTATCTCTGCGTCTCTGTGTCTGTCTGTCTGTCTCTGTGTGTGTGTCTGTGTTTAGTTTATTTCTGTCTAGCAAAGCACATCATAACCACAATCACTTGACATAGAAAGGTACCCTCTGGTGCAGGACATGTCAAGACTGATCAGAGATGGGGTGGTGGGGGTGGAGGGTGTCATGGAATCAATCCAACATGCCAGGGAATGGAATCTTCTTTAATTATTTTTTGTTAGCATGCAGAATAATGGGTTTCCTTATGACATTTTCATGCAGACTGTACTGTAGATGTATCCAACCTTCTTATTAAATAATAAACACAGAACCAATGCAAAGAAGAAAGCCAAGAGGTCAGAGCTATTAGCAAGCCATAGGAAAGCAGGGCAGTGGTAGCGTACGCTTGTAATTCCAGCACTTGGTAGGCAGAGCTGGGTAAGTCTCTGTGTGTTCAGGGATACAGCCATTATTGGATACACATGCCTTTAATCTTAATACCAATCATGGAAAACCTGGAGGCCTATACAGACAGGCTGTGAGGAGGCGGTCATGTGGTTGGGTTTACAACCAATGAGAAGGCAAGACAGGAACTCTATATAAAGACTTTAACACAGGGGTAGCTCTGGTTCGGAGAGGTAGGACCACCTCAGGAGGAAGGGTAAGGTTTTAGCTCTTAGCTCTGACCTCTTGGCTTTCTTCTTTGCATTGGTTCTGTGTTTATTATTTAATAAGAAGGTTGGATACATCTACACTGTACGAGTTACTTTTCTCACTGCTGTGACCTGATATCTGAACGAAGCAACTTAAGGAGGGAGGAGCGGTTCTTTTGGATCTCCACCTCCATGCATACAGTCTGTCGTGGAGGGAACCCACCGCAGCTCAGACAACCCTGTCTGCGGGGGACGACATTTGCAGACACTGCTTCTCCCGTGGTAATGACTGACCAGGAAACAGAAAACCAAACCAGAAGCAAGAACCGCTAACCCTCAGGGTCTGTCTCCAGTAGCCTGCAGCTGTCTGCTGAGACCAACTTCCTGATGGCTTCACAAACTCCCAAAGCAACATTCTCAGACAGAGAACAACTACTCCAGTGCCTGAGCCTGTGGGGAACAGGGTATATCCAAAGCATAAGATGTAGATCAGTCACATCATTATTGTCTTCCTTCCCTCCTTTTGTCTTCTCTGGGGCAAAGCTTTACATCATCGAACTAGAAATGAGACACACAAATCAAACACCCAGACAAAGGTACTGGGCACCAGTATACATGCCTGACACCCGTTTCTTCTAAAGCTGTGAACCAGGACACATGTCTGACACCAGTTTCTTCTGAGGTGTGAACCAGTATACATGCCTGATACCAGTTTCTTCTAAAGGTGTGAATCAGTATACATGCCTGAAATCAGTTTCTTCTGAGGGATGAACCAGTATACATGCCTGACACCAGTTACTTCTGAGGTGTGAACCAGTATACATGCCTGACACCAGTTTCTTCTGAGGGATGAACCAGTATACATGCCTGACACCAGTTCCTTCTAAAGGTGTGAATCGGTATACATGCCTGACACCAGTTCCTTCTAAGGTGTGAACCAGTATACATGCCTGACACCAGTTCCTTCTAAGGTGTGAACCAGTATACATGCCTGACACCAGTTCCTTCTAAAGGTGTGAACCAGTATACATGCCTGACACCAGTTTCTTCCAAAAGTGTGAACCAGGATACATGCCTGACACCAGTTCCTTCTAAAGGTGCGAATTTTAGCACAGGGAGGGCACTAGCATTCAAGTCGGATGGCTCACACCGTTTAGGAAGCTAACATTTTAAACCATGGATTAGAGTTGAGTATATTGCTTAAAATGTGAAAAACGAATGCAGAAAAGGAAGCAGATGCACATTACAAGAGAGGGAGAAAGAGAGAGAGAAAGAGAGAGAGAGAGAGAGAGAGAGAGAGAGAGAGAGAGAGAGAGAGAGGAAGAGAGGGAGAGAGGCAGAATCCGAAGCAGGACTTTCACAGCAAGCAGAAGCCCCTGAGGACACGTTCCCTCCAGGCAAGCATTCAGCCCATATTAAACAGACCGGCTCCCATATCCTGATATCCTTGCCTTCGCTCTTCTAAACCAAACCCAAGGCCTGGGAAATGGATCGGCCAACTACTGTGAAGGGACATTACAGGAAAACATTTCAGGTTTTAGAAGTCAGTCCCAGGAAGACACATTCTGCCTCACGGCAGGGCGCTGTTTTCTGGCCACTGTGATGGGAACACTGATATGGTATCTGCTGCAGCAGATGTCCCACTCAGAGTGTTCTCCCGGCAAGCAGGTTTTGGTGACTCACCAGCTCAAAGACTGCACAACAATGGATGTTATTGACAAAGGGAAAGATGAGGCACAAAAGGGTACTGATAGAGTTGCCAACAACTCTCGTGGCTTTATGCAAAGTGGAGAAGACACACATTATACATGTCATCACTCCTTTCCTTGCTGTCCAGCACAAGCAGAACTACTAGAGGTGTTGGCTCCAGACATCCTTAAAGTGGCTGCTTCTTCATCAGCCAAAGAGAGGGGAGGGGAGCTGAAAATCAAGTTAGTTCAAGTTACACAGAATAACTAAAAGAGCTTAATTCTTAAAGGGTATTGAATACCAAGGTTGAGGCCACCAGGAAGCTCACCAGACATCACTCGCAGTTATGACCTCAGGACCTGTGTGATTTTTCTCATGCAAGAAAATGTTCAGATTGGAAGTTTGACTGATGATACAACCTTTAATTTTGTCTTTTTTTTTTTTCCAGAGCTGAGGACCGAACCCAGGGCCTTGTGCTTGCTAGGCAAGTGCTCTACCACTGAGATAAATCCCCAAACCTTTAAAACAGAGACACATTTCATGACCCTGGGTTTTAAATAAGAGAAGAGAAGACTTGGAACTTCGGTAAAGAAACTCAGCCATGTCAAGACCAGAGCTGTGTGTGGTTGAATAAAAGGAAGCTAGGAAGTAGAACATCTGGTAACTGGTGGGAAAGCCATAGCAATATACGGGCTACCTCAGGCCTAAATTATTCTGGAAGAAAGCTGCAGCTGTTTCAGAGCAGAAGCCCCTAGAGCCAGGCCAAGGCTCAGCAGGAGACAGCTTGGTTCACCTCTCTGCAGTCCTTGACTCTATCTCCAGAACCGAGATGTAGCAAAGTGATGAGAGACAGACTCAAAATGATGGGACTGCTCACTGGGGTGTGCCCCAAAGAGAAAACCACAGCAGGACAGACTGTATGCAGATATACAGTGCCTGGGGGAAGAGGAACAAGCGCTCTTCTAAGTCCACTGAGTAGGAAGTAGAAGTAGGACAGTGGCTTTGCATGGTACAGTGTCCTTGCTATCAATAACAATCCAATATTAGGTATACTTTGTTTCCAGCTTTCTCAAAAATCCTTCATTTATTCAAACTTACTGTTCATAAGCAAGATGAAAGCATTCCCTCTAGCCACACTAAAGGGAAGTTGGGATTTGGGTACCGAGATTTGCCTGGGGTTATGTTGAGGGTTGATGTTTAAAGACCTTCCACGTGGGTTTTATAACCACTCTGGCCCAAAACATAATCGACCACAATCAAGCATGATTCCTTCAAACCAACTGAAGGCAAGAACTATTCGGAACAATACTTTTGTTTAAAAAAGGAGATTTGGAAAACATTTGCAGGCAGGCATGAGACTTAGTCAGGGAGAATATATACAGCAACCAAAGATGCGATCCTAAGTTCTTTTCACTTCAGTCATAATTTCATACTGAATTCCTTCTGTATAAATCTGCCTTCACTGTATTTGCGAAATAAGAAATAAGACAATTCCCGAATCCCTTAATGTATCTATACAATAACAAGTGTTTTCTCTGTCTTATATTCCGTCTTTGAAAACCTGGAATGACAAAAGAATTCTAATTTTACATCAAATAGGCCAAAAGAGTTACTGGCATGTGCCAAGCTGACGAAGCTCTCACAGTTTTGGAAGCACGTATCCCACTGGATGCCTGTAACTAATTACCATAACGATGTGAGCCATGTGGAGTAGTGTACAGCAGACAGTGTAGCTTAGCCCTTGCTTTTTAAAGATTAATCTTCACACACACACACACACACACACACACACACACACACACACACACACACCAAAAAAAAAAAACCCACAAATGAGCGGCGATGACCATTGCCTCCATTTTTGCAGAGAGAAAGTTGAATCGGTTTGAGGTTCTGTTGTTGCTAAGAGTCATCTGGCAGCCCTGGGTGTGCAATAAAACATATCAAAACATATTTTCCTGACTGGCTACGATAGGGTTAAAGGAAATCTCAGTCCTGATCAATACTTTGAGTTAACTCATATCACAGACACTGTGCAGCTCATCTTGTTAGAACCAGATGATGTTCCATTTTACTCAAAAGCAGAAATTTTAGATCTCTAGAGGGAAGAACAATTTACTTGTTGGATGAGAAGAATCCTACCTACAAATGTCCCTGATTACTTGCAAGTATTTATGTGACACTCGAGTGATGACAAGAATTGCTAGCCTCCAAAATATGTCTCCAGGTTCTTTATTCTCCTTTCTATGCACTTTAGTAAACTGCCACTTAGATAGCAGCAACGATCTAAAACTCAAAATTTCACAGAGGTTAGCCACAATAAAAAAGTTATTTGTAATAACAAAATGAAATACATCTTAAAAGCTCAATAGAGGGGAAAACGTTGACAGCTGAAAGGAAAAAAAATTCCTCAAATTCAATATGTGCTTTAAACCTTGTTACTCTTTTTCTCTAGGAATTTTTTATGATGTCATTTCTTCCCTAGGGATACCAGATGTCACGGCAGTTCCAAACATTTTTCTTAAGTATCTTTTGGAAGGAACGAAAAAAAATTGGGATACAATTTTGGACATTTCTTTGTCTATAAAAAGTTTGGTTGGTTTAAAAAAAACCTTCTATTAATTGGAAGAAAATTCCCTTATTGTCAAAGTTTTTTTAATTTAAAATGTGTAGTATATTAAAATATTATTACTAAGTCTGTTCTTTAGTTTGTAGTAGGCGAGATTAAATCTTGCATTTACTATGTAATTACTATCAAACCTTAGTTTCTGCATGGACAGAGGTTGCTCTGTTATTGACTCTTAGAGGCTTTCTCTCCACACCTTGGCACAATCCTCTTGTTTTATTCTGCTGTTATTAAGGAGTTCAATATTTTCTGTCTCCTGCTAGTTTTAATACAGTTAAAGCCACAATCTTTCTCTTTTACACTTTTAGTATCTTGATTACTCGTAACTCCATCTTGTGTAGATTTAGTATTTCTTTAGTATTTTCAGTTCTCTTTTGAAATTTTTGAAATCCAGTTTGAATATCGTTCTTCAACATCAGGTGTAAAGTTTCCATGTGTATGACATCCACTTGGTTCATTTAACAATGCCTATGTTCATTATTGTCACCATTTTTACAGACACATTTTAAAATTTACTTCTTGGCATGTGGGTGTGAATGTATTTGTACAGGTAGCTGTGCATGTGTGTGCCTGTGAAGCCCAGAGGACAACCTTGAGTGCCATTCCTCAGGAACCATTCACTTTGCTCTTTGAGACAGCGTCTCTCACTGGACTGGAGTTCTTCAAGCGAGCTTCACAGTCTGTCCAGTGGGCACAAGGATTAACTTGTCTCCTGTTTCCCAGTTCTGGGGTTATAAGCACATGCTGCCATGACATTGTCTGTAATGTGGATTCTGGGGATTGAACTCAGATCCTCATGATTGTAAGGCAAGCACTTTACCAACTGAGCTATATTCCTAGTCTTCTCCTTTCTCCTAAGTATCTTACCATAAAATCCAGCAATTAGCGGCAGGGCTCTAAACCAATCTCTATCAATGGACCTTCCCGTGAATAAAAAGCCTTCTCAGCTCTTGGGTGCTAGTGCAGCCCAGGCTACAGCTGAACACTTAATGAACACCAGGATTCTGTGAGTTTATCATATCTTATAAAATTATTAATAACGGCCTTTTAAAAAGCTTTCTAATATAGTCAATAAACAAAACAAAACAAAACCTTTTCCTCATTGCCCCTACAGTAGTTGCTAGATAGCCAACATATAGCTCATTCTTCGAATAATGCCACCTTGAAGTTTATGTGACCAAACTGTTCCCAGACCACAGCATCACTGTCTATGATGGCAGAGTAGATTTTACTTTTAAAGAAACATTTTCTTGAGTCTCATTTCTGTGTGATCAGAACTAAATTAATCTTTTGATTATTGACTTAACTTGGTACTTTCTCCTGTTTTTCATTTTGCTCCTGTCTCTGTAACATCAGTCTGCAAGCTGACTTTTTTTATTTAACATGTTAACATGTAATAATTGTGTGTATTCATGAGATATGGTATGGTAATCTAATACATATGTGCAGTGTACAAGGATCACATTACAGTAATGGACACGCCTGTTTTGCATTTCTTTACGTTTGGAACCTTCAAGATCTCTTCCTTTAGTTGTTCATAAAACACTTCCTGGGTTACAGTCCACTGCAGGAAGCTCCATGCTGTTTCTGTTTCACTCTTAATACTACAAGAAGATGCATATGTAGATGGTAGATATTTCTTTCCAATTTTCCTTTGATATTTTAACCATCTTTACTTTTAGTATGCACAGAAAAGGGGAAGGTACATCAAAATGTCAGCGCAATCGAATTCTTAGCAAAGATAAGGCTCTTTGAGCTAGAGATTTCACTCAAATACTTTCAAACACAGTTTTTCCGTTATAGAGACTTGCAGGCTTGTCTCAGGCTTGACTGAGACACTGTGTGCTGAAATTCTTTACACACTACTCATGTACCACTCTGGTCAATGTGAAAGCATATTATGGCCCCTTCATCTAAACTCAGGTGACTGTAAGGGGTCTGGCTAACAGGTTTGTCACTACTATATAATTTACTTTTTAAGCATCATACTATGAGCTTTCCTATAGCAATGTACAAGAGAAGATGAAAAATAAAATAATTGATCTAGATGTCAAATTTTATTGCTTTATTTATACCTTTGCATCATTTATAAAAGTTCTTTGGGGCTACAGATATGCCTTACAAGTTAAGGGCACTGGCTGCTCTTTCAGAGGACTCAGGTTCAATTCCCAGGTACATGGTGACACACAACTGTCTGTAACTTCAGTCCCATGAGGAGCTGATGCTCTTTTCTGGTCAATGAATGTACTGTGCACATATGGTGCACAGACATACTCGGGCATACACTCATACACATAAAATTTGAAAACTAAAAAAGGTTCTTAAATTTTAACTTTATATTTAAAATAAGGGTCAATTTTAGAGGCTGGCTCAGTGGTTCAAAAGAGGTACAGCTCTCACAGAGGACCTAAATTTGATTTCCAGCACCCATGTTGGACTGCTTCCAACTGCCTGTTAATTTCAGCTCCCTTCTGATTTCCTTTGGCCCTATAGTGACCTGCCTATACTCCCCCCACCCCACCCTCTACTCCCACTGACATACACACATTAAACAAATACAATCATTTTTAAAAAGTCATTTTAAAATAAACATTGTAAGGTTTATTATGTGAAAAGAAAGCAAACATCTAATTAATATCTAGGTGGTGATTTTTTTTAAAGCATCAAATCCCTTTCCTTATGATATTTAAGTTTCCCAAGCTCTAGCCCAAAGAAGTGACCTGAAATTAAACCAAGGGGAAAAAAAAAAAAAAACTTCAGAAGAATTTTCTAATCTAAGCTGTTACTCAATAATTTCATTTTTAGAAAATGACAAGAGAAGAGAGGGTCAGCTACTCCTGCTTGGGGCTGTCTGAATACATTTTCCATGGTTTTGGATTACCAACATGTCAAAAAATTAGTTTAGGATGGAATCAGCCATCCGAATTCTATTTGGAAGACTTCTTAGCCCCTGGGAAAATCCTGCTACGCAGACAAAGACCTTCATGTTCTACAGACAGAAGTAGAAATAGAGGTGACACTGAGTAGTTGGGGGGAGGGAGAGAAAGAGGGAGAGAAGGAGAGAGTTGGATTTGCATGCTATTTGCATAAAACATCTTTCGATAATTTAACTATTCAATATGGCTACGTCTCCAGCTTGTCCATTTTCTTTCAGTTTCTAAGCTGAGCTTGTTACTAATCTTTTTTCTGCTTTGACTATGGATAGCCATGGGAGTCGGGAACTGAAATATGCCTGCGGGTAAGAGAAAGGAAAATGAGTGAAAAGGAAATGCTAGGCGGGGCTTGCTGGATGTGCTGCATATGCTGGCTCTGCTTTTAGATCCCTCTAATGAAGTTAGGTTAATCATTGATGAAATCATCTACAAAATTCAATCAAACCAAACCTTGTGTGGACTGAGTTATCCCGGTAATCCTGGTTTGGGCCATCGGTCTATTTATAATTGCATCTGCTCTTCTTTATCTTTGCCAACAAAAAACAGAGGCCACTGTCTGGCTGCCAGTTCCCATTCCCTGGCCCTCCATATCACTAGCTCTGTTTACAGTGACAGCAAAGTTGTCCCATATGTGTCCTACAACCTCTATTTGACAAGTTTTCAATAGCAAAAAAAAAAAAAAGCTTTAAGCAGAATTATAATGACATGAATGACATCCACTGTGCTTTCCTAATACAGTATTTGTATATTTTAAAAAACATTTCTGTGCATCCAGAAACATTTTATAATTTTTGTTTTGCAAGCACTTATTCTTCTGTTCTAGTCTGGATATCAGATCAATCATTGGAGTAAATAGTTCATCTGTTTTCCCTCCAGCTGGCAGGAAGAAATGTTCATCCAGGGTTAGTATAGAGTGAGCTGCCATTTCTTGAAGGCCTAAATCCTGGTACAGAGTGATGCCAGTTATCAACATCAGTCCCTCTCTAGGAGAATGGTTCTCATGGAAGGGAAATAAGTTAGCACTGAAGTGGAGAAGTTCTAATACTTTTCATGATGTCATATAGACCAAGCTACATCTCTGATACCAAGAGCAGCAATCTTTTCTAGTGGCTGTACATCTTTTAAGCCCTTTTTAATGGATTGTTAAAAAGATGTTGAGAGTTCAGTTGTAGAAGAAAAACAGCCTCATGGTTGGGCCACAGTAGAGACCAGTCCTCAGCATTTGCTCTTCAGGTTCTCTGTGTATCCCTGTACAGCTTCAGGGCCCCTGCTATTACGTGGGGGGACTGTGATGAATTCAGGCGACCACTCTGACCACATGATATGATTGTTTCCTGAGCAGATATGGAGAAATACCACACTCCCCAGTGAAAACACGGTCTGGGTTCCTAAGATCTGAAACAGACTCTCATGGCTAAGTAAAAGAAGACAACTGTAAATTTGGGGACTGGCAGCTTCAAAGCTCAAGAGAGTGTGGTTTAATTTCTTTTCCTGGCTAAGATACAAATCCTCAACTCAGTCCCACTCCAGGCTCCTATGCTCCTGCCTGGTTGCTTCTTTGTGCTCATCTTGCTCATTCTGACATCTGGCCCCTCCTATCTCCCACCCAGTCCTTAGCTATCACATGCCTACTGTTTTCTGTTTAGCATCCCAGCCCACTCCTCATTCCCCTGACGTCAGATCCCACACTCTGAAGCCGAGTCTTTACTTCCTCATCCTTGGAAGCTGCTTCACAGACACTGCCTGGAGCCCTGACATTCTTCTTGTCAAACTGGAATATGAGGGTGAAAAAAAAAATGATCCAAAGTTCAGTCTTCATTCTGAAGAGCACTGGTGTAGTGATTTCACGATTATTAAGCTAAGGATCAGCAGCCAACATTAGAGTATGAATTGGTTTGGTTCCCATGCTTTGGGACCAGCTATGCAGCCAATTGTCAAAGCTGAACCAACAGGCTGAGACTCTTAATACATGGGTACAAATTTCAAGCATGTTTGCAGCCCATGTGTTTTCTCGAGAATTAAGGACTTACGACTCCAGCTCAGGGTCAGAGACTCGGCCTCAACACATACTTGGTTTTTGTTTTTTTCTTAAAACACACAGAACACTTAGCTCCACAGCCTCCCATAATTTAAAAACTGCCAACAGCATACTGTTATCTTCCTTTCCTAGTCTAGGACACTCCCACTAATGATTCATAAATGAATGGTCTAAAAATAGATATTAAAATATAAAACATTTCTTCAAAGGTAAGCCACAACACTTTTTACTGCATGCACTTGACATTTTATTGAGAATGATATATGTATGCATTAATGCTCATCTGTTGTCAATATAGTCTATAGAGCAGAACAGATGAGTCATGTTGAAGATGACGATAAAATGTGGTAAACACATTGGTGGAGCAGTAGAAAGAAAACGAGCTAATTGTGAAGCAGCAGCATGTGTTTCTTGCCAAACAACTCAATGAGCAACTTACAGGTTCCGAAAAGAAACTTTCCGCTATGTATCACTCATGATTTTATTCTCTAAAAAAAAGTCTGTACTTTATAACATTACTTAAAAGAACAAAAGTTACCCTGATTGCTATGATGTCCTCTGGGGGGTTTTCTATTCTCCGAGTACAGATAGCTATTTTAAAATTCTGGAGGATAATCTGTCAGCTCAAGGGCAGTCACAAGATGATGACATTTTCTAAACTATATTCTAAGCATCTCAATGGGAGATAAGCAGAATATTACTTGCCACCATTTTGAAAAACTGCACCTTCAGAAATGCAACTTATGGCATATATTAGAATGTTTACTTAGGAACAGAAATGGTTTCCATTTCCAAGGATCCTGGGTTGCATATGTGTAGTACACACACACACACACACACACACACACACACACACACACACCCCACACACACTTGTCCTTACGTGAAAGCAACTTTTTAAATTGTGTTGAATTGCATGCAAGACACAGAATAGTGCTTAAAGAGACTGTTTTTCAGGATATCTGTAAAAATATAGCACACTGGCTTTCAGGAAGTGCACTTTTGAGGAGAGCTAGACAGCAATGAAGGGGGTTTGCTAAAGTTAGGGGGTGTAGAGCTTAGCCTTACAGGAGAACTCGAATGTGACAGGAACTATCACTGTTTTGTTCAGCAGTACGTCCCTTATCCAGTGCCTAGCCCCTGTCCAAACCGTGTCTCCATGTAACAACGTGATGAGCTGAGCTGCTGTCCCTCCGGCATTGCAGTTGATAACATTTCTCAGCTACAAGAAAGTAAACAGAATGAGCATAGCGTGTGTCCATCACGGGGTGTGGCAGGTCACCAGCAGTCGGTTAAATACCAGGAAAACGATCGTCTCGGGAATCTTTCCTGCTCACACCTCCTAAGCGCACACTTCTGCTGTCTCGCTCAAATCGGCAGCACTGCCTACCTCAGAATGACCATTGGTGATTACGCATTCCTACAAACATCTCTTGGTATTTTTAAAAGCTAACCGTTGTCTATCTAAATGTGCCCCTAAAGAAGTGAAAGAATGGTCAGGAAAAGAAGTTGAGGGGCAAGCTTCTCCACAAAGGCCCTCTTCTCGCCAGGGCTGGGCCAGTTCTGTTTTCCTGCAAGTCTTGCACTAAAGAGCTTGGACCAGATTTCTCTCAGAATCCCAAAGATTCAGGGTTTTCAGTTTTGCCAAATTCGCGCTTCTGTCACCTAACTTGGCTGAAGCAGAAGCAGAAGAAAGAATCGTATGGTTTTGTTGTTTCTGTTTGCTTGTGTGGTAGTTTGAATGAGAAGTGTCCCTCCCCACACACACAACCACTACCACCATACACATACACACACATACACAGACATTACACACATGTACACACACATATCCCACACCACACACACACACACACACACACACACACACACGCACGCACACATCCCACACCATACACATATATACACATATACATAGATACCACACACACACACCCTACCATACACATACACACACATATACATAGACATTACACACATACCCCACACCATACACATACACACATACCACCACCACCATATACATACACACACACACACACACACACACACACACACACACATATATATATATATAGATAGATAGATAGATACCACACACATACACACACACATTACACCCTACACATACACACACACACACATTCCACCCTACACTTACACACACATATACACACACCACCACCATCATATACATACACACATATATACATAGATACCACACACATACACACACACATTCCACCCTACACATACACACACATATACACAAACCCCACACACAACCCACATCATACACACATACACACACAGATACCCCCCACACTATACACACACATATACCACACACACACACACACACACCAAACCACACACAGAATATACCACACACACACAATCTCACACACACATACACACACAGAGAATATACCCCCCCACACACCACACACACTCACACACACACACCTCACATACAACACACACACACAAATTTAATAACTAATTGAATAACTCATCACAATTCGGGGATGGAAAGTATTTCAAAAGGAAAGAAATGTTAAATAACCAAAAATTCCATGTTAGAAACCATAGGTTTTGAACTGTAAAATCTAAAGAAATCGCAAGCCCAAGATGCGTTTTTCCTTCATAGTTCTGTTATTTCACTGAAAGGCAATAATTAAAATGAGGCCTTTTAAAAAGCCTCCACATCTATTTTACTTTTTCAAAGGTATTGAATTTGAGTGCCTGAGCTCTTGTTTTCAAAAAGCAGGTACTCAGCAAAGCATGAAAGTAAGGCAAAAGAACGCCTACTATGATCCTTGTGATACATGCCCTTTTCAGAATGACGTTTAAAATGTGTTTAGAGCATTTATTACACCCATAATAATACATATATATCTGTCTGTCTATCCAACCAGGGATCATATATGAAGCTGTGATAAAATTGTAGCTTTCTGATGAGACAAACCAATGGCAATGCAATTTTGGCTAAGGGTAATTAATATATTTGCAATGTTGTGGAAACAGAGAAAGAAGAGGCTAAGACCAACTAGGAACTCAGGGGAGGTAAGACAGGTAATCACTGTGCTACTGTGTGTGTGTGGTGTCTGTGTGTAATGGGTAGCCATTCCAGCTTTGATCTGGAAGTTCCAACACCCATTGAGGCTTCGGTAACTGTCACGCCTACAAGGTGGGGCTGAGAGAGGACCCTGAAGACCTGAGATCCAGATGGGGGAGCTCTCTTGGTTCCTGGACCCTGGACGCTGGAGGTAGACGGAGCAGAGTTCTCCAGAGAACACTGCCGGACTGCTCTACACCTTTCCCAGACCCTGTTAATTATCCCTTCACTTGTTAGTTACCCCACAAAATAAACCTCCCTTTTAACTACGTGGAGTTGCCTTAATAATTTCACCAATATCTGTGTATATGAGTCAATATTGAAAATGTGATGGTGAACTTTCATTTTCAAATTGACTGGATTTATAGTCACTGCTGGGCACATTTGTGCGAGCATCATCAGAGAGGCTTAAATGAGGAGGGAAGACTTACCCTGGTTGCAGGTGACCCCATCCCATGGCCTGTGGTCTCTGACTGTTTCTTCCACTTTGTCTTAGCATCAGAAAGCAGCTTTGGTGTGATAATTGGCTCTTTTTAGTATATTTCTGAGCATCTTTTGTGCTGTACCTCATGAAGACATCCATACCCAAATCCCTGAAGCCTATGAATATACTTGTTTGCACAGAAAAAGAGACATTGAGGACATATTTAGAATTAAAGACCATCATATCATGGGATGATCCTGGTTATTTATGTGGCCATGGAATTAATCCTTATCAGTGAAAGAGAGAGGCAGAAGAAAGGATCAGAGGGATGTAACATATGATGAACTTGACTCACAATGGTATGCTTTGACAATGGAAGAAGGGATCCATGGTCAAAGAGGCTGACTTCAGTCTACATTCAACAAGAAAAGAGGCACTTCCACCCAACAAGCTCAAGGATCTGAATTTCATAACAACCCTTATGAGCACAAAACAGATTTTCCTTGAATGCGTTCCGAAAAAGACACAGCCTTGGCTGACACCTTGATCATAGCCCGGTGAGACCTTTACCAGCTTCTCAACCTATCTGAAATATCATTGTTGTTTAGAACTACATTTGTATTTACTGGTTATGGAAGCAACAGAAACCCATTTACAAAATTCACATCCTGCCAAGCCAGGTTCAGCCAAATTTCAATCACTTCTCAGGGTACTGAGGGATCAGGGATAGTCATTTAGGTTATTAGACATGGTGACAAAAAATGTCAACTCACAGGCATGGCTCAAACCCAGCGAATCATCTAGACCCTTTCTGCATTCATGAATTGAGAGACACATGTTTTCATCGGGATGACAAACATGGTCACACACTTTTGAGACACCTGTACAGACTCTCCACAAACAAGGGAGAATAGTGACCCTCAGATGTTAAAGACGTGAAGTAGGCCTGTGTACCCAGCTTAGCTGGATGTGGACTACTGAAGCTCCTTGGCAAGCCATCCTCTGCTGGATGGATGGCCCCTTCACTCTCACTGGAGAGTCCCAGGAAATACAAGTAGAATCAGTACCTCCATTTTATGACACAAAATTATACTCACTGTTACAGATGGTGCATTTGGCCAATGGAGGAGAGGCACAGGGCTAGAAACTGTCTCATGATCCTGTGATCCTGACCACATCCCTCCATACCTCCTGTGGCTTAGCTTCCTTTCTCTTTCAGATGAAATTTTCCCTTTAGGTATAAATGTAGAATATCAAGAGGAGTTTCACAATTTTTTTCCCTCCTTGTTCTCAGCATATATTTTAGGTTGTACTTGTATATAAAGTTGCTGGCAAAAATTAACATAAAACTTAGCTTAAATCACTGAACACACATTAAAAAATTAAATATTCAGTGTTAGCTAAGATTTATGCCATGGGATGTTTTGTAACGACAAGTGCTTCAAAAAAAACACCCTGAGAATAAATATGTGTGATTAATGGCCGGTGAGACTCTGGGTGATTAAGTTTTTCTTCATTATATTCTATATTTTGAGTTGTTAAATTAATAAACTCCACAATGTTTTCTAAGTATGGCAGAAAAAGACCAAAATATATCAAAAAGCAGAACTTTAAAACTGGAGGCAATACAGTCAGTACAACATCTAGGAACATCCTCTGCCCTCAAGCAGGGAAGGCAACTTTTCAGTATCAATAATAGGAATGAAATAGGATTTGTGTTCACCGATGAAATCACACAACTCCAGGGAACTCCACTGTCCCCATACCTGCCCTTCCTTTTTAATCTCAAGCACTCTCCATTACGGCACTGGGAACAACTAACTATCAAAACTCTATGGCCCACAGTTCCTCCATTTTAGTCAATGACTCTCTGCTAACATCATCTGCTGAAAAGACACTAACATCCCCAGCCAAACAACAAGGCCTGTGTGTGCCACTTGGTGACTTAGGCAAAGAATTGGGGTCACAAAAAGCACATAACACTTTTGTGGCCCCATCTTACATATTAGGTGCATGCTGATCAACACGTCAAGATTAGGCTTTCTAATCTTTGGCTGGCTTGTTGTAGGAATCTCTAGTTACATGCTCTTCAGTTTACTGTTATCCAACTTGCTACTAATGAATAGAAACTGTACATCATTGCTTAGAATTTATTGTTAGAATTCTTTCCCTCAGGGAGATATGAACAGCATCTAGCCTCTCTGTAACATGAATCTCTAAACGGTCTTATTAATAAAAAAAAAAAAAAAACGTGGAGGCAGATATTGGGGTGAAAGCAGAAAGATCAGAGAGACAGAACAAGCCACAGCTAACCTCACCTGGCCAACTTCTCAGCCGACCCTGTTTCCTCAAACTGAAAGCCTCTGAGTCTTCATCTGAATTGAGCTCAGCTGAACTGCTGCTAAAAGCCTAAAAGCTTAAAAGCATCTCGTTCCTTGTCCTCATATCCCTTTCTGCTTCCTGCCATCACTTCCTGGGATTAAAGGCATATGTCTTTCCCAAGCAAGATGAGATCTCAAGTGCTAGGATTAATGATGTATGTCACCATGCCTGGCTGTTTCCAGTGTGGCCTTGAACTCACAGAGATCCAGATGCCTCCCGGGTGACAGGATTAAAGGTGTGTGTGCACAATTTTCTGGTTTCTATGTCTATCTAGTGGCTGTTCTGTTCTCTGACCCCAGATAAGTTTATTAGTGTGCACAATGTATTGGGGGACACAATATCACCACACTCTCTTCATAAGGTCCAACAACAAAATCAAAGTATGATTCCACCACAGTTCACTCTGGGGAGCCAATGAGTTCACTGGTCTTACTTACAGAGCAGGGATGACGTAATTCTGGCAGGAGAGACCCCAAAGCAGCCATACTGGAAGACTTCACCCAGCATGAATGATGGCTATGTACTCTTTCCCTCCCAAAGATCCCAATACCACTTGCAATTAAGGCAAAATTACATACAGATGACTGGGCAGAGTTGCTGGATACTCAGGAGAAAGTCCAGTGGCATCCCTCCACCCATGAGGGAATGCCAATTGTCTACTTTTTTTCTTCTTTCCAATCTTTAATTGTTTTTCTTTTCTTTTTAAACTGAATTAAGACATAATTACATCACCCCCAATTCTCTTTCAAATTCATGGCCTCTTATTCTTTAATTATGATTATTACATGTCTCTCTCTGTGTGTATGTGCATGTGTGTGTGCACACATGCATGTGTTTGTGTATGTGTGACTACATACAAAAATGCAACCTGCTAAGGCTGTTTAGTGTTGCTAGTGTTGCTTCTATGTAACATTTTACAGCTGACCATTTTGGATTGGATAACCATTTGGGGTGGTCATCTTTGGGGAAGACTATCTCTCACTCTCTCAGCAGTTTTTAGTTTTCTGTAGCTCTTGATCTGGGATGGGGATCCATGTGATTTCCTCCATCCACACTGGCATGCTGACTGGTGTTGCTATGGAGTTCAGGTCTTGTTCAGGCCTGATCTTGATGGACTCTCACAAGGGGACACAGATGATCCCATGAAGATGGTGACAGTTTGGCTCAGAGGATTGTGCCTCACAGGAGATGCCAAGTGTCTTCTTTTGAACATATCTAGGGATTTTGCTTCTGCCGTAGCAGACACTTCAATTTCCTTTCATACACCTCATCTGTCTTCCACGTCTCCACGTGTGAGTTTTCTTTTTCCATTTGAGAAACGCTTAGTAAGCACCTACTATGTGCCAGGATTTTGCTACCCTGGAAAAACGAGAGGCATTAACCATCTGTCTGACCTTGAAAGTCTCTCAGTATTAGAACTGTCAGAGAAAAAAATCTACAACTTTCCCTCTTAATCCAGGAGAAGTAACACAAATAAGCATCATTTAAATTGTGGATGGACAGATTTCATTTAAAGAGTTCCAGAGATCAGTTTTTCAGTAGAATGCCAAAAAGTCATCTCCAGTACCCTAACCTCTGCCTACTGTAGGGGTTCATTTCCTCTCTGAAGGGAACACACTGTGAGTACCCCACACTGTGTCAGGGTGGCTGCTAGCAGGGCTAGGGCTGGAGGAAAAACAGACTCCTCTCACACCTTAGAAACCACACAAGGTTCAGACCAAGTCATATGAGTCACAGAGACAAAAACAATCTTCATAGGAAGAGAGGGAGGAAGGGAGGGAGGGAGGGAGGGAGAGAGAGAGAGAGAGAGAGAGAGAGAGAGAGAGAGAGAGAGAGAGAGAGAGACAGAGGCTCTCATTGCCTTATCAGTGGCTGTCAGGGGAACCATTCACATTTTTTTCTGTCAATCATGTGGAGAGGAGTTTTACCAAGACCTTGAGCCATAAACCTGCAGTGACCATGATCCTTATGAGTCCTGGAAAGGGCGCTCTCTGAATGAAATGAATCTTTCCCTTCTCTCAGGGTAGAAAGGGGGAAATGGGACTGGTTCCTTGTCCCCGATGCTCCACAAGTCTGGAAGAACATGACTTGCCCAACCCTGACATGGTCCCGTCCTATTTTGCCAAGTCCCATGTCTTGTAAACAGCCATGCTTCTCACTGATGATCATTTTCAATATTAGCATCTTTACTTGGAAATAAACCATTTGAACCTCTTCTTCCAGTTGCTAAACTCGGGCATCTTAAAATCAATTTGGTGGTGTGACAAGCGAAAACCAAACAAACAAAAAGAGTAGCTTTATTCTCTATGAAACCTTCTCCTAACCACTAAGAATTCCCTAGATATTCCATCTTTCCACGTCTTAGTGTTCACGGTTTTATTTTAGAAGTGACCCAAAGGTTAATGACATGGTCAAGATTACATTGCCTGGAAACAACACTTGCTGGCAATAAAGACATGTGCTTTTCAAATTGATTGTGGTACTCAAGAAGGCTATGGAGGAATCTTATCTCTACATGTTGGTATGCCAATAAACTTTGTTAAGAGCGCTTTCAGATTCAGAACAAATTTATGGCTATTCATTCTGTGATTTATAACAACAGAGCAAACTGGACTGAACTTCTATTCATTTGGGGAAAAAAATGACATCTTCTTTTAGAACAAACGGCTGATTTTAAATAAACAAAGGATGTGGAAAAAATACAGAGCAAGTATCTTTAAAGATTAATTCTCCGCATTTGCATTTTCTTCCTGAAAATGTGACAGAGTTCCAACATCTCTCCAATTTGGTGAAGACTTCCTAGCTGTACTCAGCTCGCTTTTTCTTATGCCACGGAGTTAAGACAAAGGGACCTTGAGCAGCTTATTAAATAAACAATGCAAGTTCAAGAATAATTTAATTATCATATCTCACTGAATAGTAAGTTCTGGTAAGTTTTTTGTTTGCCTGTTTGCTGAGTCAAACATTCACGCCTGTGTTCTTTTTATAGAATGTGTGATTTGAAGGGCCATAAGTCATTGGTCATTTGACAGCCTTAATTAGTCATTTAAATTGGTAATTACTAAAAGCATTACAGAGGGGAAAGCTCATTGTGTGGATCATAAATGGTGTCATCTTTTTCAAATGGACTCCCTTCCAGTCTTTTGTTAAATTCTGCCATTTTGGTATTAAGTTTAAATTAAAGAGCTGCCTGGCTTCCCAATTCTATGTCAGGAGAAAAGGTATGCTCAAATTGAATTAGAAAAACAAAGAACTTTCATATTTTAGAAGCAGAAATGAAAGGGACTATGCAGCTCTATGAATTCTCTTCATTTTAGAGGCAGACATGTCCACTTCAGTCCAACTGTAGAATATTAATGCTTTCCCAAGGCAAATGTTTTTTGTCTATTGCTGCTAACTCATTCAAATTCATTACATTTTATTATTTGTACATCATTAAATGTAGGTCAACATGTCGATTCCAGCAAACACCAGCATTTATTTCCAGCCCACAGACGCTGTTGTGAATAAGAAGCAAACAAATGGAACTCTGAAGGAAAGAACTCCCCTTATTTGTAAACATAAACATTGTATCAAGACTAAAGAGACAATGTAATAGATGCAATTTGCAATCCAACCACTCCATGCTTATCTTTCCAAAAATGTATTTCTGTAGAAGGAGAAGAATGGGATGATATTCTTTCTAGAGCTGAGAAATCCTTTGTTTGTAAAACTTAACCCGTTCTGTGTCAACCCTGTAGCATGGAAATAAGCCCCAAGACAGAGGACCTAGAGAGCATCTGTCCCAATATCTCATGCTTCTGGAATGTCACAGGTGAACTGTTCAGTGGGATGAAAGTATGCCCAGTGCTTCATGTTAAGAAGCTGTTTTAGCCGGGCAGTGGTGGCACACGCCTTTAATCCCAGCACTCGGGAGGCAGAGGCAGGCGGATCTCTGTGAGTTCGAGGCCAGCCTGGGCTACCAAGTGAGTTTCAGGAAAGGCGCAAAGCTACACAGAGAAACCCTGTCTCGGGGGAAAAAAAAAAAAAAAAAAAAAAAAAAAAAAAAAAAAAAAAAAAAAACAGAAAAAAAAGGAGCTGTTTTAGAAACTGAGACTGAATGATTTCTTTACTCTTGGATGCCAGCTGCCTATCAAACTAGGTTGTTCCTCTCTTCCTACCTGGTGAGGCATTTGCACCATTCAGGAGCTCAGACCATGGAATCAGAATGCCTGCAATGGACTCTAGATTCACCATTCTCTTGCCAATCAAGGGCAAGTTCCATGTCTGTGAGCATCTTTCCTCAATATAAAATGGGAATAGGAATTAATTGCCAAAGGTTGATTGTAAATAGACTGTGTAAGTAAAATACCTGATACAGAGGGTATCTTAATGTCTTCCCAGTTGGTTGCTTGTTCCATGCTTCAAGACTATGAGGATTATGCATCAGAGTCCCACTTTCACTACAACCTTCCACGCAATGCACCCAACCCAGAACTATGGGACCTTAGCGAGGTAGACAGAAAACTTCCATTTGATGTCCAGGATGGCCTGGTCGCATCTGAGAACTAGGGATCTGGAGAACTTAGCAGAACTCTGAATCAGGGGAACTGCAAATGCAAGGACCAAATATGTCATCTTTTCTTTTCTTTTTATTTGAGGTTTTTGGAGATAGGGTTTCTCTATGTAGTCCTGACTGTCCTAGAACTCACTCTGTAACCTGGGCTGGCCTTGATCTCACAAAAATCCTCCTGCCTCTGCTTCTCAAGTGCTGGGATTAAACATGTACACTGTTACTCCTGGTCCACTATCACAGACCCAGAATCCGAGGCTCAAAAGAGACAAGTAATTTCACACTGTAAGCCCAGGGGTTGAATATGGAGTTCTAGACTCCAGCTTCATAGAACCTGCCATTTCCGACCATCTCCCATCAACTAGAAACCTACATGGCCAAACTTTAAAAAGCATAATTTTGATGGGAAGTGAAAGAGTATTCTACAATGGTAGTGAAGAGCAAGCAAACAGATCATGGATCACATTTTAGCTTATGAGGAAATAAAGGTTTTTAACTCCATAGAATCTCATCCTCAGGACATTTCAAGATGAATAAGAGGGAGATTAATATATATGTATATATATTCTTACAAGTTATATATATTAATAAATAACATATTAATATGTATATATTAATCTGTGACAATGAGGGATGATTTTCTGATTGTAATCTCCAGATTTACTGATAGAATTACTTTCAAATTCCTAACAGTTTCAACATGGTAGCAAAACAGGTTATACAAAACAACAAGGAGTCGTCAGAGCAGCATGCTGTATGCATCAGTTCAGGCTGCTCTAATAACACAGGTGGCTTATACAGCTATGCAGCCTGCAAGGATGAGATCATGGGGCCGTGAATTTGCAGACAGGAAACCTTACTGTAGCAGAGGGAAGGAAGTCTTTCTCTTTTATTTTAAAACCATTATCACCTCCATAGAACTCCTATCCTCATGACCCAATTTGCCTCAAATTGTCATCCAATGGTGCCATCTCCAAATACTGAGGGTAAGTTAAAATGCCAGCACAGGCATCTCAGGGGTGGGAAGGGGTTATAGACATTCAATCCATAATACACAGGTGAGGATTATTTAAGGTTCTCAGATATTAGGAGTGATAGTCTCAGCTTGCCCCGTCTTTACCATGCCGACACTCACTTTACCACCCACGATAAAGACATTTTCTGATTTGGGTCAGCGCTATTTAAGGTATGTTATGATTGTTTTTCTCAACCTGTAAGCTTAAATGAAGTTAATACTACAATGAAATAGAGAAGGCAATACAGCATAAGTAAGCAAGAGAATTCCCTGAAGTCATTTAGCAATCACCATGTTGTAGTATTTTCACTCATAGGCAGTTTAAACCTTGTCTCTGTCAGAGTTACATTGTAAGCCACATGGCATTGGACTTGCACACAACTGCCTTTACCTGATAGTGTGCCCAAAATAGTGGCTGATGATGTGTCTTATGTTTTCTCAAATGTTAAGGTGCTTACGGATAAATGGGGGGTTTTATTAAAATGCATCCTTGGTATGTGTGGTGTGAGTCCTGGGATTCTGCATTTCCAATTAGCCCCTAAGTGATGCCAATGCTCCTGCTCCTGGCGATGTGCTCTAAATGGCAAGGGTCCATAAGTGCATTATTTTCATCTACAAAAAACAATGAGAAATTGTCTCTGGAGTATCATTAAAAGATAATATTGAATATACCTAGAGCAGACTAATTTCTTTGATCTTATGGACCTCTTAAATCTCAGTTTTTTTCCTTTTCAAATGAGCACAGGAAGAACTTTCAGCTAAGTTAACAGACTTAATGGTTATACTGATTTGATTGCAACGACCCACATCTGACTGTATCTAATTGTCCTAATATTGTTTTTTTATTCTTGCTACTGTTGTCTTTTCTACTCTTGGGATATTTAGAGTGGTTGTCTTCTTACATGCTTCTTTGTAAAACACCTACAATTGCTCTTTCAGATAAGAAAAGATGTGGAGAAAAGAATCCTGGTATAACGTAAAGAATTGGAATGCACAAATATCACAAAGATAGGGGTTATGAAGTGGATAACAGAGATATAAGTAGTCCAGAAAGGGGACTTGAGATAGATTAAGCCCATTGCTTACAAGATGCACTCAAGGCTTTGCCAGACAGACAACAAAACATGAGGATGGCTGAGTGAGTTCATATTTTTATAGATTTAACACCTGAACTTTCACTTGCCTCTGGAGGGTCTATTATTATAAAGGTACCTGGAACAACTCTCCTGCTGCTACAAACCTCACAGGAACACTGATGTGAATGTTGGCAGCTTCTGCAACACTTGAGTGGGAAGAATGATTTCCTGTTCCTTAGGTGAGCTAGCTGCAGCTTGGGTAGATCAGGAGGCAAAAACAAGCAATGTTTGCTTTCCCTGCTCAGTAATTAGAGGTACTACTGCAGCCGGCACAAAACTGGAAGATTGTTAGAGGTTCACTGGAAGAGAAACCTTGTGTAGTTACTATTCAGGATGCAAGAAATGTATCATGTCAGTCACTCAGCCTTGAGCAGTGTGTTTAACCCTTGGAATCTTAATGGCCTTCTCTCTGGAACTTGCAACAGTAACTTCCCCATAGAATTGCTTGGAGAATTAAGTTAAAGCATTTAATATTGTGTCTGGCATCTCATAGGTTCTCAACAGCTGGTTTAGTCTTATGCAGTTACAATTTTCCTTTTTCTTGATTATCAACATGATTGGACTAAAAATTAGGAAGTCCCACCTCTGGTGCATGTATGGGGATGTTTCCAGGGGTAGATAGATTGTGAGGGTTCTAGATCAATCCCCGGATGGACTCATACTCTGATGGCATTCTTGAGGAGCAATGGAAAGTAAGAAATGGGTCTTGGAGGAGGTGTGTCTCTGGGTGTGTGGTTTAGGGAGCTGTATTTTCTTCTGGCTTCATTTTGCTATCTTTTGTCTTTTAGCCACCATATCACAACATAAACTACTCTGGTCCACCACTCCCTCCCACCATCCATGAGGGACTGACCACTCTGAAACCACAAAGCCAATAAAACATCCCTTCCTCCCTGAAGTTCTGTGTATAAGCTATTTTTTTTTTTTTTTGGTCCTAGTGATTGAAAGGCCTAAGACAAGCAAGCCTTCATGAAATGGTTAAACCGGAGGTGGGGAGGAGCTTCAAATCCTATAAGTTGACTCTTTGTTTCATTGTTGACCCTTCTAAATGTTTTCTAGAAGTTACTTTCCCACTGCCTTTGAGAAGTCCTAAGTGTTAGCTGGCATAACCAATAGCACTTGGACTTGATCTTGTGGAGTTTGTGTTGACTTCTTCACCAAGCAGAGACCTCAAGGGAATTTATTCATATTGAAAAAGGCAGTATTGGCTGTTAAAACGCAAGTCTTCTTGTCACAAAGAGCCTTGTTACAAGGAAAATATTGGGACTAGAGAGATGGTTCTGTGGTTAAGAGCACTTGCTTCTCTTGCAGAGAACCAGGAAGTTTGGTTCCTGACACCCTAACTTCAGCTTGCAACTACCAGTGACTACAGTTCCAAGGGATCTGACACTCTCTTAGAGTTTCCATGGGCCCTTACACACATGTGGTGTGCATCAACTCATGTAGCCACACACATATACACTTGAAAATCATAAATGAGTCAACAAATCTGTCTTTTTTAGAGGCCTGTGTGTGTCTTAGATGCTCAACTAACAAGCCTATTGCATACTGCTTTTAATGCTGGACACTCTCAGTAAAATAAATGCTTTGTTTTCATTCAATAGCACTTTCAACATCTTTCTACTTCCTTATAGCTTAATTTTTGGGAAATTTCAGACTCCCCCACTCAACTTTCAAAAAATCCCTCCTAGTCTCCATTATTTAAATGTCACAAAGTTCAGAGGGAGGACATCTTTCCTTCTAGGAATTCCTCATGCAAACATATTAGATGCTCATTCCTTCTCAATCAAAGTTCTTTGGCAGGTCAAAGCTTCTATTTATTCAGGGCTCCCTAAAATGTCAAAAGTAGTATTGTAAGTACCACACTTAGAAGACATCAAAGCAAGCAGATGAGATTTTTGTGATTACGGGTTAAGAACTTTCTTCTCTTTACCCCTTACTCTTCTTGAATGGGTAGGCATAGGAAATCATGATTCACTGTGATCACTTCTAACAGGCTGTTTTCCAAGAGTGAGTTACAGAGGATGTTCTGTGTCACAAAATAAAAACTATCATAAATGTATTAAATTACACACACAACAAACGAATGTATTCCAGTGTAGGCAATATACCTTCAGGCACAAGTTGATCAAATGGTTATTTGGTCCTTGACTTAACATCCACCTGATCATGTTCTTTCTGCCATTTGATGGTTTTCTCTGTTGCCCAAAGCCTTTCATCATTCTGACCACCTAAATGTGTTCCTTCCATAAACACATTATAGATCTGATGTGGTACTTGCGTAAAACTTACTTATCCTTGTTAAAGGGGTTTGTTTGCAATGCAACCAAACATACATGTGGAAAGGTACACATATCTTAAGTTTATATTTTAATTAATAGTAAAAAGTCACATATATAAGCTAATTCATTCAAAAGTACAGACACACCTCATTATTTTGGAAGAAAAATTTTTTACCCAGAAAGAATTTCAAACTAGTGGAAATACCATTTTAAAACTAACCTGATATGTATGTATATGTGTGTTGAATCACGGTGATAAAACACTCAAGTCCTAACATGGGAGGCATATTTCCAATTATATTAGAACTGAAATTCTTCTCTAGAAATGCTTACTTATAAGATAATAGACAAAGCAATTTCAGGAAATAGTTTAAACTTGACAGTATTATGATTTGGCCATAAAATACGTTATTAGCCCTTAATTTTCTAAAAAGAAGTTAGGGAAATGAAAGGGGTAACATCTTTGCTCAAACATTTCTCTCTATTATGTATGATAGTTCTTAGAGGCAAAACGTGGTAGGTCTGATCCAGGAGTCTCCATGTATACATGTAAACCTAATCCAGTGGTTTGGGTAACACTGAGGTCATTTTCCTTTGGCATCTGTCCTACTTCCTGGGGACACTGTCAAAGCTGGCCTTGGTCATGTCCTTCAGTCAGCTTCCCTTGATCTCTGTCCTCTACACTCCAAATGTATTTTGAAGACTTCATCTCATTCTCAGATGTCATTAATCTGACCCCTCCATCTATCATTATTAGCTGGAGCACAAGCCAAGATTTACAACACTCTTTGTAACATTCTAAAGGGCTTTCCAAGAAAAAAAAAAACACACTATAAACTTAGAAGTAAGATAGGTTTTTTTTTTCAAGGAAAATCCCGAGTCCCTCAAATATAATAAACGGTACCTTGCTGCAGCAGACAGATGCATGTCTACCACCTTGCACTCAAGTGAACTAACCATAGTATTTCCCCACTTTCCTTTCTTTCCCCTTAGACAAACAGCCTTTGAGAACATGGAGAAACAGACACACAGAGGCTGAAGAAACTGGATCAATGCAAGCCTATGATGAGCATGTACCATTTAGGCCAATCCTGAGGTTGTGGGTCCCACTGAGTGTGACGCCTGACTCAAAGAGCCCAACCTTTCCTGCTTCCCTCCAAGAGCAGTGAGAGCAAAGCTCATGTCTTCCTGCCAAAATCACTGCCAGCGCTGCCTGCCTAGATGTGGAGGATCCCTTGAAATGTCTTGGCAAGAAGTGGATCTGGAGTGTTGGCCAAGGTGCTGAAGCCAGGAAGGCACCTGCGCCAGTGAAGCGCCCCTTTACACTGCCCTTAAGGACTGTGCTCATTCACTGTGACAAGATCTCACTAGGATTTCAAACCTAGGGTAATCTTGGAGAGAGGTGTGTGTGTGTGTGTGTGTGTGTGTGTGTGTGTGTGTGTGTGTGTAGAAGGGCAGCTAGGATACACATTATTCATGGAAATTCCATTGCTACAGAAACATTATGAGAATCCACTTAAAAGCAAAACACAAAAGAGGCCACGCTGTTGAAGCTGGTTGGATGCCATCACTGGTAAAGTTGTCATATTATTACTAAGATTCCCTAAAATGAATTAACTGCAAAGCAAATTTACCCTAAAGCAAATGGGAGAATAACAACCCGGAGCAATCCTTTAAAACAGCGGTTCTCAACCTTCCTAATGCTGTTGTGACCCTTTCATACAGTCCCTCATGCTGTCAGGACCCCCAACCATAAAATTATTTTCCTTGCTACTACAGCTTTGCTACTGTTAGGAATCGCAATGCAAATATTTGTGTTTTCCGATGGTCCTAGGCGACCCCTGTGGAAGAGTCATTCAACCCCCCAAGGGGGTCGCGACCCAAAGTTTAAGAACCACTGCTTTAAAAGTAAAAATTACTGTCTTGTGTGTGTCTGATTTCCTAATAGCTCCACTGACTTTAGCCCGTTTTTGACAGTTTGTCTGTCTGTTCCTCCCTAAAAATATGCATGCTGATACCAAAACCACAGACTGGCATTGTCAAGGGATTGGCTAACAGCTGAATTGTTCCTGGTAGCTGCAGATTGCAGCCAGTGGCGAGGGAAGGGAAGGAGAAGGCAGCCTGGCCACCAGTTCTTTTCACACCCCAGGCTGTCCCCCCCACCCCCACCCCCGCCCTTCGGGCATCTGATGCTCTGGTCTTTCTGCCAGGCAATTTGCTTCCGCTCTGTTCAACTTCCCGACCTCTGGCTTTAGAGAAGGGGTTCTGGCTGTGGGAACTGGCTCTGACCAGCTTTGGCTCCCTCCTCTTCGGTGACTGGCCAAAGCAACACTTTCTCTTTGACACTCTTAAAAAGGGCTGTTTAATTCCTAATGGCAAAAGGGAAAACGAAACCCACAACAAGGAGGATTCCGGTCCAACCAAGTCAAGCCAAGAGCTCCATGATAGAGCCCCGCTGCTCTTGCTGGAAGGCTGCTTCCCACTGCTTCCCTTTCCCACCACAGTTGATATGCGCTCCCCGCTTGCTACTTCCATCCCATAGTGTGACACCTACTGGAATTTATGAATATCTGGAGATGCATGGCTATGATTTGGGCATCTGATGTTGGTTGCTTGCCTTAGGGACTTCCCGCGGAAATCACCCAACACTTAGAAGGCATTTCGACAAGGAAGTCACCAGTGGAGCCTTCTGGAGGGAGAACCCCGTGAAACCGCTTCAGAAAACACCAGAAGCCACCGGCTACTTAATAACCCACATTCCCTCCATCCTGTCTCCCCAGATCTTTCTGCAACAGTATAAAGTGGCTTGTGGGGTTTCAGCCTGTGGGGGGAGAGCTGTGGGAACTGCATTTATTTAAGCGCTAGATAGAAGGTGGGGGTTGCAGCTTTAGTCCGGCAGAGGAGCTCACTCTACATCCTTTTCAGGTTCCCACAGGGATGAGAGGAGCGCGCAGACTTGTGGATCTACAGGTTCCATCCATGTAGATCTCCACCCCACCCCCCACCTCAGGTTCCTGTCACCCCTGTCACCTTGAGCCAGAGTGGATGCATTCCCGCCTCCTCCACCCTCCTTAAAACGTGGGCACATCCTCTTCCACGCAGCTGCTCATCTAAGCGTCCCATGCCCCTAAAGTCCCCCAATGCGCCTCTGGTCCTTAAATTTTTGGTGACACTGCCTGGCGGAGGTGGCTCCCGGGTCGCTCTAGGAGGCGGCAGGGGAGAGAGTGCGGGGGTGGAGGACCCGCTAGCTCCCGAGGTGGGGCTCACAGGGTTGCAGGCGAGGCCTGCCTGGGGTCCCCTGGCAAGCCCCGCCGTGGCGCGAGGGACGCGCCGCACTCACCCGCTGCTGCTGACGGCTGCTGACGGCCACCGCGGCGGCGGACGCGGCGCTGTGCCGGAGCTCGGCGGCCTGCCCGGGTCTCAGCAGGCTCCGGGTGAACCTGCGGGTCCGCTCGCCGGCCATGCCCGGCCGCGTTGCTGGCTCCTCGGCCCCGGAGCGAGTGTGTCCCGCCGGTCCCCGGGCCGCGCCAGCCTGCTCTACCCACCCGCCGTTCAGGAAGCGGAACTCGGAGCCTTTCCCCCCCTCTTCCCCGCTCAACTCACAAGAGGCGGGTTTTTCTCGCGCGCACCCCCACTCTGCCCACCCCCTTCGCTCCCGCTCGAGCTCCGCGGCGACTTCGCAAACTCTGCGCCACTCGGGCCGCGCGGCCAACTCGGCCCGGCTAAGGCGCATCTGCCGCGGGAGCCGCGGGACGCGCGTGGGGTGGCTCCACCCGCGCCGCCCACCCGGGACTAGGTATCGAACCTGGAATACGGCTGCAGGCTCCGGGCTGGACCTGCCCACCGCCCTACTCTCAATTCTGATGGGCTTGGAGGGCTAGGGATGTGGCATTTTGCGGGGCGGATCTGCATTCTGAGGCTAGAAAGTGGACAAGAGTAGAACTCAGGTCCCCCATGCACCTTTGGAGGTTTATTAGGGATCTGTCTGGTGGCTGGGATCCTTGCTTTGAAGTCTCTCTAGACTTGGAGGAGTCCTTACTTGGTCTTGGGACAGTCTGTATGAATTCCTATCTGTCAGTAATTTTTCCTAAACTGCTTTCCTATTCTATCCCAGTTATACTGCTCTGGAAAATGAGTCTAGAGAGGGGTGATTTACCAAGAGCCTCCCTAACTTTGCGTACTAATTTGAATTAAAATCTGGCGTGTATCTGAGTAATGTAAGGGATTTCAGGACGGAATTAGGGGTGAGTAAGTAAGAACTGCTTTGTTGGGTTACTGGCTATAGTGAGTCCCGCATGGTGGGTGGTTTTTAATCTATTTTCCTGCCTTCTTACCAAGTGCCCACTTATCCTGACTCAAGCTATCTGATTAAAGTGTTCTAAATTTCTTATCTGGAGTCACATGCAGGGTGGTTCTCTGCCCAGTGTGGGTGGGTGAAAAAGCATGGCTCCAGGGAGAGCTATTTCGACACTCTGGATTTTTTAACCGTTTTTATTGTTGTTGTTTTATTTGTTTGTTTTTCTGTGGATCTCTTGTGGACCTCTGCATTTTGCTGAAGTTAAAAACATGTTTTAGCTTGTGAAGTGGCTCATGCTTGTCACGTACTTAGTAGGCTGACAGGCTCACGCTGAGGAAAACCTGGGCTACACACAGTGTGACTCCGTCTTAACATTTGACAGACTGTTCATAAGCGTTTTCCCCAGTTTCAGAGTACTGCCTGGTGTACAGTAGGGACCGAATAACTCACGATTACGAATTACTTGCAAAAGCTCAGAAAGTCTGGTGCAATCGGGGATTTGAGTGCTGAAGCAAGGGCATGCGAAGGAAAAGGGAAAAGTGTTCCGGAAGCAGAAGCAATAGACACAGACAGGCATTGTAGCGTGTCTTGGGCATAGTTTTGAACTTCTTCTGCTCTGTTGAAATACCTTGGCCAAAAGCAACTTGAGGAGGAAAGGACTGATTTTGCTTATACTTCCAGATCACAGTTACCCATGGAAGTTAGGGCAGGAACAGAAAGCAGAAACCTGGAAGCAGGAGTCTAGATCAGAAACCATGGAGGAATGTTGCTTATTAGCGAGCCCTCCGACTTGCTTTCTGCTCCCTTGATCTTACACAGTCAAGGCATCTGCTTAGGGATAGGGCTGCCCACACTGGGCTGAGCCTTCCCACGTTAACCATCAGTCAAGACAATCTCTCACAGATATGGACACAGGCCAGTCTGATAAGGGCTGTTCAGCTGAGATTCCTTCTTGCCAGGTGGCTCTGGGTTGTGTCCAGTTGAACAAAAAAAACTAAGCAGGACAATACATTGCATAGCACGTGCAACCCAGTCTTCAACTGCATCGTGTATCAGAAAATCACTTGTGTTTCCGCCGTTGGTGCCAATTTTGCCCTCTCCAGCTATGGGAGGCCACCACCATCCGCTGGTGTGGAAGGATTTGCTCCACCTGTGTCCCTAGGATGTTAATGTTAGGAATCAAGTGACAAGAAAGGAGGATGCAGTTGTGACATCATGAGGTGTGCATTTCATGTAGGTGTGTGTCACCCAAACGTAGTAGCATCAGACATCTCACCTTTAGATTTCTTTAATAACGTCCCACCTGGAGTCCCAGAGGCCTTCACTCATGTAGGCTTTGGTTAAGGCGCGTTCTGGATCCTGGGAAGAGGAAGCATAGAGAACTGACTGTCCCTCAGCAGATGCATCCACTTTGTGGTGAAGACACACCCATTCTCTGCTGTGGAAATCTACTTTCAGACTTACTGACTGAGGCTCTCTGAGTCTTGCTGGTCCTCTCTTTCTCAGTCTTCTGAAAATATTTGGCTATGATGCTTTGTAAAGGCAAATCTATAGGCTAAGTTTTGGCTCATATTTCTGTCTTGAGCTTTGTCCTGTTCCTGTCATTTTTCTAAAAAAAAAAAAAAAAATAGCGAGAGAAAAGAAAAAAAAAAACACCTCACTCTGCTTCATTCTACATTCTACATCCCAACCTTTTTTCCTTTTACTAATTCATTATTATTTTATCTTATGTTTCTGAGTGTTTTGCCTGCTGTATTTATATGTATTACATGTGTCCCTGGTGCTCTTGAAGGCCAGAAGATAGCGTCAGATGCCCCTGGAACTGGAGTTACAGATGGTTGTGAGGTGTCCTGTGGGTGATAAGAAACAAACCCCTGTCCTTTGAAAGAAGAGTCAGTGTGCTCTCAACGGGTGAGCCATCGCTCCAGCTCCCCCCACCCCCTTTTATTTTAAAAGATACCATTGTAGGAACATCACCATTAAGGTTTCATATCTCTAAATAAGTGATTTTTTAAAAAGTTAAGATGCTGTATGTAATGGTCAGTCTTGATTGTCAGTTTCATGGGATTTGGAATCACCATGGAAACAAATCTCCAGGCTCGTCTGTGAGGACTGAGCACTCCTCACACCATGCCTGAGGGTCTCAGACCGAATGTAAAAGACAAAATAAGCGGAGCAGAGTCATTCATCTCTCTCTGCTTCTTGACTGCAGATTCGATGTGACTAGCTGCCTCAAGCTCTGCAGTGACTTCCCTGCTGTGATGGATGATGCCTTTGAAATGTTAGCCAAAGCAAATAATTTCTTCAGTTTATTTTGTCAGGGTGTTTTGTCACAAACAACCGGACAAGTAACTAAGAGACTCTAGAATAGTGACAGAAAGTCCATGGTGTATAGTTAAATTCCCTGGGAGCAAACCCCAGATTCACTATGCATGTATGACTGCATAGGTTGTAATAATATACTGTCAAGTCATAACTCATGTCTTCGCTTGAGCTGGCATAGACCAAGCTCTTCCATTGGAAAGAAGTCACCCTACTCAGTAGCCACACATGGTGTAACAGTGGTACAGAGCTCACTCGAATTTCTGCTTCCAAAAAAACTCCATTTCAAACAGAGTAACTACCTTGTGAAAGTTGTTGGTAAGAGAAGAGGGTAAGATTTTGGAGATGAATCTTTTAAGACCCATGGCAATATTTTATATTCCAGTAAAATTGTCTCAATAGTAGTTTCTCTCTTCCTTCCCACCCTTTAGTTTCTTCCTTCTTTCTTTCCCTCCCCTTTCCCCCTCCCCTCCCCTTCCAGATACTCTTCCTCATTATCTGAAGGCTTCGTCGGCTTTCTTTCTTTCTTTTTTAAATAACTTATTTATTTTTATTTTATGTGCATTGGTGTTCTGCCTATATGCATGTCTGTGTGAAGGTGTCAGATCTTGTAGTTACAGACTGTTGTTAGCTGCCAGGTGGGTACTGGGAACTGAACTCACGACCTCCGGAAGAGCAGTCAGTGCTCTTAACTGCTGAGCCATCTCTCTAGTCCATTCATTGGCTTTCTTATGGACCAAAGCTCTATAAATTAGAAAAATATAATTATCAATAACTTTCTCTTATCATTTTACAAGACTTGGCATGGGGCTAATATTGCTAGTCACATGGGTAAGAAATGAATTTAAGATTTTTTTTTATCACAGTAGTAAGTATAGAAATGAAAACTGTACTGTGTTTTCGCCACACTATGGTGACCAGCTGAACAAGCTGGGGACTGGGCAGGAAGCAGTACCCCTCCGTGGTCTCTGCTTCAGTTCCTGCCTCCAGGTTCCTGCCTGAGCCCCTGCCCCAGCTTCCTTCAGTGACAGAGTGTAACCTGTAAGATGAAAAGCACCCTTTCATCCTCAGATGACTTATGGTCATGGTCTTCATCAGAACAACCTAAATCAAACTGAAAAGCTCTTCCCCTGTGCAAAAATAAAGCTGAGAGGAAATTTAGTAGTATGATTGGCTCTTCAAGTAGAGCATTATATAGGATAGATATACAAATGTCACTTTACATGATTTTTTGATATTATATAAAGACTTTCTTTCGAACTCCCTATCAAGGGAAAAGTTCATATTTTCTATTTTACACTGCGTGTGTATGTGTGTCAGGGGTCCAAAGAAGCAGGTCACTTACCTTGATCACTATTTAAAAGTATGGTAGATAAATTAACATAATTCATGTTCATTTGGTTATTAAAAATTTACAGCTAACTCAGCAGTAACAAAATCATCAATCAGAACTGTAAGCCAAGTGGAAAAAAATGGTGCTCAGGATTAAGCCAGCCAGATGCAGCAGGAGTCAGACATACAGTAAGGAGGAGAAGTAACCAGCCACATGGCAGGACATAGATTTAATATAAACGGTTTAATTTAACTTATAAGAGCTAGTTGGGAACAATCCTAAGCTAAGACCAAGAAGTCTGTTATTATTTGGGAACTGGCAATCCAAAGAAAGACCAACCATAAGAAAATACAGTTTAAAAGGTGTGATATCAATAATGGTTCATTAGTTCTTGCCAGAGCTCGAACCAATTGATAAACCCAAGCACCTCAGGGTTGCTTATGGGCAGATATATTAAGCCTGGTATGTATTCTTCATTGTATTTAGAAAACAGATCACTCCTTGGAAGAAAATTATACTAAAATAGCATGGTTTGACAGTGCAGATCTGCCAGATCACGGTGTCTGTCCGCGCATCCATGCTTTGCACTGTTCTGTCACTATTAGTGCAGAAAGCAAAGCTCAGCGAGACACCTAAGTGACTGAAAAGTGTTTTGTTTGTTCATTTCTTCACTAGAAACGTATCTTGGAGTTCATTGTTCTACCTTGTTTTTAATTCATAGTCTGGCTTTGGGGGATTAATGTCCTGGGATCTTCACCTCTTCAGCAGTAAAAGTTATGCAGGCACAGATTTTGGCTCAATATAAGGAAGAAGAAGAAGAAGATGAGAAATCAGAGTGGGATGTTTCCGTTCTTGCACACATGAGGAAACTCTGCATCTCCACTTTCTTAGGCATTTTGGTTTCCTTCCCTGATGAGTTACTTATTCCCAATATTCATCATTCTTAAAGATATATACCTTGCCGGGCGGTGGTGGCGCACGCCTTTACTCCTAGCACTCGGGAGGCAGAGCCAGGTGGATCTCTGTGAGTTCGAGGCCAGCCTGGGCTACCAAGCGAGTCCCAGGAAAGGCGCAAAGCTACACAGAGAAACCCTGTCTCGAAAAAAAAAAAAAAAAAAGATATATACCTTGATATATAACAGAATTATAATATAATCATGTATTTTATTTTTAAGAGACAAAAATAAGAATGAATCCATTTTTAAATATTTTCTTGAGAGATTTTACCCTGTACACATGAGTGAGATTGTCCTACCCTCTCTTCTTTGGAACTGGTATTCTTTCATGTTGCCAAGGACATTGCTAAATTGGTGGGAGAGCTTTCTGTCTCTTTCCATGGCTACAACAATTTTAATAACATCAGGGTTATTTGTTCTGTGCAGGTTGGATGGAATCCAGCTGCGGAGCCATCTGGTTTTGGTACCCTTTTTTAATGGGAGAAATGGTATCAGTTTTAAATCTCTTCTGTGGCAGTTGGTCTATGTTCAAGATTTCCACATCTACTATTTTGTAATCATTTATATTTTACTAAGAATAGCACTTACCTTTCCAGAATCCAGAAACACTTGCCTTAGAATATCAAGTAGCATAAATTGTGTGTTTTTTTTAAAAAATCATGTATTCTTTTGTTTTATTATGAAGAGATCAAACAGGCTTTAAGTATGAAAATGCAAAAATATTATAATATATACCCTTAAGGTGTTTAAAGTATTTTTTGAACTTTTACCTCTAAGTCAGTAAGAACTTACCTCTGAAAAGTAAGATGGGTGTCCTATGCAGCAGTATGACTTAACAGAGTGACCTTGAAAATCCCTTACACCATTTCTCACAGGTTGTGATCAAATGCTTTTTCATCATAGCTGCTTTGGTCAATCTAGCATTTTATCATAGATGCTGAATAGATTTGTCTGTCACATTTCTTATTTCCTCAATGGAAAGTCGTCCCACTCACCTTGTGATAATGGTATAGCCCGTTCCGAGAACAAGCCAGTTAATCCAGCCCTGTTATCTGTTTTTGACATTTTATTTGTTCCTTTTTATCTAAAGGCTTAAAAGAAATCTGTAGCACGAATCTTAAATGGTCTTATTAATAAGAACAAACCCAAGGCCAGTTATTGGGGTGAATGCTGGAAGATCAGAGAAGTAGAACAAGCCACAGGACCTCACTTTGCCATTTCCTCAGCTGATCCTGTTTCCTCAAACTGGAAATCTCTGAGTCCTCATCCAAATGGGTCTCAGCTGAGCTGTTACTCAAAAGCCTAAAAGCTTAACCAGGCTCTAGTTCCTCCTCCTCACGCCGTAAATACCTTTCTGCTTCCTGCCATCACTTCCTGGGATTAAAGGCTCTTGTTACCACGGCTGGCTGTTTCCAGTGTGGCCTTGAACTCACAGAGATTCAGATGGATCTCTGCCTCTGGAATGCTAGGATTAAAGGTGTGAGTGCCACCATTTTCTGGCTTCTGTATCTAGTAGCTGTTCTGTTCTCTGACCCCAGATAAGTTTATTAAGGTGCACAATATTTTGGGGAACACAATATCACCACAGAAATCTTTTATTAGTCAGTGATTATCACACATTTCTCTTTCTTAATACTTCCTTGGTCCATGACTGTTTCCAATGGTATTATCTAGTTAGTCATTAGTCTCTTTAAGGAATTGGTTTTAGACTTATAAGTTTAACTTTACTTATTTATTTAGTTGTTAATAAGCTGAGTCTTAATTTTTGAGAGTCTTTTAATCAAGAGACAAACCCTAGATTTTGTACATGAAAAAGTAGTATGCTCAAATGCATAAAGCTAACATTTTCCTTATAGAAAATGTGTAATGCATTATTTTAAATCAGCAAGTTGGCTGAGGAGAGAGCCCAATGGCTAAAACACTTGCCATCTGAGCATTTGCACCCAAGTTCATATTCCTGTAGAAATGCTGGCTGGAGTATTGTTGTCCACCTGAAATTCCAGCTTTGGAATGGAGGAAGAGAGAGGGTGCCCAGCACAAGCTGGGGAGCCAGAATAGAAATATAGATGAGCTCTCTGGTTTCATCAAGAGCCTCTGTCTCAACAAGTAAGGAGGAAGAACTATGGAAGATGGTTTCAGACATCAACCTCGGGCATCTACATGCACGAGCACACATTTTTATGTGAATCCCCTTCCCACATGTTCCCATACATATCAACCAAACACACACACACACAGACACACACACACACACACACAGAGAGAGAGAGAGAGAGAGAGAGAGAGAGAGAGAGAGAGAGAGAGAGAGAATGGAAAAAGAACGAAAAAAAGCCAAAAGTAAATGATATAATTGAATACATTAATATAATGAATAATCAAAAAAGAAAAATATTTTTAATATACAAAATTACAAAGTTCTTTTTTTTTTACCAATTTCCTAAACAATTCAAAGTATAAAAATTCTTACAAGATAAAAAAAAAATCAAACAATCCAGAGAAGTCTACTTAGACACACTCAAAATTCTACTCAGTTTAAAATGTGGTGGCAATGTTTCTATAACTGAATTTCTAGTGAAGATAGTTCCAATACAAATGCTTTGTCAACATATATGTGTGTGTACACGTGCATGTCAATTGTTTGCAGTAGAGCACATTGGTAACCAACCAGAAGCTGTCATTTCCTTAGTAGTTTTCTTTATAGAGTGAGGAGTGTCACAACAAACATATTTAGCAACATCAAGTGATGTTTTTCCACGAGATTGAGATAATGCACTTTCTCCTAATAGCCTCAGAAAGAAACATAATGTTCCTAACATTCGAGATGAATGGTTAAATAACCCGTTTAAAAAAGTTTATAACACAAGGTTTGCAAAGACTCAGTGCCCCGGCGTTCTTAAATGGTGGGAGACAGATGGGACGAATGTATTTTTGGTAGGTCTGATTGATGCTTTACATCGATTATTTTCAGGAAATTTTTCTTAAACTAAAAAAACCCGTGTGATTTCAGTGGTTGCAGCCCATTTCCTCGCCTGTGGTGTTGGGGTGCTCAGCATTTGCATGAACTCGTTTCCTGTGCCTTCCTGTGGTAGAGAGAGTGAATAGAAATTTCAGAGCATTGCTCAGGACTTAGTCTGTGAAAGGAAGGGGAGGTGTCAGAGGCGGGAAGGCCAGTGCAATTGCATGCTGTTGTGAAGTGGTCTCCAAAACGTCAGATGGAGTGTTCTTGGGATGTTTATTCAAGCAAGACTAGTAGGTTTTGTTCTTCCACGCAGGGCCATTAGAGTTTATTGATACAACTAGATTAGGGTTTTCACAGCTTTTATCTTCTAGCAATTTCTCGTGTGTGGGCTTAGAAATGTGCTCTGTTCTGATTAATCATGGATATTGTCCTTTTCCTCCTTATCTTTGCTAAAAGGACAAAAAGAGTTAAAAAAAACGACTATTTTTAAAGAAAAATGTAAAAGCAATAGGAGAGTTACTATGAAAATTGCCTAAAAATTCCTGAGAAAATTAGAGTATTTTTTGTAGTTTTTAAAAGAGGCCTATTAGCATCATCTCACTCATAAAGCACCAGGCTTGTGTTAACAACAGGCCTTTCTGATGCTGCCACAAAGCTTGTATTCTGTTAGAGAAATGATTACAACGGAGCTACTTGAAAGCACACGTGTACAACTTTCAGTGGAATATTCTATAATGACATAATATTTTGTAACCCCTCTTGTTTTCTTTCACTCACTTCAATGTTCACCTAACCACTGTCAATTAGTCTCGTGGCATTTACCCATAAAGGCCTAGCCTGGTGGTTAGTGTGTGAATCTACGTAATAGATTTTAGTGCTATTGTCGGGTATGAATTCTCTTTCTGGATTCACACTCTGGGCAGTTTCAGGTTGTCTGACGAATAGAGAGACTGAGTTTTCTGGTAAGAACTTCTAAAGCTATGTTTGGGTGTTGGTGGGCAAAGTCTTACAGCGGCTGACAGAGCTGGACTGGGCCTAGAATCACCTAAGCTCTTTGTCCTGGTTGCTCCTGTGCTTCTGCGGTGGTTTGCTTTGATGTTTGGTGTTCTTGTTAAAGAAAGAAATGGAAACCCAGAAGCAAAGGCCTGCATCTCAGCTCTATTAGTCAGCAACTGCTTGACAAAGACTTTACTGCCAGCCGGGCGGTGGTGGCGCACGTCTTTAATCCCAGCACTAGGGAGGCAGAGCCAGGCGGATCTCTGTGAGTTCGAGGCCAGCCTGGGCTACCAAGTGAGTTCCAGGAAAGGCGCAAAGCTACACAGAGAAACCCTGTCTCGAAAAAAAAAAACAAAAAAAACAAAAAAAAAAAAAAAAAAAAAAAAAAACAAAAAAAACAAAAAAAAAAAAAAAAAAAAAAAAAAAAAACAAAAAAACAAAGACTTTACTGCCAAACTAGAAAGATGCAGGGGAGGAAAGTCAAAGGTGAAAGGTATCTTCTAGAAAACCAGCAGAAAAACACCTGGGTCATGGTACTACCTACACATCATGAGCAGAAACAAGGAGATAATATTTGTAATTTGTGTTATTCTGTTTCTTTTTTATTTCCTCCTTCCCTCCTCTGCTTTCTTCCCTCATTCCTTTATTCCTTCCTTCCTTTTCTTATTCCCTCCCTCCCTTTCTCCTTCTCTACCTTCCTGTCTTCTTGTTGCTTCTCTTCATTTATTTTCTTTTTCTTTTTTCATTCATCTGGCCCTCTGCATATGCCAAGACTCCTCTTTCTTAGGATGTCTTTTGTAAAACCTTCTCATTCTGTTAACTCTGCCTCCTACACAATCAGCACACTGTATTTTGTATGCCGCAGTTTTGTTTTAGCTTTTCCATTAATCACAGAATGTTTTTTAAAAAGATCCTAAAATTCATGTGGAAGAACAAAAGATGTAATAGCCAAGACAATCCTGAGGGGAAAGGACAATGCTGGAGGTGTCACATGACCTGGTCTCAAATTACACTTCAAGACATCATAATAAGATCATCATCGTGACACTCACATAAAAGAGCCACATAGGTTAATGGAGTAGACAGGGCATCCTGCTACAACTGATGGAATGTCAAAGATGCCAAGACAAAGATGCCAAGGCAAAGATGCCAAGAACACACATTGTAAAAAAAAAGACAGCCTCTTCAGAAACTATTCTAAGAAAGCTGGATATTAACATGTAGACTTCTGAAGCCAATCCCATTGCTCACCCAGTGCAAAAATCCATTCCAAGTGGATTAAAGACCTCAATGAACACATGAAATTTTGAACACAGAGAAATACTCTAAGAACTTGCTATGGGCAAGGACTCCAATAGGTCAGTAAATAACGACAAGTATTGATGTGTGGAATTACGTCAAATTAAAAAGTTCTGCACAAAAACCTATTAACAGAGCAAACAGCCAACCAAATGGGATAAAATATTTCTTAACCTTTAGTCTTTCAGAGGACCAATATGTAGAATATATAAAGAACTCAAAATATTTACCAACAAGGGAATGAGTACAATAATCAAGAAATTAGTAAATATTTTAGTAAGACAATCCTCTTTGGAGACAATTCTCAAATGAAATGTTGTAATTTTTTTTTTTTTTTTGGTTTTTCGAGACAGGGTTTCTCTGTGTAGCTTTGTGCCTTTTCCTGGAACTCACTTGGTAGCCCAGGATGGCCTCGAACTCACAGAGATCCGCCTGGCTCTGCCTCCCAAGTGCTGGGATTAAAGGCGTGCGCCACCACCGCCCGGCGAAATGTTGTAATTTTTAATGTAATTACTTGAACTAAGGGAAACAAAGCCAGTTTACATAAGAGATAACTACATCAATGCTCATTTTGACAGTTTTCACAATAGCCAAATTATAGAAACTCTAGCATATTTTATCAGGCTAACACAAGTTTCATAGTACACCTCAAATTTTACCATGAGAAAAATAAAATTATAATCCATCTGACATCTGAGCACAGATTTTTAAATTTCTATCAAAACATAGACAGATATAAAAGAACTGTGTCCACGTAGAGTTCATCCTAAGATTACAGAGTTGGAAAAGGAATTGAAAATGAATTCACACTGTGCCACAGAGTAAAGGAGGAGAAGATGTGGTCCACTCAGTGATGCATAATTGATAAAATTGCAGATTTTACGTGTTGAAGATGTTTTGCGAACTAGAAAAGAGGGTGTTTCTTAATTTAAACAATTGAAAGCATATTTAAATAAATTTGAAAATTACAATAGCCATCATTTGTTATCGTTTGTGGGATAATAGGCAAATAACATCACAGAAGAAATCTACAAGGATCATAAGGAAGGAATAGAAGCTGCCATTATTGACAGGATATAATTGGGAAATGATAGATTCAACAGAATGTCCTGATTATTAATTTACCAAATATAATTAACAACAGAAATTAGAAACAAATCTATACATGAATCATTAGAAGCAAAGAGGGAGAAATGATAACATTTGAAATAGCATAAAGCACTAAATTACTCATAGTAAATCTAATAAAAATTTAGAAGTTGTTGATGAAAAATTTAAAAAAAATTATAATGGGATCTAAATATTTAGAAGGATATGCAATATTTTTGATCTGAAAAATCAACATTTCAAAGATGTCTGTTACCCACAAATTGAGTAACTTATTTATAGTTTCAAAGAAAACCAATTTATCAACTTAACAAATTTAATTTCCCTAGTGAATTTTGCTTTGTTAGGTGCCTATGAAGTTGTATTTCCTGTCCTGATAGTGGGGCAATTCCAGTCTCCTTCCTTGCTAGCATGAACTGGTGTTGTCTTTGAGATCAACCCTAAAAGGATAATACTTTGTATGCTCCTTGAGGCCTAAAGGAAAAATACCTTTCAGTATCTAGGGCAGGGTAGTTCTCTCAGTAGCTCATACTGCAGCTCCATATGTTATCTGATAGGCCTAGGGATTACCTTTATATGCTTGACACTTTTTTTTTTCTATTTCTATAGCTTAGATCAAAGGTTTGTCCTGGCTTGGAATTTCTCCTTTGCTTATCTTACTTCTAACTATTACTTAAATTGCAATACAAGCCACCTTTTCCTTTAATGCCTTCCCTAAGCAGGCTAACAAATTTTACCTTTTTTATCAAGGAAGGTACCATTTCTACTGTTAAATGTGTGACCCACTCCTCAGAGTGTTAATTTCATGAAATGTTTTCTGTTACCTTAACTACGTTTAATATCTTGGTGGATTAAATAATGCCATTTCTCTGTCTTACACAGTGTCCTTGTGGACCATTTTCACCTAATGCACTTGTATAGAAGAAACAACATTAGAATCGACTATTGAAGTCTTTCTTTGAGGGTGGTGTCTCTCTAGGGTTTACATCATTTTTTTTTTTGTATATGAGACTTAGTGCTGTGTGAAGAAAATTCTGGGAAGTTGTCAGAAAACTCCCAGCAAGTGCTAGGTGAGTTCATGAAACTGAATTCATCCCTTCTCCTGTCCTTTCCTGGCAAAACATGATGGTGTCTTGGCTGGTTGCTTCAGCACACATGCAAAAACCTCAAATAATTGCAAAGGAAAAGGAAGGAGCTGATGGTTGCCTAACCCTCCAGCCTATCATGCGTACAGAGTAGGAAGTGCGGATTCTGGGTGAGAAACTTGGATGCGATTATGGTCAGGGGTTCATAGGAAAGGAGTGAAGCACCTTATCACCTGCTAAATGAAAGGTCTGAGTAGATTAAGCCAAGGTATGTCAGGGGTTGGAAGGTCATTTGGGAAGAGGATGAAAACCCTGGTTCATATGTAAAGGAAGCTTTTAGAAAATGTACAGTGCAGTGGAAGGAAAGACCTTAATAACCATGTATTTCTACTAACGCTGCTTATGAAATAAAGATAAACTTATTTTGGCTTATAGTTCTAGACAGTAAAGTCCATGGTGGGTCATCTTATGCATTTGGACCTCTACTGAAATTTGTATATTATGGGGGATTTCAAAGTGAATGTTAACATCTCAAGCAAGAAAGAGGAAAGAGAGAAAGAGTTATATGAATAGATAGATAGATAGATAGATAGATAGACAATACAAAACACAAATATCTCCAAATACCGCTAATGATACCTCTCATTAGGCCCTGCCACTTCAAAGTCCACAGTGTCTCCCAGTGTCAGAACTCTAGTGATCAACCTTTTACATATGTACCTTTGGGAAACTCTCTTCTAAACTATAGCACTAACTTGTGTTGCATAATCACGGGGACAACGTCTCATAGTCTTCATAGTTTGGTGAGAAGCAATCACTGATTCAGCTGACAGTCAAGAGGAAATGACTACAAAAGGATTGGTATGACAGTATGTCTCGTTCTTATGAACAAACTTGCTTACTATTTTTATATAATGCATGGAAGATTATAAACCTCCAAACAATTGTAGCAGGTAGAAGGCTCCAGTTAGATTTTTATAGCAAACATTTAATTAGATAAAACACTAGGAAAGAAAATAAAACTCAGAGAATTTTGTGTTTTGTTACTTTTTTTAAGGAGCATCTTTAAAATTCCTTAGTGGGAAAGAAATTGGGAATAGGCAGTGGTGAACGCCATTCTGCAACTCTGCCAGGAGAGTTGGGTTGCCAGTTGTCTGTCTTCACCCTCCACAGCTGCAGAACAGCTGGAATCTGAAGCATTGTGTGTGTGTGTGTGTGTGTGTGTGTGTGTGTGTGTGTACCCTTTCCTGACCCTCTCTTTGCCACTCACACATTCTCAGCTTCTCCTTCTGCTTGTCTCTCTCACAGATGAGGAAGCTAGATTTTCTATTTCTTGGCACAAGCTCTGGAATTATCTGAAACCAAGACACTGGAAATTTATCCTGCTCTTGGAGCCTGTGTTCCTTAGTAACAGTCAATTTGTCCTAAAGAATTTTTTTGTGGAAAAAAAATACAGCTTAGCAATTTCTCTGCTTCCCCAAACATCTTTAAAATATGTTCAGCAATGAACCCAGAGAAACAGACTAGCAATATTACAAGTGTGCCATGGAATACAGCATGAAATTTATTCCTTGCATGTCTTTACAGGATTCACAAGGAAGACTTCGAAGGAGTCAAGATTAAACTATTTGATGAAAGAGTCAGGGGTTTTTCAACTTCCTAAAGTATTTTTATGTTGTGTCTCATCCCAAACCATAACAGAAATTCTGCTACTTACTGTGACCTTGGAAAAAGGCATCGTGTTGTTCAGTGTCAAATTTCTTCCCTTATCCTATCTACAACAAGGAAAACCTTAACTTTCTTTTAGAGTAATTGTGTGGTTTAAATGATTGTAAATCTATGAGCATGCATCTGAAGGTGCATCGTTTACAATGTTGATTTTCCGTTCCTGCTGACTGCAGTGAAATGCAAGGAGATTCATGTGACATGTGAAATTCTTTGATATCCCATTATTATGTAACTTCTCTGTTTGCTACTAACTTTATTTCCCTTGAGGAAGGTTCGTAACTATCATGACGGGCTCACAGAACATGTAGCAGGGAACATAATGGTGTAGCCCAAGTGGTGGCTACAAGGAAAGATTTGAACTAGCAAAGTTCAACAAATGTTATTCCATAGCACAAAATAAACAATGTGCTCACGATGTGAAAGGAGTAGAGGAATGAGAAATCACCATTCATCTTTTCTTTCCCGTAGATTCTCAACCTACAAGCAAACAACCTTGAGGAGAGATCTGTCTAAAAGAGTGAAGGGATTTAAAGCCTGGTGTGTGTGTGTGTGTGTGTGTGTGTGTGTGTGTGTGTGTGTGTGTGTGTGTGTGTGTGTTCTTATGGTCTGCGCATATCTTTTGGGATACATATTGTGAACTTTTAATTTCTTGTTTGTGTGTGAAAGTGTATGTTCAGATACACGTACATATGTGTACATAATCATGTAGAGGCCAAAGGTCAATGTTAAGTGTCTTCTGTCACTCTTCCCCTTATCTTTTAAGATAGAGTGTCTCACTAAATTCAGTACTCACAAATGGGCGAGGCTGGCTGGCCTGCATTCTCTGGCAATCTACTTGTCTCTATTCACTCTGCATTAGGGTTACAGATACAGGCCATGGTACTGAGCTCTATCATATGGATTCTGAGGAATCTAAACTCAGGTCCTCATGCTGTGTGGTAGGCACACTACAGACTGAACCATTTCCCTCGCTCCAATATTATGCTTTTCCAAACGATGTTGCCTTTGGGAGCTTTGGATTTTTAGAACTGCTCCACGCTGAGGCTTCTGGTTTCCACATGAGTGCGTCTTCACTTTTCCATATGGGATGACAGCAACATTTTTTGCAAAGTGCTAGGAGAAAAGTGAGTGATGCAGAGGAATGCTAACCCTACCAGGGTCAGGTACTGAAAAGACATTGGGAGCTGAGTTTTGAGGTTGACTATTGGCTCAAGAAACAGTTGGAAGGATCTTCAGATTCTGCATGTAGTGTACTTCTCAAACAGATCTGCAAGCAAGGAGGAGGCCAGGCAGACCTGCATTCAGAGAGCAGCCCACACAGCTCTGCAGGCAGGGAGGGGAAGCCATACAGTTCTACAGGCAGGGAGAAGAGGCCAGGCAGCTCTTCAGGCAGGGAGGAGTGGCCAGACTTTGAGCATACTCTTGCTCGGGTGGAACATGAGCTTCTGTCTGTTTGACTGGAGTTTCCATGGTAAGGAGTTAGGAAGCCCCAGTGATCATTTATGTGTAAAATTCTAAATGAACATGTTGCAGTTAGTTATTTACTCAGCTTTGTTTCCCCATTATGATTAATTTTACGTCATGGTTTGTTAGCTTTTTGAGTATAGTGTGTTTCTTTTTAAAACCATTTAATCTTAGAAGCAGTAAAAGTAGAATTTTGTGAGTAAATGGAATTCTACTGAGAATCTCCAGCCTAAAGCAAATTATGCTGATGGATTTATTGAACACCTTCACTTCCCTTAATGGAGCTGTCTACTGTCATATTTCCATGTTATTATATATGGTGCAATTAGACTGAGAATTAGTAAGGAATAGGTTTCTTTGAGAATTTAAAATATATCCTATCCGAGGAGTGAACAGTAGCACATTTCTTTACTGCCATTCAAGTTTAATATAGCCTAACTCCCAGTGATGAGGGTAACTTAGGGCTGGGCTGAGTCATGCTTAACATGCACCAGGTCTTATACTTAAACACACATAAAAGATCAACCAATCTATCAATCATCTGTATCTATCTATCTATCTGTCTATCTATTTACTGTTGATCTATCTACCTATCTAGCATATATCTTTTAAATTTATATATGGTTCTTTCAAAATCTGTCTACCTATCTAGCATATATCTTCTAAATTTATACATAGTTCTTTCAAAATACAAAGTTCTTGTGTAGCTCTGAGTAGTTGCCTTTTTAAAACATAATGGACAATGGTATATCATCAGACTGGGAAGCACACAAGCACACAAGTATTGGTGAAATTATTAAGGCCACTCCACGTAGTTAAAAGGGAGGTTTATTTAGTGGCGTAACTTACAAATGAAGGGATAGGTAGGTTGCAGGGTCTGGGAAAGACGCAGTGCAGTCTGGCGGTGTTCTCTGGAGAACTCTGCTCGGTCTACCTCCAGCGTCCAGGGTCCAGGAACTAAGAGAGATGGCGCATCCAGATCTCGGGTCTTCAGGGTCCTCTCTTGGCCCTGCCTTGTAGGTGTGACAGTTACCGAAGCCTCAATGGGGGTTGGAACTTCCAGATCAAGGTTGGAATGGCTACCCACTACATCTCCTCCTTTTGTCTAAATAAGAAGGTTCTAACCTAATACAAGACTATATACAAGGAAAGGTTATCACATATTGTCCAGGGGTAAAGAGGGTTAATGACCTAGATAAGATGGAACTACAACCAATGCGTACAATATTAAGCAAGAAACACACACTAAAATCCAGAGAAGTCTAGAGCATAGGTAAATGGCATGTTACAAAAATCATTCCAAAAGGTGTCCTATCCTAAAGAATCTGAATCTAATACTTAATATGTTCTAAGATTATATATATATATATATATATGTAAATTAAGTTATAACTATAACTGCTAGTCTTCAATCCCATCAAAGACCTGAGAAGGAATATAATGGTACCTGAGAAATGGAAGATGGATGCAAGAAACTTTCGGGAATCTTGCAAGAGTAGACAGAGACAACTGGCAGCCTGGATAGTCACCTAATATTTCTCAGCATTGTTGGTGCATTCAAATTGGCTACAGGCCTAGAGTATCTGACAGACCATTTCCAGAAGCAGGAATTCTGAAAGACCATCTTACCCTGTCTTGGCAGAGTTCAGAAGTCACTTTTCCTTGTGTCCCACTTGTCCAGAAGGACAGCACTCATATTGTCAGTAGTTGAGGCAAGGGCAGTTCTTTGCCCAATAGGCCATTCTGTGCCAAGAAGAAAAACTTCCAACTGGAAATGTCTTAGAAGTCCAACATTCTCTCAGGATCAAATTGGTGTAGCCAGGAGCAATTGTGTCTCATGTCAACAGAATTCTAAGTTATTTAAATGTCATATTCTCTAGGTCTATGAAGTGTTTGAAGATTATCTGTCCATCCGACCTATGTATCTGTAAATGTAGATAACCTAACTAATGTAACTATAGAGATGACAAGCATAGGTGACTATAAATCTATGTCTTATCTACCGAAATAACCTAAGGATTAAGGCTTTATGTAAACAAGGTAAACAGTCTATAAGCAAATGTATGGTAAAGGACAATGACTTCAAAATTGTGATAATACACAAGATATTTATAACAGAGGTAGGAATATATAGTGTGATATGTAATATGACAGTAATCTTAAATATGTATCAATATACAGAATATCCTAAACAGAAGTAGAACATACATAAAGTATGACAGATATAAATTTATATTTGTATCAATATACAAATATTTCAAATAAGAGTAGAAATATATGTACATTATAAAAAATATAGTTCTTTATTTGTATCAGTATACAAATTATCTTAAACAGGAATATAAAAATAGTTTACATTTGTATCAACATATAAGAATCCACAACAGTGCAAATTTTCTAAGGCTGCTTTTTTATTAAATTTGTTTACTAGTATATACATTAATCTACCATAATATCTTATACCTATCCACTCCATTTTTTTTTGAGACACTTTTGTTTTTAAGGAGAATACTGAGTTTAATATTTTCTTCCACCCCCAACCCTATAACCATCATCCATAACCCTGAGAAATATGAAACCTTAGGGAGAAGGGAGTCGTTTTCTTAGAATTGCTTCCTGCTGTTTTGGGGGTGATGGTATCTCTGTTGGGTATTGTGAGAAAGTTCAGATAGTTGAATCTCAGTTAGACTAACTGTAGATTCCGCAACAAGTCTTAGAGTAATGGGTAAAATCGTCTGAAATTCTAGCAAGAATTGTAGTATGATGATGATTACCACGGCATCATTCTGGATTGGGTAGAGTTGTTGTTGGGGCCCCATCTTCCTTCTGGAGACTTTAGAGTGCTATCAGCTAAAATTAGACACACCATTTTAAATCAGGTGGGGCAGAAATGAAAGGTGAATGAGTGAAGTTAGCCTTCACTGGGGGATACACAAGGAGAGATTTTACATGTCTATAAAGTAGGTAGAGTTACTAATTTTTATATTTGTATTATTTGTTGTTTTGTCTTGAGACACCATCTTAATATGTAGCCCAGACTTACCAGAAATTTATAATCCTCCTGCCTCAGCCTTCCCAGTGCTGGGACTAAAAATTTCTATCACTGTGTCTGACTTAAAGGGTTATAATAATTTAACCTATGCCTAGACTTCCATGCTATTAACAATGTAAAGTTTCACCCGCTAGGGCAGCTTATTCCTTGACTCCTGAGTTGGTTCGGTCATGAACTTGCTTTGTGCACTGGGTATGGTGTGCTGGTGATGGAACTCAGGCATCAGGGGGTTGGATCTTGCCATTACCCCTTTTCATTTCTGGCACTAGCCATGAGAAGAATCCACTGGGTGAATCTGTTGGTGCTAGGAGGAGAGTGAGCCATATAGAGTCAAATCATCTCTGGAGAAACCCAGCTGATTTCCAGACTGGGAGCAAACCACATTCTCATTGTTCTATGCACTGGGCTTCTGTGGCTTGCTCTGCAGCATTATGGGGCCATTGAGCTAATTTCTCTTATTTTCCTGAGATAAATCTCCTTCTCTGTCACATGAGTCTTAAGATAGTGCTAGTGCTCCCAATTCAGGTTGCCTTCAGGGCGGAAAGGAAAAGATGAGTATGAAGATGGCATCCAGAGACTCCACACCCCTCCTGAAATGTGTGGCGGCCATGCAACTCCACTCTAAGGTGATGGTGCAGTTGGGTGTTCCCTCTGTTGAAAAGAAGCTATAGATCTGGATTTGATTTTTTACTATTACATTTGCATTTCTGTGCATGGCTGGGAGAGTGCCACTGCAAGACTGTAGAGGTCAGAGGACAGCTTTCAGGACTTTGTTCTTTCCTGCTGCCATGGTAGTTCCTGAGGTTAAATGTAGCTTGCCAGGCTTGGTGGCACATGTCATTACCTGCTGAGTCATTTTCCTAGTCCCCAAAGCTAGATTATTATGCAGAATTTACAAGGTATGATTTCAGGAACTAATTAAGAGTGTACATCTTTCTATTTCAAGACCATGTATATATTCCAGGATTCGTCTTCAGCAATTTAAAAACTGGACTGTGTGTGTTCATATTTAATGCTCCATAATGATGAGCTCTGGCCCCAGTTCATTTTCTGCTACATTCACTTTACAGTCAATACAGCACAATTCTCATGTAAAAGTGTACGTTAAATATATTTTTTCTCTCCTAAAGAATATCTTACAAATGTGAACATACCGTTAAAAACTAAAATCAATAAGTAAAGCAGACAAGATCAAATATCCCCAAATCCCTTACCCGCTTCAAACTTCTAAATCTAACAAGCAATCCTCCTTATAATACCCAGAAGCTGACTTTTCTTTTTCATGACCAGATGGAATGAGTGTTTCCATTTTAGAAGTTTTATTTTTCTTTTCATGGTATAAGAAACCTTAAGATGATTTATTAGTGTGACTTTGAGTGATTTGCCGGCTATATTCCATCGAAGAAAGAGTTTTAATCCATTACATTATTTTTCTTGATAAATTAGTTACGAGTTAGAATAATGACCTGGTACCTCTATTTCAGGAGATGAAAGCAGGAAGTTTTTATTTTAAATCTTCATTAGCTGCAGCTGATTAGGCTGGTCAGAGGACTTCAAACTCCAGATTTCCTCTGCCAAGGAGTATACAGCCAGGATAATTAAAGCGGGGGAGGGTTGGGACAGGATGGATGGGACACGGGACGCGAACTTCCTCACTAGGTTCTTGATTTGATTCATTCTGTGTGGCTTCTAAAATGGACACCTCTGTAGGTATGTATGTCAATTTAATTTAAATAAAATACAGCTAGCCTCATTCAACTGAGCTTTGGTTGTAGGATAAAAAAAAATGGCACAGACAGCAGAGGAGGTCATTCCTGCCCTGAAGTAATATAGACTAAATGAAGGTCAAAAGGAGGAGCCAGTACCTGGGGGGTGTTTGTGCTTATATTTAGAGTAATAGGTTAAGGTACGTTGATGATGACTGTGTCATACTTCCTTAGATTGAGAGAGGCTCTGCCATCGTCTCTGTGTCTCTTTTCAGAATGCTTTCTGTGTCTTGACTCATTAATGGTTGCCAAAAAGGAAGTGGTCACTGTAGCTCTTGTCAAGAGCCAGTGGTGCGTTAGGGTAACTTGTTTCGTTTACACAAGGGTGCACAGCAATAAAAGTTGGCGTTCTCATTTTCTACAATGAGCAAACAGACTCAGGAGAGCCATAGATCAACTCAGAAATTGCTTCCTTCCAGAGGACATTCTTCTCATTCTCCCTGAGTGTTTCTCCCTGAATTCTGTAAAATACACCCAGTATTTGCATTCTAGCATTATGGCACTTTTTTTTTTGCTGTTTTTGTTAATAAGATTTATTCTTTGACAGTTTTATGTATGTGTGAAGTGCATTCTTATTATCTCATCCAGCTCTCTCTTATATCTCTCTTACCCCTGTCAAACCCCTCTTCCTGAAAATCTCTTTACCATACTCCTGTCATTTTTACTGTTTCGGGAGTTTAACCAGCACCATCCTTCCAGCCATGGATGTGGAACTATCAGCTGGAGGCTGATGAGCTCATCAGTGGGTATACAACTGAAGACAACGACTCCCTCCCCCCAGCCTCTATTAGCCAACAATTCAACAGGAAGGAGTAGGACACTTCTCCCGTCCATGACCGACAGGCCCAGTCTTGTGCAGAACCAGTGCGGGCAACCGCAGCTACGGTGTGAGTTTGCGATTGCAATGGCCGTGTCGTGTCTGCAACACAGCTTTGCACATCCTGTCTCCCCATCACTGGGCTTGTACATCCTTTCATGATGTTTCTTGAGTCTCGGGTGGGAGAAGTGATTTAAACACATGCCATGTTTAACTTGAAGCACATTTACAGACAGTTGTTTATTTTTGTCTCTCTACTGCACCAGGAAAATTTGATGATTGGGGGTGGATCTAGATGATCCAGCAAATACACATGAAAAGTTTATATCTAGTCAAGGTTATTCATCCTGAAAGCAGAAAAAAAAAAAAAAACTGCAACTACAAGAGATATTTTCCCTAAATACAAACTAGTGGAAAACATTTCTAAAATTTCTCTTCGCTTACAGGTCTTAAACTCATGATGGCGATTCTTAAGTCCTCGCGTAATTATAAACTAGAAACCAATACCTGACACGTGAGGGGCTGAGACCATGTCCCTCCCCTAGACTGATTGGTGAAGAGATACACCTGAGAACTGGAAAACAGTCGGAATGTCTTTGACCTACCCAGACTCTGGAAGCTAAATTTTGCAAGGAAAGCGCCTGAGAATCTGTTTTCAAGTATTCTATGTGATCCTTACCAGTAAGCATATTTAGGAAGCACTGGTTTAAGGAAATTTGGAAATTATTTAAGATACACATGGGGGTAGGTCTTGAAGCAGAAAATAAGTGCCTTACGTGCTTGTAAATATGTCTGGAGATCTGGAGCCCAGCTCAGCTTGAAGGAGATTTGTTTGGAATGAAACTGTTCCAAGTGACCCCCTGTTCCAAAGGGTCAGAGAAACTGGCGCTGAGTGTTTAGAACAGATCATAGGTTGTACTGCTAGTGTGGGATGTGGGGACCTCAAAGTCTGCTCAGGACACACAGACCAAGTTCTCAGCACAAAGGAGATTTATTTGCCCCAGAGGAACAGAGGGCAGGGATAAGGGACAAAGACAGAAATAGAGGAAGAGGGAGAAGGGGAAGGGAACAAGAGAAGGGAAACAAAAGAGGCAAGGAAGGGAGGAAGGGGTCTTTGTCCCAGAAGACAAAGGACTGCTTCTAGATAGAGAGGAGACAGATGTGGTACACAGGAAAATGTCTGTTTATAAAGGTAAAAGAGGAAACCAGTGTTAGCATGAGGTATTTAATTTTAATTGGGCATGTTAATTATGTGAGCCAAAGGGGGCTTTTGATTGCTGGACTTTTGATAGCTGAACCTTGGCAGTCAGCTTCAGGAGGAGGAAGTGGCCAAATAAAGGAATAGACCTTGGGGGCTAGCTTTAGGAATGTAATCTCATGGTTTTTAGCAAGGCAGAGGAAATAGGGAGGGGAGAAGGGCAAGGCCTGCCAGATCCATGTTTGCCATGCTGGGCTGGCTAGAGTCCTGTCATGGTTCTGACATAAAAGGACCTAGGAGCCCAGAGTGAAGAGATAACCTCTGAAACTCAAACTGAAGAGTCTAAAAGTGAGATCAATTAATCGAGATGAGTACATAGCATCCAGTGAAAGAGAATGTCACTGAGTTAGTTCTTAGAAACCTTCACACAGTCAGAAACAAGAAATCATTGGGCTGGCTGGCCCCCCCGCACTAACCCAAGGACCTGATCCCCAAACGCATGAGCATTGATTCTAGGACTTTAAGGGGGTGGACTTTCTCATCAGTGATGTGGTTGCTCAAAAGAACCCCCAGGGCTTGAGGGGAGCTCACACAACTTTTCAAACACTATCTCTATCTATCTATCTATCTATCTATCTATCTATCTATCTATCTATCTATCTATCTACTCATCTACCTATGTATTTATTTTTTAGATTCTAAAGTTTAGAAGGAAAGGGTTTGTTGCACAGAGAAATGTGTGTTAGTATCCCCCACTGCCAAATGTAACTCCAGCTCTAGCAAACTTGAGATGTACATTGTAAACAGTATTCCATCAACATGGCCAAACATCCAAGAAAGAATAAGAGGTCAAAAGTGGGGAGGAATGAGATCCTCTTTTATAACAAAGCATAAGTTAGATCTTAGAATGTCTTGTTTAGACCAAACACAATACTGGTCAATGGACTCCAATCTCCCCAGAAAACTCATTCTCTGCAGAATTTGGGAACTCAAAATTCCTTCTTTTAGGAACCATAAAATTCAGGTGTCCAGTTCCCAACTGTGCTTTTTATAGTATGGATTCCATGAAGCCAACAGATGCTCATTTCTCTATTCACTGATGTATCTCAGTACATATCTATTCAATGAATGAATGAAGGTGCAAAACTCTCTCTCTCTCTCTCTCTCTCTCTCTCTCTCTCTCTCTCTCTCTCTCTCTCACACACACACACACACACACACACACACACACACACACTCACACACACTCTCTCTCTCTCTCCTCAAGGACCTCAGCCTACCATGAAGACAGACATATCAAGTAAGAAACATAACATGTCAAGTTCCTTGGGGTGCTCTGAAAAGAGCTATTTGGTTCTGAGTGCTGTGGGATGTGAGCATAACGTATCAGATAAGACATGCTGTGGAGTCCAGGGATGGTTGTATACATGGGGCATGACATATGTGGAGAATTTAGAATGAACTCAGAATCCCAACGTACTTTTCCTTGAAAGCATTTGTCTAATGGTTCATGTTTTTCTACCTTTAACTCTCAATTTTAAACCTTAAATGATAATCTAACAATATTTTTCTTGTTTGGGTTTTTCTCAGTAAAAATATGTTTTACTTTTCCAAAGTCCCCAAGTATTTATTTCAGAATAAAAGAACATAAATTAAAGCAACCAACCAAGAAAACCAACCCTGATTATCCCCAGTACTCAGAGTTAAGGGTCACAGAAGGGACTCTCAGCCCCTCCCAACAGACCATCCATTCTCTGGGACCCACTTTCTCTTCACCTTTTGCTCACAGAGTTCCTCACACCCAGAGCAACAGCTTCTTTGTGCCATTCCCAGTGGCTGAGAAGGCCACTTTGCTCACAGGTGTGCTTTGTGTCTGCTACCTGAAACGCTTCTCTGACCTGCTCCATTTTTCTCTCTTCAACTGGCTACTCCTTTTCATCTCTCAGTGGGCAGTTTCCATTTCATATCAGGGAAGCATCTCAGTGGTTCAGCTCAAGGTTGTGGTCTTTCCCACCCTGTGATGCTGTTCTGGCCTATCTGGATTTATTACACTGAATTTTCTCTAATCTGTAGGAAGGGATTTTTAATCTAACTTTTTCACTCCAGTGAGTCACATGTGTTTATTATGGGGTCCTGCAGGCCTAAGTGTTATGGAAGAAATGACTAAATTTGTGTCTTCTCTATTCCCATGTAATACACAGCATGATCTGGGGTTTGGGGCTGATATATCTGAATCTGGAAGGTTCAGACTCTTACCCAAGGGCCCTGCTGAATATGCAACATCTAAATGTGTTATGTTCAGAAACAACTATTAAAACAAACAAGGATGGAGAAGGGAGTCTTGTATAAGGAAGGAGGGATTGTATGCTGCAGGAAGTACATATTTTTCTTCCTCTGTGGCCTGTTGAATATGTTTCCCTTGGGATTTTCTTTTCTGTCTCTCAGGAACAAATAAATCTGACAACTCATACATAAGAAATTCATTAACATTCAATAATTAAATCATATCTCAGGCCTTGCCTCCTTCTCTCATAAATATAATTTCCCAGAGATGTAGCAGTACAATACAAAGAAGTAATATGTTTCTAGGCACCTGCCACGTTGAAACTTCAAATATTAGTGTTTCCAAGGAGTCCCTGGAAGACTACCTTCCCTGGCTTGCAATTTGCTAAACTATTTAGTAGCTTGTGAAGCATGAATCCCAGTAGCCCTTGTTTGTGCCTGGAGGTTCTCCTTGTGACTAGGAGATATAATCATTGCTCTGGGAGTGGCTTGTTTCCAGGCAGCAGGTTTGGGAAATGCTCAGTATACAGAATTAAAGAACCAGAGAAGTGTACTGTCCCATTCAGCTCAGCTGCAGGCATCTGGTAGGAGTTAGAGACACCAGCAAGGGCATTGCCTTTTGAAGCCCAAGTAATGTCGGAGGCAGAGAGCAGAGAAGGAAGGACTTTGGGATGTGGGAGGTGATTGAAGATTACGTCTTTTAAAATTATTTCTTGATTACTGTCTTGGGCATTCAGTTCAGAGAAATAAAAATGTACCTTCACACAATAACATGTATACAAAATATACGTAGAAGTTTTATTCATTATGGTCTCAAATTGGAAGTGAAAGGACCAAGTAGATGCCATAACAGGCTGCTCAGTCTTCTCTCAGAGACCAGGCCTCAATTTCAGTTTCCTGAGACTTCAGCAAGCAGTTTCTGGGAGGGCTGTGAACAAAAGACACAGTCCTTGCAGTAGCTACCTTTCTGCATGTACTCTGACTGTTCAAGGTTCAGCCAATTGTTTACTGTCTGGGACGCCTCACCAACTTAGAGCTACGTGCATGGGTCAATGTGAACGTGCTAGGCCAGTCAGCCTCCATGGCAGTTCAAGGACTTGTCCAGACCTGCCCAAAAATGATAACTGTAACCCCCAACCAGTAAATTCAAAGGTTACACACCCTCACCCAATCATATGATGCTAAGGCTTGTACCACCCTGCTTGCAGTTTTCTGTAGCTAGAGTTTTCCTGCCTGGCCCACAGTCAGGACAAATCTCTCTCACCCGCCAGTCCCAAGCCGCTCAAACCTGATCAAGTAAACACAGAGACTTATATTGGTTTCAAACTGTATGGCCGTGGCAGGCTTCTTGTTAACTGTTCTTACAGCTTAAATTAATCCATTTCTATTAATCTATACCTTGCCACGTGGCTTGTGGCTTACCGGTACTTTACATCTTCCTTGTCCTGATGGCGGCTGGCAGTGTCTCTCTGACTCAGCCTTCCACTTCCCCGCTCTATTCTCCTCCTTGTCCCGCCTATACTTCCTGCCTGGCCACGGGCCAATCAGTGATTTATTTATTGACCAATCAGCAACACATTTGACATACAGACCATCCCACAGCACTTCCCCTTTTCTTTTCTTAAAAAGGAAGGTTTTAACCTTTATACATCTCCAAAGTCAGCTTGGTATATTTGGGAATTTGGGCGTAGCTTCTCTTACTACTTCCTGCTGGAGGGGGGCACTGTATCTTATGGGGACACAAAGAATATTTTAGGATTATGGAGTAGTCCATGAGGGTGTATTCGTCTGAGCCAGTTGCCTTGAAACGGTTCTGGATGTTGGATCATCTGGGCCATGGTGTCATCGGAGACCTTTCAGGTGGTCTTGGCTGGTCAAACCTGATGTGTCTTAATCTGGAACAAATCCATAGCCTCTGGCTTTCTGTGGAAACAAAAGCAGAATCTCCTTTCCAAAGCAACATATCCTTATATCCAAATTTTGAAGTCAAGGTACCTTTAAAATATGCATTTTGGCATAACTCAACAGCTTTTACAATCAAATGTTTTTCTGCAGTTAAAAATCCCAAAGACAACACAATCCATATTCTCTGTGTAATATTCATCTTCACGTGGCTTATTTTTTTATATTAATTTTACTGTCTCTTTAAAGACTTTATTTTTTAAAACTATGTATTTGTTTCTATACTGTATATATCACCTTTTTTTGTCTCTTTTAAGCCTACGTATATTTTACACACATTTTAAACTATTACATCTGAATCTGTCTTATTGTGAATCTGTTGCTTTAAGCTGCAGCAGCTGTGGCTGCTGGCTCTGCCCACCTCAGCTTCCCAACATGGCGGCGGTATGCTTACCACCAGCTCTGGGAGCCATTGTGGGTCTATGCTTTTATCCAAGCAGCGTGTAGCCCAGAAACCTCTTTTTTTGTTTTGTACTAGCAAAGGCTAAATCCACAATGCAGCTTAATGTGTCACTTGCAGAGGCTTCATTCCCGCCATATGGCGGCAGGTCGAGCGCACACGCTAGGAACCCGCCAGTAGCTCAAACTGGCAGCTGCCGCTCATTTGAGAGAGACAATTAGGAAGCTGTTTTTAGCTCCGTTTTAGAATCCTTTTTCTCAGTTTTTAGGTGGAAACTCTTGCCACCACGTTGGACGCCATTTGTAGCTAGAGTTTTCCTGCCTGGCCCACAGTCAGGACAAATCTCTCTCACCCGCCAGTCCCAAGCCGCTCAAACCTGATCAAGTAAACACAGAGACTTATATTGGTTTCAAACTGTATGGCCGTGGCAGGCTTCTTTTTAACTGTTCTTACAGCTTAAATTAATCCATTTCTATTAATCTATACCTTGCCACGTGGCTTGTGGCTTACCGGTACTTTACATCTTCCTTGTCCTGATGGCAGCTGGCAGTGTCTCTCTGACTCAGCCTTCCACTTCCCAGCTCTATTCTCCTCCTTGTCCCGCCTATACTTCCTGCCTGGCCACGGGCCAATCAGTGATTTATTTATTGACCAATCAGCAACACATTTGACATACAGACCATCCCACAGCAGTTTTCCCCTTTAAAAACCTCTAACTCTGAGAACTCAGGGCCTTCCTCCTCCACCTGCTGTGTCGGAGTGTTGGACACAGACCAAGCCCTGGCTTGCTTGTTATTAATAAACCCTTGTGTGTGTTTGCATCGGATATTGGCTCTGTGGTGATCTTGCTTGGGAGTCTCTCAACAAGAGAATAACAGAAGCAACCATGGTCCCTTTGTGGGGAGTGAATGGCTTAGGAGTCATACATACTATGACATTCTGCTTAGCATGGGGGAAAAAAACCTACTGGAACACGTGACAATGTGGTACGATCTAGGGAAGAACATAGAGTGAAAAAAATTGTCTATGTCAGATGGTTACAGATATTATGACTCCATTTGCCTGGCATTTTTTGATAAAATCATGGAGATAGAGAACAGATTGATGGTTACCAGGGATTGAGTGTGGGTGTGGGTGTAGGTGTGGCTGTGGCTGTAATCTTTGAAGCAGCACTAGGGAATCTTGGGATGAAAATGGTTCTGGGTCTTGTACCTTAGACAGGTGGGAAAGATACATGAATGTGCCCACACACAAGGACATTCAATGATGGCCCAAACTGAGTATTCTCTGTGGATTACCTATGGATCATTTTCTTACTTTGGACTATAGGATATTTTCATTAAAGGAGGATTAGTGGAAAATGTTAGGTCATGTTCTTTGCTGTTGCTGTTGCAGTTTTGGGGATTGAACCAAGGTTCCATGCATGTTAGGCACATATCCCCAGCATGATAACACATACATACAAATGCATTGTGTATCATATTATATTTAAAATTTGAGACAGAGCCTCAGTAAGTTGCTCAGACTGGCCTTGAACTTCCTCTTAGCCTAAGTTGGCCTTGAATTTCTAATCCCCTTGCTTTAGCTTCCTAAGTTGATAGCATTACTCAGGACCTTGGTTCTGTTTTACAACTTCTTTTTGATCTGTGATTATTTCAAAACAGAAAGTCTTTAAAAAAATTTCCTTAAACAGAATTAATACTCCAGTGCGATTGAGAGAAATGAAACCCAACTATCTATCTGTCTGTGTGTCTGTCTGTATGTATACACTCATTAGCTTTAGGTCATTTTTAGATGTTTTAGGGAGATATAGATTTAGACTATAGTTTTAAAGCATTATACAACTTTGGTAAATCAAAATATAAAAACAATAGCCGATTCATTTATTCATGAAGGACTACAATAGCAGATGCAGTGGGTTGGTTATACAGGATCATGCTACTGTTGGAGTTGGCCAGTCTTGGCATCTCTGAGAGTGGGGGAAAGGGTGCCTCACCGCCACGAGCTCCCCAGGCTTTACTTGTCTCCTAAGCTTCCCACATCAGAGGCATTTATTTCTCTCAGGTGTTTCCTCACTTTGTCTGGCCTTGTTTATTCCATATGCATAGAGTCATGGTCAAGGTCTGTGGCTGCCAGATGTAATGTGCTATGTAAATGTGATACATAGGGTACTGTGAGAGGCTGCTTTACATTAGCTAAATACTGTATCAGTCAAGAGGTAGAAAAGGGAAAACATTGACTCATGTCATTGAGCTCAGAATCATGGCTGGTTTCATTCTCTCTCTCAGCTCCACCTTTTCCATCTTGGATCCTTTAGCAGCTGGATTCTGAACTTGGGTCACAGGAAAGGACACTGCTGCTCCAACATTGATCTTCTACAAAGCCAGAGGTCCAGCTGAACAATCTTTTATTAAGTAGTGCTCATAAAATTGCTGTCATTCATTCCTTCTATGGCTGTCCTGGCTGATGTTCCCATCTCTTGACCAGACATTATAACAATTAGAACATTGCTGGGAGCCTTTAACACAGTTCCTTGTGTTGTGGGGACCCCCAACCATAAAATTATTTTCGTTGCTACTTCATAACTGTAGTTTTGCTACTGTTATGAGTCATAGTGTAAATATCTGTGTTTTCTGATGGTCTTAGGCAACACTGGTGAAAGGGTCATTTGGCCCCCAAAGGGGTCACAACCCACAAGTCGAGAACCTCTGCAGTAGAAGGCTAGGTCTCTACTGAATAGTCTCACTCAAAGTATAAATTTTGCCCAGGCAGCTGATAGTAAGCCCGGGGAAGTGTGTACAAAAAGGAGATGCAAAATAATCCCATAAAGCAAGTGAGGGAGGTGAGAATTCTTCACTAAAAAGTTAAAGATTTCTACTTCTCTCTTGTGATAGGCTAATGTTGGGAGGAGAAGTCATGTAAGTTTGGAAGGCTCTGACAGCCTAGTGGTGGCAGCTTGCTGCACAAACTAACAGAACACAAACATAAATAAGAGACTATTTGTTGCAAATATCAGATTACAATCTGACATGGCATAAATAAGATAACTTATTTGCCCTATGATTGCCTTGTTTAAGTGCTAAGGAGCAACCTTAGTGTTTTTCCCTCCTTTCTGTTTTAAACCACATTAGTAGAATTTATCATCTGCTGCACTGTTGCAGAGTTAATTGGTTTTGGTTCATATTCAACACAGATTTCATTATTTTCATTCCTCTCTCGAGATACCTTTAATTCAGCCTCCTAATTTCCTTTCTGTTCCTTGCTGATGATTGGAAGCATCTAAAATGTGTGATTACCAATGTTAATAGGGACTCTCGGCAGAGTTTCCCCATTAGCATCTCATTTTTAGCTATGGACCTGGAAACATTAATGGTGTTGTGGATGCTGCTAGGTCCTCTTTGGTATGGCAGGTTGTTGCTCAGAGATTCCTGGGTGAGCCACGATTTATAGGTGATTCCTTCCCTAGTCAAGGTCATGTAAATTGACTCTCCCCTGAAGTAGGAACTAATATGGAGTGCTACAGACTTTATTCTATAGAGATGTTCCAGCTTCCACCTGACATTCCTTCTGTTGATCTGATGCATGTCTCAGTTTCTTAAGAAATACATCGCATCTCTAGCTTCCAATCACTTAGCTCCTTGTTTGAATTCCATTCTATAGATTATTGTGTTTTGTATGTGTTCTTCCATAAGCTTTGCCTTATTATTGTCCTGTCTTCCTAATTATTTGTTCACAGTATCCTGATTACTGTCATATTACTTTCCTTGATGTTGTGACCATTAACTGACAAAAACAATATAAAGAATGAAGAAATACTTATTTTCGCTCAAAGCTTAGAGGGAACAGTTCATCACCTCAGGGGAGGTATGAGTGCTTGCGTATCAGGGGCTTGTGTTATGTCCTGTTCACATCTCAGTGGCCCATGAAATAAAGAGTTAGACCAGAGCAAAGGCATTCCATAGACCATGGCCCTTTGCCAGCCAGTTAGATGGTCTTAAGTCACAAAAGTTCCGTGACTTCTCTGTGATGGTTAATATTGTCAACTTGACGGGATCAAGGATTATCTCCGAGACAAGCCTCTGGGCACACCAGTGAGGGGTTATCTATTTATATTTGTTTCTAGGCAAGCTGATGAGGGATTATCTTGATAAGGTTAGTTGAATCAGGAAGATTCATCTTAATTGTGGGTAGCAGCACCATCTTGTAGGCAGACATTTCTTTCCCACCTGCCTGTTCCTAAATAACCAACACAGAGACTTAATATCAATGCTTGGCTAATAACTCAGGCTTGTTATTAGCTAACTCTTACATTTATGCTAACCCATATTTCTTATTTATGTTCTGCCATGTGGTGGTGCCCTTATTAGCACGGCACAGTCATCTCCTGCTCCCTCTGTATCTGACTGTCGACACCAGGCTCCACCCTTCTTCTTCCCATCATTCTCAGTTTGGCTTTTCTGCCTAACTTTGTCCTGTTCAGCTATTGATCAGTCAGCTTTTTTTATTAAACCAATCACAGTGACAAATCTTCACAGTGTACAAAAGGATTATTCCACAGCACCATCCTTTGGGTTGAGGTCCTGGACTGAATGAAAAGAGAGAGAGAGAGAGAGAATATGAGCCAAATACTACATTCATCTCCCTTTGCTTCATGCTTGCAGACACAATGTGACCAATCATATCAAATTCCTGCCACCGTGCCTTCCCCACCACTATGGACTGAACCCTTGAATTGTGAGCCCAAATAAACCCTGTCCCCTTAAGTTGCTTTTGTCAGGGTCTTTCATCATATTCACAGGAAAAGTAGCCTCTACACTCCTAAACAGCACCACTGGGGCACTGAGTGTTCAAATGCATGAGCCTGAAGACAGATCATATTCAAGCAATAACAAATGTCCACTTCTTGGGACTTTGCTCAAACTCCTATGAAGCCTGCCTGCTTGAGAACAAGGTATCTTGACTTTACCCTGTACCATTTCTTATCTATCTCCTTCCATTGATTATGCTTTCTCTACTGACTAGGCTAAGAAAACGTTAAAACATATATCCAATAATCTTAATAGCCTACGCTCCTCTTGCTAACCACTACAAAGTTATCAATAAATTCTCATAGTACCTAGGGAAAGATGACACATAGTACCTCTCCAAGACTGCAGGACCCAGCATGCCAGAATCCTACTGATACTCCTTCAGCCACAGTCTCTCATGTGTTTCTTTCAAATACATCCATTTCCACACTGCTGACTCTCAATTAGTGTCTTGGACTCACTTTCACATTAATTTCTTGCCCTTCCTGGAATCTGCTTGCTTTTCTCTGTGTTGATATGCAGCCCATCTCATTTGTCCTAAGTAATTTCTTAGAAAATCTTGTCTCGTCCCTCTGACTGAGCCCTCTCCACACTCTAACTTCTTTGACTTCTTAGACACATTTGCAACAGTTTTCCAGGGTGCAGTTTAAAGTTTTAAATGTGTTTTCATTTGACATTGGAAGCTCTTTCAAGACAAAAGCCATTTCTACCTTATGTACTCTACACCCACACTGGCCAGCCCCATGGCCAGGCCCAAGGTCCCGTGGAACAGACTACTAGGATGTATTTGTTGGAACAGATTAAATAAGGAATTCAGTGAATATATTGGTGGGTGGATGACTCAATGAAAACTTTGTTCTCTTCAGAGCCAATATCTCTGTGTACAGGCTTTGGCCTGTGCTGTCTTGTGACAAACACTTTTCCTGAAGTTTAATCTTTCCTACTTCCAACAATGCTGCCAGTCATTCTGTCTTTCTTAGCACAGAGCTGTTAACATAGAGCTTGCAAGATCATGTCCTGATAGGACAAAGCAGTGGCAGAAGCTGGGAACAGCTGGGTAGAGGTACACATACCCCAACAAGGGGCAACAAAAACTGAGCTTCAGTGACAGATGGATCATTGCTGTATCAGGATAGGGAGATTTCCTAGTTTTGAAAGAAAGGCCAATGGTTGTGGACATGGCTCAGTTGGTAAGGTGCTTGCTGTGAAAGCATGAGGACCTGAGTTTGGTCCCTATAAACCATGTGCAAAAGCCTGGCATGTCATCAGGCACCTGTTCATTCCAGTATGAGGGAAACAGGCAAAGGAGGATCCCTGAGGTTTACGGCTAATACGTTTATCCGATTGGCAAGCTCCAGCTTCAAGGAGAGACCTTGTTTCCAAAAATATGGTAGAGATTGACTGAGGAAGACACCCAGATTCAAGTCCTGGTCTCCCTACACATATACACACATGTGCATACACACAACCCTGCACACACACACACACACACACACACACACACACACACACACACACACGACCATGTTAAATCTCTCTTTTAAAACAAGTTCACAAAATTAACCTAAAAATCTTAACCTTATATGTTGTAAACTTAATGTACAATATACACTGGAATGAAAATGCCATCACTAGCAGTGTCATGTATAGTGGATGCGCACAATAAAAATTTATAAAATCTATAAAGAAAAGTCTATCAACTAGCATATCAATAGGTTTATATTAACTGAAATGTTCCTTTAAACTACACAGTGAGTAGTAATATTTGCCAAGCATCTTAAATATATTTCATAACATTAAATAATCTGTGCAAGTGATCAGGAGTCAAATGCAAGACATAATCTTTCAACTTTTGACATTTGTCTTAGATTTATTTTTGGTGACTACCTATATTTCATGTACTATCATTCATGATCCAGTTAGTCCTACTGAATCTTTTCTAAAAATATCTCTTTAATCTGTCTTTTCCTTTTCCCTCTAATATATATATTTCTTGGTCTGTGACCTTTATGAGTACGTTTTCACCTTTGTTCCTTCAGAGACATAGATAGATGATAAATGTGCACATGTTAAGATGTATGTGATATTTTTACAGCTGTACAGTAGTTCCATAAATGTCAGCCACTGGGTACAAATGGTACAGGATTCCTGCTTTTTAAGTTCAGAGCAGAACAGAGAGCAACCCTCAACTGGAACCAGCCATATTCTTAATTTACTGAACTTAATTTATTTATTCTTAATAAACTGGGTTTACTAAGAGAGACCCAGTTTAATGACTGTGTGATTGATTGCTTTCATCCTCCATACCAGATTTCCCCACACTAACATAAAGAAAGCAATAAAAACGGAGAAGTCTCTCATCCCAGATGAACCAGCCTTGGCTTAACTCCTTTCCCATGGGAAGACGGAACGATATACTTTCCTCTATGATGAAGGAAAGGTTCCAGGAGATTTGGGACAACTGAAAGATGGTCAAGGATTTCATCATTCTCTAACTGAAAGTCTGATTCAGGCTAATCTTCAATAGTTGAGGACCCAGGGCAAGTTTTAAAGTGGAACTATCCAAGTCAGACATTTCATGTACACTTCCTTCCATCCAAACTCCAACTGATCCCAGGCCTCTTTGGCTACTCTTCATGTCTGGTTGTGAGCATATTGGTAATGTTGCTTCTCTTGAGAGAGTAGATTAAGGAAACAAATCTTCACTGAACTAAGGGATGAGGACCATGGTTGAAAATGGAAGGTATATTAAATGGCCTCCAGGATGGCATATGCTGAAGACTCCTCCTGGAATGGGAAGGCATGGGTTCATTGGAAGAACAGGTTTCTCCAAATAATATGATTTGAGTTTGGAGACAATATCATCTGTTTGTCCAAGACAATTGATTTTTACTTACAATCTTTGTGCAGGGACACAAATATGTGTTGAGGGTGAATGGGTTTAGGATAAGAACAATGTGATGCCTTTTTGCTCCCTATTTCACATCCCAAGAATACAGAAGGTTACCCCGAGGTAAATGGTCACTACCCAGATGGTGGACTGGGAGCTTTAATCAAGAGGTAACTTACTGAGTGGGAATAATGAACTCACCTTGCTTTTTGGCTTCTGTAGTTCTGCTTCTTGCTAACTGAAGTGTGACAACTAGGATGTGGGGGGTTTTATGTGTATGTACATAAAAGACAACGGGTTGTAAGGCTCAGGGCTGCATGATTTGGGCAAGTGATCCATGCAGCCACTAGCTGGCAATGAAGACTTTCTTTTTGGCTTTATAAATGTCTGTGTGTTGGTCTCTGGTGGGCTTACCCTGCAACATTATAGAATCATATGTAGTTCCTTTTTGCAAATTTTAGACTTGCATTTTACATAGTGGTTTATCTGCTATTTTGAAAAAAAGGAAATAAATACACATTATGTATCCACAAAAGTGTTATATATTTGAAAATATTTATGGAAAAAACAAATTCATAAACTCAAGTAAAGTCAAGGAAGCAGCTGTAGAAGAAATCATTACTTAACAATAGAGGCTAATTGTTAGGTAGGTTGGGGCTGTGTTACTGACTGTGTACCTGGCTGTAAGGTCCCTGGAACCCTAACATAAAGTTTAGAGCCAATGATAGTATCTTATGGGATCATGTTCTTCCCAGAACTGCTCTAGTCACTCTGGGAAGAAAGCAAAACAAAATTTCGGTGATAGGAACTTATAGTCTGACTGGGTGTAAGGGAAGATTCTAGAGCTGTTCTTATGAGGAAGGATAGGAGCTATTGATAATGCTTGGCGTGGCTCAGCAGGGCTTGGAGGTGGAGGGTCGAGTGAATCGCAGTGAGCAGATGGATTTAGATAAGTCACTGTGTGGAGTTGAATCAGACTGGATGCCTCAAGAAGAGAAATAGGAAGAGGAGGAGAAGGTAGAGGAGGAGGAGAAGGAGGAATAGGAGGAGGAAGACTAGAAGGAGGAGGAAGAGGAGGAGGTAGAGAAGGAAGAGAGGAGGAGGAGAAGGAGGAGGAGGAGGAGAGGCTGTCCAGTTGTATTTTGTGCTGCGGAAAGACCTAGGAACACAAGGCATCATATGAGGGATGGCTAACTGAATGCCTTGGGGAAGATACTCAGGTGCCTACCTCACATGAGGATGTAGGCAAGATGGAGAGATTAGAATTCTCAGGAAGCAGACCAGTGAGTTGAAGGGTGTCTTTGTGTTATTTCAACCTAATCATGGTGTTTTGTACATTATGAATATTCTTGTTTGTATCAGTTTAAATATAACCTCTATGTATTCTTAAGATACATATGAATAAACAGGCTAAATATAACACAAGATCACTTCTCTGATGAAAAGCAATACTTTATAATTAATTCAGTAAATTCTACAAATATTTTTAAACATGCATACGGTTTAAAGTTTGAGTAGTTCTTGCATACAGAACAGCTTAATTAGGACCCCAGCTTTTCTCTGGAGATTTTAATCACTTCATTCCAGTTCCCCAATCCTCTAGTAATATGTTCTCTACCTACATAATTGCTTATTATTTTAATGATTACATTGGGAAAGTAGAAGCCATTTAAAGATACATTCTCAAGGTTAGAAAGAAAATAATTACAGCAAAAAGTAGAATCCATACTATATCATCACAGTATATATTAAAATGCCAGTTTAGTTGTTTATCACACTTCGTCAACTAATATTCAGAGAAAATAACTAATGAGTTAGGAGGGGTTAGTGAGGAAAAGCCACAATTTACACTCTACCTTTCTCTCCTTCATCCTCTAGCCAGTGGTAGCGACTTTTAATCCTTCCTATTTTTGTTCACTGGGGGTGGGACTCCTTATTTTTCAGGCAACATGTTTGGTTGGCTGCTAACTTCAAAGACCTCTGTATCTTGGTTTACTGACAACTTGACATCTCGCCAGGTACAATGCATATAGCCTCACCTTCTATCCAACTTTCATTTCTGCCTCTTAAATGTTGTCGCCCCATCTGCGGGCAGAAGGGTGATGTATTGTATTTCAAGAGTAGCAGAGTGATCTTATCAGTTGGAGGGAGGATCTTCAGCTCAGTCCTTTGTGTTTCTTAACCTATTCTCCCATTCCCTTCCCCAGGCTACTGCCACTTTGTTTCTGTCCTGGAAGTTGTCATGCTTGTGGTAATAGGAAGCCCGAAGGTGAAGCTCAGGATGTAGAGGCTTAGAGCTTAGTCAGGTGGCACTTGCTAGTAGTTTTAAATCATTGTTATTGTCAAGTGAGGATCTGAGACTGAAACTTTGTCTATAGAGTCTATGTTCTTTTTAAACTTATTGCTAAAGAATTTCAGATATGAAATTGTTTTGATTAAATCTACCCCCAACCCCCGCCCTTCATCTTCTCCTGATCCCCCCCTCAGCACTTTTTCCTTCCAACTTCGTGTACTCTTTTTTAAAAAAAACCTACTGTGTCTACTTGGTGCTGCCACTGTGTTCATGGTGAAGGACCAAGCGTTGGAGCATGAGCAACCTTTCAGGGACTGCATATGAAGAAAAAGGATTCTTCCACCTCCAGGAGCCATCAGTTGCCAATAGTGCCCCAGCTAGGGCTAGGGATCATTAGCTTTTCCATGACCTGTGCTGGAATTTTAAGACTTTTAACTTGAGAGAGAGAGAGAGAGAGAGAGAGAGAGAGAGAGAGAGAGAGAGAGAGAGAGAGAGGTAATTTGAAATCTCAAAAGCTCTAGTAGCATGAACAATCTTCCCCTCCTCCTCCTCCTACTCCTCCTCCTTCTTCTCTGTCCTACAACTCATGATGAAGACCTAGCTGGCCTCGAAGTTGTTACAATTCTCCTGCCTCAGTGTCCTAAGATCTGGGATTACAAGCATATGCCACCACACCTGCCACTGAAATGACACCACATGTGGAAAATTCTACATCTGTCCTCATGTGACAGGTCACAGGCAAAACACAACTGCACTAAAAATATTGTATAAAATTACTTGTGGGTTATATGTAGAAGAATGCATGAGAACTTGCCTTTAGACTCAGGTCACATACCGAAGATACTTCATGGTGGAAATGTCAATACTCAAAGTCTGGAAAAATATCCTACATCTGAAACTGTTGTGTTTCCAAGCAGTTCAGATAAAGGATATTCAATTAATAATATATAAGGACACATATAGTTCTAGGTATCATATGCTTATATATGCAAATTAAATGCAAAGAAGTGTCTTAAATATAGTCATACACTAAACAATGGTATCAGTCAATGAAGACTGCACATGTGACAACCCCACGATATTATGTCACTTAGCTGATGAAATTGAACAGTGATGATTTTTTCAGAATGTGCCACTATACACACACACACACACACACACACACACACACACACACACACACACACATATATGTATATGTATATGTATATATATATATATATATATATATATGGTTTAGTATGTGCACCTAGACATGTATTTGGTAGACTATTTTTGAATTCTGTAAATATTGGCTTACAGACAGTCAGGCATTGTTTTGCAAAACCAAAGGTAAGTGGGACATGGAGCTAAAGACTCTCTTCTAGGATGCCATACCTCAGTGCCAGCCCAGGTCCCTGTGTGACTGACTTGCTGGGTTGAACAGTGAATGGGGTTTAGTAAGCAAAACCATTCCATTAGCGAGGCTTCTGTGCCTATCTGGGCCCCTCGCAGGCAGGCCCCTACCCTCTGCCCTCTGTTAGGTCTTATCTTTGCATCCAGAGCAGAGAAGTAACCACGCTCATGGCAGGCGCCTCCGACAACGATCTTATCTCCTTTCCAACCACCAAAATAAGTCACTGTACTTTCAGATGTCCCAATCTTACTAGCAGAACTCACTGACAGATATTCTTATCCCCTTATGGTCTGTTTTATGTTTCTTCTGAGAGATGAGGAGTTGAGTACTTTGCCTCTGTCTCCTAAGTTAGAGAACAATAAAAAAGGCAGAAAATAAACAATAAAGGCAGAAAATTCACTCTCACATCAAGAAGGGTCAACAAGATGTGGTGGAGGGATGTTGCCCTGGGCTGTCAGCACAGGGCGTTTCTGGTTAGTATTCATGCAATAGTTTATTGAAGACCTTGGAAAATGCATTTGATTTTTCAGCTCCAGAAGGCAGCAGCAGCAGCAGCAGCAGCAGCAGCAGCGTCTCTTCAGATCACATGTTCCCAGTGGCTAGAACATTGTGATCGATTACAATGACACAATTGAATGTACCCAGCTATGCAGTGCAATTTCACTAATGGTTATTAAAGTCCCACTCTTCATTGGGCAAGATGTCAACAACAATTAAAAAAAAGATTAAGGGCCTTGGGTTTGACTCTGTGTCTACCTGCTATCTGCTCAACACTCTTAGTACCATTTCCTACACTTCCCTTGTTTGCTCTGTATTGTAGGGAACTACTCTGTAAAAAAAAAAATGTGCATACTGCAACCTCAATCTCCTTTATCAAGTAACTTGTTATGTTGGGCAAAGAAGGTGTTCTGGTTGAAAATTATGGAGGGAGAGAGAAAGCTTACTCCTATCTGCCATATTATTTCTACTCCAAATGCTTCTAAAGCAGCAGCTGACTCCTGTCCATAGTTACCACCTGCTGGGCAGCTCTTACTCTGTGAGTGTGATCTCTCCTGGACGCTGTTTGGACTCAGCACTGTCTCCTTCCTCGGTCCCTCCAGGCTCAGGACACAGCAGCTCTCTGCAGCTGCTGTGCTGTGGGCTGGCTTGCCTCCTCTGCTTGCTCAGCGCTCTACATGGCTACGGAATTAGTTTCACGTATTAATTTTGTCTTAGTGAACTAATAGTGCGAGTTCTGTCTTTTCCTGCTGGAACCTGATTCCTTCTTCAAACACTTCTATGTTCCAAACCCAGCAACCCCAAGCTTTTCTTCCCAGTCACAATGCTTGGAAAGAGAAAACAGGGGATTGCTGGCGCTCGGTAAGAATTAAGTCAACCCGAACAACAGTGAGCCCCTTAAATTTTTCGTTTCTCACTGTTAGAATAGGAATAAAAATTGGCACATATGTGTAATCCTTGACTCTGTGAGATGTGATTATTCAATTACTTGACAAAGTGGGTTCTACAACCCACTTTTAAAAAAAGAGATGTATTAATTTCAGTTTCTGGTCATTTTCTCATATATGTGCCCTGTGTTGTGATCATCTGACACCCGATTGTTATCTCTTATCTCCTTGACCCCTTCTTCTGTCACCCCTTCCTTCTTCCAAACAGCCCCTCTCCCACTTCCTTGTCTTTCTGTGTATGCAGATCTTGTGTAAGTGTCCACAGCTGGGGCAAGGGATGACACAGGAGACAAACAGGACATTTCAGGCAAGGACATTACTCTTGGTGAGCTCATAGCTCTTAGCTGTGTTGTGACTGACAGTAATTTACATTGTTTTTTAGCAAACATGTTTTATATACATTAAAAAAAATAAAAGTAGTGAAGTTTTGGAAGTGACATTTATGTATTCTTAGCATAATCAGTCAATATTCAGCAATCCCTGATTCTGTCTAGGAGAAACAGAATAAAGACATAGTGAGTTTGTTGCCTAAGAGACTTGAGATTTTGAAATGCATAAATTCACTCTTCTAGTTCAATTACAGGGAAATACATACACACCAAGTAATTTTAACTGCTAGTGAACTCGTGGATTTATGTAGGCTGTGAAGTGAACTGAAATGAAGAATCTATTTGAATTTTGTTTCATACTAGCTCAGTAGAAGCCATATTCTACTTTCATTTTCTGTCCCCTGGAATAACTACAGATGATCAAATGTAGAAGCCTTACTTCACTACCTTTATTAAGCACAACTTTAAAGGCATTTGTCTTTGTTCACCTCAGTTTGTAAACTTACCAGTATCTCTTCTCACTTGCATAGGCTTTCATAGACTCCAGTAACAAAGAAAACATTCTTTATTCAATATCCCAGTTCATAGTGGTGTTTCGGAATCCCCCCGGGCAGTGAAATTTAATGCTGTATTTGCATGAAGACAGACAGCTGTTCAGGTTCCTCCTGCTTCCCAGATGTGAGTTGACACTTCTTTGGAGCAGTACAAGACAGAGTAAAACCTCGGCGGGCTGCTGCGGGCCACAGACATTTGCTGTGCCCATGTCAACCTCACTTCCTGTTGAGGAGAAAGTAAAGGTGGTTTGCATAACCGAAGCCGGGGAAGGAACGGAACCTACATGCTAGGGTACAAAAACCTTAATGAAGAGGACAGTGGATGTTAGGATTGCCTTGTGGTTTCCTTGGAGATGTATGCAAGATCCACAAGAAAGCGTTCTCTGCTGGAAGTTCACATCCTACTTCAATATAGATAGTTTATGATCTCAGATTATAGAGTTCTATAATCTGAGGTTCAAGAGACTTGCATATAAATTAACATAAATATATAGGTGCTTGTTATTATTTATAAAACCTGCAAAGATAAAATAATAAGTGACCTCTAGTTTAAACAGTCATGGGCATTTTTGTCAATCTTATTCTACCTGCTTTATCTTTACTTTTAAAATTTGTGGTATATTTTAAGATAAATCTCTGGTGTTATTTTGCATAGTATACAATTAAGTACTTTTCTCCCACAGAAGTATCTTTTAAAGTTCTATAACTTTATTCCATTATTATGTCTAACCAATTAAAAATAGTTTAAGACATAGCTGTATTCTAGCATTTTGGAAGTTGACACAGGTTTACCCCATGTTTAAATCTAGCCTGGGCTACGTAGCATGACCCTTTCTAGATATAAATGCTAAAAAATAGAACTGTAGGACTAATAAGAATGTTTGTTCTTTTGATTATCTTTTAATTCACAGTTTATAGCATTTTTTCATCTCAAAGTATCTTTAATACTTGTTTATTTGAATCAAGATCTAATCAAGATTCATATAGTGTTTCTGCTTAATTAATCTTTGAAATCTTCTTTAGCGTTTGACATGAGCTCTCTCATCTTTCTTATTTATGAATGTTATTTATTTGTTGAAGAGTCATAGTTTGACTGAGATTCTGAATATGGCCATTTACATCTTCCTGGTGACATGTACACATTTCATTGTTTCCATATATTTAAAAAATGCGTTATTATCTATGCATTGAACATAGTGCTGGGATTTATAGTGACACTACTTTCAAGTGTGTTATGTGCTTTGATCACGCTGATCTCCTATGCTTTCAGCTTTCTTTCTTTCTCCCTTCCTTCCTTCCTTCCTTCCTTCCTCCCTCCCTCCCTCCCTCCCTCCCTCCCTCCCTCCCTCCCTCCCTCCCTTCTTTCTTTCTTTCTTTCTTTCTTTCTTTCTTTCTTTCTTTCTTTCTTTCTTTCTTTCTTTCTTTCTTTCCTTCTTTCCCCTTTTTTCTCTGCTACTAATCATCCTTCTGTCAGACTCCTGCTTTCTCATCTATGTGTCTGTGTGTAGTACATGGTGTGTGTACACATGTGTGCTTGTGTGACTTTATATACCTATATGAAATCTAGAATTTACAAATGAGAGAAAACGTTTGGTAATTGCTTTTCTGAGTCTGGCTTAATTTGCTTAACAGAATGACCTCAAGTTGGATCTATTTTCCAGCAAATGTTGTAGTTTTACTCTTCTTTGTTGCTGAATAAAAATTCCTAGTGTGGATAGATCACTTGCTATTCGTCTACCCATCTACTGTTGAATGTCACCTTGGTTGACTCCATTACTCGAGCACTGTGAACCAACATGCATGTGCAGTTTTCTCTGTGGTATGCTGGATATAATGTGACCAGCAGTAAGTATTCCACCTCCTAACACTGTGTCTGCCCTGCTTACTGACATTCTCCACCATGGTTGACTGTATTTCTCTTAAATGAAGCCAAAATAACCCTTTTTCCTTAAGATGATTTTGTCAGAATATTTATCACATTAACAAACAAACAACTACTAAGAATGCCTCCAATAAATCTCACTTAACTCTCTCCCCAAGTAGCCACTTTTTCCCCCAGATAATTTTATGTATCTACAAAAAAAATTGTAGGATCCACAAATGAATGATAGAAATAGTGATACTTGTCTTTCTGAGTCTGCCTGGCTCATTTGATTGTGACTGATGGCTTCTCCTGGAAAGACATGATGTGATGGCTATTCTTGGTTGTCAACTTGACTATAACTGAAATGAACTACAATCCAGAAATGCAGGGCACACCTGTGTGAGATTTTTGGCTTGGTTTGATGTGGGTGAATCCACTTCTAGTCCGGACCTTTGAGATGCATACCTTTGATCCAGATCTTGGGGCAGGAAGACACACCTTTAATCTGGGCCACACTTTCTGCTGGAAACCTGTATGAGGACACAGAAGAAGGAAGTTCTTGTTTATTGTTGGTTTGCCCTTTCCTTGCTAGCACATCTATTATTTCACTGGCAATGGAGCTTACTTCTTTAGGACTCCAGCATATACTGATGACCAACTGAGACAAGCAGCCTTGTGGGACTCCGCAACTACTACATTCTTGGATTTCTGCTCTCAGCTAGCCTTGGTTGGATTAGCTGGACTGTATGTCATTCCAATAAATTTCCTTTGTTTATATTTAGAGAGAGAGAGAGAGAGAGAGAGAGAGAGAGAGAGAGAGAGAGAGAGATTCATTCCTTAAGTTCTGTGACTCTAGACTAATACACATAAAGAGTCATCTAGGGAAGGCACCAAGTGAAGGGACTCCGGCCAGCTCGAACATGTCCAGCATGGCTCTGGCAGGCCCTGCCTTCTCTCCATTCCCTTTGCCTTGCCAAAAACTGTCCAAAAGCTAGGAACCAAGGTCTATTCCCCTATTTTGACTACTTCCTCCTACTGAGGCTGACTACCAAGGTCCAGCTATCAAGGTATTAAAGTCCAGGAATCAAAAGTCCTCTTTGGTTCACATAGTTAACATGCCTAATCAAAACATACCACTGCATCCTAGCCCATTCTAACACAAACCGTTCCTTTTTCTCTTTTCTTTTTATTAAAAATTTTTTTTTATTCATTTTACATACCAACCCAGATTCCCCCCTCATACCTCCTCCTGTTCTCCCTACCCTTGACTAACCCCCTCACCCCTCATCCCCTCCTCCAAAAGGGTAAGTTCTCCCATGGGGGAACAACAAAGCCTGGTACAGTTGAGGCAGGACCAAGCTCCCCACCCCCACATCCCTTCCCTTTCCCTGTCCCCACCACTTCCCCTACCCCTCCACCCCCATCTCAAGGGTAAGCAAGGTGTCTGACTATAGGTAATGGGATCCAGAAAGCCAGCTCATGCACCAGAGATAGATCCTGATCACCCTGCCAGGGGCCCCTCAAACAGACCCAACTACACAACTGTCTCCTGTATATAGAGGATCTAGTCTGGTCCCATGTAGATTCCTCAGCTGTTGGTCTAAAGTTCGTGAGTTTCTATGAGCTTGGTTCAATTGTCTCTATAGAATTCCCCATCATGATCTTGAACTCCCCTTACTCATTATAATCCCTCTTCCCTCTCTTCGACTGGACTCCCAGAGCTCGGCCTGGTGCTTGGCTGTGGATCTCTGCATCTGCTTCCATCAGTTATTGGATGAAAGCTCTATGATGACAGGGTATTCACCAATTCCCAGGAATCCACAAGGATGACCCCAGATTAGACTACTAGCAATAGTGGTGAGGGTGTTTGAACTGGCCTACCCTGGTAATCAGATTGTTGAATACCCCTTTTCTCTTCTTGAAAATTATACCTATAAGGTCATTTGTTGCTGTTTTTCTGCCTGAGTCAGAAGGCAGCCGCTTTAATTTTTCTTCCTCACTTAATAAAGGATCTCTCTGTGAAAACAGGTGTTTGGGTGTGGTTTGTGCCTAATCCAGGGTTCAGGAGGGAAGCCGCGCTGTGTGTGGGTGGTGGTGCGGGAGGGTCATTTTCTTCACCAACAACAGACAGAAGAAATCATGTCACCTGAGCCTAGCTAGGTCAGTATTTCTCAACCTGTGGGTCAAGGACTCCTTTGGGGGCCGAACAATTCTTCACAGGGTCGCCTAAGATCATCAGAAAACATATCTTTACATTATGATTCATAACAGTTACAAAATTACTGTAATAAAGTAGCAACAAAAAATAATTTTATGGTTGGAGGTCACCATAATGTAAGGAATTGTATTAAAGAGTTGTAAAGGAAGGTTGAGAATCACTGAGCTGAGTGAACTAGTAAATTTACTAGCATTACAGACAAGGGTATCAGTAAGGGGTTACTTTTAGGATCAAGGGTCACTCAAAAGCTTCAAGAACAATGTTGATCCCAAGTCAGCATGCATGAGGACTCATGAAAGCTGTCCCTGGATCCCTGCATGACCTAAGGACAGCTCACCTTGTTAATAAATTTTCTTTCTCCAGCAATTGTTATTACTTATATGATCTTGGGGGAAGGGCCTTGTACATCTTATAGCTTTCAGGAGTTTCCTAAAACTTGAAAATTGACTTCCTGAGTCTTGTAAGTTTTGTTTACTTCCTTACTCTTCGTGAGTCTCTCTCCAGGATGGAACATGTCAATTGAGATGAAATAACTATGCAACAGCTAACTACAATGAATTCATCATACCTATATTTCCTGCAGAGAATTACATTTCTTTCTCCTTTGTGGTGAAATAAAGTTCCAGTAAGTATATATCACCATTTCCTTGTTCATCCCTGAGTTGACAGACACCTAAGCTGATCCCATTGCTTGTCTACCGTGGGTAGTGCCGCAGTAAGCATGGGAGTACAGACATCTCTGTGGATTTCTAGGCTTTCTTTTGCATCAGATCAATGGAGCAATGGGTACCTTTTGTCGTGTTACCCTGTTACTGGGGCCATCGTTGGAAAATTGTTCCATGTATCATGAGGTTTATTGCCAAAATTTCCCCTAGAATTATATTATTAGTGAATGTCTGAATCAAGATTCATCAGCTCATTCGAGGTGAAAAAATGGTCAGGTTTCCAGTGTTGTCCCCCTGCCTCCAGCATTTTCAGAAGATTTTCTTGCATACTCAAGTCTTACCTTCATTAACTGATTGATTATTAAAGAGTAGTTAATTAGTAAAAGCAAGGGATGTTGTTGACTCCTGATCACAGGCCAGCAATTTCCAAATACAGCCATAGGGGATTTTAATTTTACTTTCTGTATATCGATTAATTCATAAGTTTTTATTTGATGGCTCCAGTCTATTGTAGATATTTTTTCTCTTATATTCATGGGCTGAACCATCACTGGCTAGAAGAAGCTGCTCTAAGGTGGATTCTTTGTCCTCATGAAACAATACTTAATTTCAAAAAAGTCTTTAATACCATTTTCAGTAAAATCCCCCAATCTCACCTTTTATGCTTTTTATATCACACTCTTGGAACCATTTGCTAACTAAAGGAACCAACATTTATTGATTTACTTCTCTTTTCCTGAACGGCATTTGCAGAATGAATCTGAGCACTAAGTAGTCTTAATAAATGAGCTGTGGTTGCTCTAGGTTCATCAGTAGACAAGCAGGATATGGGTTTTTTTTATTATTTATTTATTTACTTACTTATTTATTTTGTAACTTTGTAATTTTTTATTTTAAAAACAAGATTTTCTTTCCTTTTAAATACCAACCCATTCCTCCTCCCTTCTCTTCACCCAGTCCCCCCACCTACCACTATCCCACCCCTCCTCATAGAGAATAAGGCCTCCCTTGGGTAGTTCACACGGGCTGTTATACCATATTGGGGCTTGACCTAGTCCCTCTCTCCTGTATCAAGGCTGAGTAAGGCATTGCACCATAGGGAATGTGGTCTAAAAAGCCATTTTGTGTACCCGGGTAAGTCCTGATCCCATTGTTAGAGGACCCACAAACACATCAAGCCACACAACTTTCACCCACATTCAGAGGGCCTAGTTCAGTCCCATGCAGGCTCCCCAGCTGTCAGTCCAGAGTCCATGAGCTCCCATTAGCTTGGGTCAGCTATTTCTGTGGTTTTTCTCATCATGATTCTCTGACTCCCCTTCCTCCCTCTCTTCAACTGAACTCCAGGATGTTGGCCAAGTGCTTGGCTGTAGGTCTCTGCATCTGCTTCCATCAGTCGCTGGATGTAGGTTCTATGATAACAATTAGGGTAGATACCAATCTGAGTGTAGGGGAAGACTAGTTCAAGCACCCTCTCCACCATTGCTGTGAGTCGTAGCTGGGGACAATTTTGTGAGTTCCTGGGGTTTTCTGTAGCTGCAGATTTCTCCCCATCCCCTTAATGGTACACTCTGTCAGGATATCTCTTTCACTGCTCTTCCTCCCTATCTCTCCCCCATGTTCCCACCTCCCATTCCTCCATCTCCTCTCTCCCCTCGATTTCCCTCTCTCAGTTTGCCCAGGAGATCTTAACCCTTTCTCCTTCCTGGGGCAATCCATGTGTGTTCCTCACCCGGATATGGGTATACTTAAAAGAGAATAATAAGCACTGTGTGGTGGCACATGCCTTTAATCCCAGCATTTGGGTGGCAGAGTCAGGCAGATCTCTGAGTTCGAGACCAGCCTGGTGTACAGAACAAGTTTCAGAACAGCCTTGGCTACACAGAGAAACCCTGCTTCAAAATAATCTAGAGAGAGGGAGAGACGGGGAAAGGAAGAGGGAGAGGAAAGGAGAGGGAGAGAACGTATAAACCGTAGCAATTCATTCATCATCTTTGATTTCACCAGTATCCTTTCCTTCTTTGGCTGAGAACTGTAGAGTCGACTGGCATCAGAATAACTGCATTAGTTCTGGTGTGTGGACTTGTGGCACTGAAGTTCATTTCCCTTGATCTTTGTCTGGAGTGGTGCTACGAACTACTTCAACTCTTGCTGTGGTCCTGAGAGCAGCTCTGTGATGCTCTCACTGATACTGACAGCCTGAAGGCCCCATGCTGAGCTGCATGAGTGTGTTCTCTTATATAAAGGGATCTCCTGTGGATGTTTTGTCTGTCCCAGTCTTTGTTTCTCTACCTTCCTCTCCCAGGGCTTCCCTATTGTGGCCAAATCATAACAGATTCTGTAGGATCTCCTAATCTGGATGTAAGGGAGGACAGGTTAGTTCCCATGAGTAACTTTGATCTGTGAAAGATGGGGAACAAATCTGACTCCCTCTTCTACTTCACAAATAACTTCTTTCTTTTGGTGGGGGGAGCTTTTCGAGACGGGGTTTCTCTGTGTAGCTTTGAGCCTTTCCTGGAACTCACTTGGTAGCCCAGGCTGGCCTCAAACTCACAGAGATTCGCCTGGTTCTGCCTCCCGAGTGCTGGGATTAAAGGAGTGCGCCACCACTGCCCAGCCACAAATAACTTCTTGATGCATTCCTCCAAATGCCCTGCAAAGCCAGGGAAACAAGATGTTCTGAAGTCCTGGTCAGCTTTGCAAAATCTCTCATGCACTGATCTTCTTTACCTTCAAATTACACCTCTGCATCCCTTTATTCTTGCTCTCTTTGTACTTCATTCCCCAAATAAAATGTTTATAGGGACTTTGATTTTATTCCAAAGTGAACCCATTTTAAAGTTATTTTCCCATTGTTTTATCTGTAAAGTATCACAAAACAAACTCAAATCACGTTCGACAAAACTACCAAAAGTCATTCCTTCCTCAAGATATAGTCAGTATTATTGAATTAAAATACCCATCTGGTCATACAAACAATTTGGTACTTAGTTGATTGATATCTTAACTCCACATTTTAATGTGTTAAACATATTTATGTTGTTACCAAGTCAGACTATAAAGTATATGACAGAATGTATTCATGGAAGTCATATTTTCTTCTAACCTTCACATTTCCTCTTCCTTCTTTACCTTCAGAAGGATTATTTGTCTGTTTTGATTTAATTTATGCTTTCACATTTTTTAACCTTTTACTCTTGGAAATATGAACTTCAATGAGCATTTGCTGAGAATTTTATATCCATTGACTGTGTGGCAAATATAACGGAAGGATCAGCTACAATGAATAGTTGGCTAAACATTTTTAGCTACTTAGACACATGATGTGATTTATGGAAGGTAAATATGAAGATAAATAAGCATCTCCCAAAAATACAATGAAGGGAGGTAAACAAGTTGCAGAAGCATGTATAGGAGGAATAATTAACTAGTGAAATACTGAACATGATGCAGATACTAGCTATAGATGTGGATCCTCATGCCTGTCCCATGTTCTGAAGGATGTTCTTCATCATATCATTACAGAGTGACATCTGAATTGAGGAAAGAACACTGAGATGGTTGAAAGGAACTTAGAGAATGTGTGCCATATATATATATATATATATATATATATGTGTGTGTGTGTGTGTGTGTGTGTGTGTGTGTGTGTGTGTGTGTGTGTCAGAAAATCATTAAAATAAGGAGTTTAGAGTCACTGACAGAAATTCTAATTTTTGTCATCAGAGTAATGTAGGATGGGAGATATTAATGACTAAATGTGCAAATGAGAATCCTGTTGATTTGCTGAGTGGCTCTTCAACAATCAGTGGTGCATTCTGATGCAATGTTAAGTTACAAAAGGCACGGCAAAATTAGACCTTTATTGCTGTGTATTAATTCTTGTAGCTTTAAATAGAGAGTAGCAGAGAAACCTGAAGGGAACTATGTAGGAGTGATGGGATTGGGAGTGACTTTTAATGCCTCCCTCTTCCCCCTTTTAGTTAATATAATGGCTGAAAAAAAAAAGAAAAGTAAAGAAAATGCAGGTATATATACCCTCATTCTTTTGAAAGTTATCCAAGACTAAAGAGAACAAGAAATATAAGTATATACTTCATTTTTAAAAACTCAGGTCTTAATATGTCCTTGGTACATGAATAAAGAAATAAAATAGAAACCTGACAAAAATCAAAGCAACGTTCAACTCCAAATCAGGAAGCAAAACAAAAACAAAACACAAAGCCCAAAATAAATCATGGGCTGAGGAAGAAGAACTAATAACAAGTAAATTCAGCTGTCTTTCAGAACTTCTCAATGCTCAGAACCCCTAGGAGCTTTTCTGTTTAGACAGTGATAGTTATACAAGAAAATCTTTTGCAGATTGTGGTGATATTTTATTTGTGCAACCCAATAAAGTTTATCTGAGGATCAGAGGAAAAAACCAGCCACTATATTAAACATAGAAGTTGGGCAATGGTAGTACATGCCTTTAATCCTATCATCTGGGAGGCAGAGATCTGTCTGGATCTCTGTGAGTTCAGGACACACTGGGAACAGAGCCAGGAGTGGTGGCACACACCTTAAATTCCAACACTAGTTAACCATAAAGGTTTGGAGATCTGTACAGACAGATAGGAAGTGACAGAGCTGGGCAGGAAGAGGAAGTGATGTAGCTGGGCTGAGAGAGCAAATGAGATAGCAGAACAGAAAGGCATATAGGCGTGAGTACATAGGAAGTAGGTCTCTTTTGGAAGCTGAGGGTTGGGAAGGTGAGGTTAGCTTGTGGCTTTTCCTATTCCTCTGATCTCTCATGTTTTAACCATGATATCTGGCTCCAGATTTTTTATTTAATAAGACCATTTTGCAATTCGTCTACAGCAAAATGCATGCAACACCTGCAAAGATGCAGTTGTATGCTAAAGAAATTAAGGAAAAACAAAGGAAGCAATTTATGAATCTAAGAAAATGATTATGATATGGATTTATTCCTTGCTAAGATCCATTTGAAGGACTTACAGGTTTAACTCAATTCCAGCCCAGTGATCTCCCTAGTTCCAATGCTGGCAGCTTCAGTGTCTGGTGAAAGGCCCATTTCTGATTCTTAGATGAGGCTTTCTAGTTGTGACCTCACATGATGAAGAGGGGCAAGGCCATTCTTGAGTGTCTCCTTATGGCAGTTCTAATCTCTTTCATGAGATTTCACCATCAGTGATTGAGAACTTTAATTACTTTCCAAAGACCTCACTTCCTAATACCATTCTAGTGGTTAAGAGTTCATCATATGGGTTCATCGAGGGACCCAAATATTTGGACCACAGCAGGTATATTCCTGCCCCCAGAGAAGCAACAATTACCCACCCATCACTGCGTGATTATAGTGTATCAGGGCTCTTTAGAGGATCAGAATTGTTAGAATCTATACATAGTGGAAAGGGATTTACTTCACTGGCTTGTACGATAGGGGCTGGACAGTCCAGCAATGACTACCTGCACTCTGGAGAATCTGAGAGAGCAGTAGCTGCTAAGTCTACAGAGTTGGGGAGCTCAGCATTTCTAACTTAGTGCTGTAAGCCTAGAAGATTCTGGGAGAGTTGCTTGTCTTCAGTCTACCTTGGAAGACCAGAGGAGCTGGAGTCTGATGTTAGCAGAGGACAGAAAGACCATTGCTGAGCAGCAAGAGCAGTGGTAGACTCCTTCCCATCGAGAAGTGAAGGCAGACAAGTAGCAACACTCCTTTTCCTTTTCCTTCAGACTTGTCTACAACTGGTCCACCCTTGGAGGATGCTCTCTACTTGGATAGGGTAATCTCAGTTAATCTTTCTATAAACATCATCACAGATCAGTGCAAATCTCAAATTGACCATCAAAATTAAACCATCACAGCATGGGTGTTTCCCTCAACTTCTTGACCTGCTGATCTGGTGGGGGGGTGCATCTGGAGAGAGGCATGGCTTACTTCTGAGTCTAAAGTTCTTTTACATTTTTTTCTTTCTCACCTTTCCTTCTTTTATTTATTTTTTAATTTATTAGTTTTCTGAGAGTTTTGTTTAACATATTTTGATCCTATCCAGCCATCTCTTCCAACTCCTTCTAGATCTACCTTCTCTTCCATACTTATTCAAATTGTATCCTTTTCTTGTTCTTTAAACCCAATCAAGACGAATTTGAACTGCTCAAATATTCTTGCATGTGTGGTCTTCCACTGACATATCTTCCACTGGCTTATGCTCTAATAGAAAATCTCTCTCTCTCTCTCTCTCTCTCTCTCTCTCTCTCTCTCTCTCTCTCTCTCACACACACACACACACACACACACACACACACACACACACACACACACACACACACATGCATGCACACATACACAGCAGCTAACAATTGCCAAAAGCTTCCTGACCAGGGATGAAATTTCATCCCCAATTCCCATCGCCGAGCTGGGATTTGTTGTGTCTTGGACTTGCGTGGTCTTGTGTGCATGCTGTAGTAACTGCTGTTAGCTCCTATGTGCAGCTACCCCACTGTCCGTAAGACACTGTTTCCTTGTAGTTGTTAACTGCCTCTGATTTTTACTTTTCCATCCCTCTTCTGCAATGGTGCCTGAGCCTTGAGAGGAGGGGTGCAATATACATATGTATATTCCATTTAGGGCTGAGAATTCTGCAGTTTTTTAAATTCTCTTTACCTTGTCAGTTGTGGGTATCTGCTAGTCACCACATACTGCAATTAGAAGTTTCATAGATGAGAGTCGAGAGATGCACTGTTCTCTATCAGTGTTTGTGAATGTAAGCATTGGAACCCTTTGCCATTTTTAACTGCCTCAGTAACTCACACTCAGACATTTGAAATGTATTAAAATTTCTGTTATTTTGTCCTTAGCCATTTTGTGGTTGCCCTCCAGCTCTTCTGCTCCAAGGTGGAACAATTCCTTCTTCCATCTCTTCTTGGGAGGGCCTGGACCCATATGTGTCCTACATGTCATAAGACATCATCTCTAAGGGCTTATAAAATGGGTTCTGTTCTGTGCATTACTTAGGGTCTTGTCATTAGGATGGGAGTGACATTCTTTTGGCATTTTTGATGCCATATGGATTCCATGTAGCATGTTCATGGGGAAAACTGAAATGCCTTGCTTTAAAACTTTTCAGGATGCTTTTTTCCAATATTTCAATTTAGTTAGCTGAATGCTTATTGTGTAGGACCCATAGGTAGGTAGGTAGGTAGGTAGGTAGGTAGGTAGGTAGGTAGGTAGGTAGGGCTATACAGAACTAAAAAAAATATGGTCATATCTGATAATAATTCTTTTAAAAATCAATTCACACAAATACAACCAGAAGCAGTTAGAATGAAATATTGTATGCTATAACATACTGTAATACATTAAAATTTTCTCTACATTATGCATATTTTCCCCTTTAAACCTATCCATAATTTTATAAAACATTGAATGAAAATTTTATGAATTCAATGGTTCAGTTAATGATTAGACAGATATCATATATTAAGCATTCTACTAGAAGGGCTGAAAAAAATGTCCCCAAAACCAAAGGTTAATTTATGACAGAATGTGAGGCCTAGAACTCAGTTTTTGACATTCAGTTCTGCTTATTTCAGCTCATGAGGCTGTTTATTATCTTAATTCCAGATTTTTTTTTGCTTTACAGCAAGAATTTATAATAGTTTTTTATTAGAGTTGTGCAAGTTATATTTTCTTAGACTGTATCTGGTCTCATCACCTAATTAACCTTTAGCAATATTGCAGTTTTGAGGTTACAGGGGAAATCTTAATGTATCAAGGATCAAATAGAATGGGTATTTAAAGGTCAAAGCATTATCATGAGTGCAGAGACTGTGACTAGATGATTCGGAAGTAAAGAAGCTAAGAGTGATCTCAAACACTCCAGATTCAAACTCATGTTTATTCATAAATCTTAACATTGACTTTGGCAAATATGTGTCTGCAGAATTTTCAAATTAGTGACTATCAGTTGGGGGGAGCCTTTCAAAAACAATTAAAATTTAAATATTATTTAAAAATATGTAGAAAGTCCCTGTCAAGTACCTCTGTAATTAAGGTGATTATCTAAGTCACAATCAGTATAACCTCATGAATATTTCCCAAAAGAACAGAATTGAAAATGTCCCCTTTCTTCCATTTTCTCTTATTTTTAAACTTCTATTAAAATATATTTATAATTAATAATAAAAGTTCCATTCCATATTCAATTTTAAAGTGTTTAATGCATGAATTGATTCAGGTAAATATGGATTATTAACTTACTGCTTGCCATTATTTTGAAGTGATTGTATGATATCATTCAGAAAAAAAATCAAGAAAATCCCATAGTGCATTTATGCAGTTGGCAGACCTCACTGGAGATGTGAGAAGTTTCTGTCTGCAGTAGATGTTGGTTAACATAGAAGTCATAGCTGGTCAGAGTTGTGGAGTGTTCTGCCACAAATGTATGCGACACCTACATCCCAAAGCTCAGGGACCATCTTAGAAGAGGGAGTAGAAAGAGTGTAAAAGCCAGTGTGTGTGTGTGTGTGTGTGTGTGTGTGTGTGTGTGTGTGTGTGTGTGTGTGTGTGTGTGTGTTGAGGGGGCTACAGTGAAATAGTATCTTTTGGACATGACAGGACCACACACTCACAGTATCTGTGGTTGCCTACCAAAGTCCCACACAAGATGAAACCAGTGAACATTCTAGTATGGAGCAGAAATGGGTTTATGAGCTCCTCACCCTAAGTCTGTAATCAAGTCCAACACATTTCTAAATTCTCCCCACACTTGATACTTTATTCTCTTTTTGTAAATGCCAAATATTTTCTGACAAATTTTCCTAGTCTCTATGTCTTACACACTGATGTGCTATGGACAATACAGTACAAGAAAGTTAATTCTTTCTTTGGGTGGTTTGGAGAATTAATCATTTCAGATAAACATGGTCAGTTCCATGTAGAAGGCTAATTAGTGTCAGTTTGACCAAGATTGTCTTGCTTTTAAGACTGAAAGTTGCACACGGCTGGAACACATCCATTCCCTGGCAAGCTGTGATATGTTGGTCTGTATACTGCTTAGAACATGTTGTGGTGACCCCCAACCATAAAATTATCTTTGTTAGCTGGGCGGTGGTGGCGCACGCCTTTAATCCCAGCACTCGGGAGGCAGAGGCCGGCGGATCTCTGTGAGTTCGAGGCCAGCCTGGGCTACCAAGTGAGTTCCAGGAAAGGCGCAAAGCTACACAGAGAAACCCTGTCTCGAAAAACCAAAAAAAAAAAAAAAAATTATCTTTGTTGCTATTTCATAACTGTAATTTTGCTAATGCTATGAATCATAATGTAAATAGCTATGTTTTCCAATGGTCTTAGGCGACCCCTGTGAAAGAGCTGTTTGACTTCCAAAGGGTCGTGGCCCACAGATTGAGAACTACTGGCTTAAAGGAACAGGAGCTAAAGTCTATGTGAGGTAATATACATTATTAGCAGCATAATAAGCAGCAGTAACTCGGAGCTTTGTTAAAGATGTATTTCACAAACCTCGCTTTGCTTGTATGCTTAGCAACTTTATGAATGGATCTTTCTTTAAAACATTACTTCTCCTATACACAACCTGACGATACTTATTTTGTTATATAGAGACATTTCAAAATGCTTCAGTTTTGTTGCCATGTATTTATTGTAAAGAATGAGGCTCAGGTGGTTACTTAGGGACACGTGACAGGAAATGGAAGGTACCATACGAGCCTTCTGTCCCTGTAACAAAATACATCACACCTACTTATGAAGAAAAAGAATTCAATTTAGCTTGCGCTTCTAGAAGTTGGGAGTCTAAATGGCATAGCACAGGTTCTCTGGTGAAGATCGGTTCCTAGGTGCAGATAGTAATGATGATAGCTTATGAGAAAGTAAAAAAATGTTATCCTGGCTCATAACTAGAGAGCTGGATGAAAGAGCCTCGCATCTTTTAAGTAAATCATCTTTTGAGGACTTTCAAATTATTCCCCAAGGATGAAGTGATAGCTTTTTGTTACTGCTACCATCTCCTTCAGAATTAAGGGATACGTGGAGACCAAACTGTGAGTCAACAATGAACCACCCAAACCACATTCAAACCATAGTGGCCTCGACAAACAGCCAGCACCAAGTAAGCATGTATCTCTTTCTCCTCCAACAAACTGGTGCAGCCATGTGAATAACTGTTTTAGAAGACTGAAATCTGGTGTTTTGATTAAAATATCTTATTTTTTTAAACTTACAGGTAATATCTATATTTTTCTCTGAAGAATCTGAGGAATTATAGTGCCATTTTTTAACTTCTAATTCGTAATTATAACAACCTACTAAAATAAAATTCACATTCTTGGTAAAAGGATCAATGTCATATGATTCATTTTCCAGGTGATTTGTCCATTGTCTTCATGCTCTACTATTTAACCACTACTTTCTACTTTACCTAATGACACATCACATAATCATGATTTGTTCTTAAATCAAGCTTTTTTTCTTTAGTTGCTACCTATAGATTACTGACTCATCTGTCAGAAGGGATCACAAATATAAACAAATGATAAAAAAACTTAAAACAACAGGCTAATGAACTCTGATGTTACTTATTGCTTGAAGCTATCAGAATCGGTACCATGGCCATGAGTTTCTACAAAGCTTTGTACTTTCTAGTTTGTTCTTTTCCTTTATGACTTGTATTTCTACTTTTATTAAATTCATGCTGAGATCTCTGCTCCTCCTAAAATGCACATTCATTTCCTTTCCAATACATAGAAACAGTCAATTCTGTGGAGGAGAATTAGCACTGGATTTTGGATTCTCATCCTTTCCACTCTGCCCTAATTATATATTCCCCAAACCTGCTCAGAGATTATGGAGAATTCAAGTGATCTTACCATTCTCTTTCCTTATTCCTGGCTTGCACACTTGAGTTTTCCTCACAGAAATATCTTACATTCCCGTCCCTCTGTGTAAATGTGTAGGCACTTGCTTGACTAATCTGTTTATTGTTGTCAAGACTCAGGCGAGGATACTACATCTCACTTCACAGAGAAAATAGGCACACAGGCAAAATTGCCTTAAACATCAGCCTTTCTATTCCCGTATTAATTAGCATTTACATCATTGCTTCTTATACTATTTCATATTTTTTTTAAAAAAAAATGTACTCCCCCAGCACTATCTCTCATGTCTATGAGAACAGAGCTCTATTACCATATTAATTAGCATTTACATCATTGCTTCTTTACTATTTCATATTTTTTAAAAATGTACTCTCCCAGGCCCATCTCTCATGTCTATGGGAACAGAGCTTTTGGCAACACATCCTGGGACACTTTAGGTCAAATTTTATTGAACACAGAGATGAATGTTAGACAGGTTAGAAGGCTTAGTGTTGATTGAAATGACTATTATTTCAACTTCTACACAGGTAAATTACGGAAGCAGTGCTTAGATAGGATATTGCAGGCATCTATATCAAGGAGGCAGATTATGTTTGATATTGAAACCTTAAATCCACAAGCAACTCTCTGACACAAACCCTGAACTCAAGTAAATGTAATTTCTATGCTGTCAAATCAATTATAAATAAATGTAGGTCATTGAATTCTTTTACAAGACTATAAGATTAATTACAATTATTACCCAAAAAATTATGGCCTCAGAGATACTTCTAAATGTAATCGATGTGCTCTTTTCATGTTGATATTGCTATGAAGTTCCTTTGAATATAAATTGATCACATTAAATTATCAAACAATTGCATATATATATATATATATAATCTGTTGCAACTTATTTCTCATGTTGAGAAAGAAAGAGAGAAGAATTTTGGTTGTTAAGATGAATCTGTAATTTATTTCACTATTTTTAGTGAAATTTAGTGGTATTTTCTGCACTGCATCTACACTTTCAAGATGAATAAGGCTTAATAAATGGTTATTTTTAAAGATAATGTGTTTACGGCAGGAAATACAACTCTGTGAGTAAGAGCACTTGCTGTGAAATCGTAAAGACCCAGGTTCAGATCCCCTGGCATCCATACACAAACTTGGGCATGGCTGCATGTGTCTGTATCTCTAGCACTGAGGGGCCAGAGACAGGATGATGCTGGGACTTGCTGACTGCCAGCCTAGCTCCACGCTCAGTGGGAGATCCTGTCTCAAGGGAACAAGGTGAGGAATGAGAGAAAAGACCAGATGTTCTGGCCTCCACATACATTCATGTGAGTATACACATTCACTATGCACAATATATACATACAACACACACACACACACACACACACACAGACAGACACACACAGACAGACAGACAGACACACACACACACACACACACACACACCCACACACACACACACACAATCAAGTGTGAAAGGTTGGTTCCCAAAGCCTTTTTTTGTTTGCATTTCTTATTACATTCATTTATTGGGTTACATAAATAGTTCTCAGATATTGATTCATCTAATCTGAATGATAATTTTCAAATGATTCTACTTCAATAAAAAAATCTTAAACTTGTATTTTCAAAGCAGACACTGACAATATATTTTTTTTAACCAAAATAACTATTTCACTTACACATAAAAATTAATTTCATTTGCTGAGAACTATTTTTTAAAATTTCTTCTTGTTATAGTAATTTAAAGAAATTAGTTGACAGTAAAAGTGATAGCATGGCTTGAAAAATGATTTTATAATGTCATGTGCTTTGAATAGCTTACTCAGCTCACAGCTAGTCCCTAACAAATGTAGGAAGTATAGTTATTTAATAATGCCAGGCACAACAAAATCTCACACAAACATTTTTAATTACTTTGAATAATAAAAACAGTGAAGCTGGTATATGCCTCATTAATATTTAGCCTTATATCAATGAATGCAGCTAACCCAAGTTCATTTAACAATGGCCTGCAAATACACAAAACGGGTGAATGTTCTGGATCAGGAGGGTGCCTCTTCTCTCTGCCCAGCTGCTGCACCTGGCTGCTTTTCATTCCTAAAGCATCATGCTCCTCTCTACGAGACTGGCTCACACTGTCTATTCTAGCATGAAGATGAAGAGAGGCTCCGTGACTGTAGGCTTGTGTTTTAACTTGAAGATCTCTTTGACCTTGTAAACAGCACTGACATTTAGTCTGATTAACTCATGGGTTTATACATCTAACCTTAGGGTCCTTGAGAAACAGTCTCGACATGGGCAGCTGTGTGTGAGCCTCATGTATGTTGATATGACCTAATCTGTGTGACCATGACCAGGGGACAAACGTTTGGATTACCCCAGGTCCCATTGTTCCAGTGTGGAAGCAATTTCATGGAGTCTTTGTAGCAACAGATCAAATGAAGTATAAACCAAGGCCTTTATAAAATGCATTTGGGGAAATATCATAGGTGGATTGCAGTCATGTAGAGAAATCTCGACTATAGACCTTCAATGTTATATGATACCATTTTTAATATTTTGATTGGTAGAGAATAGGGTTTTGTTAAGTTATACATTCCGAAGGTTTTTACCTCTTTATCAGGTTCATAGGTCTGACAGAGAGGTGGGCAAGGAATGCCTCTTTTTTTTTTTTTACATTTATTTTCAACTCGTTTAATGTTCCCAGAAAGTCTAAGAATAGTGACATACTTAAACATAGTTAAGTGATAATGCAATCATCAAGTGTTGACTGTTCAACCATTAATATCTAAATTTAAACTTTTTTTATTTTTTTAAATTTTTCTTTATTAAGAAATTTTCTACTCCTCATGCTATCCACAGACACCCCTCCTCCCTCCTCCCTCCTCCCAACCCCAGCCCTCTTTCCCAAGCCACCGCGCATCCCCACATCCCCCAAATCGAGGTCTAGAGTGGGAGGGTAGGTAGGAAGATACCATGATAGATGAGGACATCATGGGAATAGGAAGAGGCAGGGTGCTGGGGAGGCTCTCAGGAGTCCACAACGTTGACCCCACCTTGGTCTGCTGGCAGTGGTCCAGAGGGTGCCTGAACCGGTCTATTCTGGTGACCAGCCTAGCAAATAACCTAGCTGTCATCATAGAGCCTTTGTCCAGTGACAGATGGAGGCAGATACAGAGATCCATGGTCAGGCACCAGGCTGAGTTCCGGGAATCCAATTGATGAGAGAAAGGAGAGATACTACAGGCAAGGGACATCGAGATCATGATGGGAGGATGTAGAGAGATGACGGACCACACGGAAACCCATGAACTGTGGACTGGTGGCTGTGGAGCCCCCATGGGACTGGACTAGGCCCTCTGGACACGGAAGATGGTTGTTTGACTTGAACTGTTTGGGGGGCACCCAGGCAGGGAGATCAGGATCTGTCCCTGGTGCATGGGCAGGCTTATGGGAACCCGGTGCCTGTGGTGGGACACCTTGCACAGCCTTGGTGCAGTGGGAAGGGGCTTGGACCTGCCTAGGCTCAGTGAGCTGGGCTCTGCTGACTCCCTAAGGAATGCCTCTTTAGGAGCTAAAGATTATCTGAGAGAACATGTAATTAGACTCTGGAGCTGCAACCTTCCAACCTCCCCACAGCCATGGAAGTTTTAACCAGTAGCTCAGCCTGTGTTGACAGCTTTGTTCTGGAAATTCTCGTTCACACATACCATTAGTAGTGGAGGCTACTGTATGGTCTTCCTTTCCTTAGGCTTTCAGAAAGTTAAGGAGTACCACTGGTTCTTTCTCTCTCTGTGTGGGTTATGATATGCTAAGAAACCTGTGAGATCCCAAGAGCTCCAGAGGGTCATTATGTTTGGAAGGTTTGCTAGTGATGTTGGGTCCAGCATTCTCATCCATAGCCACCTCCATTACTCTTGTTTTATAGCATGCTCAGAACCTCTGTGGACAGAAAAAGCATTAACAATGCTGACGAATCCTTAATTGAAAGAGGCTGGCTCCTTGACGCACAAGACCCTGGATGATGAACTCTTTTTTCTTTGATTTATGTCTTAAGTGTAGAAAACTGTGTTTGTAACAAAACTCAGTGCCAACTTGTTAAATATCACAGGGCAATTTGATAATAATAAACCTTGTACAAAAGGGCATTCCAGTTAGAGGTGAACGTGTGGCTCCATAGGGAATTTCCCCTATCTTGAAACAATTACATCATTTATACCTTTGACAATATTGATAGTAGACTCAGGAGTCATATAATTAAGCCCCTGTGAGGAAAAAGAAATGAAACTTTCTATCATTTTCATAAGCAGGTCCATATCAAGAATTAACATTGCTGTCATATCAAGGTATGTAGAATTATGATCCTACTGGTAAATCAACAACTTCATTGATAAATTTTTCTGAGAAGAGTTTCTCTAAAAACAAAACAAAACAAAACAAAACAAAACAAAGACATCTTTCAACACAGACAATTCTGAAGGCATAATGTGTTGTTTGCATTTCTGCAGGGATGTAGATTGACTTCTGTGCAGGACTGAGGCTTGCAGCTGTGGTTCCTTTAACCTGAAAATCAGAAGCTGTGACTGAGTGGGAGACCAAGGGTGAGGCTTGCTGGTCCTCTGATCCTCATCTGCAATCCTGGTAACCAGGAAGCTGGAGTGAGAATAAGGTGGAAAACGAAGTCAGGGTTCCTTAGAGTCCCTTCCTCTGCTTCTTATTTGTCTGTTTATTTTGTGGCAAATATCGACAAAATACTATTTTTCTTCTGCTTGGGGTAGATTGGGCCCCAGTGAAAAAAATGATTGGGGTTTTGACTATTTGTTCAGCACCTAGGTAAGGTTTTTTGTGGTTTTAATGCACTTCCCAAGGGGAGTAAAAGCTTCCTTAGAGTGAACTGGATAGAATTTTCGCCTTTATTAGCTTCATGACTTTGGGCATTTACACAACACTCTAAGCCTCTGTGTCTTCAAATGGACACCATGAAAATATTGACCTCATGGGGATTCTTGAGTTTTAAATTATGTAATCTCTGTAAAGATTTGGTACCGGTATGCAGCGTTTAGTCAGTAGCCAATTAATCATCCCTTTACTATATGTGATTCAGATGTGAAATATTTTCTAATGTTTCTGATAATGGTGAAGCACTGTAGTGAAGCTGGAGGATTTATCACACTTCATAAATCTTTGATGTTGGTCGCTTCTGGAGAAGTTGTTCTGCATGGATGAGATTTAACTCTCATTCTCCTCTGGAGCAACTGTCCTGGATGGGAAGTGTTTGTGTATTTTTTGATTATCGGATACAACTAATCTTGAATTCCTAACTTGGAGAAGTCGGGGAGAATTTGGGATTCGGGGGAGACTATTGTCAAAGGGACCAGCATTTCATTCAGCTCTGTCACCAAGGACTGTTCAGTGTCAAATTACTCAACCTCCTGCAGTAGTGTCTGAGCATTGTGGTGCAGGAGAACCCATGCTCAGGATGGAATGAGACAATGCTAAGAAGCCTGGCTTCTGGATGAGGCCTTGGTACAATCTGGTTGCCCAGTTCTTTTCTGTTCTGTGCAATGACATATCCAGTAGCACCTTTCACTTACAAAACAATATTTGGATAAACACCAAAGAAGCCTTTCCAATCAACTAGTTAATTCAGGATTTTCTTCCATTTTCTGTTTTGAACTGTATTATGATTCTTTTAAATTAAAGTTAAATTTACTACAACTTCTTACAACTGGAATGCCCTCAAATTCTCTTGTAATTTGGGGTTTCTTCCCTCCATCTCTCCCACTTTCTCTCTTTCTCCTTCTTCTCATTTTCTGTTTTCTATGATCAGTCTTATCTTGATATAAATAGCAGAAATACAGCTCCCTTTTAACAATTGCTGCAAAACTTTGTAGATGACTCTCATGTCACTTTGAAAAGATCATACTGAATTTTCAATTCCTAGGCCCTCCTGGGCTCTTTGGCAATGCTTGGCCTTCTTTTCATTGCATGCTCTGATAATCCAGTCTTTCATGGACCTCATCACCTGTCCCAACACACTGTCTGTCTTTCTCTTTCTGGTTCTAGAGATTAACAATATGAACGGATGGTGGTGAGGAAAGGATACTATAATACAATGGGAAAATCATGTCAATTGGGCGTTAAAACAATTGTGTCTGAAACCCAGTAGCCTAAACCAGGAAGTTTGTTAATTTCGACTGTTTCCATCATTTACCTGCCACTCTCCTTTCACTTGTGGAATTGGTCCTGATTACAGGTGCTTCCCTTTTCGGTCCCATCAAGACAGCATGTTCAGAGCTCAAACTCTGGTCTTCCATCCCATGCCTAGGGAAGACTCCAAATCTTTTTAAATATTAAATTAAGATCTTATACTTTAAAGGATTTCCTTTCCCTTTTCTTGAAAGTTAATTCTGCAGAGACTTTGGAACACCTCTGTCTTCACATATGCTTACGTTTATGTCACAGCCACTACCTTTTATAACACTTATGCCATTTCCCATGGCAGCCCTCTCTTCTTCTCCAAACAGGAATACTTACTGTCAGGGTATTCTCTCTCTCTCTCTCTCTCTCTCTCTCTCTCTCTCTCTCTCTCTCTCTGTGTGTGTGTGTGTGTGTGTGTGTGTGTGTTTACACGGGTATGTATACACTACTTATTTAGATTATTTAGATTCTCATTCTTCACAGTTAATGAATTATATGCTTTCAGTACACTGATTTACATAGAAATATCCAATGATCCTCTTAAACCTGTTATTCATTAAAAACAGATAAAAACCGAAAGGACTTACACTTTCTGAAAGGTTAAGCATCTTGCCCAAAGAAGAAAGCCTCTATGTGTAAAAACTCCTATCCAATGTGAAAGCTCCTACCCAAGCATTGCTCAGGTTGATGGTAAGCTTGTGCAAGGTTGTCTCACTAAACTACATCCAATGGCTTAGTGTCTTACGTATTGATGCAGTGAACAAAATCAAATCCTTGCTATTTCCTTTAAAAGATGTGAATACAGAATTGTAGACATATGTGTTAGCAACTTCCACACAAGTAAAGGAACATTTTGGTTTCTAAGGCTGTTGGAATCTGATTCCTGTCACATCTGTGATCCAGAAGTCCCCAAGGCCTGAGTTTATCCAACTGATTTTTGTTGTCATTGTTTGTTTGTTTGAGACAGAGTCTCACTATGCATCCCTGACTATTTTAGAACTCTATGTAGACCAGACTGGCTTCAAACTCACAGAGATCCACCTGCCTTTGCTTCCCAAGTGCTAAGATTAAAGTCCACCATGTCTGGCAGAGTTTATCCAGCAGAGAGACAAGTGAAATAGATGCTGCTTTGTTTATGAAATGCTCTGCATAATGTTGCCAGACGAGGAGACTGTATTTCCTGATGCTTCTCCCCAGCTGCCAAAACCATGACAACTATTAATTTTCAATCCCCCGAGAGGACAGTAATTTCTAGCACAGAGTTAAACTCACAAGGAAATTGTTTAGACTCTACAAATGGATTAACTACAACTGAAGTCTGTTAGGTAAAGTGAGTTTAATGTTCAACTGCTGTTCATGTCAGGAATTTTTTTTTCTGTGTAATCCTCTGGAATTCCATACTATGCCCTGTGTCATGCTTACAGTGAATTTGTGGAGCAGTGTGTCATCCTTCACAGGACAACAATGCTGAATTCTTAATCACTTACCACTGATGTGTTTAGCATATTAGCTGTAATTGGGTTGCATCCAGTGAGCTTCAATATAAATTGCAGTATTTCAGATAATAAATTATGTGCTCACACAGGTCCATGCACGGTCTGAACAATACAATGCAATTATAGAAGAATAAATGTACAATGTTTTCAAGATTTTTGAAGTACATTTCCAGATAATTTTGCTCTAGCTTGAAATCATTTTATCTGGTCGACCCAGAAGAGAGAATGCACGGGAAAAAGTTTTATAAAATAATTTAGGATTCATTAAAATTCTCTGCACACTCCCACTTTTTCTCAGAAGCAACTTTTCATGGCATAATTGTGAAACCAGCACTTCCTAAAGTAATCCCACAGTCACTCAATTAGCATTTCAGCCCAGAATTTTCATATTCAACATCTGCCAGAAAATGTAAAACAAACAAAATTTAGTAACTGCCCTGAGTTCCGCCGCATGCACTGAGTTGCATGTATAATCCTTCTTGCATTTTGTGTGGGTAAGGATGGGATGGCAAATTGAATCACAAAGCAATAACAAGAATTGCTTTCTCATCTGGCCTGGCATGGGGGTGTGTGTGTGGAGCAACAATAACAACAAAACCAAGACAATGCATGCACTGACCCTGCAGGTGTGCAGCCACACCACAACAAAGAAACATTATTCCCCAGCCTCTCTCTAGTGGCATCGTCATTTGTGCTGAAACACAAAGACATAAACAAGTGTCCAGTGCTGGCTAGGCTTCTGTGCCTTCCCCGCTAGGGAGCCTGAATTAGGTCAGAGAGGAGTCAGGTGGGAGGAGCCTGTAGTCCAATTTTAGCTGTCAGCTGATATACTGACTACAGAAAGGGAAAATAACTAGAAACAAAGCTTCAAGCCCAGGCCGAGTCCATGGCTGGATGTTTCTGTTACTATCCTTTTATCTTTAGTTTTTCAAATATATTGAATTGTTTTATTGATAATGAGAAGGAAACCAAGGCAAGGCAAGGTTTTAGTTCTTGTAAGAAGAAGCATTGTTTTCCTTTCTCCTGCTTCTAGCAGTGGATGCTTCAGGTGTGGTTGGCAACCTCATGGTTCAGTGTTCCCTTTGAAAAGCTGTAAGACAGCAGCTGCATTTCTCCCAAGGCCAAGTCTTCCTACAGAGTGGAAGCCGACACAAGTAACTTGACATTGCTAAATTTACTGATTTAATTTAACTTTATATCAAGCCTGTTAGCTTATCAAAATGAAATTTTCGTTTCTGAGAAGCCAAGGAATTCTGAGGGCCACTGTCTAATATTTGATTACAGTCTTGCATCTACATTGGTTGGTTCTCTTGATAGGCTTCTATCGTCCATTCTCTTTACAGAATTTGGGAGATTACAAAATGTCAACAATTTTCTGTTAAGTCAACCGTATTTCTTGGTATTTATCAGTGTTTTCAAATAAAGCTTTGCTTCCAATAGTTTTAAAACCACAATGTTTGGAGACCAAATATGATGTCAGTAAATCTTAGTTCTTTTCATAGTGTCAGCTAGATGCTTCTACTCATTTCTGGGAAGCATGTTACATTTGTTCAGCCACCTGAGGCTGTTTCTCCATAATACGCCCTTGTCACATTGTTAATCTTCCACTGGTTCCTCCCCAGGTGAGCATAACCAACTCCACTGCTTGAAAGGGTAGCCAAAACATACTCTTTGGCTTAGCTGGCTTGTTCACTTCTCAGTCTGTTATTTCACAAATCCCTCTCATATGTCCGACATGACATCTCAGCCATTCAGTGTGCTAGAGCCAATGTCAGCAGCTGGGTTCTGTTTCCTTCAAGTCCAAGGGCTTCTGCTGGTTTCCAAGATGGCTTCTCTGTCCACACTGGATATGGTTGGAAGTCCTAGGTATTTAAATTCTAGTTTCCCCTCATTCTCAATCATTGGTCCCTAGGAACTGTTGTATAAGCACTGTAGAGTAATTCTGAAATACATTTACCATTGAGAGAAAATTCTGATTGTCTCCTGCAGTAATTGGCTTAATAAAAATATACCATTGATTCTTTTTTCTGTATCTTACATCTCAATGATATCTCCCAAATAAACTGCTTGAATATATCTTCAGATCAAACTTCACATGTTGAAGAAATATCCCAAACTCGTCCCAGTCTATCTTTTTTTTTTATGAATTATTACTCCTTTGACAATGGCAAAACTCTCTAAAAGGATATCAGCTGAAATATCTGACCATAGGTAATGGGATCCAGAAAGCCAGCTCATGCACCAGAGATAGATCCTGATCACGCTGCTCCTCAAACAGACCCAGCTACTCAACTGTCTCTCTTATGCAGAGGATCTAGTCTGGTCCCATGCAGGTTCCACAGCTGTCGGTCTAAAGTTCTCAGGTTTCAAACTGACACTGTCAAGTTTTCATGGCGTGTGCCTTGCTCACTGATCCATCTCGCAGCCCACTAACCCTGTTTTCTAACTGACGTCCTCCACATTAGCTAATGTCAAGCAGCCTTCAGTTGCTCCTGATGACGACAGAAAGGCTTGTTCTAGTTCACATGTTAGGTTGTACTCGTCTTTTGTCATATGGTGTTATGACTATAGAGTGCGATGAAAATCACCACAAAGGTGAATCCAGCCTTTTAGATTCTGCTATAGGATGGTGCTAAGTTTTAATTCCTTTTATGACATCTATGCCTATGGTAAGATGTATTGATTTGTCTTCCATGTGAACCATCATGTATTTTGAAATGAATCCCATTTGGTCTTTTTTTTTAAACATTTAATTATGCATGTAGCCAGTCAGTTCTCAGAGTGCTTTGCAAGCCAAGTATAGAGTTAAATAGGGGTACCTCAGCATAGGCTTTGGTAAGGGAAAAATACATGGAGAATATGAAACTGTTCATAATTTCCTTTAATAAAAGTTTATTTCATGTGTTTGTATATGATGATGATGCAGCTAAGTAAGTATAACCTCAAACTCAGGATTCTCCTCACTCCACCTGCTGAGTGTTGGGATTTCAGACACACATCACCTGACTAATTTTAGGTTCTATGACTTGCATCATAGAACAGTTTTCACTGATGAATCAACAAATAACAATAAAATAGGAAATGGTGATGAAAGTAGTAATCCTGAGCAATTATTATGAAAGAATAGCCAGAACTCTAGGAAACACAGTAGCTGCAGCTAGGGGACAAGCCACTTTACAAGTGTGAGGCTCTTGGATCTGAAACCATTTGAACTCCTCTCTATTCTCGTTGTTCTCGCTACTATGATCTTGGTCAGAATGGAATGGATTCTTTTCTCATGATTCCTTTCCACAAAACTACAAAATAAGCTTTTTGGCAAATTCATCAAAACTGTTTAGGTGAAGCAAATGAAAAGCAGAGCTCTAACCTATCTAATTTCCCACAACAGGGAAAACAATGAAAGCTACCAATGGCATTATCTAAAGTTGCACTTCTCCCTGCCGATACAGGCACAAGACACAGCATTGTCAAGAAGTTTACAAGATTACCCTCCCACCTAAGGAGAAGGAGCCGGTGGTGACCTCCCTTGTCTAATGACATTGTGGATATTGTGTGGCATCACTGGCATAGTGTATGTAAAGACAAGCACTACCATTGTGCATGCGCTGACTGGATGCATCACTTGTAATATGGCCCAAGTTAAAAACAAAACCGGGCATTTCATTTAGCATATGGGCATTGCATAAAGAAGGGAGAAGTTACATGATATTTTGCTAAAGTAATTATGTTTTTTTCCCCCCAAGACAGGATAGCTCAGCCGTTAAAGGCTAGGCTCACAACCAAAAATGTAAGTAATTGTGTTTTTAGTTCAGCTATTCTGGACTGACCTCATTCCCCATTATTGACAAACACCAGTCTTTACATCCTTTATTTGTAGACTCCTCCCCCACCCTCACCTCAGCAGTCAACACTGATTACCTAATCTTAAATCAGTGTGTGGAATAATTGGATTGTAGCTTTAGTGTGCTGTGTGACAAATTCATCTTTTGCCAAAATAAAATTCACTATGAGCCAGAGACAAAGCATAATAGGAATTTATGATATTGTAGGAAGAGAACTCTTCTCAAAATTTTATAATAGTAAAAACACAAGTAAAATCTATTTCTATGACTTCAAGGGGAATATTCTTTCCTACAGCAGTCATGTTGGATAGTCTGAAAAGTGTGTAGGAACTAAATGTTATTTTTAATAGCATAGGTTTGAATTATGATGCCAATGGATTAGGGTCTTGTGTAAGGATGGATTTTTTTTTACTTGCTAGAGGAAGTATCAGTGATACTTTGATACATAAAAATCACATTCAAACACTATAGAAATGTTTCACAGAATGAAATTCAAACAATGAAGGGTTGAGGAATCCATCCTTGATGTCCCTAAGTCAACACGTTCATCACTTAGGGGCATGCTCCTCTCAGCCTGCGGCAAAGCATGTTCAGTAAGGGGTTTCATAGTCGATAATCTGTTTCAACTGTATCATAACAAGCACTGAGAACCTTCCTCAGATCACTGAAACCAGCTACTACATCTTCACACAAGAAGAGAACATGGTGGTCTTCAGTAAGAAGCTGCTCTTTTTATGCAGAGGCTTCACCCCAGGCAACCTTTCAAAGCTATTTTGCTGCATGTTTGGAGGACCTGTAATTAAGAGTCTAGGTCTTCCACTGATGTAGAACTACGGAGTAAAAGAAGAAGGAGCAAAAGGCAGATGAACCTGTGACTGAGGCTGCATGATTGAGACACATTCTAACCCTTGGAAATTCACGGGTCACTTGGCTCTGAAGTATTTTGCTCTCTACATTCCTTTACTTGTTCTTAGAACCTGGATATTTTACTTTGACATTTTCGTAACATGTAGACCTGCAGAGCCTGTAAGTTTTATTTTTCTTTATACAGTATAATCCAACTTAAGGGTGGAGAAAAGAAAAAATCAAAACAAAACTCATTGTTCAGCTACCCATGAAGATTATTTTTGATGGCATGTTTCTTCCAAGTGGAAAAAAAACCCCACAGGGTCTCACTCTGGAATTCATAGAAATCCCCCTGACTCAGTCTTCCAACTACTAGTATTACATGAGTGAGCCCATGCTCAGCTCCAAGTGAAAAATTGAAAGGAGAAACTAATAACTTTTAGTTTCCCAGTCATCATTTTAAAGCCCATAAGATGTTTCAAAGGTAAGTTCTATGTTAATAGACTTGGTAGGTTCAACTGTCCATGATGGATGATGCCCATTTGAATGTCTGTGAACAAAAGGTATGAGTGGCCTTATCAGATACATGGATTTGAGGCATGTAGCACTATTCCCAGTTTATGTGGTGCTAAGGTTTAAACCCAGGGCATTGTGCATGCTAAGCAAGCATGCTACAAACTCAGCTACTTTCCCAACCACTAACAATAAGATTGGTGAGAAAGAAATCATAAAAGAATCCTATTAATGGTAGCTTCAGAAAGGAAAATAAAGAAATCCCCCTAGGGACAAATTTAATCAATGAAGTTAAAGATTTCTACGCAAAAACTACAAAACACTGAAGAGAAGAGTTGAAGGCACAAGAAGAGGAACCTCTCACAGTGTCTTCCCTTCAATATTTTCTTTTCTCTTTTCTATAAACTCTGATGCTCTATTCTTCAGCCTGGTGGACAATACTAGGATTTATTAAAAAAAATACATCGCAATGTATGTAAAGCATCTCACAGAATGTGATGATTGATACATACATATACATACAAACACACACAGACACAGACACACATGCACACACACACATATAAACAGAAACCCTTTCTTTGCATTGCATTGAAATGATTCTTATATTGTTAAATATAAGATATATATATATATATATATATATATATATATATATATATATATATATATATAAACTTCCTATGGCTTCCTCACAATGTCAACTAGTAGATTCTGGTCTCTGACAGATAGAAACCACAAGCTCAACTTTTGAAAAGCCCAAGATGCTTGCCCTGAGATATGTTACTGCTTCCATACAAAATGCAATGAAATCAGTTTTGGTCATTTTATAGTAATGTTTTGCTCTTTTTCCACACAATTTTCTGGCTATTGAAAATGTGGCCAATGTGGCCTCCGAGCTTCTGGTCATATTTAGATTCCCAGGAACATGCAGAGGCCAGGGAATGGCTACAGAGGATCCTGTCTCTGCTCCATCCCTGCTGAGGTCCTGTCTTTGGCATGAGCTTCTCTGGAGTGTCTTCAACTGACTGCCCGTAGGGTTGGAACCAGGTCATGGCTTGCTAATTGGGAATACCAGTCTCTGCTCCACATGAGGTAACGTGGTACAGTCTTTACGGAATATATTGCTCATTTATTTATTTATTCATTCTCCCTCTTAGCAGGGAAATAACATGGCCATTTTGCTTCGGAAATACCTCAGTCTGATCACTTTTTAGTCAAATTACGGACGATACTGGATTTAAAATGAACAGTAACGACAAAATCCTTGCTGCGAGGACCATTTTCTCAGTTGTAATTCTCCAGTCGGCCAGCAGGTTGCAGCAGAAGGCTAGCTATCGTTTTAAATTAGCAAAGGAAAGGAGATCAGAATCTTTCCTGCTGTGATTCCCTCCCTCTTTCCTTCCTTCCCTTCTTCCCCTCTCCCCACCTCTGTCCTTTTCTCCTTCCCCACCTTTCTTTGATTCTTCTTTGTCCTCACATCATCCTTTCCTTTCTCCATCTCTTCTTTCCTTCACAGCTCTCTTTCTTCGGGGACACACACACACACACACACACACACACACACACACACACACACACACACACACGAGACTTAGTGTATTTTGCAAATGGAGGAATCAACTCAATAGTAAAGTTTATATGCATATTGAAAATAAGATGTCAGTGATGTCTATGTTCTACTCTTTAAGCATGGCATTATGGAGACAATATATAAAATTGAGTTTCAATCAAATCAGGGATTGATGGATTTACAGTTTTATTAAGAAAGATAATAGCAAACTCAGTTTAAATATTAGTAAGGCTGCATTCTATTTGTATAACATATGCAAAGGACCTCGTTTTTGCCACTTCATTTGGAGAAGTAGAAGAGAAAAAAGGCATTTCAACTGCAGCTCTCATCAGTTATTCAGTATATCCAGGCTTCCCAATTGTGTTCTTTTCTTTAACGTAATAGTAAGCAGCAATCTCACAGCTGTGCTTGGGAGAGGGAACTATATACACATCTATATTGAGATTTCATACACACATAACATAAAAGCGAGGGAAAAGCCTCAAGAATGCTTGGCCCATTGCAAAGCCACACAAAGGAACTAATGAATCTCTCTCCAAATGGCTCTGTAGTGACCAGATGTAAGGCTTGATTTGTATTCCGTAATGGGATCGCCATCCAGGAAGTGATTACTTCAAGGGGCAACACAACTTTCCCTTTCAAGCATCAGTCTCTTGAATCATACCTAATCAGTATCTGTTGCTGGGATGAACTGAGACAGATTCCTAAGTTAAAAACTTGCCTTCCTGTCTTATCTTTACTTATTTACTTCATTTATGCAAGAGCATCTATCCAAAGCTTCCAAAACAAGAAACAATATTGCTCAAGTGTGAAGTATGGTAGATGCTGACTTTTTATTTTGATGTTTGTGCTTGGGGCTCGTTCTTAAGTAGGACATGTTTTGATTCTATACTTTAATTCACAAAGTATTGTCCATAGATTGCTCTAGTAAAGGAGATTTTTATTTTGTATGTTTTTTTTTGGAGTAGTTTGGGGATATATTGTGGAATATTCCTTTACACTGTGTGAAGATGTGTCATGTGACTGGGTTAATAAGGAGCTGGATGGCCAATAGCTATGCAGAAAGAGGTATAGGCGGGACTTCAGGGCAGAGAGAGAACGCTGAGAAGAAGGTGGTGTCACCAGTGGATGCAGATCAAACATGCAGGAGGAGAGGTAAAAGCCAAGAGTTACATACAACATGTAGATTAATAGAAATGGGTTTATTTAAGTTATAAGAGCTACTGGGACAAGCCTAAATTATAGGCTGAGATTTCATAATTAATAATAAGCCTCTGTCATTTTTTTTTGTGAGCTGGCACACCCTCCCCCCAAAAAATCCATCTACAGGTAATGTAATGTTCAACTGCATTCCACATTCACTAAACAAATAAATGTGGAGTTGCAATGACTGTTCTTAGCATGTGCTAACAAGTGCAGGTCTATATATACTCATGGCGGACTTTAAGATGGAGCATGGGGAAGCCAGTCCTCAGCTGATAATGACATCCATCTTTAAAATAATTACCACCATGTGAAGTGCTGTGAAGGAGCAAGACACTATATTATGAGAACACACAAGTAAAGCACTTGACCTGGCCTGGGGTAGGAAAATGGATTAGAGACACTTCTCTGTATGATAGAAAGGGAAGTCATTAGTCTCAGACAGTAGTTCAGAGTGAGGTTTGATTAGTGTCCTTAATTTGTAATTAAATGGGAGAAACTATAATTAAGAATGAATCAAAACCTTAAGTGATATAGCATGTTAATTTATTGTATGGGATAATCATTGTGGTAAGTGGTAATGCTTTGATAGCTTAGTGTTGCTTCATTTGAATAGCAATATCTTGAATCACATGAAAAATGGTTTGTCTTCAATTATGGCAAACTCATAAAAGTGTTGATTACTGTTTGCACAATTTGCATACCTTAAATATTGTGGTTATTTAAGGGTTAGGATTTTGTCTTTGTTAGTCTCCTTAGACTATGTGGAGTACAAAAGCAGGCACACAACATTCACAACTTACATTTTGCAAGGAAGAGTATATTTCAACTGACTTCCTCTTGTACATCTTCCCCCCTGCCTCGATAAATTCTTTTTATTTTTCAGTGTTTTAAAAGTCTATTTATGACATCAGTTTTGGATAGAGATTCGGTGATACATAAAACAATAGATTAATTGGTCCAAATTCATTGTTTTGATACATTGATACACTGTGTAACGCTCAAATCAAGTAAAAGCCGTTAACATCCCCAAACACTTGGCACTTCTTTATAGCAAAATCTTGCAAAGTCCTATCTCGTTTCAAAAAATATACGTGCACTCTTATTATCTATAATTACTCTGCTATGCGATGGCACCTCGGCACTTCAAGCTCTTCCTAGTTGTAAATTTCCACCCATTGATAACCTTGCCCCACACTCTTCCATGTTTTCCTTTTCTCATCTTCCGGTAACCACCATTCTACTCTCAATTTCCTGGAGATCAACTCTTTTAGATGCTACATATGAATGAGACTGTGTGGTACATGGCTTTCTGTCACATTTGCATACTTCGTGGGGTTATGTGTTTACATATTCGTCATTCAGAAGCAGAATGAATTAATATGCTAGCTTGAATTGAAGCTGTCTAGATGCTGATGAAGCAATCGTGATTAGGAGATTGCAGACATACACAGTTCAAATACCTTTGTTAATCAAAAAAGAGTCAGAAAGAACAGTCTGACGTAAGCAGAGTGCAGTGAGCTAGGATGCTGCAACGGGAAGAGTGAAGAGAAAGTCGCACGCAACCAAGTGAAGGGGGGTAGTGATCCTTCTACCAAGTGAGTCTGTGGGAAACGAGGAAGAGTACTGCTAGGAAGTGATAAAGTGTTAAATTGGACTGGAACATAGCCCCCAGAGAAATGCCGGAAACGGAAAAGCAAAGGAAAATAATTGGAACGGAAATTTACTTGTGCCAAAGTAGAAAACCAAAATAGACCTCCTTTGTGTAGCTTTCCATGAAGCTAATATAGACAGGATGAGAATATAATGTAATGTAGAAAAACATGAAGTTTAGAGACGAAGAAATCAAAGGAGGAAGGGAAATGAGCTGAGAATATGAATTACAAACTCACAGCACAGATAGATTCTATCTATATAAACAGTTTGGAATTAAAAATATTTATTTTTATTATTTTTAAAAATATTTTTATTATTTTTAAAAATATTTCTCTCATTTTTTAAGACTGTAATTACATAATTTTCCTTTTTCTTTCTTCCCTTCAAACCCTCTCATGTGTGTATGGGTGTATGTGTGTGTGTGTGTGTGTGTGTGTGTGTGTGTGTGTGTGTGTGTGTATGTACTATGTGTGTGAGTGATTACTATGTGTGTGTGAGTAAATACTACATGTGTGTATATGTGTGTGTGCTAGTGAATTCCACATGTGTGTTTGTGTGTGTGTGTCTATAAGTGAATACTACATGTGTATGGGTGCCTTCCGAAACCAGAAGAGACTGTAGAATCCCCTGGAATTGGAGTTAGAGATAGTTGTGACCTGGGAACCAAACTCTGGTCCTATGGAAGAGCAGCAAGTGCTGTTAACTACTGAGCTATCTCTAAGCCCAGACTTTAAAAGTTTTGAAATAATGGTGTGTTGGCTAGTTTTTTATATCAACTTGATACAACCAAGGGTCATCTGGGAAGAAAAATGTTAACTGATAAAATTGCCTCCAAAATATTGGCCTATAGGTAAGTCTGTAGGGTATTTTCTTGATTTATGACTGATGTGGAAGGGCCTTGATCACTGTGGGCAGTGCCACACCTGGGTCAGTGGTCCTGGGTAGTAGAAAAAGGCATGCTAAATTTTATGGGAGGATCAGAGGAAAAAACCAGCCACTATATTAAACATAGAAGTCAGGCAATGGTAGTACATGCCTTTAATCCTATCACTTGAGAGGCAAGGATCTCTGTGAGTTCAAGTCCACACTGGGAACAGAGCCAGGCATGGTAATACATGCCTTTAATCCCAGCACTAACCATAGAGGTCTAGAGGTCAGACAAGCAGGAAGTGACAGAGCTGGGCAGGAAGAGGAAGTGATGTAGCTGGGCTGAGAGAGCAAATGAGAGAACAGAACAGAAAGGCATATATGTGTGGGTAGACAGGAACTAGCTCTTTGGAAGCTGCGGAGTTGGTGAGGTGAGGTTAGCTGTGACTTTTCCTATTCCTCTGATTGCTCTCAGGTTTTAACCCCAATTTCTGGCTCTGAGTTTTTTTTATTTAATAATACTGTTTAGCAATTCGTCTATAGCTGAGAAAGCTGTGGGAGCAAGCCAATGAGCAGTATCCCCCATTGCTTTACCTCAATTCCTGCCTCTAAGTTTCTGACCTTCCTTGGGTTCCTGCCCTGATTTTCCTGGATGACGATCTACAAGCTGGAAGTTCAAATAAATCCATTCTCCCCAAGTTGCTTTTGGTTTCCGTGTTTTATCATGGCAATAATAATGCCAGCACTGGTGAAGTGGAGACAGATGGATGTCTGGGGCTTGCTGGCCAGTCAGGCTGGCCTACTTGGTGAGATATAAGACAGTGAAAGATTGTCTTAAAATAGAAAACATGGAAATGACTTGAAGAACAATGCACAAGCTCATCTTTTGACGTACACACACACACACACACACACACACACACACACACACACGCATGCGCACACACATGGAATTGATCAGATTGTAAGAGCAGTACTTATTGATGACTGAGTGATTACATCATATTTAAATACTTGCACTTTCCCACTTGAGATCTGTGCATAATCCATTTGAATACAAAAAACTCAGAATAATTTTCTCCAATAAAGTCCTCTGATATTCCACCCAGCACTTCCACCTGACATACTGTGAAGTACTGGAACTATATCAACCCTTTTAGAAAATGTATAGTGATAAATGTCAGTTTTGACCCTTATGCTTGTAATTCCAACTACCTTGTAATAAAACTTATTTATTTCTTATGCCAAGCTTCTGAACCTTAAATGCTAGAACTTGTGTACCAAATAATGGAAAAGAAGCATTTCTTTACTTTGTTACAAGTCTTATTTTGTCAAAAGTTATGATTGGGTCTAAAGGTCTTTCTAAAAGAGGATTTGTTTAACAGAGATATTCTAACTCAATTATCTGGAAATAAAAGGAACAAAGGAAAGCCATTATGCCAATGTCAGCAAATGAAGGAGACATAAAGTTTTGAGTTTTCAGTCCAATTAAAATTTAATGTCAGGTCTCTTCTCCTCACCATTAATATTCTAACCTCTAAAAGGTAGAACCAACTGGAAAAATATGAGCTATAATAGAGTATTCAAAAAGGTCAGACTTCCAGGCTATATTCTTCATTACAGTTTAGCTGCAATTGCTCAGACTGATAGTGGCAACTAGTTACAAGTATAGTGTATAATTTAATAAATCTCAGCTTTACTGAACAGATAAAAATTATAAAAACAGGAGCTGAGGAGATGTGCTAGTCTGTGAAGTGCTTGTCACACAAAGATAATGACCTAGGTGATTCCCTGAAAACATAAGGGTCTGAGTCCCATTCCCAGCACCTACATTAAAAGTTGGGCATGGCTGCAGTTTCTTGCAATTACAGTATTGGAGGACAGAGATAGGAATATCCCTGGGTTTTGCTGGCTTCCTGCCTAGTACATCAGGTTCAGTGAGATATTCTGCCTCAAAAAAAAAAAAAAGTTGGTGAATGATAGATGATGACATGGAACATTGACATCTAGCCTCCACTCAAGAGCTCACACATGTACATGTGCACCTGCACACACATGTACATACCAACACACATGCCAATTAAAATAAAAGCGTGGATGAAACACATATAGAACATGTTTCCTCTTTGTAAAATTCACTGACGTCACTTCTCAAGTACATTTTTCTTTCTCTGTGGTGTGAAAAAGAATGAAAACTGTCCCCATGATTTTAGATATTGTAGTCATGGATGAATATTGAGACAGAATTGAACATTCTAGAGTTCAATATTAAAAAATCCCTGCTAAAACATATTGGTTATCAATCAACAACAACCCCAAAAGTTGAAAAAGTAAAGTACTTTATTTAAGTCTGTCTGTCTATCTATCTATCTATCTATCTATCTATCTATCTATCTTTTATCTACTTATCTATAATCTGTATTATAAATACATATATATGCATACAGATGCATACACATATCCATGTATGAAACACATTATGAACTCAATATAAAATATTATATATTTCCTTTGTTAATATGAGTTTATCTTTTTCTTATAACTTTAACAAATATAAATCACATTTTCATACATTTCATCTGTGTATAGGAATTTCTTTCTTAGTTTCCTAGGTCTGCTACAACAAACTCTCTCTAAGTGCCAAGTCAGAATAATGGAATTCTTTTTTTTTTTTTTTAGTTTATAGAGATTGAAGTTTATTTTATTTTTGGTAGGAAGGGGTTTATTTCATCTGGTAGCCTGTAGCCCATCAAGAAATCAGGGCAGGAACCTGAGGTAGGAACTGATACAGAGGCCATGAAGGAGTACTGCTTACTGGCTTGCTCCCTATGGCTTATTTAGCTTGCTTTTTTCCTTCTGTGTTTTATTTTTTCTGTGTGTCTTTCACATCATGCATCTCCAACCCATTCATTTCCCCATCCCTTCATATCCACCCTCTGCTCTTGCAAACCCCCTCAAATAAGATAAAATAAAACTTAAGAGAAAAAAGAAAAAAAGAGAAGGAAAAAAATCAGTCCTGTCGTGGAAGCTGTAGTGTGACACACTAAGTCACACAGTAAACACTTTTATCTATACATCTTTCCTTGCAAGTGTTCATTGCAAAGAGTCATTGGTCTGGCTCAAGACCTCTGATTTCTGCTACACTATTAATGCTGGACCCTCACTGGGACTCTTCCTGTTGTTGCCCTGTGTTGTGGAGTTCCTGCAACTTTGAGTCTGCAGACCTGGTCCCTTCACATGCTCCAGCAGATCACAGATAGGGTGGGCCAACACATAAACCTGGTTCTGCACCTGGTAGTTACAGATTTGGTCAAGCCTCACAGCTTCCCCTTGTCCTCACCACCAGGGTGAGTTCTGCATTGTTCTGGTGAGTGAGTTCACCCCTTGTAGCAATGAGCAAGGGGCAGGTCCAGTTCTGCTTTCATGTCCTCAGGGTCAGATCTGCCACATCTCTTTCTTGCCCATGCCGCCACATGACAGATGAGTAATGGGGACAGTTCTCCCATGATCACAACTATAGGGCTGACTCGCCACAACTCTGCCAACAGGATTGGTTCTACTGTGCTGTACAGGCAAGGTGCAGAGCCCGCTCTCCTGAGTGTTACAGCTAGTGGTAGGCAAGGGCAGCCCTCCCAAGCTTATGACCTCAATGCCAGTTCTCCCACCTGCCTCAGGAGTTGATAGACAGGGGCAGGAGGGCATCTCTCCCCCACCTATGCTGCCACAGGACAGATGAATAATTGGGACATCTTTCCCATGCTCACAACTTCAGGGCTGGCCTACCCACACCTCCACCAACAGGTTTGGCTCTATTGTGCAGCTCACACAGGGTGCAGGGCCTGATCTCCCAAGTGTTACAGCTGGTAGTGGGCGGAGCAGCTCTCCCTCCCTTACGACCTCAGGACCAGCTCTTCCACCTGCTTCAGGCATTATTGGATGCAGGGTGATGGTGGTGGTGATGGTGGTGGTGCAGGGGTGAGGTGGTGGGATGGGGGGTATTGCTCCCCTGCCCATGCTGCTACATGATAAATGAGTAATGGGGATGGCTTTCTATGCTCACAACTTTGGGCAGGGCTAGCTCATCCATACCTCCACCAATGAAGTTGCCTCTATATTGTGTGGCCCATGTGAGGTGTAGGGCCTGTTCTCCCGAGTGTTGCAGCTGGTGGTGGGCAGAGGCTGCTCTCCCACCAGAGACTGAAGTTTAAAGTCAAAGTCATTTTAATGTCAGGATGAGTTTCTTCCAAAGGTGCTGGGGAAGTTTGCTTTTTTTTTTTTTTTTTTTTTTATTCCTGTGACTGGTGATTGCCAGTGACTCTCTGTTCCTGGACTTGGGGCCTCATAGCTCCTGTCTTTGCCTTTTTGTGTGTCTTTGATTGGATCAGATTTAAGGCTCAACTTAATGCCACTTCAGAACTCCATTTTAGCTTCTTGACATCAACATAGACTCCATTTCCACTGACGTCAACATAGTTCTCATTAGCAGCAATTGCAGGTTAAGACATATATATATATATATATATATATATATGGGACCTGGACAATTCAACACATAGCAGAGAAGATTGAAAATGGATGTATATTTTCATCTATACAGATATTCCTGTAGATGACTTGTTCAGTGTTAAGCAAACAGCAGGCATACCTTCCTACAATAAAACAAAGCAAAACTAAAACAAAAAAAAAAAATCAAAAACTGAGAAATCAAGTCTTCCAGCTGAGGTTTTATTGCAAAGACTGAAAATGAGTAGTTTGTTATCAGTGTGCCATGTGCTATGATTCACCTCTCAGGTTTAACAGGATCTGCCCAGAACCTGTGACATTCTTTGTTAAATGACTATCTCAATGAAAGCCACTTCTTTAGGGAAAGTTATGTCAGTCCACATTGTTTAAGGTAAGAAAGGAAGGAGGCAGATTTACCTGTGTCAGCTTCAGCATATGGTTTTTTCCCCCTCATCTATCCAAGAGTATGTAATACAGAGGCTGGAACACATTCATTTCCCTTTTATGATTGAACAAGCCATAAAATGGGATTTGAAGCTTTCTTGGTATTTCCTGGAGAGTCATTCCCTGTCAATTTCACTTAATCATAATTGGCAGAATCAGCACTCTTACTGAGAGGAAATGCTTGTAATTTTATATTTTCTCCAAGGTCAAGGTAAATTAATCATCCACTTTCTTCACTTTTGGGTTCTGTCTGCAGCTTTAAGGTGTGTACACTAACCTGCTGGGGTAGGGAGAGCTACTGTGATAACCTAGTTTCTCAAGAAAAATTTAATACAGAATGACACACACACACACACACACACACACACACACACACACACACACACACACACACACAGAGAGAGAGAGAGAGAGAGAGAGAGAGAGAGAGAGAGAGAGAGAGAGAATGAACCAAATTATTATGGCCCCCACCATTGTAGTTAAATACTGCAACTACTGAAACATCATTATTAAAATTCTTTTTTCCCCAATGTTTGTTTTTTTGAGGTACAGCAGAAAATATGAACCAAGAACCAAGAAAAGACACATTGCATTGGTCAAGTGACTCCATCTTGTTACTCTGAAAGATTTCCAAATATACCTAGTACATGATAATTAGCAAAGATCAGGGTGGAAGTCAGTATCATGAATTAAAAATGCTTGCAAGTGTTCTTAGCTGTTACTGCGTTTCTTAAAGCCAAAGAGGATATTCCTGATCAATGCTCATAAATAAATAAACAGCTTTTTGGAGGACCTGGCATTTTTATTTAACAACTTAGCCAGGAATGGTGTTGAGCATATTTCATTGTTCTCTCTCATTCATACACACACACACACACACACACACACACACACACACACACACGTATGTATGTATGTATGTATGTATGTATGTATGTATGTATGTATGTATGAGAGACCTCCTGGTTCTCCAATTGGTTTTAGTCAACTAAGCACATGTAAAATGAAATTCGTTTTTATCTGATTTCTTGTGTTTAGTCATTGGTATCACTACACAAAAGGGAATCCTGACATTCAGGAATTCCATACTGGGAAGAGTTGGGGACTCTTCTTTCTTCTTAAATGAGCATACAGAATATTCTAGACAACCTGACTTTGGTATGGCCACACAGTACAGCAGTTGACACAATAGTGATATTGAGCAATATTTCAGTTCCGTGGGTGACTCTGAGACACAGATGGTGTCTCATCTCTTTAGCAACTTCCTTAGATTTTAGCCAAGGAGACTGTGATTTCCACAGGGGTATGCAGAATAACACAGGGGGTAGCCTTAATTGTAAACTATTTGCTGTTTTAAGGCTAAATGCTGTTTTTCTTACCCTTTTTCACAAATGCCTTTATATAGTGTCAGGTTGCAAGAGGCCTTATGCAGGGAGTGCAGCCATTTCTTTGTAAAGAAACTATTATGATTTCAATTTCAAATGATGAGGAAAATGATGGGAATCAGTGATCAACGTTGTGTTGTAGCATCTTAGATATGCATCATGCAACATGCTGCTTCACTGGGTATTTATCGGACCATGCTAGATGGTCTTATGTTTGCAGATTTAGATGCAGCTTTGAAAACTATAACCTGTTCAGGGAGCAAATACAAATTATACAAAAAAGATAAAGAAGGCCCTCAGTAAATGTATTCTGCTCGCGTTCCTGGGGACACTAGAGAAAGAGCTTCTAGAAATGGGGCTGAGTATTGAGTAGATAATGAAGTTATTTGGCTGTTTTAATGCAAGGGTTTCAAATCTTAATTCACTTACTGTGCGATAACTAAGTGCTCATATCAGAAAAGTGTTCTCCTGCAGTCAGCAAAAAGATACCATTACCTACAACCTTTTCTGTAAAGGGCTCGAGTAGTCTATGGAGACAAATTCCTTCTCATCCTTAAGGTGATTAACGTGAAGTCTAACATCAGGGCGACTGAGGCAAGTGTTCCCTCCTCCAGTCTGAGGTCTGTTTCTCCAGAGAATAAGCAATGAGAGTGTGTTAGAGTTGGAAGGGCAGAAAGTGTTGTCTGCAGGGTCAAGTAGATAGCTGTGTTCATTAGGGGGCAGAGGATGTGCACATCTGAAGCTGTGCACAACATTGTCACTGTAGCCTTTGCTGATTTCAGCATGGGTGTAACTTTGATCCAGAAGAATAATTTTTACACTCCTTCCCCTGTCACTCACAAACTGACATTTTTTTTCAGCTTTTTTTTTTCCATCCAGGTTGTAAGCCTCCTCTTCCCATCATTCTTTATTGATGCTATAATTCATACATCTTCAAAATACTTATAGAATCTATTGTAGTATGAAGTCTGACGTAGTTACTAACAAAAATCAGATTCATTTGCAGAAGACAAACAACCCAGGAATCAGTCTCCCATGCATCTTCCTCCCCTGGAGACTGACGTGACTAATTGTCTAGGTATTTTCCATGGATGGAGAGTGGCTTATAGAGTGCAAAACATCTAAAAAAATGACAATTAACATCGTGAGTGCTTGAGTTCTGTTTATAATACAGTGCTTGTTAGTAGTAGCACTTGCTTTCTTTCCTACCTTCACCAACCCAAATATTTACAGGGCTATTAAGAGCTATTAGAACACAAATAAAGAAAGAAATATCAAATATTTTGGAGTTAATACATCAAACTAAAATGCAGTTAAATATATTACAGTTAATTATTATATTTCAACAAGAAAAATTTTATAGCAATAAATTATTTGTAATATGAAGATACAGTTTATACTTTTTTTTCTTTTATTGAAAACAGATTCTTGTCTCATACTATACATCCTGGCCACAGTTTCCTCTCCTTCCACTTCCCCCAGCTCCCCATCACCTCCCCTCTCCTCCAGATCCACTCTTACTCTGTTTCTTCTTCAGAAAAGAGCAGGCCTCCAAGAGACTGTTATGCCCAGATCATGACACAAAGGAGACCACCGAAGACCTTGGATGTCCAGAATGCAACAGCAAGGTTTATTCTGTAGATACAAGTCTAGACAGGGAACTCATTCCTACACCCAATACAGTGAGGCAGGGAGGAGTTGCTCTTTCTTTGTGAGGCTAGCTTTTTAAAGGCAAAAACCGCAAGCCCTTCAGGGCGGTTGGGGCAGGGGCTTGGGGGTTTTGCATGGGTGCAACTCGGATTGGTTTATTTTTATCTCTGTTCTCTTTTAATTGGGTGAGGGTATGTAACCTTTGAATTTACTGGTTGGGGTTTACAATTATCATTTTGGGGGTTGTCTGGGACAAGTCCCAGGCTTTGTCCTTGAACTGCCATGGGGGCTGACTGGCCTAGCATGTACTGACCATGGGGGCTGGCTCAGTGGCCCAGGCTCTGTCCTTGAGTTGCCATGGAGGCTGGCTGGCCTAGCACGTACTGACTGTGGGGGCTGGCTCAGTGGTCTCGGCTCTGTCCTTGACTCATGTACATAATTCTAAGTTGGTGAGGGGTCCCAGACAGTAAACATCTGGCTGAACTTTGAGCAGTCAGAGTACGTGCAGAAAGGGAGCTACTGCAAGGACTATCATGACCCTCACAGAAACTGCTTGCTCAAGTCTCAGGAAACTGAAATGGAGGCCTGATCTCTGAGAGAAGACTGAGCAGCCTATTATGGCATCTGCTTGGTCCTTTCAGAGACCACAGCCAACACAGGACAAAACAAGATAAGACAAAGCAAAAGCCCTTACAAGGAGGCTGGAAAAGGCAACCCAGTGCAGGTGGTAAAGAGTCCCAAGAGAAGGCAAAAAAGCCAGAGACACACCTACTTCCACTGTTGGGCGTCCCACAAGAACACCAAGTTAACAGCCATAACAAACATGCAGAGGACTTGGTACAGACCCATGCAGGCCCCTTTCTTGCTACTTTAGGCTCTGTGAGCCCATGTGAGCCCTGTTTAGTTGATCCTGTGGACCATATTCTCCTGGTGTCCTCCATTCCCCTTTGGCTCCTGTAGTCTTTCCTCCCCCTCTTCAAGGGAAGTTCCCCAGCCTCCAAGGGGAGGAACCCAGTGGAGACCTCCAATTTATAATTTCTCTCTGCATAATGTCTGGTTGTGGGTCTCTGCAATCACTCCTGCTGAGAAAGGAAGTCTTTCTGAAGATGACAAGGCACCAATGTCCTCATACACAAAAAAGGCTAGAATGTAGGGGTGAAAGTTCCATGCGGGCACCAGCTCGACCTCTCTGTGTTCGATGAGCTGTGTGAGTGTTGTCCTTGGCAATGGGACCTCACTGTTAGTTTTTCAGAGAGTGACTTTCTGTCCTAGCATAAGCCTGGATTGTTTAGAGATCTCCACAGGAACTTCTTGGTCAACAACTCAGCTGAATGCAGCCCAGTCCCACCACTGGGGGTCTTGCCTGGCTACAAAAGGAAGCCTGTTCAGACTATGCATCCTCCATGACTAGGAGTCCTTATTAGGTCACCCTCACAGACTCTTGGAAGTTGTCATTGCATTAGGTTTCTACCCCCCAATGCTCCCCGATTTCAGCTTTCTTTCCCCCTACTCTCTTCCCTCCATCCTCTTCACCCTTCCTACATAATCCCTCCTGCTCTGTCCCTGCTCTTCCCTAATACTTCATAGACCAGTCTGACTGTGTCTTGTGGTGAGCCACAAGAATATATTATAAGGAGTCCAGCTGTGTATTAAAGCTATACCTTGACCAGGCCAAGGGTCAGTCAAATGGGAAGCCATCTAGCATGGACTATTTGGTGTTACACAGCTTAATATTTAGCTGTGCCTTGTTATGAATTTCCTGTGCTCACAATTCCCATAGAATGTGTGTGAACTTCCTGCTCAGGCCAGTACTTGGATAAGGTCATGTAGGCAAAGACAAGCTGGCAGGTTTGATGCATAGCTTTGTTTCTTGTGCTAATGAAGCTCATCCCTTTGCCTTGTGGCCTAGTAGCTCTCCAGAGCAATTGACTGAAAACAAAGAGGTTTTTACATACCAAGGTGGAAGGTAGGGTGGAGCAACATTCCTGAGGAGGCAGAGAACCTAGTGGCCAAGGGAAGAAGGAACAGGTGTTTTCTGTAGAGGCAGACAGAATGGCTTGACCAGGGAGAAGGGGTTCTTTCCTTCTCCCTGAACTCTTGTAGAGTTCATCAGAGCCAGGAGTAGAGAGCAAGTAGAGATGAAGGGCAAAGAAACAGAGGATGAAGATGAGGCTGGAAGCATAAGAGCTTAGTTGTTATGAAGACAATGAGAGGGCTTTAAATGAGGGGACAAAGAGGAACTGGATGTCAGGATAGAACTGAAGCTATGTAGACAGGATTTCATCCCAGAGAAATAAAGTAGACAGATAAGGAGCTTGGTGTATCTAGATTTATTCCTGCTCTGAATGCCTGGTGAATCTGTAGCTGTAAAGATAGAATTTTGTCTTAGAGGAATAAAGCTAACAGACATAATAGCATAGTGTACAAAGATTTTTTTTTCCCTCAGATATCCCATGCTGGACATAGCATCTTCCCTGGACTCTGGGCAATCCATAGTGTGTGATCTCTTTGAGTTTCAGGCCAGCCTAGTCTTTAAAGTCAGTTTAAGGCATCCAGAGATACACAGTGAAACCATCAGAAAAAAAAAAAATCAAGCTGCTGAGCATAAGAGACCAAGAAAGCACACAAGTACGAACTTCTCCATGGCCCCTACTTTTGTTCTTGCCTCCAGGCTCTTTCCCCAGCTTCCCTCAATGATGGATTGCGACCTGGAAGTGAAAAATAAACTAAATATTTTCCTTCTCATGATGCTTTTGGTTATGGTGTTTTTCAAAGCAAAGAACTAGAACAACTGTGGTGATATTTTATTTGTGCTCTAATAAATAAAGCTTGCCTGGAGATCAGAGGAAAAAGCCAGCCATTACAAGTAAGCACAACAGGGGAAAAGCCAGCCATTATAAGTAAACACAAAAGTCATACAATGTTAGCACATGCCTTTAATCCTATCACTTGGAAGGCAGGAATCTGTCTGGATCTATGTGAGCTCAAGGCCTCATTGGGAACTGAGCCAGTGGCACACACCTTAAATTCCAACGCTAGTTAACCATGGAGGTCTGGAAGTCTGTACAGACAGACAGAAAGTGACAGAGCTGGGCAGGAAGAGGAAGTGATGTAGCTGGACAGAGAGAGCAAATCAGCAAGGCATATAGGTGTGGGTAGACAGGAAGTATCTTGTTTTTTGGAAGCTGCAGAGTTGGTGAGGTGAGGAACAGCATGTGGCTGTTCCTATTCCTCTGATCTTTCTTAGGTTGTCACCCCTATATCTGGCTCCATGTTTTCTATTAATAAGACCATTTAGAAATTCGTCTACAAACAACCCTAGTGTTCTGTGCATGGGTTGGTGTACTGGATTGACTTCAAAAGCAGAACTCAGTGTGGGCTAAGAATTCAGAAAGTTGCCGGGCGGTGGTGGCGCACGCCTTTAATCCCAGCCCTCGGGAGGCAGAGCCAGGCGGATCTCTGTGAGTTCGAGGCCAGCCTGGGCTACCAAGTGAGTCCCAGGAAAGGTGCAAAGCTACACAGAGAAACCCTGTCTCGAAAAAAAAAAAAAAGAATTCAGGAAGTTTATTGTGGAGTGACACCATGGGAAGGTTATTGGTACCGTGATTAGAACTGAGAGGTCAAATCTTCAGTAAGCAACTCAGTGCCTTGTCTATGAAATGAAAGTGGAGAGGGAACAGTGTTGGGGAGCAGAGCCTCAAGCCTACCTCTTACACCTCAGTGCAGAAAGAGCCAAAGACCACCTAACAGAAACCCCAATATCAGACATGAGAAATCCTCTTTTGAGTTGCTGGTCAGCACTACCCAAGAGATTCTCAAACATACAGCCTATTTCTATTGTCCTTGGTGAACCTCCAAGAGGTGAAAAGTAGGTTCCTATTGCTGAAGACACAATACACTCGAGAAACAGGGCCCAGAGATCCTGAAGTTGGAAGTGATTGATCTGAATGCTCTCCCCATCGTTCCCCCCACCCCCCAGACTAGCTTTCATGGTGACTTACAACTCAAGGTTATGAGGGCAAGTCAGGGCAGGAACTCAAGCATCTAGTTATGTCACATCCTCAGCCATGAACAGAGAGAAATGAGTGAACACATGCTACCTGCTTGCTTTATTCACAGAATTCAGGTACCAGAGTAGGAAATGGTACAGCTCACATGTCCATAGGCCAGTTTGATCTAGGCAATCCCTCAATTGAGACTTCTTTATCAGGTGTTTTTAGCTTGTGCTATGTTGTCAGTTAAACTATCCAGCTCAGGCATAAACTATGAAGACAGGTAGAGGTATGAGTGACAATTGAGCATTTGCCCGATTGCTTTTTGTAATTCCAACCAGGTGAACAGCACTGGATATTCTGATAGATGATGGAACACGTGGTGTCCAGATGGCCTTATCTTCTAATTTCACAGCACACTAATCTGCAGAAACCACTGACCATAGTCACGTGAACAAACCAAGGAGATCAATGGAGTCATGAAATAGTTCAGCCCATTCCAGGTCAAATTGTGATGATCAGATTCATGATCTAAGTAAACACTTCTTGTTTTAAGTCTCTAAGTTTGGAATAGCTTCATGTGTATGAAATGCTAGATAAAACACTGTCCAAGTAGGCAATGGAAACTGTTTTAAGTTTTATGATGTTTATGTCACTCTCCCGCTCAAAACTAAAGCCAGCATCCCTCAGGTAGTCTTCAAGTCTATGCATGTTCTGGGGCCCTCTGACTTCACTTCTAGTCACTCTTGCCCTTGCTCAGGTCTTCCAAATGCACCAGTGTCCTGCTGTTTATCAAGCCCAGGAGTCATATTTCACATCAAGCCTTTCATTAGCTCTTCCCCCAGAGTGGGACATTCTACAGCATATCCCACTGCCCACATTTCTTACTTTCATCAACTCTTTGTTCACCTCCTACCAATCCTATTAAAATTTGACTCTCTGCTCAACACTTCAATATACTTGCTGGTTCACTTTTCATTCTTGGAGGTGACACAGTACAGTCCTCATTTATCAATGATGTTTATAATACACTTTCCCACACTGAACTATACAATGTCATGTCTCAGGATCTCTGCCTGAATTCTTCAGCACTGATTTTGTACCCATATAATAATTCATGATACATATTAGTTCTAAAATAAACATTTATTGAGTGAATGAATTATGGGATGCAGGAGGAGTAAGATAATACTACATTTCCAAGATGTTTTGGTTCTAAGAGAGGCATCTTGCTGTGATTTTCGTCGAGAGAATTAAAATTTAAAAGAAGAAAAGATTAAAATCCCATGGTAATTCCCCCTTCTCTTGTGTGTGTGTGTGTGTGTGTGTGTGTGTGTGTGTGTGTGTGTGTGTGTGCGTGCATACACTTGTACTGAAGAATTAGCAGAATTCTAGAATAAGCCTGTGGATACCGAAAATAACAGGAATTATGTCCCCTAGTCTACTCATTAGAAAGAATGAAAACAGAAGTAAGTGTATATTGATGCTTTTAAACTGCACAATGAGTAGGTGATTCAAAAGGTCAAACTGTTTATCTTCTAAATATTCCTTTCTCTTTAAAATATGCCATACTTATATGATATTGTCCTTTACAGTGTGTGACCTCTCTGTTCATCACAGACAGCCACAGTATTCTATAATTGGATGCTCCGTGAGCCGGGGTAAAATGGCCTCTTTACAAAACAAAGTTTGAAAGTAAAATGATGCTTTGCCACTCCTCTTAATTCTTAGTAAACACACCTTTCATCTTTTTGATACCTTGAGTATATTATCTTTTATGTAATTTGTAAAGGTCAGAGAAGACAATTTCCTTTCTAAATAGATGCCATGTGAACTTCTCATATTTGATTTGTCTGAAGATGAACCTTTTAATGTTATTTTCCCCACCTCTGTCTTCACTGTTAATGAAAAGTGAAAGTTATAAGCGACGCAGCCTGTCCTTAGACGCTTGGCGTGGTTTGTTTGCTTTTCATAACATTCATGATCTGAATCACTTTAAAATGAGCACAATGATCTGTTAGCATGTTGATTTCTGCGAAGAATGCCATGTTACAAAAATCTTAGACTGAAACTCCCCATAAACACAAAGGTTTATGACAGCAGCGTTCATGTGTGCTACCTTTCATTCATTCATATGTGTAATGGAAAATTCCAGCATATTCAATGTCTGCTAGGCTCCTAGTTGAGTATTTCTGGACAACATAATATTAATACAATATTAATGCAACATATAGATATTTTTTCTCGAAATGAAGCCAGGCACTTAAACATTATATGTGGTATGAAAGAGGTCCCTGAGGAAGTGTTCTTCTCTATTTTCTAATACCTAACAAGCAATTTGAACAAGTTCTTCATTACTTCATTTTATCAGTTATCTTAAATTCTGTAGACTAACCTCAGTTGTGTTTAACATCAGAGATTAAAGATACTTTCTTTTCTTCAATCTCTCTTTCCTTTTTACTTAAATGTAGCATGAGGGATCTTTGATTAAAAGGGTGGGATCCATAAATGATCTGTGGCCCCATTTTTGTTTGTTTCTGCAGGGATAAATGTCATGAACTGTGGAGGGATGGAGATGTGACTTCTCTGCATGCATGCTTAAGTAAAACATAAATTCGTATAATAAGACTATCACAATGTTCTTATAACAATGCAGGCTGCTGTCAGAATGTCTGAGATCTGAGATATTATGTTGTTCTGACTTACAAAATAGTTTGAAAATTTCTTTCCTTCATTGGGCTTTGTCTTTGTATGTGACATTGTGGGATTTTGTTCATTATATTGGCATCAAGTGTCATATAGTTAACATTGGTGGCCATGGGCTAATCATTTTCTTTAAGCTTGAAAATCTAGCTGAGTACTGAGCGTTGATGAGATGAGGCACTGACACACTACTCTCCATCTTCCAAGCTGAACAAAAGGGCTCTTAGGAGACAGGGTAGTACTCTATTGTGTGTATGTACCACATTTTCTTAATCCATTCTTCGGTTGAGGGGCATCTAAGTTGTTTCCAGGTTCTGGCTATTACGAATAATGCTGCTATGAACATAGCTGAGCATGTGTCTCTGTGGTATGATTGAATATTCCTTGAGCTTATGCCCAAGAGTGGTATTAGCTGGATCTTGAGGAAGACTGATTCCCAATTTTCTGGGAAACCACCAGCCATACTGATTTCCAAAGTGGCTGTATAAGTTTGTACTCCCATCAACAGTGAAGAAATGTTTCCTTAGCTCCATATCCTCTCCAACATAAGTTGTCTTCAGTGGGTTTTTTTTTTTTTCTCTGTAGTTTGGGTGCCTGTCCTGGATCTCACTCTGTAGACCAGGCTGGCCTCAAACTCACAGAGATCCACCTGGCTCTGCCTCCTGAGTGCTGGGATTAAAGGCATGCGCTACTGCCCAGTGTCTTCAGTGTTTTTGATCTTAGTCATTCTGACAGATGTAAGATGGTATCTCAGAGTCATTTTGATTTGCATTTCCCTGATGACTAAGGATGTTGAGCAATTGCTTAAATGTCTTTCAGCCATTTGAAATTCTTCTTTTGAGAATTTTCTGTTTAGCTCTGTAGCCCTATGAGCAAAGGCATCAAGATCATGATGGGGAAACCTACAGACAACTAAACCAAACTAGTGGGAACTCATGAAATTTAATCAACAGCTGTGGAGCTTGCATGGGACTGGATTAGGCCCTCTGCTTAGCAAGACAGTTGTGTAGCTTGATCTGCTTAAGGGCCCCTACTGGCAGTAGGATCAGGATCCATCCCTGGTGCATGAGCAGGCTTTTTGGAGCCCACTACCTATGATGAGACACCTAGCACAGCCTTGAGGCAGGGGGAGGGGCTTGGACCTGCCTCTACTAAATGTACCTCCTCATGGGAGGCATTACCTTCTTGTAGGAGGAAATGGGGAGTGGATTGGGAGGGGGAGGCTGGAGAGGCAGGAGGAGAGAAGAGGGGTATCTTTGATCGGTATATAAAATGAATTAAAAAAAATTTCTTAATAAAAAAAAAGGAGACAGAGATGTGCTAGAAATACATTTATACCTGCATGTGGAAAGTACATTGGGTTACTTCAGGGTAGTGTTTATCTTTATGGGCAAAGATAACATCAGATTTCCCTAACAGAGAAAGAGAAGAGTTTGTGGAGATGCATGCTAATACATTCTTGAGAAGATTTAAGTTGTGTTAATCAGGCATAGAGCATGAAGACCTAGACTTTACATGAAGGTCGGATCACAGAGTTCATATCGAATAACTTGGAAATTGAAAATTAGGGTTAAATAATGCAATGTAATGATTTACTTAAAACATACAGAGCTCTCATATGCAAAGTTAAGGTGCAAAAGAAATATTTGAAAAATAACCACATCTTTGTTTAAAATGATCGCATGTGACATAAGACACTGTGTGTAAAAAATGTATTTTTATCTTGTGGTTAAAGATGTAAAGATACCACACATCTGCACAAATGTATAAAAGTCACACAGAAGGTAAACCATTTGACAAATTTTGCATTATTTTCAATATAAAAAAATACAAACAGGAGACTTAATTCAGAAAGAGAAAGCAAGAGTCACTTCATAAAAAGTTTATCGGGACTGATGGGTTAATATCTCACTTCATGGACTGTATTAATTTTTCTGGTTTGTGGCAGAGAATGATAAACAAATTATTGGGATGTATTTCAAACAGAAGAACAGAGAAAAACTCATTAGCTTCTTTTGGCCTTAAGCTATCAATACTTCTACCTGTGATTAATGATCCTTTCTATTTGTCCTCAGCCTTGGAAATAGGTGGAACTTCGTAGAGGAAACTTTATATCTTTTTTTTATTTTGGGCCTTGAAAAAATTTTTGCTGTTTACAGGTTACTTTCTCAACCCAAGAGATTTCTTTGTCAGCATACTTAATGAAAAATTGTTTTCAACTAGAAATTTTTAAATTAGAAAACATAACATTGTTTTGGCAATTCTAAACCAAATACTAGCTGGGTGTGGTGGCATGTACCTTCAATCTCAGCACGCAGGAGGCAGAGGCAAGTAGATTTCTGTGAATTCAAGGTCTGCTTGGTCAACATAGCAAGTTGTAGTCTGTCTTAGATTCTGTCTCAAAAAATACTTGTATTGTGTTCCAAAAGCATATAAATACATATTCTGTATAATGTCGATTATATATTATATATGTATTTTTATTATTAATTTACATATATTAATTTAAGTAGTTACGTATCAGCATAGATGTATAATTATATAAATACAAATTCACATACATTTACATAAATATGAAAATACACCTATATAACATATAAGCATATGTGAATAAACATAAAATTATAAACATAAGCTGTAAATGCATACAAACACATTAAAAATGACCAGTAACAGAATCAGATTCTAGGTCACAGAGTGCCACAGTAAGAACCTGGGGCTTTAATTTGACAATCCTGCTCTCCAGTCTCTCTGTCATACTAACTTTGTAACCTTAGGGAAATGACTCAATCTCTCTTTGAGTCTCAGCCCCACTTAGGCTAATGAAATTGACAATGAATTACTCAATGTGATGTTGTGGGTAGCAAGCCTAGACCAGAGCTGCCAATCAGTCATGAGGCCACACGATGGCTGGACTCTCAGTTGTCGCTGACTCTGTGTTCTGTGTTCTTTCTGATACATTACTCAAGGCTTTAGTTGGTGTAGCATGCAGTACTTTCTAATACAACTATATCCCGTGAGAAACACTGTTCCCCCTTCTGCTGTTTCCTAAGCAGCAACAGGACCCCAGCATGAAAGCAGAAAAAAAAGAGACAGCTAAGTCAGAGAGAAATCCAAAGGCGAATTCTAAGTTTGCTTGCATGAACACTTCACAGATCTGAGGTACTGAGGTCTGCAAATTTTATCCTTCTTGGAGATGTGTTTCCTTGTGAAGTATGAGTGAATGAAAATGTGTAAGGTTTTATAGACTATGGGATGGACACAAGGACTAATTAAAGACTATACATCATTTTATATATGTATATTTTTTATAAAGCACTTTCACATTTGCAAATCCCATGTCTTTGGTCTCTCAAGTTCCTAGTAAGAGGCATTAAAACATTTAAAAATTAGTTTTCCTATTAAGATAGTTTTGGTTCTAAAGACCTTAGACAGAATCATCTCTGAATCTTTTTTTTTTTATAAATAACTTTTAAAGGAACTGCATTATTATCTTGCCAGAGCACTATTCATGTAAAAGTGATATTTTCTTTCAGTCTATTTATATGATTTATTATATATATGTGCACATATATTATGCATTTTAAGTAAGCTTATAAAATAGTAAGTTTTCCTATGGCCTTTTAAAGAATTTTCAGTGTTATTTCCCCTCCTCTCTCCTCCTTCTGTCTGATCCTCCTCTCTCCCTGGTTAAATTCCCCTTCCCATCTCCCTTTTCTCCCTCCACAGCACCCAAGTCCTACTGTCACCTTCTCTTGGGTTCCTTCTCTCCTCCTCCTCAAATGGCTCCATTTTACTTTCCTGGATCCCATGGTTATTCTAAGTTACATTCTCAAACCTGAGGATTCAGAGACCGGCTGGTCATCTAGTGAGTCTGAAAGATCCACACGTCTCCACCTCCTCAGGGCTGGGATTATAAGCATGCAAACCCATTTCAGTTTTTAGCAGTTTTGAGTGTCTTGAACATTGAACCCTGGTCCTTGTGTTTGTAAACCTTTTACTGATTGGGTTATTTTCCTCATTCCTCTCTCTTCTTCTTTTTTCAGGTGAATTTTTCAACACTATGCCCTCCTGCTCTAATATTCTTCCCATGATGTAATCCCAGTAATGCAAAGCCAGCTTACCTTAGATAGCTTTCTCCATCTCTTTAAATCTAAATAAGTAAAAGATACTGCTGAAATAAAATTTCTTGAATTATCTTTGAATTAATAATATAATTTAAATATTATAATCCATTATTGTGTACTCTTTCCAAATTTTTCTCTGTAAGTTTTGATGTGGCCCTTGGTGAACACCTCACTTGTGCTTCTTTATTATTTATTTGTCATACAGATGATGGACATTAATGAAAAAGTCAAAACTGCCAGAAAGGTTTAGAAGTTAGTTTGCAGGTTTCTAGGTTTCACTTGATTCCATTTGAGACAAACAAAGAAATAAACAAAGGCTTGTTTGAGTTCTGCCTTTCTCTCTCTCTGTAACCACAGGCAGTTAGCTTCTTTGGGACTCAATTTCCATGAAATAGGAGGATTAGATGAGGTAATCTTCAGCTTCCTTCTTGCTGGACTCTAACCTCAAAATTGTCACTCTGGTCTAGGTAGGTGGTAGAGAAAAAAATTCCTCAAGAAGTTTTAAATTATGCAATTTGTGCCATCCCTTCCTATTTCATACCTACTTCCGTGAAGTAATTATTTTAGGGTGATATTTTATTTGTGCTGAAATGTGATTTTATTTGTATGTTAATAAATAAAGTTGCCTGGAGATCAGAGGTCAAAGCGAGCCATTAAGCAGAAGTCCGGTAGTGGTAGCACATGCCCTTAATCGGATCACATGGCAGGCAGAGTCTCTGTGTGGTCAAGGACACAGCCAAGCGTGTTGACATGAGCCTTTAATCCCAGTACCAACCATAGAGACCTGGAGGTCTGTGTAGACAGGCAGTGACGAGGAAGCCATGTGGTTGGGTTTAGAGCCAATGAGAAGGCAGAACAGAAAGACAATAAAATACAAGTCAGGCAGGAAGAAACTCTCTTTGGGGAAGCGAGGACAGTGAGGTGGTACGATAAGGTAGCCATGACTCTCTGATCTCTTTGGCTATTTACCTCTGTATTTGGCTCTGTGTTTCTTATTTACTAAGACTGTTTAGAATTTTGTCTACATTATTTTAATTGGAATTTTTGATAACTAATTAGAGAAAATGTATCTGGAGGAATTAAAAAAACATTAGCTGTTTTTTTCTGAGTTCCCTTAAATCTATAAACTAGTTTATGAGTTTCTTTCAGTCCACATTCTTTCCCCCTTTAAAAGCTCTCCACTCAAGCACAGAGAGATGGCTCCATGGATAAAGTATTGGCCATGTAAATGTGAAGACTGGAGGTCAGATTCACAGAATCCCCACTTAAAAAGTAGAAAAGCTCCTGTAGGCATGGCAACTTGCCTGTAAAACCAGCACTCTGGAGGCAGAGACAAGGATTTCCAAAGCAAGCTGACTATGTAGACAGATGAATCAGTGAGCTTTGGGATCAGCAAGAGATCCTGCTTTGAATAAACAAATAAAGTGGTTAGCAGTCAAGGAAGACACCCAACATTAACCTTGGGCCATTACACAATGTGTGCATATGCATATGCTCCTGCACACACATTCACACATGTGTGCACATCCTGTACTCATGTTGTAGAATTCTTTATCTCCAGTTATTTCTCTAATTTTTCCTTGATATCTTGAGACATCTGAATCTTTGTTTACTCTTTCTTGATGAATTAAAATTTTCCTGAGGTGTTTTGCTATTGTTGATTAAAAACATCAAATATATTTATTTAAAATATAATTTTACAAAATTAACTTCTTTCCTATTGTCCCTTAGTCTGCCTATATCTTCTCCATACATTTCTCCTTTTGTAAATTGACAAAAAATTACTTGGCCATTGCTTTCCAGCTCCTCTTGATTGTGAATCTGTCTGTCTGTTTCCCTCCCATTAAATGGGTAACACTCTATATTCTATTAAGTCCTAAATAGATTTAAAATTTTTATAGAATGAGAAAACAAAACTTAAACTATAGAATGTACATGTAAAGCTATACAGAAAACATTAAGCAATTCCAAAATAATCTCAGTATATAAATGAATGCATTTGACAATTTAATTCTACATTGCATTCAAGGCAAGTGAAGACCTCATCTTAAACTTAAAGAGGACAGATGGTTTCTATGTGTCAACACGAGGGACTAAAAACCTCCTTTGCCTAGTTTAAAAGTGTCTCTGTTTTTTTTTTGTGTAGTGCTTTGAATAAGTGAGTTCATTTACACATAAAAAGTGAGGATTTGACTGAGAACTCAACTCCCTCATGGAGGAGAGATGTTAAAGGGATGCCATAACCAATCATTGTAATTTAGCAGGAATGAGAAGACAGAAATACTCTAAAGAAGAGAGAGTGGTGGTGGTCACCCTTGATTGTGGGGAGTTGGGACGATGTAGTCATGGATGCCTGAAGCATTAATCTAATTAATCTTTATCAATAAAAAATCGGAGTAAAATATTGGGGTAAAAACCTGAAAGATGAAAGATCAGAGAACAGGGAGCAGCCACAGTATCTTCCTACCTCAACCATGTCTCTGTCCTCTCTGTGCTCCGCCTGACTACTTCCTGTCTCTTGTCTACAATCCTCCAAACCTCTATGGTTAATTTAGGTGAGCTAGTGGCTAGCTGACTCGGACTCCAAGCAAGCTTTACTTGTCAGAACTCAATCAACATGTCACACAACAGAGGCAAAGTGGGACCTTCAAGAAGTGCTTGATTGGGACAGGAATTCAGGCCACCTGAAGACCGTAGAAGGATGGTGAGCCACAGTCAGGAGGTGTGTGTTATCCACCGCACAGAGAGGTTTCCTGCTGAGGGATGGTGGTGTGTCTGAAGCTGGAGTGACCAGCCTACAGCTTCAGTTCCCCTTTTCCCTTTTCTTTTACTCTTGGAGGTCAAGAAAAATGTTAGACTATCGGTATTCAATTGTCCAGCTCTCCCCTTTGTGTCCACACTAGAGAAGCATGGCACCCACATGAGTATTTTGTTTAGGGACAGGTACAGTAGGATTGATGTGTAGAGATACTCTTTCTTTTGATTAGTACAATCCCAAAACAATTACTGCATCGTGAAGTTTGAATAGTGAGGCTGTTGAAGAGGCAAATTCTAAAAGATCATTTTTAGGCATAGACACACTTTTCTGGGGAAACTCCCCCAGGATCTAGTTTATCAAATTTTTATCCTGTTGCATTAACTAAATTATGTAGTTTCACATTTAGACAAAAGGAAAGGCACATTAGTCAGCAGCTGTTAGACTCTACTGCAAATAACCACACAAAGCCTTATTTTATTGAGCACAAAAAACACATGGTGGTGTCCTCTCTCACATGTATCTTTAAATAATTAATATTCCCCAAACATACTTGTTCTATTCACTTTCCACTTAGGATACTGGGTTTCTTTTTGGATAAGAACTAGGATTTGTTTTTCAAGGATTTCTTTTATTTTTTTTTCAAATGTGTTATATCAGATGTTATTTTAGTTGGTGTTTTGATGGATATATGAGTTTAAAAGTAATATTAGTACAAATCGAGATTTACTACCAATCTAACTGTGTAGTATTGAAAGGTGATGCCAAAATTACATTGCAGACAAACTAGAATTCATCTTTTGCAGCCTGGCCAATGGCCCTACATTCCATATGGGCATATCACGCAAGGCTGTTTCTGCTGCGTTTCTCAAAATGGTCCTGTTAAATGAGCCCTTAATTTTGTTTAGAAGCTAATATTAATTGTCTCAGAAAATGTGGATTAAGTGCTTAAATAAAAGTTCATTTGCTAAATTTAACATGAAAAAAATTGCAAAACACTGCACTTGGTTAACATGCACTTGTTCAAAGTAATTGAAATTTGAATTGTTTTGTGACTGATTATGAAATAAAATGCTTTTCTATACTTGGATCAAAGATTTGTGCCCTGCATATGCTTGGAATCTGCTGAAGTAGATGCTTAGTCAACCAGCCTTCCTAACCAAATGACTCATTTGTTTGCTTCATTTCTTCTTAAGACCTGTGAGAGGTTTTCCAAGCTGTCCCTCTTGTAGCAGATGGAATACTCACAGGAGTCCATCCCTATAGCAACAACAGCTGCATTGGCAGCCAGTGCTCTATGGATTTCTGAATAGCTTGTAAGGCCATTGTAATCTGAAAACCTTTCCTTCTATCACTGGGATCCCTGCTGATGCCATTTGGATAATGTCTGCTCTGACCTGAATCTCAGAGGAGATTGCTATCTTGCACATAACTTAAGCGGCTATAAAATTAGAATTATATGTGGGGATTAGGTATGGTTTTTCTGGATTTCTTCCTTTCAGTCATATGATCTAAGTATTCGACTTACATCATACAAAGTTATCTGCCATAGATAGGTATACACCTCAGACCACATGATTGAGGGAGATCAACGTTATGGGGCTTATTAAATTAGACCTTCTATAAAATCATGGGCCATGGTAGAAGTTTTCCATGAAGTTCCTTAGTGAGTACAAGGTTGGTGCTAAAACAACCCTGCAACATATCTTCTCATCTCCCACGTACCTGGCCAAAGGTTTCACAATGCTTTCTAGATGCCTTTTAGTAAATCCATCTGTAGCCTTCCTGATTTCAAAAATAGGAATGCAGTCATAGCATTGACCAATGCATAAACATGGGTGACAATTTAAGTACTACCTGGCAACCGGTTTAAAGAGGTTTAGCCCGGGTCTTGTTTTAGGTTTAGTCTACTGAGAGTTTCAATATGAAGTTGAAAGTTTGGAGGGTATACTGGTGAGAATAGCCTCACCATATTAAAATATTTGGCAAGTATCAGCCTAGTGATGAATTGAGTGTGTGGAGCAATCCTGACTTAGTACTGAGATGTGGTTTCATTTTTGCTAATACCACCATTGCCCAGGTCTTATGACCCTTTCCTCATTCTCTCAAACTTTTCTGAGCTAGTCTGGTCAAAACAGTGCTCGCAGAAACTTGCAGAGGAGCAGGGTGTGGTTTTAGGATCGAATATTCATATTTGTGGCCACTATTGTCTCAGGGGGACTAGATGCATGGAAGAAAATAGGTCAGGTGGAAGCTTAGATAAACCTATCACTTCTGTTGCTAGAAAGCTTTTGCTCACCTAGACCAGTAAATTATATATTTAGAGATTTTTCAAGAGTAAACCCTGTCTGAAAGCTAATTTGTATGTCTTAGTTTAAGCTCACATCCAGGCTACAATAGTGTTCTGCAGTGAAAAAGGGGTCTATCAATCAGAGTCTGCATGCAATTCTAAACACATACTTGCCTTGTATTCTACAGTCTGCATGTCCAGGCTGTCAAAGGGATCATCATTTTCCCTACGTTTTGTGTCAGATAAACACAGCTTTCATGTCACACACTCAGTACGATGTGATTGCATGTGGCTGCATTGAGAATTCCTTATTTATAGAGTGGGACTACAGCATAACATGATATCCAAAAGGCTATAAATGAGCATCGGGGCTACCTTGGACTCCCTCCAAGGAGGTTTGGAGTTCTTGGAAGTGTTCACAAAGGTACTCATTATAACAGGGTCTTGTTTGTAGCATAGCTCATGAATGTGGAGCTTGTGGATAACATTACAGGGAAGCTCTGTTTTGCAGGGATGCGTTCCCTTGCCAGAGAGCCGTGCCTGCTCCCCATGCGTGTGTTCGTCATGCTGCCAGCTGTTCTGTCATTATCATTTGCAGTCTGCAGGCTGGTTCCACTCTCGGGTGGCTTCCTCTGGAGTGAAGAAAAAGTAAGGACACCTGCCGCAGATCTCAGGTCTTTCCTTCTAGCTGAGGCTCTTTCCATTTGCTGTTTTTTCCCCATTCCTGGGCTTTCTATTTGGTTTCGGTCTATTTGTACTTATTTTCTTTCATTTTCACATTGGTTTTGAGAGTTGAGTGCATGACTGTTGTATTTACATTATTTTGACCCTACTGTCTCTACTAACTCCGCCTACATCCCCCAGTCCTTCTCAAACTCATGATAACCTCCTTTAACTGTTATTGATATTCTCTCTGTCTCTCTCTCACACACACAGATACTGTACACACATATATGTATACATATGTACATATAAGTACAACCCACTGAAAGCACTTGGTGCTGTTCATATGTATATTCAGAGCTGACTCCTTGGGATTTGATAACCTACCTGGGAGGAATTACTTTTCTCGTCTCTCCCTCCTCCTGTTCTTACCTTCTCATTTCCCCCCATGTTTGGAGAGTGTGCTGTTTGCCGATAGTTCCTGCTTGCTTCTGCTCTTTCTCAGTGTCTGTGGCCTTCTGTCTTCCACTACTTTATGTGGCTTCTTATACAGCTTTGTCTTGGAACAGAGATTGACTCACACACTTTTCCATCAAGCTGTACCCTCGCTGTCCTGTTAGCAAGACACTTAATTCTGTTCCCACACATCATGGAGAACACTTAGACTTTGAGTAATGGAAACAATGAATACCAACTCTGCTATAGAACTTTGGATTCCTGAGCGTTGGAGTTCAATTATCATGTGTGCTTACTATATCATTAGAGCTTGTTTCCCTCAATGAGGGCTTCATGAGCTGGTGACTAAATTCATTATTTAGAGTCTCTCTCACTATCATCAACACATTAGTCACTTAAAACTTTTCGGTGAATCAGAAGAAAATAACTGGTAGCTGAGAATTTATAATTATGTCTTTTCAAAGGTCCTTGAAAATAAATGGATAGGAAACTTTTTCTTCTTCCTGACTATATTTGTAGATTATAATGTAATAACTCAGTTTCTCAGTTTTGGAAAGAACATACATTTTTGAGGCGTAGACTTTGTAGGAGCTTAAGATTTGAGTCTGATTGTTCATATGTATTTAGTTTCATATACGTGATTTGATATGTGATTAAATTAGGAACATATTACTAACATTTCATTTATTCTTAACTTAGAAAGGATTTTCTGTTGGAAAATCTCTGTCAGGTTTGGAGAATGAACACTAAAATTTATTTAGAGTGAGTGTAAGAACGGGGAAATAATCTCGTCTATCTATCTATCTATCTATCTATCTGTCTGTCTGTCTGTCTGTCTATCTATCTATCTAGGAAATAATACCTTTATGTGCTTCATTTCCTTTGGGCTAGGAAATTAGGTGGTTATGATTATACTCAAGTAATGGTGTGACCCAAGTTCCTTTTAAGGATTCCATATCATTAGCCATCTTGCCTCTATTAGAGTTCCACGGCTTTCCATTTCAACTCCCTATAGAATTCACTGGTTTCCATATACATTTCCACATGCCTAGGCTCCTCTCGTCTTCAGCATTCAGGATCAATCACCCATTCCAATATAGCAGATTCTGTCCTAACTTGCAACTCAGCAGTACAAGAAGTATCAGTTACGATTGTGTGACCTTCTATATATGGACCATTCTTTTCCTGGACTCTATGACCACCAAACAGGTGCCATTTAAGGTCACGGTAAGAAGATGAACAAATATGGCTACCAGGTTATTGGGATTACCACTGGGAGGAACTACTCTTACTGCCGTTTCTTGCTTTCTAATCCATCCATTCTGACTATGTTTAAGTTTTGATTTGTAGATCAGCTTCATGAGTTTGTAAGGAGCACTCTGCTGGTATAGTAAGTGAATCTTTGATAAGTTATAAGCATTCTTTTAGGTGCCCTCCATTGGTTTGAGAGCGTACATAGCAGCAACAGGGAATTTAAATATAATGGGGTCATTCACTGCCAAGTCTCATTTATTTTTGTGCAAGGGATTCTTTGATTGGAATCCATACCATATTGAATACCATACCATCTTCTTATGCTCACAGATGTGATGCTGAAAGAAACTTTGTGGCCAAGGAGCAAAAATCCATAAGCACAATAACTGTACATTGCAAGGAAAATAACTTGTAGTCCCTTTCATAAAGGAAGGAAGTGATATGACACTGTCCTCCAACTCCCTAGAACCCCTACCAAATGAGAGTAACACACATACGCGTGCGCACACACACACACACACACACACACACACACACACACACACACACACACACAGAGAGAGAGAGAGAGAGAGAGAGAGAGAGAGAGAGAGAGAGAGAGAGAGAGAGATTAGTGCTCTTCACAGACTTTGTTATCTAATATTGGGAGGAATAACTGAGTAGGGTCTATAGGTATAGCCTTCTCCATAGTGCATGGAGAACTGTGGAGTTCCCGTAGGAGTGGTTGCCATGGGAGCCTGAATCTTTTGCTTGTGCAATTTAATTATACCCCAGAACCTCTTTGAGCCTGATATTTTATATAATTCCTCCATGTCATGATGTAATGCTATTGCTCATGTCCAAATTTATAGCATGATATGTCAAATGATTCCAGTTTATGATGAGTGCCTAATGACCCCTGCAAACTTGATATACTTTGGTTAAGCGTTCATTTCTGTGAAGATAAGATAATATACCCACCATTATTCCTAAATGATGTGAGTCATCTGCAGCAGGGGACATAACTTTGGTTTACATTCCTAACTGGTTTCTACAAGGGTCTCTGTGATGGTTAATACCGATTGTCAACTTGAAAGATTTCGGAATCACCAAGGAGGCAGACCCCTGGTCACGACTGGGAGGCATTATCTAGATTAAGGTGACACCTACAGTGACTGGGATTAAATAAAAGAGAGACAGTGCACTGAGTACCAGCACTTACCATCTTTGATCCTCAATGCGCACCAACGATGACTAGGTTCTCCCCTCTTACTGCCGTGACTTCCCCACGGTGATGGACTGTACCCACGGACTGAGAGGCAAAGACTTGCTTCTTGTCAGGTGCTTTGTCACAGTAGCAAGAAAACAGCTTGTGCAGCCTCTTTGCAGCTCTGTGTATCTTTTGTTCTAGTCATTTTAGACTCTACCACGCATCGGATCTTTTGCGACATATGAATCAAATATAAAGAGGCTGAGTCTGATGATAGATTTCTCTAACTAGGTGCAGTACTTACAACCTTTAGATGTGTAAGTTGCTAGGAAGCACATTCAAGCAGCATAATCACCAAATGGGTTCTATATCACCCATACTCAAGAGGGTTTTGTATGTCTCATCCCCAAACTAAAGAACTTCGCCTCTTCCTTAGTGGTAGACTGGGTATATTTTGCAATGTATAGAAATTTATTTTGCCTGTTGGTGGGGATATTGCTCCCTACCTATTCAACCGTAGAAGATTCAACAAGGTGTCAGCATGTGAGTTTCCACTATTTCAACATATAAGAAGAAGAAATATGTATTTGGCAGTGAAGACTTGGTAAAACGACTTTTGTGGTAGTTTGAATGTAATTAGCCCCCATAAGCTCATAGGGAGTGGCACTATTAGGAAGTGTGGCTTTGTTGGAGTACGCATGACCTTGTTGGAGGAAGTGTGTCACTGTGGTGGTGGGCTTTGAGGTATTATATATGCTCTAGTCACTCCCAGTGTCTTAGTTCACTTCCTATTGCCTGTACATCACGATGTAGAACTCTTGGCTCCTTCTCCAGTACCATGTCTGCCTGCATGCTGCCATGTCCTGCCATGGTGATAATGGACTAAACTGTAAGCCACCCCAATGTTTTCCTTTGTAAGAATTGCCATGGTCATGATGTCTCTTCACAGCAATAGAAACCCTAAGACAGCCTTGTTGCCAATTTATTTAGGAGGTGATATCTCAAATCTGAAAGTTGAGTGAGATGTTGATCTTTTGTGACAAGTGAAGTCACAAAAGATCATGAGATTTTGATCACCTTGCTTATTCATATGAAGTTAAATTTGAGTACACAGCATTTGGTCTTATAACTTCACAGTGAGTTAATATCCCTAATAAACTTTGTGCGTTTAATATTTCTGGGTGTTTCTGTTTCTCTGGTTCTGTTAGTATATGGTATCACCTGCCTGGTCATTGGTGAAAGGCACTTTCTTGCATATGTATTGCTCTGTAGAAATTTAAATATGAAGTGCTTATAAAGAAGCATGAGACTACCAAACTAGCTAGTCTTAGCATGATAAAATTTTTCAGATGCTAAAAAGAAAGGCAAAATATGTGTTACTTGATTTCTCTTACTCTGGAATTATAGTACCCTGTTAAATTCAAGGAAACACTTTGGATGGTGTAATTTCCTACTGTAATCTCTGGCCTGCTCAAAACAGCCATTCCAGTGCTCTCCAGAATGCTAGCAGTCTCTGATGCTTCTTTCCTCAAAACCTTTGTGAAAGGAAAGTTTTCTGGGTCCTCTTGAGTGAATAATGACACATGAGAACTATTCCAGGAAGAGACAATGTCTTCAACAAATGGTGCTGGGTAATACTGGGTGTCTCCAAGTACAAAGAGTGAAGCTACACCTTTATCAACTCATCCTGCACTAAAAATCATCTCCAAGTGGACCAAATACCTCAATCTAAGATCTGAAACTGCTTGAGGAAAAAGTAGGGAGTACCCCTTAAAACAGAAGCTTGGGGCTGGCAAGATGGTTCAGCAGGTGGCGGCACTTATACCACCAAACCCCCAAAGCTGAGTTTTATCTCTATGACATGGCAGAAAGAGAGAACCAACACCCTCAAGTTGTTATTTGACCTCCACATGTATACCTTGGCATACACCTTTTGAATTCCTGTACACACACACACACACACACACACACACACACACACACACACACACACACACCACACAGAGACACACACACAGGCACACACACACACACACACACACACACACACACACACACACACACACACACACAGACATACAAACAGGCACATACACACAGACACACAGACACACACACATACACACACACCAGACAGACAGACAGACAGACAGACACACACACACACAGAGACAGAGAGAGAGGAAAATAAAAGGATATAGACATAGGTAGGTGTTTTTGACAAGGATTCTAGGCTCAGGATATAAGGCTAGCAACTGATGAATGAGAAAATGTTATTTAAAAGCTTCTGAATAGCAAAGGAAATTGATAATTGAGTGAAGAGACAGCCTAAATAAAGCACATAAGAAAAGTTTTGCTGACTATACAGCTGACAAAGAACTGATATCTAACATATATAAAGAACTAAAACCAAACCAAACCAAAGCAATAAACACCTAGAAAATAAATAACCCAAATAAAAAAATGGGCTATGACACTAAACAGTCTGCTCTCAAAGCAGAAATAAAAGTATATAGTAAATGTTTTTTATAAAACAGTGTTCAATGATCTTACCATTAGGGAAATAAGGATCGAAACTACACTGAGATCCCATCTCATTGAAGTCACAATGACTATTATAAACAAGCAAACAGACAAACAGCAAATGCTAGTGAACATGTGAGGAGAGGAGAAGTCTAAAATTGTTGGTGGAGTGTAGATTAGTGTAGCCACATTGGAAACCACCCTGGAGGTTTCTCAAAAAGCTAGTTGATCTGCCATGTGACCCAGCTATTCCCACTCCTGACCATATGCCCAGAGGATTGTGTTTACTTTTGGACACTTGGAGGAAATGAGGGTTTGCATCAAATGATGGGCAACTGCTAGAACCACTCTGCCAACAACAGAAGAAGAAATTCAGTATCTAGAGAGTGGCATAGGAATAGAAAGAAATAATGACTACACTCTATGGGAAGTGGTCGCAATGCCTCAGTGGAGAACTTAAGAACACTCTGGAGGAAGGGTCCCTACCACCTGAGAACCCTAATGGTCACTGTCTCCTGTAAGTGCAGGGGGTAGTATGAGATGCTGTAACAAAACTGGATCCCTGATAAAACGTACAGTGTGGTCTCAGATCATAGAAGCAGGCAATCAGCAGTTAATTCTCAGAGGTTAGATATATACCTTTATCAAATAAGAACCCAAATCAAAGTGTTAGCCAACCTGATCTTTCTTGTAGACAACTCTAGCGATACTAAATAAAACAGCTTTGCTGAGGGTACACCAGAGTAGAGGTCTGTATATAGAGTTAATAGACGCCGAGGGTGGATAATGAGGATGATGAGGACAAAAGGAAATAAATAAAAGTTCACAATGGCCTGCTTGATCTGAAAAATCAGCTTTCAGACTTACAGCCCATTGATGGAGAGAAGCTGGGTCATCTCTCATCAAAGATGACTTAGCTGTTACCTTTTCTGAAGGCTCAGCAGACGTACGGTTGCTGTAGACCACAATCAAGCCTCCAGATGTAGCACTATCCTTCTAAGAGACAAATGGAGCACATGACATTTCAATTATGTTGGCCTCCTTTATTTCTGAAGTGAGCAGTGTCTGGACTGGAGAGAATACACATTCCTAGAAAGGATGTGCCTGCTTGAACCCATAGGCAGTGCCAACATTTGAAGGTTCACAATATCTGACTTATGGACAGTTCTTGACTTTGAATAAAATATGCGTTATGTCAGGCCAGGCCAGCCGGACTATAGCAAATGAGATGCAATTACGGCACAGGTCCTGGTATATAACACACAACTCAGAAATTGTTGGCCTAGCTAGAGGGTCTAATTGAACTCCTTCAAAGTACCATAGTGCATAAAGGAGGACATCACTCTATCAAACTGATTCTCTTGTCCTGCCCTCCCTGCCCTGCCCGGTCCTGTCCTGTCCTCTCCTGTCCTGTCCTGTGCTGTCCTCTCCTCTCCTGTCCTGTGCTGTCCTATTCTGTCCTGTCCTGTCCTGTTCTCTCCTGTCCTGTCCTGCCCTGCCCTGTCCTGTCCTGCCCTGCCCTGTCCTGTCCTGTCCTGCTCTCCCCTGTCCTGCCCTGCTCTGTCCTGTTGCTCTCCCCTGTCCTCTCCTGTCCTGTCCTGCCCCACCCTGTCCTGTCCTGCCCTGTCCTGTCCTCTCCTCCCCTGCCCTGCCCTGTCCTGTCCTGTTGTTCTCCCCTGCTCTCCCCTGCTCTGTCCTGTCCTGCCCTGTCCTCCCCTGTCCTGTCCTGTCCTGCCCTGTCCTGTTCTGTCCTGCCCTCCCTGCCCTGCCCTGTCCTGTCCTGTCCTCTCCTCTCCTGTCCTGTGCTGTCCTATTCTGTCCTGTCCTGTCCTGTCCTGCCCCGCCTTGTCCTGTCCTGCCCTGCCCTGCCCTGTCCTGTCCTTCTCTCGCCTGTCCTGTCCTGTCCTCCCCTGCCCTGTCCTGTCCTGTCCTGTTGCTCTCCCCTGCTCTCCCCTGCTCTGTCCTGTCCTGCCCTGTCCTGCCCTGTCCTCCCCTGTCCTGTCCTGTCCTGCCCTGTCCTGCCCTGTCCTGCTCTCCCCTGTTCTGTCCTGTCCTGTCCTGCTCTCTTCTGTCCTGCCCTGCCCTGTCCTATCCTGCCCTGTCCTGTCCTGTCCTGTCCCATCCTGTCCCGCTCTCCCATGTTCTGTCCTGTCCTGTCCTCTCCTCTCCTGTCCTGTGCTGTCCTGTCCTGCTCTCCCCTGTTCTGTCCTGTCCTGTCCTGTCCTGTCCTGTTCTCTCCTCTCCTGTCCTGTCCTCTCCTCATCTTTTCATCTCTAGTCTTCTACTCCCGTCCTCTCCCCTCCCTTCTTCCTCTCTCTTTCTTTTAGAATTGAAGATTGAATCTCGAGCCTCCAGGTGCATGCTAAGCAAATGCTTTACCACCGAGCTATGTCCCCAAACTCATTTTCACGTGACAAACACAGTCATTGCTTTGTATAATCATGTATAATATTTCATTCATATATTTTTATTACAAATACAAGGAATTATTTCACTGAACATGAAGTAGTTCTCTTGGTAGGTCTACAGATGAAAAGCAAGAAAACAAATGGAAGTGTCAGAAAGTAGTAATAATAAACAGCATATTTCAACATAGGGATCTTCTCCTACAACAGTGGTAGTAGCTTCACTGGGGGACTTAACTCTTGCTATTTTTATTGTGTTAATCATTGTGTTCAGATTTTAAAATGGGTGGTCAGGGTTGCAGTTGCCATTGCTTACTTAGTGTTTCTCTGTCATGGCATTCATTAATTAGGAACAGGCTTGTTCTGCTTGAGTCCCTGGGGTGCTTTCTTCGCTATCCTAGTGGGAAAGTCCCCTGATCTGCAATAGTACACTGTGAGAGAGTTGTAACTCCCCAAAGAGACTCATACTCTCATTGGTTCATAGAGACATAAATGTGAGGAAGCTGGAAAGATATCACTTGGTCCTTCATTTGGTGCTCCAACACAGCCATATGTTGACCAGTTATTATTGGTCAGTATATGCTAGATGTTGTTCATTCTTCAATGAGTAAATTCCACCTGCTTCCCCAGACAATGTTTTTATCCTTCTATGTGTTATAAAGAAGTTGGAATAAGGCCCTCCATTACTATCTCTGGTGAGAGTTTGGTGGCAGTTCTTTGTCATCCTGGGCAAATGCTGGCTTCTTCTGGGAGTAGTCCAACATTGTGTTGGATGCCAATGGGCTCTCTGTCTTCTGACTGCAGGATGGCATTTATCATATAGTTTCATTAAGGAAAACTTAAGTAACAGTTCGTGTAGTTTTCAACCACCTTTCTCTTGGGCCTTTTTCTGTGATTTTAATATCTTATTTTCCTTGGAATAGATAGATAGAAAAGTTTAGACTTGAACACTGAAAATACACTGCTTGTCAACTAGGGAATGAAAATAACTCCAGTGGTCGCTGGAGGATGGGAGCAGGGTGATAGGTGCTGGACAGTCAACAGAAAAGTCTTCTCAAACACTTTGATTCTTGAATCCAACATCCACTGCAACTCCTTTAGACACCTCTCTTTCCCCCTTTCATCACTTGCTTTTTTTTTTTACAGCAGTCATCAATCAGTTCCTTTTACCTGTGTTTCTCTATTTCCCCTAAGTCTACAGCAAACAAATCAAGTGCAGTAGATAACTCACATTACAAAAAAAATCCTTCCATGCACTAGAAAGTTTAATAAGGTCCTAGAAGTTGTTGATTGCTGGCCATGATTCAGTTCATAAACGCCTTTCAAACACTGAGCACTCAGCACTTGAAGGAAGAGCAAGTCTAATTGGATGGAATAATTTCAAAACCAAAGGAAATAAAACAGAAGACCACTGGCAAGGAATTGTCCCAGCTACCCTAATTTTCTGAGGAACTGCCATATTGATTTCCATAGTGGCTGAAAATGTTTGCACTCCCACCAGCAATGGAAGAGTATTCCCTTCCTTCACATCCTTGCCAGAGTGAGCTGTCACTTGTGTTATTCATCTTAGCCGTTCTGACAAGTACAAGATGGGATCTCAAAGCGGTTTTGATTTGCATTTCCCTTATGGAGACAAACACGTTAAGTTTTTAAGACTCACTCATAAGTGGATATTAGCTATTAAGTAATGGATAATCACACTATAATCCGCAGACCCAGAGAAGTTAAGCAACAAGGAGGGCTCTAGAGGGGACACATGGATATTTCTGGAAGGGGAAACAGAATAGATCATGCCAGTGGTCTGGGAGCAGATGGGGATGGGAACAAGAGAGATCAGGTAGGGGAGGGAGAGAGTACTGGGAGAGACAACTGGAACTGGGGGACCATGTGGACACCTAGCACAGTGGAAACTTCCTGGAACCTACGAGCATGACCCTAGTGAGGACTCCTAGTAATGGAGGATATGGAGTCTGAATGGTCCATCCTCTGTAACCAGGCAAGTCAGCCAGTGGTGGAACTGAGACACCAACCCAGCCACAAAACCTTCAATTCACAACCTGTCCTGCCTGCAAGATGTGCTGGGATAATAGTGGCTTAGAGCTTCTTGGAGTGGCCAACCAACAACTGGTCTAACCACAAGAGGTAGCCTACAACTGATACTGCCTGGATGGCCAGGAACCTGTATGTCCCAGAGACCTAGGTTAGATCTGAATGCAATTGAAAAAAAAAGTCAGTGAAATGATTCCTAATGATAGTCTACTATACTCATAGGTCAGTGCTATGCCCAATTGTCATTAGAGAGGCTTCCTACTGCAGCTGATGGGAGCAGATGCAGAGATTCACAGCCAAACATTAGGTGGAACTCAAAAGATGGAAGGATTGTAGGAGCCAGAGGGGTCAAGGACACCAGGAAAACATGACACACAGAATCAACTAAGCAGGGCCCACAGTGGCTGATAGAGACTGAAGTGGCAATCACAGAGCCTGGGTCTGCACTAGGTTCTCAGCACATATGTTGTGGTTGTTTAGCTTGGAGTTTTTGTGGGACTCCTAACAGTGGGAGTCCAGTATCTCTGACTCCTTTGCCTTCTCTTGGGACCCTTTCCCTCCTAATGGGTTGCCTTGTCCAACCTTGATGTGAGGGTTTGTGTTTAATCTTATGGCATCTTGTTGTGCTGTGTTCGGTTGATATCCTTGGAAGGTCTACTCTTTTCTGAAGGGAAACAGAGGAGTAGCGGATCTGGGGGGAGAAGAAAGGTACAGGGAGAATTGGGAGGTGTGGAGAGAGGGGAGGTGCAGTCAGGATGTATTGTATCAGAGAGGAATAAATGAAAAGCAATAAGACAATGAGAATGCTTATACTGTATGCACCTGATTTGGTATTTATGAAAATCCTATAGGCAATATAAGCACAAGCTTGTTTGTGATCCACTTGCCTGTTTTTCTCTGAGACAAGGTTCTGCATGCCACCCATGCCTCGCTGAACTTGGGATCCTCCTGCCTCAGCCTCCTGAATGCCAAGGCTACAGTATGTACCACCATATTTGCTATTTAAATATTATGGGTTTTTTTAGATCAAGGAAACACTCAAATAGCTTAGTAAATTCATTAGATTAAATATTTTTATTGGCCTGTGTTCATTAAGTCACAGTTTCGTACGTTTTTTTCTGGTTGCATTTGTGGTTGTGAATCAAGCCAAGTATTGCCTTCTAAGGTGACTAGCAGGGGTCAAAAGTACAGCTCATAGTTTTTTGGAATAAACTGAGTGAGCTAGGAGATGAAAGAGTCAAGTCTAAAGCTCTGAAAGTATTGATGTATCTCACGCAGAATACTGGGCATGATAAGCATTTCTCAGTTGCAGAATTTCAGGCCCTGTTCTCTGAGACTCAGCAGTTCTTGGATTCTCACAGGTTTAGGCTCACTGTTTGCCCACTTTGTAAAAGGATCACTACCTGAATTCGTAACTAACATCTACTCTTTTATGCATTGTTTCTTCAAATTTGAAATACATCATGCAGTTTTCTGCTAGGTAAAATGGCAACGCATTTAAGAGGAAAGACTCAACTCCTCACTGTGTGTGCACAACAGTCTAAAGATGAGGGAGCTAAACTTCTCTGTCATCAAAAGCACCATCTCTTTTCCATGTACTTGATCCTGGGCTATCCTTGTGATTTGTTTGACCTATAAATGTGACAGAAGGATACTACATTCATACCAACTTTAGACATTAGGAAACACTGTACCGTGTGAAGTGGGCCACCAAAGACCACCTGCTTTACCGTCCGAAGTTCTCATGGAGAGAGAAAGGCACTGGTGGTGGAGACACTGTAAAGAAAAATAGGTAGGGAGAATGGGGCGGAGGGGGGGGATCTGGGTCTTGTGCATTGAGGCAGTGAGAATACATTCTATGGTACATGGAGAGGGAAATGCTGATGGGGCTTTGTAAAGGAGTATCAGAATACAAGAAAGGACTGGAGAGATAATGGTTCAGTCATTAAGTACTTTCTATGCAATCATGAAGATCTGAATCTGATCTCTAGAACCCACGTAACAATCCAGGTAGCATGTGCTCACTAGCTAGCTTCGCAGCCAGTGAGTAGCAGGTCAATGAGACATCCTGCCTCACAAAACAAAGTAAATTACACTTGAAGAATGGTGCTTGAGGTTGACCTCTGGCCTCCACACCGACCTGCACTACACATATTAACATTCATGCACACACACACACACACACACACACACACACACACACACACACACACACCAGAGAGAGAGAGAGAGAGAGGACATAAGTGTTCATCTGTAACTCTGGTACTGGGGATAGTGAACAAATGGATTTCCAGATTCATTGCCAAATCCATGAGTTCCAGCTCCAAAGAGAGACCTTGATCCAAAAAGTAGGGTGAAGGGATCAAAGAAGACACTAGATTTCTACCACTGACCTCCATACTCATGTGTACATGCCCACATGAATATGTACATATACTGAACACCCCCCCCCACACACACATCAGAGAGAGAGAGAGAGAGAGAGAGACAGAGAGACAGACAGACAGACAGACAGACAGAGACAGAAACCAACAGAGAGTACAAGGAGTGATATTAAGTAAATTACAAAAGAAAAAAATGTTCTGTTTTTTGGGTAAAAATAGAAAAAGAAATATGACACTCTTCTCTAAGAAGAACTTTAGGTTATAATGTAGACAAGATGTGGGATCTAATTGAGGAAGCAGGTTGAACTTTATAAAGCTCTGCTGAGATCTGCAAAGAGGAGATGGGACCGTTAGAAAGGGAACTGAAATGGAAACTGGAGGTATGGAGGCATCTCCATCTGCTCCAGGGAAGGTATGGTAAGAAAGGAATTTCTGCTGGTGGGAAGCAAGTCTTGATTTATCCAAATTTTAGCAGAAGACAAGTTCTGAATAAAAGAAAAACTTTGGAGAGTTGCATATGACCAAAGCATATGGCTGTGAAGGTCACATGGAGAGGTTGCTGTACTACATGGACGGTTACTACCAGATCATAATTGAAAGGAAAAAGAACAATAAGTTATTTTCAATATGCGAGATTAGCACCAAGAGAAGAGAAGAAACAAGTCACACTTGGGCTTTTGGATATAAGTGGATAAAGGAAGGAGAAATTTAGTGGGATGACTGCTAGACTACACACGACTCATTTATATATTTCAATGATACAGGATTTTTTTTTTTCAGACAAAAGCAAGTGGACTTCCCTCTGGTATGTGGAAAGTGGCACTGTGTAGTTCTCTTGCCAGAACATGTTTATAGAACTTCAGAAGTGTTAAAATGTGGATTTTGTTACCAACTTTTCCCACTACATTTTCAATGGTAGAATAATTTAAAAAATACTAATGTGGGAATTGATCGCATAGTTCTGCATAAAGAGAAGTTATAATTCTTATTTTTGACTTAATGCCTTCATGCAAATATTTAGAGTTGGAGATGGGATTCTGTGGTAGCTATTCCAATATACTGAGCTGGACAAGTGGGAAGCCGGTAAGACCTGTGAAAATAAGACTGGTGAAATTCCTTCCTGTAGAAAAGCCTCAAATCAAACGAGAAAACAGTTTGTTATCCTGTAATAGTTCCTCTGTTGTTGCAACAGTGGGAACCTCTTGCCTGGCAGGTCAGTAGTGCCTGCAGGGCCCAACTCTGGGTGAGACCATTAATGTCTTCTCTCCCCCTGCCCTCAATAGCCCATATGGAGCCCCTGGCACTATGAAAGCTAGTAAGGCAAATCTTATGATGCTAACAAGTGGGATGATTTAGTCACCTATGGAAGTGTCTGGTCATATGATGTGAAAAACAAAACGAAAACATCATTGGAGCTTGAAAACAGAAATCATGATAAAAATTAAGGTAGCTAGGAGTATGTACTGTGGGATATTTAGGAAAATGCAGGATTTAAATCAAAAGAGTCCAGGAGAATAGAGATGCTGCCTGACCGCTTGTTCAAATTTGGTCCAGCACCATGTCCCAGTTCAACTTCCTGGTCTTAGCTGGTAGATTTTCAGTCCTATTGAATATGAAACTCTGTGAGGCTATCATGTTATCACCTCATCTGTCTATCAGTACCAGTTACAGAGTTTTGCAACTTATGTAAATTTAGTCTCTTTCCTCAACTAAGTTCCTGTTGGTTCATAGGGTAGCATCCCAAAACAGACATTGCTTGGATATTGTCATGAAAGATTCTAATGTTCTAGCCAGGCTACAGACCACTCACTGAGGGACAAGTTTGTAAAGTCAGAATATAAATGCAAGACGTAAGCAATCTGGAAAATAACTACGTAAATGCATCCTATCTCAGTAGTTTCCCATTATGTTCTTAACATGGATACTACTTCTAGATTCTTCCTCCTGGGAAACTCTTGGTAGATGGAAGGACAAGGACTTTATAGCTATTCTACACAGTCCTCTTTCCTCTTTTACTGATCACATCCTAAATAACAGAGCAACAACTACCACCAACTTCCCTCTTCCATCACATGGCAATTGTTTCATCAGTTACAACCTAAAAAACGGGCTGCATCAGTATTTTCTGAAGAAACACAGACCTCTGTAAACTTGACCTGGTAAGCAATTGCTTCAGTACTCCAGCATCCTTGAGAGTGGATTTTAGAAAAAAAATCTTGTCTCTCATCTTGCTCGTCTCACTCTCAGAAATAGGAGAGTGTGTTCTAGGATAACCTGGGTGATGCTAATGATGTTCTGATTGCTTCTGTAAACAATGGATGCCTCAAGGCAAAGACTTGCTGTCACAGCTCCGAAGAATATAAAAATCACCAACAGAGACAGAGGATACTAAGGAAAATTCTTTGTTTCTGTCTTGAGTGACAAAGACAAGAGTAACTGCTCTTGTGAGAAGTGGTCCCTGTCCATATGTTCACTCCTTACAAGAGAGTCAAAAATTACAAGAGCCAGCTTCACAGAAACCAGGATGATGGTGGCAATTGTGTATAAGTATAGCATTTTCAAGAAAAATACAAAGAGATTTGTACAAAGAGTATTTCTGGAGTTCATAGAAACTCTGTCGAGCCAATCTGTAAAACAATTTAATGTGCTTTATTTTTAAAAATATTTTACTACATTTATTTATTCATTTATTTATTTAACGTGTGTGTGTGTGTGTGTGTGTGTGTGTGTGTGTGTGTGTGCGCACATTCGTAGCATAGTTTGTGTGTGTGGAGATCAAAGGACAACTTATAGGAGCTATTTCTCTCTTTCTACCACATAGGTTTCAGGATCAAACTCAGGTCATCAGGCTTGATGACAAGTACTCACTGAGCCAGCCACCTTGCTAGCCCTACCTGATGTCTTTTTTAACACTATCTCAATGTCAATTCAAAGGTAGTGGCAGAAACTCCAAAACTTAAGGAAAGTATTATTCTACTGATAACTATATTTAACATTGGATTGAGAAACATGTGGCTTATGATAGTGTTCATTTTCAACTTGAGGAAATCTATAATCACATAAGAGATAGGTCTCTGAGCATGCCTGTGAGGGTTCTTCTTACCGGGTTAATTGAGGTTGGCAGATTCACCCTGAATGTCAGCAGCACCATCTCACAGGTGGGGCCCTGAACAGAATGAAAATGAGGAAAGGAGTTGAGCAGCATGCATGCACATATTGCTCCCTTCTGACACCAACACAATGCAACTAGATGCTTCAAGCTCCTGCTGCCTCACCTTTCCCACCAAGGTAGAGTGTACATTGAATTGCAAGCGAAAATAAACCCTTTCTCCTCGTTGTTTTCATCAGAGTATTTTGTTACAGCAGCACAAAGCGAACAAAGGCATGCTACTGAATAGATTCACTAATAAGAGGACACAAGACTATAAGCACACTGTTCCAGACAAGAGGCAGCTGTCTTTCCATTTTCCCTGGAGGATACCTTAGTGACTGTTCTGTTGCTCTGAAGAGACAACATGACCAAGGCAATTCATAAGAGAAAGCGTTTAACTGGGGGCTTGTTTACAGTTTCAGTGGGATAGGCCATTATTATCATGGTAGGGAGCAGACAGACATATAACTGGAGCAGTAGTGGAGAGCTTTATATCCTGCTCCACAGGCAGAGAAAGAGAGAAACAGTGGGCATGTCCGGCATGGGCTTTTGAAACCTCAAAGCCCATCATCAGGGTTATATCTCTTCCAGCGAGGCCACACCTTTTAATCCTTCCTAAATAGTACGTCAACTGGGAACAAGTCATTCAGACATACGAGCCTATGGGGGTCACTCTCTTTTAAACCACAGGAATAAACATGAGAGAATGTCAGATAAATGATAGACAGACAGACAGACAGAGAGACAGACAGACGACAGATAAGCAAGCAAATACCTTTTTGTATCTCATGATGTCAGGAATGGTGAGCTGGATAATTTGACCAAGGCTAAGGAACTCCTTGTATCTTAAGGTCAAATCTGAATCTCAGGCCCCATCACACTCTAAACGACAGCTGTGTAAAGACAGAGCAGGAGAAGGAAATGAGTGTCTTTTTGGACAATTTGGGTCAACTTGAACTGCTGAGGGAAAAGTATAACAGGCAGTGACTTTACTAATGGTTTTTCATCTTGAGATAGCTGCCAGTTCTCATAAAGTTACAAGAAAAAATAGAAAGAGATACTAATAATGCCCAATTTCCTTCAAATACAATATTGTACGGAGCAATATCCAAACCAGGATATTAACACTGCTGATGCAGCCCACTGATGGACTTGTGTGTGGTGCACAAACTCACACATATTGAGCCCTATACAGTGTTTGTCTTGTTTACAATACAGTGAAGATACCAAATTTCAATTACTTCAAACATAAATCTGGGCAGGTGGTCCTATGTGTGTAAGAAAGCAAATGGAGTGAACTATGAGGAACAAGCTAGTAAGCAGCAACTTTCCAAGATCTCCCTGCTTCAGTTCCTGCCTCCAGATTCCTGCCTTAGTTTCCCTCGATAGTGCACTGTGACATAAAATTATAAACCAAATAAACCCATTTCTCCCCAGGTTTCTTTTAGAAATGGTGTTTATTACAGTAATAAAAAGCAAGCCAAGACAATAATCAAGTAAAAGGAAGGAAGTGATAGTATACATAATTTCTAGAAGACAAATTCAGTGGGAAGTCCTTAGAAATCTAGACATCAATAAAAGTTTTCATTTCCTTTGAAATGTAAATAAATTGACTTGATTCCCGTCTTTGCTAAGTCGTGGGACTCAGCACTGACTTCGAGATATAGGCAAACCCCGGAGTTTGAAGCCATCAGGCAGCCTCTCCTAACTTGTCCCATCCCCTGCAATGATAAATTCCTCTGTTGTTCATCTGTCTACTCCTGCAGTTTTGATGAGTCCTCAACCTCACATTTACCCTATGCAACAGAGTCCGTAGCGTGTTGGACATAGTGTGTTAGGCAGTAGACGTGCCCTGTGTCCAGTGGACAGCACCTCACAGTACTCCTTCTCATACTTTCACTCTTAAATTCTTTCCACCTCCCCTTCTGAAGTGTTCCTTGAGCCTTGCAGGGAGGCTGTTGACAAAGATGTCTCACTTAGGGCTGAGCACTTCATCTCATCTTTAACTCTAAGCACTTTGAGCAACTGTTAATCTCCGCACTGCCCGCTGTCCACTGCAAAAATAAGATTCTCCGACCAAGGTATGGAATAGTCTAGGTCCATTGATACAAACATAAATATTTCGATGGTAATTTGACAACATGAGCATTTAGCAAAATAACAACATCTCTAGGTTCTGTCCTAGAGCCTATGTCCTCCTCAGTTATGGGCCTTTGATTGCACTATCTTGGAGTGTTCAAAGTTGTGAATAAAGCAATTTTTTTTTCTAGATCAAAGTGGGCTTCTTCAATAAAACACCAAAATACCACATTAAGAAAATGATACCTGTGATCATTTATATTTCCTGTTATTGTAGCTACAGAAGTTGGATTAAAGGAAATGAAACTGAATTTATAGAATGAACATAAGCTTTATGATAATCTAGCTTCTAAACTTTTTATTTATTATTTTATTTATTTATTTTAAAAAGTTTTTTTTTTTCATTTTACATACCAGTCCCAGTTCTCTCTTCCTCCCCTTCTCCTCCCCTCTGCCTCCTCCCATCCCATTCCCCCTCAGAGAGGGTAAGGCCTCCCTTGGGAAGTCAACATAGTCTGGCATACTAAATTGAGGCAGGACCAAGCCCCTCCCCATTGTGTCAAGCCTGAACAAGGTATCCTACCATAGGGAATGTGTTCCAAAAAGCTATTTCATGCACCTGATCCCATAGCTAGGAGCTCCCCAAACAGATCTAGCCACACAACTGTCACCCACATTCAGAGGGCCTAGTTTGGTCTCATGTGTGTTCCCCAGCTGACAGGCCAGAGTTTATGAGCTCCCACGAGCTGGGATCAGCTGTCTCTGTGGTTTTCTCCATCATGATCTGGAATTCACTTGTTCCTGTGATCCCTCCTCACTCTTGTCAACTGAAGCCTAGGAGCTCATCCCAGTGCTTGGTTGTGGATCACTGCATCTGCTTCCATAGGTTCTATAATGGCAATCAGGGTAGTCACTAATCTGATTACAGGGGAAGATAAGTTCAGACACCCTCTCCATTATTGCTAGGAGTCTTAGGTGGTGTCATCTTTGTGGATTCCTGAGGAATTCCCTAGCACCAGGTTTCTCCCTAACCCCCAGTGGTTCCCTCTACCAAGGTATCTCTTTCATTGCTCTCCCTCACTGTCCCTCCCTCCACTTGACCATCTCTGTTCCCATCCCCTATCTCTTCCCTTCTACCCTCTCCCAGTTTACCCAGGAGATCTGAACTGTTTTCCATTCCTAGGGCCCTCCATGTGTATTGCTTTTAGGGTCCTTTTTTTACCTAGCTTCTCTGGGTTTTTAGATTGTAGCTTGGTTATCCTTTGCTTTGTGTCTAGTATATGTTTAAGAGTAAGTATGCTTGTCCTTCTGAGTCCGGATTATCTCACTCAGGATGATTCTTTCTAGTTCCATCCATTTGCCTACAAATTTCATGATATCATTTTTTTTTTTAACCTCTGAATAATGCTCCATTGTGTAAATGTACCACATTTACCTTATCCATTCTTTGGTTGAAGGGCATCTAGGTTGTTTTCAGGTTCTGGCTATTATGAATAATGCTGTTATGAACATGGTTGAGCAAGTGATCTTGTGATATGATTGAGCATCTTTTGAGTATGTGCCTAATAGTGATATTGTTGTGTCTTGAGGTAGGTTGATTCAAAACTTTTAAATACTAAAAACTGTCCATTTTAAACAGAAATATAAAGAATGTAGTTGTTAACATACAAGTTTCATATAAGAATCAAACACAACAAACAGTTAATATTATTATTTGAATTTATAAAATTATGCTACAGTTAAATTTTACGTAAGAACAATTTAACTAAGTTATTAATCTTTATTCTTATCACGACCCATTTTTTAGGGATAGCTTCACTGAGGTACTTAATACTTAGTTCCATGTTCTAGCTTTAAGTAACCATCTAGGAGAATAATATGAAATGATTTTATACTTTGAAATGCATTTCTTCTCCCCAGGGTTTCCTATTTCTAATTATGCAATGAAAAACTATCACTTGAAGGAAGATATATTGTTACATTTACTCACAAAAGGACACTAAAGTTCATTAAATTTAAATAAATCCAGTGGCCAAAACACTGTGAAAGAAAAAATGAAATAAAGGAAGAAATACTTGAGTGAGACCCCTCAACGAGCTTGTGGAGGTTACATAAATCTCTCTTGAATCTTGCATCCAATTTAAAGTTTTTAAAGGATCCCTTCTTCCTGAAGTTACCCTGTTCTTATTTCTCCTTCATGTTGCCTGCCAGAGTTCCACATACAGTCATAAGTGTTTGAAAACAGTAGCCATCCATAATGAAAACTACATTTTTGTTTTGGGGTTGGTTTTAGAGTTCTACAGAGAGTTCACATTAGTGTCTGGTCATTCCCAACTGTTTATTTCACATCATTTTCACTATGTTCTTTCTGTCTGTATTACTGGGTTAATGGGATTGACTGAGCTATAGTATTTTGACTAATTCAAGTCTTTTTAGAGCAGATACCTTTTGACCCTGTTGATGCCAGACCATATTGAGCTTTGATATCAGAACATAATGAGCTAATCTACATTGAGAAATGCACATGTAATTACTGGGCATCTGGGAAATATTGAATCTTATGTTGACCAAACATTGGTTTTTCTAGAAGGTTTTAGTTTCGTGTCTACCAGAATTGCATTCCAAAATTCGGTGTGGAGGAACCGATCTGTACTGCGGCTTCCTGTTTTGTGATCATAAAGACATGCATTTGGCAAAGCTCCCAGGCTTTGCTTTGCAGCCTGATTCTGCCACGTTGATGAATACCATTTCACTCTTCCTTTGGCTGCCAGGTAATGATTGACTTTCTTTTTGGACTGAAATGATGACGAAGTTCCGATATTAAGTTCTTTCTACAAAATGAACAATTAATTCTGTGTGTTTGATGAATTTGCACAGATGCAGTGGTCATTAGGAATTTTGGTTTAACTCTTCTACTTTTTGCAAACACAGTATTTCAATATATTCATCAAAATTCCTTTGTATATATATTTTAAATATTCGTGGAGTTTTGCCAACAAGCACCTTAATTGTGGTAAGTATATACTCGACTGCTAGATTCTCTTCAAGTTCAAAGTTGGTATCTTAAGTTAGTGAAAAATTTACCCTTTCTCATCACAGGAAGTATTTCCATCTATAGTCTTGAAAGTGTCTCTTGAATAGAAGAAGCAGACATTTGGAAGTATTTCTCACCAAGTGTAGTCAATGCATGACTTTCTGAAATAAAGAGCTGCATTGAGATCAATGCCAATGTAACACATTTTCCCATTGCCCAAATTATAATGACTGATAAATTACCTGCCTCTGACTTCCTGCTTTCTATTGTGTTGATAGTTTTAAATGTAGGACTGTAACAAAAAGAATTGCAAAAACATGCTTTATTACTTAAGTATTCTTAATGATTTTGTCTTAAAATGTGTATGAAATAAAATATCATTTAAAAATATTAAATTAAGATGTTATCACATATGGAAAAACAAACAAACAAACAAACACACTCAACCAGGTAGTTTTGTGAATTCTCAGGCAGTCGTGAAAAATGAGCAGGAGGGAAACAACTGAAAACTTGCTTCTTGCAGTTTCAGAATGATAACTTGGATAGGACACTCAAAGCATCATCTAAAATTATCGTGGCAGGACAGAGAAGTACCCTGCAGATCCCTGTAGAAAACATGATACATGTGTAGCTTTCTCAGTAAGTAGGGATACTTTTTCAGTAAATATTCTAGATAACCAAGCCTAGATATATTATCAGAGTTGATTTAAAAATAATGTATCTGCTTTTTGGTGTTTACCCAATATTGATAACCTAAGCCAATTACTTTTGACTTAATAGCTCAGGATCACTATGATGATGAATTCTGGGAAATTCTAGGGTGGTCCTCAATAATCCATACCACCTTGTACTGCTGCATTCCAAAATTACATAAAATTTACTCATAGCAAACTTCTTTAATTAATATATTTCTCTGCAATAATATTACATCAAAGATAAATTCTTAAGACATTTAATACATGAGGTACAGATATAAAATTAATCATTTTTAGCGTTTTATAATCCGTTACATAAGGTGACCAGGAAGAGATTCTGATGTGTCCAAATAACTCAAAGAACAGACATATACCTAAGCATCTAGGAATGTTGAAATGCATTTATGCTTGTTTTTAAAATTTATTTATATCCACTACACAATCATGGTTTTAATTAATAAATATATGTTGTATCACCACTACTTTTCTAAAATTTTGAAATACTCAAAGATATTAAAGGCTGAGAACACATAAGAGGGTTGACCAGAAGTACACAGAAATCTCATCACCCACTTCCATATTTTATGAGTTTTCAAAAAATAAAATAAAACTGTTCATTAATCTTATTACTGCCATTGTATTAAGAACTTTGCATATATTCACTTCATCTTGTAAGGCTATTTTATTACTATTAGCAATAAAAAATCACTTCTAATAATATGAGGATGTAGTATAACTTCCCCATTTTATGGAACCTCTTACTCTTAAAGGTAGCTCAAGGTAGAGTTTGACCCTAAGTCACTTGGTTCTATCTTTGGTCTTATGATTTACTGTAATGAGCACACCTGAAAGGCTCAGGAAGTACATTTAGACATAGAAAATTCTGTAATTCTGTAAAGCTAACTTTTGTTTTGCTATTTACAGCAAATGAACTGGTTTCCACACAGTCATTGAAAAGCACATGTCTACAACTCTAAACCCACTCATCTTAGTTACACTTGTTCACTTTGCCAGGTTTAGAATGATGCTTACTAAGTGACTCTTGCTGTTGCTTCTAAGGCAACAGTTATGACTCCATTTTCACTCTTGCTTTTAATTTAATTACATCATGCTCTTAGAAAAGGATATGATTTAATTTTTGGATAGATAATGCCTATGTATAATACACATTTCATAAAATGCTATTACTCTAGAGTAGACAAGCATAGTATCTACTAGAGCTGGCAGTGGTTGACACATCTTAAATCATATTTATTTGTGTGTATGTCAAGAATAACAAAAACTAGAGTGGAATAATGCAGCAACCTTCATAGGAACTCAATGTGTTCAGATCAATTTATAAAAATAATATCATTAAGCCATTTACACACCTCAAAGAACAATTTTTGAGATTTTAGGGGATTGTGTTGATCAATGAAAACAAATTACCATTTTAATACTAATATAGTATTTACCCTTTTCACTGGTTTGGCTTGTGTAGATGACACAAAATCCACGTAGATAATTTTTTTTTTAGCAAAAGCAAGATGGTACTTGGAAAGTAGGAAAGGCACAGTCTTAATCAAGAGTAGCCTTAAAGAAGCAGTAAAATTATATATTTTATTAAATATACCTATATTAAAATCTCTTAAACAATTTTCATGATAAAATGGGATGTGGGTCTGAAGCACATCTACTTCATACTATATGACTCATGACAACATGGGCACAGTGGCCATGCCCGTTTTCATTTGAAGGGTAGGTAACACACTATGCATATTGTGAGGGCAGTAGTTGGCACAGTATTTTCTTTGAAAAAAACAAAATGAGCTTTCCATTTAAGGAAAACATTTGACTGAGTGTTGCTAATGACAAAATTCAGACTTCCTCATAAAGAATAATTCTGAGCTTCTTTTTTTATGTGCTTTTGAAATGGTATCATACAACAAAGGATGCTACAACAAATGTGTGAACATTTGGAAGAGGTGGTAGCCAATACTTTAATAATATTTGAATGTTCAATGTAAGACATAAAATCCATCTAAGTACATGATTGGTTAGTAGGTATTTATATGGATTGCTAATATATAATATGAATAAAAATGTAGATTCTACATTAAAAAGATTCTTTGGAATGCAACAGTTGTTGGGATTTGGTGTAAAGTCAAAAGAAAATATCTATGAATACTTGAAAAGACTTTTAAAACACTTCTAACTTTCCAACAAACAGTCTACAAATTCAAACGTGGATATCCAAGTCCAGCTGCCTTGTTTTAAGACAGAATTAAAGAAATATAAAATAACATTATTCTTATGACTAAGTTCTTCCCTAAAACTGTAGGGTATTTAAAGTATAGACTTTTTATTTTAACCTGTTATGAATTTATTATTAAGTTTAAATTCAGTAATATATATTTTAAATTTTAACTTATGTAAGTATTGATACATATGACCTACACAAAGACTCTGGAGAAGTCTTATAAAAATGCAAAAGATCAAGAATATACAATTCAATACCCATAGTACCTCATTTTGAGTGATTTGATATTCACTTTGTGAATATCAAGTGATTTGATGTTTATTCACCTCAATGTCCTCTTTAAAATAAAACTTGCTGAGTCCAGTTAGTGCTGTCTAGGAGTCCATGGATGTAGGGCCAGCCATTGGAACACAGTTTATCTATCAGTGACTACAAATAGGAAAAAAATAGATTCTCCCTTCCTGGGCACCCATTAACTATCAATAGCTCCTCATCTAGAGGTGGAGTCTGGTGAACTCCTTCCCAACCCATGCTAGAATTGTGACTAGCTTGTTTCTGGGCCTATCATGCTATGAGTTCATGAATGCAGGGTCTACAGCCATATTCAGAAGACAGGATTTCATATCTGTCTTCCCTATCTTACAGCTTTTACATTCTTTCTACCTTTTCTCCCATGATGTCCCCTGACCCTTGGGGACTGGGGCAGGTATTGATAATAGGCATCCCATCCCCGACCCTTGGAGACTGGGGCAGGTGTTGATACAGGTATCCCATTCAGGACTGAGAATTCAACAGCCAGTTGTTCTGAGCACTTTGATGAGCTATGAATCTCTGCATTAATGCTTGTCCACTACAAAAAGAAGTTTCTCTGATCAGGATTGAGAGCAGTGTTAATCTATGGGCATAAATATAAATATAGTTTGGCAGCATGTCCATTCAGCAAGACAGCAGGAGTAGGTTCTCTACCAGAACCTGTGACTTCCTTATCCATGGTATGTTTCACCAATCTTATCATATCATATTTGAGCTTCCTCATATGGAACAGGCCTTAAATCCAGTCAGAAAGTGAGGGATTTTCCCTGTAAGAGTCACATGACTCCATATCAGTGGGCACACATTGTCTGGTAGGTTGGTATTGTAACATGTATGGTCTGATGCTGAGTAGGACCATCGATATCTCTCTGCCCTCAGAACCTTCTGAAAGCTAGTGAACAAGGAGGAAGTTTCCAGGTCAATTCAAGATTGATTTTGCTATGTCCTGCAACCAAACTGTGTGGTGTTCTAAGAAATATGGTCTTGCAATTCAGTTATGGTGGGCAACCAAAATCATTGGCAAGGACCTGTGCTGTTTGGAAGGCGTTTGGAAGCCTCCCCAACCAATAAATTGTAGGGAGAAATCCTATGCCTGGCATTGAGGCTTTGTCTATTAACCCATATCTTCTGGGAGCAGCTTTGTGAAGGGTATCTGCCAGGAGGGATTCTTTACATAATATGATACTCTGGGTGGAGTTTGGTACATAAAAAGAGTGGGAATATTCTCTGAACTAAAAATAAAAGGTCCATTTAATTCTGGGACAACTATGCTTAGTATCTTTGAAATAATTTATAATGGTCCAAGTCAAGGCAAGAATCATTACAGGTAATGATGATGTCATGCCCTCTTTCCACTACATTAGTTATCACTCACTTCTGGACACAAGGGCCATCAGTGGGGGAGTTTTCAACAGGGGTGTGTGGTCTCTGGAAACAAAAACTAGATCAAGAGTTACCATTCTTTGCTGATGTGATGGAATTATCACTACTGTATTAACAGACTTAAGAGCAGTTGAGCCCATCCATCTTTATTTTATTTAAGTCATTCACATATGCACACACAATAGGAGATGATTATATTTAAAATAATGTATTTAGGAACCCTGTGAAAAGAATAGGTGTGAACTTGGAGACATCGTTAACTAGAGCTGATCTTCGCTCTGTCTTCTTTGAAGATGCTAGATTAGGAATGAGGTTAAGGCATTTTTGTTTTCATCCTGATCTCTTTTTCTGTTACTCCCAATGAATGGAGATGCACTGTGTAAAAATCATGGGAAAACATCTGAACTAGCTATATTCTTGTATCATATTGATAATTCTAGAATATTATGTTTAATATATACACAAAAATGACTTAAGATGTTAAAGGCGATGCATTATTGTATATTGTTAATTGCATATAGTAATAAGGATTTTAATCCTTATATTTTAACTAGTTGTTAGTGGATATCAAGTATGTTTTATTATGATGCTGTGACTTGTGAAGAGGATATAAATTCCCAGTTTGTCCAAGATTTGTTTTGATTGAGTTTGCCAAAGGAAAGAGCAGGTAACGATCATGATAAAAAAAACCACAGTGGTGAGAAGTCTAAACTTGGTCACATTTTCAGCTTTAATTCTAGGGCAGAGCATCGTTTGCTTGGCTTTCTTACTGTGAATAACCTAAATACAATTATTCACTCTCAGTGCAGTGGGCAATCAGCCATGGTCTAACTGCTTGTGTTACTGTTACAGCTCTATCACCCCCGCCACCAGAATCAGACATTAGTAAAAACTGATCTATATTTCTGAGTTCCTGGGGTTTTGTGTCAGTAGTTCATATTGTCATTAGGGGAAGCCAGTGCATACTGTTAATCTAATAGCTAAAATCAAATTAATCAGATAGTGCAATGAAAGCAGTCATTTACAGGGAGCATCACAGACGAGATTTAACTGTTCCTGCTGACAGTTATTACACTTCTTTCCAGATGTTTTTTTCTGCTTTCTTTTTCAGTCAATTAAAAATAGCTACCACCATGTTTACAGAATTCCCATTAGTTCAGTGTGAGCTTTAAATATTGACACACTGTGCTTCTACTAGCTCACATGATGAACTCTTCTCTCCACCAACCATAACTATATGGAACACTGACTTTCCACCAGTTCAGGGTTCTTCTTATTTCTTTTACATAAAACGATCTGCTTTTATCTGAATATTAAGTAGTTCCAAACTCTTCTAATCAGATTAGGTGATTTTCATTTGTCACAGCAGGACTAGGTAGACATGAAGAATGAATGGTACTAAGTACAGAAAATAACTCATTTGTACTGCTTAATTTCATTGTTAGCATGCATAAGTGTGTGTGAGAGAGAGGGGGGGCAAAGAGAGGGAGAGAGAGAGAAAGAAAGACAGAGAAAGAGAGAGATGGAGAGACAAACAGAAATAAAGGAGAGAGAGAGAGAGAGAGAGAGAGAGAGAGAGAGAGAGAGAGAGAGAGAGAGAGAGAATGCACATGCTTGCAAATATATGTCAGTGCAGTAGCAAAGATTAAGATATATAAATGGGTAAAGGGGCCAGGCAACTGGCATAGGGGTGAAACTTGGGTGAACACATTAAAACTTCATCCATGTTAACAGCACAAACTTGCTTAAAGAGTTCTTTTGCGAGTCAGTCATAGGTCTGTATTAATTGTCATTCCTGCACCCACCAGAAGGGATTACTAAGACTATTAAACCACAGTGGTATGCCTTTGCATGTCTGTGAGAAGAGCAGACCAAGAAGGGCAAAGGAGAGAAAGTGAGTTCATGACGCTTGCTTTTCAAATACTCTGATGAATGATTGCTTGTGCTCTTTGTGTTTGCCCAGTGATGGATAAATATTGTTTGTGTTAATACAATGTTGTTTCTACTGATAATTCCAAGGATGGGCATCAACTGTGAAAGGAAACACACTTGAGAAATATTATGATATATCAAATGTAATTTATAGCTTAGATCAATACCTGTATCTGTCAAAGGGCAAATAGGCATCTAATGCTGTATGTTTAATACAATAAAAAAGAAATCCATTCAAGCAGCATTTAAACAATGAGGGAATTCTTTTATATTATAATAAAGGATATAGGGAAGGAAGCTCCTAGGGTGGGTTAATTGAGTACTTCAGTGATACTTCTTGAATCTAGTTTGGTGTCCCTACTCTGCCACCTTTAGTGGGAAGACAACACGCCCACTCTTGTCATTACAACAGTCCAATTTCATTTTCAGATTGTTAATACCTGGAGGTCAAAATAGTTATGTTCTTTGTGGTGCACTGTTGGTTAACATTTAATTATGGGAACAATGATTCTGGGGCTTCTCAGCCCTTTTCTCATGTTTATTTATCACAAGTGGGTTCTTAATAAAAGAACATATAATAAAGGTCAGGTAATGATCCACTAGGAAATGGCCGTGTCAAACCACCTTCAAGTTCTGGTCCATCCCCTTGTAATTCATCCTTTGCTTCCTAACCATCCTCAGACACACACTGGTCTGGTCTCTGTTACCATGGATTAGACTGTGAAAAATTTTTGTAAAGGTAAGGAAGACTACCCTTGTTCTATGTTTAGTATTTTGCCCTGTTATTTTTGAGATGTATATAGTAGTTATTGGTAGCAACAATAATGTGGCCATTTATCTTGCTGAGCAGTTTTACACTAAAGGTGTACCACATATGTCTTATCATTTCACAACTGGACGGGCATTCATATGATTCTCACACATCAACTAACACCAGTGAAGTTAACGTGGATGTTTATGTGAGCATATATACTCTCGCTTCTGTTAGGTAAATACCTAAGAGTGAAAATGTTTAGATCACATAATTAATACTAAGGAAAAACTCTCCCAAGCATTTGCAGTGCCTTCTATTCTCATTACCAGCTGCCAGACATTTTACTTTCAGCCACTACACCAGATATGTATGGATACTAACTTAAGATCATAATTTGTTGCCCTGTAATCCCTAATGATACCACTAATGCTTAGTGTGACTGTCCTTGCTCTTCTTGTATGATATGTTGCTTCAACCTTTCTCCCTTAGAAGATCTGAGCTGCAACTATATTCACAGAAGCATTATTCATAATAGCCAGAACCTGGAAACAACCTAGAAGCCCCTCAACTGAAGAATGGATAAAGAAAATGTGGTACATATACACAATGGAGAACTACTCAGCAGTAAAAAACAGTGATATCATGAAATTTGCAGGCAAATGGATGGAACTAGAAAATACCATCCTGAGTGAAGTAACCCAGACTCAGAAGGATAAACATGGTATGTACTCACTTATAAGTGGATACTAGATGTAAAGCAAAGGATAACTAGACTACAACCCATAGTTCCAGAGAAGCTAGCTAAAAAGGAGGACCCAAAGAGGGATGCATGGATTGTCCTAGGGAGGGGAAATAGATGAGATCTCCATGAGTAAACTGGGGATTAGGGGGGCAATGGAGGGTAGGGGATAGGGGATGAGAGCATAAGGGAATGGGATGGTCAAGCTGAAACGAGGACGGAGTAGGAGAACAATGAAAGAGATACCACGATAGAGGGAGACATCATGGGGATAGAGAGAAACAAGGTACTAGGGAAGTTCCCAAGAATCTGTAAGGATGACCCCAGCTTAGACTACTAGCAATAGTGGAGAGGGTGCCTGAAATGGCTTACCCCAGTAATCAGATTGGTGAATACCCTGTTATCATAGAGCCTTCATCCATTAACTGATGGAAGCAGATGCAGAGATCCACAGTCAAACACCAGGCCGAGCTCCAGGAGTCCAGTTGAAGAGAGAGAAGAAGGATTCTATGAGCAAGGGCATCAAGGTCATGATCGGAAAACCTACAGAGACAATCAAACCAAACTAGTGGGAACTCATGAAATTTAGACCAACACCTGTGGAGCTTCCACAGGACTGGACTAGGCCCTCTGTATAAGGAAGACAGTTGTGTAGCTTGATCTGCTTAAGGGGACCCCTGGCAGTAGGATCAGAATACATCCCTGGTGCATGAGCTGGCTTTTTAGAGCCCACTACCTATAGTGGGACACCTAGCACAACCTTGAGGTGTGTGTGGGTGTTTGGACATGCCTCTACTGAATGTACTAGGTACTGCTGACTCCCTATGGGAGGCCTTACCTTCTTGTAGGAGGGAATGGGGGCGTGGGTTGAGGGGGGAAGGCTGGAGGGGTGGGAGGAGGGAAGAGGGACATCTGTGATTGGTATGTAAAATGAATAAAATGTTTCTTAATTAAAATAAAAAGATCTGAGTTTTTTCTTTTATTACTGAGTTATATGAAGTTCCTATGTATTCTATATACAAAACCTTAGTCAAACGTGTTTTAGTGGTATTTCTGTCTGTCAAGGTTTGCCATTTTGTCTGAAGATTATCTTTTGGGAAACAGAATTTTTCATTTGGATGGAGTACAAGTTATAAACATACTCAGCCTTCACAATTATAACATAATATATTTCTATTTTTAAAGCCACCTACTCTGTGGTCGTTTATCATGTTATTTCTACAAAAGGAATCCTACCCCAGCATTATTTAGTGATGAGACTATCTTTCACCATTAATTACCCTTGTTCCTCAGAGCAAAATCAACAGACCATATTTGTATTGGAGTCTTTCTGACTGTTCTGTCCTCTTCAATGGATGTATCTTGCTCAATTTTTATACAAACAATATGCCTTAAAATAAGATTAAAAATTTTAAATTAATATTTTTGAGACTTTCATATATAAATTCTGTATGTAGCTCACTATAGCCCATCTCCATCCAACTCCTCCCCTCCTCCCATTCCATTTCAAATTAACAGCCTCTTATTCTTTAATTATTGCAGTTACACACACACACACACACACACACACACACACACACGCACACACACGTGTGCACAAACATACATGCACACACACAGAGCGTACTGCAATGTGTATATAACATTGCTTATATAAACATGTTTTAGGACTGAACCTACTGCATGAGTTCAGTGGCTGTTGAGAGGGAAAATATAGAGATATAATTCCTCTTAACGTCACTTTGTTGAACTGTATAGTTGAATTCCTTTTCAAGGATGTTTTACTAGTCTTTGCATTTCCAAGTGCATTTCAAAAAATGCTGGGGGAAATAAAAGCTTCCAAATGTTTTGATTGATCTATAGATGAATGAAATATCTTCAAAGATAGTCAATAGTGAGTCTTTTAAATTAGGAGCATGGGCCTTTGATTTCTCTTAGGAGTGTTTTGTCATTTTTAGGACTGGAGGAGATTTGGTTTACATCCTTGTGAGTTTCCCCACTGTATTCCTTGTGTCTTGATGCTATTGAAGTAGTCCTACATTGCATTTTCAGAAACAGTCATAAAGTTTCCTTCTGTGACTTACATTCTACAACTTGGATAAACTTTTTCTAGACTCTTAAAAGTAGGTTGCATTGGATCATCTTCCTAAGTAATAATTTAATCTATAAATAAATTATGTCTTTTTCCTGGTTTACTGTCAATAAATGGAATGGCTAATCTTGGTTGCCAACGTGATTGAATCCGGAATCCATCTCTGGGTGAGTGTATTAAGGCATCTCCAAATAGAATGAACTGAGGGGGAAGACCCTTCTCCAGAGTGGGCAGCTCAAACATTGAAAGCCCCTGGGAAGGCAGAGTCCCTGCCTTTGCTCCTTGCTGGTGATTGCATCTCTGTTGCTCCCACACCAATTCTTCTTCTACATTAAAATCCAGCTTTCCCTTCATGTAGTTTATAAGTATTATTGACATCATATTTATTATGAAAAGCTCATATTTTAGCATAGAATTTTAATATACATTTCATATATTTGAAGTGCTGTGCAACCAGGAACATTATCTGATTTTAGGTCTTGTCTGTCACCTCTAAAAATAATACTTGAATGAACTGGTCCCAGTTCTCCTCCCCCATCACTTCCCCAATTACCTATTTGGTCTCTGCCTTTTGGTTTGCTTATTATGGACAAGGATGCTAAAGATGCTGGGATACATCTAATCCCTAATACTTCACCTTGGCTTGTAATGTAATGGATTGAATGTAATGAGAATTTTAGTGATGAAGAGGGTCCAACATGTTAGACTACATTAATTTAAGAACACACGGTACACCCACATTATATTTTTGGTTGCAAAGATTCCAACTTTAAAAAGATTTTTTAAGCTTCATATAAATGTGATCGCACATTTTATATTTACCACAAGCAGTGGATTAAATTCTATATGCATCTGGCAACCAATATATTGAATTAAAAACTGAAAAGAATGTTTTGGATTTGAAGTCAGCCTCAAATGAAAAGGGTTTCAGTCCAATGTCTGTATTTTAATATTCTCAGGAGGAAATTTGGACCAGCTCCTATCATTTACTTTCTCCCAGATGCTGTGGCACTGTGACACCAAAATTCAAACAAAATTATCAGGGAGGGCTTACCGCTTCAGAACGTTGGACACAGGACTGATGTCTCTTAATAATCCAATCAAAACAATTGTAGAAATGGACAAACAAGCACAAAAACAAGTACCAAGTCACAGTAGAAAAGGTGGTGGCACTGTGCATAAGAGGCTATGTAAATAGAGACACATTGAAGAAAACATTCAGCTTCATTATCAAAAATGCAGAGAATTGCAAAGAATTATCAAAATATCTTTGTATGTGAGTTTCTTTTTAACATGCTATATATTTTCTCTATTTGTCTTCTACAAAATTTTATGACCATTTTAGCAGTCATTTCAAATTATTAAACTGATACTTTCTGTCATAAAAATTGAAAAACTCTAGAATTTGCAACAATTCAGAATATGAATATTTGAAGCATAAGATATAAGCTACATCTTGTTAACATTTAAAAATTTTAAAGAGGAGTCATCCTTGTTTCATGTCTAGTATCCTGCTATGAGTGAGTACATACCATGTTTGTCTTTCTGAGTCTGGGTTACCTCACTCAGGATGATTTTTTCTAGATCCATCCATTTGTCTGCAAACCTCATGATGCCATTGTTTTTCTCTGCTGAGTAGTATTCCATTGTGTATATGTACCACATTTTGTTTATCCATTCTTCAGTTGAAGGGCATCTGGGTTGTTTCCATGTTCTGGCTATTACAAACAATGCTGATATGAACATAGCTGAACAAGTGCTCTTATGGTGTGGTTGAGCATTTCTTGGGTATATGCCCAAGAGTGGTATAGCTGGATCTTGGGGGAGATTGATTCCCAATTTTCTAAGAAAGCACCATATTGATTTCCAAGGATGACTTGTCTGCTACTCACATCACCAGGGAGGCTACCTGGAAAACAGGACCCCAAGAAAGACACAGGGATCGCCCAATGACAGAGAAATGGAATGAGATCTACTTGAACAGCCTGGACATGAGTGGGGGTAATGAAAGGCGAGGGTTGAGGGAAAGAGACCTTGGGGGAGCGGGAGATCCCAGCTGGATCAACAACAGAGAGGGAGAACAAGGAATAGGAGACCATGGTAAATGAAGACCACATGAGAATAGGAAGAAGCAAAGTGCTAGAGAGGCCCACAGAAATCCACAAAGATACCCACACAACAGACTGCTGGCAATGGTCGAGAGACAGCCCGAACTGACCTACTCTGGTGATGGGATGGCCAAACACCCTAATTGTGCTAGAAACCTCATCCAACTACTGAGGGATCTGGATGCAGAGATCCATGACTAGGCCCCGGGTGGATCTCTGGGAGTCCAATTAGCGAGAATGAGGAGGGTTTATATGAGCGAGAATTGTTGAGACCAAGGTTGGATAAAGCACAGGGACAAATAGCCAAATGAATGGAAACACATGAACTATGAACCAATGGATGAGGGGTCCCCACTGGATCAGGCCCTCTGAATGGGTGAGACAGTTGATTGGCTTGATCTGTTTGGGAGGCATCCAGGCAGTGGGACCAGATCTTGTGCTCATTGCATGAGTTGGCTGTTTGAAACCTGGGGCCTATGCAGGATTGTTTGGCTCGGCCTGGGAGGAGGGGACTAGACCTACCTGGACTGAGTCTACCAGGTTGACCTCAGTCTGTGGGGAAGGCTTTGCCCTGGAGGAGATGGGAATGGGGGGGGGGTTGGGGGGAAGGTGAGGGGGACGGGAGGGGGGAGAACAAGGGAATCCGTGGCTGATATGTAGAACTGAATTGTATTGCAAAATAAATTAAAATAAATTAAAAAAAAATTTTTAAAGAGGAAATAGTAATAAGTCAATTGGCAATTCACGGATGCTGGGTGTTGGCCAATAGTTTCTTCAAGGATGTGGCCCCTTAGAGTCTACCCGTGCTTCAGTAGGTGGTTCAACACCCATGCTAATGCAGGCAGCATTAAGTAGACTCCAATGCCAATACAGGCAGCATTAAGTAGACTCCATGGGTTTAAAAAGAACACATGAAGTTGGAAAGGATAAGAGCTGGGGTAAGGGGAGGAATCAGAGGGGAGGCAATGGAGGTGGATTTGATCAAAACACATTACATGCATTTATGACAATATCAAACAATAGAATAACTGAACAGGAAGAGTTAAGTGGCCACATTTTAAAACCCCTATTTGAAGGTGGTTCATTGTTTTCATCTGTCATAATGAGACCTATTATGGTGCACAAGCAGTGTCGGCTAATAAATCATCCTGTCAGATCATGTCTATGATGTAAGTTAATGGATAAGACTTTCTAAATGATTTCCCAATGTATATTTTAGTTATATATTTCATAGTCATATACAGCTCTGAGTTTTGGGAAATTTAATTAAAGTTATTGTTTGACAATTTCATAAGATTTACATTTATACTAACAACACCGCCCCCATTCCCTTCTACCTCTCCCACTGGAACCGTCCTTCTCAGCACATCTCTCTCCTACTTCCTTCTTTATATGTGTGAAGCCCACTGAATTTAATGAGACTTTCTTTCCTGAGAGAGGGTGGGAGCTGATTTAATCTAGAGCATTTGCAGGGATGGGGGGGGGGTGCTAACTTTTCAAACAACCTATTCTGATGGGAATGAACCAGTTAATCGGGTTAATTAAATGTATATCAGAGGAAGTGCTACCCATGACCTAACTCCCTTCTCAAAGTTCCATCACTCCTTAATACCACTCTGTAGGGGACAGAGGCTACACAAGCCATATACTAATCATAGCTGGCTGACAAAAGTGATTTATATATTTATTGTAGTGGCCACACAGCTGCATATATTTTCAGAACTTTCCAAATTTTAGTCTGTAGGGCCTATCCCTATACACAGTTCACAAAACAAAAGAAGGCAAAAACATTTTTTAGAAAAAACAGCCAGTTATCACTACTGACATATTATTTATTATTTTTTCTAAGGTTTGCTATTCTAATTACTACCAACACTACAGGTGTTGGAGTTTCCTCATCCAGGAAAGTATATTGATCAGTCATGGTGGTGCACTGGGTGAAGTGGAGGGTCAGAAATGCTTGGCAACTTAGGGAATTCAGGGCCAGCCTGGGCTACACGTATTCTATCTAAATCCCACTGTACCTATCCCTATCAAAGGCACTGGATGGATATAAAAAAAGATTACAATTTATTTTATTCCATATTTTCTGCCATAAGTAGATACATACATTATACAAATCAAATACTATTTTTATATATTGTGTATGAAATGTCAGGAGATTTAACAAGAATCTGGCTTCAATAAAATAATTAATTCATTTAATACCATTCCATATATTTTATATAGATCCCAATTAACATTAGAAAATATTCAGTATGAATTGTGTGGTGGTCATTCAGAGTTCTCTTACAGTATTCCCCGTAGATCCTTTGGTTTGCCTTTTATTTGGAAGATGAGATAAAATTTGTTCTCAGTGAAAACCTCTAATATTTTGTCAGTAATATTTTTTTGAAGACATTCTCAAGTACATAGACAACATGACCTTTGCAAAACACACTATTGTTCTAGAAAGTTCTTGGTGGAATTGGTATAAAGCAGGAAGACCAGCTGCCATTTAAACATCTGAGGAAAAAAAGGTCATGTACTCATTGTAATGCATGTGAATGATGGGAGTAATCAAGAGAAAATGCATCTCTTTCTGCCCGTTGCCAACCTTTTTTCTATTTATGGAAAATTGCACAAAAATGATTTTAGTCCCATTTGTGTTTATGTGACAATTTTATTTTATCCTTCCTTCTTCCTTCCTTCGTTCCTATGAAAAAGTTGTAGTCTATTATCATTTACCAAGTAGTTCTCTGTGGATGTAAAAATCCAGATGGCCCCAGCAGATGGAGCCTTGGAAGCCTGGTTGAAATGTCCCAGACACATCCATCATGTAAACACTCCATAGGAAATTCGAATAAAGCTGAAGATCTGAAATTCTATGGACTGTAGAGGGTAGTCAGCTGTAAAGTTCATGTGCAAACACACGGCTGATTATGACTTCTTAAAGAAACTTATTGCAATGTGCTCTTTATGCATTATTTAATCATTTGACATTTAAAACACTCCACCAGATCATGATGGCAGGGAAAACCTCACTTGGGTTTCCCAATTCTGTCATTGGGAGGAGTTACAAAGAAATGAAGGACATTCTTGCAAACTAGTTCAAAGCTTTGGAGTTGCTCTGTTCTTGGACAGAGACAGGAAATATTTTCATTTTATTTGGCAGTGGTTAATTGGGCAGACCAGTTCATAATGTTATTTTGAATATAATTCAGTTAGTTTTTCTTAAACCATCATAAACACAGTGACATAGTAAGTTTCATTGCCCACTAAGTAGCAATTGGGTTCTCGTGTTAAGAGATAAAATATTGATAGTTTTTTTTTACATACTGTGTTTTTACATAGTAGATGTCTTATAAATATTCTCTCATTCTTCTGTATTTATTTTCTTAAGTGTTAAAATTCAGGCTGACAGTAGACAACAACTAAAAATTTCAGCGGTCCTGTGAAAGGTAACTGAAAATTTAAAATTAAACTTGAACCCCCCCCCAAATAAAAATGTCAATTATGTTAGTGAATTTAAAACTCACTCATCCTTCATGTTACTCTTTCTTCATATCCAAGTAGGATTCAGGGAAGAGGAATGAATGGCTGAATAACCTTGTATCATATTTATTACACACAAATGGAGTGGAGGTTCCTGGACAGTGCTTAAAAACATTGTTTTGTGCTTAACAAGATTCTGATGGTCACAATTTGGCCTCCTTATCATTTGGGGGAACATCTGGTTCTGATTCACATATGACATATTTGAACTAGATGTGGAATGTGGAATTGTGAATGGTATAAAAAATGCTTTTAAGAGTGCTGCCGAAGGACAAGCTTAGCCAGAAGCAGCCTGAGAGCAAGAAGCAATGCTTGACCCAGAATATAAGTCGGAAGTCACCTTCCAGCGTATACAAAATCTACAGGGGAAATGACATCGGACATCAGGAGAGACCAGGAATGCGTTTTAGATGACGGTCCATCAAGGCCTGGGATGTAATTTTTATTGCATGTATATTTTGTGTGCTTTTCTCTTTATGAAATATGATGTTGTTTTTCAATTAATTTTAGTGGCACAATGTCTCTTTTCCAGTATTTTTGAAATTAAACAGCAAGGTATAGTATAGTATACAAAATGAGCAGATAGTAATGGCGAAGGTAGAACTTGGCCCCATTCTAGTGTTTGTATTCCTTTCCAGATATTGTCAGCATCCTAGTTTATCTTGTATGATGTTCGGTTCGAGACCAGTTTTCTGCCGTCCTGAGATTGAGACATCTCATAGGCTAGTGTTGGAGGAACCTGACCATTTTTTCCATGTCTCCTGTGGTCCTGATTGTAGAACCACTGGACAAATGAATACTGTTCTGACTTGGATAGTCATACATAAAAAGATAATAGCTTCCATCTTAGTGACAGTTATTTTTCATGCTATTTCTGTGACTTACTCTTTTTATTCTGGCCCTTAAAAAAGAAACTCGTAGCCGGGCGGTGGTGGCGCACGCCTTTAATCCCAGCACTCGGGAGGCAGAGCCAGGCGGATCTCTGTGAGTTCGAGGCCAGCCTGGGCTACAGAGTGAGTTCCAGGAAAAGGCGCAAAGCTACACAGAGAAACCCTGTCTCGAAAAACCAAAAAAAAAAAAAAAAAAAAAAAAAAAAAAAAGAAACTCATCTACTTGCACATTTTGTCTCTGATCTCAAGTCTGATCGAAGGTTGAGATTATTAGTCTGAGGGGAAGGAGAATACAAATTTTATCCCCTCCCCCAAGAATTTAAATAAGTCTTGATTGTATTGGTCCTTCATTGCTGAGAACAGATAGAAACTCACTGAGCATCCTCAGCAAATCCATAATTTTAGGCGATTCAAACATATTAAAAATGGCTGCAATATGAGGGGGTGAATCTCAAAAAGCAGGCCAGGAACCTGAGGAAATGGAGATCTTTGTGAATTAGCTATCATGCATTTAAATTTTCTACATTTGGACTAGGAGTGTTCTATCGGTGTAGAATAAATTTTAACTGTGATAGTATTGTATACCAAATATTGGATGAGGGTAATTGTGATGTCTGTGAGCTTCCACATCCTCATTTGTAAAGAAAAGAAATAGAGTTTCAGAGCTTCAAAAATAAGTTAAAAAATTTTAATGTAGAGAAAGGGATCAATATGCAAAATAAATGGTTAGAACTTTATTTACAGATGAACATTTATTACATTTTTATGTATGTGTCATTTTGATGACACACAGATCTTTCTCAGTGTCAGGTTGGTTACAGTATGTGATAACGCCAATGTTCTGTGTCATTTTGCCACAGTAGCCAACCATCAGCTGTGGTGTGAAATATGTGCTGGAAACTTGACTAATTGGCACAGGTGCCAGGTGGAAATGAAACTACTGTCTCTCTAAATATGTTTCCCCAAGACAGTGGCTATGGCATGGGAAGTGTGAGAGCAGCAATTCTTAGCACCCATCACAGTTCCTCCAATATCTGTGCTTACCAGTGCAGATCCTTACACAGCCCTAAAGAACTAGAAACGCTCGAGGTCAAAACTAGAAAATAGATAACTTTCATATAAAACAGGTACTTAAGATGTATGCAAAATCAGAGAACTGTCAATTGCAACTTGTTTTTATTAAGGGTAAGACACAAATCAGCACACTGATATATAGCACACTTCTCTCTGTGGGTGTGATATAGATACAAATACTTACAAAAACATAGCTTTTAGTAAGACATAATTAAACAACCAATAATTTAAGTTAAATAGAGCATGTGCCATTTTTGTTTTTAATGTAACTTACTATCTAATTTCTAATAATATTTGTTTTACCAAATAGTTTTCATTTTACCAAATAGTGTTCCTGGATATCTGGCAGTCAATTCTTTTAAATGAACTAATTTCAAAACAGCACGTGGGTAGAAATACTCCCTTGCCTTTATCATCTCGAAGTCTGCTTCTTTATTGCTGGTGGAGTACCAGGCACACAGACATACTGCAGGGTAGTTTTAGCATTCTGAAACCTGCTGTGCCAGTCCATTATGCCAGAGTGGCAGGTAAGAGTTTATGGAGACCATGGCTTGGAAGATGGGATGTGTTGGTAAATCCAGACAAATAACTACTGTCTAATTTTTAGTATATTTTACCCAATCAGATAAATTATGCTTTAAGATTTTGTTATATATACACATAAGAACTCGTCTCTACCATTAACTATGGGATGTGTTCTATGTCTTTAATGATAACTGTCTTACAATTCTGCTTTTGTTGGGTTGGAGATTGAGTCAAGCCCTCACATACGATAGGCAAGTTTGTCCCACTGAGTTACACACCTAACCCTTAGTCCTTGCGGCTATCACCACCCATACAGAGAGAGACATTGACAGTCCATTTAGAAAGACACTGAATGTATGCATGGACACTCAGAAGATCCAATAATGCAGAGTTGACAGAGATCTACTAGTGGAAAATTTGCAAACCTATGCAACATCCCTAGGGGGACAATCTCATTACATTTTAAATCAAAAGACCGACAAAGCAGATAGACCATCGGCTACCTACAGGACATAAGCTTGTTTTCACATTGAAAGTTAGTTTAGATTACACCCCCTCAACCTCAGAATGTTACTTGCTAGAAATAGTAAATTAAAACAAAATAAAGGCACATAGCACCAATTAGTTAGTATGTTGTGAGAAGTGTTTAAGCTTTATAGGTTAAGAGGGGCCATGACAGGAAATGTTAGCAAAAAGAAGAAAATTCCCAGGGAAGAATGCCTTGGGTTTCATTGTATTTAATTTTTTTCTTCCTGTTGCCTTTTGCTCTCCTCTTGTGCTTATTATAAGAATGAACTTAGTGTCTTTCCATTCCCTAATTCTTTGAAAGAAAACATGCACATAGTAAGACCCCATTTAAATGGACATACTGGGGTGAAGAGCTCATCAGGCATCCTCTGTATGTGCACATAATTGTGTCAGTGTGAGTAGTTTGCAGGGAATAGGGACTTAGAGGAGAGGTGGGAGGGAAAGATATTACATCCTCACATGTCAAAAGCAGCCATCCACGAAATGTGGCCGAACACCATCAGCTGCCTTTCTTATCTCCAGGCCAAGGACCATCTGGGCAGAGAAGATGAAGTAATGGGAGAGGGGGAGGGATTGAGGAAGAAGAAAGGGGACCAAAGGATGGGAGGGCATGAGAGCTCTATGGAAGTCCAGCAGAGAGCACTTTAAGTGAAGGTAAGTGTTTATTGAAGGAAGCTGTGGACACCCTACTCATCCTGTGGATGCTTTCTGTTTCCCTTAATAAACAGCTACTTTCCCTTAAAAAATAAAGGGGCTAGAGATATGAGTCAGCAGTTAAGAGCAGTTGCTGCTCTTGCAGAGGACCTGGGTTCAATTCCCAGCACCCACAGGATAGCTCACAACCTTCTGCAACTCCAGTTCTGGGGGGATATGATGCCCTCTTCTTACCTGCATGGATGCTGCACACATATGGTGCACAGACATGGATGCAGAAAAAAACACCCATATATATGTATCTGTATCTGTATATATATATGTATATATAATATATATATATATTATATATATAATAAAACTTTGAAACAAAATAAGTCAAAAACAATGAGAGGTCAATGTATACAATGTAATCAGGTTACTTGGCAAGCTATACAGAATGAAAAAAAATCCATTTTTTTCAGTCTTTGTTGCTCCTTGTGAATTTCTGGAACTTAATGGAGAGAAGAAAATATGTATCAAGGAAACAGCACTCTTTCTTAATATTAGGGTGTTATTCATACCCAGAGGAAGTTAAGATGGAGGCTTTCTCTTCCCTGGTCTTCAGTAAGCTCAAGTAACTTCACACTAGGCAACATTCATCCCCTGCCATGAGAATAAAACTACATCATGGGGTTGCTATGAAACCAACTGCAAAGATGCAAATAAAACATTTAGCCTGGAGTCCTAAAGCCTGCTGCACAGTGATAGCTTGGTAGCAGTAGACAGTTAGAGGGGATGAGCATGTTTACCGCAATGTCCACACCGCAGGTGGCCTAGGTCACCCAGACCTTCACAGACAAACATAGTGTATAGGAGCTTCAACACAGCAGAGCAGCAGACAGACCCTTTAAAAATAGCACAGAGAAAAAAAATAATCCTGGAGCATATGAATGAGCCTAAGCCTCTTTTGTACCGTGGCAGAAAACATGTAGAAGAAGAAGCCAGAGGAGAAATAGGAGGAAGAGAGGAAACTAAGAGAGCTAGCAGGCTATGGTCAGTCATTCCTTTGAAGGGAGAGAAATACAGACCACACCAAATTAAGCTAAGCTTTAATTCTTTAAAGGTTTCACCCTTATAAATAAAATATGGCCATGTGTCTGTCCTCCAAAGTGGCCATTTGTGCTTGGTCCTCCCTTTGGCTATAGACAGACAAGGGCAGAGGTAAAGAGGAAGTGGAAAAGAGGGCAATCTAGGGACACAAAGAATCCTTAGCTTCCCTGAAAGGCCATCGTGTTGATTGGTGGTGTTCTCTTGAAGAACTTAATAGAGAGGGCAGCCATTAACATCAGAAGAAAAGTCTTAGTCTCCGTTTTCAGTATGGCAGAGCATTAAGGTTGCCAGCAGGGGATTCCCACTAGTGGGATAGGCAGGGTACAGTTGAATTAAGAAAATTAGAAGACCAGAGTTTCGCAGAAAGGCACCTCCACTCTGCGTAGGACTGCGTATGGCTCTGGAGTGTCTTCTCTTCTGTATTCTTTTGTTTTCAAAACACTTGCTTGCTGGGGCACAAGCTGAAGGTGCTGTTCAGCAGTGAAATGTTCTCTCATTTCTCTCTGTCTATGATGGCTAGTGGTGGCATCCTCATTTCTCCATCATCATCGTTCAATAGCTTCTCCCCCACCCCCATTCTTTGTGAGGATGATTTATACATGGGATAGGGGTATAATTTATTAATGACTTTAAAGAAAGCCAAAACACTATTAATAATTACAGTGAGATGATAGGACTGTGTTGGCCAGAGAAAATAGTCAAGTTCTATGGAAATAAGCATAGTGGACCACTCAGAGAGAATAGGATTCCAAGACATATCCATTGGCTTATTCATTGGCATTGCAGAAATTCTTGGGGGAAACTGAGAAACTTGATTGACAGGGTCTTTTTTGAGGGCACTTGAGGCTTGAGATTGCCTGGTAATTTTCAATATCCATATGCAGTCTTCTTCCTGGCAGTGGGTTCTATATATAGTAGCTTCTGTTCATTAAACTCCTTAATTCAAGTCTGTGCTAGAGTAATTGGGAAGAGCGGTCTACGGGGTAAGATGAGTACTATTTGCATTAATGTAGTCACTATTCCCCAGTGTACCATTTAGCAAATAAAGTGTGAACTTTATAAAAAAAATTGAATAGGTCTTTTATCACAGCTACAGGCTGCTAGGAAGACACCAATTAAAAAAATGCTTAAAATTTTTTTTTTATATTGTTACTCTGACTCAGCCATTCTAACTACATTTCCCTCCACTTTTAAAGAGATAAGGAGAGAATGAATTATAAGGAACTTTTTTTTTTTTTGGTTTTTTGAGACAGGGTTTCTCTGTGTAGTTTTGGTGCCTGTCCTGGATCTCGCTCTATAGATCAGGCTGGCCTTGAACTCACAGAGATCCACCTGGCTCTGCCTCCCGAGTGCTGGGATTAAAGGCATGTGCCACCACTGCCTGGCCCAGGAGCATTTTTAAATGTCATCTTCCAATTGGCTTATTTATGTGTAACACAAGAAACTTCACAAAGGAATTTTAAGCGGAGAAAATGACCCTGGCTCTTGTCCTGTCAAGTTACAATGGAAGGAAAATCAGATGCTATGATCATCACACAGGATTTGGAGGTGGGAGGACCATATAGATGATAGCATTTTGTATGACCTTAATTAGTCTATCTGACTATGCATAATCAACTGAGGCTTTGAGAAAGTTCTTGCTTTTTATGGTCAGCATACCTTTTCCTGCTTCCCTATTGCTGAAGCTGGTCTTCGAGGTCCTTTTCAGCATCTTGTGTTGCCAATGACTATCAGTAAAATCTGTGCTCCTGTCTCTAAAAGATGCAGTAATTTCCAACACTTATAATATGGCTTTATCCACTTGGACAGAATGAAACAATTTTGTGCAAAGAGGGAAACATTCTGAGACCTAAACCCTAAGGTAGAATCATTCACAAACACAAGCATACTTCTTCTAAAGCCTCAGATCAGGACAAAAATAATGTACATGTTTTACTATTCCTCTTATACTACAACCCAAACTGACACCAAGCAATCATCAATTTGGAATGATACCCACCATCAGGGTGATCTTCATTCCAGTTCAGCTTTGATGAGGTCACACCAGGAATTAATGTCAGTTTCCATAGATTAGTAAGTCTGTCCCCAAGACTGACTCTCTCACTTCAATACCAGTCACAAATCCTAGAATATTTTTATCAACGCTTTAAATGCTCCCCAATGTCCTCTTCAGATATGATTCATTTGCTTTGAGTGGCTTGCAGAACTTGGAAAGCATTTGATTCTTTTTTAAAATTAGGATTGGGTTACATCTAATTGAGCTGCTAGCCAAAGAGGCCCCACAGGAATTCCTAAACAACCTAGGCTCTTGCCAAGACTCCAGGTTGCTCTCTACAAATTGACAGCAAGGCCCCATTGCTGAAGACAACACCTGCAGAACTCAATGAACACATCTCCATTCATGGAGATGTTGAGCTGGTGCCTACATAGAGCCTTCATCCCTCTATTCCAGCATCTTTGATACATGTAAGTACTTTGTACACTATCAAAAGAGAAATGTAAAAACCAAGCTAGTCACAAACGCTTTACCTACAATGGTGTACTACCTGCAAGGTATGCTAGGACAATGGTTGCACAAAGTTTGTGAGAGTAACTAACCAATAACTGATTTGACTTAAACTCACTCCATGAGATGGAACCCATACTCAACACAGGAACCCAAGACTAGATAGCCCAGGGACCTAAGGCAAAAACTAAATAATACCGGTCTAAAAACAGAAAGAAAAAAATGTAGTGATAAAATGACTACTAATTATATCCTGCTGTACTCAAAAATCAGTGCCTGCTTCATCTTCATCAGAGGAGCTTCGTCCTGCAGCAGATGGGAACAAATACAGAGACCCACATCCAGACATTATGCAGAGAGTGAGAGACTTTGGAACACCCAGCTCTAAATAGAATATCTCCATCAAGTCTCTCCAATCAGAGCTCAGGGAACCCATACAAAAGGAGGTGGAAAGAGTATGAGAACCAGAAAGGATGGAGGACATGAAGAAAACAAAGCCCTCTAAATCAATTTAGCAAAGCTCAAATGAATTTAGTAAGTCTGAAGAAGGTTGCACAGGGCCTGCATGGGTCTGCTCCAGGTTCTCTGTGTATACATTATGGCTTCCAGTTTAGTGATTTTATGAGATTCATGAGTGGGTAAATGAGTGGGTCTCTGATTCTTGTGCCTTTGCTTGGGTCTCTTTTCCTTCTGTTGGTTTGTCTTGTCCAACTTTGATGGGATAGTTTTTGTTTATCTTATTACATTTTATTATGTTATATTTTAAAAAAATGAATGCAGGAATGAATGAATGAATGAATGGATGGATGGTGAATGAATGAATGAAAACCTAGCTACTAGGGTAATGCTAAAGAACTGAACTGTCATTTATACCTGTTGGGAAAATCAGTTTTCTCCAATAGAATGATACTGGATATATCAACCACTCCAGGACAGGCCTCATGTTCAGGAGTAGTTAACCAATAAATATGGATTCCACAGTTCTTTGTGTGCTTTTATTTGATTACAGTTGGTGGATTTTGGGGGTGGTTGTGGTGTTCTATTTTGTTTTCTTGGTTTTAAGGGGTTTTATTATATTGGGTTACTGTGGGATGGTCTGTATGTCAAATGTGTTGCTGATTGGTCAATGAATAAATCACTGATTGGTCAGTGGCCAGGCAGGAAGTATAGGCGGGACTAACAGAGAGGAGAATTGAGAGAACAGGAAGCTGGGGGGAGAGACACTGCCAGCCGCCATCAGGACAAGGAAGATGTAAAGTACTGGTAAGCCATAAGCCACGTGGCAAGGTATAGATTAATAGAAATGGATTAATTTAAGCTGTAAGAACAGTTAGCAAGAAGCCTGCCACAGCCATACAGTTTGTAACCAATATAAGTCTCTGTGTTTACTTGGTCGGGTCTGAGTGGCTGTGGGACTGGCAGGTGAGAGAGTTTGTCCTGACTGTGGGCCAGGCAGGAAAACTCTAGCTACATTGGGTATTTGCTTTTTTTTTTTTAAACCAACTTAAAGATGGGTAGGTAGGTAAAGAGAGAGTATCTAGAAGGACTTGGGGGAGGGGAAGAATATGCTCAAAATACATTTGAAGTTAAATTTGTTTTAAATAATAAAAATTTAAAAAGAAAAAAATAATTAAAATATTTTAATGGCTTGTAAATCACAATAAAAAATATTAATGCGTTTAAAGTGATTTCAAATAATTTGTATACACTCATACACATACTCACATACACACACACACACACACACACACACACACACACACACACACACAAGCAAACAAATTGAAGTTATGCCACTTGAGGCGATAATACTTTCTCCAAGACACATTGACTAATCAAAACCCCAGTACCAGTTACTTTGGAAATCAGTGTGGCGGTTTCTCAGAAAACTGGTAATCAATCTACCATAAGACTCAGTTATAACTCTTTTGGGCATATACCCAAAGGATTCTCAATCATACCACAAGAACATTTTCTCAACTATATTCATACCAGCTTTATTTGTAATAGCCAGAACCTGGAAAAAAAAAAAACAACAACAACTAGATGTCCTTCAACTGAGGAGTGGATAAAGAAAATGTGGTACATTTACACAGTGGAGAGTATTACTCAGCTGTTAAACGCAAGGACACCAGAAAATTTGCAATGGATGGAACTAGAAAAAGTCATCCTGAGTGAGGTAACACACACTGAGAAAGAGAAACATGGTATGTACTCATTCATAGGTGGATATTAGCTATAAAACAAAGGATAACTATGCTATAATCCACAGAACCAGAGAGACAAGGTAAGAAGGAGGATTCATGCAGGGATGCCTGGAGCTCCCTGGGAAGAAGAAATAGAAGAGATTTCATGAGTGGACTGAGGACAGGTGCAGATGGGAACATGAGTGATCAGGTTGCGGGGGATGGGGGAGAATACCAGAAGAGACTACTGGAAATGGGGAGCATTTCGGAGTCAAGTAAAAATCTGGCTCAAGGGAGTCTCCCATGAATCTACAAGTATGACCCCAGTGAAGACTCCTAGCAATAGCAGATACTTAGCCTGAACTGGTCATCTCCTGTAACCAGATTGGTGCCTACCTAGCCGAATTGTCATCAGAGAGGCTTCATGTAGCAACTGATGGAAACAGATGCAGACCCACAGCCAAACATTAGGCAGGGTTCAGAGAATCTGGCAGAAGAGAAAGATAAAGGATTGCAGAAGCCAGAGGGGTCAAGGACACCACCAGAAAACTCACATAATCAACTAACCAGCGCTCACAGAGACTGAACCAATAACCAGGGAGCCTGAATGGGACTGACTTAGGCACTCTACATATCTGTTACAGTTGTGTAGCTTGGTCCTCTTATCACACTCCTTAGAGTGTGAATAGGTGCTGTCTCTGACTCTTTTACTGGCTTTTGGGATCCTACTCATACTGGGTCTTCTTACCCATCCTTAATACATGGGGAGGTGCTTAGTCTTACTGAAACTTGATATGCTATGTTTTGTTGATACTCATAGGAGACCTGCCCTTTCCTAAACAGAAATGGAGGAGGAATGAATTGAGGGTAGGAATAGAGGGGGTGGCTGGGGGTGGGGACTAGGAGGAAATGAGGGAGGGGACACTTCAGTCAGGATTTAAAATAAACAAATTAATTAATATATTAAAACAAACAAAACAAAACAAAAACAAAAGGCACCAGTACCTGGCATGAGAAATCTACTTTGGTCAGGGGAATCCAGGAGATATTCAAAGCAATATAGTATATTGCAGTTGTCCTTGATTGCTTCCCTGAATATGAAGGTAAGTCCATACTTCAGAGGATGTCATGTACTTTGGAAACAGGACTTAGAGGAATTGAGGTGAATGTGAACTGGAAGCCTTGTCCATGATGTCTAGCTCTCATAGTACCAGAAGCTGATATAGAAGCTATCAATGATGGGAAGCAGTCAATAATCTTATGCAGTTGTGACATCTACAAAGCACAGCAATGATCAGCATGACAAGATATTGCCAAAGGTACAATAGTGGCACTTATATCTTAGGTGTAACCAACAACTGCCCAGTTGGACTTACGATCCACTCAGGAGGACGAATTTTATGGCTTGTACTATAAACCAAGCCAAATACCTATTACACTAGAGGTGAGGCTACTACTGTTACTTTCCCAAACAAGTGTAATTTCTATCTGCATTAGCTCTCACCCTTCATCAAAGAAGCTTTCTTTTGTAGCAGATGGAGTCCCTTACATAAATACAGAACTCTGCAAAGGGTAGAGAGAAACTTGAGTGTGAGGTGCTCAGCCCTAATGAATACACCTACATTTAATATAGTTAATATGTTTATCAGTATATTTAAAGATATTACAAAGACTAGTAGAGATACATGGAGATTGATTTGGAAATTTCCCATAAGTTTTTGGCATGCTATCTGACATACATAGACTGCTCACTGTAACAAAAAAGTTTCTACCCCCCAAAAACCATGATGCTTATGAAGCTAATAAATGGGAAATTTCCTTTGGCAAGGTCTCTTTATTGAACCAGAGCTCTAAGTTCAGTACAATGGAAAGTGATAAAGAACTTAGAACCAAGCATGCCTATGCACCCCTCCAGAAGTGTGGCCACATATAGGCAAACATGCCTCCATCCATCCATACACACCCTTCCACAGGTGTGGTCACACACATTCAAACATGCATTCACCCATGCACTGACATACTTACATACACAATTCTCAAATAAATGAATGAATGTGGAATAAAGTCTAAAGAAGGCCTTCTTGCTCAGCCTTTCCGTTCTCCAATTGCTCATGCTGCAGATACATCTTATGCAAATAATTATCCCTGTATTATAATTACAACAAATTTACTTACAAAATTATAGATAAAGGTTAGTAGTGAAAATTTTAAAATACACGATTACCTCAGGTTTCTGAAATTCATTCTTATTCAAAAGTTATAATACTTAAAACATATTGAAATATTTTAAAAAATTGAAGTAGTGGCAACAACCTGGATCCAGCATTTGGGAGTTGAAGGAGGATAATAAGGAGTTCAAGACTAGCCTTGGCTACATAGTGAGTTTTAGGCCAGCTTGGACTACATGAGATTTCAAAAAACCAAAACACAATAAAATATAATTTTTTTTAAAGTACATAAAGGTTGAAATGTATAGTTTCATAAAAATTCAATAGCTATTTTAAAAACTGTACTTTTAGAAGTTCTTAAAAAGTAATTACTAATAAAACAGTTACTGTTATACATTGTCCTATAAAATATATTTTAAATTAAGCATGTCTTAGTGATCTTTTGGTCTGTTTACTTTTTTTTTTTTTTTTAGGAAGGGTCAGGTTAATATTTATCTATATGGAGAATGGAGGTGGACTCATAGGTTAAGGCTAATAGTTCATATGTTGACAAAACATTTTTGAAGTCTCAAAATGTTCCATTTTACATTTGAAGATGATCTATCATTTTTATAGGTGAAGCTTTTCCATAAGACATAATTCTATCACCTGTTCTTTGTCCTCATAGCTTTTTAATGCTTTTAAATATATTCTACCCCTCCGTACACGCTATGGATATTGGATTGTGGATATTAGGCCAACAGAATTAATAGTGTCTGTGCAGAAATCAGTTCCTCTTAAATCTGGTCTTTGGAGACAAGTAGATTTACTTAGGTATAGAAAGACTGTTCCATGAGAAGCATGCTCAGACAGACGAAGTGTTGGACAGACTGCCTGATGAGTAAGTATGCTGCTGTGCATGCGTGGGGATGTCCCAGGGCACACATGAAAAGCCAGCATGGTGCTACATGCTTCATGTTCACTGAAAGCTCTTTTCTAAAACTGAACAGGGCTGAAAGCAGAAAGGCAGAACACTTGACACCCTCCTGTGACCTTCTTAAATGTGCCTCATTCTGCAATCACATACTCATATGGACATATAAATAACACAACTATTCTTTTATATGAATGCACACACGTTATAAATGAGAGAGAAATCTTAAAGATACTATAGTCCAGTCTTTAAAATATAAGCAATGAGCATGGTGTCAGGCTTTGTTAAACAAGACATTGTCCTCCAGTAGATCATTTGTTCCAAGGTTCAGGGTTATAGAAAGAGGTTATCCATAGTTTGTAGTTTAAAAAGGCCAGACTTCTCTGTTTGCTCACAGTAAGTGCATATTCAGTAGATTGGATCCTGCCCACCTCTCAAGTAATTTAACATATTTATTTGTGGTGCATGTGCGCACACGTGTGTGTGTGTGTGTGTGTGTGTGTGTGTGTGTGTGTGTGTGCCTGTCTGTGGCCATTTGCATGCCATGTCCCATGTAGCGAGGTCAAAAGACAACTTGAGTGAGTTAGTTCTGGTTCTCTCACTGACCATGTGGGTCCCAGGGGTTAATCTCAGGTTGTCAGGCTTAGCAGTGGACACCCTCACCGGCTAAGCCATTTTGCTAGTTCTCACAGCCACTTTTTAGCAATGAATTGCCACTAGGAATCATGTTATCTTGGATCAATAAGTGAAGTTGTTTTAAACTGAATATAACCAGAAGGATTGACTTTGTAGAAATTTAAAGGCCTTAAATAATATATTAATGTTGCACTTTCTTAAAGAATTAAAGAAATGGAGCAATTAATACAAAATATGCCTTTAAGAATAACTGATCTTATTTGAACAACAGGCATCATTTCTGATGGGATGGAACAGTCCAAAACATTCAAATGTTCCAATACCCATTCAATTGTTCTGTGAACATAGCTAGGCTTTACCCTGTAAATTTTCTTTATGGGTTTTGATCTCTTGCTCCAATAGTTCTATAAATTATCTAAATTTATCTTACCATGGAATGACAGGTAATGAGTCGATCAAATGTAGACATTTCTGTAGGAAAACAGGAAGTTCTGAGAACTTACATCACACAGGTGTCAACTCTGTCCAGTTGCTAAAAATGTGACTATGTTTCTTTGTGTTACTTGAGGTCCTAATATTTACTGCATTTCTCCTTCTCTGTAAGATTGACAAAGCAACTTTGATTAAGAGAATGCAAATAGCCTGTACAAAGAGATCAGAATCACATCAGACATTTGCTGTAATAATATTGAAGGCACAATAAAACCCAGCATATTTATGTGATCTCTGAGGGGAAAATATTAAATCTCTTCATCTATTGAGTTGTTAATTTGAAAATGAAATTTCTTATAAGGCAGAGTGTTTTAGGGAAACTTAGATGAAAATATTCTAGAGATGTATCATGCTTTCTGAATAATGTAAAATGAAAAATGTTCTATTTCAAAGCAAATATGATGTTTCATTTGATGAAGGAAGAATCACATTCATTTTACAGTCAAATAACTCTCATAACTTTTTAAATCTTAGTATATTATGAAAGGTTTTAATATAGCTGACAATTTTACTTTTTTAATTACTGTGTCAGTCATTGTTTGTGGGGTGTAACTTTACTCTTTCTCTGAGTTGTGATTGCGACTTGAGTGATTGCTTAGAATATAGCCTTGAAATTGTCCCTACATTCAAAAAAATGACCCAATATTTTATTCAGAATATAAAATTCAGAAATGCATCCTGTGTCTTGATGTTTTCAGTCCTCATCTTAGGAAATGAGATGTGAAGAGTTTAGTGGTAAGATTTTCAGGTATGTATAATTTTACTTGTCTTTCTATTAACCCTTACCATTTACTAGAGCTTTTATTCTTGCAGTAGACAGTTAATTATTTTAGAGCTTTGTAATATAGGAAATTAAGATCACTTAAAGAGAGTCAAAATGGGAAATGTTTGGAATTAAAGAGTCTTTGTCTTGTAGAAGCAGAGAAGAGTAAGTTAAATGAACCAATACCCACTGTATGGTAGCTGAAATGTACAGCATTTTACCAACACTACAAATCCTCGGAGCTTATTTTCTACAGAAGGTATCTAAAGTTAGGTGGAATTGTGACTTAGACAGATGTGGTTTGTGGAGACACAAATTCTGATACCAGCCCAATATACATTTGCATATGTTAGTGTATACAATATCATCTATAGGCTGAGATAAGACAAACACTCCTGAACCAGAACTCCCAAGCAAGTCCTAGAGTTCACAGAGAGACAGACATAGACACACACACACACACACACACACACACACACACACACACACACACAGAGAGAGAGAGAGAGAGAGAGAGAGAGAGAGAGAGAGAGAGAGAGAGAGAGAGAGAGAGAGAGCGCTATGGCTTGCTTTCTAGACTTCTTGAGATGTTTCGTCAAACTGAAACCAGATCATCATGTTGATTTTTTAATGTGAGAGCTGCTGTAAGTTGTGCAACCCATTCCTGGCAAAGTAGATTCAGTAATCAGGTCTTGCTGTTTGAAGGAAACTGCATCTGTGATCAAAGAAAGAGTGATGATGCCTCAATCCATCCCATCACCATATTCATGATGGTGTGAATAAATGTGAAAACTTAACTTTCCGACAACGGTGGGACGAAACAATTGCGCGTCGATGCTCCCAACGATGGATGTTCTGTAAAGTGAGATCCAAACCCCCTTGTCTGTTTGTGGAAGCCTGTAAAGCTAAAATTGTGACATGTGGCCTGAGACCCAGCTCTGAGACTGCAGGGACAGAGCACAGAGACGAAGGGTCTGTGGAGCCCAGTGCATCTGGGAGCTGCAGAGGCTGTACTTACGGCTGAGTGGACTTAGCACTGCCTTGTGAGATCCAGGGAGCTCTTGGACTAGGCCAACGGTTCTGGGAATTGGAAATCAGGGAACATGGTCCCAGGCAAGAGGACATTTGCTTTTAATTGTTTTGTCATGTACTTTATCAGCAAACTCTTGGGAGGTGGAGAAAAAAATCAGGGTACACACACGCTCATGGTGATATTTATTTTAAATTCTCTGTCTAGTTCCAAAACATTGAGAAAAAATGAAATTTTTTTTAATGTATTGTCTATAAATCACAAGATGAGAAAAACCAAAGTTTATTTAAGAAAGGAGTAGGATGCAGGCACATAAAGTGGACCAGGGAAATGACCGCATGAGTTAAGTACTTGCTTTTGTAAACACCAGCACCTGCCTTCACTTAAAAAATAGAGAGCACTTATATTCCCAGGGCTAGGGATATGAGGACAGAGGGAGGTGGATTCATGGGGTTCTCTAGCCAGCCAGACTAGCCTAATGGGTGAGCTTTTGGACCAATGAGAGACCTTACCACGAAGAATGTGGACAGTGTTCTGGAGGATAACACCTGAAGTTGTCCTTTGGCCTCTGTGCATGCACCACCCCCAGATTTTGTGTGTTCACACATCCCACATAATGCACACATACACACTGGTGCTAAAAATACAATGTACCAAAACATCAGTGTACAAAATTTAAAAATCAGTTATTTAAATAAATGATGTCTAACTTCAAAAATCCAAGCCATAATATAAACGGGAATTTCAGAATTAACTTGCTTAAAGCTATTTCTCTATTAAGAAAGGTGCACAAAATGAAGCAGGGTCTGTGTGCATTGCTAAGGTCTTTGGCTGAGGAGTGTAAAATTTTTCTGATTTCTATACATACTTATTTTCAAACTTTAAGTTCTTTTATCCATCCCTCTTCTCCTCCTCTACCCCCATTCCCCTTTCCCTACCTCTCCTTTCTCTGCATGGGAGTGAACTCAGAGCCTCTACCACTACAACTACGTACCCTATCACTGTATCACCCTAATAGCTCTTAAGCCTATTTCCTTATCCAAGAGTTATGTCCAACTCTATGATTAAGGTTTTTTAATAACAACTGTTTGTAATGGGATATATATAATTCTAAGATTTTGATTCATTTTAGACACATTGTTTCTCAATTCAAACTGTGTTACATTGAAATACAAAGCATTTACCTAATTTAGTATATATGGGTTTGATGTATTAATATGTATTTGTGGTTTTTACATTGCTATAGTTAAAATACACAAAGCAAATAAGTGAAAAAATCTGGATATTTTCTTCTGTTATAAGTATAGATACTAATCTATTGGTTATTACAAGATTATTTTTAGACAGAAATATAAAACTAGGTCATGTAGTATCAAGAATCAAGATAATATAGAAAAGAATAAATATATTTACAATCTAATTTTTATAATAATGTGGAAAGATTTGGTATGTGATTATGACAATATTGGAGATAGAATTTTGACCATAAAATGGAGAGCCCAATAAATTATGTCAGAAGGTTGTATTTATAAATGTATATACATATGTGTAACAATTATAATTAAAGAATAAGAGTCCATGAATAAGGAGTGTGAGAAACAAAGGAGGTACCGGAGGGGTGAGAGAGACAAGAAACGAAGTAAATATAGCACTCAGGTATGAAAAAGTCAAACTAAATAAAAAATTAAAGCCCACATATATAATTATTAAGGAAAGTATTTGGATTATATTCAAAATTGTAGCTAAGAATGTAATGAAAATGGCATGGCCCAAATTTGCAGAGTTATATGTCTGACCTTGGTGTTTGTTAGTTATCAGCCGTGGTATTAGTTTTGGTTGGACTCTTTGCTTTCCAGGTTTATCATCTGTGAAATGAGTAGAATGGCCTTTGTTAGACTGTAGAAGCATGGAAATGAGAAGACACACAGAGCAGCCATTCCACAGTATGACATACAGCAGAAATCCAGCACATCGCAGGAGTATAGACCGAAATCAATTTTCAAAAATTAATCTTTCTGTGACAGATATAATTTTCTTCCTTCCTGCCTATTCCTAGCTGTTCACAGTGATGAATCTCATTATACTGAGAAAAAGAGTTCACACACAAAGGAGACATGATACATGATTCCTTTTCCATAAAATATTGGAAAAACCCAATATGTAGTGATAGAGAAAGAGATTAACAGAAGCTCTGATCTGAGAGAGATGCTAACAGGCTTCTACAGGATGGTGGTGTGAGTGTGCATGTGTTTCTCTCTGTGTGTTACTCTCTGTGTGTGGGCCTGTGCATGTATGTGTGTGCGTGCAGAGGAATGTGTGCATGTATGTACTTGTGTGTGTGTGTGTGCATGTATTTGCATGTTTGTGTGTGTGTGCATACACACTGTTTGTGGTCTTAATTGTGGTGGTATTTACAGTGTTATAAATGAGTAGTACTTAAACAATTTATCTACTGTGTAAAAACTATATGTTAACAAAATAATCATGAAAATATCAATCAATTGTTAATGAGGTGTGAGATGGCTGATGAAGGTATATCTAGAAGATAATGAGAGGTATGTTGGGGAACAGTGCACCCCAATAAACTTATCTGGGGGTCAGAGAACAAAACAGCCACTATATTAAACATAGAGGTTAGGCAGTGGTAGCTCACGCCTTTATTCCTAGCATTCCAGAGGCAGAGATCCATCTGGATCTCTGTGAGTTCAAGGCTACACTGGAAACAGCCAGGCATGGCAACACACACCTTTAATCCCAGCTCTTGAGATCTCATGTCTTGCTTGGGAAAGACACACGCCTTTAATCCCAGGAAGTGATGGCAGGAAGCAGAAAGGTATATAAGGCGTGAGGATCAGGAACTAGGGCCTTTTAAGCTTTTAGGCTTTTAGCATGTTCAGCTGAGATCCATTCGGATGAGGACTCAGAAGCTTCCAGTTTGAGAAAACAAGATCAGCTGAGAAGTTGGCAAGGTGAGGTTAGCTCTGGCTTGTTCTGCTTCTCTGATCTTTCAGAATTTACCCCAATAGCTGGCACTGAGTTTTTCATTTAATAAGACCTTTTAAGATTTGTGTTATAAGTGTGTAGTTGGCAGAGATTTTGGTTGTGAATTTGGTGGTTGGAACTCATGTTTAGCTGAAATATTCTGAGGAAAATGTATTTGTAAAAGTTAAAATGAAACCAAGATTGCATACAAGCCACAAAAACAGACACATTCAGGAAGAACATAGGACACAAAACTGAAGTACATTGGAAAATAGACAAAACTAAAACACACTTCAAGATAACATTTGGAAAACACCCACAGGAAATACTGGTTGTGTTTTTATAGCATTGAGAAGTCTGGAAAATGTCCAGCAGTAAGTCAGTTACCTGTGTAACACAAATTGCTAAACGGTCTTATTAATAAAAACAAACAAACAAACAAACAAAAAATCCAGAGCAAGATATTAGGGTGAAAATTGAGAGATCAGAATAATAGGACAAGCCACAGCCAACCTCACCTTACCAACTCCTCAGCCTCCAGAGAGAGCTACTTCCTGTATATTCACACCTATATACTTTTCTGTGCCCTGCCATCTTACTTCCTCTCTCTTCCCATGTACATCACTTCCACTTTCTGCACACCTCTATCACTTTCTGTCTGTCTGTACAGACCTCCAGACCTCTATGGTTAACTAGTGCCAGCATTAAAGGTGTGTGCCACCACACCTGGCTCTCTTCCCAGTGTGGCCTTGAACTCACAGAGATCCAGATTGATCTCTGCCTCCTGAATGATAGGAATAAAGGCGTGTGCTTCCACTGCCTAGCTCTATGTTTAATATAGTGGCTGGGTTTTTCCTCTGATCCTCAGATAAGCTTTATTGGGCTTCACAAATAAAATATCACCACAAACCTGTTTGTAAATAGATCTTGAGAGGTGTTACTGAGCACTGAACTGCTACTACCTACTGATAGTGCAGGTGCTGGGTCACAAGCTCCGTGCACATCTATTAAGAGAATTTGTGTTGCTCGTTAAAGAGAAGAAAGGGACAGAGAAAACCTTTTATGATCTTAAGGTTGGATTGAACTGTTCTTTTTCTCTTGTACAATAAACAGTAAGCAGAAATAGTTCTAAATTATAGCCTAGATTATTACTTAAAGGGTTGTCAAGAATTACAGCCTGGGGGGAGGCAGAGTTCTGCCTTGAAGGGTGGGTAATGGGTTTCATGACAGGTACTGGTAAATCAGAGGGACTTTTGTTGCTATAGAACATTGGACGAGTTCCTTACAGATCCAACTCATCTCACATACTAAATAAAGAGTTAGGTTGTGAGCTTAGTTACTCTTCAAGAATAACTGTTTCAGCTGCTGTTCCATTGCACATCAGAAGCCATCGGCCCACTGCCTATTCAGCTGCCTTCGAAGAAAAGGGCACTGTACCTTTTCCAAATTGCGAAGGCCACTTCAGGGATGGTGCCATATTGTCCTGGCCTCAGAAGATGCCTTTTGATAAAGCCATAACCACACTCGTTTTGGCAAGAATCAGTAGTCCTTTGTTTCATGTCCTGTCTGTCCATTTTGTCAGCAGTTGATTCAAGGATACTTTGTTGTCCAGTGGCTAACTTTTGCCACAATGAAAGTTAACTCCATATGCAGTTTCTTCAATGCCCATATTTTCTCTGAAGTAGATTGGTACTGCCAGGAGCCGACATGTCTCATAATCATAACAAAAAAGAAAAATTTTCTAAGTTATTAAAACATTTTAAATGCCATATTCTGTAGATCTCTGAAGGGTTTGAAGATGACCTGTCTAAAATATATCTGCTCAATTTTTAAAACATATCTAATATGACTACAACTTAAGCTCACGCCTCGCAATAGTAAACTGGCATTTGACAGAGGGATGTGGAGAAGAACGGGATGTTAAGATGAAGCCATATATACACAGCCAAGAATGGACAGCTGAATTAAAAAATCAACAACAATTTCCAGAATTTAAAATCCTGAGTCATGACATGACACTAGTGGAATTCAGGTGTTTCTGGTACATGGACTGCTCTCACCCAATGTGAGGTTGAACTGTCGACCTTGTGTACATCCTACCTCACAAATGAGTCTGTCAGATATGCTAAGCCTATAGGCTGAAGATGATGCCCCAACACTGTGGAGAAACCTCAGGTGACTGTCCAGGCAGCTGGCTGTTTCTGTCAACTCACAAATTTTTTGGAAGTTGCTTGCATGCACTTTCTGTTTTTATTTTTGTTAGCTAATATTATTTCCTTCTTGGATCTCTGAGGGAGTTGAAGATTAGTTAGTTATAGTTGAAGGTTAGTTAGTTATAGTTGAAGATTAATTAGGATAGAAAGTGAATTAGATACATTTTGGACTTAACAAAATAGGATAGATAATGAAATTATTTTCTCTGAATTTGTCAAATACAAATGGACTAGACATTGTTTAGACATTTATTACTTGTATATATTGTATATAGTCATTGTACTTTTGTATATAATTTTTCTTTTGTTAGTTATAACCTTTTTCTTTTTTTTCCTTTTTATTAAAATAGAAAAGGGGAAAAAAAAATAAATAAATTTTAAGATTGAAAAAAAAAAAAAAATTAGGCTTTGTATCATTTGACAAGCCAGAATACATAGAAGATAATCTCTATTTTATGTAAAGTGAACAGTTATCCTTCCAAGTGTCCTTAAATATAAACTTTCAATAAATGGTGTGATTATTTTGAAAAAAAAAAAAAAAAAAAAAAAAAAAAAAAAAAAAAAAGAGTTAGGTTGTAAGCAACTGCCCCTCAGGAGAATGTGTGGACTGGAGCTTCAGATCTTACACTGAAGAGTGAACTTGTTTAAAATATCATATCATGACTCTGCAATTTGTGGCTGTGTGAAGTCTAGTGACTCATTATGGCAGAGACCACAAAAATGGACCATTCTGAGAGACTGGTTGATGTGTATCTTTCTGCAATCAGGGCATTATGGATTACAGACTCCTCCAGAATCTTGCCACAGTTTCCATGAACCTGTTCTACTGATACTTCTACTCAAGCTTCCATTTTTCTTTTCTGTCATTCACTCGGGCACAGAACTGCTTTGGATCTGATGGCTCTTCTGACTCTTTCAGTATTTTTCATGTTTTCTTCCACAGGGGATTCCCAAAAGAAATCTAGCACATTGGATTCAATCTTGATAACTGCTTCTTAGAAGGCCTGGACTATGCAGGTACATGCTATTATCATCGATATTTCTATGCTGTTTCTGTCCGAAATATTTGTTTATCATAGGAAGATATCATTGGGAGTTCTAGTGAGATATTTAATGAAATAGAGATATTTTTAAAAGACAGATAGTGGTCTATACCAGGATATTCTTGAGTAAGATGGTTCCAGGACAGTAAGACGTATTCCAAGTGATCACAGGTGAAGGAATGTAAATGAGGAACTCAATATACAATACAGAGTTCCTTTGTCAATTTTTTCTACTTAATTTTTTATGATGTTTTTCATAGGCTTTTAATTTTAGCTATTTTTTTAATTTAGCAAGTAAACAATATAAGCATTTTAGAAAGTGAGATGGGGGAGGAAGGGAGAAGAAGGGAACAGGAGGGAGAGAAAGAGAGAGAATATAAACCCAAGTTCTTATAGAATCCTAGAGTGGCTGGGCAGTGGTGCTACACGCCTTTAATCCCAGCACTAGTGGCAGAGCCAGGTGGATCTTTGTGAGTTCAAGGCCAGCCTGGTCTACAGAGTGAGATCCAGGACAGGCACCAAAACTACCCAGAGAAACTCTGTCTCAAAAAAGAAAATAGAACAAAAGAATCCTAGAGTGGACAGATTTGAGAACTGCCATAGTTAATATGTCCTTCTGACTCCCCACCCTCTTTTTTTTTTTTTAAATTGCATGGTTCCAAATCAGATTTTATCATTGTACCCAAAGAAACAGAGGTGTAGAAGCTCACAGTGAAACTTATAATCTAGATCTATTCATTTTGACCTCAAAGCCCAAATTATTTATAGCAAATCATTTCCTATTATTTTCTTCATCATTCAGGAACATCTGTCCACCATTTACATGATCATTTATTTCAGTATTGTGTCATTTTGATGAAAAAGAAATTGTTCTAAATATCTAAATACGAGGCTCACATTAACGGTGCTTTTTAAATCCCCACAGATGTGGGAAATGACCCCTTTCCATCCCTGAAGACTGTAACTGGGTCAGTCTTTAGCACACTTTGTTCCAATAGAGAGGGACAATTTCATTCATTAATTTGTGTATTCATTTAGTAATAATTTTAGAGTCTTATATCAAGTTTATTTTGCCACTTTCATTATTTCTGTTTGCATTTCTTGGACACTCTCCAATTATTCTAGACTCTTTTAATGGTTGATGATCAATATTAGACATTATTGTAGTAAGAACCTTACTTGCTAAAAGGGTTAGGTGTTAATTCTTTCATTTTAATGTTATATCAGCATTTTAAATATTAAATTACGTCTATTTCTTAAACCTTCTGTGACAACCTTGCCCTGTTCCAACCCTAGAGAACTATGTGTGACACTAAGTGTTCAAACACCACCCAAGTCTTTTATATTTCTATTCATTACATTTAGAAATCTTTTTTAGTGGTTTGTTACATATGTACTCTATTTTGCAGTCTTAACACTAGCATCTAGATAGTTTACCCATAAGAATTTTCTTTAATTACTTGTTTTTGTTTAATTGTGGTCACCTTGGTACTCACTCTCATGCTTCCTTCTCTTTGCTCTTCCACATCATGCCTAGCTTCTGGTAATCCCTTTTCCTAGCCTCTGGTAACACTTTTCCTAGCCTCTGGTAACCTCTTTTCCTAGCTTCTGGTAACACTTTTCCCAGCCTCTGGTGACCACTTTTCCCAGCCTCTGGTGACCACTTTTCCTAGCCTCTGGTAACCACTTTTCCTAGCCTCTGGTAACTGTAGCTGGAGAGTTTCTCTCCAGCTTCTGCCAAGCCTCGCCAGTCCCGGAGCCCACTTATAAAATAAACACACAGACTCTTATATTATTTAAACTCAGGCTTCTGGCTATCTAGTTCTTACATCTTAAATTAACCCATTTCTATTAATCTATACTTTGCCATGTGGCTTGTGGCTTACCCGGTATCTTACATCTTCCTTGTCCTGGTGGCCGCTGGCAGTGTCTCTCTGACTCAGCCTTCCATTTGCCAGCATTCTCTTCTCGGCTTGTCCTGACTATACTTCTTGCCTAGCTACTGGCCAATCAGCATTTTATTTATACAGAGCAATATCCACAGCAAGTAACCACTTTTCCTAGCCTCTGGTAACCACTTTTCCTAGCCTCTGGTAACCACTTTTCCTAGCCTCTGGTAACCACTTTTCCTAGCCTCTGGTAACCACTTTTCCTAGCCTCTGGTAACCACTTTTCCTAGCCTCTGGTAACCACTTTTCCTAGCCTCTGGTAACCACTTTTCCTAGCCTCTGGTAACCACTTTTCCTAGCCTCTGGTAACCACTTTTCCTAGCTTCTGGTAACCACTTTTCTACTTTCAATTCCACTTCTTTTGCAGCTTCTCTGTGTGTGAGAGATCATGCAGCAATTTTTCTATTCCTGGAATACTTAATCCATCTGGTATTTTACAAATTCTCTCTTTTTTGCTGCAAATGACAAGATTTCACTCTTTTTATCATGGAAAGATATTCCATTGTATTCATACCATGTTTAAAAATTCATTCTACAATATGGAAAAATGCAATAAGTACTCCATATCACAGTGTAGTGACTGTAACCCAATAACCTTCATGTTTTCTGAAGCACTGGCATCTCCAAACACAAAGACATCATATGAAATGATAGGCCACTTACCGTTCTTCTATCAGTGTGTTCTGTTTGCCTATAGCCCAACATCACACTACATCTCATGACGATGTGCAAATAAAATTTAAAAGCCACCCAGATAGAAAAACCAAGATAAAGTAGACAGGTGTGGTGTTGACATCTTCTAGTCTAGCATTAGAGAGAATGGGACAAGAAGATTGTAAATTTGAAGCCAGTCAAATATAACCAGCAATGTCCTATCTGAAACAACAGCAACAACAAAGATATAAACCTAAGCACTATTACCTTCCAAATTTATCCCTTTAGACAAGCTGTTCAGCTCCTCCATTATCTTATGTTGAAAACAAGAATAATAATATCCAGATGACAGTTATGACTTAAAGATCATGTTCAAGCATGGGTCTCCTTCATGTAGATGTAGGAAGTTATTTAGTTTAGGTGCACTCAAGTATAGCAAAACAAGGCTTACTTTGAAAGAATTCAGCTTAAAGAAACAAGAAAGCTCGAAAAGAGAGTACCCTGTTAGTTCATGAGGAAAATATTCATTTGGCTTCCTTAAAAACAAAGAGGTATTTTTTTTAAATTTAATGTACAGCAAACCCAACAGAAGATACCTTCTTAGCTTGTATAAGAAACTATTCTAGTATAGAAGAGACAGGCATTTGAGTTTCTTTGGTCATTGTCATTGTTTGATGATTTCACACATATGCCCATTGAATTGACATCATATACACCCCCTTTCCAACACTCCAACTCCCCCAAGGTCTAACCTACATGCTTTCCTATTGTCTTCATTTCCTCCTCTGCTCCTTCTTCTGCTTCTTCTAATCCACAAAGTGTAATTAAAAATTAAAAGACAAAGATGGATTTTTCATTAGGTAAAAGAAGAATAAAAGTTCCTCAGACATGTAGGACACTGTCATACAGATGAGGGGTTGATTTTGTTCTGAATGGACCAAGAACTGTGGTTGGTAAGACAAATGAAAGATAGAAGAGGGGAAGATCATCCTGATTGTGGAAGACACTTGGGATGGGTCACCTAAGTTATATTGGGCAGTCATTTTGTTATGTAAAGAATTCAAGCATGGAGTATTGGCTATCTAAGATCAGGATTTGTCAAGTTAAAAAATAATGTAGTGTAAAAAAGTTCATGAATTAGACTATGGAGATCATTCTAGTAAAAGGCTCCTTCCAATTGCTGAGCTATTAAAGGGCCAAGGAATGATGGGGAGTCATAAACATTTATCTTGTCCATTTTTTCATGGCAGCACTTATACAATTATTTGATACACAGGCATTTGAGTTTGTCACATGTATCAAAGGATGGCACACAGTATTCAAATGCAGCCATTCTTTCAGGAGGTCCTACTCTGATGAGAGCACTGGGGCAAGAATAAGACAGTGAATAAGTCATTCATGATTCCCAACATTCAGTAAATATAAATTCAAATGAACATGATTGATAAACAATCAAAGAGATGACTAAGTAGGGTGATCGTTGATGTAGAAAGTGCTGTGAAAGAAGTAGGTAAGACTTGGATAGAGAAAACTAGGGATGGTGAAGGAAAAATGTTCTCCAACATTTCCCCATGGAACTGGCATTCATTAAGCTCACAGCTTCATCAAGAGCAAAACAAAAAGAAAATAAGAGATAGAAGATAGACAGAAAATCAGCTCAGCAAACAGAACAGGGAGGAACACCAAGATGCTATTGCTATTCCTGAAAAAAAAAATAAGGATACAAAATATTGTGGTCATATGACTTGCTTTTTCACAAGGCCAGAATACAATATCTTACAAATTTAATTTTATTTTAAAAAAATAGAGAAGTATTGAAGGGGTTGAAGACAACAGAAACAAACAAACAAAATACACATTTTAAGAAAATTGATTTAACTTTCTTTTTTCTTTTGAAAGTAAATAAAATGTTTAGGAATATTATAATGAAGAGCTGAACAGATGGTTCAGAGGGTAAATGCTTCTGTAGAGGACAGGGGTTCAGTTTCCAGCATTACCATCAGCAACTTACAATGTCCTATAATTCCAGATGCAAGGAATCCAACATCTTCAACTGATTTCCAAGGGCATCTGCACACACACGATACACACACATATACTAGGGCCCACAGGTATATACAAAATATAAAAATAAATAAATCATAAAAATACATAATGATTTTTAAATATCCTTTACACCCTTGACATAGACTTGGGAGTCATCATATCTTCTCTTTTTATAGACAAACCTATTAGTAACAGAATTGTTGCTTTTTCTGAACCATCTGAGTGTGAGTAATACACATCAAGGCCATTTTTTAGGATAGAGGACAGCTGAGGTTCAGTCTCAAAGCCCATCTCTTTGGGACTGTCTAATACTTCATCATGATGATGAGATTCAAGTAATGCCTTTTTGACAAGAATACTATGGAAGTGATGTTCATTTGTAGGAAAAATAAAAAAATTATGACCTCTGTGCATTACCTCAGGAGTCCTAGATAGCTTCATCCAATTAATTCTGAATATTTCTTAAGTTTGTTTAATTGAGGAGAATGTGCTAGTTCTGATCATGACGCTATGGTCCTTACCCACTGTTCTTGCTTGACATCTTTTGGTCGCACTCAATAAATAGTGCTTAGTCCAACTTTACAAATGTCTGGCTGGACTTTATCCTTTAAAACATTTAGGTCACACTGATTATTATTTTGTCGTAGAGAGGTGTCTTAAGGGAGGGGTAACACTTGAAATAGGTAAAATTAATGTAGAAAGGAGAAAGAGTGGGGAGAGAAAGGTTGCGGCAGTGGTGGGAGGGTAGGGAAACAAACAGGTTGGGGGGAATTAGGATTTATCAAATTTCTTCTTGAACAGCCTTTCTTTCTTTCTTTCTTTCTTTCTTTCTTTCTTTCTTTCTTTTTTTTTTTTTTTTTTTTTTTTTTTTTTTTGGTTTTTCGAGACAGGGTTTCTCTGTGTAGCTTTGCGCCTTTCCTGGAACTCACTTGGTAGCCCAGGCTGGCCTCGAACTCACAGAGATCCGCCTGGCTCTGCCTCCCGAGTGCTGGGATTAAAGGCGTGCGCCACCACCGCCCGGCTTTTGAACAGCCTTTCTATATAGTGTTTCTATATTTTTAATTTTTACTTTATGTGTATAGGTGTTTTGCCTGCTTGTATGTCTGTGCACCCTTTGTATGCCTTGTGTCCCCAGAGACCAGAAAAGTGTCAGATTTCTAGGAACTGGAATTCCCTATGGCTGTGAACCACCAAATGGGTGCTGGGAATTGAACCTGTTTCATCTGGAAGAGCAGCCAATGTTCTTAAGCCCTGAGCCATCTCTCCAACCCCTAATTTAATTTATACAATTATTTATCTACTTATGTTCTGGAGCAAATTCCACCACTCTGTTTTCCTTTTAATACTTCCCAATTTAAGTGATATTATCATTGAATCATTTTTGTGGATTTAATTTCTTCTACTATATTGTAAAGTTTATAGAGACAGTCAACTACCTTTTTGTTATCTGTTGTGTCCTCTAAATTTAAGACAGTGCCCGGAATGGAGAACATTTCCATAAATAGTGAATGAAGGAATAATGTACGCAAGAGCGATGTTCATGATGAATAAGGAAGAGAACATCATGCTGGCAGACATATTTAAGGGAAGCGATTCAGGTTTGAAATAGTGAGAACTTGGTCTGAGGAAGATAGTGTTTAAGCAGAGGTTTTAAAGATGGGAAGTAAATCAATCACAATGGAAGGATAAATATTCAGGTAAATAGAGTAGCTTGTGATAAGTCCATAAGCCTAGACATAGCACAATGTATTCGGTGGGCTTTAGACAGATCTACAGATGCTAAAAACTCTACAGGCAATTTGAAGATATCCCAGAGACCATTGCAGCTCACATTGTAATTGATATTTTCCACAACCTTAAAAGTTTAGTTTAAGTATCTTCCTCAAATCTAGTCCTCATTATATAGCCCAGATTCAGCTTTCCTTGAATATTCCTGACAACACGATCGTTTGTCCACATTCACTATGAGCTTCACTCATGAATGTATTCATTTCCTCATCCAGACTGTCACTGTGAGGGAGACACTAAAACACTGGTCCTCAGCAGGGTCTGCACTTAGATGCTAGCTGTTACAGATTAAATGTGAAATGTTCCCCACAACTTGAGAAGTCTGAACGTTTTCTCCTCAGCTGGCAGCAGTGTTTTGGGAGTTTGCTGAACCTTTGGGGCTGGAGCCTTGGCTGGTGAAGGTGAGCCGTGGAGGGCACATCTTTGAGGACTATAACCTGGTCTAGTTCTAGCTGATCTCATTGTTTCCTGGTTTGTACCATATACAAAGTAACATTGCATCTCAAGCCACTGACAGAGTCACCAAGGCCACTACTGCTGTGACTGTCATGATGGACTAGTTCTGCTTAACAAGCCTTTCTGTCCAAAGCTGCTTCTGTTGGGTATTGTCAAAGCCAGGAGACAATGTATTTACTATTTGTAATAACAGCAGGATCTTGGAATTCGTGATTCATTTTATAGTTATTGAAAATAACATTTCTGGTGTAACAATATTGCGAACACTAACATTTATTAAGGAGTACATCAAACAAAAAATATCTTGAGTTAGAGATTTAACTCTCATATTTTTTTCCTGAATTTTTTTGAATAATTATATTGAGACAATCTTAGGTAAATCTGATATCTCATTTAGAGATTTCTTGATTACATGTAATATAGGATTTGCTTAAATCTTGGAAAGTCATAAAACAGACATTATTAATAGTTAATACCTTTTTCACCGTCAATATATTTATAAAAATATTTAGTGTGGTCGAATTCTATATTACTTTTAGAAGATACCCCTTATTTCTATCACTGAATTTTAATATTTTATCTACTTTCCCGATGATCATAACCACAGTCCCAACATTTGGCTCTCTGTGTGAGCATGGATCATCCTAGAAATTTAGGGTAATCTTTTTCCACTTGCAAAGAGGAGGCCAATATTAGAACACCTGCCTCACATAAATAGCTAGTGTGGCAATCCATGACTTAATATATGGAATGTTTTCTAAGTACGTGGATAGAACATGCTGTGTTGTTATAAATTTGGGTAAAATTTCCAGATAAAACGTGCTCTAAATTAATGACACTGATTAAGCATTGCCACCTCCATACACCATTTTATATGAGAAGTGTAGCCTGAACCATTTATTCAAGTTGGGAAAATGGGACTTGTGTACCTAAAATTAATCTATTATATAGGAAGTTGTATTAATGTCATAAAAGAGATATGGTCTAAGGAAGACAACATTGGCTGGTTTTCAATGTGATTTCTACAGTAATAGATTACATATTCTGTTATGAATGATGGCGGGTAAATATAGTAGTTAAATACATGCAATCCTAATTTTAAAAAATGTGTGGGTAAGAAGTTAAACCTGTTGTTGAATCAGTCTAGCATTGACTAGATCTCCAAGATTTTTTTTGTACATTTTTCTCAAATTATGCTTGGCTATCTTTTCCATGGGGATTGACCATGGACTAGTGGCTTCTCAATGCTAATTCTGTTGTAAAACACTTGGATTCTAATTTCCAGATCAGATTTCAGGATTTGTGGTAGTGGGAACTGGGCCATCTGTCTATTTGGGTTTCTCAAAGTGAACCAATGTCTTATGATTTGCTATGGATTGAGAGAATGGATACTCTTATCTAGTGAAATGAATTATAGAAGTTGGATACATTTGGGTATGTTTTGTCTTATGGATAGTTCAACATGTTGGCAGAGAAGACATCTTGGAGATAAGTTCATCTTGGCTGGGCACGTTCATCAGTGGTGAGCTAAAGATGACATTGGCCATACTTTTTCATTTTGGTTTATTGCAGTTATTCTAGGAATATCTTGACTCCCAAGATACTAATTTTCAGGCATATAAAAATAGAATTTCACCTATCTCCACATTGCCAGATGGGAAGTGAGTTGTCACAAAGAACACACATTTATTTTCAAAATGAATTTCATAGAAAAGCCTTTATTTGAAAATGCATACAGTTTCATTCCAACTTGTCCCTGATAATATGGAAAATACCATTTCACATAACTTTATTAGAAAAATATATTCAGGCAAATGATGGAGTAGGTGATTTGGAAAAAATATACATTTGCTATGAAGCAACTTGGTATTCTTTTAAGGCAATTTAATTTCCTTCTAGATTGAGAAAAGAACACAAACAACAGCTATTAGTTTATTATACAAGTTTTCATTTCAAACTGTAGAATGGTTCATATTAATTTTGTAAAAGTTTGAAATTATAAAGAAGAAACTGGTTATAACTTGTAAGTCTTCCTCATTATTCTATCTGAAAACTGATAGAATAGGCACTTTTGGCTATGATAATGTAAGTAAGTAAAACAAATGATGTTCATAGTTAACACAGCTCCATAATCCATTTTCTTTATGTGTCATCAGAACACATCCTAACATAAGACCTCTTATTTCTCGAGAATTATTGTGTACTTCTTGTATCTGCTTATGTATGTATGTGTTTGTCAGTACCATTATTCCCATTTTCAGAAGATTAAACTCAGGCACAGATACATATCTACAGTTAAAACTCATTTCTGTCACTGGAAGATTGCAATTAAATCTAGGTAGATGAAGGATCTTTTAAGACCTTTTGTGAGGCAGGGAAAGGATGTGATAAAAATAGTTAATAATTATGAGTCCAACAGATAAGTTACTATTTTTATTGATATTATTACTGTGATGATGAAATGACTACTTATAATTCTATCTCTAGTGTTTCACACAATTCTTAGCACATTGTAGTGTCTAGAAAATGCCTATCACATGAATGGCTCATAATATCATCTTTTGAACCTCTTGAAATATGAATATATGATCTGTAGTTGATTACTAAGACAGCGTGGTTGGATCTCAGTTCGTTTTTTGTCAGTGACATTTGTTTTAATTTTGTACTGAGCTTGACAGAATCCTGTAGAAAAACACCAGGGAAGATATCACTGAAGTCATATACACCATACTGTGATTGGTATAAGAAGGTAGTGAAGCCATGAGGATACTCCGTGGACACCTTATTGCTGCATTCTATTTATCTCATTTTTAAATTCCATCTCTTCAAAACCATTCTTTCTATATAAACATCGATTTTAAAGAACTGAGTAGGGACTATTGAAAGTGGGTCACTTTTTTTTTTATATCAGGTAATGGTTTCTTGACCTATTAGACGACTTCTGTTTAAGCAAATGATGTGTCATGTTGAGAGATGGCAAATAGGATTGTGACTGAGGGCTTATAAAGATACAAATATCCAGAGCATGGCCACCATTCTCATTATTGAGTACATTTATTAAGAGTCTTGAAACTGTGGTTGATTTTTTTGCCAGTGTAATCATGTATAATAGAAATAATCCATATGAAAGTAGGCAGAATAAAGCCATCAAAGGATATCATTCAGAGGAACTAAATTTGATCATTGCTCAGAAAATAGACTTCTAAGCTTATCGCCTGTATAAATACCAATTTTAGCCAATGGGCTGCTTCATAATGGAGTATTTGTGGCTGAATAGGGTCTTAAAATGGAATGGCTAAATCCTGGAAGAGAAGAACATGAATAATGATGAATCTTAGAAATAAACCTAACAGAAATATCACATTATACTGAGAAGTGCACATTCCCTTCAAAGTCGCCATTATCCATGCCACTACTTATCGGATCAATCATTTGCACACGTGAAGATAAACAAAAATTCTTCTCAATATCATGATTTTTGTCATTGTTTTAGGACAGATATTTCAACTGAATGTCGTAGAATAAATTGATCTTGTCCCCAGTTGTAAATAGTATAAAACCCACACAATATTCGTCTATCACAAAGCACTTATTTCAAATTTTATTGCATTCTTTAGCATAGCTATTCCAGCTAACTCTACCACAACTAGGAACTAAGGCTTTAATCTAATCCTCTACATGACCATTTTGTGCATCAATGTTCAATTTAATATGAAAAAGATTACAAATTTATTTGAATATCAAAAATCATTTTGAAAGCACGAACAATGTTAATTACCCACTTTGCAAATGGGTTATTATAGTTTGATGACTTTGTTTGGAAAGCATACATGGGATTTAAAAATAAAATAAAACAGGCAAGCTATTTTCCATAGAGAAAAAGAAATCATTTTAATTAAATGAAAATGGGATAAAATGTGAACAGTGAGAAATTACGTTTTTGATATATTAAAATATTTCTAATTAAGAAAAAGTGAAGATAATAAATATTTACTGATGAAAACACTCCATTTTCAGTGTTATGTACTATAATATATGTATATACACTATCTCATTTGAATTTATTTATACACATAGAAAATGTGTTATATTTAGAATGTTTTAGAATTGTTTTGTCCTTAAAATATAAAACCGCAATGAAACACTGAGAATTTAATACATTATTTTAACTACTTCAGTGAACTTGTTAAATGGAGAGAGAGAGAGAGAGAGAGAGAGAGAGAGAGAGAGAGAGAGAGAGAGAGAGAGAGAGAGAGAGAGACTTTAGATTTATCTAAACAACAATACACTGTATGATACCAACTTGAACTTACATTTTTAGAACAGGATCCATCCATGTTGATACATAGAGTTTCTCTGTTTCACTGTGGTGTGGCATGATTTTGCATGTTCTCAGTAGACAAATTAAGGAACTGATAAAGTATTGCATAGGCAGAATTCAAAGATGAATTGTCAGGTTCTGTGTGGGTCTCCAGAGTATGAAACTTGAGACTGATCCGTTTCTTCAACACCTTTCCTTCCTTTAAGTAGCTTTTCTCTGGTGTTGTCACAGTGAAGGAAATGTGGGAAAACAGTTGAGCCTCAGAAGGACAAGAAGCATTGATTGGCTGCAAGGCAGGAAATAGAGGCAAGTCTGGGAAATAACAGCAGACGCTGGTTGGCAGCCGCCACGGAAACAGACATTTCAATCCTGTGACCACAAAGAACATCTTCCACAATAAAAATGAGCTTGGGACTACATCTTGAACACCAGGGACCCCAAATAAGAATGGAGGGCACACCTTGAGCAGCCAAGGAAGTCATACTGCACCCGACTATGAAAAAAAAAAAAACGGTGAACTAGCACATTTCTGCAGTTTTATGCCCCTCTGTTGGCAGGAATTGGTTGAACAGCAATAGAGAATGAATGCAAGCAGCATTGTGGAAATGCTAGCTTTTGGTATACTAGGAAATAAATATATTGATTTTTCTACGCTTGCCTGTTTTCTAGTAGTTTATGACTTTTACAGGGTGTGTGGAGGTAGCATTGCGTTTCTATTAACTTCATTAGCAGAACACTCCAGTGCACCAGGGCATCTTGGGTGAAGAAACTGTGTATCTATGGAAACTGATGGTAGGTTTTCCTATCTTCCTTATCCTGCTCTGCCTCCATATTGCAGGAAGATCTCCCAAGGGTGCATTTACTTGAAAATCCTTCAAATTAAAATTTAGATTTCTGTTTGCTTTTTCTTTGTGGTGTTTGAAGAATATAGCATACATCTTTTGTGTGGGGGAAAAAAACCAAGTATCTTTTTGGAAAGGATACAATAAAGTCATGGGTAATTCTGCTCAGATATTAACATGTGGCAAATGTGTCACTGGGGAAAGAATTGTGAAGTGGGAATGCAATGGTGGAGATCCAGAAGAGGGGCTCTGGCAGCAACCGTATAATGATAATGAGAAAGACTGACTGAGGAAGGAACAGGGCACTTGGGAAATAATTAGCCATTCAGAAATAATTTCAGAGGTCCACGAATGAAGAACTCTGAATGGATAAACACACAGTGGCTTAAAAAACTATAAAAGTTAATGATGTGAAAATGATCATAAACAAATTGTGGGACTCATTTCAAAGGAAAAGCCAGGTCAACAAGCGACTATAATTCTTGAATTTATCCTAAATTTAATTTTAAAATGGAGTGATATGCTTTTTCTTCTATCTGTGTGCACTATAAACTCAATTAAAGTTAATGGGAGTTATGAGCAGGGCAGTATTTCTAAATCACAGCCTCTTTGAGGCTAATTATTTTGAACTAATTTGTTAAAATGCAACTTTTACCAGCTTTGGTAATAAGCAAGATACCATTGTTCATATTATAGTAGATTTCACGAAAACATTCATGAAGATATTTCTTAAATTGGTCTAAAATAAGAAAAGATGTGAATTAACTCATATGCTTAATAAATATTTTCATTATGACAAAATCAGTGATGACTTTTTAAAGCTATAAAATGATTATTCTGAGGTATCTTTAGTAATGGCCATTTCTCAATTGAAAAGGTTGGGCAAATCATCTTGTTTCCAACTACTTCTCTTGTTTAAAGATTTAAGCCTCTCCCCCCTACCTCATGTGTGTGTGTGTGTGTGTGTGTGTGTGTGTGTGAGAGAGAGAGAGAGAGAGAGAGAGAGAGAGAGAGAGAGAGAGAGAGAGAGAGAGAGAGAGAGAGAGAGAAGAGACAGACAGAGAGAGACAGAGACAGAGAGATGCATTATATATATATGTTTTCCCATGTGTGGGGGAGCAGGTTTATGTGCAGGTATGCATGTGTTTGGTGACCTGAGGTTGGCTTCTGGCGCCTCCTTCAATCTCTCCCCATTTTGTATGTTGAGACATGATTTCACACTGAACCAAGAGCTCAATGACTCAACTAGTCTAGCTACTTAGCTTGCACTGGCGATGTGTCCCTGCCTGCCTCCCATATGCTGGGATTTCAGGCAGGTGGTCCTGCCCACTTGGCATTTATGGAGATTGTGAGGCTCTGAACTCTGGTCCTCAGGCTTGTCCAGTAAGAATTTCACCAACTAAGACATCTCACTAGTCTCAAGATTTTTTTTTTTTTTTTTTTTTTTTTTGGTTTTTTGAGACAGGGTTTCTCTGTGTAGCTTTGCGCCTTTCCTGGAACTCACTTGGTAGCCCAGGCTGGCCTCGAACTCACAGAGATCCGCCTGGCTCTGCCTCCCGAGTGCTGGGATTAAAGGCGTGCGCCACCACCGCCCGGCAAGATTTTGATTTTTTGATCCTATTTTACACCACTTGGGTTCTTGAGATCTCTGAAAAATACAGTTCAGGGCTACAAACCAATATATCCTAATATTGCTTATGAAAAGTTATTTACGCACAAGTTCTGGTGTTCTTAGCATCTTAGGCAGTGCCACACTACAGAAGATCTTCTGAAAGCACTTGCTGCATAAATAGACACTTCCAAAGTGCTTTGCACATGATGCACTGCAGTAACACAATGGCAGGCATTTCATATACTACTACACCAATACATATTAGAGAATCTTATCAGGTGTTGAGAAGAGGTAAATACAGACTGTGCCTGCTGGTGGTGTTTTATTGCACCTAAGTGTGAAGATTGGGAGCTAGGAAGGTCTTGATAGACAGAATCACTCTGGGTTTCAGTTTCTTTAAGACTGGCTAATGGAGCAAGTCGCTTTTAGAACACCAGTCTTAGAAATGTTTTAGAATAAGATATAACATGTAGATGTACACCATTTTTTAAATGGCTTAAAGGGGGAAGCTCTAATTAATTTACTGTCATAAAATATAGAACACAATTGTTAGTATGTTTTGAGATAAGGAACTTCATAAAGGCTTGCACTCTTTATGACTTTTGCTTGTTTGTACATGTGTACATGTTTGAGTGGTTGTGTGTGGAGTATGCACATGCATGTGTGTGTGAGGGTGGCGTGAGTGGGTAGGTATATTGTGTTTCCTCATGCATGCGAGAGTGGAGGCCAAAGTTTAATGCCAGGATATCTTTATATGCTACTTCTTCACCTTAGTTTTTGAGAGAAGGTATTTTTCAGAACCTGGGACTTGATGCTTCTGTTGTACGAAGTGTTTATTTAATTATTCTTTACCAATAAAAATTGGGAGTTGGATATAAGGGTAAAAATCTGAAAGATCAGAGAATATGGGAGCAGCCACCAGTGACTTCCTACCTTTTCTGTTCCTTCCTCCAAAAGGAATTTGGTCAGCTAGTGACTAGCTCTACCTTCTGACTAAAAGCAAACTTTGTTTTTAGAATGAAATAAAAATATTACACAACAGCTATACTTGTGGGCCAGCTCACCCCAGGTATCCACCTGTCTCTGCCTTTCCTTCCTGAGGTTACATATGTGCAATGTTACACTTGACTTTTTTACATGGGTGTTGGGAATCCAAGCTTAGTCACTTATCCTCTTGTGGCATTTTATTTGATCTCTCTGGCTCCATCTTCAGGTATGTTTAAGGCATCACCTAAAGCACCAAGCTACAGAAAAACACATCCAGGTCCTTACACAATCCAGTCAGCATGTGTTCAACCATGCATGAACTTACCCTTGATGTGCTAATGAGGTGATCCTCACTCCATGCACCAAGTGCTGCAGCTGGAGATGCTGTGTAGCAGAGGTCCAAGTTGGTGATAGTGCTCAGTGTTTTCTGTGTTCTGCCAAGTAAACAGTGTGTGTAGGCCTTCCAATCACTTAAGAACAGCAAACGACAGGATATTTAATTTGTGAACAACTGGGTCAATAACAGTTACAAACTGGAGGAAAAACTTAGGAAAAAAAATGAAAATACTTCTCCTAAAATATGATAGTTCAATGAACTGCCTGCAGAGATTTTGGAATCTCTCTCTCTCTCTCTCTCACTCATTCTTTCTCTCTCTATATATAGTATATATTATACATACTATAATAGTATATATTATATATACCATATATAATATATAATAGTATATATTATATAGTATATATTATATATACTATATATAATATATATAATCATCTGTATGTGTGTATAAACTTCGGGTTTTTTAAAACAATAGAGTGAGTGTCCTAGGAAAAGACACTTACTTAAAAATTTTAAGGAAGTCAAATTCTGTGGGTCATTTTTAGTTTGACTTAATCCACTGGCTGTCCTTCTCAATGCGTGGTCCTGAATGTTCCAAAGGAAACAGAAGAGAAGGCTAATACAGGGATGTCTATGCCATCATTTCCCAGGTGGTCCCAAGTTCCTAGAAAGTTTCTTAGGCAGTCTCCATTCTTTCTTACTTATTCTCCATTTTTCTTGATTTGATTAGGTTTGTAAATGCAGAGATTGTGTACACTTTCGTTTCTGGTAAATCTATTCATTCAGCTAGCTTTCCTGCTTGTTTAGGGCTATGGTATCTTCCTGGGACCATCTGCTTTAGGATACAATGTGGGCTATGAGGAGCTGCCTTGGGGCTCCATTCTGTGACAACTACCCCATCCCCACCTTGGAGGCTTAGTCTTTCTCAGATAATACCATTCTACTTTTCTGTATGATTCCCAGAAGCACCAGATGGAAGCCTCAGCATTCAGTCGAGTAAAAATATCACCAATAGCTCAGTGTGAAATACCCTTCTATGACTACTGGATTCTCTAAGTAAGGACATTCAGAGTTACAGGTAGTTAAAGACACTCAGAGCAGGTCACATCTGGATAGCACAGGCACTGTCCCACTCTTTTCTTTTGGTGTTTGGCTTTTTCTCTGCATACAAAGGCAAGGATTTTATACCTGGTCCTGGAGATAAGATCAGTATTCACACATGGGGCAGAGTTGGATGTGACCTCATGATTTTGTTCAAGTTGTTGCCATAAAATACTGTTAGCGAAGTTGAAAAACTGTTTACAGTGAACATTTGTAAATTCATCTCCTAGATTCTATGTTTTACATAGAGCTTCCACATGAATGTATTCCTCTATCTAGCAATATGCCAACCTCATCTACCCTGTTTTTGATACAGTTTGTAAATGACAAATAGCAGTATCCTTTCCTTACCTCTGTCAATGTACGTACAGAACACAGCTAATGCTTGTTTACAGTCCTCTCCCCTAACCCCCTTTTTGCCTTGATACATAGTTCAGGTGCAATGAGATGTTAAATTTGTATTGGTTGAGTTGACAAATGCATTTATCTCTGTATCTTATTCTGCTTTATTACTTCAGAGAGTTCCCTCATGCTTCATTCCCACCAACCTCCACACCATCCTCTCCTCTGCACAAAAGACCAACTGGTCTGATAAGTTTTTACCTTCATACTGTTCTAGACTACCATGTGAATGGCATAATACTACATTGAGTGTTTCATGTTATAGTTCTTTCGCTTAACATAATGTTTCCAAATTTCATCTCTATTATTGAATGCTTCAATCTGCTTCTTCTCTTATTGACTAATATTCTGTTGCACTAAGGAGCTATATTTTATTCATACTTTTATTGATAATTCCTGTGCTATTCTCTGTTTAAGGAATGGCTGGTTCGCACTAACCCTACACAGTCCTGGAGATGACAGGTAAGAGCTCTGATTGCTTCTTATTCTCACCAGTATTTGGTGGCAACAGTATTTTTGTTGTTGTTGTTGTTTTTTGAGATAGAGTTTCTCTGTGTAGTTTTGGTGCATGTCCTGGATCTCGCTCTGTAGACCAGGCTGGCCTCAAATTCACAGAGATCTGCCTGTCTCTGCCTCTTGAGTGCTGGAAATAAAGGTGTGTGACTCTGATGCCTGACTGGCATCAGTATTTTTAAAAAATAATTAGCCATTTAGATCTTATATTTTGTTATTTCACATGTTTTATATTTTCATGACTAATAATGCTGAATACCATTTTGTTTTTTTTCTAATCTGTCCATCTTCTTTGATAATGATCCTATTGAAACTTTTTGTCCATTTTAAAAGTTAATATTTTCCCATTACTGGACCCTAGGAATTATTTCTCAATTAAAATTTATTTTGGTGAATATTTGGTGAATATTCATTGTATATGGTGATGAGTTTCATAAAGAACCTACAACACCAGTAGATCATCTACTTTGACTATATTCAGCCACTACTGTCTCTTTACTCTCTAATTCCATTCATCACCCCATCACCTTTTTTTACTTTTCTGTCCTCTCTCTATATAAAATTATGTATTGATATAAAAGCTTGGACACACAAGTTAGAGAAAAATACAGTATTTGTCTTTCTGAGTCTGACTTAATTTGTGACAAGTAAAATGAGTCCCAGTTTTGTCCATTTTCCTGTGAACAGCATAATTTTACTTTGTTCTATAACAATGCAAACTCCATTGTGCATGTATGCTGTTTTCTTTACCATAACTCTCTTGATAGATTCCTAGGCTGATTCCGTAATGTGGCTGCTGTGAGGAGGCGAAATTAATATAGGTGTGTGAAATATCTCTGATACATGGACTAAGAGTCCTTTAAGCATATTCTCAGCAGTAGTATAGCTGGGTTATATGGTCATTCTACCTTTAGATTTTGAGGACCATGTCTCTGAACTAATTTACGTTCCTACAGTAGTGTATAAGGGGTTTCTTTTCTTCCCCACATCTTAGCCAGTATTTACTCTTTTTTGTTTCCTTAGTGATGGTTGTTCTGTTTGGGGTGATAAAATCTCAATGTTGTTTTAATTTGCACCTCCTGATCGCTAAAGGCATTGAGTATTTTTCATGTTTACTGGCTGTTTGTAATTCTTTTCAGAACTATGTGTTCACTTCATTAGCCTATTTGTTGATTGGATGGTTTGATATTTTGTTATTTAATCTTCATCCCAAACACTGGTCCCTTTCCAGGAATGTGTGATTGAAGCTAATCATTTCAGGAGAGCACGGCATTCTCTAAATCTAGTCATTTGTAAATTGGGAGGCTTTTGCCAGAAAAAGAAAGCAAAACAAAAGCCATGTCATTAACCTACTGTCTTACTTATTTTGCCGGATACTGAATTCCTTTGTGCTTAAGAGCACACATACAGCTTTGTGGATTCCTGCTTAAGTGTGGCACGTGACGCTTTGGGGAAATCTTTGTCATAAGCTGCTAGAGTTTGTGTTAATGGAATCACTTATTTCAAAATTAAAAGAAACTTGTTCTTTGATAACCAGACTCTATATTCATCTATATTCATTACTTTGACTGTATTAATGGCTTCATGAATGGACACATATATTCAATTAGATTCGCTGGCTTTATACACTGTGTGCAGTTTTAATAAACCATATATAATAAATATGTTGGAGAGTAAAATGAGATAAAATGGATGATGAAGATTATATTCACAACAAATTTATTTTTAGGATTTACAGTTCTAAAATATAAACTTACAAATCAAATTCATTATCTCATTAAGTACTTACTGATAATTCTTCAAGTGAAATTGTTATCATCACTTCCCAGGGACACAAATTAGGTCTTAGTAAGGACAGGTCCCTTTCTGAAGATCAGATTCAGCATCACTGATTCTCCTCTCTCGGTACCAGAATGGGCTCACATCTTGGTAGTTCTAGACTAGGTCTAGAGTGTTAGTATCTTGTCAAATTACTGATGAAGGGTCATTGTGTAACTAAAACATGTCCTTCTGCTTCATGGGATATAAAGCTTAGGAAGGAAAAAAAAAGAACTTAGAAGGTTCACAAGGCTATATAACCTTGTCCAAGGTTATATAATCAGTGAGGCTCTCTGAGAAGGAGAAACTTCATCTGTCCCAAGCTACCTGCAAGTCATGCAGGGGACGCCAGGCCTACAATTTTCTTGAGTCATTGTGTGTGCTGAGGTGTGCTTTTTAGTGATGCAGCTGCTTTTGTGGTCTATGCCTCTGTAAGTAACCCCTCACCCATATTCTTGTAAGCAGCACCACTAAACTCATGGGTTCAGCAAGATGAACTTGAGTGGAATCATTTCTTTGATCTGTTAGCAGTGCCCTGTCTGAGATGTGCTCATGTCTCCCTAGGAAGTGTCATACAACAATGGAGATTCCAAAGCTGAGTTCTGCTAATGAGCTATCGGCTCTTTATTTCCAGGTCTTCCTAAACGTACTTACTTTGTGCCCTATTCTGTGAATACAAGGTCTGATTTTGGAAATGAATGGCAACTTACAATACAAAAAAAAAAACCAACCCCCCCCCCCCCCAAAAAAAAAAAAAACATGGTCAAATGCAAACTGCTGGCCAATTTTTCTCTTTGGTCTTAATATGCCAAGGACTTCTGCATGTTAAAAGTCGGCAATCTGTTTAGTTCCTTGAGGTTTAATTTTAAGAAAAAGCTTTGTAGATGATATGCATAAGGCATTTACTAAAATTATTCTCATGGCATGAACCAGCTTATTGCTGCTCATCCTTTAGAATAATGAGTTCTTTGTGTTTGTTGGATTTATTCTAACACATGAAACCATTTTCAAAAGTGAGTGTCAATATGAAAAATTACTCTCTCCATGTGTTCAGTAACGGAAGGGAAGCTCACAAGTGTGCCCTCAGCGAATATCCAAGGGTTTCTTTCATTAAGCTTTCCCTGTGCATCTGAGCAGGGGAAAGGATTAGATGACTTAATTCCTACTTCTCATTCTGTTTCCATCCGAGCTTTAAATATTTACTACCACTTAGGAATCTTGCATTTTCGTAATCTTTGATGAATCAGCTATGCATTTGGAATTATCACAAATATGCAGTATAGAAATAATCTGATCTTATGTGTTTCCCCTCCCTCTTAGCTGAGTCTTGCTGAAAGTAGGTTAGTTAAACTAGATCAAACATAAGTCTAAATAATTGAAACCAGGCTCCCTCTGGGAAGAGCTGAAACCCCATTGTAAAGCCTGGAATATGTCTGGCTGGAAATTCTTCAGTTTAATTTTTGATTTTTCTTTATGTATCTTCTTTTTATTTACCACTCTATTTTTTCTACAAATGCACAGCTCAGTATTCAGAAATCACATACAAATTGCTTTTAGAACACCTTCTTGCCAAGGGGAAGGAAGAACAACCTTTGCTTCTCTTTTCCTTCCCACCTTCTTTAAATATTCAGAGCACTGAACTGCTGTTTTCTATCAGGATTCTAAACTGGAGTCAACGGATTGAATCAAAAGGATCTCTGAACTTAAGTGAAAAAAAATACCTTTCTCATGAGACATCTTTAATTAGAAACTATCATTTCTTGCTAGTATGAGCACAACCCCCAGACACATGAATGCTAAAAGCATTCCTTACAGTGTGCTGCTCAGAGTTATCTCATATATTTCCAAATCATATTAATATTTTGAATGTATTCTGAAATATGTTTATCATCATTTTTAAGCTATTGATTCTTTACTAGATAATTTTATCCACTGCCTTCACAGAAACACACACACACACACACACACACACACACACACACACACACACACACTCACTCACACACACACACACACACACAATGATAGTATATGTTTAATTTGTGTTTTAATAGACTCAGTTTCCACAGTCATCTCATATATCCTATTTTTTATGGATTTTAATCTGGCTGGTCTGGGATTCTGTATGTATATAAACTGAGGGGTGGCTGCATTCTGGAAAGTAAGGTGCCCAGGCCAACCAGAGAGCAGCATCTCTCAGCTTTTTGCAGACATGTAACTGGTACTTCTACTGATCTGAGAGTGGTTTCTTAACTCTTCACATCCCAGTGCCTTTTATACCTCATCTTGGTTCAGGTTCTTTCTGGAAATATTTCTCTGAGAGGGGATTATTGTCTTAATCATAGTTCTTTAACATGTCCTCCTTCCTCAACAAGATGGCTTCATTGATGAAGACTTCTGTAGTATTTGAAGATAGCAGTGGGAGTGGCAAAATGTTTTCATCACATGAACTTGAAAAGGACTTCTCAAAAGGGGTACACATTATCCTGAGTATCCTTAGACACAGATGTTTGCTATAATACATAAATCCTATGACTATGACTCAGGAAGGCATAAGCCTTCAGGGACTATGAGAACCCTTAAAAGCACACAGCTTTCTTTGCCCGTTAGGAGACAAGGGAATCAGAGAGCTTCAAACACATCACTACACACTGTTTCTGGCTTGAAAGTGGAGATAGGCAAGACATATTGGTAGTCTCTGGCTAGGAGAGTTCCCTGGTTGACAGCCAGCAAGAAAACTGGAGCCTAGATTTACAACTCTAAGGAACTAGGTTCTGCCCACAACCTGAATATATTGGAAGCAGATGTCTCCCCAGAGTATCTAGACCATGGGAACTCATTCATGTCTGATAGCTCCATTTTAGCCTGTGACATCTGAGAAGACACAATCACACTGTGCCAGATATCTGACCTACCTGAAGTAATAGGATGGTGCTGTGCGAAGCTAGTACATTTTTAGCAATGCAAATCAGCAGAAAATGAACAGAAGATCTGACCATTGAAGTGTGTGTGTGTGTGTGTGTGTGTGTGTGTGTGTGTGTGTGTGTGTGTGTGTAATTGGCAATTCAGTGTTAAAGTTACTAAAACCTTTGGCCAGACCACAGTGTGTTATAGACTTCTTTAAATCCTTTATCTGTTCCTTATCAAATCTTTTCTTATATAATTCTCTTTGAATGTCCATAAAACAGGTAGCTTGCAAGGAGAAAGGGCTCACTCTAAATCTAGCAATCTTTCACCAGAAAGTGATGTTTCCAGATTTAAGGAACAAAAAATGTTAGAAATTGATTTTTCCTCTCTTTTAATATGCTTCCTTTTGCTACAGTCACAGCTTCCCAAGATAAATGGAGACACTCAATGAAAACATAAAGTGTATAAATCACACCAGACTCATCTTTAAATCTTAAAACCACTTTCTAGTCTTCAGAACACAGTAGACACTCAAATAAAGCAAACTGCAGTGGGAGTAGCAAAATGATCCGAGGACTTAGTGATCCATTGCAGCTTTGACAAGACAATTTACCATCTAAAAGTCAGGGACTGAAATATATTCACTACTAATATTCAAGAAAGTCTAACCAGCAGTCTGAAAAACAGTAGATCAAATATATATATATATATTTACAATTATTTGTGAATGTAAAATTTTACATTCAAAATGTGTTAGTAGAAATGCTATCCAATTTGGCATTAGCTATGATAGTTAAGCCCCGAAATGGCTTGGCTTTACTCTCAATTTCAGCTACATGAAACAAAAGAAAACAAAAGAAAACAAAAACCACTTAACATGGTTCTTGGACTATTATAATCATAAGAATGATGAAAGTCGGTAGTTTTTCAAGATTTAACTTACTTTTAAATTAAATTTGTTTTTAAATAATGCACAAAACATTACTTATTGATGGTTTGTCATACATTTTGAAACTTGAATGTATTATGCGATGTTAAGAGTGAATTAAGGATATCTATCACATAAGCTATTTATGATTTCTTTATATTAACAACATCCAAAATTCTTTCTTCTGTCTGCTTAAAATGTACACACTATTATGTGTAGTAGCATTATTGTGCAATAATCACATATGAGAACACCTTGTTCCCATCTGATTATAACTTAATGTACACTGGGTAATTTTCTCCCTCAATCCCAGTATCAATCAGAAAAACTGGGTTCACATCTAACAAAACTAATATTTTTTCAACACACAAAGACAGATTTCAAAGCAAATGCTATAACTTTGTTGCCTTCTCTCATTGACGATTCATAATTTTTATAAAGCAAAATAGCACTAACCTTAGAAATAATCTCAATCAGCTTATGAAATAACATCTCAGACCATACATCATGAAATAATTTCATGGCTCTGATGTAGTGTTATTTTGATTTTCTCCATTTGATGCATTTCAACTAAAAAAAAAAAAACTTTCATCATAAAGCTCATATACCATGCTAGTTTAGTTGAAAGCATGATTTCATTTACACAAGTACTTTTGAAATTGATGAATACCACACCATTCTTTTCTCAATGTTACTTAATTTAATAGAAAATATAATGGGCAAGCAAAAGCATTCTGTTCCATTTCTGATTGGAATGAAGAGACGATACAAATATTCCAACAATGATACCTGTTATGAGTCTGACCTCCTCAATGAAATTAGTGAAACAGCAATATTTTGGGTTGTAATAATGGGAAATCTGACCCTGATAATATGCAGTGCAGCTTGAAGACTTTCTTCTTCAGCTGAATGTGTAAGTGTATGTAGAACATCAGCAAATGTGAATGGATTATTTATAAAGTGCACACATTTGTGCTACCACATTAATATGTAAAATTCACTGTTTAAAGAAGTGCTCCTTTAAGCACTAAACAAATGGAGGTTTGATCGTATACATTCAGTATTCATTATTTCCCTTTCCTTTTCCTCCTTCCAAGTCCTCTGATATACAACCTCCTTGCTTCCTCTTGAAATTATGATCTCTTCAGTTGCTATTGTTTTACACACACACACACACACACACACACACACACACACACACACACCCCTAAATATATAAATACAACCTGCTCAATCTGTTGTTGCATTTCTGTATGATTCAAGGCTGACCACTTTGTGTTGTATAACCAATTAAGGAACTAATACCTGGGAAGGACTATTTCTGCCTCTCTCAGCATTTCTTAGTTGCCTGTATGTCTTCTTCTATGGGTGGGGTATCAAGGGATTTCCCCTCTTCCATGCTAGTCACATGGTGGTCATCATTGTGGTTCTTAGATGTTGTAGCTATCTGTGTAGGAGTATTGCTTGCTTCCCTCCCTTGGAAACTGCATAGCACCTTCTAGTATTATGAAAGTGAGTCTTCGGAGTGAAGCTTTCAGGTCAGATTCAGCTTGGAACCCCTAAACCTGATGTTCAAAATACTTGGTATCTTCAGGGATAGGAACTTACCTTCATCCTCTGGGAAGCAAGCAAGGACAAGAGTAATAGCCTGTATTGTTTTAGGAGTTTCTTGAACTCCTCTGATTAACAACTTGAAAGGGGGTTTCTCACACTTGGTAATTTTTTTTTCAGATAGCCTATGGCTTTTAAATGGGAATATGGAAAGTCCAAGTGGGATAATATCACTTGAACTATATATGTATATGTATACACATATGCATATGCCTAGACTTAAATGCATTGTATGGAATTTAAGTAAACAAATAATGATATGATTCCTTAGAACTTATTCAGACCTCCTTAGTATTACTTATTATTTTGCACATTTTTTTTTCCTTTTCAGTTTTAAGAGAAACATTGTTGCTCTTCCTGGAGAACTGTCGGTAGTCACTATCTGCTGAGGGGTAATGCTTTTGTACACTGGTTTAATAAAACACCAATTGGGGCTGGAGAGATGGCTCAGAGGTTAAGAGTACCGACTGCTCTTCCAGAGGTCCTGAGTTCAATTCCCAACACCCACATGGTGGCTCACAACCATCTGTAATGAGATCTGGCACCCTCTTCGGTGTACATAATAAATAAATAAATCTTAAAAAAATAAAAAATAAAAAATAAAAAAAAAACACCAATTGGCCAGTAGCCAGGCAGGAAGTATAGGCAGGGTAAGCAGACTAAAGGAATGCTGGGAAGAGGAAGAGCAGAATCAGGAGTAGCCAGCCAGACACAGAGGAAACAAGATGCGAAGGCAGAACTGAAAAAAGATACCAAGCCATGTGTCTAAACATAGATAAGAATTATGGGTTAATTTAAGTGTAAGTGCCAGTTAGTAATAACCCTGAGCAAATTGCCAAGCAGTTATAATTAATATTAGGCCTCTATGTGATGATTTTATAAAAGGCTGTGAGACTGTGGGTGAGAGATTTGTTTCAACCGTGGGCCAGGTGGGACACAGGAAAACTTCTGACTACAACTACTTGTCATGGGAGGAGAAGTCAATGTCTTCAGTGGTGCAACCATTGGTGAGTTGCTTATGCTCCAGCATATAGATCAATATACCACCCACGCACCATGTAGACAATCCTGGTTAAACTCAGTGAGTCATAAAATAAAGCAAAAAGACGTATTTGTGTGTGTGTGTGTGTGTGTGTGTGTGTGTGTGTGTGTGTGTGTGTGTATGTGTGTGTGTGTGTTTGGAGGGATACTTGTTGAGTTTAGGGGGAGGGTTGGAGAGGATGAAAGAGGGTAAGGGTGAATGTGACCATAATGTATTATATGACATTTTCCAAGAATAGATTTAATGGGGTGGGGGCACTTAGGCAAAATATTGTAAAGATCCCAAGGATAGGTATGAGACTATATTCTATTTTCAGCCCACAATTGGAGAATATAGTTATTTACCACCAGGCCTCAAAGAAAACAGAAACTCAATGAAAAAGCTACAAATAATTTCAGAATACATGTTTGAATTAGTGAGATTGATGCATTAATATTCAGAAATCTTTCTTGCCCAGAAACAAGGAACATTTTTAATAAAAACAATGAAATTGAAACAAGCATTACATGGCCTCATTTGTCATTGTTTTACCAGTAGTTGAGAAGTCCTGGGAAGAGGCTGTTTAACCTTTATGAGTCTCACTTTCTGTATTATTCAATTTGACTAGATTTGATGTGGGATGATCTTTCTGTATGCTGTGAATATGTATTATGCTCATTGGTTAATAAAGAAGCTGTTTGGCCAATAGCCAGGCAGGATAAGGTTAGGTAGAAAAACCAAACTAAGGAGGGAAAGAAGAAGGGTGGAAAGAGGAGGAGCTGGCCAAGAAGCAAGATGCCAGAGGACCAGTAAAGCCATGGACCATGTCGCAATACATAGATTAATAAAAATGGGTTAATTTAAATGTAAGAGCTAGTTAATAAAAAGCCTAAGCTAATGGCTGAGCATTTTGTAATTAATATAAGCTTTTGTGTGTTTATTTGGGAACTGGTGGGTGGGAGAAAAATGTTTGTTTACAAGATTCCTTACAGTTTCTTAAAGCTTGCTTATTTAAAGTTAAGAGTATGTTCTTATTTATCAAGATATATTTTACATGGAAGTATTCTTACAAGAAAAACAGGACCTATTTTGGGGCTGTGCGTCAGCCAAGCTGTTGCTAGACCTTCCTATGGAAACGTTAAGGCATTGCAATGAATACTAGGTAATATTATTTTTGGCTTGTTGCTATAAACATTGTTGTTTTGTTTTATGAAGTCTTTCTGAAAGATTTCCTTTCCTTCTAAATATTGATCTAATATGATTTTAGCAAAGAAAATATACATGTATTGTGAGAGACCAGCTCCCACTCCCCCCTGCCCCCCAGTACTCTTAAGGAAGGTGAAGTGAAAAATATTTAGATATCGTTCTGTGGATATCATTCTGTATAAATAAAACACTGATTGGCCAGTGGCCAGGCAGGAAGTATAGGCAGGACAAGGAGAGAGGAGAATTCTGGGAAGTGGAAGGCTGAGTGGAAGTCACTACCAGCTGCCGCCATGACAAACAGCATGTGAAGATGCCGGTAAGCCATGAGCCACGTGGCAAGGTATAGATTTATAGAAATGGATTAATTTAAGATATAAGAACAGTTAGCAAGAAGCCTGGCATGGCCATACAGTTTGTAAGCAATGAAAGTCTCTGTGTGTTTACTTGGTTGGGTCTGAGCAGCTATGGGACTGGCAGGTGACAGAGATTTGTCCTGACTGTGGGCCAGGCAGGAAAACTCAAGCTACAATAGAGGGGGAAAGAAACAGATAGAAACACAGGATAGCCTCGGGAATTATAAGAATGCCAAGGGGTGGAGCAAAGACCTCCCCTAGTTCAGCCAAGTGTAGACCCTTCCAATCACCTAGTAACCATGAACATGGTCCAGCAATCCTCTAATGCAGTCCTGCTGGGTAAAGCAAGTTCAGATCTCACTAGGAAACATTTGTGGGCATCCACAATATTTTTAGGTGCATGTGAGAATGTATGTATAGGATCTCATTACTCAGAAGCGTTGCTTAAGCTCAGAAATCAGAGACCAACCTAGGCAACATAGCAATATTCTATCTGAAAAAGAAAAATTTGCCAGGTGGTGGTGGCATATGCCTTTAATCCCAGCACTCAGGAGGGAGAGGCAGGTGGATCTATGTGAGTTCAAGGCCAGTCTGGTCTATGGAGTCAGTTCCAGGACAGGCAGGACTATTTCACAGAGAAACTCTGTCTTGAAAAACAAAACAAAAAAATTGCTTATATCCTGCAAAATCAAGACTATAGTTTAAGCAAAGGAAAACAAATAAAAATGTATTTTGAAAAATAAAGAAAGTAAATTATGAGATGGTCCCAGAAGAATATGGAAGCCCAAAACAATTAAGATTCCTAGTAACTCAACCACAATTGGCTTGAAGAACCTCTTTTTATTTGCTTAGTTTTCAGTATGTTTTACTATCTATGAGTGTGATAGGGATGTAAGGAGCCACTATAGCTGTGTCTTCCTCATTTTCATCACCACAGAGGAAACATGGCTTGAACAAGATGTGAACTAATACCTGTGCTCCTTCCTGTGAAGGAGGAACTCCTATTTCAGGTCGTGTGAGCCTGGAGAATTCACAGACAAGGAGCTGTAGCTCTTGATCAGGTCAGTAGCTATTGCTCAAGAGTTCCAATTGCTGGTTACAGTTTAAAAAAATGCTGTGCCATGATGAATGGAAAGTTCTTCAAAGAAATCTTTGACTGACAGTGAGAGGGGAAACCATGGTGAAAGCTTACACTCTGGTTCCAGCTACTTTGTATTAAAATATATCTTATAGAACTTTGAACAGGACAGGTAAAAGATAAATTTTAACAAAATATTATTGGATACTTAATAGATATAATTACGGGAAAGGTTTTAAGTATAAAAGCAATGAATAAAACACATGGGAAAAGGCTCACAATATCTTAAAATTATGCAGAAACACCCCATGAAAATTAAATAAATTTTAATTGCTCACTAGAACTTGATGGTAAGACACGATTTCTGAAGATGATACTAAGCTTGGTCACAGCTGATAGAAAAAATCAAACTGAAGCTGAAATGGCAGCTTCCTCCATGCTGGCTACTCTCCATGATTCCAGAAGGTGCTATGCAGGCTGCTAGAAGAAAAGAGTCATCGGCAGAATTACCCAGCAGTGAGCTTTGCCAGCTAGAATAATGACATACCAGATAATATTGACTCTCTTGTGCAATAATGGCATGGCAGTTATGGGGTTATCCAACCACATTCTGATTGTATTTGAGGCCTGATCCTCCAGAGGGGATTCAGGCTTGGTTCTGTAAACCTGATCAAAAGTTCTTGGTTGGGGAGGTCACAGATCCTAGGTAGAAACCTACTATTATTGTTTTACTAAACAACCATGGTGTCAAAATGCCTCTAGGTACTGATGTTCAAACTCAAAGTTTAGTGCTGCCTCCAGCCTTCCCTAGAGAAGCTTCTTATTGCAGCATGGGGTGGTTGATACAGAAACCTGTAACTGCCCCAAGTGTTGAGAATAAATGACGGTGGAATCCCTGGCTTCAACTGTGACAGCTGTAATACCCCTTCCAAGGCTAGGGTAATATAGTAGTTTCAGGGAGAGTGTAAGAACAGAGATGGGAAAATGTGCAGCAAAATGGTATCTTCTGGAAAGCAAAAGCAAAAACAAACAAATAAGCAAACAAACAAATTAAACACCCCCTCCAAATTGTTGCACTAATGAATTCACTGCAATTGTGGTTAGCAGCAAAAGACTTGCACAAGGGCCCAAACATTTTATCATGGACAAGGGAGGGACTCATAAGATTCCATCCTTCCCAGAGGAACTATGTGCAATTAATGCTTGTTGTGGGAGAGGTGTTATTTTCATAAGTGGTATAGCCACAGATTTATTCCCCTTATTCCACTGAATACCTTCCTATCAAAGATTAGCCAAGTAACTCAGTCTGCCACACACACAAGAAAAGCTTGACAACAGGAGGGAGGCTTGTGAAGTTGTGAGCTGGTGGGAGAGCGAGAGGGGTGAAAGAAATGGATAGAAGAACAAAATTACTAATTTATTATATAGGGGTATTAAACTGTTAAAAAGTAAAAATATGAGAAATAGTTTTGAAAAAAATGAAAATCATTGTAAGGTTGAGAGAGTTTATCTCCTAGGGCTATCAGAAGCTATGTCCATACAGTCTCACCAACATGACTACCCAAACGTGAGTTGAACAAGGATAACTATAGATACGCTAACATGGATGAGGCAATGCCTACAAGGCCTCAACCCTACACAAAGAACTACAGACAATCAAGGAATGCTGAGAGTGTGAGAAATAGTCTTCCTCAGGGAAGAGTACACCAATTGGATATTCAGCACCAAGTGGTCAGCTCTGAAAACATTCATATAAGTGATATTATACAGACAGAGAAGATTATACTTATGTATTTGGAATACACACACACATATGTATGTATTCTACATATGATACACACCACACACACACACACACACACACACACACACACACACACACACACACACACACACGCACACACACACACTTAATGAAAAAGAAAAGGCCATGAATCTGAAAGAAAGCAATGCAGGGTATATAAGAGTTTTTGGAGTGAGAAAAAGGAAGGGGAAGCCTATATAATTATATTGTAATCTCAAAAAACAAAAGAAATAATTTTTAAAAACTGATGAATTAATACTATTCAAAAATCAAAGGATTTCTATGCAGCCATTAGAAGGACAATCTCCCTGGGAAGAGAGTTGAGAACTCTCTCCATTCTACTTAGATAATACTATTAGAGTAAAGCCAGAATTTAGGATTCTTTTCCTGGACAAACCTCTGGTCATTCATGGGACACTGAAAGCATCAGAATTTAATCTTCAGCACTTCAGCATCTCCCAGACACAGAATGACAAGAAACATTTGGACACATGTAAAGGGAACCTCCCTGCTTCCGCATCTGTTTCTGAGAAACGATTTTGAGTGGGAGCCTACAAAAAAAAAAAAAAGTAAAAACAAAAACCCGACAGTTTATTGGTTTTCCACACTTATTCATCTCACTTTCCTTTTCTCTGATCCAGGATTACCAACCAGATCAACTGTTTCCATTCATGACAATTTTCAGAGAATTTCCTCTAGAAAAATGTGAAATCTCATTTGCTGCAAGATGGATGGGTTGATTTTAAGTGAAATAAACCAGACAAGAAAGACAGCATGTTATGTCTCTTATGTGGAAGCTGAAAAAAAAATCAATAACTGGAATGCAGAAATTGTGATTACTAGAGGTTGATATAGTGGGTAGGGCATGGATTAAAGGAGGTAAGAGTTGATCAGTGCATGTAGAAGCCATGTATTTATACACCACACCCAGTCCTGTTACTCTGTACAATTAATAGATATTGAACAACAAAAGCAACAAAACAATAGTAACCATAACTAATGTGAACCTCAATACACTTTAAAACGTATATATATATACTTATATATACATGTGTATATATACACATATTCATAAATGTATATACATTATGTATATGTGTATATACTTATATATGTATATATAAATATATATACTTTTTAAAACTTCAAACTTTTCAGGTGTATATTTTAAATGTTTTCATCATGAAAAATGAACACATGAGGTGATAGATATATTACTTAGCCTGACTCTCCACATTATAACCAGGTATCAAAACATTTTTTTAAAAAATTTAATTATATAAAAATCACAAAAGAAGAAAAGCGAATTTGTAAAATAGCTTTTACTTCCTAGTTATTCACCAAAGGCCAAGGTCACAAATATATTTGAGCACTGCTCTCATGCTCTGCTCGTGAAGATACAACTCTACACAACTGCTAAGGCATACACATGTTGCAACACTTATTTGGCATATCTGTTATTATTATTTTCTGATCTATTAAAAGCAACAGCTCATAAACAAGGAAATGGCTTGATTCATTGTTCCTTTGTGATAATAATAAAGTCATAAGTGAAACATTGATAGATTCAGACTCTCAGAGTGTCAGTTATATCGCCCTCAGCATGGAGAAGTTGAATTGAATGCACAGACCAAGGGTCCGTGAATTCTTGCCCTTTTCTTCCTTTGTGGATTCCTCCTGGCTCTGACGCCACACAAGGTCCTGCTTCTGACACAGCCTGTTGCTTTACTCTTGGCCTGCTTCCAAATCTTGACTTGTCCTAAACCATGTGCTTCATTTTGAAAAGACCAAGCAGATGCCATAACAGGCTGCTCAGTCTTCTCTCAGAGATCAGGCCTCAATTTCAGTTTCCTGAGATGAGCAGGCAGTTTCTCAGAGGGCTATCACATAGTCCTTGCAGTAGTTCCCTTTCTGCATGTACTCTGACTGCTCAAGGTTCAGTCAATTGTTTACTGTCTGGGACCCCTCACCAACTTAGAGCTATGTGCATGGGTCAATGTGAATGTGTGAGGCCAGCCAGCCCCCAAGGCAGCTCAAGGACAAAGCCTGAGACTTGTCCAGGCCTGCGCAAAAAGGATAACCGTAACCCCCAACCAGTAAATTTAAAGGTTACACACCCTCACCCAATCATATGATGCCAAGGTGTGTACCACCCTGTTTGTGGTTTTTCCCCTTAAAAAACCCCTCACCCTGAGAGCTCAGGGCCGTCCTCCCCCACCGCTGTGTTGAGTGTTGGACACGGACCAAGCCCGGGCTTGCTTGCTATCAATAAACCCCTGTGTGTTTTGCATCAGATATAGGCTCTGTGGTGTTCTTGCTTGGGGGTCTCGCGATGTGGCCATAACAATTTATGGCATCAGTCTGGCTTTACTCCAACTATTTTTTTCCCATGGTACCTTACTTGAGTTTCACCCAGTTTTCAATATCACTCTTCAGTAACAACATAGACTATTGTGTGCTATATTCTCCCCAAAACTGTTGTGCCATTTGCTAGAGTGTGCCAACACTCTCCGTGTTTAAATCACATGTATTCACCTCACAATTTTAAGATTGATGCCATATGTGATGGGAAGGAATATATACTGATGGAAAAAAACTTGAAATGTTATAACATGGTACACTGGCCTCACATTTCTTCAAAAGTCCATTTTAAACCACAGAAGACCCTTAAAATTGGCAAAAGACTTTAAGAACTGTCCCTCACGACCTCAAGGCCAACTCTCCCACCTGCCACGGGCAGCAAGGGGTAGGGGATGGGGTAGGTCATCTCTCCCCCACCCACTCCACCATGTGGCAGATGAGCAGTGGGGCCAGATCTCCAATGCACGTTCTCCGGGCTAGATCACTTGTGTCCATCAACAGGTTCAGCTGTATTGTGCTGCTCAGGCAAGGTACAAGGCCCACTCTCCTGAGTACTGCAGCTGGTGAAGGGAAGGGTCAGCTCTCCCACTCTCAGGACTTCGGGACCAGCTTTCCTGACTACTGTAGGTGGCCATGGGTGAGGGGGGCATCTTCCCCTTGCCCACGCCACCACGTGACAGACAGAGGGGATAATTCTCCCCCTCTCACGCCTTCAGGGCCGGCTCACCTGCACCCCTGCCGGCAGGGCCAGCTCTACTGTGCTTCCCAGGAAGGCGCAGGGCCCGCTTTCCTGAGTGCTGCGGTTGGTGAGGGACAAGGGTTGTTTTCCCTACCGCTGTAGCCAGTGAGAGGCAGGGCCAACTCTGCAGCCCTTATCCGCACTGTCTTCCGTGGTAACGCGGGTCATGGGCCTCAACACAGATCTAGGCTGTGGCAGGGCCATGGACCCAGGCATGGTCCTTGACAGTAGCCCAGGCCCCGATGACACCATGGCCCCTGGTGGCAGCATAGGAAACTCAGGTCTGTATGGCCCTGGCAGCAGCATGGCTCATGGATAATAACTTGGCCCTAGGTAGAGGCCTAGACTCCAGATAGCCTTGAGGTCCTTGGTGGCAACACAGGGGGCATGGATGCGTGTGAGATGGCCACTGGGGTGTGAGAACAGGAGAAGCGGCCCTGCTCCTTTTTGCCTGCTTCATTGGATGAGGTAGTCAGGTCAGTGCTGGAGAACTCACCCTGGTGGTGATGATGAGGGAAAGTTGGCAGGCTGACCAACCTCAGTACCACACAGACTCAGATCCAGGACTGAGTTGGCCCACCTCAACCTCCACCTCATCTACGAACTGCTGGAGTGTGTGAAGGGGCTGGAACTGCAGATCCAAAGCTACAGAATCCCCATTACACAATAACAGGATATCCAGCAGGAGTCCCAGTGAGGCCCTAGGATGTAGACCAATGACTCTCTGCAATGAACACTCACAAGTGAAGATTTATGGGCGCACGGTGTCACACTACAGCTTCCAAGCCAAGAGTTTTTTGTTGATTTGTTCTTATTTGTTTTTGTTTCTGCTTTTCATTTTTCTTTTAAATTTTATTTTGTGTGTGGGGGGGAAGTGGGTAGAGGTTGTAAGGGCAGTAGGCAGATATGAAGGGATGGGGAGATGAATGGTATTGGGATGCATGGGGTGAAGTCATGCATATGGCCCCTGTCACTGAACATGAAAATGACAGAAGTCAGCACCCTGGCGAAGTTATCGGCCATTCATTTTCCCTCTAGATACGTATTGTGTGGTGCTTTTGTGCCCAGATTTGTCTCTCAGTTGATTTTTTTTAGTCTGTTTTTAAATTAGGGATGCAGCTTAAGTTCACCTAAAATAAACAGACAAATTTACCCAATCAATACAAAGTTTTGATTTGGGTGGATTAAGTGGCAGAGCCCAGGATTTCTTAAGAATCAGTAGCTTAGCTGGTTAAGATTAGAATGTCGAATTTGCATCTTCTCTGACTGTAATGTTAGAGAACATACCTCGCAATTCTCAAAGGAAAGTGAATTACCAAAGGTATTCAAAATAGATAATCAAATTAAAAATACACTCTTAATAAACTCTTTGGGCCACACACAAATGTCAAAGTAGGAGGAAAATCCCAAGAGAATAAGAGTTCTAGCCAGAGAAGGAGGGGGCTGGGAGAGCAGAATCAGGAGTGAAAATGCAGAAAACTATCAAACAACCAAAAAATAATTTTTTAAATGTATGCATTACTAGACATATATATTAGGCAAAAGTAGTTCATATGTTTGGATCGCGTCAATGGAGAACTTGTTTCATGGTTTATATACAACATAGTCTACTATGGCAATTCTATTTTTCATCTAGAGACTAAAAAGCTCTTTACAATGCTCCAGATTTGGTAGTGACTGTTCGTTTTTACTCAGGCGATTGTTGATGTGCTTGATATCATTCTTGGCCTTTTGTGCTAAATAATAACATTTAGCAAATGTTTTTGTCCCATCTGGCATATTAAAAGCCACAAAACCTCTGTTTCTCATCATGCAGAGATCCACAGCCAAACACCGGATTGAACTCCAAGAGTCCAGTCGAAGACAAAGAAGAGGAATTCTATGAGCAAGGGGCATCAAGATCATGATGGGGAAGCCTACAGAGACAACAAAATCAAACTAGTGGGAACTCATGAAATTTAGAACAACAGCTATGGAGCCTCCACGGGACTGAACTAGACCCTCTGCATAAGGGAGACAGTTGTGTAGCTTGATCTGCTTAAGAGGCCCCCTGGCAGTAGGATCAGAATCTATTCCTGGTGCATGAGCTGGCTTTTTAGAGCCAACTACCTATAGTGGGACACCTAGCACAGCCTTGAGGCAGGGGGAGGGGCTTGGACCTGCCTCTACTGAATGTACCAAGCTCTGCTGACTCCCCATGGGAGGCATTACCTTCTTGTAGGAGGGAATCAGGGGTGGGTTGGTGGGGGTAAGGCTAGAGGGGTGGGAGGAGGGAAGAGAGGGTTCTGTGATTGGTATGTAAAATGAATAATAAAATTTCTTAATAAATAAAAAAGTGAGGAATCATAGTTCATGTGCTTCCATTCGTTTGGCTATTTGTCCCTGTGCTTTATCCAACCTTGGTCTCAACAATTCTCGCTCAAATAAACCCTCCTCTTTCTCGCCAATTGGACTCCCGGAGCTCCACCCGGGGCCTGGCCGTGGATCTCTGCATCCAGTTCCCTCAGTCATTGGATGGGGTTTCTAGCACGACAATTAGGGTGTTTGGCCATCCTATCACCAGAGTAGGTCAGTTCAGGCTGTATCTCGACCATTGCCAGCAGTCTATTGTGGGGACATCTTTGTGGATTTCTGTGGGCCTCTCTAGCACTTTGGTTCTTCCTATTGTCATGTGGTCTTCATTTACCATGGTCTCCTATTCCTTGTTCTCCCTCTCTGTTCTTGATCTAGAGGGGCCCCCAACTGGATCAGGCCCTCTGAATAGGTGAGACAGTTGATTAGCTTGATCTGTTTGGGAGGCATCCAGGCAGTGGGACCGGGTCCTGTACTCAGTGCATGAGTTGGCTGTTTGAAACCTGGGGCTTATGCAGGGACGCTTGGCTCAGCCTGGGAGGAGGGGACTGGACCTGCCTGGACTGAGTCTACCAGGTTGATCTCAATCCTCAGGGGAATCTTTGCCCTGGAGGAGATGGGAATGGGGGGTGGGCTGGGGGGAAGGGGAGGAGGGCAGGAGAGGGGAGAACAAGGGAATCCGTGGTTGATACGTAGAATTAAATTATATTGTAAAATAAAATAAAATAAAAAAGTGAGGAATCTTGAGAAATCATCAATGGTATATATAGTTAATTGAATTGCTAGCCTGAAACAATATTTCTAATAAACAACCCAATGGCATATGATAAAGGCAAATTCATTACATAGAGAGTATAATTATAAACATGGTAAATTACATGCAGCAGCTGTCTTTACTGTTAAGTAAATAACTGTCTCTCTTAGAGCTGATTTGCTAAAACACTACCTGGAAAACCAATAAATATTCATTAGTCATATTAAATATAAATTTATGAGAGTAGAAGGTTATTTATTTGAAGGTCACCTGTATGAAAATGCACAAAGTAGAGGTAACATGGATACCTATTCCAGTCTATGTTTTACCACAAAGGTTTTGATCTTTGGCAAATTCCTCACCCTACTGTGACCCACTTGGAAAATGGAGTTTTATGTCCCTGGATTCTTTTTGCTTAAGTGTATTGTAAACATAGAATACAAATTGTTCAGTTAAGATACCTAGAAAATATAAAATATGTAAATGTAAGTTTTTCATACGTTGATATTTCCAGGGTTTAAAAAAAACATTTTATTTGACATGTGATATGAAGTATTCTCAAAGCATTTCCAATTTAAGAAAACCACTCCAAGTATGTAGTCCAGTCATGAGTCAATGCATAGTCTAAACATGTGTGCACTGGGCTTCAATTATTGTAACATGAAATCAAATGCAGTCACCAGTCACATGCAGAGATTTAAGTCAAAAAGAGCATGATACATTCAGAGCAGAAACTGCCTTAGCCTCAAGATCTCACAAACACATCACAAATCCAAAGAGACCAGTTAAATATGTTTTCACCAGGAAGACCAATACATTTGCTGCATAGCTTCTCTCCTGTTAAAGTGACAGACTGTCTTATATATTAATAGAATATATTTAATTTTTAATGGCTCACAATAAATTAAAATACCTGAGTAGTTTCATCATGCATTTATCTTGTTTTAAGTACACAGAAATAAGTGATGCTCCTTTAGACTAAGGGGTAAATTTCTCTTCTTCAAGATGCAAACCTAACCTTGCAACATGACTCCCTGGCATTCTTGTGACCTGAACTTCAGCAGCAGCTCTGATTATCAGCTGTGGTGACATCTATAAATTGTGGTTTGGAGACATTTCTGCACTTTCCTGTAGATGCCAGAACGTCTTGGCAGGTAGCCAGTTCATCAAGCAGTAATGAATTCCTGGGTTATGTGGCTGCCATGAATGAACCTACCACTTCAAGGTCTGGTAGTGGGGAAGAAAATTTCTTTTCTGTTCTTAAGACCCCAGAAGGTTTAATGTACCTTTAAATATTCCCATAGTTAGTGTCTTGATAAGGATACAAACTTCATATCTTTAATTGTTGATATAATTTGTTGTGGGCAAAAACTCAAGAGGGAAAGATGCCACTACGAAAAGGTGCTTCTGTATACATGTACACACACACACACACACACACACACACACACACACACACACACACACCAAACACACTCACATGTATGCACATACAAATATGCATAAACTCACATAAACCACACACACACACACACACACACACACACACACACACACATACAACCAAAATATGGATTCCTAACTTTAACTGATGATTCACATTATTTACGATACATTTTTGCAGAAAAGTAAAAATTCAGACCCTACATATATGATAAGGCAATCTTCAGACTCTTGGATGCATTACAGTGTCTCTAGTTTTACATTTATCTATTGAGTACATGAACTGTAAAACAGCACAGTTGACACATGATATTGAATCATAGAACATGGCTGTGCATTCTTTCAGTATGGAGCCATAGCCTGGTTGATAATGTGTTACATGATGGAATGAGTTATCATTGAATGGTAAGAGGAATGACATTGAAAACACCATAAGACTCATGTTAATCTTGAAATATGATAAAAATAGGCATGCCAAAGCCAGAAATACAATCTCATCACTCAGGAAGAGTAGAGGTTCTTTTTTTTTTTTTTCATTTTTTTTTTTTAAATTTATTTTGCAATACAATTCAGTTCTACATATCAGCCACGGATTCCCTTGTTCTCCCCCCTCCCGTCCCCCTCACCTTCCCCCCAACCCCCCCCCCCCATTCCCATCTCCTCCAGGGCAAAGCCTTCCCCACAGACTGAGGTCAACCTGGTAGACTCAGTCCAGGTAGGTCTAGTCCCCTCCTCCCAGGCCGAGCCAAACAATCCTGCATAGGCCCCAGGTTTCAAACAGCCAACTCATGCAATGAGCACAAGATCTGGTCCCACTGCCTGGATGCCTCCCAAACAGATCAAGCCAATCAACTGTCTCACCCATTCAGAGGGCCTGATCCAGTGGGGACCCCTCAGCCATTGGTTCATAGTTCATGTGTTTCCATTCATTTGGCTATTTGTCCCTGTGCTTTATCCAACCTTGGTCTCAACAATTCTCGCTCATATAGAGGTTCTTAATAGACCCCAAGAAGGAGAGATGAAGACCTAGACAGTTAGAAGCACCAGATCCAGGGCAGTGGGATAGTGTAACTTCAGAGGCTGAAAGATGAATGAAGGAGAATGGAAGATGAATCCTGTGAAGTCCATCGCCAGCCTTACTTCTTGCACTCATCCAGTGTCTTCTCATACAATGATTGTTTCTATTTTAGTATTTCCAGTCTTTAATGGCATATGTAGCTTAGAGTAAGCTATAAATCAAGCATGTTTTAATTAGCTTCAGTTAATTTGATGAATGAGTGAATAAAGTAGCAATAAAAGGAGATACAATGAGCAAAGGGCACACACATTTTAGAACTATATTCTTTGCCAAACACCTGAACACTGTTCTTTTCACATGTTTTTGTCAACTTGTAGTCTTGTTAGTAGACTGTGGAAAGATTCTCTTGACATGGTCTTATAATGCCAAGATTTTTTTTTTTTGTTTTGTTTTTTTTTTCCGTTTTTCGAGACAGGGTTTCTCTGTGTAGCTTTGCGCCTTTCCTGGGACTCGCTTGGTAGCCCAGGCTGGCCTCGAACTCACAGAGATCCACCTGGCTCTGCCTCCCGAGTGCTGGGATTAAAGGCGTGCGCCACCACCGCCCGGCCAAGAATTTTTTTTAAACTTGGGTGATCTGATAAAAATCAAACAAATTCTTTTAGCGTTAATACCCTTGATATGAGCGAGGTGACTTTTAATGAGCTATCATTTCTTCCTTCATGGTTTGTTCTCCTCCACCCCCATACACAAGCTTTGTTGACGCATATTAACTGGGTTTCCTAGGAATGGTCCTGGGACTAGAACATAGGAACAAACCTGAATTTGGTAACTGGTCCTTGGAAATGCTGGTAAAAGAATTGGGAAGTGAGATGAGAATAGATATGCATATTAGACAGATTATCAGAACAAGGTTGGAGACTTTGATACTGCCATGTAACTGAAAAATTCAAATGTAGCCTCCCTACAAGACTTAAGAAGTGCCATTGGACTTCATTCTTGATTTTTCTCTACTGCTGGATGTTGAAAGAGGTGACTTGCCTTTCCTGACATTTCCAGCCCACCATAAGGTGGAAGAGAGGGGGCCCATAGGTAGAGAGGTGCAGGTGCTGGCTTTGGAATTACTCAGAATTCACTGCATGACATCAGAGAAAATATAGCAAGAGACTTGAGGTGTTTATCACAAGATAGTTTTTTGTTTTTTTTTTGTTTTTTGTTTTTTTGTAACCAGCAGTAAGTAAAACTTGGGACTCGAGAAATAGCTTAGGGTTTAACAGCACTTGCTTGTCTTGCAAAAGACCCATTTCAGTTCCTAATACCCAAAGCGTACCTAACAACTTCCTGTAACTCCAGTTCCAGGGGGATCCAATGCCCTTTTTTGGCCTTTTCAGGTACACAGTTTACATATAGAAAGGGTGAAAAAGAAACATATTTAAATAAAAATAAAATAAATGAAGGATTTGCTTATTAGTTTATGAATTTTCATATTTTCCTGCAAACTGATTAATAATTTATTTATTCACAAATCTAAATGCAAAGTTTCAAAATAATGCATTTATTTTCCCCATTTTGTCTAATATAATATTCTGTTTAGCATCCTCCTCTCTCCAGAGAATCATCAGATAGTAATATATATTTAAATCAGCTTTTGATGATTTCCTAATTGCTCTAGAATTTTATGCTGTGTAAGATTATTATTTTTATTGTCAAATTATATAACTAAACTATTAAAACATTTTGAAATACATCTATTTTATGTTTTTGTTTTTGTGACAGTGTTTAACTTAGACATTTTAATGTGTATGCCAGGCAGTGGTGGTGCACTCCTTTAATCCTTGTACTTGGGAGGCAGAGGGAGGAGAATCTCTGAGTTTGAGGCCAGCCTAGTCAACAGAGTGAGTTCCAGGACAGCCTGGGTTACATAGAGAAATCAAAAACCAAAAACCAATCAACCAAACAAACAAAAAAAAACCCCAACCAAAACCATGTATTATTAATGTGTTTTTAAATTTTTCTCATATTTTCCCAATTGTTTGATAAAATTTCTTAAATATTACCTAATGCCTGAAGGTCTCAGTAAAACACAGGGTAATTTTGTCAACATAAAGTCTTACAGAAGCTCTGCATGACATTGTTTTCCATAGTGTTCTGCATGCATGAATGGTCTCTCTGGGGCTGGGGTGAGAGGGACTGATGTCTTGTGGAGGTCTTGAGGAAAGGGGTGGGGGAGATATTGGTGTTTTCCTTTGATGCTGGTCTTTGGGGTTATAAAAAAGAAGACATGAAAACAGAAATAGAAAGAGTGGAAGCCATGTCTGCCTGAAAGAAGAGAGCTTTTCATTCTTAGTGATAACATGACACAGAGCATCTTGAGGTCTAGCCAAACCCCACGTTTGTCCAGACCTCTGCGGTGATGCCACCTACACATTAACACCCGAGAGGTCTCTGGCTTTGAGAGAGGAAATATTTGGTTTAGAAGCCAATGTCAATAAAAGAGGCTGAAAATCTAGTGACATAGAAAGAGTGGTGACTTCAAGTGGCCTCAAGAAGTGTGGAATTTACTTGAGCCCAAGAATCAGTAGAAAGTGAGACCACATTGAGGACATACGGGTGAAGTTAAAACTAACAAGAGAAGGATGTTTTCATACTCTGGTGTGCACAAACAGTGTTTACTGAAAATTGCCTTTATCATGTCTTTATGTGAATAGACACTCTAAAATAGCTTACAAAGCTCTCCGGCAAGGTCAGCTTTCTAGCTAGACACAACAAGATAATGGTCTTCAGGCTGTCATTTAGGGGGACTTTCAAGTTTTCTGCCTGTTCCAACAGCAGCTGTCTTCTTTCTCCTCCCCTGCTCAGAATTGTCTTGCCTTTTTACCCATAGGCAAGAAATGAGAGGAGATTAATCACAACCAAGTTAGATGCACCACAATCAAATAAAAATTAAAGCTGGTTAATTGATAATTAATATAATCTAATATAAATCTTCCAAAACAAGGGATATTCGCAGAGATTCTATTCCATGTGACACCTGTTTATTGGACACTTTGTAGGTGCAGACCCTGAAAGGTAGATAGGAATAAAAGCTCAGAGATTGCTATTAGCCTCCTGGAGAAAAAAGTATTTTTTCTTTCATCCTGAATCATCACAGGTAAAGTCAAACTTAAATTTCCATGTACACTATGCCCTAGCAACTCCCTAGCAACCTTCAAATGAACAAGCTTTTACTGAGGGTATCCACAGGGCAAAATTTTAAGAAAAGCCTTTTTATTTTCCCGTTGAAGCTTTAATTTTTAAATGTTCAACTTGTTTTCCAAGACAGGAAAAGGTAATATTTCATATAAAGGATTAAATGATTCATTATTAAATATCCCTTACCACCTCAACATCTAGCATGAAGCAATAAGTTCCTGTTGATTTTATTTCATTAAACTGTAAGTCTGAGGGAATCAGAAAGAACTCTTAGCTTTCTCCCTTTGAGGTTTCTGGTGTTACTTTCTATGCCTTTTCTTCATGGTGGTATTTATTTATTTGTAATTAATCCACTTACTTCAAATTTGGAGACCTGGATAAATTCCTATGCTTTATTTAGGAAAATTCAGCATTTGTGATTATGAAACATATACTACAATAACCTCAAATCATACTTCTGTGGCTTTCTTTTCTTGCCTTAGTTTCAGGAACTAAGAACTAACCAGCTAAACAAAAATATTCAGCAAATTGTCATCATTTTCTATATCATAAATGTCAGATGTAACCATTTGTGAATGGCTAGTGTTGATTTTTAACTTGACAGAATCTGGAATAATCTGGGACTGGACATCTGGAAATGCCTGTGAGGGATTATTTGATTACATTGATTGAGTGTGAAGGTTCATCCACTGTGGGTGGGACCATTCCCTGGCAGGATCCTGAACTGTGCGAATGCAGAAAGGGAGCTGAGCAGCAGCATCTCTGTTTCCTGACTATGGATGGGATGTGATCCCTGGCTTTAAGCTCCTACTGTCTTACTTCCTGCCATGATGGACTGTAGCCTTAAATTTTGAACCACAATAAAACCCATTCTCCCCTAAGCTGCTTCCATCAGGGCATATTTATCACAGCACCAGGAAGAAAAGTGTAAGACTCCATTCTACACTCTATGGCCTGCAGCCACTCTAACATTGTTTCTGCTCAACAGAATGTTTGTTTTCCACTCTTTAAATTCATATGTTGAAATTGTAACCCCATAATCTGATTATATAGAGAGAAGGAAACTTTGAGCAACTGAATAAATAAAATCAGTGATTTATCAAAAGGATCATGAAGAGATTTTTTAGTCCCTTGTCTTCAATATTAGAATCAAATAAGAATTTGCTGATCCAGAAAAGAACTCTTAGCAAACCTGACTGTAGTGAACCCTGGGATATAAACTTCTGCCATTTGTAAGCCACATAGCTGTAGTTGGAAGTTTTCCTGTGTCCCACCAGGAAAACTTCCAACTACAATTAATATATATTAATATAACAGAGGCTTATATTAATTATGAACTGTATGGCCATTAGTTCAGGCTTATTACTGACTAGCTCTTACACTTAAATTAGCCCTTAATTCTTATCTATATTTAGTAACATGGCTTGGTACCTTTTCTCAATTCTGCCTTGTCATCATGCTTCCACTGTGTCTGGCTGGCAACTCCTGACTCTGCTCTTCCCTTTCCCAGATTTCTCCTTGTCTGCTTACCCTACCTATACTTCCTGCCTGGCTACTGGCCAATCAGCTTTTTATTTATCATCTAATCAGAGCAACATATATTTACAGCATACAGAATAATGTCCCATAGCACATAGCCTATGGCAAATTGATACAGAACCCTGAACTACTTACAACAACACATGCTTATGTGTCTCAGTGTAAAAATAGACCAAGTGGTGAGTACTTGCTATGACCACTCCCACTGAATCTTGTTTTTTCTTGAAAACCAATATGAAATCATTGGAATAGTTTTAAATTGGGGTTCATGAACAACTTTTGGTTGACTTATGAGCTCCTGCCTATTATATTAATCTTCCATTTTTTTCTTTCTGAAAGTGGCTATCTATGGCCTTTTCTTCCACTTTCCTGTCTAGAGATATAGTACAGAGACGTGGATGCACCCTTAGAGTCTCTGTCATCATCTTAGGATTTCTTTTCATCCAACAGTACTCCAACTCTCAAATCAATGCACCATTCACCTTTGTCTACAGGCTTTTTTTTGTGAATAAGAACTCAAATGAGTAGAGTGATAGCTCTCAAAATACAAAGTTCTAATTTCTCTCTCAGTACTGCTGGTTGAAATTGGCTTCAAATCTATTGGCTCATCAATGAGTGGCAATTGAGAACTTTGGTTTCTCTCTGTGCTCACAATGGTGTCCTACCACCATGATATGTGCTGAAACCCTTGGGATCGTAATTGTTAAGAAAGTGAAGACTCTGGAGGAGGACATAGTATAGGTAGAAGTTTTCCTGTGTCCCACCCTGTCCCTCTGCTGCTCAGTCCCAAGTAAACACACATTGGCTTATATTAATTAGAAACCATCTGACCTATGGCTCAGGCTTCTTGCTAGCTAGCTCTTTCATCTTAAATTAGCCCATTTCTATTAATCTTTGTGGCCATGGTGTTACCAATCTGTTGCCATCTTGTTGCTCCTTGGGCAGTGGGTTGACATCTCTCCTGACTCTACCCTTCTTCATCTCCATCTTCAGTTTGAATGTACCGTCTAACCTTATACTGCCTTGCCATTGGTCAAACAGCTTTATTTATCAGCCAATGAGAGCAACACATATTCACAGCATACAGAAAGACATCCCACAGCAGACATAGTCATAATCATGTCTTATAATTAGATTCTTCCAATATTTCTTCTTTACTGATGTTCACTTTACTTCCTAACTTCCAGTCACAGCATATACTTCCCATTCTGTTTAAAGCTAGTGCCTTTACATTACCCATCTGCCACTCTCCATAGTTTCCATTGAATCTCCTTCACCTGTGGATTTCTCAACACAGTTATAACTGCTCCATCCAGACTGGATCTCTGGTCACATTCAATTTGACAAAATTCAAACAAACTGAAGCAAGCAAACAAAAAAAAAATCTCTTTTGAGTAGATAGAATTCTGAATGTCATTTATTACTTATAGTGAAGATTTGAAAGTGTGTTACCTACATATGGCAGAAGTTTCCCCCCTTTCAACCATTATCTTTCTTCATTCTTTCTTTTGTGTTTACTTATACCCAAACATACTCACATTTCTGCCACTTACCTTCTCATGGATCATTGTCACTAATCTCCAGATGCTTACCCAAATTTTGATATTCACAACACTTCTTATGTTGGCTATTCTTGGTTGTCAACTTGACAACATCTAGAATTAACTAAAATCCAAATGAGTGAACACACCTGTGAGAGACATTTTCTTAATTAAATCATTTGAAGTGGGAAGACCACTTCCAATCTGGATCCTTGAGGTGGGAAAGTCCACCTTTAATCTAGACCACACATTCTGCTGGAAGCCGATATAAAGGACATGTAAGAAGAAATCTCTCTCTCTATTTTTTTTCTCTCTCCCTGTTTGTTCTTGTTAGCAAGTCTGTTCCTTCACTGGCATCAGAGCCAACTTCTTTGGGATTCTGGAGTATGCTGAAGTCTAGCTGAGCCATCCAGCCTCATAGACTGAACAGCTACTGAATTTGTGGAATTTATGATTGTAATCAACCATTGTTAGACTAGCTGGACCACAGCCTGTATTTATATTGTATGTATGTACATTCTTGTCCTAGCATTTTGTTCATTTACATGATTTTAGTTCCCAAACTTGAACTGAAGTCACAGTTTTTACTTCCACAATGTCTTTTCCTTACCATACATCCTGCTTCCTTGTAAGGAGTGACTGACTACCCATCCAAGAAAGAATCTTGAACATTTCCCTCCCTTAAGTCTTTCTCCTCTTAATGATTCTATTTCCAATCAATCACCAAGTCTTAAATATGCCAAGAGTCTACAGACTTCCCCTTCTTATTTAATCTGACATCATTTTCAAATGATTGTACTACAGCTTCACTTAGCTCTCTGCTCCCCTTTGACATTAACCACCACACTAGTGTTGGTACTTTAGCTGCCCCTGCATGATGGACATGAAAAGTCTAATCTTCAGCCTTATCAGTAAAACTAAGCCTTAGTTCATTTTTCTTCTCTGTTCCCCTCCTCCTGATGATCTCAAATATAGGGTTAGTTCTGATTCCAAACACCAACCATGCTTCATCTTATATTTTACCATTTAAATAGACCTTTGCTTCTGTCTTCAGGATCTTACACCTTATTAATTTAGTTACCTCCTTTACACCAATATTCAAACACAAACCTGTTCCCAAAACTTCCCCGTTTAAAGACTGTAGTGGGTAGCCATTCCAGCTTTGATCTGGAAGTTCCAACCCCCATTGAGGCTTTGGTAACTGTCACACCTACAAGGCGGGGCCAAGAGAGAACCCTGAAGACCCGAGATCTGGATGTGCCACCCCTCTTGGTTCTTGGACCCTGGACGCTGGAGGTAGACCGAGCAGAGTTCTCCAGAGAACACTGCTGGACTGCACTAAGTCTTCCCAAGACCCTGCAACCTACCTATTCCTTCATTTGTAAGTTATGCCACTAAATAAACCTCCCTTTTAACTACGTGGAGTGGCCTTAATAATTTCACCAATAAAAGACCCTGGTTCCTTGTGGAATGTTGGGTGTCTTTTATACTAAGTGTCCAACTTTATTATGCCATTCATTCTTGACTTGCCTGCAGATATTCTAGAACTAAACTAGTTTATGGTAAGGAAAATTTTGTATTGTTCATGAAACATCCATGACACAACTTGGTCTAGTTTTCATTTGCTAGATATTTATTGTATTTGACATTAGACTATTGAAATGTGATGAATGTTACTAAATTTTCTTTCCAGGGGAAGCAGAGGATGGTTTGTGAATCTTGAAGAGCTAATATTAATAAATGTTGAAAGAATGAAAGCATTCTTATGGTTTCTGATGTATCAGAAAAGGAGGGAGGCAGTAGCAATGAACATTCTTCATAAATTTGAAGTAAATGTGGATGAGATTCAAAATTAGGGGGCCTGAAGAAGAAAGAAAAAGACTGACGACTAATTCTGACATGTTACCCATGGTCAGTCTTAGACTTGGTCCTTTGGGTGCCAAAGGTATGATAGAGTGAAAGGGCTATTTATTGCAATAAAATCTGTGTAAAGAACAGATGCCATTTCTTCCATCAACCTGGAGAGGGTGGGATAGAGCAAGGTCATTGATTGGCACCTTTACGTGGTTTAGGAAATGCTGTTTTCTTCCCCAGGTTCCTTTGTCTTTCAGAACCCTGGTGATCTCTGGGGAGTTTCTGCTTGTGATTCTGTTTTTAATCTTACCATTACTCACTGCATCCCTTCTCAGTGTTGCTGCTTTGTATTAAACCTGGGGGAAAATGGATAGACTTTCCCTGAAAAGGCTAAAGACCCATGGGTTAATTATTTTGTAGGCTCATTATAAAGTCATGGATGAGTAGACACACATTGGTGTAATTTAAAACTCTTTGCTTTAGCTATGTAGGGCAGTGGGAATGTGAAGATATTCCAAGCGTTCTTTTAGTCCCCACCCATCTATTGACTGTCCTTGCTTATGTATGAATCAAACTAGACTCTGAAATCACTGTGTGCTTTTAGTGTCATTTTCAGTCTTCAGTGCTGTAAACAACTTGGTTTTCAGATGAGGCAGAGCTGGACATAATGTCACTTGCAAATGATTTACTCTATAAAGTTCATAGAATGCATGATGAGTGCCTAAGCTTATTATTTCCAGAGTAAAGAATAATGTACAGAGAACTACTTTAATTTGTGTGCAGTGTGAGGAGTGCCAAGAGGAAGACATACCATGTTTAACATCTTTTGCAGTTGGATAGTAGGGGCAATGAGGAGAGAAGAAGGCACTTCAAACATACAACTAAGAACAACTTTCCTATGAAGATGACCATGGTGCTCAAAGTGAGAAGGCCAAATCCAAAGGCCCTTATCTCTTTCCATTTTCTTTTTTTCCCCCTAAGTGATTTTTTTGTTCATTTTGCTTTTCTACGTAGCACCACCTCATCCTGCTTAACTGGAGGTGAACATAGTTTTCCAAAAGGTTTTCATACAGAAAAAGGGAGTCACCCAAGAAAGATCGCTTGTCAGTGATTCTTCTTTTTATTAAGAAATTCTTTAATTCAATGTACATACTAATCTGTGATTCTTAATGAGCGAAAATGGCTTTTACTGAGAGAAGCGGTGTCATCCATCTCTGGTTGGTTAGGATCCTGCTTTCCTCTTGTTAATGAGGGAAACATGTTACATTGATCACTTGAGTCAAGAGTACACAATTCAAAGTTAGTCTTTGAGGGATGATGTGCTCTCTATCCCAGAACCACCAAATAGAAATGTATCACATACATGGCTTTGTCATAAAAGTTTGTTCTGTTAGGATATATTGTTTAACGTCATTGAAGAACACAAGGAGTATAAATTTACAGAGATACAAACACTTGAAATAGCATTTGCAAATATCTAAGACACCACACAGTAAGCATTTTATAGTTGACAGTTCATATTGTTGACAGAAACACTTCCTACTGGTTCTCAGAGAATGGTTCATTGGAGAAAATACACATGCAGGTATACACTCAAGAAAGAAAACACATTAACCAAATAGTGAAGGATATGAAGATTGTATTTTGCATGCTAAACTCCCACATCTTAAATAACATCACACAATGTACAGTTTTAGTCATCTCCCATGCTAGTTTCTTTTGAGGTGTTGTGGTAGGAAAGGTCTACCTTCAATTCAAATTTAGCCAGGGGAGAAATCAAAACTTTACAAAATTCAAGATCAAGTCTTTATCTTATGCTTTGTGTGTGTGTGTGTGTGTGTGTGTGTGTGTGTGTGTGTGTGTGTGTATGTGTGTGTGTGTGTGTGTGTGTGTGTGTGTGTGTGTGTGAGATTTGTTCATTTCAAATTCTTTTAAAAATTATTCTTTATTTCTGGTTAAGCCTAAGGTTTTATTTGCTAGTGTTTCCAACATCATTTAATTTCCGCACCTGGGTGCACTATTGAATTTCCCAAGGAACAGCATTTCACAGGCTTCCAATGTTTTCTAATGTGTTTACTTATGACTCCTACTTTCACTTGTAATGCATTCTAGTTTTTAAATTCTTAGACACCATCTTTCAATTCTTTGCTTACCAATATCAACCTTTGGCTCAATGCCTACCACCAGAATGTAGGATATTTTAGAGTTTGCAAACCAAGAATGCCTCAATGACTACAAATTAATTATGTTGAATAATTTTCATTGTTAACTGGACTAGGCTTAAAATCATCCAGGGGTGTCAAGCCTCTCTTCATGTCTGTAAGGGTGTTTCTGCAAAGGATTAACTGAGGAGGGAAAACTCACACAGAAAATGGGTAATGTCACGTGGTCTGAGGTCCAGGACTGAATAAAAATGTAGTATGCAGAAAATGAGATGAGCATCAGCATACCTTGTTCATTGCTTCCTGGTTTTTCCAGACATGAGGAACCCCAGATATATGTTTCTCCTGCTGTCATGAACTCTGTCATGCCATCTCTGCCTGTGGTGATATGCTGTATGTTATAACTGTGAGCCGAAACATCCCCGCCCCTTCTCAATTTGCTTTTGTCTGGTGTTTTTTCCCCAACAATGAAAAAAGTCACGTTATAAATGCAACATAAAACAAAAACTACACAGTGATATCATAGTCGTTTGAGCTTAATTAGATCATTTATGACTCAAAATGACAACTGTCACCAGCAATTTCTTTCCAGAGTGAAGTGCTTATTCCACAGTGGCTTGATAACAAAACTCAGCCACCAGCGTAGGTGAGCTGAGAAGAATGTCTGCTTAAAGTATTGTATGTGCCTGAACTAAGGTCTGTAAACAAGAATCTTGTGGATTGCTGAACCCTTAAGTCTCTCACGTAAACACAGTCTGAACAGGTATACATATAGTGACAGCAGAGAGGACTTTTTTTAGACAGACATGCTTGTTCTTTATTGTTTCACAAGAAAACCATTAGACTAAGATTTGAGTGCAGATCATCTGGGGTATGGCGGGCATTGAGAAATATTAGTCAGAGATGAATTGAGAGAAGAAAGTGAAGGGAACCAATGCATGTTATTAAATCAGCCTCCCCAACGGCAACTGGAGCATAAGCTTTTCAGGGACTCAGAGAAGCAGTGTGAACATCACTAAAGAGTCATCTGAAACAAGGGGCAAAGGGATACAGATTTTCCTATATCAGTTCCTTGTTTGTTACTGGTTAAATCTGCTTTTAGGTGCATTGCCTCTCTGGTGATGCTGCATTGACTTATAGACGAGGCAATATGTTCTTTGGCTAGAAAAAAAATAATCCCTTTGGGTTCAAAGTTCACTGTGAGGACAGGTAGCAGTTTTCTAGCAAGAGCAAATAAACATCTGAAGGTATAAATAAGTGATGGACAGTCCTTACCATGGTGACAATGCTTGGCAATCAAGTGAGATATAGTTGCGCTTGATTATCTTTAAAGCATTCCTTTGATTTTTTCCAACTGATTGAACATTACACCAATAGATATAATTGTGCTTATAAATGGCCAAAGACAACATAGAAAACCAAAATAAATGATAATCCCAGTATCGTTGGTAACAGCTAGGGTAGAATTCTCATAGATTTGTACATTCACAGCAGGAAGTAAACCGTGTATGTAATTCCAACAGATTAGCTAATTGCAATTTGACCAATTCATAGAGTTCAATGTGCTCATATGTACACATATGGGTTCTGGTGTATTTTTTGTGTCAAAGTATTTCCTCAACATAATACAGCAGATTGGGAAGACAGGGCACCCCTCCCTCAGCAGCCCATGGCTGACGTCATTCCACCCACATTCACTCCTTCCTTCTGCCTTTCTATGTGTTTCAGTCCAAGAGCCCTATTTTTCAATGGATTTCAGAAACAGGAGCATCATAAAATCAACTAAATCAACCTTATGATTAATCATGGATGGTTGACTAATTTTCATGACAACTGGAACACAGCTTCTGGGCCAGACGTAAAAAGCCATGAAGATAAAGGAGCCACTTATGACCTGAATATCTATCTCCTCTAGAGAGTCAACAGTCTGTGTGGCTTGGATAAATTCTTGTGAATTTAGGACCTAAATACTGTGTGTAAGCTCTTTCATCTCTCTGGACCTGACTATCATTGAGTTTACTTATTACTATAAATTCTCATTGAGAAAAACTGCCACTCATTTTTTCCCTTCTTGTATGAAAGTTACCCTTGTTAATAAAGTATTTACATTAAGGTAGTAATTACATAGACTAATTTACTTCCAAGGATCATTTCTAAAGCATAATTTTCAGCTAATCAAATACAAAAATATTTAAACAAGAACACATGTTGTATTTACTTTTGTAATCTGTGTTACACACATTCTCTGAATATTGGAAGAACCATTAGCATCTGATTGATAACTTTTATTGCAATATTTGTCAGGGTAAAGGGATGCTACTGTGGGATAGCAAACACACCTGAATGCATCATTCATATTGGCTTCTCCTTCCTCTAAGGGTTGAATAGCCTAGAGGAGAACATGGCAAGGGTCCAACTTCGTAGCTTTTGTCATTCCTTGCCTCTGCTTCTGTTTCTAATCAGATGAGATGATTTCTTTGTAGTTTTATGACTTCCAAATCTCATTGTATTTGCTTATACTGTCTATCTAAAGTTCCTTTCTCATCAGTCTCTATTTTGAAAACAAATTCTTCAAAAAAGCCAAATTCAATCATTATTTCTTCTGACCAATCTGGTATTGTTCTTTTCCTGAAGCCTTTAAATACTCTTATGATTTTTACTTAACATTTTTAAAGTAATTAGTCAAATTCAGTGTCTTTTCCACAAGCTTGTGAGCTGATTGAAGGACAGACTCGTGTATGTATCTCTCTATTTCCTGGTAGCAAGCGCACTATTTAGAATGCAAGCCACTCCTTAGTAGGTAGTCCAGTTTTTGCAAATGTTGTAAAGAGTGAAAACAATGGACCAAAGTCTTCACGAGGCCCACATCTGACAGCAGCAGAAAAGAAGGATAGGATGAGGGCTTTATTATATCTTTAATTCACAGCTGGCATTGCATTAGGGGCTTAACATAATGCAAAATAACCTATTGAAGTATTCATTTTGAGAATAACAATATAGAAATTACCTGGGTTAGAGCAGTAGATGGTGAAGGAGAAGACAGAAGATCTTTGCACAGAGTCCAAGAGCCAGACCCCCAGGGATATCACAGAGGAGAGATGGTTCAGTGTTGGCATGCTACTGAGCTCATCTGCTTGGGGAATGAGAACTCTGTACTTTTTTTTGGTTCTGATGTTAACCATCCTTTCTGGGATTTGACGAAGACTTCCCATCAAATAGGTTTGTTGAGACCTCTAGGCTTTCCAGCAGAAATGGTTCTCAATTGTGACTCAGAATGTCTTATCTATCTATCTATCTATCTATCTATCTATCTATCTATCTATCTATCTATCTATCTATCTATTTATCTGAGACAAGGTTTCTCTGTGTAGCTTTGCACCTTTCCTGGAACTCACTCTGTAGCCCGGCTGGCCTTGAACTCATGAGATCTGCCTGCCTCTGCCTCCCGAGTGCTGGGATTAAAGGCGGGCGTCACCACCGCCCGGCTAGGAATTTCTTATTTTTTACGTTAACTTTTGAATAAACAATGCCCACTTTGAAAACCTTTCTTGTGGTCCCAGAACTGACAGAGAAATCTCTGAAATCCAGGACAATGACCACAAAGCCAGAACAGTCTTTAGTCCATAGAGTTGGATAGGAGTAGACAGGGGCAAAGCTGGCATCCTTTGCGTGGGAAAACTTTAATTCTTTAAACTTCTTTAACAGTGCTATGTGGTAGGAGTTATAATAATTTCTGATCATCATACGTAAGTAAATTGAGTCCAAACAACTTAAATAACTTGTCCAAGTATCAAGAAATTAATGTTGTTTTCCCCCCTTTTGGGAGGGGGGACTGGAAGGGGTGGGCAAAATGGAGAGGCTGTGTGTGTTTGTAACGTTAAGTATGTTTGTGGTGCTTACAGTTAATTTAAAGCAATGCCAGATTGACTCATGGCTGTCTTCTCCACACTGAAGGCACATATAAAATTGCAGTGTACAACTGACCTCCATCTGTCTTTACCATTCTCCTTCTCTCAAGCCTACCTCCCTCCCTCCTCTTTCTTCCCACTGTCTAGGGTCACAGTTCATTGACGCCAAGGAGAGCAATGTATTTAGAGCAACACTAATGATTTTGGCCACTAACTGGGAATTTGATCTTCTGGGCTTTTCTTCCAGCTCTCCCACCATGTGATTTTAAACTTGATTGAGTTCCTGTTTATTCAACTGTAAAATATAGGTGATATATTCCTGCCTTGTGAGGACTGAGAGAGAATACTGCCAGGTACGATATTTTTCTTTCCTATTATAAACCAACTCCTGTTCCTCCTCCCTCCCCTTCTCCCCCTCCCCCACCTACTTCCATCCCACCCCCACCCTCTTCTCATAGAGGGTAAGCCCTCCCTTAGGTAGTCAACACAGGCTGGCATATCAAGTTGGGGCCGGACCTAGCCCCTTCCCCCTGCATCAAGGTTGAGTAAGGCACCGCACCATAGGGAATGGGCTCTAAAAAGCCAGTTCACGTAACTGGGGTAAGTCCTAGTCCCATCGCCAGAGGACCCACAAACACATCAAGACACACAACTTTCACCCACATTCAGAAGACCCAGTTTGGTCCCATGCAGGCTCCCCAGCTGTCAGTCCAGAGTCCATGAGCTCCCACTAGCTTGGGTCAGCTATCGCTGTGGTTTTTCCCATCATGATTCTGAGCCCCATTGCTCTTATAATCCTCCCCCTCTCTCTTTGAATTGAACTCCAGGATCTTGGCCAAGTACTTGTTCATTTCTTCACATGACACCTGCACTATCCTATAGCAGGTGTAAGATTATTACTTCCCAGAATATTTCAAGAATCTTATAATTCTTTTGGAAAATGGTGAAATGCATACATTTTCTACAATTCTCAGAAAGGACAGGGTATATACAGGACAAGGTATCACTATGTAGCCCTGGCTAGCTTTAAACTCATTATATAGATCTGGGTAGCTTCCAACTCATAGAGATTTGCATTCCTTGGTCTCCCAAATGCTGGGATTAAAGATAGACACCACCATGCCCAGCTAACACACACATTGTTAATAATTATTTGAGATTTTCATGCAATGTGATTTGATCATGTTTAGATCTCTCCCCCAGTTCCTTCTGGATTTACTCCCAACTACCTACCAACCCAACACGGAATTCTCTCTCTCTCTCTCTCTCTCTCTCTCTCTCTCTCTCTCTCTCTCTCTTTCTCTCTCTCTTTCTCTCTCTCACCCATGGAGTCCAGTTTGTGTTGGTCAAATACCCTTGGGTGAGGGACCTGTCCTGGAGTATGGCAATATACTAGGGTTCATATCATTAAAGAAAACTGACTCTCCCTCTCTATCAGCTATCAAATGTCAAATGGCCAGTTGTTCCTTAGCTAAGGGTGGGACTTTGTTCCCACATTTCCCTCCCTCCCTATTGAGATTTGACCTAGCTTGAGACTGTGCATGTCTAGTAATGCATACATTTAAAAAATTATTTTTTGGTTGTTTGATAGTTTTCTGCATTTTCACTCCTGATTCTGCTCTCCCAGCCCCCTCCTTCTCTGGCTAGAACTCTTATTCTCTTGGGATTTTCCTCCTACTTTGACATTTGTGTGTGGCCCAAAGAGTTTATTAAGAGTGTATTTTTAATTTGATTATCTATTTTGAATACCTTTGGTAATTCACTTTCCTTTGAGAATTGAGAGGTATGTTCTCTAACATTACAGTCAGAGAAGATGCAAATTCGACATTCTAATCTTAACCAGCTAAGCTACTGATTCTTAAGAAATCCTGGGCTCTGCCACTTAATCCACCCAAATCAAAACTTTGTATTGATTGGGTAAATTTGTCTGTTTATTTTAGGTGAACTTAAGCTGCATCCCTAATTTAAAAACAGACTAAAAAAAAATCAACTGAGAGACAAATCTGGGCACAAAAGCACCACACAATACGTATCTAGAGGGAAAATGAATGGCCGATAACTTCGCCAGGGTGCTGACTTCTGTCATTTTCATGTTCAGTGACAGGGGCCATATGCATGACTTCACCCCATTGATTCTGGAGCGTACGAAAATGAACAGATTGTCAGAGCTAACCCTCTCCTGGCATGCAACTGCGGCTCACTCACAGAGTGTCAGCGATCACTAGGAAGAAGAGCACACTTATTTATTCCTGAAAATGTGCTTGCTGGCCAAAATTTCCATTTCAGCTATTTCATAGCCAGTAAATTTGAACATTAGTGTGTGTAATTGTTTTTCCATTCTATTTTGGTCAAAGGAGGCTTGGGCTGGGAGCATGTGTTTTTGAAATCTAATTTTTGGTAGAGATTAAAAAAAAAAACATGTTTAGAAGTGCTTCCCATTAAGGAGAAAAGCAGGAAATAAATACAATTAAAAATTAGTCTTTAGACTGTTCATGTCTTCATATTAGCTTATCATCATTTCATAAGAATCAAATCTTAATTACGAGTTCTTGAAGCCTGAGCATTAATTTTAGGTTACTATCTTGTCAAACATAGATAATAGTGTTCGGTTACCATCAACTTTATGCTTGGTTTCACCATTACTCAATTCCAGTTCTTCTTCACATCCACAGTGCTATCATGAACCCTGCCATTATGTATCATTTTATTTTGTCTTCACATCCTACTTTTCTCCCACACTCATCTTTATAAAACTTTTCCTCTTCTATAAAGTGTTCTAAATACGCCTCCAAAAAAAATGACTAATGGCCTTTGTGTGGAATTGGAATCTTTCCTCTGTCTAATGTCAATAAACTTCTAGATGTCTTTAGTTTGTGCACATTACATTGTAATAAAACTAAATTAACCTTTGCATCCTTAGCAACGTTGCATGCTTAGTTGGTTACTTACTGAGCATATGGGGTCCTCCACAGGTTGCTAAGGCATTCCAGTCGCAGTATAAGGTTTAGGAATCATAGACTACATGAATAGGAAGCAAAACACTAATCAGGAGACCAGCAAGAGACAGGCCTGGGTAAGTATGGGAGAAAGACAGCATTCAAATTCAGTGAGAGCACTGGCCCAATTCCCATCATATGTGATAGGAGACTTGGTTGCATTTAAAAGGACAGTAACAACATGACCTCAAGCAGCCCTCTAATTTGAATGCTTGTTGTTTTAATGAACCATAAACATAATCATATGTATTAGGCTTCAAGGAAAAAAATAAAATGCAAAGTCTGAACAGGTCAGAGTCCCTTACAAAATTGACAATCAACTTACAAAATGGGTTAATATGCCTTTAATACTGTCACAATGCCTGCATCTTATCAATTCCTGTAAAACAGAATGATTCACAGAACTTCAGTCTTGGGGAGAAAAGCCCTGCCCACATAGACTTCCTCCTGGGAAGCGTTCCGATCAACATGCTTTCTTAGATGCAATTTGGTGACATTAATTAGGCTTTATAAATGGATAAAATACATGAGAAAACCAAACAGCAATCTGCTGCAATCAAATCCAATGCTTTAGTATTTGTGACAAAACAGAAACCACAAACCATAAGACAAAAAAGTATAAATAATGCATTTATTCAGTTTCTTAAGATGTATTTCTCCTGAGAACCTCCCTGATTCAAAGGAAAATAAACACCTAGTTTTTAAACCATGGGAAGATTTTCTATCTTTGTAGAAGAGTTAAAATGGAGTGTATATTGATACTTCTGTATTTATCTCCCTCCTTGCTGAAATGGGGGGGCTGTGAAACAAATTCTTCAAAAACCACATTTTCTGAGTCAGTATGACATATATATATATATATATATATATATATATATATATATATATATATATATATATATATATATATTCAGTGACTGGTCGTGTCTGCCTCCCATTGTGCTAGTAGTCAATGGAATTAAAGAGAAAGCTCAATTTTTGTAAGTACTACCTCAAACTAAAACAGGAAAATCCCTTTAATTTCATTTTTATTGAATTACACTTATGTCAATAAAGGCATTATTTTAAATGACAGTATTCTCATAATAAGAATGATACTTTCATTTTTCCACAGAGATAACATTTACATTATCCAGGAGATTTTCGGGAACGGATCTTGGAGTGTGCAGTCATTGACTACATGAGCTTGGTGTCTTCTGGAAGAGTGTCACAGACTGCTGACTGCTTTGCATTCCCCATCTGGTCTCTGTATCAGTACCTGCTGCCTTCCATGATCTTCCAGGCTGATGTATAGACTTCCTGGGAAGAGTAAAATGTCGTTATGTGTAAGCCAATGTGCTACAATCTGAAAGTAAGAGATCAATAGAAGTAAGAGCTATGAGCTCCTCTGGCTTTACTCCTATAAACAGAGAATTCTGGACATAATGTTTTGACCTATTTTTAAAGGGGTAATTATATTTTATCTCAAAGAGTAAATTACATTTGCTTGCTTACTTGAGTCTGGCCTATCTACACATAGAACACTATATTTAATTGCATATAAATAAAGTAGAAGCATATATTTATCTTTAACTCATATAAAGACTTAAAACAGAGATGCAATGAAGACACTATTTTTCACATTTTTGTTAATATTAAACATGTTATTTGATGAAGAGTTCTGCCTTCCTCAAAGATTTAAGAAAGTGTTTAGGACCCAGAATAATTGTTTAGTATTCCATCAGTGTATGATCCTTCCAATACCTGTTTCTTTTTATTTCCTAACTATTCTAAATTAGAAGAAAATTTAAAATAATTTCATTAGGAGTAGGGTGGCAGATTAGTGATTAAGGTGTACAAAGTCCCAGGTACTATCTCAAGATCCCAAATTACTCCTCTTCTTCTTCCCCTACTCCTCTTCTTACTACCAGTAATTTTATTCACATCATTTGTACTCATGATTCTTTATAGGTTTAAGTTATGACCAGAAGCCTTTTCACAAATTTTCTCCTAATATAATCGATCCATGTGAAACATATTAATATCATAGAAGCTCAAAGAAGGGGAAAGAATTTAATGTGCAAGTATAAGTATCAAATTAGACAGGATATCTGACATTCTTAACATACTTTTACACTATATATGTTAAATTGTCTTATAAATAATAGTTATGATTAAATGTGGTTCTATGTAACAAGGTTCTAAAATTTTAATTTTTATCTTCATTCTAAAGTAATAGATGTAAATGCCTGTAGGCTATAGGTATATAAGGTAGTCCGGAAGTTGTATTTAATTCTTGTGCAAACATTTTGTCTTTCAAGTATATCTCTGGAACCCATGAATATTACCCTCTATTGAAAATGAGGATTTGAGGTGACTTCTCCTGCCTTGATCTCTGGGACTGGAAAGCTCACCTGGGAGTTGCTTTGCTCAAATAACCCCATTCTTTTACTTTTTCAAAAAAAAGAAAGAAAGAAAGAAATGTGGATTTGAATATGTGATGTGCATGTATAATATAATATATTGGGTCTGATCTCAGAATCCCACTCTGAGCCATATAAAAACATGGCCTTGTTCATATAATGGAATAACATGAATAGAAGATGATGAAAAGAAGCCCATGGAGGAGGGATGGGGTGTAAATCACAGATGACCCAGCTTAAGCTCACTAGGAAGTCTTCTGGTTTGTTTTTGCTTTTGTTATCAGTTGTTGTTGAGGAACTCAGAGCAGGATTTATGGTGGAAGTATATGTGCACCCTGAAGCTTGAGCTAAACATGTGCTGAGAGAGGAGAAAACTGTTTCTTATGAGAAAAAAGATGCAACAACCAGCAGCATTTGGATAGTGGCTTCAATGTAGGAGGATTTGCAAACCAACCTGTATCCAAGGGGATGTGACTACACAGACTAAGAGTACTTTGCCTGCTAAAGCATGTTTAACCTCATAGGGTTAAAAAAAGGATGCTAGCAAACCTTAATAAAAGATTAAGGCTAAGTTGTGTAGGCCATATTGGAAAAGGAAGAGGGTGTCAGGGGAACTCACTGAGAAGTCATTGCCATGAAGTTGATAGGGATGAGAAATACTGGTGATTGTGATATTACTTGAGAAATAAGAAAACAGACCTGTTTGCTTTGCTCCATTCCACAGCAGAGCAGGGAGGGGTAAGGTAGGATGGGAAGATGGAAGGGCATGGTCAAGAGGAGAATATGTGAAAGGATACTTGACACTCAAGGCCTTTTGAAAATGTTATATGGAAACCTACTACTGTAGAAGCTTTCTAAAATGTATATGCATGTAATATGGCTGCTGAAATGTGACTTGAACAAGGACAACACCAGCAGACATGCTAATGTGGAAGTGGGAAAGCTCACGAGGCTTAAACCTTGGCAAAGAATTACAGGCAACTAACGGATGCTGAAAATGGGAGAAATGGTCTTTCCTAGGATAGAACATATCCAAATTAGTTATCTAATATCAAATGGCCAGTCCTGAAAACATACACATATAAGTACCCTTACATGGAATGAGTACATCATATTTATGTATTTAGGAATACATATGCATACACACATATGTAATAACAAGTAAAAAAGGCTATGAATTTGAAATAGATTAGTGACAGGTACATGATAGAGTTTGAAGGGAGGAAACAGCAGGGGGAAATGATGTAATCATACAATAATCTCAAAAAACAGAAAGGAGTTTAAATGGAATTTTCCTACAATGGGGCAAAAGTGCCTGCATTAGATACTACAGGCTAACAAATAAAAAGCTTAGTCCCTGGAACAGGTTATTTCTTTTGGAATTGCTGGTCAGTGGGATCCCATAGACCTCCACATATTATATGTTATTGCCATTGCTTTTGGTTACCTTCTAGAACTTGTAAGTAAGATGCTCTTACTGAAGATACTACATACTTGAGTTATAAAACATGGAAAAATTAAGCTGGTACTGACTGGAAGCATCATTCCTGCTAGCTAGTTTTCATAGTGGTTGAAAGTGCTATGCACACTACTGGAGAAGAGAAGAAAACATCAGCCCTACTCAGCTGTGAATCAGGCAGACTACAGTAATGACTGGTCTAACAAGAGATACCCACTGTAGCAATAGTGGCACGGAGGTCAATTACTTTCTGGTTGTGTTAAGGCCTGATTTACCAGTTAGAACCTACACTTAGCATCATGACCGATCCCACAAACCTGTGTGAACACTTGAACTCACAGGTGCTCCCCTAGACATATAAACATGCATACACACTTGCATGTACAATCCCTCTAACACACATGCAAAAATACATTGGTAGCAAAACACTGATCTTTATCTTAGCCCATGTAGACTAATTTTGTATGACTACACAGAGTATAAAACAATAGATTTCTGTTGTGTTGAACCACTGTGTCTATGGTAATTTGTTCCACTAGCAATAGAAAATGAATACAAAGTCAAGTCAGAATTAACAGGCTAGATCACTTTACAAAATGAGTAGGTGCTAGAAATAGCACTAGATGGATAAAATAACAAGGGGATGAAATTAGAAATGTGTATAAAATACATAAAATGCATGTCAAACAAATGGCTACCATAAAGACAGATGGACAAAGAAACAGGAAAAATAAATTAAAAACAAATTAGAAACAAAAATAGAATAGAATAAGAAACTCAACTTGTAAAAACAAAACAAGGTTAATATGAAGAAAAACTGACCTGTTTCTACAATGATAGATGAATTTTAAACATTAAAGACTAGAAGCTCAATAATCACACTAGAAGAAAATATTTGCTTACAATTACATGCATAATGATTAATTAGTTAATTGCCATATGCCCAGTTTTACTCTCTGAAGTGTGTATTGCAATTCAAGAAAGGAGAGCTTTGTTCAAAATTAGTGAGGAAAAGTAGGGCAAAGGGCTCGTGGGTTGTAAGTTTACCGAGTAGTGGTTTTAGGGGTTCATGAGCCTTCATTGAAGCTAAGTACAGTTGAAGGCTTGTGTGGGAGACACAGTTTTCTTAAAAGGTGTCCACCCTTGTAGGCTGACTGCTTTAGATGTCCCAACACTCAGGAGTATAGGACCAGGAGTATATGATCAGCACAAATTGGACTGGATAGATTATGTTTTTTTTAAAATCAAACAAACAGGAAATTGGGGGCAGAGAGGAAAGGATGGATTTGGGAGGTGGTAGAGGGAAGAGTGGGAATGAATATGCTCAAAATTCATTGTGTGAATTTCTCAAAGAATTAATGAAATATTTGAAAAATCAGAACATAACAGATAAATATTAAAACAATGAAAACAATTGAAATAAAATAAGGAATAGATTCATAGAAAGTCACAAATGTGGACAGTTAAAATTTAGAGCATGAAAAGAATAAAGAAGAAGTACACAAGTTAGCAACAGGCCAAACCTCTGGGAAGGAGGATGGACACATGACACAGACTCATGGGGTTGACAGGCAGAGCACCTGGGAAGGTGAATAGGAGAAATAGAAGAGCATTGAGTGGATTGGGTATGGTTTGCAAGAGGTCCTTTCAGTGCATACAGTATTGTGATAACTAATATTGGTTGTCAACTTGACAGGAGCTGGAATCACCTTGGAGACAAGCTTCTGAAGGGTAGCCCAGATCAGACTTACTGATGTGGAAGGAACCACCTTGAATGTGGAGAAAAGCATTCTGTGGTCTGGGGTTGTGGGTTTAAAAATAAGGAGAGAGGGAGCTAAGAACCAGCATTTATCCCTCTCTGCTTCCTTACTATGGTCATGATGTGACCAGCCATCTTACTTTGCTATGAATTCCTTTTGTGGACAGCACAGACAATGAGCCGGAACAACACTTCCCTCGGTGGCTTTTGGCAGGTGTTTTGTACCAGTGATAAAAGTAACAAACACAGCAGCCTTTCCTATTCTGAGGTGAGGCAGGTGCCTTGAAAGCAGTGTCACCTCTTCCCCACCTTCCCTGTGGTTATCTTTAAGGAAGGATGATGACATTAGAGGCAATGGCCAGTATCAGGGCAAAGTAGGACATAGCACTTGGCATCGGGGCGCATGGAAAATGAAGAAGCAGCTAACTACAGATGTGTGAGGCTCTTGACTGCTCTATAAAGAAGGGAAGATAAATGGTCTGTCTACATAAGATGGATTGCCCTTATCTCACCTGTGCTAGCACAGATCAGGAGTAAACATCATCCTCTGATTGGTCCATTACTTGAGTGTCAATTTTTCACTGAATTTTCTGTAATTTAAGTGATTTTTAACTATTTAAAGTACATGCTTAAAGGGAAAATGAGTGCATTTGATTTTTTTTAAATTTAAGTTTTATTTGACTTGATTATGCTTTTTAAGAAGAATATAGCATAAAATTTTGACACATAGCTACAAGAATAATTTGCATAGTAGTATATGACGCTAGCCCAGCTTGGCCATATCACCTAAATGTTTACCATTTCTTTGTGATGAGGACACTAAAAAAAAAATCTTCTTTTACAATGTTGAGAGGGTGAGAGATCTTGGAACACTTAGTCGTAAAAGGGATATTTTCATCTAATCCCTCCCCTCAGAGTTCAGGAAACTACAACAAAGAGGAGGCAGAAAGAGTGTAGGAGCCACAGAGGATGGATGACACCAAGAAAACAGTGCCTTCCAGATAACAACAGGAAAACTCGTTTACCACACACATATAAACTCATAGAGACTGGGGTAGCATGAGCAAGACCTTCACAGGTCCAGGTTAGATGGTGTCTCAGTGCTGGGAGGGTGAATTGAACACAAGATTCCATCCCTAACCCAGAAGATATCTCCAATTGACCAGCACTTGTACAAGAAAAATTAGTTTTCTCCAATGGAGCCTCAGTGGTTACACAAACCACAGTTAAGGGTAGGCCCCATGCTCAGTGGCTTTTTTGAAGATTATTTGTCTCATATTGCCTTTTTTGGGCCATATTTTTAATCTTACTGACCTTTTGCTTGCATATTATGTTTTCTGATTTTAATGGTGTGTGTGTGTGTGTGTGATATTTTATTTGTGCTCTGGTAAACAAAGCTTGCCTGGAGATCAGGGGGAAAAGCCAAGCCATTTTAAGTAAACAAAGTCAGGCAGCACATGCCCTTAATCTGATCACTTAGCAGGCAGGGTCTCTGTGTGTTCAAGTCTGTACTAGGGAACAGAGCCAAGCATGGTGACACACACCTTTAGTCCTAGTACCAACCATAGAGACCTGGAGGTCTGTACAGACAGACAGTGACAAGGAAGTGAGGTAGCTTGGCTAAGATAGCCAAAGAGAGGGCAGAAAAGCAAGGCATATAAAGGTGTGGGTAGACAGGAAGTAGCTCACATTTGGAAGCTGCAGAGCTGGAGGGGTAAGGTTGACTGGCGGCTTTTCTTATTTCCCTGATCTCTAAGGCTTTCACCCCTATATTTGGCTCCGTGTTTTTTATTTAATAAGATCATTTAGAAATTTGTCTACGTGATTGTGTGCACCCTTACGTGCATCTGCATGTGTATGTGTTTTTGTGTCTTTTCTTTGTATTGTTTTATTCTGCTTTTTTTTATTATTATTTACCTGCTTGTTTTCTAAAGAGAGAAGAGGTAGGTGTGGAATTGGATAGGTGGGAAAGATTCGAGGATATGGGAGGAAATGAGAGAGGGGAACTGCAATCAGAATATATTGTACGAATATTACTTTCAATAAAAACTAAAAAAAATTCTTCTACAGCTATTGTGAACTACAAATTGATTGTGAACTACCAATTTTAGTCATCTAATTTCCAAATTGAAACAGAGGTGTACATTTGCGTGTTAATTACTTCTTGAAATAATATATACAACATTTTTTACTTCCAAATTGTCTTTTTGCATGATATAATTATGTAAGTATGTAGTTAGAATGATAAATGGGATTATCTTTTATATAATGAACAAAGAAGTTATTAGGTATAAAGTCCACCTGTTTCATCCCATTCATACAAGTCCACAACGCATCTCATTTTCTTTCCTATTTGTATGAATGCAATTCTCCCTACTTGGAGGTTGTTTTTACTTTTGTTAATTATGTGTATGCTCATGTGCCTGTGTGCAGCATGTGCACACCAATGTAGTTGCCTGCAAAGGCCAAAAGAGAGCATCAGATCCTTGGGAGCTAGAATAATAGGTTGCAAAGCATCTGGCATCGATGCTAGGAACTTAACCCAGGTTCTCAAGTGCATGCTAGTAACCAATTGGCTGCCACTCTAGCCTGTTTTCAGAGATCCTTGCATAGGAGATTTGGAAGGTTCTGGAGCTGCTCTTTGGTAGAGGTTTGAGAATGTGACATTAGACCTGTTTGTTTACATATCATACTATTTCCTGGCAATGTGGAAAATTTTAAGAAAAGAACTTCCTTGTTACCTGGCTTCTTTGGAGCTGTGGATTGCAGTCTGGTTATCCTTTGTTTTACATCTAGTTTCTACTTATGAGTGAGTACATACTATGTTTGACAGCTGGGGAACCTGCATGGGACCAAACTAGGACCTCTGCATGTGGGCAACAGTTTTGTAGCTTTGTCTGTTTGTGGGACCTCTGGTAGTGGTACCAGGATCTATCCTTGGTGCATGAGCTGGCTTTTTGAGGCTGTTCCATATGGCAGGATGCCTTGCTCAGCCTTGATTGGGGGCAGGGGTTGGTCCTGCCTCAACTGAATGTACCAGTCCTTATTGACTCCCTATGGGAGGCCTTACCCTTCCTGAGGAGTGGATGGAGGTGGCTTGGGGGAGGTGAAGGAGGGAGAGCAAGAGGAGGAGAGGGATGAGAAACTGTGGTTGATATGTAAAATGAATAAAAAAATTTTAAAAAGAAAGAAAAAAATCTGTTAGTTTTTTAAATTACATTGTGTGTGTGTGTGTGTGTGTGTGTGTGTGTGTGTGTGTGTGTGTGTGTACTATTATGTTCATGTAAAGGTTAGAAGACAACTCTCTGAAGTTAGTTCTCTCCTTCTAACATGTTGGTCCCCAGATTGAATATGGATCATCAAGGTTAGTGGGTAATGCCTTTACCCACAGAGTCATCTTGCCAGCCCCCAAACATGTTCTTGAGGGATTTCTAGTTTAGTTTAGAATTGAAACTCTTTCTACAGAAAAAGTCATAAAAATGGTATAGTGCGCAAGCTGAGAATGGGCACATGGAGCAACTTTGTTTGAGCAACAATGAATGAGCTAGGGTTTAAATTAAGACAACAATGAATGAGCTAGGGTTTAAATTAAGACAACAATGAATGAGCTAAGGTTTGAATTAAGACTGCAATGAATGAGCTAGGGTTTAAATTAAGGTTAGCATTAAATAAAGGAGAAGGTTTAGAAGAAAATATTTCAGAAGGAAGAGGCACATACTAGGGTGGGTTTGAGAAGGATGGAGGTGAGGGGAACCACAGGAACCAAATAGAAACTGAGTACTTTGGTAAAAACAAAACAAAACTAAAGGTGCAAAGAGATCAGTGTAAGGAAAGAGGACGCCACTGAAAGCTTTTACATTAATTTATAATGAAAAAAAAAAAAAAAAAAAAAAGAAGGCACGAGCAACATAAGGAGTGAAGAGGATCAGTGTGAGAGGCTTGGATGCCAACCCAGGGGCTTTCCTGTCCCAAGTAAACCGCTAGAGAGCAGCAGGCGGAAGAGGAAAGATGGACGCCCATCAAGCGTATGTTCACAATGCCAGTCACCTAACAGAAGCTCATAGCAATATTTGAGATGTACAACTTCATGTTCAAGAAGATGACCATCTTTTCTCAACTCTATTTCTTTAAAATTCAACACATCCACTATATCCTCTCTGTTCCCTAAATTCCCCCTATGTTAATAACATCCACATTCTTTTCCTATAGATCTGCTCTACCAATCTTCATCCACACAAAACCAGAGGTATTTTTCAAATGACCATTTTTGTGATCCTTGTGTCCTAAAATGCCTCCACACTCAACTCTTAGAAGAGAGGCAGAGCTCCTCTTCTCTCTAAGGCCTTGTGTGTGCAGGTTTGTGCTTGTCACAATAGCTTTATCTGGGCCCTGTTTTCACAGGCTCTGTTGGCAAGGCTTACTCTCTCCTGTTAGGGTCTCCTGCTCCTGAACCTTTGTTTGTATTGGGGATGGCTTTATAATGTTCCTTGCCTAGGAACCTCCCACTTATTCTTTAGCCCTCAGCTCAAACAGGATTCCTCAAAGATCATTTCCTGTTTTAAGGGCTCAGCTTAACTCTACCTGCTTTAGCACCTCTCCTAATCTTACTCCCTTTTCTTTAATTATGGGATTTCTCTTGCCTGGCACTAATCAAGTTACTAAGGATATTTTTGTATGTAATTTGATGGATTCTGTTGCCAAAGTTTCCTAGTAAAGTCATAGAGGGCAGCAATTATGCCTTTCAGTCTGGTACTGTGCTTACAGAATGTATTAACATCAGGACCCCGTATTTGTTAGTGAATATAATGACATAAAAGTAGGGGGGAAAGGAAGGAATAGCATGGACACAAATGAGTGTAATCTTTGGCAGCAGTTGATTTTAGATGAGGCTATAGAATGAAATACAGGTGTGTTTTAACGCATGTTTTTATAACTTGGTAAAAATGTTGTTTTGGCAAACAAAGCCCTGTAAAGACAAAAACGAAATTCTACAAAGCTGTGGCTTAGTGAAAACATGTGTGTCTACATAATTAACAGTCATTTTAAGATCAGTGACCCTTTCAGGTATTCGTATGAAGAGCTTAATTTAAACCGCCTTCAGGGAAAGAATGAAATATGAAAAGAGATACAGTATCTTTCTAGAGACTCATGAGGCCTCATTGATGAGAGAGGAAGAAATTGGATGCATATTAACTGAAACATTCAGAAAAAAAATCGGAGACTTTTTCCCCAGACTTTGATTATAAAAGAATGATGGGTGCCACACTGACATGCTCTTAACTGCTCCAAATGACTCTTCTACTTGGCTGAGGTGCTAGGATAAAAGACTCTTATCTCAGCAATTTAATCAGGTCTGGGATGGTTATCAAATATAATATTTCAAGGATCTCTAGAGTGATAGAAAATCAGTAGTGACAAGTAATCCCCTGAGATCCATGCTGAGAATTGATGGTGATGGAAGGGGAGGTGATTATGATAGCCACAAATTAAGCCCTACGTTTTATTGATGAATAATTCACTGAGAAATAGGTCAGAGGACCTTTGTCACACTGAGGGTGTTTTATTTTTTTTTAGTTACTTGAAGGGATGGATTCATTTAAAATAACTAAAATCAGTCTGCCTATACAGCTTTGTATCTCTCCCAGCAAGTTATCTAGAATTAGTTGTCCTGGGCATTAATATTATTGCCCCAACTACAGGTAGAATATTTAAAAGCCAGCATTAGATAATGAAAATGCAGACTTGAATCTGACAGCCAATTTTACTAAATTATAATTTGCTTATGATCTACAGGAAAAATAGAGTGGTGGTAATTATTCCTATGAGGAGAAAAATATTATTATCCCAGTATCAAATCTGTGCTCAGGTCATCTGACACTCACTCAGTGTTTGGGCCATTTTCACTTCACCTATAAAACTGACCCAAAAAGTTCTGTTTTACTTTTAGTTCTGTGACGGAGAGTGGATTTACTGATGCTGCCAGGTACATAGACAAACTTTCCATTTTCACATATAAAATGCCCGTTTCCTAGTTTTCTACATACAGGCTGGAGTTGAGGCTAGTCTTAATTGTGTGATATTGAGAGTGACAGAGGATGCTCCCAAATCTGCTTCTCCTAATCACATGTCATCATTGTCAGTCATAATTCAGAATATAGAAGCATGGTATCCCTGATTTTATGTCTATTTCCAAAGCTTTGCTGGTAAAATAAATTCCTGTTGCTTAAGATAATTTAATCTTTCCTCAAATGATGGGCATTTCATTATTTTTCTGCTTAGCATTATTTAATATTTTTGCTTAAGAAACAATTTCAGACCATCATAATTTGAAGTCCAAAATAAAGCCATGGTGCTTGGTGAGACAAAGATCATATACATCCCTCTTTGGATTTATTTCATTTTTATTTGGCCAGGCTGACTTTAAAACACCAGGAAAGGGGTCATCTCATCTCAAACATCTCAGTGCTACAGTATACTGAGGATTAACAAAACAAGAACGACTTTATCACTGAGTGAATTCTCTATTCACTGAATGCAAAGTAGTCACTTCTGTACAGTCTAAGTTTTGATAAAGCAAGACGGTCTTAAATGGACTAAGACAGTTAAGGATCTAGCCATGGGAAGTAAACATAGCTCAAAATAGTCTCTCCCATCAGGTTTTTTTCCTTGTATGAATATGATCTCTATCTGTGAACGAACGATCACTAAAATGTAATGCTATAAATAACAAATCAAATATACAGGTATATTTATAATTATGTATTTAATATGTGTAAAGATAAAAAGCAAAACAGCTGTTTCAAAATTGCCCTAGAAACGTTCTCTCTGCTTCTTTTCTCCTCATTTTATTTGAAAGATGCAATTTTTAAATACATGCCTACATCCACTCACATTTGTCATTTAAAATATGTTTCTTACTGTTGCTCTTTTGTCCTGTTTTCATCGTTATGATCTATAGGAAAACAAACTGAACTGGTGTTTAAAATGCTACATTGCATTTGAGAATATGTCCAAAGTCTCCCATTTAACAAATAATGGGGAAGGGTTGAAGTCTGGCTTCTCTGCACAACCCACCTCCCTGATCTTCAGTTTACTTCTAGATGGGTGTAATGACATTGCTCCACCATTAATAAAATCATGAGTCACTGGACACCTTGTCAAATGCAGATTGTAATTCACCCAGTCTGGGGAGCTGCCCAAGAGTCTGCTTCCTAGTAAGTTCCTAATTCTGCGGCTGCTGTTTCGTGGAGGAAGACACTGCATCACCCTGAGCCAAGGGGGGTGGGGGACACTCTGATTTTCTCCAATTTTTAATCAGCATGCTGTGGTTATCATGATAACATTTGCAAAATGCCTTTGAGCAATCTCTAAGTAAGTTTGCATTATAGAGGGTGAGTATCAGTTTCTGTCACCATTCTCATCTAAGTCCTTGTTATTTTCTCATTCTGAGATGGTTTCTTATTGAATCATTGAATCACGAGGAGGTTAGATTAAATCATCATCATCATCATCATCTTCTTCTTCTTCATCATCATCTTCATCATTGTCATAACCACCACCACTATCATCATCAGTTTCCTGAGTATTTATGAGCTGTGGACCAGTTCTGGTATATTACGTTGATTTCACCCCACAGTAATTTCATGCTGTAAATTGAAACATTGTAAAGGTTAAATTCCAGAAATGCCTATAATTCTAAATGATGCTTTAAAGAATCTTCATGCTTGAAAGAACTGGGCCAAACTTATAATTATAAAATCAAGATGCTATAGAGATAATTTCCAGGCTGTGGATATCAGGTAAATTACAGAGAGGTCAAATCAGGCTCTGTGACCTTCTCCGTTTGCTTAATTTGGGAAAATATGAAAGTGTGTTGAGCCTTAGTTAGGGTCTGACTTTGTAGAGAAAGAAGAACAGACCTTTATAAAGTACATCTATGAGAAATATATGAGAATCCCACAAATAATCTAGTATTTGATTAACAGAAATTCAGCCACAAATGTTGTAGTTAAGTTAATGATAGAATAAACATGTTAAAATTGTGTCCCTGAATTATTCCATTTGATGTATGAAGGGAATAAGACATTGCATGTGGCTCTTTGTCTTTCTTTTCTCCCTCAAATTTTGAATAAAGTATTGCAGCCTTTGCTTTTAGGTTTCTGTGTGGAATGTCAGCACTGCCTCTTAAGGGTCTGCTTTGATGTGATAAAAGAATAAGTCACATGTTGTGTCAGTGACTGTTTTGTTGCTGAAGTAAAACTTTATGAGAAAAGCAAATTAAGGGAGGAAGAGTTTATTTTGGATCATAATTTGAAGGTGCCATACATCATAAATGGAAGTCAAAGCAGCGGGGGCATTAAAACATCTGGTTACAACACATCCACACTCAGGAAGCAGTGAATGACGAAATCATATTGATGGTGGCTCCCATTCTCCACTGAGATGCAGTTCAGGATCCTAGCCAGAGAATGGTCCCTCTCAAATTGGGCTGTCTTCTTGCCTTAATTTATACGATCATGATAATTCTCAACAGGCATATTCAAAGGCTTGTGTCCTAGGTTATTTTATATTCTGTGTAGTTGACAGCACTAAGCATTATGTGCAATCTAAAAATATTAATATTTACAGCTACCATTATCATCTAAATTATACAAACTTCAAGAACTTTTAAAAAAAAGTTTACTTTTTAGATACAGCACAAGCACTATATGTAATACCAAGATTGAAGTGAATTATCTGTGAAAATATCTTTTTAGAAGTAAATTACAGTACTTATTGGAGTGGCCCATTTGTTTAAAGTATTATAACCTAAATACCCACATGTGTTATTGACAGAGTCTTTGGTTATAGATAATTAAAAACATCCAATTTCCAGCCTGGTTCCTGATGAAGTTGAGGGGAAAAGATTCTGAAGTTACAATATGATGGGAAATCACCATTTCATTCACAGCTGCACACATTCACCCCACACTTTTTTAGCTTCCTATATACAGTCACTTCTCTGCCAAGGGCATGGAAGAGAAAGACAAACAGGATGTTGTGAAGGGCTTACAGTGCTGTTTCAGTCTGGCAGGCAGATTTACAACAGGAGAATTAATGTGCAACTTGTATAAGAGAGGCCATGCTGCGGTGCTAATGCACAAGTTGGCAGCACATCAGCATCTATATCATCTTCATTTTCATGAAGCATAGGACGGAAACAGCTTGCTGCTTATACCAGCAAATCTCCAAGGTAAGTAAGCCCCCTAGGCTGCCATTCACCGTATACTTCACCCTTCCCAGAGATTTGGAGTTTGCCTGGACAGAACTTGTGACACTGAATAATAGTTCATTCTTCTGTCTGAGGAACTTGGGGAAAATTTAATGCCTGAACTAAGATTTGAACATCAAATGGAGAGCAATTTTTTAGAAGAAGATTTGGCTGGCGGGCTATAGAGACAGATGGATGGTTAAGAGCACTTCTGCCCTTGCAGATGACGTCAGTTCCTCTCCTAGCACCCAAGTTAGGTAACTAACAACTGCTTGCAAGTCAAGCTCCAAGGAGATTCGAGGCCTTTGACCTCCTTAGGAACCTGCCCTCATGTGCACATACCCACACACAAACACATAATTAAAAATAAGATAAAGCGTTTAAAAAAAAATCTGTTGTAGGAAATTCTACACAAGGAAATGATCAATACTTTAAGCTATGCAATATCAAAGATCATGGTTATATGCATGGATAATTTTCTTTTGAGGTTCTCATTCTATGAGCAATGGTGGGAAGATGTAGGCTCCTAAAAAACAAAGCAAATATGAGGGAGGAAGGATGGCTGAGATGCATCCTGAGATCAGAATGTAAGTGCATGTACTCAGGCCTCTACATTGGACCCAGAGATTGTTTCTTGGCTTATTATGCCAAGAAACAATGGAAATCGGTCTGTATGTTTACCTTTGTGTGTACGTTCATGTGTGCAAATGTATGTGTATTTGAGCATGTGTGTGGAAGCCAGATGTCAACCTGAAGTTGACCTGAAGCTTTCTACCTTGTTTTGGAGGGCTTTGTTCATTGTTAAGTTTTTGTTGTTGTTGTATTTTTTTTTTTTTTTACTGAGGCTTGGGGTTTTCCAATTTAACTAGGCTGACTGCCCAGGAAGCTCCAAGGATCTTTTTGTTTCCATGTCTCCAGGGCTGAGATTATGAAAATGCACCATCACACCAATTTTCTTTTTTCTCTGTGAGTTCCAGGGATCTAACTCAGGCCCTCATGCCTGTGTGACAAGCTCTTTACTGAGCTATCCCCCAGCCCCTGCATCCATACATTTTAAAGCAGAATAATTAGATGATCAAATGTACAGACTTAGACAAATCATGCTTGACCCTGCGTGTAGAATAAACAGCATTAGAAGCAAGGACTTAAGAAGAACATGAGAAACCTCTGGTGAGAATCCAAGAGTGCTAGACATTAAGTGCTGTGATGGAAAGGACAAATGGGCACTGTAAGGACATTTAGAGAACTCATGTGCTTGGTAAATTGCTACCACATGATCAGGTAAAGATGAGAATATCAGGGAGGTAAGAGAAAAGCATGAACTATATATATATATATATATATATATATATATATATATATATATATATAAACTATGCCAAAAGAATTGAAAACTACCAAAGCATAATGGCCTTTGAATTTAAATGGCATAATTACAGATCATACTTATTTTTCCAAACTTTTTCTATAAAGAATAACATTTATGGAAGCAAGTTTTGTAAGTAGACTAGAAATATAACAGGCAAAATGTTATATCTCAAACTACTGCATCTAAAGAAAAATAGTATGTTATCTTGGTGATTAAATAACACTTATTGCCATATATGGATAATTATGACCTTGATAAAGGAAAGGAGAGTGAGTGAGGGAGGTGGATTCACTTCACCATGTCCTATGTAAGAACTATTGCTAGGTCCCTACCATAGACAGTGTATTAGCTGCTGTTTACACTGCTATGGCCAAGATACCTGACAGCAACAATTAATGAAGAACAGTTTTGGCAAGTGGTAGATTAGAGATTACAGTCAGTCATAGCGCAAAGTATGACAGCTGGGGGAGCTTCATCTACAATAGTAGGAGTCTATCTCAGAGCTCTTAGAGATCGTAGGCCAGAACTCGAAATGCATGTAATCTTCATAAGCCCTCTCTACTCTAGGTGACCCACTTCTGATAGCTAGGGCTCATTTCTGAGAAGCTCTACAGTGTGCCAGAACAATGCAATGAGTGATGGACTGAGAGTTTACACTTGTGCCCGTGGGAGACATTTTTACATCCAAACCATAACAATTAATTGGACTAATTGGAGATCTCCACCAAATATCACATGGAATTAAAACTCAACAGGTCCCCAAAAGCCAGCTCATGCCCTAAGGACAGGTCCCGGTCCCACTGCCTGGGGGCCTCCCAAACAGTTCAAGCTAATCAACTGTCTCACTTATCCAGAGGGCCTGATCCAGTTGGGGTCTCCTCAGCTATTGGTTCATACTTCATGTGATTCCACTAGTTTGGCTATTTGTTCCTGTGCTTTTTCCAATATTGGTCTCAACAATTCTCATTCATACAATCCCTCCTCTTTCTCGCCGATTGGACTCCTGGAGCTCCACCTGGGGCCTGGCCGTGGATCTCTGCATCTGCTTCCATCAGTCATTGGATGAGAGTTCTAGCACAACAGTTAGGGTGTTTGGCCATCCTATCACCAGAGTAGGTCTGCTCTGGCTTTCTCTCGACCATTGTCAGTAGTCTATCGTGGAGGTATCTTTGTGGATTTCTGGGGACCTTTCTAGCACTTTGCTTCTTCCTATTCCCATGGGGTCTTCATTTATCATGGTCTCTTTTTATTTGTTCTCCCTCTCTGTTGTTGATCCAGCTGGGATCTCCCGCTCCCCTAAGCTCTCTTTCCCTCGATCCTTGCCCTTCATTACCCCACCCCACGTCCAGTTTGCTCATGTAGATCTCATCTATTTCTCTGTCATTGAGCGATCCCTATGCCTTTCTTAGGGTCCTGTTTTTTAGGTAACCTCCCTGGAGTTGTGAGTTTCTGTCTAGTCATCCTTTGTTTTACATCTAGTATCCTCCTATGAGTAAGTACATACCATGTTTGTCTTTAATTTGGGGCCTATGTAGGGACACTTTGCTCAGCCTGGGAGGAGGGGACTGTACCTGCCTGGACTGAATCTACCAGGTTGAGCTGATAGGGGAGTCCTTGCATTGGAGGAGATGAAAATGGGGGGTGGGCTGGGAGGAGGGGGGGGGCGGGAGGAGGGAGGACAGGGGAATCCGTGGCTAATATGTAAAATTAAATCAAATTATAAAAAAAAAAAACTTCTCTAGAACCAGAAAAAAAAAAAAAAGAAAACAACTCAACCGGTCACTATTTTAAAATTTAGGTAATCTTTAAGCTGTATCTTTTTCATAAGGGTAGGAGGAAGGTTGTGTGATGTTAATACATTTTGTGTCCAAAGCATTATTTAATCAAGTATGTGTAGGCTTATTAAACATGAATGTCACCTCCAAGGGTCATTTTTTCAAGTGATAAAGTTATAAATAAAAACAAAAGAACTGTTCTGTCTCATTCTGTTTCCTAAGATATCATTTAGTCTCCCCTCTTCTGTAAGTAGCTGTTTTTTTTTAATTTTATAATTTAATTTAATTTTACATATCAGCCATGGATCCCCCTGTCCTCCCTCCTCCTGCCCTCACTCCAGCCCACTCCCCATTCCCATCTCCTCCAGGGCAAGGACTCCCCTGGGGATTCAGCTCAGCCTGGTAGATTCTGTTGAGGCAGGTCTAGTCTCCTCCTCCCTTCACCTAGGCTGAGCAAAGTGTCCCTGCATAGGCCTCAGGCTCCAAGCAGTCAGCTCATGTACTATGGACAGGTCCAGGTCCCACTGCCTGGATGCCCCCCAAACAGTTCAAGCTAATCAACTGTCTCAATTATCCAGAGGGCCTGATCCAGCTGGGGGCTCCTCAGCTATTGGTTCACAGTTCATGTGTTTCCACTAGTTTGGCTATTTGTCTCTGTGCTTTTTCCAATCATGGTCTCAACAACTCTCGCTCATACAATCCCTCCTCTTTCTTGCCAGTTGGACTCCCGGAGCAAAGATACCTCCACAATAGACTACTGGCAATGGTCGAGAGAAAGCCCAAACTGACCTACTCTGGTGATCGGATGGCCAAACACCCCAACTGTTGTGGTAGAACTCTCATCTAATGACTGATGGAAGCAGATGCAGAGATCCACCGCCAGGCCCCAGGTGGAGCTCAGGGAGTCCAATCCATAAAGAGCTGTTTTTATAAGTTACATTTCATTAAGGAAGCCATGTTAGTACTAACGATTCTACACTCATTTCTTTTCCCCAAATAACCTTGTACACTTGAATCATCATGGGGATCATTTTAGCCTTGAGGCTGATAAGGGGCTGGCTATGGCTGAGGTAATCTGATTCCCCGTGTTTGTCATTTGCTTGTTCGTCATAAAAAGCTCACACTGGGAAGACTCAGTTGCTCCACAGTGGAAGTCTGTCTGTATGTCATCTGAAGGCCAATCTTGATGGTTTCTACTTAGACAGCAGCAGCATGGATTTTGGTTCAAACTATTCCAATTCATGTAATGCACTTCAGATAAGAACTCATCCCTCACTCCGGTAGCATGGATTTTGGTATAAACTACCCCAATTTCAAGTAGTGTGTACTTCAGATATGAACTCATCTCTGACTCCAGCTAGAGAGCATGGGAAGTATTGACCTACTGTAAACCCCAAATATCCCTGTGTATCATAACTGCCTGAGGGGTAACTTCAGGAATACAAGATAAGCCAACTAAAATAACTGCCAGAGATTTGATAAACCTACCCGAAGAGACACACTCTACTGTTTAACTTGTAGTTAGAGTAGTGTTAGCCTGCAACTCAACGGAGCCTAAATATGAGATCTGAGAACAAACCAACAAAATGGAATGCGGAGATATGAGATGAAGGAAAGGAAAAGTTTATGGTCATAATTTAGATGGTAAAATACAACTACCATTGTTCAGCTCCATGCCTAAATGTTTTTGTTATGCGATACTATAAATTGGCTGCTTTCATTGGTTTAGTCTGTGTTGAGGAGTCTACCACACACTGAAGAAAAATGACAGTGACATTCTATTCATAAAATCTTCCCTTCTCTCATTCTCTGGAGTACAAGGTAGGAAGTTAAGTTGAGGTAATTAGAAAAAATCCTAGATCAAACACATACATATTATAAAATAGCATAAATAATCATATCTGTATTAAAGGCAAGTGACACTGATCCAGTTTAACTTTCATCAGAGGACCAGAGATTGGAAAATATTACATAACTGCTCGGATACTTCAGACAAGGATCTGATAATATACTGCACCTTCTCCCACAATAGTTCTCAGCCTTGGGTACTTATCAGACTCTCCTGGGTAGCTTTTGAAAAGTGTTGATAACTGGGTCCTAAAGCCAGAGATTTTGTTCTAATGACTTGATGTAGGACATGGGCATTGAACAGAAAATGAAAAGGCAAAGGCTATCAGGATTATTCCAATTGTAAGCTAAGATTCATAAATAGTACTTCAAAGAAATGGCTGTAAAATAAGGCAACCTTGTAGATAAGAAGTACATAATGATTATCCTTGTCCTGAAAATACCTCATCAGGCATCCAGGACATTTTATAAATCACCAAAAAGCAATTTGTTTGTGTGGTCACCAATAATGCTCCATTGAAACACACGGAAAAAGTGTATCCAGGAGGCAGGATTAGCAGGAAGGGGAAACAGCAATCCAAAGGTCAAATTCAACATCCCACAGGAGAAATTGGCCAGCCCTGACTGACCTTTCAAAGAAGCAGTTAATGAAATACACTGAAGAGTCTGCTATGGACTGATGGAGCAACTTTCTGAAAACCAGTGGAAATCCTTTGTTTGTAACTATCACACAGAAAGATCATTTAATCAGGGCACCCATCAACACACTTGCCCAATGTATAAGGTGGTGTCTTTCCAAACTAGATCTTGGTCACTGCTGGAGAAGTGCTCAGACGAACTCATTAGGAAGCCATGATACTTAGCAGGGATTCGACTCAATTTAGTTGAGCACTGGAAGCTGCCTGTTGCCTCAGCCACATCATATATATATATATATATACATATATATATATATATATATATATACATATATATATATGTATATATATGTATATATATATAGTCTTTTCAATTACACGATGCAGAGGAGTCTAGAAGAAGAATATGACACAGATGAATTTAACAGATGTGAAATGAATAATTATTTGTTAGTTTGCAAACTCTTGGTACTGTACAGTAATGGCAAGAGGAAACTCACCTATTATTCTTTTGGAAAATGTACCTCTCTAAGAAGCTATTTTACAAAACAGCATAGCATCTAGCTTACTGTATTATACTTCCTTATTAGTTGATGCATTTATATTGAGATGTGTTGTTAATTATGTTGCAAATATAGTGTCAATCATAAGAAAAGTGTTGATGTGAATAAGAGCACATATTTCTAGAATTTTGGCATCTTCTTATAGCTTGCTTCGATTAAATAATAACAACCATGATTGCAAACTAAATCATTACTGTGTAAACATGTTATGTGAGCTTACACGGGGTTAACTTTCTCCCACTATTTATTGAAGGATGTGGAAGCTATTATTTTCTATTAAAATATTCTTTTATTTAGAGATATTTTATCCAAAAGAAAATTTTGCAATATTTTCTCTTGCAAAAAAATAGCAAAGTAGAGGATTCCTAATGAGGCTACTATAATGCTCTCATCATTATCATCTAATGAGATACCATCAGTGGTTTGCAGAGAATTGTCAATAACCTTTGCTTTGAATGAAAACACTTCTCTATGATATCAGGTCTGAAAATGTCTGGAAACCAGTTTCTTGGAAAGCCTGCCAATTGAATTATCTGATTATTCTTTTGGAGTGCATCATTCCAATAACCCAGCCCGTTCCTTTTCATTTCTACTTTTCTTCATATTATGAGTCTTTCCTGGAAGGCTGCTCAGGATCTATTTTTTTCTATGTAAAATATGTCTGTTCACTCTTTAAAATCATGTTAAGATTAATTTCCTTTATTGGGCATCTTGGGATTTATTTTATCCTTGAATTTTTCTTTCATCATAAATTTTTTTGAGCATTCCATATGTGAGTACTGTGTTTACATCTTTTTTCAAACCCTCCCTTTTAGATACAACTCCTCTGGTGTCCCATCCCCACTGCTTTTCAACTTCATGAACACTTCTATAGTTACTACACACACACAACACATATGTACCTTCCGAGTCCGTTTAACGTTGTTTTTATGTACACATGTGTAAAGGATTAACTACTTGTGACTGGACAACCTAACAGGAGACTTATTCCTGGAGAAGAATGGTTCCCTTTCTCTTATTAGTCATTGTCAGCCTGCAGCTTTTTTTTGTAGGAGCTCTTAATCCTAAACTAATACTCCTTAATAACCATATACTGACTATAATAGCTACTGCCACTTCCTAAGAGTCTGCTAGATATGAAAACTCTTTGTTCTTGAGTGTAGAGACTTTGTTATTTGCCATAAGCCTTCTCTAGTTCGCTGGTGATAATAGCAAATGAGCAACTAGAGTTCTAATAGCATAAACAAGGAAGGTAAGTATAGAGGTTTTCAAATCTTTTAAATCTCATGTTACTCATTCAAATAAATCTGTATTTTTTAGTTGTTCAATTGTTTATTCTGTATTCAGTCACTTTTTCAATCATTCATCCATTATAATTTAATGTAAAGGGTTTGTCATTTTGAACTAAAATATTTTTCACGTATGTAAAAATGCTGAACATTTTTCATAGACAGTGATGATTTAAAAAAACATTTTAGGTATAACACTTCTCCAAAATATGTTGGTCTGTTGCAAACTGTCTTGAATTTTGTATTAATAATACAGTGTCATCTCATTAATTATAAATGCACAACCGTTTGGTGGTGAAAAGAAAACAGAGTAAAGGGCAAATAAAGTGTTCACTGATGAAACAGTGTCTTGGCTAGAAACCTCTGCTTGTCTGATTCGCTGTGTAACTTTAATAGCCCAGCAGCTTGGGGTCTGTAATTGTTCTAAGCAATGAGTAGATTCTCTTCTCATTGTTTTCTTCCTTTTCATTGTTGCATTAAGGCTATTTGCAATATTAGAGTACACAACACACACACACACACACACACACACACACACACACACACACACACACACACACACACACACACACGCCCCTGCACTCACATGCACACTGTAACAAAAGCTCTGTCTTTAGGATACCATATGGCAGGGGCCCTGCACCTGAAACCCAAACAAAGCCAACAGCAACAGATTCAGTGTTTGTCGTCGGCTGTTGACTGAGAATTTGAGCTGCCATCAATTATGCTTTTGAGCCTGGACTGCATTCAACAAAAGCTTGTATGCTGGCACTTTAGAAGAATGAATTAAATTGTGCCTGTGTTTCCTTATTACTGTGTGTACCAGCCAAACTGTGTATGGGTTTGACATTTTAATTAGAGGAACTAAGTGGCCTTCTTTCCAAGTTTGTGTAGGATAGGTAAACATAATGTGTATGGTCTTCTCTTCTACATATATGGCTTTGAATAGGTCTAACAGCTTTGATAGAGATCCACGCTAATTCGAAAAGGAACTATTAAAGCTTAATAAATTGAATTATAAATGTTTGTGTTCCTGAGTTTGCATTATTATAAGTTGGTCCCAAAATTATTTTGGGAAACAGCATAGAAAATAGTTTTTCTGCTTTTTGATTAATTTAGGAGCAAAATAATCTGTGATATATTTCCTGTGATAGTTGTTTTGATGTAAGAGTTTGATTTGTATCCCAGGATGACCTCACTAGGCAGCCCATGCCAGCTTTGGACTTGCTGTGATCCTTCTGCCTCATCCTCTTCAGTGCTAGGATTACAGATCTATCACTCCTAGAAAAGTTGTAAATAAACTGGGTTATTACATCACAGTGAAGGTGAATAGAATCATGTTCAAAACTAGAATTCCTTCAGTGTATGTCTTTTTGACTTCTCCATGTGTGAGGGCAGTGGAAAAATCACAAGTATTGTATCTACACAGGGATATCACTAAGCCAGTCCCTTCATGAATGATACAGTCACTGTATCAGGTAAAAATCCACGACTATATGAAGGGCTTGTTAAAGGCAAATGAGAACAAGATAGGACCGTGGAGGAAGATTCTTATAAATACTATTTACCTACGACTGTGTAAGAAAGCAAACAGGTTTCTTCACTTGTTTTTCCATTGTTGTTTGTTTTTTGTTTTTCAAGACAGGGTTTCTCTGTCACACAGAGCCCTGGGTGTTCTGGAAAGCACTTTGTGAACCACACTGGCCTCAAACTCACAGAGATCTGCCTGCCTCTGCTTCCAAAGTGCTGGGATTAAAGGTGTGTGCCACCATTACCTCCAATATCTCCACTCTTGAGACTCAAAAGTTGAGTACCACTAGTCTTGTCATTGACACAAAGAATGTGGAGAAACCTTTCTGGCAAACAGGATTCTACTTCTCCTCTGTCTCCTAACAACGTGACACCTAAGTTTGGGCAACAATACTGAGTTTAAAATACATCAAAGACAACAGAGGTGTCTTGGTCACAAAAACTGTGACTTGATATTAAAGAGTACACAATTTCATTTCTGTTTTAACTTGGGAATTGGGGGAAGAAGGTTTCTGTTGACTCTTATAATTAAAAGTTTAGCATGATACAATAGACAATGACAAAACAAGTCCTGTGCATTTATTAGCCATGAAATCATTATAGTATACATATAATAACGAGATTTACCCAAGGCACAATTAATGAAAACCTGAAGCAGACTCATTTCATCGTTGTTCTGGACTCAATGTGGTGTTTGAGGACAGAGGCAATTCAGAATCCTATCATATCCTTAATAAATATATGTGTTATTCTAGTCTGTAAAAGCCAGACAGGAAGGGAATATTATTTTCAGTAACAAAACATGCAAAGGTTCTGATGAGATGGCTCAGCAGGTCGAAGTGCCTGTCACCAAGCTTGAGTTTGATCCTCAGGAGACACCTAGTAGAAGGAAGGATCCAGCTTTCACAATGTGCCCCCTGACCTTCATATGCACACCATCGCATATGTTTACTTATCTTTCATGCAACACAAAATAATGAATGAATACAAATGTAATTTTAAAAATATGCCAAATACTTTTTTTTTACATTCCCAGACTTTCATTACCTTGTATCTCTGGTTTACGTATAATATAGTAGGAGGATTTAAAACGAGGAAAGAAAATATGACAGAGAAGTCCAGCTGTACATTTCTGACTACTTAAAACTTCCACAGTTTGTCAAAGATACTGATAATCAAGAGTTCAGTCCTCATGTTACTACATCAAGTCTCCTGTGTGATGGAGCACACTAAGTGCATCTTGAAGATTCAGCAATCATACGTTATCAGATACACACACACACACACACACACACATAGCAGTTGATTTAGAATATGTAGCACATGATTGGAGACTTTAAAGAAAAGATTCATGCAACCTGATGATCCTGGTAGCCTTCTGCAATATTTTTCATTCTTAAATCTTCATAAACAGTTGATTAATAATGGTTTAATAATGATACATGAAATGCTGATAAGTCAGAATCCATTGTCCTATAACAATTACAAAATTCTGGTTCCTTATTTTATCATGAGTAATTAAAAACAGGCTCAATTCCTGTGTTGCAATGTTCTCTTGACTTTTGATAAATAAAAATTGTGTTTAGATGTTTATCATATAAATATTTTATATGATTAAGTGTTTCATGTGTTTTTTTCCAACTATCTCAATACAAACTAATAAATGCTTACTGCTTGATGACATGATTCACAGTGAAAGAATTCATAGAAAAATGGCAAGCTGTTCTGAATATAGCACATTCCACACTGAGGTTTATGCACCACAGAATTTTGCTTGTACAGTATCCAAATAATAAGACAAGGATAGGTTATTCACCTGTGCATATGTTTCACAGATGTATAACTTCTTCTTTGACCTCCATAGTCCTATGTTCTACCACAGAGACCCTTACACTCGACTAAAGGTAGCAGTGTCTGGGGGTGGAATTGTTTTTTATAGGTCTGTTAGAGGGAACCATCCTGGCTTAACAAAACAGACTGTTACCATCCCTTTACAAATCTGCTTTTAGCAATATCATGTGGTTTGACAGAGATATTCCACAATGGAAAATTTATACCAAAATCTATATTCCTTTCACAGAAAGATGGGCTTTTTTTTCTAATTGAAATCTTGTCAAGAGTAAACATAGATTATGATTACCCATTCTGAGACCCTAATCTTACTCTGTAATATTGTATAATTGTGTTTTAAATATAAAGATATTAAAAGCAGAAAGAGAGAAACAAGCAAACAAAAAACACCTTTGTGGATCTATCTTACAGAACCAAATACAGAGATTGCAGAGAATGCCTGCATGAAGATGACAATGACAGCATTTCTTGAAGTTACCAAATCTAGACATAGTCTGGATGTTCATCTGCAAGTGATGACTGATTATAGTTTTAAATATCCTTGGATGAAATATCATTTAATTATGGAAAGGGGTGAATTAGATGTCACTCATTATTTTATACATATAGCATCTATGTGTCACTAACTTGAAAAGTGTATTACTGGTAATTATGTGCTTGATAATAACATTTATACAAAATAAATGACCTTAAAAATACATAAAACATGTTTTTCTTAACAATTGTGTGTTTAACTGACTTACCAAAATAATCTGTGTTTTCTATTCCCTCTATAATATATGCAAGAGGCACTCAGGTTGCTGCCTGAAAGCTGACTCCCATCTGGGATTCTATACAACTTAGTTTCTATCATCATTCTCTTACACAATAAGTTGTTTTGTTGTTAAATGCCTTTGTGTGGTATAATTTTTGCAATTATGGAATGTAATAAGAGTATAAATGCATGATAAATAGTTGGGATAAGAAAAAAGTGTTATCATTTTCATTTAAAACAAAATTTAAAACTTTGAAGACACCATGTAGCTGAAAGCTACAAGCATATACTTGAAACTTGGATGTGGGCAGAAAAAATGTGACAGGATCAGAAGACACAAATTCAGAAGAATACTGCATTGAAATGCTTCACAAACAGTGTCAGAGTTTGGTTCCACTCTAGAGAAACCAAACCAAACTGATTGATGGTATACTTTAGGTAAGAATGCTTAAAAACAAGTAACTTCATAATGCAAGAAATACAAGTAATATACTTTTATATATGAATAAATTATCAAAACATTCTATTTTGCGTTATCAACTATGGTTTTTAACAACTTATAATTTTTAAAGAGGTAGAATGTGTAGATCATATATACTTTCATATTAGGTGTAAGATAAATGTGGAAGAACATATCTGCTAACACTGAGTTTCCTAAGGGGGAGGTGAGTGAGGGCAAAGGGAAAGAAAGAAGTAATATGTAGGGCAAATAAAAATGTGTGTCAACTATTAATAAACTATCAAAAACGAAACATCATTCTGTCCATGACAAAACTTCACACATCTTAAACTTTAATTTGCATGTTTACTAATTCAAGAGCAATTGAGAAGAAGATGTTGGTTTACTTTGGCAATGTAATAGTGAGTAGAGGGATTTATTTGGCTTTTAATCATTTTAATGTAGTATAACTTATGTATAAGATAATTTAAGAAAAAGAGATAAAAGATACTATGACAGATAATCCTCAGGGAGTGGGCATCCAGGAAAGTTCCAGTTTGATTCCTCCACGTCCCATGTCTAAAGCATGTGGTGTGTTCAGCAATAGGGTCTTAACTTCAAGTTCTTGGAAGCAGTCAAGGGCAGCAGTAATCCCCTATATTGTTTTGGGAGTCAGATTCCCTGAACCAACAACTAAAAGGGAAGTTTCACATGCCTGTCGTTGGAGTTTTTGTTATATGGTCTATGGCTCTTAGGGGGAGACATATCACCCCAAGTGGTACAACTTTATTAAACTATCTCTGCATGTATGCACATATGCTTATATATATTACATATGTATTTTAAAGTAAACCAAAAACAATGTTTCCCTATGGCATTTTAGTATCCTTAGTGTTATTTATTTCTCGTTGCTCCTCTCCCTCTGTATGATCCTCCCAGCAATGACCTTAGTTTAAGTCCCACCCGTTTTTCACATTTTCTCCCTTCATAGCACCTGTTTTCCACTATCCCCTTCTCTAGAGCTCACTGCCCTTGTAGTCCCCTTTAATTTTCCTGACTTCTACAATTACATCTGATAAAATATATGTATACATATGTATTCACATCTACATTCGTATATATATATATATATATATATATATATATATATATATATTCATATCTAGAGATTCAGAGCCAGGGTTTTCTAAGAGGGAACATGTGGTATTTGTCTTTCTGGGTCTAGGTTACCATACTCAATAATATACTTTACAGTGTAAACCCTCTGAGCCATAACAATGGCCATACTAGTGGGATATACCCAATGATGCAGTAGTGATACTTCTTTTTCAGGAGTAGCCAACAGCTCTCTATTTGGATTGAAGACATCCACCCACCCTCCATCCACCCAGGAGGGTAATCATGTCTGATACTGTAATCTGAGCAAACTACCCCCTTGTAAATACTGGACCCTAGACAAGAACTGATTCTGCCAGTCTTCTAAGCCAATATAACTCCTAACTATGTTCTAAAAAACATCCTCACATCCACAGGTAAGCTCTCATCCTCACCCTGCTTAAATCTTTCTACCACCAGTATTCTCCTGCTGTATATTTATTCATATTGCCTATGCTCTAGCACTGCACATCTTTTTGTTTGTTTGTTTGTTTGTTTTTTGAGGCAGGGTTTCTCTGTGTAGTTTTGGTGCCTGTCCCGGATCTTGCTCTATAGACCAGGCTGGCCTCGAACTCACAGAGATCCACCTGGCTCTGCCTCCCAAGTGCTGGGATTAAAGGCATGTACCACTACTGACCGGCCTCACCCCATATCTTGTAAGGAATGTCCCTCCTAATGGCACCTTTCTAGTTTCTTGACTTCTACAGGAACTTCAAGTTGAATACATAGAATTAAATACTCAAGGTTAGGCTATAAGTTTGAGGGAGACTATGCAATGTTGTCTTCTCCCCCACCTCTGGCTTGTGCTATCTCATTCATAGTTTTTGTAGACCCTTCCATTTACCTCTAATTTTCATGTGGATAAAATTCCTTTGTGTATATGTACCACATTTTCATTATCCACCATTATTCCACGGCCATGAAGGCTGCTTTCATTTCTTAGCTCGTTAGGAAATGCTACATAAGGAGCTAAAGCAAGTGACTGTGGTTAAGACATTTATACCTCCACTGTAAAGGTAAGAGGACATTGAGCAAATGGGTACAAAAATATAAGAATCCAAATATAGAGAGAAGGGCTATGGAATGTCAGGTTTGGGGACAAGACTCAGTCATTGCATTCAGAAACTCACAATAGTTTCAGATTCTTGTACTGGGTCTTCACAAGAATGGGTTTATCAACAGCAGGCATGGGTGGAGGAGGGACTCCAGAGACTCCATCTCTTACTCCTGAATTATTCTCTACTGACAGATTCAAGGAGAGGTGGATTCACCCTCTTCAGACTCAGGATCTGATGGATAGTTCTAATCCAATGGTCACACACATAGCCCTGATAAAACTAAACAGGTCACAAGACAAAACAAAAGTCATGAATTTGGGAAAGGGATTGGTAGAAATTAAAGGTTTGACTAGAGTGGGAGGGAGATAAGAGAGGGTGTGTGTGGGAAGAGTAACCAGCATGTGTTATATATATGTATGAAATGCCAAAGAACAAACCACCTTATAAATAGGGGAACAAAGAAATAGGTGTATAGCTTTATTCTTGACTTCGGTGACCCTAAGAGAACAAACAACAGAATTACTGATTTATAGTAAAATTAACATTTTCATTACTTTCCGTATGATTTTGAACTTACAGAAAGGAAATGATTCACAAATCATGTAAATGGGCCAGCAAAAATGACTCAGTGGGTAAGAGCTTGCTGCCAGTACTGAGGATGTGAGTTTGATTCCTGGGACCCACATGGTGTAAGGAGATAAGGACTCAGAAAGTTGTCCTCTCACCTCTACATATATGCCACAGCAGACGCATGTGTACGCATGTGCTCACACACACACACACACACACACACACACACACACACAGATAAACATAAACTAATATTTTCTAAACAATCATGTGAAGACCTCACATGGTCTTTAAATAAGATTAGAAAATTTAAAGTTTTTATAGAACTCTTTAACACAATGTTGACTGTCTGTCTGTCTATCACCTATCTATTGTCTATATGTCATCTATCTACCATCTATCTATCAACCATCTATTTATCTTTATCTATCTATCTATCATCTGTCGTGTATCTATTTACCATCTATCTCTTTCATCTGTTTTTATATAATTCTTTCTCAAAATATGAGATATTAAATAGCAGATTTTTTGGTAGTATCACAATCATTGTATCCTAAGAACAAAAACTTGCTGTTACACAACCAAAGAACCATATTATATCCAGAAAATGTAACACTGATATATTGTTATTTAATCTTTTGCTGGAGTTCAAATTTTACTGCTTGGATCTGTAATGACTGTGGTGGTGGTTTGAATATAAATGGCCCCCATAGGCTCATATGTTTGAATGCTTAATCATCAGGGAGTGGCATTCCTTGGATAAGGATTAGGAAGTGTGGCTTTGTTAGAGGAAATGTGTTAATGGAGGGGAGTGGAATTTGAGGTTTCAAGTGCCCAAGCTAGGCTCAGTGGTTATCTTTCTCCCTACTGCCTGTGGATCTGGATGTAAAACTCCCAAGATCTCCAGAAACATGTCTACCTCCATGCCTCCATGCTCCTGCCATGATGATAATAGATTAAACCTCTGAAACTGTAAATAAGTCCCAATTAAATGCTTTCTTTTATAAGAGTTTCTGTGGTCATGGCATCTCTTCAATGCAATAGGGCACTAAGACAATGATCTTTCTCACAACATTTCTCCTCAGTTCTGGATATAATCTGAGATCCTTTGTTGTTTTTTGTTTTCAAGTCCTCCTTTTACCTCTTAGAATATTATTTTATTATCAAGACAAAAGCATCAGTTGTAAATATATTAATAAATTTAAAGGAAAATGGTTGTAATAAATTATAGATAATCCTAGCAGTCAAAGAAAAAACCCCCAAAATATGAAAATTCTCCAACTGAAATTGCAAAATATACTGAATTGGTCTAAAATCATATAGGAGACATCAAAATAAAGAATAAATGAGCTATATCTATGGAATATGTGACCTAAAACAGACAAAGGAAAATATTCTTGAAAACACAAAGTCAAAAAAGAGACAAAACTTAACAGAGCTTCCAATATTTGCTCCACGTTAGCAAATAAGCTAACCTGTCTTTGACTGGAGCTTCAGAGGAGACATGGAAAGCACTAAGTGTGAAGGAGTAATCCCTGTAATTTCAAGGCTTTCTGGAACACATAAATGAAACAGCAGATATGTAAAGCAATAGTTGACACATTGTTTTCAAGATACATAAAAGCAATGGGAAAGAGAAAATCTTGGCAGCCAGCACTTCAACTATATGAACAGGAATAGTCATACACATTTTCTACCTCAAGCAACAAAAGCAAAAAGGTAACAGATAACCTTTACAACACAGAAAGCAAAAGGAATCTGTGAAATCACAACCGTATATGCAATAGATACACTTTAAAACAGAGAGGAGGGATCTAATAATGGAAAGAACAGCCAGGTAGATATGCAAGGAAATGGGAGACTTTGAAGACACTCCAAATCAAATAGGTCTGATATCAGAAATCACCTTCTTCTCATGTACTCATGCAGAATAAGTCCAATTCAGGATTTAGTCATGAAATAACACAAAATATGTCCTCTAGCCATAAAAATTTAAATTAGAAATCCATCAATAAGTAAGAAAATTGTAGGAAATACTGAAAAATGTGAAAATTTAATGACACAATTGCCTTAATCAATGGGTCCAAGAATAATCATTCTAAGAAAAACTGGAAATGCTAGAAGATGCACAAAAAGTAGATGAAAATGTTGTATGTGACACAGCAAATACAGCCTTAATCAGAGCTATGTTTACAGTTATAGATATTACTTTAAAGAAAAATTTAAAATCAGTAAACTCCAAATTTTACAAACTAGTCAACATGACCAAAATAAACACAAAGAAAACATGAAAAATAATTTCAAAGTTTGGCCATGCAAATAAATCAGACCTAGAATGTGAAATTAAATGAAAACTGCTCCTTTGTAAAGATTAGCAAAGAGGAAGCAGTCAAACTAGATTGCAAACAAAAAGGGTGGAAGTCAATTGAATTTTGTGAACCTAGGTGTAGAGGAGGAAGCATTACTACTGACCTAACAGAAGTAAAAATTCTCGTAATCGAATCTGTGTCAGTCACTTCACCTGACTGGGTAACTTAGCTGGAATGATACACAGTCTGGATAGAAATATGCAAATATCAAAAAAAATGAAATCAAGAATATTTTATCTTCAATCTCTGAAAATTTATAAGTAAAGAAGTTGTAACTATTCCCACAAATTAGAGTCCTGGTCCACCTGACTTCACCTCATGTGTGTATATGTACGTCTATGTGAAGTCTGGAGGTTGGCGTTGGGTGTCATTCCTCCAAAGGTGTCCACCTTACTTTTGAGACAGGCTTTCTCTTTGAGACTTGGGACTCACCAGTGTGGCTAGAACGACCATCCATCAATCTCCAGAGATCTTCCTGTCTCTGCCTCCCCTGCATTGGCAGTACAGCTGCAACCCTTGTCTGTTTTTTTGTTTGTTTCTGTGGATCTGTTTAGAAAGAAAAACCTTCCAAACTAAAGTCTTTATACTTGTGTGAAAAGTGCTTTACCAACAGCGATTAGAACAGCCGTGTTAGTTAATAAATCTAGTAAAAGACTGAATTCCTTCATCCTAAGATCAGGAACAAGGAAAATGTGAATATTATACTATTGTTTTGAAGGGTCTAGCTATGACCATTAAGCAATAAGGAAAAAAACCCACTCAATTGGTCAAACAAAAGTAAACTGATCTGTAAGTGCATATGATATGATCTTTATAGAGAAACTTCTATGGAGTATGTAGAAGCGTGCGTGCACGCATACACACACACACACACACACACACACACACACACACACACACACACACAAACACACACACAAAATTAGAATGATTAAATGAGTTCATTTACTACAGTGAATACAACCAGCAAACCAAAATTAGTTCTACTTTATACACCACCAGTAAACAATGTGAAAAAGAAGTTCATAATAATTTTTTACTTACTAGAGTATGAAAATATAAGACTCTTAGGAATAAACTTAATGAATGAAGTAAAAGAATCATATACTGAAAATAAAAAAAGATTCATTTGATCATAAGCTTAAAATTCTAAGCTAAGCCCATAAATTCCCATAGTGAGTTTGAAGTACTAATTTTCATTCTCTAAGAAAACTTAGATTTTTCTCAATACACAAAAATTCTCACAGAACAAAATAATTATCTTAAGCATAAATATTAGTTTAAATTAAACTTCAGATAGATTTTTAAATTAATAACCAGTTACAGCTGAGAGTGAATATTTGCAAAACCATGTATTTGCTCAAAGAAGTGATTCTAAAAATACATAAATAATTACTGCAATTAAGAAGACAATAAATCAATGTATAAAACAGACAAAACCTTAAATAATGATTTCCAAAAGATATTTATAACTGTCTAATAAGCACACATCCAGGTAATTAATATAGTGAATAGGAAGTTGAAAGCAACATGAAGTACCAGCCATCTTATCAGAAGGAATAAAAGTAAAAATACTGACAGTTCCCCAACACCAGAGAGTTTTCTCAGCAGCTTAGACTGGCAGGGACGTAAGGCAATGTGTGGCTTTGCAAATGGTTAAGCATTTCTGCTGTGTGATGAACCCATACAGATGCTCACTTGTGAAAGAGAAATTGCAATCCTCAGTCTTTAATCAAGAGGAATGAAATAACATGTCTGCAAAACCTTTATGTGAGATTGTTCACAGCAGCTGTATTCATGAGAGTCAAATACTGGAAACGCCCCAAGTATCCATCAATATAAGAATGGATAAACAAATTGCTGTATAATCATTCAAGGGAATAATACCCAGCAACTACTAGAACTCAAGTGTAGATGCAAAAATATCTTCAATAGATCTTTAGATCATTGTGTTGAACAAAATATGCTAGGCACAAAATGGTTTGAATCATATTTATGTGACATTTCGTAACTGACGGAACAGTGTGGAGAACACATGGGCACAGACACATGCACAAACACAGGCACAAAAACACAGGCACATGTACACACAATTGCTAACACGTGTGCACACACCCACATACATGGACACAGTTGTGCATGCACATATGTACATACACATATCCAAGTCACACACAGACACAGACTCTCTCTCTCTCTCTCTCTCTCTCTCTCTCTCTCTCTCTCTCTCTCTCTCTCTCTCTCTCTCTCCTTAGTAGTTCCTACCAGGTACCTTTCACTGTGAATCTGCATTCTGAGAGATTCCAGTAGCACACTGTGATATGAACTGAGGTAATAGAACTGTGTTATATATGACAGGTGGCTTGGGAACTATGTACATAATGCACAAATTGAACCAAAGGCACAGAATAACTCTAGAGGTGCAACTTTGGTAAGTGCTTGATTTCAACCTATCTATCAAGCAGTTGATGTGCTTGAGTTGAGTTTCTGGTCTCTGTGCTATAGCAAAGAGGCCAGGCCTTTCAGCCTTTCAGCTTTGGCTTTTAGAAAATCTCTGACTCTTTAATCATATTTCTGAAGTTTGATAATGTAACTAATATAGTTGAAATATTTTCAAAAGCTCTTTGGGGTGTACCATCTTCAAGTATTTTATAGCACTTATGTGGGATAATGTTCATCTCACTACTATGGTTATATTCCCAAAGGAAGATGCCATCTTGCAAACAGGGATTCTTATACTTTAGTCGTGGAACTAAAATCCAACCAAATACAACAAGTGGAATATCCTCATAGATTTTTAATTTCTTGTTGTTTAATATTGGAGTGTGTGCGCATGTGTGTGCGTGGGTGTGAGTGCATGAGTGTGGGCACATACCTGCCCCAGCCTGTGTGGAACTCACAGGATATTTTTGAATAATTTGTGTTCTCCTTCCTTAGTGAGTTCTAGGGATTATGCTCAGGTCACTTTGCTTGTGTGGTAAGTGATTTTACTCACTAAGACATCTTGCCAGTCCAGATTTATTTATTTTTATTAATTTTGAAAACCTGAGAGGCCAAGAAAGGGTGGTATCTATTATTTCTGCTGTTCTAGTTTCTTTTCTGTTGCTGTTATAAAATACTCTAAAAAAAAGAAATTTAATGGAGAGAGGGTCTATTTCAGCTTACAGTTTCTCCTTAGGTGACATTGTCCAGCAACTCCACTGAGCCAGTTATGGTTTTGTATTTCTTTCCTTCTAGAAACGACAGGTTTATCTTCCAATGTTGCTATGTCACAGTCCAGTGAGTGACTTGTGGATATCCTGTTTGAACAATTGTTTAAACCACCCATCCCTTTATTTCTATTCCCAGGGACCTCATTTCATATTCAAGAGGAAACAGACACTAGAAGAGCTTTGTGAAATTAATCAATAACCCAGTTTACATAAACTCTAAATTCTCTAGTAATTTAAAAAGGAACATTAGCTGAAGTTTTAGAAGTCAGAAAAGAATGTATGGAGAATCTGAAAACGTTAAATTGCTAGGCAAAATTTTAATGGAAACTCATTAAAAGCTATTTAGATAAAATCAAAAAAGAAGGAAAATGATGTGAAAACATGACTAGTATTTTTATGTCAGGGAATCATAAGAGTATCCAGCACAACACACGAGTTAAGATAGTAGGAATTTGGGAAGAGTGAAGGTATAGGAAATTTAGTTTTAAACATGATGCTTTACCTTTCTGTTCCTGTCTTACGCTGACGTGGTTCTAATTCATATTTTCAGATACCAAAAGCATGGCCCATTTGGCTTACTAAGTTAATACTAATAATGCTGTTTTACTAGTCACTAGTTGAAGCATTCTAAAATCCAACTTGACTCCAGGGTTAAATCAAAACTCCAAAGTTAGTAAAAGGAAGGGAGGTGATGAAATGGAAGAATCTGATCAGCTTTATCATGAGTCTTGGAACTGCAGTAATGGGTCTAGGTTAGAGTTGAGTAGTTGGAATTCTCCTAAAACTCTTGCCTTGTTCCTTGATATAATGCAGAAAATGTGAAGCCTAAGTAAAGAGCTTTGATGGAGTTTAGAGAGTGACAAAAGAGAGATAAGACAGGAAAGAGAGTTGGGGATGAATGAGCCAATGGTTGAATTACCAAGGGCATGATTGGCAACCCCCAAGTTTTCAGTCCCTGAGAATTTCTGCTGTTTTGAGTGATCAGACTAATCTTTATGTTGGTCTTACACTAAAAAAAAAAAAATGAACTATGGTGACCCAAAGGGTATTTAGGCCAACATGGACATTGGGGCTTTCCTTGGATTACTCCCCATTTCTATGATTAATTTTATTAGTTTCTTTGAATTAACTGGAACTTTCAATTTGGAAATAATTCAAATTACAGGAATGTTCAAATTAAAGTTTAATATAAATTATAATGAACTTAAGAAAATCAATGTACATGTTCTTAACATCTTGGAGTTTGGATTAGAACCAAATCAATTTAAGAAAGGTGTTCCGGGGAAACAAAGGCCATGATTAGATAGATGTTCTCGTGTAGTTGTGCTAGCAAAGCAGTCCTCATGCACTGGCTGGCAAGCCATTTCTCCTTACTTCAGTTTTCATTTTATTTCTGCCGCTAGAATTATTATATAGTTTTGGTTGCTTAAAGTTGTCTAAATTTTGTTCAATTTTTATAGTCCTTGATCTTTTCTTCTTTTTGGTCATTTTGAAAAAAGATGAAAGCAAGCAAACCATTGAAACTTGGACAGCACAATACATTTGAAGTATCATTTATGTACTTAGGATTGTACAAAAAGAAAGAGGAATTTTCCAAGTGTTCCTTAGTAGAGTGTTCTGGTTACCCTCTTCAAGTCTATTGTTCGAGTAAGAGCATAGTTTGTTTCAGAGCTATTTGAAGCAAAGCTGAGGCTAAAAAGTGAGTCCCGAAGAACCATCATGCACAGACTAAGGGGGAAGGCACTCCAAAGTGGGGCTTCTCTAAGGCAGAGACTGAGAGGAGAAAATATGTTTTGTCTGCATTTTGGATAATTGAATGCAGGTGTGTAATTAAAAATGTGTTTCATTAAAGCACGTGTGCTGGGTAACATCTGATGCAGACTCTTAAAAGCTCAGCTTGCAAAGTCTTTTTTTCCCCTTTTTTGTTGGCTAAGAGAAACAGGTAAACTGAATTTTGTAAACAGTCAAATATGATTAATCAAGAGAGGGCTGCACCATTGTAGCTATTATCTGGTGAAATATCATGGAAACAGAATAGTAGCTATTTTATCAGTATTTTATACTTTTCACATAACTTACCATTTAAAAGTGTACTCATCAGTGGACTATGTTATGCTCCCAGGGCTGTATCACTACCAAAATTTAGACTATTTTAAGCATCTTGTTACAATTTCATTCAGCTGCTGTTACAAACACTGACCTAAAGCAACTTAGGGGAGGAAAGGGTTAATTTTCAGCTTACAGGATACAGTGGATCACTGAGGGATGTTAGGGCAGGAACTCAAGCAGGAACCTGAAGTAGAAACCATAGAGGAGTGTTGCCTGTGGCTCCCAGGCTCAGGCTTACCTAGCTTTCTTATATAGCCCAGACCCACTCACCTAGTGAATGGCTCTGTCCACAGTGGCCCATACCCGGCTACACCAGCAATGATCAAGACAATCCTCCACAGATATGGTCACAACCAGTCTTATCTGAGTAATTGCTTAATTGAAACTCCCTTCCCAGGTGACTCTAGGCTATGTAATGTTAACACTAAAAGCTGACTAGGACACTTCTCAATGAGAAATTTTCAGTTCTCTAGTCACTATCCATAACCCACCTGTATCTCTCCACAACTGAGAATATCAAACATAGCCTACAATTAAGTAGTGAAAGTTTTTCCTCTGGACCTTTCTAAACTGTGCAGTGGAGTGAACTCCTAATGACAACATTATCTTAAATGTGTCATTATCTAACATATATAATTGTCAATACTGAAATAATACTATTTCTATGGAATCTATGGTGGTATGTTTTCAGTCACTGAGAAGTCATTTTGATTACTTTCTCCTTGGAATGACTGGCTTCTCTACATGAGACTGAGCCAGCAGGTGGATTATAATACAATGTAATCAGAATGAACCCAGAGGTTGAAGAGTCTAGGTTGGTGAGAAATCTCTAGTAGGCACAGATCTACTCTGTAAAGTCATAGATTTATCCTGGAGTTGGACACTGACTTTAGCTGTAAGAGACCCTGTTGGTAGTTTCTCTAGGAACTTTAGTACTTCTTAATAATCTTAGAGTATCCAGAACTGTGACGTGCATGAAATGACTCCCAATAAAGGCTACTGCCTGGCTGTCAGGTAGGCTCTGGATGCCCACAATGAGAGACTTGCAAAGTGTTTCAGTATGTAGATTCTCTGGTAATAAAAGCAGAGTGGAAAGGAAGGTGGCTTTTGTTGTTTCCTTTGATGTTAGCCTTCAGCTGCTGTAATTAGTCATGGATCACAACAGGAAAAGGACAGTGGAGAGCTTGTCCATAATGATAAGTCGGGGAGATCCAGAACACCCATCCATCACTCATGACTGTTGTATATAGTCAACAGAGGCAATGCAGTGCTGGGATATGGCTCAGCTGATAGAATTCTTTTTTTTTTAATTAAGAAATTTTCTATTCACTTTGCATACCAACCACAGATTCCCCCCTCTTCACTCTTCCCTCTTCCCACCCCCTCAGCCTTACCCCCAACCCACCCCCCATCCCCACATTTTCCAAATCAAAGTCTTCCATGGGGAGTCACTAGAGCCTGGCACACTAAGCTGAGGCAGATCCAAGCCCGCCCATGCACCAGGGATGGATCCCAATCGCCCTGTCTGAGCCCCCCCCCCAAACAGTTCAAGCTAGATAACTGTCTCCTGTATCCAGAGGGTCTAGTCTAATCCTATGGGGGCTCCATAGCTATTAGCCCACAGTTCATGGGTTTCCACTAGTGTGGCTGGTCATCTCTGCACATTTTCCCATCATGATCTAGACGTTCGCTGCCCACAGAATCCCTCCTCTCTCTCATTGATTGGATTCCCGGAGCTCATCCTGGCACCTGGTCGTGGATCTCGGCATCTGCTTCCATCAGTCACTGGATGAAGGCTCTATGATGACAGGGTATTCACTAGGCTGATCACCAGAATAGACCAGTCCAGGCACCCTCTCGACCATAACCAGTAGTTCAAGGTGGGGTCATCCTTGTGAATTCCTGAGAACTTCCCTGGCACCCTGTCTCTTCCTATTCCTATGATGTCTTCATTTATCATGGTATCTCTTTCCTTGCTCTCCTGCTGATAGAATTCTTGCAGGTTTGACCTCTAGGACTACATAAACCAGGCAGGCTAGTGAAAACTTGCAATCCTAGCACTCAGGAATTGGAGGAAGTCAGTAGCTCAAGGCCAACTTTGGCCATAATGAGTTTAAGGTCAGCGTGGACTACCCCATACTTTGACACACACACACACACACACACACACACAAAATGGAGACAGGGAGGCTGGAGAGATGGTTCTGTGGTTAAGAATGCTTACTGTTCTTGTAGAGGATGTAGGTTTTGTTATCAGGGCTTACAAGGTAACTAACAACCATCTCTAACTCCAGTTCTAGGGGATCAAACCCCCTCTTTTGAGCTCTGTGGGCACCAGGCAGGCAAGTAGTACACATTCAGTCAAAATACTCATACATGTAAGATAAATAAAAATAGATAAGTCTATTTTTTTATTAAAGGCAAAGTGCCAAACACTTTTGTCAATGCATTGGTATAGATCTGGGACCATAATTAAAGCAAGTTTTGAGACAAAACTTGTTTTATAGCCAACATGGGGAAATTAAATATCCTGTATAATCATTTTGTCCTCTGTTGTATTCTAAGTAACTGTAATTAAGCCATTGTTAAGTATCAGAGACATCCAAGGAAGGAGGAATGATAATGTGATTGGGAAATGACATGAGGCAGATGAATAACAAAACGTAGCAGATAAGGATTAATAGTGTTACCTTCATTTAATTTGATTTTGCATAGACAGAGAATGCATCTCACTTCCCACATCATATCCTCTGATTGGTAAAATAGCTACATGAACTTTACTCCTTGAATTTGTGTTAAAATAAGGAAACATGCTCTGCATTTCCTAACTGGCTTAGTTGTTGAAACACTGTAAAGTTGGATGCAGAAAAATTAACACAAATAATGCTTAGAAAATGGGATAGAAGAAATTATTCAGATTATTTGTTACATTTATTTCTAAAATAGATTGTTCCTGTGTTAGTTTAAATATAGTCTCATTGAAAAGCCTCATTCTATCAGTCTAAAGCCTCTTCAATAAATGAAATATTTCCAATCACTTTGATGGTTATTCTCAGCTTCATCATGACAGCCTTGGTTATCAAAGCAATTGACTTTTGTGGGATGAGCAAATGAATGCATGGGCTCAGCACTAAGCCTCCAAAATAAGTAACTGGGGCAAAACTAAACAAACTACAAGTAATCAGGTCTTTATTTAATTCCCTAAATTAACCTCGTGCCTGCACCATTGAATCCAAATCACTTTTATTTTTCTAATTCTATCACTTACATTTTTAATTTACTGTTAAATGTCCCCCTCTAAATAGACTATAATTTAAATGAAGGCAAAGTTCACAGGAGTCTCCTTTTCTTCCTTCTTTTTGCTATATATAAACACGCGAAGTATGTAGAATGACTTCAGGCACACAATAAAAACTAGGAAAAATGGCTGACTAAGTCCATAAGAGGAATAGCCTTTACATCTTAGTGTGATATCTTTAATCTGAAGTCTAGATGATGTCCTGGAAGCAGGCAAAACTCTGGCTAAAGGGGTCTTAGTGCACGGAGTATGTTCAATGCCTAAATCTTTTAGAATGTTCTTTAAATATTGAAAACAGCCAATTGTAATCCTCAGGGAAATAGAAGACAGCTGTAAGTAAAAAGGATAATGGCCATACATTTGATCAATTCATGTTGAAAGTGGTTTGACTGAAGATCCACTTAATGAACCAACGTACAAACATACACACACACACACACACACACACACACACACACACACACACACACGTACATGGCAACATACTTGGTACTATTAATTTAAAGCCTTATTAACAAGCTTTTTGAACTTTGCAGTATAGTTGGAATTTTCTTTGGGCCGCCAACCTGGTCCCAAATAAAGACACGGGGACTTATTATTAATTAGGAATGTTTGGCCTTCGCTTAGGCTTGTCCTACTAGCGCTTTTAACTTAATTTAATCTGTTTCTATTCATTTACATTTGCCTTGGGGCTTTTTACCTTTCTTTCATTCTGTATGTCCTACTTTCCTGCTTCCTCCGTGTCTGTCTGTCTGGCTCCTGATGTCTCCTTGGCGTCTCTTTTTCTTTCTTTTCTGAGCCCAAATTCTTCCTCCTATTTACTCTGCCTGCCTGGAAGTCTGGTCTATACCTCCTCCCTCACTATTGGCCATTCAGCTTTGTATTAGACCAATCAGGTGCCTTAGTCAGGCAGGGTAAAACAGCAATACATCTTTACATAGTTAAACAAATGCAACACATCTTTGCATAGTTAAACAAATATTCCAGAACAATGTAGGAATAAAATAGACATATTGCTCTCATACTTGATATTTTTCTTTTTAAAGTTTATATTATATTTTCAGTTATTTATTTGTGTGTGTGTACTCACACAAGTGTGAGAACTTTGTGTGTGTGTGTGTGTGTGTGTGTGTGTGTGTGTGTGTGTGTGTGTGTGTGTTTGTTGTGTACCTGTGGAGGTCCAAGAACAATTTTTGGGAGCATGGTTGGTAGCAAGTGTCTTTACAGGCTGAATTAACTTACTCTTATACTGTCTTCATTTAGATTTTTATTATTATATTAAAAAGACTTGATATTAAGCTTATCAATCTTACTATAAAATTGCTCTAATTGACTGTTTTAATTAGGTAAGAAAGTACATTGATATGATTTTAAAGTGTTTTGTTGACAGTAAATACTAAAGCTCAAAGGCATGGTTAATTATTGTTTAAATTAATGGGAAGTTAGGTAAGTATGCTATATATATGTACATATAATATATTTAAATATAATGCATTTAATAGCAAGACTAATAAAAGAGACATGCTAATTAATTCTCAAATAGGAAAAAGTAAAAATGATGTTATCCTAAACTTTGTAATAAATAATGTCTTTTCTGGGCAGAAAACGTTGTAAGTTATTACTTTAAAGAAGGCATTATATCTTAATGTCAGGATTCTCAGGGATGTCAATAGCCAAAATCAGGTGCATATCAACTTGTGGGGAGGTTTTCTTATATGTCCACTTTTTGAAGGCGCAGATCATAGCACTATTAGAATTATTTGATAGACATAAACATTGGGAATGAGTTTAACCCTTGGTGTTATCACATCAATTCAGTTGGTTAACAAAACATTGGTATAAAGTAACCATAGTATTCCCCCAACTTTAAATTCATGATGCCACAGACCTCCACATCACTGTGTAGTCCAGGACCAACCTCAGAACTTCTCAAAGCATAGGATAGCCAAGCACATGCTTCTAAGTCTCATCCTGTCCCTTCCTCCTTCACACACTATCTCATCACAATCATGCTAGTACAGGAATATGCCAGGTTCACAGAACTCCAACACTCACACATGTCTCTACTTGATGAAGTTTGCCCATTCTTCTTATTTAAAAACTGAGTTGACATACTCAGGAGTAGCTCAAGGGGCAAAGTGCTTGCCATGTTTACTGTGGAGACCTGAGTTCAGACCCCCAACAGTCATGGGGAAATAAAAATGCTTGGTCTTGGTAAACATACTTGGAATTCCAGTGCTAGGGAGGTAGAGACAGGTCATCTGGTGATTCTGAGGCTCAGTGGGTACCAACTCAAGCTGGTAGTGTGAGTTTTAGGTTCGGTGAGAGATCCTGAATTAAAATAAAAGGTGAATAAAGCCACTGAGAAAAACATTCTGAAGTTATGTCAGCTTCTGGTCTCTACACATGCCTATAGAGATCAGCACCCACTCTCATGTGCACACATTCAAATATCACACAGACACACAGACACACACACACACAGACACACACACACACACAGACACACACACACACACACACACACACACACACACACACACACACACACCACAGACCCTCAATTGATATGTCCGTAATACTTCTAGCTCCTGTCAAAGTCAATCTGCTCACTTGTTGGTCTGCATTCCATAGCCTATTTGTATTTCTCAGTTTGATTAAAGTTAATTATACTTGTGTCTTCCTCACAAATGTATGCTTCTTAGAATCAATCATAATGCCCATCAGACCTTTCTTTGATCCACATTCGTAATTGCCATAATTAATTTTCACTCATCTAATGAAGCCCCAGAGGCAAAGGACTCAGAGAGTTTGCGTAAATAATACAGTCATGTTCCTAAGGTTGACCTCAAGGAACCAAAGAAATAATTATTCTTTAATGTCATTGCTTCTGATATTCTTACTCAATTCCTGAGTCTTTGCATGAACTACAATAGCAAATACATACTGTTCTATTTTTTCTCAACTTGCTATGTCCTAGTGCCTTAAAAATACTTTCCAAAGCCGGGCGGTGGTGGCGCACGCCTTTAATCCCAGCACTCGGGAGGCAGAGCCAGGCGGATCTCTGTGAGTTCGAGGCCAGCCTGGGCTACCAAGTGAATCCCAGGAAAGGCGCAAAGCTGCACAGAGAAACCCTGTCTCGAAAAACCAAAAAACAAACAAACAAAAAAAAAAAAACAAAAACTTTCCAAAAGATTTTATTTCTCTATTTGTTTTTTTTTTTAATATATGTGTGGGTACCTGTGTGAGTTTATGTGCACCAAGTGCATGCAGATGCCCAAAGATGCCAGAGGGGGATGGATCTTCTGGAACAGGAGTTCCAGGCAGTTGTGAAATACCTGAGGTAGCTTCTGGGAACTGAACCTTGTTACTCGGCAAGAGTAGTTCTTCTCACTTAACCTCTGAACTATCTTCCCAGTCCCTGTTACATGCTTTTTATGATAATTTCTGGAATGTTTCCTCTTGTATTGGGATCATCCCTTACCGACAACAATTATTTTGCCTTTGCTTTCATAATAATATGTAGAGTTTTAAATTAATACTATTACTAACTTTCTGAAAGAAATATATTAATGAAAAGTTCCTACTGATGCTATATTGGAGGTTTCAGGCTTGAAAGTAAGGATGAAAAGAGTATATATAAAAGTCTCTGCAGAAGTTAAAGATATGATTAGGGTAAAAATGCCATACATTGGACTAATGCAAGCCAGGATCTGTGGAAGAAAAAACCAAAAACTCATGCGTTCTATATATTAATATGAAGAATAACTTTCTGCTTATTTGAGTTGCTATACCAAGCTATTACTAGTTTTTAGCAAAGTAATAATGGTTTATATTCATACTAAAATTATAGGAAGACCCTAGAACATGTAATGAAGATTATTAGTTACCATTATTTGGGCCAATAAATGGAAAACAGTATCTGGTTTACAAATGGGGGACACTTTTAGAGTAAAAAATTTGACAATTTGTTCAAGGTCACTAGAAGAGCTATAGAGTCCTATTCTTAACAGATAATTACTAAGATTGAGTTTAAATATAGCCTTTAATTGTAACTGCACATTGCCTGGTTTACTCCTTCCATTTACCCCATTCTATTTCCACACTTGCTATGTCTTTTCCTAAGATCTAATTGGAATTTAGCATTCTTGTAGCTTAATTTGCCTCATCTAACTTGTTGCTGGGTTTTTCTAAACTGGCAAGTTATTTCAGATAGAATAGAAGACAAGGCCATGAAGAGAATATTAGTTTCAAGGCCCTGGATAGGACTTCATTCTCTTGTTCAGAACATGTGCTTGGATAGCCCATGTGTTACACAGGGACATACACTGGCTTTCTATGAAACTGACTTAGACATTTCATACAGGAAGAGCACAGGCGTATACGTGAAAGTTCATTTAATTCGTTCTGCCTCATATTGGATAGATGCCAAATGTGTTAGAAAATATAAATCTCTTACCACCTGTACTGGTCACTTTTATGTCACAGTGATCAAGCACCTGAGTCAGCTTATCTAATGAAGGAAGTCACTACTGTGGCTTACAGCTTCAAAGGCTACACTACATGACCATCTTGTTTCATCTCTTCCAGGCCAGTTATGAGGCAGAAGATTGTTGTAACACACCTCATGGAAACTAGAAATTAGTGAGACTAGTAACAGGGAAGAGTTCAGACCATATCCCAGACTTCAAAGTCACATCCCTGGTGTCATACTTCTTCCAGCCAGAATATACCTCTTATGGCTCCTAGAGTAACTGTTTAAAAATATTGGTTATGGACACTTTTCCTGTTTTTGTTTTTTTTTTTTTTTTTTTTTTTTTTTTGTCAACTTGACATAAGCTGGAATTATCTGAGAAGAGCGAACCACATTGAAAAAAGGCCTCCGTAAGACTGGTCTGTAAGCAAGCCTGTAGGGCAGTTTATTGATTAATAATTGATGTGGAAGAGCTCAGTCTATTTTAGGTGGTGCCGGCATTTGTTCTTGGTGGGATACAAGGAAGCATGTTGAACAACCTGTGAGGAGCAAGCCAGTAAGCAGCTTTCATCCAAGGCCTCTACATTAGTCCCTTCCTCCAGGTTCCTAAGCCGACTTCCCTCAGTGATGGACCATGAGCCAAGAGTTTTAACCTAAAATAAGCCTTTTTCTCCAACATTGCCTTAGAACATGGTATTCTGTCACAGTGATAGAAACCCTAACAAGGACAGAAATTGGTATCAGGTTTTTAGGATATTACTATGACAGACCTGACTGTGTTTTCAGGAGGATTGTGGAAGGACTTTGGAACTTCGGCATAAATAAGTCATTAAGTGGTCAGAGCTTAATGGGAACTTAAAAGATAATTCTGAGAACAATGCAGATAATAGAGGCCTGGCTTGGGAAGTGTCAGAGGAAAACAAAGATTCTATTAAGGCCATTATTGTGATATTTTTAATTAAGAACAATTAAAGCCTTTGTTTTGCTGAGACAATGGATGCTTGTCAGCTAAAGCTGAAGAATCAGCTGTGATTAAGATGAGACCAGAACCATTGAGGCAAAATTCTCTGGGGAGTATTTCCTCAGTGTCAGCACACAGAGTCTGTGGTATGGGGATTACCAAGGCTGTACATTATGCTGGCGGCTGAACTTGATAATGTGTAAGAATTTCCCAAGTGGTACCTGTTTTGAAGGCATGAAGGGATCATGGAGAGAAGCTGAAGATTGGCATCAGGGTCAGAATCCCTGAAAAGAGCCCAGGAAAGGCTACTGGTGAAGGTGCAGACCAGTTGCAGTGGAGATCCCAGCATTTAGGTGATGCCAGTACCCCTGGGACAACCATCGAGGACAGCAGCAGCTGTGTAGTGGAGCTATCCTGAGCCTGCAGGACAATCTATGTGCACTGTGGGTGGATACACAGGTCCTTTGGAGCCCAGAAGATTATGAGTGAATCCCCTATGTCTGACACTCCTGTACTCTGATTTTGATTTGATTTGATGGTGACTATGGCCTGATTGTCCCCTTTTGGAATAAGATGGTATCTAACTTATTTTTGACTTTACAGAATCCCAGAGTTAAGCAGCTTTGGAATTTTAGAAGTAGAGAGAGATAGCTACTTTAGAGACTTGAGATATTGTAGAGAAATTTTAAACCTTTAGAGAGACTTTGGATGCTTCAATGAGACTGAACTTTTAGAGTTTTAATTTTTAAAGACTTTTAAAATTTGAACTGCAGGCTACCAAAAGAACAGTATAAACACCAACCCAACCACAGTCCTGCCCACAAAATATGTTAGTGCAATGGTGGCACAAAGCTTCTGGGAATAACTAACCAATGTCTGGTGTGACTTAAGGCCCATCTCACAAGATGGAACCTACACCCAACATTGCTTGGGTAAACAAGAACCAGAGACGAGATAACCCAGAGACGTAGATCTAAATACTACTCATAATAAATACTACTGGTCTAAAAAAAAAAAAGACAAAGTAACAATAAAATGATTCCTCATGATATTCTCCTGTACTCATAGATCAGTGCTTTATTCCGCCATCATCAGAGAAACTTCCTCCTGTACTAGATGACTAAATGGGAACAAATAGAGACCCACAGCCAAACATTAGAGAGAGGGAGAGGGAGAGGGAGAGGGAGAGGGAGAGGGAGAGGGAGAGGGAGAGGGAGAGACAGAGACAGAGACAGAGACAGAGACCTTGGAACAAATAACTCTAAATGAGATGTCTCCATTAAATTTGTCCCCTCAGAGCTCAGGGGACCCTGTTGAAGAGGAGACAAAGAGTGCAAGAGACAAAGGGAGTGGAGGACAGCAGTAGAATAAGGTTCTCTAAATCAACTGAGCAAAGCTTCTATCAACTCACAGAGACTGAAGCAGCAAGCACAGGATCCACATGGGTCTGCCCCAGGTCCTGTATGAATATATTATAGCTTTCAGTTTAGTATTTTTATGGTACTCCTGGGTGTGTAAGCGAGCAGGTCTCTGATTCTAGTGTCTTCTGGGCTTTATTCCCTCTGTGGGTTTGCCGTGTCCAACTTCAATGTGATGGTTTTATTTTATCATATTGTATTTTGTTTTTCTACTTTTTAAAAAAGTTACACTATTTTATAGTGTCACATTAATATTAACATGATGTCTTGGGGACAACAAGAAAGAAAAGTCTATGGTTTAATAGTAATGTGTTTGTGTGTCCAGTTGACAGGATCCTCATTTTTTAAAAACTTACCACAAACTAAAGTTATCTGAGAACAAGGAACCACAATTAAGAAAATTCCTGCCTAAGATTAACCTATAGTCAAGCCTGTGGGGCATTTTCTTAATTAGTGATTGATATGGGATAACCCAGCTCATTGTGGTTGGTATCACCCTTGGGCAGGTGGTCCTGGAAGGTATAAAAATCAGGCTGAGCAGCTATGAGGAGCAATCCAGTAAGCAGAATTCCTTCTGTTTGTACTCTTGTCTCCAGGTTCCTACTTTGAGTTCCTGCCTTGACTTCCCTCATTAATGGATGTGACCTTGGAGTTGTGATCTGAAATAAACCCTTTCTTCTTCAAGTTGCTTTTGGTCATGAGCATTTTATCACAGCAACAGAAAGCTACCTAGGACAGCATCTTGTTTTGTATTTGGTTTGAATCAATTGACATTATTTTTTATGCTCCAGTCGATGGCCCTACAACCATGTACTTGCTGGCAACACTGACTAGATTCACAGAGCCATACGAATAAGTAAGTACTTGAAAAAAAGGAAGAGGACATGAAGCTGATAAGGGAAAGTAGACAGGGGTCCAAGATGAATTGGAGGAGAGGATTGGGGAGTGGAAGTGAGTAAGCTATATTTTATATATATATGTATATGAAAGTAACAAATATTTTTTAAAAGAGAAAAACAAAAATTTGCTCCCTCTCTTCATGTTTTCATGGTTTGTGTGCATGGTATCCTAAGTTTACAAGGCTGTGCTGAGGACTGGAGTCCAAGAAGCTCATGGTTCATAAGCAAAACAGAATTTTAGAATGAAGAGATTGCTACATATTTTGGGAGGCCTCCCTGAAGAGGTGACATTTGAGGTGAGACTGGGCCAAGCCCTGTGAGCTGAACATTCTAAATGGATGTTCCAGCAAAAGGGCCAAGGAAAATGAGATGCAATTGTAGTAGCAGGGCAATGTTTTGAGAGCAGAGCTGATGCAGGATCTGTTACTCAAATGATGTTTCCTAGATACACATGGTTTTATAGTGCAGCTATCCTAAGTACTCATAACTATGACTTTCTCTTTCCTGAGACGGAGGTAGCTGTTTATATGCCTGTTAATATATCATATAGACCAATAGAGATACACAGAGTTTCAAGCAGCATTGCTAAATAAAACTACTTATACCCTATATTTTATGCTTTTAATATTTTATATTTTAATCATCAAGTTTCTTTCAGATGCTTTTTTTTCAATTAATGCTTTTTACTTTCTGCTAATGGTGTGATAACATATTTATAATAGGAATTTGCAGAAATACTATTAACAAGTATTACGTGTACATTCAAATAAAATAAAACCTTTATTAATAAAATAAGTGATTTTTATAAAACCCCATCACATCACTGTTTTATATATCTAGCCAAAAGTTACTACAATAGCTTTGAGCACATTAATTCTTTCTTTCTCTCTAGGGATTTAAAGGCATACACCTCCATCTGTGAGGTAGATTAGCAATTCAAAAGCAGTGTTATCCCATCCTATTAAAAGATTCAAGTAATATGCAGATATTAACTTATCTGTGCCTAAGCAATTTCCTTCCAAAAAAAAAAAAAAACGTAAGAAAAATCCATTCATTTGACTATGTTATAAGTGGGAATTTCACATCCAGAAAGGCTCTGTCTAGGAATTAGTTCTTTTGAGACCACATCACCCTTCCCATGCTGCTCCCACATTGTGTCAGGAGGTGCCAAGCTCCTTTGATTATGTCTACTGCTTTATTTAAATTGTGGTGCCATGCCTAACAGAAGTACTATGGAGCTCAGTTAATTCCATTAAAGCGTAGTTGATGTGGTGGGCGAAAAAATCAATCCTAAGCAACCACCCTATCTCTGTTTTCCATGACGAACTTACACATCAGGAAACAAAGTTTGGAGTTATGACCTATCTGGAGTCACTTAGCTAGTGAGTGTGAGACTAGACTGCAATTAACAGGGATGTCTGACTACACAGAACAATTAATTGTACTATACTCTCAAGGCTCTGGACAGTCTCTGAGTTGGCTGCTATTTTCATTATTGACTGAGGAAGAATTTGCAAAGGATTGAATTTAAAAGTTTTATCTTGTAAAAGGAGCTTTGAAAAAAATTTCCTGAACAAAGAATTGAGCATAGTGAATTTTGAGTTTTTGTCTTGGGGAAACCTGAAACTCTCTCTCCCAGGATTGTTCTTTACCATTCTACTGCATTCTGCTTACGTTTTCCTGTATCCAAATCTTCCAAAATCTGACCTTAGCAACTTGCATGCAACTATGTCACCATGCTGTCACTTCAAAAGTATTAATGTATGATCTTTTACAGGAGAAAAATGAGTTTTGAATATAGGAGACCCTCGGTGACATTTTAGTAAGGAAGCTACTTTGCTGTATTTGAAGACAACTTCTATTCAACTTTCTGTTAAGTCAGTAAATAGAATAACATTTATTAGACTTGATCTTTGTGTAATGGCATAACTGGATAAACACTATTTTATCATCACACACTACTGTGATAATTTTATTATCTTTATTTTCTTATCGAAATACTAAAACATGGGTGAACACAGTTTGTTTTTGATTTTCTTTTTTCAAGACAGGGTTTCTCTGTGTTGTTTTGGTGTCTGTCCTGGATCTTGCTCTGTAGACCAGGGTGGCCTCAAACTCACAGAGATCCACCTGGCTCTGCCTCCCAAATGCTGGGATTAAAAGTGTGCGCCACCACCACCCAGCCTTTGCGCCACTGTCACCTGGCCTAAAATTCTCTAAACTTATATATGTTAAATCTAATTATACTCTCGTGCATTTATCTTCTTGGTGTTACATATATATCTATATCTATCTATCTATCTATCTATCTATCTATCTATCTATCTATCTATCTATCTAGATCTATCTATCCAGTGTGTTATAAGCTTTAGGGTTCTATGTTGAAAGACTGTTGAGAGATACTGCATGCAACTCTGTTTCCATGAAGCCTAATTGAAAAGGAGATAGAATAATATAAATTGTTGGATAGAATAATATAAATTGTTTTCAGAGTGTCAGAAATAATTTTTATAAGTATTATAATAACAATATAGAGATTCTCATTGTGTTTTATATTTAGGCTTCCCAGACAGTATTATTTGCTCCTCCCTCTGGAAAATTTTAAGTAGGGCTTTAGCAGAAATTTTAGAACATGGATATTTTATGAAGCCAAAACAAACCATTTCTCAAAGTTCCAAGCAGATTTTATTAAAGATTTTTATCATTATTTGGGCAGGACTAAACAGTATTTTTTTGAAAGACTGTTTCATTAGATGAGTATTAAAGAGACAGAGACGGGGAGAAAGACATTAAGTTCTTATTCAGACAATCTGCCATGGTATAAAGAATGAGTCCTGTGGAAAGACTCACTTCGTATTAAGCTCTTAGTAGGTTATCATTGAACTAAAATGACATGTTACTTTTGAACACAGTCATTCTGTTTGTGGGCAGTTTGCTACTGTAACTCATGACAATCTGCTATTTGAATTTACTGGGTCTCAAAAGTTTACTTTGATAGTTTCTCCATTGGCAATACACTCATCCTTATAATCTAAGCATTGAATTCTGTATTTCTACTAGATTTGTCCTTACTGAAAGATAAAATACATTGATGTCAATAATCTTTAAGTTAGAGTAAGCATGCATTCAGGGATATTGAGTTCTAAATTAGTTTGATTTTACAGATTTCTTTTTAGCATAGGGTTTTCAAAGCATCACATCTACCCTCTTCACTTTTCAGGTGAGGGAACCCCGGTGAATTTAACTGACCTGCCAATGGTGACACAGATCTGGTGTCAAACACAGAAACACAACCTGCACTCTGTGGCTCCATTATTCTTTTCGCTACAAAACACTGCCTCATTTGGAGCCTCTGGGGAGTAATTTTGAGTTATTTACTGATTCATGAATTTCTGGACTCAATCTGACTCTAAAATTACATAGAATAAAAGCCCAACAAAATCTTCCATAATTAAGCAAGTGAATATTTCTGAATGCCATTCAGAAATGCCAAGTTTTAAAGGGGGGTTTATGACAATTACACTCCAAGATTTTCTGAAGTGTGAATAGAATCATTCAACAAGCTATAGCTCTGAATTTTACAAGCCATAGTTGTATCAATTTCTACTAAGAGTGCTATTTTCATTCTTTACTAAATTTTCAAATTCCAGCAGAAGTGTTCTTTGGAACTTTTTCTTCTGATACTAGTCTCATTTATAGAAATATTATTAGGAGCTTATACATTTAGTAGGAATTATATTTATTATCTTTCTATAGTTAAATTCCATAATTGTCCACATTTTATACCATTTTGAAGTAATTTTCAGTAAAAGAAAAATAGAAACATAGTCAAAAACTAAAAGCCAATAATGGAAGAATTCAGACAATATTTTCTACCACAGAAAAAGGCAAAAAAGGTGATGAGTCATAATCTCTACATATTAAAACAAAGAGATAACACTGTGGGAATGGAATCACAGGAGATATATTTGTTGGGGTTTGTTATATTCCCATCTGCTAATAAGAGGCACCAAGTGTTCTTTTGGAGCATCATTATTCTGTCCTCGGGCAGGGTTAAGCCCAGTCTTGGCTCTAAGGATCACACATGATCTAAGTATGGACAAGTATTATATCATATCCCATGCTTTGCACCCCATAACCCAGACTAGTCTGTGATGGTGCCAAGATTGGCTCCCCTAGACTTATGCATGTAGAAAAGGGAAAGGGAATGATCTTCTATGATAGTGGCTGGTAGAGTCACATGTCATGGTGGAACTGACAGGTCACCAAATGGAAAGGACCTCCCAAGAACAAATCTAGCAGAGCATTGAGCACAACCAAGGGTTGTGTCTGGGGTGGGGCTGTTCCTGATTCTCTGAGGCTGAGCTGTGCACAGGCTTTGGCACTGTTTTTGTTACCAACATGACCAAATATTTCCTTCCTACATGTATGATATTTTGAGCTGGATTCCCCAATATTTCCTCTGTTAGCACTGTGGTCTGAGTAACTTAGGAAAACTGACAATTTATAAAGTTTTCTCATCTCCAGCATAGCATGGATAGGTCTGCAGGACCTCCACTAGTTTCATTCATATTTCAGTTACTCATGGCATGGTGGTTTGAATGATCTGTCCCCCATAGTGTTGGGAATTTGAATATTTGGTCGCTAATTAGTGGCACATTTTGGGAAACTTAGGGTGATTGTTGGAGGAAGTAAGTTACTGAGGTGGGTTTTGAGAGTAAAACCCTGTCTACTTCTAGTTCTCTCTCTCCGCTTTTTGCTTGTGGTTCAAGATGTGGTTCTAGAGGAAGCCCTCAGCTTCCTGTTTCTGCCACAATGTCTTCATTCTACCATCATGGACTTTAAACATCTGGAATTGTTAGCCTAAATAAATCCTTTCTTGTATTACTTGTCTTGATTATAGTGTTTACCAGCAATGGAAAGTAATTAATACTCATGGGCTTGAGACTCAGGTATTAGTTATTCCTTCATCTTTTATTTATTGTCATTCATTTTTTATTCACCAATTCTTTTCAGAGCCAGATTAAGCATATACTAGTAGTTTTTATTGTTTTAAGTTCTTAGGTTTGTAGGTTAATACAACCTGAACATGATTCCTGCCTCTTAGAATTTAATAAGACCAAGATACAAATTTGCAGTTGAACAAACATAGAGGTGAAGAGCATACCAGGACACTATGGAAGGATAGTATTTTCTTTGCAGAAGAAACAGACAAGTACAATTACAAATGGACATAATGGTCATCTGAGAAGAAAACATGAGTCCACCCTTTACTTCTTTATAAATAGCCTTACAAATTCCAACTTTGTGCCTCAAGTCATTCTCTTTCTCTAAGCAAAATATCTTGTGCATTTTTTATTTAAAATTTTTTCTTTCCTTTTAGATACCAACCCCTTACCTTCTCCTGCTCCCCCCAACATCCCCCCATCTTACCCTCATCTCCTCCTCATAGAGGGTAAGCCTCCCTTGGGTAGTCAACACAGGCTAGCATGCCAAGTTGGGGCCGGACCTAGCCCCTGCCCCCTGCATCCCTCCCTAAGGAATGGGCTCTAAAAATCCAGTTTGTGTACCCAGGATAAGTCCTTGTCCCATTGCAAGGGTCTCAAGTGACACAACTTTTGCCCACTTTCAGAGGGCCTAGTTTGGTCCTATGCAGGCTCCCCAGCTGTCAGTTCAGAGTCCATGAGCTCCCACTAGCTTGGGTCAGTTGTCTCTGTGGTTTTTCTCATCATGATTCTGAACCCCATTGCTCTTATAATCCTTCCTCCCTCTCTTCAACTGAACTCCAGGATCTTGGCCAATGCTTGCCTGTGGGTCACTGCATCTGCTTCCATCAGTCACTGGACATAGGTTCTATGATGACAATTAGGGTAGACACCAATCTCAATGCAGGGGAAGACTAGTTCAAGCACCCTCTCCACCATTGCTATGAGTCTTAGCTGGGGACAATTTTGTGAGTTCCTGGGGTTTTCTGTAGCTGTAGATTTCTCCCCATCCCCTTAATGGTACATTCTGTCAAGATATCTCTTGCATCGTTCTCCCTCCCTGTCTCTTCCCCAACTTGGCCATCTCAAACCCTCATATTTCTGCCCCCTATTACCTCCACACTATTCCCCACTCCCAGTTTACTCAGGAGATCTTAATCCTTTCTCCTTCCTGGGGTGATCCATGTGTGTCCGTCTTAGTGTCCTCCTCTTTACCTAGCTTCTCTGGGGTTGTGGATTGTAGCCTGATTATCCTTTGATTTGCATTTAACATTCACTTATGAGTGAGTACATACCATGTTTGTCTCTCTGGGTCTAGGTTACCTCACTCAAGATGATTTTTTTTTCTAGTTCTATACATTTGCCTACAAATTTCAAGATAACACTTTTTTTTTAACCACTGCCATAGTACTCCATTGTGTAAATGAACCACATTCTCTTTATCCATTCTTCAGTTGAAGGACATCTAGGTTGTTTCCAGGTTCTGGCTATTATGAATAATGCTGCTATAAGCATAATTGAGCAAATGTCCTTGTGTGGTTGAGCACCTTTTGGGTATATGCCCAGGAGTAATATTGCTGGGTCTTGAGATAGGTTGATTACCAATTTTCTAAGATACTGCCATACTTATTTCCAGAGTGGCTGTACAAGATTGCATTCCCACCAGCACTGGAGGAGTGTTCCCATTTCTCCACATCCTCTCCAACATAAGCTGTCATCAGTGTTTTTGATCTTAGCCATTCTGATAGGTATAAGATGGTATCTTAGAGTTATTTTGATTTGCATTTCCCCTGATGGCTAAGGATGTTGAACATTTCCTTAAATGTCTTTTGGCTATTTGAGATTCTTTTGTTGAGAATTCTCTGTTTATCTCTGTAGTCCATTTTTTTAATTGGATTGTTCAGTATTTTGATGTCTAGTTTCTTGAGTTCCTTATATATTTTGGAGATCAGCCCTCTGTCAGATGTGGGGTTGGTAAAGATCTTTTCCCATTCTGTAGGCTTCCTTTTTGTATTATTGACAATGTCCTTCACCTTATAGAAGCTTCTCAGTTTCAGGAGGTCAATTTACTAATTGTTGCTCTCAGTGTCTGTGCTACTGGTGTTATATTTAGGAAGTGGTCTCCTGTGTCAATGCTTTCAAGGCTACTTCTACTTTCTCTTCTATCAGGTTCAGTGTAACTGGATTTATGTTTACGTCTTTGATCCACTTGGACTTGAGTTTTGTCTATGGCAATAGATACATGTAGATATCCAGTTATGCCAGCACCATTTTTGGAAGATGCTTTATTTTTTCCATCATATAATTTTGGCTTCTTTGTCAAAAATCAGGTGCTCATGGTGTGTGAATTAATGTCAAGGTCTTCGATTTGATCCTCCTTTTCCTTCTTCTCCTCCTTCCTCTCCCCTTCCTCTCTCTCATCATTACAAAGAATTGAGTCAGGCAATTCTGTGGCTGAGGAAGTGCCAAGAGTTGCAATTAGCAAGCTGGAGATAAACAGGAACAAGTGTTTAGTTTCCAATAAGTTGTAACCTGAGTACAAAGGCTCTGAACTCCAGGAATCCCATAATTACAAGAGGCTGGAGTCACACAAAGACTTCATGTTTGAGTTTGAATCTGATGGCTGAGTCTGATCCTGATAGTCAGAAAAGACCACAGTCCGAGCTTAGCTAAGCAGGAGGACTTATTTTTTTTAAAAAATTTTGACACTATAAGTACATTTCTCTCTTCCTTTTCTCCCCTACCATATACCCACCCTTGTTCTCTTTCAAATTCATTTCCTCCTTTTTCTTTAATTGTTCTCTTAACCTAGGCTTTTTGTTTGATTCAGGTTTCCTTGATTAGTTAAGATGTTCCCTTCTTAGACAAGGCAATTTTGGTATAGATTCTTTATTAAAATATTAATCTTATCCAGAAGGAATCTCATAAACATGCAGAATAATGCTTGATTAAGTATCTGCATATGGCTTAGTCATGTTCACACATAAACCATTACAAAGCACTTGCCCTTCAGCCTTATAATAAATGTGAATTTGAAAATGTAGACTACAGCTAAGGCAACAAGATAAAATTTATTTGCAACTTACTGGTCCTATAAAAGGAAGAAAAACAAGTATTGAAGGCAAAGCAACCACTATTCTGTAATCTTTCATCTAAATCCCTTAACTATTACATGACCTCCCCAATTTTTTGAGCTGGATAAATTTTGAAATATTCACGTTTAACTGTTTTGTCATTTATTTCAATGTGCTGCTAATTAAATATCACCTCTAGAATTCCATAAATACTTGTCTATAGGACAGTAGTTCAAGAAACTACATACTAGTATCAAAAATAAGGCCAATTTATATTTTGTATTCTAGATACTGAGAGTAAGGAGAGACAAGGATTCATTATTAATTTATTCCATCTTAAACCATATTAAAAACTCACTTTTAGTATATGCTACACTTCTCTGAAGAGAGTGCATTTACTCCTTGTCTTAGGCAATTTTCTGTTGGGGTGATAACGTGTACTGACAAAAGCAATTTAAAGAAGAGATAGACTATACTTCACAGTTAATCTAATCAAAAGGTGCACATAGAGACTTGTTTCTATGTCATGCCATATCCTGTCAGGTTCATAGTTAATAGTAACCACACTCTTCAAAGGACTGCCATCTTTTTTACTAAACACCAGCCATATAGCTGAACTATACAGCTGGAGCTTTCATAAGATGTTTTTTCATGATGATCATTTGGCTTTGATTTATAGCTTCATTCACTGTATAGCAACTTAACTTTTACATAGGAATTGCGTTCTTGAAAGCTTTATTTAGTTTCCTAGGGAAATATAAAAAGTTCAGCTCACTTCTGAACTAGCTTACTTCACACTGTTATATCATCACTGTGTTGGTTCACAGGTAATAAAAAATGACTCCTTACTTTCCCATGATGGTCCACGAGATATCTTCCTACTGTTTTCATTTTTGTTTATGAATGGACATGTGATTCTGGCCATAGAGATAGTGAGGAATGCCACAGGATGGACTCATAGGTCAATGTCATGGAGAGAAGTTTACTCTTAGGTGCTTACTCCAAATTCACAGTGTGTTGTGTGAGTAGATCTTCATGGTTTACTCATTGTGGTGGTTTGGAAGAGAATGGTTCTAGTAAACTCATCTATCTTAATACTTGACTCCCAATTGTTGGAAATCTTTGGAAAGGGCTAGGAGATATATCACCAGGTTTCTAAAATATTTAAAAGCCCCATACCACCATACTTTGTTAGTTCTCTCTCTGTCTCTCTCTGTCTCTTTCTTTTCTCTCTCTGTCTCTCTCTGTCTCTCTCTCTCTCTTTCTCTGTGCCTTGTGTTTGTTGATGATATTCAAGTTCTCAGCTATAGCTCCAGTACCATGCCACCTACTATCATGGTCATGAATTCTAGTGCTCTGAAACTAGGAGCCCCAATTAAATGCTTGCTTTCATAAGTTATCCTGGTCATGGCTTTTATTGGAGCAACAGAAAATTAGCCAAGGCACTCATTGAGAGTAAAATTGGATATTTTTTCTTCTCCTGAGAGTGTTGTCATGAATGCCGCTTACCTGCCTATCTTGAATCACATGGTGGTCTCTCTAGAGCGTTTCTCTTCTCAACTCAAATATTAGATTAATATATGATAAGAGAATGAACAACAAAGTTGGAAGGAGTCTTAGTTTCTTTCTTACTGGCTGTCTTTATAGTAGTCAGAAATTGAGGGATAAAGAATGAAATGAAAGAATTAGAGGAGACCATCACAGATGATGTAATTTCAACTTACTTGCTAAAATGAGTGCTTGTCCCCATAATGTCTGAGTCAATAGCAACTGTGCTTATCCATGAAGTTTCCTTTTCAAACTAGCTTCTGAGCTGAACTTTTTGTAGTTCCCTAGGAAACTAAATAAAGTTTTAAAGAACCCAATTCCTATGTAAAAGTTAAGTTGCTCCACAGTAAATGAAGCTATAAACCAAAGCCAAATGGTCATCATGGGAAAATTTCTTATGAAAGCCACAGCTGTATTTTTCAACATTTTCTTGGTTAAGGAAAAAAGAATTTTGTGAGTTTTGTCACTGAACATGGGTTATTTACTTTTAATGAATAAAAACTGCTAAGCATGATGAGCATGTTAAATTTTAATGAATTCAACACCCAGGTTTAATGAAAATAATGTGAGGATTTGAATAACAAATAGGTAGACATACATGTGTGATGTTTCATATTTCCCTAGTAAGGAGATGAGATTGTATTTGTCTAGATTACAAAGTGATGGAACAAGTAGACTAAAGTAATATCTAGATTATCTTCTCAATCCTGTAGTTCTCCGATATTTTTAAGTCACAGTCAGATAAATAGAGGGAAAGTGGTTCAGTTACATCAATTTAATTAACCAATACCTCCCTTTCATTTCTTTTTAAATGTTTCATTAATGCTTTATTGTGAAGAAGTTGCAAATAATACCACACACACACCAAAGTTACAATACTCTAAATCTATACATTTCAAGGAACTGTTAAAAGAGCCATTCTGAAGCTGTGGTGCTTCACAACAGCTTTTGCATTTTCATTATTAAATACAGTTTATGCACTTATCTAATTAACTAACTAACCCCCCTCCCCATCCAGGACAGTTCATTTTTTTTCTTTAAATATCTTATTTTAAGGTGGAGAGATGGCTTAGTGGTTAAGAGTGTGTGATGTGCTAGCAGAAGCCTGGAGTTCTTTGGCTCTGAGCACTGAAGTCTAATGGCTCACCCTTGCCCGGATCTCTAGCTTCAAGGAATATCATGCCTTCTTCTGGCCTCTGAAGGCACCTGAACACACAGACGCAGAGACCCAACCCACCCCCATACACACAGACATTCACACGTGCATACACAAAAACCTAAAATATATTTTTAAAATTATTCATTCTTTCACAATATCATATACGTACATAACTTTGATCATGTTCTACCATTATAATATCTTTTCCTGTCTCTCTTCCATTGAATCCCTGCTTCTCCACCCAAAGTCCCTCTTGTATTTTCACTATTTTAATGATTCTTTTTTTTTGTGGCTCATTGTGCCCCTTTCTATCTCCAAAATTTTACAAACTTATTCTGATCTTCATATTTAATTATATTGCAATGAAAGAGAATTTGGCTCTGCTAGGGAGCAAATCACTCTTTTTAGTGTCATCCCAGCTATGTTCTCTTTAAATTTCTCACTGTGATATTAAAGAGCAATGAGTACATTTGGGTAAATCTGGAAAGTGTGGCCGATATTTAGGCTGCGAATCTCATCAAGGACCTGCGCCTGCACTAGTGAAGGACAGAGAACAAGAGAAGATGAAGAGTGTACTACATTTTTCCTTGGGTATGGGCTTGGATGAAGACTCTAGATGTGTTTTGAAATGATATCCAACAAGGCCAGAAAGCGAATCTTTCATCAAATGCTATCCTATGGACCAATAGCAACAGGCCATGTATCCATAATGTGAGCTGTATTAAAATACTCTGTGGAACCCAATTTGGGCGCTGAAGCCCGTCTAATTTATAGAAGTGAATAGGATCAGAGATGTAAGAACCACTGCCAACATATAGGCATTTACAGCACTCAACATCAGAGACCATAGCCATGAAGCAGCCTAAAGTGTCAATAGAAAGGAAACCAACTAGAACCAAACTGAACCATCTCTACACTGAGATGCTGAGAATCTCACACACTTGGGTCTACTTTCTCTTTGATTGTCTGTGTGAGTCATCTCACAAATGTTCACTCAGAACTTAGATAATAGATACAAGGGAAAAAATTTAGCCAATAGTTAGGAAACTCTGGTGCCAGTTTTATACTATATAGGAACAGAATATTTTGATATTATTCATAAATATTTATTACACCATGTCTTACTGTGTAGATTGCTGTTTTTCTATTTTCAGTCTTTGCTGGACATTTTGCAGTATAAGACAGATTCATTAAATTATTGTCTTAATTGTTAGGAATGTAGGTATCACTAGGTGCTTGAGAAAGGGGCAGTGGAAATACTGATAGGTCTTTGTGGTGAACATTTTCCAGAGTCTAGCAGTTTTTTTAAAAAACTTTTTTTAAAAAAAGTTTTATTATTGTACTTTATTTTTATAATTGTTGTGTTTTATAATTATCAGTATTAATAATTTACAGCACATAATACATAAATTATGATAAATATGCATGTGTATAGAAACCTGCATGTAATATTTTCTTCCTGTTTTTATTAAGAATATTTTATTCATTTTACATACCAACTACAGATACCCCTCTCTTCCCTCCTCCCACCCCCCAGCCTTCTTCCCACAACCCATGCCCCATTCTCTCTTCCATCAAGATAAGGCCTCCCATGTGGAGTCAGCAGAGCCTGGCACACTAGTTGAGGCAGGTCCAACCCCCCTTCCCCCATGCATGAAGGCTGAGCAAGATGTACCACCATAGGTAGTAGGCTCCAAAAAGCCAGCTTAAGCACTAAGGATAGATGCTGATCCTACTGCCAGGGGACCCTTTAAGCAGATCAAGCTACACAACTGTCTTGTTTATGCAGAGGGTCTAGTCCCAGTCCCATGGAGGTTCCACAGCTGTTGGTCTAAAGCTCATGAGTTCCCACTAGTTTTGTTTGGTTGTCTCTATAGGTTTCCCCATCATGATCTTGATGCCCCTTGCTCATAGAATCCCTCTTCTCTCTCTTCGACTGGACTCCTGGAGCTTGGCCTGGTGTTTGGCTGTGGATCTCTGCATCTGCTTCCATCAGTTACTAGATGAAGACTCTATGATGACAGGGTATTCACTGATCTGATTACTGAAGTAAGCCAGTTCAGGCACCCTCTTCACTATTGCTAGTAGTCTAAGCTGGGGTTATCCTTGGGGATTCCTTGGAACTTCCCTAGCTCCCAGTTTCTTCCTTTCCCCCATGATGACTCCCTCTATCATGGTTTCTCTTTCATTGCTCTCCCACTTATTCCCTGTTCCAACCCAACCATACTGTTCCCTTATGTTCTCATCCCCCATCCCCTACCCTTCATAGGCCTCCCTCAAGCCCAGTTTACTCATGGAGATCTCATCTATTTCCCATTCCCAGGTTGATCCATGCATCCCTTTTAGAATCCTCCTTGTTACCTAGCTTCTCCGGAGCTGTGGGTTGTAGCCTAGTTATCCTTTGCTTTACATCTAGTATCCACTTATGCATGAGTATATACCATGTTTGTCTTTCTGAGTCTGGCTTACCTCACTCAGGATGATATTTTCTAGTCCCATCCATTTGCCTGCAAATTTCATAATGTCATTATTTTATACTGCTGAGTACTACTCCATTGTGTATATGTATCACATTTTCTTAATCCATTCTTTGATTGAGGGGCATCTAGGTTGTTTTCAGGTTCTGGCTATTATGAATAATGCTGCTATGAACATAGTTGAGCATGTGTCCTTGTGGTATGATTGACCATTCCTAGGGTATGTGCCCAAGAATGGTGTAGCTGGGTCTTGAGGAAGATTGATTCCCAATTTTCTGAGACACTGCCATGGTAATTTCCAAAGTGACTGTACCAGTTTGCACTCCCACCAGCAGTGGAGGACTGTTCCTCTTGCTCCACATCCTCTCCAACATAAGCCGTCATCAGTGTTTTTGATCTTAGCCATTCTGATAGGTGTAAGATGGTATCTCAGAATTGTTTTGATTTGCATTTCCTTGATGACTAAGGATGTTAAGCAATTCCTTAAATGTCTCTTGGCCATTTGAGATGCTTCTATTGAGAATTCTCTGTTTATCTCTGTAGACTATTTTTAAATTGGATTGTTCAGTATTTTGATATCTAATTTCTTGAATTCTTTGCATATTTTGGAGATCAGCCCTCTGTCTGACGTGAGGTTGGTAAAGATCTTTTCCCATTCTGTTGACTGCCATTTTGTCTTATTAACAGTGTCCTTGCTTTACAGAAGCTTCTCAGTTTCAGGAGGTCCTGTTTATTAATTGTTGCTCTCAGTGTCTGTGCTACTGGTGTTATATTTAGGAAGTGGTCTCCTGTGTCAATGTGTTCAAGGCTACTTCCCATTTTCTCTTCTATCAGATTCAGTGTAACTGGATTTAAGTTGAGGTCTTTGATCTACTTAGATTTGAGTTTTGTGCATGGCGACATATATGGATCTATTTGCAATCTTCTACATGTTGACATATGTGGCAGGGTCCTGTGCTGTTGTTCCCTTTGTGGGAGGGGGCCAAGTAGGTGCAGAGTCAAACCATATAGACTCTGGGAGAACGTCGAAACAACAAGTTTAGTTTACTCAGGAAGAGGCAAGCCTTATATACCCTCCTTCCCACCTTGGGGGTAGGTCTGATGAATTTGTGTCTGCTGGTGTGACATGGCTGCCTCTTATTGGTCCAGGTCATCTCCAGATCATGTTTCAGCTGCTGTTGCTGAGGCCCTTAGGCAGACCCAAGTTGGCTCTCAGAAAGTATCTTTTTTACTGGTTTGGGCTAGCTGGCCCTCAACCCTGTTAGGGATGAGTCATCCTACAGACATACAACTATTGAAGGCCCTGGCAATAATCCACACACCTATGAACAGCCGATTTTTGACAAAGAAGCCAAAACTGTACAATGGAAAAAAAGAAAGCATCTTCAAAAAATGGTGCTTACGTAACTAGATATAACATTTTCAATACTATCTGTTTGATATAATGCCTTTTTTAGGTTCCAGGATGTCAAGCTGTCTCTTAAAAAAGATGCATGCTTTACATTAAAGTGCATGTTTCATTAACGTTGGACTATAGTGTAAGGTATCAGAATGTATTCCTGTTGTTCTTGTGGCATATTTATATCATGGGCATTGTTGATCAAGAACACCACTACACTAAACATACACACATGCATGTACACATACACCAAAACAAAACAAATCTCAAAAACAACTGCAAAAAGAAAAATAAAAAATGATGAAATTTTTCAATAGAGGCACATTTTGAGCTTGCTATCATGGCAAAAATCATTTGTCAATCATCATTTTAAGGGGACTATGTATATCTCTGGTACTTAGAATTAAAATCTTTTTGAAAAAAATATTTTCTCCAAAATGGTAACAAAGATCTTCATGCATATTCTGTATTTGGTAGACTTCATAGTTTAAATCTGAAATATCACTTAGGCTGGTATCTAAAACACAGCTTCAAAAGTCAGTGTTTTAGCTTTATCTTCATTTGATGGAAAGGGAAGCTTCTCCTATTAAGACTAAAGAGTTGCTGACCATCTGGTATTAGATATCAAAAATAAAGGAAATACTAATTTTAAAAAGACTTGGAGTAGCAATTGTCTGTGGTTATAAACATAAAATTTAGCAGGCAACTTGACACTGCATCAGTTTAGCTATAATATAGTATTAATTTTTTTACTAAATGACAGATGAGGGCTTAGTCCTAATAAAGATATTTATATCATCCCTGCTAAGGCATAGAGAACATTGTGGAATAGGTAAGAAAGAACAGAAAATTAAAATTGTGGGGAGAAGGGCTGTGTATTATTAGGATTCTTCACAAAGACATACCTGATAGAATGACTATGTGATATATATATATGTATATGTATACATATGTATATATACATATATAGTATATACACATATATAGTGTATACATATATAGTATACACACACACACACACATACACATATATATATATATATAGGATATTCATTGGATTGAGTTACAGGATCGGGACATCTAATTATTGCTATTTCACATGGGAGAAGTTAAGATTCCAGGAGTTATTTAGTCCAGGATGCTGTTTGTCTCAGCAGTACTAATACATTCTAGATCTAGAATATTCTTAGAGATCTGCTAGTCTTATAACAATACTGGAAGCCCAGGGGAGTTGATTCTAATATCCTTAAAGGAATGCTGCAGCAACTGGACTGATAAACTTACCAGCGAGAGTGAGGGTAAGCAGGCAAAAAGCAAAGTTTCCTTCTTCATTGTCCTTTCATCTGGGCTGTGACCAGAAGATGCCATATACAATTAGGGTGGATATTTTTACTTATAATAAACTGACCAAGAAAATCCTCTATAGGAGCACCTGCCAGCTTGTAATTTAGTTGATTCCAGAAACAATGAAGTTGACAATCAAAATTAGTCACCATAGCCACCTTCTGTGCAAGATACGCAGTCATTGCAATTACAAGCTCACAGTAGCTTCAAACGCATGCACTGGGCCTGCACAAGAATAGACCTGATCTCAATCATGGGTATCTCAGGGTCTCAGTGGCACAGGGTCTTAGGGGTTCAGGGGCTTAGGGTTTCAGTGTCTTGGGGTCTCAGGAGCTCAGGGGCTCTTACTGATAAAGTACTTGCTACTGAAAGATTCCAAGAAATTATCATTGCCTCAGTTGTACTGACCCCACCAGGCTGCAATGCTATGTTCCAATCCAATGCAAAGTTCTAATCCAATGGTCATACACATGGCCCTGGTTACACTAAAGAAGGACCACACAAAACAGAGTAATGAATCCAGGAAAGGAACTAATGGGCAAAGAGGAGCCTGACTAGGGTAGGAAGGAGATAAGAGAAGAGGAACCAGAATATAATATATACATGTATGAACTTGTCAAAGATCAAAATTAATCAGCACAACTAATTTCAAAAAGCTGTCACTGCTTCCTTAGGACCTGAATATGTGAAGTCTCTTGGTAACATATCACGAAACCATTGTATAAACATGTTTGGAAATGATTTTTTTTTGTTTTTGTTTGTTCTTAATCAAAGTCCTGCTGGCCACCAGTTTTTGCGTGTCCTTGTTTGGACTGCATTTTTGCTTTTATCCTAGGATAAGGGTATAAAGCTTTTAAACTGACACCCCTGTCTGTGAAACTGAGGCTGTCCCTGTCCACTTGTCAGAGCTGTTAGAGAGTTGAGCAGATCTGTGAAACATCTCAGGTGGCTCTCAGCTCGTTATACATGCTCAATATCATATTACCATCATCGGTATATGACCACTTACCTGTTAATTTTGTAATAAATCTCTTTTCAAATGCTGGTCCATTAGTATTGCTACTGTAAGATCAGATACATGGGACTTTTCATGGGAAAGCCTTGTGAAAATGTATCATTAAGCATTTTTATGGTGTGTGTAACTGAGCCAATTCTACCTTGCTCTGCCCTTGAAGGAGACTTTGGCATACACATTTACTGTAGCCCTGATCTATCCACTGAGCCCAACATCTTTGACAGAATTTGAAACTGAAGTCACATGTTCTTCTATTGAGAACACTCAATAAGAGCTGTCCGGGTTCAAGCATATTGTTAAATGAAAACTTTCTGGCAGCTATGGTCAACACTGGTTTGTATCCATGGGGATGGAGGCATTTGAGTTGAAAAGATAGCCTACCTATTATCATGCCACAACTTCCCAAAAAAGGAAAAGCAAGAAGCAAAGTTAAAAATAAAGAAGAAAAATATAACAATCTGAGGTTGCATAAGGGAAGAGCAGCATATAAGGTGAGAATGTGAAGTCTCCTGTTGCTTGAACAGTGGGCCTTAGAAGGCACAATTTCCAAGGAATATAAGCTCTCAGGGATAGGAAGCTTATTGTTTTCTGTAGTTGCCCATTTCTTCTGCAACAGACCTCCACATAGCTTTTTCATACTAATTTCATTGTGACAGTTCTCCAATAGCTATTATACTCATTTATTACTATGCAGTTTTGACTGAAAAATATTTGCTTATATCAAAACCAATCTTTGTCAGCAAAATGGATGAAACTGGTGTATACCATGTTAAGCTTAATAAGCCAGACACAGAAAGGCAAATATAATGCACATTCTTTCAAATGTGGAAATAAAAACAAACATATAAAAACAAAACAAACATAAAAACAAAAACAACAAAGAAGGAAAACATGGGGGTTGGAGAGATGGTTCCATGGTTAAGAGGGCTTGCTGCTCTTGCAGATGGCGCTTGAGGAGCAGGCAACATTGTAAGGGAGGGTGAGATGGAACTCCAGACTGCTCCATGGATGGGAAGAAGTGTAATCGGAAGCTTTTCTCTGACCCTCCCCATCTCGCAGCGGTTTCCAAATAATCACTCAGAGGCTTATATTAATTCTAAATGTTTGGCTGATGGCTCAGGCTTATTACTAACTAGCTCTTATAACTTAAATTAACCCATTTCTCTTTAACTTTGTATTGCCGCGTGGCCCTGGTGTTAGTGGTCTGCTGGCATCTTGCTTCTTTGGTGGCTGGTTCACATCTCTCTGGACTCTGCCCTTCTTTCTCCCTCTGTTCAGTTTGGCTTTCCCACCAAGCTATATTCTGCCTGGATACAGGCCAAATCAGCTTTATTTATCAACCAACAAATGCAACACAGATTCACAGTGTACAGAAAGACCACCCCACAGCAAAGATTTATTATAAATATGTAACTGCCATGTGGCTATTTCTCTGTTGGTAGAGAGAGAGAGAGTAGCCAGTGGCATTTGGGGAGAGTCCAAAGTTGTCATGGTGTACAGTTCTGATGGTGGTGGTGGTGAGGGTGGTACAGAATGAGTAGTCAAAAAAGCAGAGGAAGACTTGCCAGTTAAGAGCAGGTAGCTAAGTTTGGGAAGAAGCTGTAGGCTAGAACAGCCTGGAAGTTTAGGTTCAGAAGACCTGATGACTTTTAGGCATTTCAGGTGGGTATTAATTGGGACTTAAGGGGCCTGAGGGTGGGCCTTTGATATGTAGGTAGGTGCCCCATTTGCTTGAGATAAGGGACAATAAGGGAAGTGACTTTTCTGGGCAGACAGAAACCATTTCATAGGTTTCTGAAGAATGCTAAGTGTAAGTTATGTATTTGCCAGCAGTCCTGCTGAGTCCTGGCCTGAGCAGAACCCAGACTGTCATTTAGGACATTATCAGTGGCACTGCCATTTTGGGAGTTTGGGACTGAACAAACATGATGTTATAATGATGCTTCTCCATCACCTACAGCTCTTGTCAAGTTTCAGTGGGTCTGTTAAATTTTTAAATGATCTTCCCACACATGCCTTGCATAGAGATGTACTCTGCTGGTGACCCCACGGTGACAAATGTTAGTCTGATTGTTCTCATTTGTCCCTGCAGCTTTCTAAGGTCACACTCACTCTGAGTTCCTATCCCCAGTGTCAGCAGATTTGTGAGGACATGTTCACTCTAGATTCAGCATTAAGCATCAATCCAGTGTTTATTGGAGATTGCATGTGTGATCTCAAAAGCTAAAAAATGACATTATCAAGACCAGGTGATATATGAACAGTGCTGTCTGCCTCCTCCCACCCATCCCCCTACCCCCCCGCCACCTCCAATTTTAGTCATTGGAGATTAGTGGTTGCATGGAATGGATTCAGAGATTCTGATTCATATAAACTGTTTTCCTCTGTTCTGGATAAAACTAATACATTACCAAACATAAATGATTGATTTACTCACTTGGTTTACTCCTCTTCAAATGTGATTAATGTAAATCTCTGTACTCATGAGGCTATAGGTATCCTGGGGAAACAATGGAGCATGAGGGCAACCAAACTGCACTGTGGAACTCCTGAGTCTGTGGCAAACTCATGGGAAATTTTGTATTGATGTCCAGTATCTTCATACAACACTAATTACCGAGAATATTTTAGAATAAGTAAAATGACTTTAATTCATGTTGAGTGTGCTGCATTTTCAAGTTGCCACTAAGTTGATATGCATATTGTATGTATATTTAGGGATTTGTAGCTGACCAATAAACAAAGACAACTGTTAGGTATTTCCTTTGCAGTATTCATACTATTAAACTGACTGAAATAAGATCTTCAATAGCTGAGAAAGTTTAAATATTTTTGCCTGTCATCATGGCTGTTGTGACAATCCAATGAATATTAGCTATTTTGTAGAAACAACATAATGGGATAGTAATTTGACTTTTTATATTTTCTCCTTTTTCTCTGATCTTATTCCTTTTCCAAACATGTTTTCTTTGCACTTGCTGTTTTATGACTGCAGAGGAGCTCTGTATGATAGAGAAAAGCTTTATGCAGAAGACATCCTAGGGTGCCCCCAAAGGCCCTTGATGATGCCAGTTATCTTAGAAAAGAGGAGAGGAGAGAAGCATACTCCATGGGAAGAGGATGAGGGAGGTTCAGTCCTCTCAGGGAATCAAGATGGCATTCCCAGCTCCTTAAATAGGTCATGTTGCTGTAGACTAGTATATCCCTTATTACTTCCCACAGAGACCTCTAAATCTTTACTTCTGCCCATGTGGTACTGAGGATTGGACGCTCATGCATACGAAGTAAGTGCTGTCCCACTGAGCTCTATTGCTACCTCTCACCATTCTGCTCTGTTCCTTTGTTTTAACTATGGGACAAGGCCTTTTTAACCTTTTGAGGCACTTCTCAAACTTAGACTCCTCCTGCTTCAGTTTCCCAAGTAGCTGAGTCCACAGAGCTGCACCCCAGGCCTGGCTAAGTTAGTCGAGAATATTCTGGTGGGAGGGGTGGGAACTTTTCTCTAATCTTCAAGATCCTCATATCCACATCTTGGAGTGGGGTATCTTCTGTGGTTTGGGCTGTGGCTGACTAGTCCTGGTTGGCTTGGAGGAGCCTTCCATTTCCATGGCTGCCGTTTCTTTCAGGGCAAGGCAGATCTGCTGCAGGGGTTGTCAGCACTTTTTTTCAGAGTAATGTTGGCAAATGCCTTGAATACCTGCTTCTTGAGGCAGTACTTCCTGGGGGTTGACTCTTCATTTTATTGAGACCCTGGCCACATGGTGCTTTGGTCACTGATTCCTGGTCAGCTCCCTCTCGAGCTTAAACAGCTTCCTTGATCAACTCCCTCTGGGAATATTTGATCTTTCCTTCAAGAGCCCAAAGGCTTTAATGATACATTTACACTTAGTGGGTTGGTGGCCTACATGCTTCTTCTCATTGCCTCGTATTCCCCTGTTATGGCTTCTCTCTAGGAAGGTTTATCTACTGTTGTAGAATATTATTTTAAGATGTGTTACATTCATTTATGCTGTGGAACAGTTGCTCAATGATGCAAAGATATGTTGCGTTCTTTTTTAATTAATTAATTAATTAATTTTTTATTTATTTTACATATCAACCACAGATTCCCCCCTCATCCCTCCTCCAACTCCCTCTACCCCCACCTTCCCCATCCCTCATCCCTTTCTCCAGAATGTAAGTTCTCCCATGGGGGACAGCTAAACCTGGTACATTCAGTTGAGGCAGGACCAAACCCCTCCCCGATTTATCAGGGGTGAGCAAGGTGTCCGATCACAGTAATGGGATCCAGAAAGCCAGCTCATGCACCAGGGATAGATCCTGATCACACTGCCAGGGACCCCTCAAACAGACCCGGCTACACAGCTGTCTCCCATATGCAGAGGGTCTAATCTGGTCCCATGCAGGTTATACAGCTGTCAGTCTAAAGTTTGTGAGTTCCGTTGAGCTTGGTTCAGTTGTCTCTGTAGATTTCCCCATCATGATCTTGAATCCCCTTGCTCATATAATCCCTCTTCCTTCTCTTTGACAGGACTCTCGGAGCTCAGCTTGGTGCTTAGTTGTGGATCTCTGCATCTGCTTCCATCAGTTACTGGATGGAAGGCTCTATAATGACAGGGTATTCACCAATCTGATTGCCAGGGTAGGCCAATTCAGGCACCCTCACCACTGTTGCTAGTAGTCTAATCTGGGGTCATCCTGTGGATTCCTGGGAATTTTCCTAGCAACAGGTTTCTCTCTTACTCCATAATGTCTCCTTCTTTCAAGATATCTCTTTCAATGCTCTCCAACTCCACCCCTCCCCCAGCTGGACCATCCCATTCCCTCAGGTTCTCATCCATCATCCCCTACCCTTTATTGTCCCCCCCCCATCCCCAGTTTACTCATCGGGATCTCCTCTGTTTCCCCTTCCCAAGGTGATTCATATATCTCTCTTAGGGTCTTCCTTGTTTCCTAGGTTCTCTGGATCTGTGGATTTTAGTCTGATTTTCCTTTGCTTTACATCTAGTATCCACTCTTTTATGTTGTATTTGTTTAACTCTGTGAAGTTGTGTTACTTTACCTGTCTAAAACACCTGATTGGTCTAATAAAGAGCTGAACAGTCAATAGCAAGGCAGGAGAAAGGATAGGTGGGGCTGGTAGGCAGAGAGAATAAATAGGAAGAGAAGATCAAGGAGCGAGAAAAGGAGAGGAGGACTTCATGGGCTAGCCGCCCAACCACACAGCGAGCCACGGACTAAGAAGTAACCAAAGGTATATAGATTAGAGAAAGATAAAAGCCCAGATGCAAAAGGTAGATGGGACAATTTAAGCTAAGAAAAACTGGCTAGAAATAATCCAAGCTAAGCCTGGGAATTTGTCAGTAGGAATAAGACTCTGTGTGATTTATCTGGGAGCTGGGTGGCTGGCCCCCGGAAAGCAAAAGAGCCAAAAGAGTAAACAAACAAACAAACAAACAACAAAAAACAAAACAAAACAAAAAACCCAACCAACTTCAATCTACAGAAGGAAAGGACGCTGCCATCTCCTGGTGAGATACCACCAAGGCAGTACTGCAGAGAGGGTCTCCTCCCTAATGTTCTGGCAGAAGCTATGAAGACGCTTCTTTGTCGATTTGCTTAACTCTGTTGTAGTCTTGTTGCTATGGGGGAAATAGCATATAACAAATGGCTGTGTATCAATTACTTACCCTTCCTTAACACAGATTGGATATCACCCTTAAATAAAATTGTTATTAATTTTTAAAAGTGAGAAGCAATGCTGACAAGAAAAGCATAACAATTGCCCTATATGAAGTACATGTGAATTTTACTTTTTAACAAGAAGGGATCTTGAGGTGTCAGACCAATGTTACAGGTCAGTGGATTGCATTTCCATTTCTAGAATCATCTTGAATAGACACATGTTGTGGCTCTTGGACATTCAAGTGTCACTAGCAATCATAGGCATGTGTTCTCATTTTCACAGTGAGAAAAAAATTTAAAAAAAGGAGCTGAAAACTTGTCAAACAAAGCTGTTGTAACTGGTATCTGCCCAGGTCATAACTACATCTCCAATTCTATTTGACTACCAGGAGAAAATGTCCTTGTGCAACAGGTGGGTGGTTATCTGCTTGTGGTCTGGGTGTTCTTTTTGGCTGGGTTGATTTGAAACACTCACAAGATCTCCTCTGCATGGTAACTAACTCCACAAGGATTCAGTTGCCATGCAACTGCATGGTATTCTCCATAGTACTGCCTTTCTTATGATTACAGAGTGAGGAGCTTTTATAGTCATAATAATACCTTACACTCATGCCAGGCCTTTTACATAAGAAGATCCCAGTAGAGTGAATAGAGTTGTTCTTTATGTAAGTCTTTTCACCAAGCACTAAAAATATGCATGCTTCCAATTTAGCTACATGGCAGCCATCCTCTCCCAGTTAAAATATACAATAGATATTTTGGTAGGAGGTGAAACCAAGGATTGTTCATCAGATTTAAAATGCAAAGATATTTAGGAGGACATAAAGATGTCTCCATTAGAAAGTATCTTTGGCATTGCATTAAGGAAGCATCTCTACTGACAAGTATTTGAGGGTACCTTGGTTAGTTCTTATCAACTGGACACAAACTAGAATTACCTGGGAAGAGGGAATCTCAGTTGGCTGGCCTGTGAGAATGTCAGTGGGAGCATTTTCTCAATTAATGATGGATGTGGAAAAGCCTAGTTCACTTTGGTTGATGCTAACCCTGGACAGGTCCTTCCTCCGAGGTCTCTACTTGGATTCATGACTCCAGGGTCCTTCTTAGGCTTCTGCCCCAGCTTCATTTCATGGTGAACTGTTAGTTGTAAGCAAAATAAACCCTTTCCTCCCTGAGTTGGTTTTAGTCACTGTTTTACCATAGCAATAGAAAACCTAGCTAGGCTCGGAAGCATATTTACCTTTGGAAACCTAGAAGGGTTCCTTCTGCTTGTGTGTGGAATGAGGCAGCAATTGCAAAGAAGACCAGGTTGGGTATGACTGAAGGATTCAGGTTTGTGGAAGAAAGCAGTCACCACAGCTTCATGGGCAAAATTTTCTCTTGATGTTTGTTCCAGAAACTTACTCTGTGTCAAATGTCCTACATTTTACCCTGTTGAGGATCTTTTCACATTATGTTTAATCAGTTAAGCAGACATTTTTGAAAAAAATTAAGGTGTTTTAAGAAGTTATTTTATTTCTTTATTTTTTGGGTTTTTTTTTTCAAGATAGGGTTTCTCTATGTAGTTCTGGATGTCTTGTGGAACTCACTCTGTAGACCAGGCTGGCCTTGAGCTCAGACATCTACCTGCCTTGGCCTCCTGAGTGCCACACCATCACCTCCTGGCTAAGAAATTATTTTTAAATTTTTAATTATGTATATGTATGGGGTCAGGTGTGCTTATGTGTACATGAGTGAAGGTCCCCAAAGAGGCCAGATGTCCGAGATATTCCTGGGGTTGGAGGTGCAAGTGGGTGTGGTCCAGAAGACATGGATGATGGAAGCTGAACTTGGGTTTTCTGCAAAAGTAGTAAACACTATTAGCTCTTAACCCTTAACCGCTAGTCTATTTCTAGAACCCAAGATTTTATTTGTTTGTTTGTTTTTCTTTTTAATTGAGGGAACAAGATTTTCTCTGAATGTGAGGAAGTTGGTAGTTTCCCTGAAAAGTATATAGATAGAGTTTTTCTCTCTGGGTCCCGCCAAGCCCCAGCAGTCCCATAGCCCACTTATAAAACTAAACGTACAGACACTTATATTATTTAAACTGCTCGGCCATTAGCTCGGGCCTATCATTGTCTAGCTCTTATACTCAGCCCATTTCTGTTAATCTGTATGTCGCCATGTGTTCTGTGGCTTTACCTGCTGCCTGTACATGATGCTTCCTGGACAGCAGGCTGGCGTCACCTCCTCTCCGCCTTCCTGTTCTCTCAATTCTCCTCTCTGTTAGTCCTGCCTATACTTCCTGCCTGGCTATTGGCCAATCAGTGTTGTATTTGTCAATCAATCATTCACAGCAAAAGTACACTGCTTAGCCTTTTGAAGTAAAATGAAAACAATTTTGTGAAGTCTTGATTTCAATGGTCTTGATTTCAATTTCAAGTATCTAGCGAAACACAAAATAATTTGAGAGTAAAAGCCTTATTTGTAATAGCAAAATCGCTTCTTTTCTTGACAGTGTGTCTTCTAATGTTCCCAGTCTCCGTTTGAAACCCACTCACTTTTGGTCCTTCTGTTTCTGCTTCAGTTACTGCAATCTATCAGCACTAGAATTGTCCCTAACATGTCTGTACTGCACCATTTGTCTAGTGTTAGTTGTTCTTTGAAATTCATATGGCTCTTTGAATGTATGGCTGTCCTGGTTAAGACAACTTTTTAAGTCTCTTGTGCAGCTAAATTTGACCATGAATCTAAATTCTGACTTGGAGTTTTTTGTAAGAATTGGGTAGTGATGATTCATGCAGGCTTCAAGTTATGATTTCTCTCTTCTTTCTGGAACTCAAAAAAATGGACAGCTCCTTTTAGTAGCAAGGACAGTGACCATGAGTGTTTAGAGGTGTTGATCAAAATGTACTTCTATGCCTGGAGAGTTTGCATTTAGTCTGTATTTAAAAGAAATCAAGCCAAGATATGAGAGAGAGAGAGAGAGAGAGAGAGAGAGAGAGAGAGAGAGAGAGAGAGAGAGAGAGAATATGATTAAGCATTCGAGGCTCTCCTTTCTGTATCTGAGCTTTGTACTTGGCTCTCTCTGATGAGCACCCACCCCTAGCCCTCTTACCAGTGATTGTTCAGACCATCAATTTATGATAAAGGAATTATGAAATGAGCTCCCCCCACAAAAATCTGCATCTGTGTTAAAGATTTTATAGAGCTTATGACCTCATTAGGACTTTCTGTAAGTGAAGAGAGATGAAATGTTGCAGATCCAGAGCCAAATTATCTTAGGCTGTCTTTGATATTCTTTGCTCACTTTGGTATCTGATGAATGTCTGTCCTTGGAACTATAGGTAAGTCCTTTTGAGATGTGAGTCAGTTCTCTTCAGGCTTCTGACCCTGAGATGATACCATGCTCCAGTAGAGGTCCCTCACTCATATGCATAGGTAACCATAAAATGACAAAAGTGGTATTATGGCAATTTCACAAAAAGAGAATGTATGAAATTGGGAGAGAAAGTGGTAGAAGCGATAGAGAGGAACTGGGAGGGGAAGTGGAGTAGATTTGTTCATTATGTGCATATATAAATAAAATTAAATAAAATATATTAATGAAATACACTAATAGACGTCTAGCTGACACCAACCCAAAGGCTAAGAATGTCTTTAGACATCTAATGCCTGTATTAGAGATGTCTCCACTTTGCTATAACCTATCTGTCTTAGGTTCGCACCAATATATTTTTAAAGTATCTTGAATTATGACTTTCTTTTTTTTGTTGTTCATGTTAAAACTTCAAAAAAATGTAATCACACTATAATATTAAATTTAGGGTAACCTGAGTTTGTTCTCCCAAGGCAAGTCACTTATATTTGATACTGGAATAAAATCTGTCTTATTTCCTTTGGCATGAGAACTATATTTTAACATGGACTCAATCTACAACAGTATTTTTCAGTAGTTGAGCTTTATATTTTCAAGTTGACTTAATTCTGGTTTCTGTCATGAAGATTTCTGATTCATCAATCCAGGTAGACTCTGTGAAAAGAATGATTGACTTTGGGAACACAGAACTGCCTCCTGCCATCCAAAGCCAACAGATAATAAAATCACAGGAAAAGTAAATTCCTACAATTCTAATGTGAGTTAGGTGGGAAATTGGAAAGAGAATCAGCTGAAAATTTGGTATTGAATTAAGTCAGTCTTTCTATGCTTGTCTATATGCAAAGACATATAAGTAAATCTAGAAAACATAGATGCATATATTTGGAAGAACAAAATATTATAATCAATTAAGACTTTAAATCATTTAAATTATTAATTGCACTTAGTTATAACAAATTTCAGCTTTAGATCTGCACATAAGAAAAATATATTGCTTTGTTACATTTAAATATTTTATTTTATGGTTTTAATTAGGTCTATTTGTGAATGTCTGTGTGTAGTATGTGTGTAGCTTTGTTCACATGAGTGCTGTGTGCACAGTGGCCAGAAGAGGGCATTGGATCCATGGAACTAGACACTCAATATGGGTCTGGGAACTGTACCTGGGTTCTCTGAAAGAATATTAGTGCTTTTTACTAGAGAATCATGTCTCCAGACTCTGACAATATATTACTTTCAATCATATTATGATATAATTTGTCAATATTTAAATATACTTTTTAAAGCAAAAATAACATTCTGTTAAATATATACCACTAATTCAAATGATTGGAAAACAGCTGAATTAAGCAAAGATTACTCCATATTCAATTATTTTGAAAACTGGTTTTAGTTTTTTATTTTTGTTTTTGTTTTTTTGAGACAGGGTTTCTCTGTGTAGCTTTGCGCCTTTCCTGGAACTTGCTTTGGAGACCAGGCTGGCCTCGAACTAACAGAGATCCGCCTGCCTCTGCCTCCCGAGTGCTGGGATTAAAGGCGTGCGCCACCACCGCCCGGCCTTATTTTGAAAACTGTAAATGTGTAAGGTCCTTTAGTATTTAACAAGGATTTTGAGATTAAGGTATTCTGCATGCAGTAATTAACTTGGGTTTTGGTTTCTGCTTATTGTAAGAACATATCATTTATATGTTTTCTTTAAAAATTGTGTAGAAAATTATTACAGATAATGGTTTAAGTATTTTATTCAACAGTTTCCATTTAAAATAACTATCGTGATAAACATGAGTTCTAATCACCTAGGCCATTTACTTTTAATTTACTAATGAGATGGCCACACTGGGCTCCCCACACAAAATCTATTTAATAAAATAAAACTCACAATGAATATTGAATGGGTAAATGTGATTGCTGCTCAAAGCTGATGACTTGAGTACCATCCTTGCAACTTTTACAAAGGGAAGAGGAGAGAACTTGACACAGAAGTTGTCCTCTGGTCTTCATAGTCAAGTGCTTTGGCACTTATACCCACACAAGCATGTCTCTCTCTACCTTCTCCCCCTGCCATGTCTCTCTCTCTTTCAACCCCCCTACAGAGACACAATAATACTAAAAATGTAAATACTTTCCATCAAATTTCAAGTTGATAAAGCTATCAAACTGGTAAAATTTGAATTATGGTAATGCATTGACATGTATGCTTCAGTGTGTGTATATTTGCATATTTACATATTTCCCATGTTGCAGTTAGGAACTTACCAAAGTTGAAACTTCACGGTACACTTTTATATTTTCCTGTTTGTCTTCTTATTTTTAACTGAGCCATTAGTGAGTTGAAAACAATTTCAGATTATAACTCAACAAATAAGGATTCAGAGGAACTAGAATTTCATGAAATCTATTTCATCTTAAGTCAGCTACATTTTCCAGAAGAACATGCTAAGAAACACATTCCAGCATGGCATACTATTTCCTAGAGGAAGAGCCCCCAAACTAGCCATAGCCCATCTCACCCTGTCCCATCTGGGCCTGTGGGAGGAAGAACGCCACACAGGAGCCCAACAATGGATTCTAACCACAGCATTATCATTGATACAGCATTTAAATCACACATTCCGTGTTACTTTTCTATAAAAAAAATACATATTTAAAAATTAATTTTATTTTTGGTTGTGAGCCTTGCCCTTAACAGCTGAGCCATCTCTCTAGCCAACGTCCCCTAATGGGGCCGTGATAACCATGTGTGATGCTGAGCAGGCCCTGCCCTTCACTGGCCCTGGAATAGCTGGCCCTCACCCTCATTGGACACTACAGCAAGAGAACTGACCCACACCCTCAAGGGAGACCACACCCCCTGTAGCTAGAGTTTTCCTGCCTGGCCCACAGTCAGGACAAATCTCTGTCACCGGCCAGTCCCACAGCAGCTCAGACCCGACCAAGTAAACACAGAGACTTATATTGGTTACAAACTGTATGGCTGTGGCAGACTTCTTGCTAACTGTTCTTACAGCTTAAATTAATCCATTTCTATTAATCTATTCCTTGCCACATGGCTCGTGGCTTACCGGTATCTTTACATGCTGTTTCTCATCATGGCGGCTAGCAGTGTCTCCCCAACTCAGCCTTCCACTTCCCAGCTTTATTCTCCTTCTTGTCCCGCCTACACTTCCTGCCTAGCCAATGGCCAATCAGTGTTTTATTTATTGACTAATCAGTAACACATTTGCCATACAGAACATCCCACAGCAGCCCCCCAATCAGGAGAGATCATCCCATCCCTCACTATGGGCATGGGAGAGCTGACCCAGATGGCATGGGCACAGGAGATCTGGTTCTGCCCCTTGCCTGAGGGTGGCACCCCAGTGGCCTGGAAGGACCAGCTTGACTACTACCCTGACCCATACCTGGACCTGGGATTGGCCCATCCTAACATCTACCCCATCTAGCACTTGCTGGAGCTCCTGAAGAAACCGGCCCTGTCGAATGGTAAACACAGGAGCTCCATGACTAGGGGTGGCCGCAGGATATCCCAGAGGAGTTCCCAGTGAGGATGCAGTGATGATGGTGTATCAGAGGCCTTGAACCAGACCAGTGACTTATTACAATGACCATTTGCTAGTAAACCTGATTGGACAAAGGGGTCTACTGTGTGACGTACCGTGGTTCCCAATGCCACCAAGATGAATGAAGAGGTGTTGGAGAGGTGGGAAAGAGGGAGGAGAAAAGAGGGTTTTTTTTGTTATTGTTGTTTGGGGGTTTTTTCTTTGTGTTTGTTTGTTTTGGTTTGGTTTGATTGTTTTTAATTTTTGTTTTGGGGGAGGGTTGCTGCAGAGGAGAGGTGAGGATGTGGAGTGACTGGGAGGTGAGTGAAATTGGATTGCATGGTGTGAAATTCCCAAAGATTCAATTAAGAAATTGCTAAAAAAAATTTAATTTTAAATATTTGTTTCGTGCTGTGGAATCTAATATATTGTGATGCCTTTATAGCAATGTACTAATAATTTTGATAAGATTGTGGTCTTTTGGTATAGTCAGACTAGTTTTGTAACTCCTATTTTACTAACATGGATTACAAATATGTTTATAGAAATAACTCATTCTAATATCAGTACATAATTGAAAGTTTAGCAAAGGTCTCAAAATGCAACCCATTTGTAGTCCATTTGGTACATGTAATGGGCATGAAGCTGTCCCCTTCTGCATTTCATTTAACTCACTCAAAACTTACACATTATATGCCTGTATGTGACTCTTCTACCAAAAATGTTTTTTAAAATATATTCCTCCTTTTGTTATGCTGTTTGAGCCATTAAAAACTGTGCTTGGTAGCAACAGGAAATGTATAGAGGAAGATGGGAGAGAGACGGGGAGAGGGGAAGGAAGGAAGAGGAAAAGAGAAAAAGAGGGAGGGAAGGAGGAAGGAAGTCTGTCTGGCCCTCTTTTAAACATTTTTTTTCCTTAAGTGACACTTACTGATGCCTGTCATTTATAGCTCCTGGAATAGAGTTGCCTTCTCCCTAGAACTTTATTATAATAGCAGAGCCAGACAATAAATAGACCATTGAGTGTATTATTAAGTCAGCAATATATAGTAGAATGTATTAAAGATAATAAATTGAGGTTATAGGAGCTAATGTGTGTTTTAAAGATTCTCATTTATTTAATTTTCACAACACTATCTGGTAGATACTATTACATTTATATGAGTGAGGAAGCTGAACCACATAGGAGGCAAACAATTGCTCAGATTTCTACAGCTGGAGACTACAGTGGAAATATAAATCCAGGTGATTACAGCACTTGGTGTGGACTGTTTGGAGGGAAGGCAAAGTTGAGTTTAACCTTTAGGTGGAAGGTTTGATGGGGCTAAGTGAATTTGAGGAATTTGTGTCCAAGTCTATGTAAAATTCTAACCTATATCTAGAAGAATATTAAATGATTTCTGTTTATGGTCATGTTTTGTGAATGTGGTGAGGTTTCCAGCCTTGCTTCAGTGATCAACCCTCCATGGTCTCCTTCATCTGCCTTAAATTTCCCTCAGACAACTATAATTAGATGAAATGATCTAAATGAGGTAAAGAAACAAGAGTTTCAAGGACTCTATTGTACACTCCAGCATTGACTGGTTCTTCCATGATTCTCTGTAATTACCGATGGATATTTTCAAATGCTTACTCACTCTGCATGAATGTAAGCAATACTACCACATCCCCATTCTGGTGAGATTTTCATAGATTTGATGTCACAGAAGTTGAAAGAGAGGCCAAGATGTAGCTCTGTGTCATGTAAAACTGATACAGAAAGCCAACCCCTCACCTGGCCAACAAACACTGCAGTCAGTCTTAAATGTTTTTATTAGAGAAGTTGCATTTTCACTTGCAATCAACTTCTTAATTTCTCCAAGATCCTATATGACCAGTATACTCACGCTTGTTTGACTTACCACCTCTTTATTGCAGACACTGCCAACTCAGTAACGCAATGCAAGTTTTCCATCCCACAAAACCGCCTCATCCAGCCTGCTCACTGCAAAAATAAAAGGAAACCAAAAATAAAAAAAATAAAATAAAATAAAAGGAAACCCACAGGTTCCAAAGGGGACAGGTCCAGGGGACACTGTGGAGGATGGAATTTAACACTTTACCACAAATTGCCTTATTAAAATGCTATAAAATAGTCTATACTTGTAGAAAATGAAATAACTCCTATATCTATTTTTTACGAAATATAAAAATGCTACTATTCAGTTTTATATATCAGCCACAGATTCCCTTGTTCTCCCCCCTCACCTTCCCCCCAGCCCACCCCCTATTCTCACCTCCTCCAGGGTAAAGCCTCCGTATTGCAAAATAAAAAGAAAAAAAAAAGAAATGAGGACAAACTTAAAAAAAATGCTACTATTCAGTGTAAACAAAATTAGCCCTGACCATTTTTTTGGTCTCAAACAATTCCCTGTGCATATAGTAGTTGCATAACCTCAAGCACATCAATTGAACTCTCTTTGCCTCAAGATTCCAATTTGTAAAATGAGAGGAATTATTTTACACTCATGAGAACAGTGTGGTTATGGAATAGGTGAGCGAATGGGAGCACAGCACGCAGTGAACATTGCACACGTGTTTGCTGACAGTGCTGTTATCATGAATGTTATTCTTGTACGTAATTACTGTTACCATTATATGCTGTGTGCTGCTATGTTATTTTTCATATAAATTAGTTTTTCAATTACTTAGTTCAATGTCTTCTATCCATAAGCATTGAAGTGTGAACTGGGATACAAAGGTAAGCAAATACATGCAAGACTCCTGTTTCCATAGGGCTTCTATCTTAGAAAAAAATGGCAAAAGTAAAAGTAACTACAAAACTTATAGTCAGAGTGGTAGTTTGAATGTACTTGTTCCCATAAGCTCATAAGGGAGTAGCACTATTAGGTGGCTTTGTTGGAGTAGATATGACCTTGTTGGAGCAAGTGTGTCATTGTGGAGGTGGGCTTTGAGTTCTCATGTATGCTCAAGCCATGCCCAGTGTTTCAGTTCACTTCCTGTTGCCTTCAGATCAAGATGCAGAATTATCAGCTCCTTCTCCATCACCATGTCTGCCATGCCCCACCATGATGATAATGAACTAAATCTACAAAAATGTAGGTTTTTTTTAATATTTAACTGAGCCACCTCAGTTAAATGTTTTCCTTCATAATAGTTGCTGTGGTCATGGTGTTTCTTCCCAGCAATAGAAACCCTAATGAATATAGTCAATATATATAAACAAATATGTATTTTTGAAAAATTAGTATGGCTGGTATGACGAGTGACTGTGTTGATTTTCTTTTTCAGAGTAGAAAATCAGGAAGAGAAGTCAGGACTGGAGGACATGAGGACCAGGAGTGAGATCTGGGACTTCCCAAATTTAGAACTAAAAATTTAAAATCAGCAAAGATATAAAAAAGGGGAGGTCACTGAAATAAGAGGAAAACCAAGAATGCAAAGTCGTGGAAGGTTAGGTAAAATAATATTTCAAGTGAGATGATGAATGAAAAAAATGTTGTTTGGATTTTGTAACATAACGAAATAGTAACTTGCCAAAGACATATTTAATAATAGCTATTTTTTTCCATTCTGTTTCCTGTTACTATTATGAATTTGTTAGGCAGTAGGGTGCTGTTTGGGGAAGGCACAGGAGAAGGCAACAGGATTGAATATGGCCAAAGTGCATGATATACTGAAATGAAATTTTTACTAATCTTTATAATAAACAGGTTTTATACTCCTATTCCTGCCATTTTCAGGATTAATAAATTCAGGCAAGGAGAGGTTACATGTTTTGTGCATTGTCACATGAATACAGATAAGGCAAGTAGTGCAGGAATGTGGCAGTTGTAAGGACAGTTCCCTTGCCCCACTCCTTGTAATATCTACAGTCAGAGAAATGAAAATATTTTTACAGGTGGTGGAACAATTAAATTTTCCACCTTCTAGGATGTATAAGCAGGGAGCTTTCATTTTATTGCAATTATTAAGCACAAAAAGCCTCAACCATGGAGTTTAGCACTTATTTCATACTTAGAGTAGAAGTAATGTTTCATGGACCATGCCCACTAAAACAGTAAAACACTACCAGATTAACCTGCATTTTTGATGGAAATGCTCACACAACTGTCCATTTCTCCTCGTATACACCAGCATGACAATTATTAAAACCCGACTCAGCTGATTTAATTTACTTTTTAGTCTTACTAAAGTTAATCATCATTTCCTCTACTTATTCTCCATCTTATTTTCTTATTTAATTATTGATGCATTCCTGGTACTTTTATTGTCTAGTACTTCAATGATTATTTATTGCATGTATATAATGATTTTTTAAAATATTATAACCATACGTAACCGGTAGATCCCATATCATATATATATATATATAGTATGGCAAATAATTTCCCAGTGTTCAGTTAAATTCACTTTATAATATTTCCTCTTTAATTATATTGAATATTTATGGATTGTTTTTCTTGATTTTCATTCAGTTTCTCTGTCTATTGTGTTATCGTTGGGTGGACCATTTCCAGTTTTCCTTTCCTTTTTCTTCCTTCCTTCCTTCCTTTCTTCACTCTTTGCTTCCTTCCTTCCTCCTCCTCTCTTTCTCTCCCTCCATCTCTATCTTCCTTTTATCATCTATCTATCTTGAATATATCAACTATAAATTCTATCAATTATCTACTATCTATACACTAATCATGAATCTACTAACCATCTATCAATCATGGATCTATTTATCATCTACATATCATCTATCAACATCTGTCATATATCTATCTGTCTGTCTGTCATCTATTTGTCTCTGCCTCTTCATAGTCATCTCCTCCCTTATATGAGGAACCATGAAGAGTGACATCGACTGAGCCTGACAATATTGCCAGCCAGATACATGACACCCATCCTCTGAAATGTGGAGAAATCACATTCTGTTGTGTAAGAGAGTCAATCTACACTGTAGATTCTATGGAATCTGTTTATAGCATCCCAAACTGAGTTTGTGATGTAACCCAGACCTCTGCATATTCAACAAGACCTCAAATATTTTCACTGGGAGGTTCTGTACTACATTTTCAATTGCAAGTGTCTAGATTCATTTTATACTGTGAATTATGAAGTGTCTATATATGTATCCATTTGCATTTCTCTATTTTCGTTAATTCTTAAAACACATGCTTGTCTTTTGATATAATACCTATACATTCTTTTCTTAGACTTTTTAACCTTTTCTATTGATTTACAGTCTTATCTCATACAAGTAAATCAATGTAGTTTTATAAGGTATTTTACTACTCAGTTAGGACATATGTGCCAATAGCTATCAAATTCTTTCATTATCAATCTTAGTCAAATTTAAGCCACATTGACTATAATGAATTTATAAAGGCATAACTATTTATTAAATTGATTCTATCTATTCCAGAAGAAGTTTCTCTATTTCCACCACACTTCCTTCATACCTCTGTTATAAACTGCACCTCCCAAATGCATAGATTGAAGCCAAAAGCCCCAACGGCAGTGATATTTGGGGACCAGATTTTCAAGATATAATTAAGTTTAGCTAATGTTGAGAGAGTGAGAACCTGAGACTGGATTAGTTGATTTATGTGGAGAGGAAGATCAACCAGCACCTTCCTTTCAGCAAGCCAGAAAGGGTCCTCATGAGGAGAAAAGTCTACAAGCACCCTGATCTTGGCCTGAAGAGCTAGAAATATGTAAGGCACACAGAGTGTAGTATTTTCTCATAAACCTCAGACCTAACACAGTATTCCAAAAGAAATTTGTGTTTCCTTTAAATCGGAGCCACATGTTCATACATCCAGTGACTCTTCATGTGGATTCCTCTATCAATTCTAGTTAATTTCATATTGGAAGTCTGAATTTTCAGGTGGTGGAAAAAGTGCAGATTTTTTTCTTAAGCATTTAGCATTTGGCTTACAACATTTATTTTTAAATATTCATTTATAGTTTCATGCTTAAGATGATCTTTTTTTTTTTTTTTTTTTTTTTTTTCGAGACAGGGTTTCTCTGTGTAGCTTTGCGCCTTTCCTGGAACTCACTTGGTAGACCAGGCTGGCCTCGAACTCACAGAGATCCTCCTGGCTCTGCCTCCCGAGTGCTGGGATTAAAGGCGTGCGCCACCACCGCCCGGCAAGATGATCTTTTTATGTTCATCAGATAGGTACCTTGAAGTTCATACTTGTGTGCAGAATATGCCAACTGTTGAGGCCTGGAGTTTTGTATATTTTCAGCAAACCTCCAACTCTGGTGGCATCTACATCACTGAGCTCGAACCCTAGGGATAGAAAGGAAAATGGCATTCCTTTTTACACAAGCCCATGTGAATAATTAAGCAGATATGGTAAGCAGTGTATGACAAAACTCTCAAGACTTTAATTTTAATCCTTCACGGGATATTTCGTAGAACATACAGCAAGCACCAACTTTTGAGTGCAGTGAGTTAGGACAGGCCTTGAAGGGATAAGAAAGCTGGAGTAGATATGACTCATTCGAAGAGAGAATTTGTATGGATGGACTAGAGGTGTCTGCTCCACTGGTCATGGAGTGTCTTTTTATTAGCAATTTTAAAAGTTTGAGAATAGAGATGAAAACATCTATATTTATGAACACTCACTAAAGGATTCATTTCATTGATTCAAAGGAAGCAGTGGTATCCCTGTCTGTTACCTTTTTTACATTTCTTACCACGTGAATGTGCCACAGAACATCAGTTTGTCTCCAGATGCTATAAGTTTAGTTTTGTGAGTATTATTATACTACTAGTCATTATTTAGTCACCAAATACCTGGGTTGGGCAGTACCTGTACCACACATAGCTCGCCAGCTCCTATATACATCATTAGTGTGGCTTCTGCTGACATTTAAGTTTTTGCAGGCAAAGTGAAGAGGGATAAATGGTTCTTATTCTCTCAAGACTTTCCTCTCCTACTGGTTCTGGGTGACTTAGATAACCCTATTGGATGAGAAGGAGATTAGCTTTTTGCTTAATGAATTACTTTGTTATAATAGGGGTTCATTTCCCTGAGCTAATTGGAATGAATAAGAGAAGGAACACAGGTCACAGGAAAATACTAGGAAGGCTTTGTTAAAAACTGTGACAAAATTTCAGAGAATGCTTGGTGCCTCCTGAATTTTAGGCAACTGGATTGTTCTATGTCAGTTATGAATTCTATCATATGTGTGACTATTACACATAAAGGTATTCCTCCTATCTGACTGGTTTATAGTATGAGACACATTTCCAGAACTCTCCTCCCCCTCTGAGTTTACAGAAGTGGTCTATTTAACCCATAAAGCACCAAATTGTTGTTGTACAATAACAAGAGCTGACTTTACTCTGCCTTAAGTACTTTTAGAGAGCTTTCCTCTATGAGACATCCAATATCTGGTTTCCTAGGTATACCAGAGACACTTAGCCACTCTGTGAAGATAGAAAAAAAATCATCACATAACTAAACATTGAGATTTTTGGTTATTTATACATTTTTATCCTTATGAAGATTTTCAATTTTAATCATACTTGATGTGCATTTTTCTGACATGAAGCTGATTTGCTTCTAAGATTGTTTGAAAACTAACAATAGGTCGTTTCTGTTTTATTCATTGACATTTGAAAAGATAGTTCAAGACACCAAACCCCAAAGATGTCACAAACTCCTAGACACTAATATATCTCCAGATACAAAGTTGTCCGATTAGAATGAAGGCATTGTGGCATTGAGCACGTGCGCATGGTGACATAATTCCTGGGTCTTATTCTGTATTATGAAAGGACAAGAAAAAAAGGAAGTAAATAAGCGCTGGGGAAAAAAAGGAAAGAAAAGAAAGGGAAGAAGAAAGGAAAGGAAGTGTGAGGAAAAGAGTCAGAAAGTAGAAAAGAAGGAAAGATGAAGGAAAGGAAGGAGGGAATGGGACAGGAAAGAGAAAAGAGAGCGGCAATGGGAAGCTAATATCGTACCATTTCCCCAAATTGGAAATGTGCACTTTTAAAGACTAACTACGTGATACACATTTTATTTCTCTTCTTTTGAGTTTAAAACTAACCTTTCCTTTTGGAAATTTTGTAGTAAAACTTGTCAGGTCCTTTTCATGCTTGTCAACCATATGTGTGTGTGTGTGTGTGTGTGTGTGTGTGTGTGTGTGTGTGTGTGTGTGTGTGTGTGTGCGTGTGTGTGTATGTGTGTGTGTCACTGGTCACTGTCTGGGAATTATTCTCTGGCATGGAGTCCAGGTGACAACCCCACTGTGACAGACAATGAGAATGAGAGCCAGTGACTTGGTTTCTACTCCTGATTAGCTGGTGATTCTGGTGGCATGTCATTTCATTTACCTGATTACTGTTTCCCCACACATGTAGAGGGATTTCACCCATGTTTATTCATATTCTCTGTAGTTCAAAGTATCGCCATCTAAACCTGCTTAAATTATCGATCATGATAAAAGTATTTCTACTTCCCAAAATGTCTGTAGTATGATTTCCTTATTTAAAAAAAAAAAAAAAGAACAATTTTTCAACTTTGGCTCCATGGTGAAAGACAACTTTTATGAGAGCACTTTACTATCAAAAATAATGACACATTAGTAAACCTCTCAGTCGCAGCATGGGAGCTGTTGCCAGATTATAAGTGGTACTTGAGTCTGTTTACTGAGACATGCTGAGGTTTTAACACGAGAAATGGGGGGCTGGCTGGGAAAGGGAGGGAAAAATTATTTGAGAAAGACACATCTGATATTATCTCCTCCCTTCCCCACCTATACTCCTCTCCTTTCTTTGCATATATATCTAATCTTCCAGGGCATCTTATTACATTAAATGGAAATCCTGGTCCATTCATAAGCTGGATACACAAAGACATGGAAATCCACAGTGAGCTTTAAAATGTATGTTAGAGAATGTTGCGCTACATAGAGTAATATATATTAGGAATATATCCAGCAATATAATGTGTTGAATTTATTTCTCCCCAGATACTTTTAAGTTAAACTCTAAAAACAAAACATATGAAACCATAGCACCGTCCTATTTCTCATTTAAGAATTAGGAAGGTGACCTCAAGATTACTGCAATACGGTTTATCAGTACATAAGGATATTTTCATATGGAATTACTTCTAAATCAAGATGTTTAACTCAAAGGAGAGCAGCCTGCAAGCAGAAGCCATTGACGATGAAAGTTGCTGGGGGAAAGTGACATGGAAAAAAGTGTCGAGACCACTGTGCAGTAATACAGACACATTTTCTCACGAAAAACTCTTTCAGCCCAGTTCCTTATTGTTAGTCTTACCCTCCCTTCCCTCTCATCTCCCTCCTCTACTTTCTGCCTTCTTGTCTTGTCATTACACAGAATAAGAGCCAGGAATCAGTATATTGTACCATATACAAACAACGTATTTTTTTTTAAAAAAAAATCTATTTTCATCATTTACTCTGAGGAAAAACAAGCTTGAAAATTTGGATTTGTCATATATAATCATATATATATATGTATATTCACACAAGTATATAAATATATTGTGTATGTGTGGACACAAGTATATACACATCTGTCCCTCATAGTATATAAAATAAAATTATACACACAGAATCGGTGGAATATTAGAAAAAGAATCTGGAATCTCTTTGGGAAAGGCAAGAAATAGAATGGCTTAAAGCATGTCTGCAGTGAATCTGAAGGAGTTAGGGGTGCATATGCCACAATCCCTATACCTTTTACTTTGGTTAAGACACTGAGGTCCCAGGGAGACCTTTGTTCTGTGGACGTGCACTGTGCACTTCCTTTCCAAGTGGGCTAGTTTTGTTCTCATGCCACGGTAGCAGGTGGCATCAAGCTGTTTTGATGAGGTTAAAAGGCTCCTCCCCCCTCTCCGAACGCAGCAGCCTGAAGTACGTCAGCAGTAATTGTGTGCATGGCTCTGCTGTACAGGGTGGGTGGAGGCAAAATTGATATCAAACAAGGGCATCCAACTGAGATCCGAGAGTTCCGTTTAAGTTGTTGCTCATTTTTATTAGCCCCACTGGGGTGAAAACCTTATAACTTAAATTTATCCTCCAGACAAGAACCATATTTTGATTAATTTAAATTTTCCTCTCCAAAAAGACTGATTTAATGCTAAACAGTGGATGTAAACGAAGAGGTTTCTTTATTCTCTTTTTATTTTGTTATTGACAAATCAGACTTTAGCTCAGTTAGATAAAAGAGACACGTTCTGTTGCTTGGATGGGAGGCCTTTAATGAGGATGGGAGCCCCTGGGGAGCTGAAATCGGTGCTGCTTTTGGGGTTTCTTGCCATTTCTTCAGTCATTCTGTCTCCCTTTCCAGTGGGGCTAGGGTGTGGGAACTATCCAAGGTGCTAGGATGCTGGCAGCTTTGCTATTCGATGCAGGCGGATTGCACAAGCAGAGGAGAGAGATTACTGCTTATTTCAGAAGGTAGGTTCTTTGTTTCAGCACCCCTGATTAATCAGCAGCAGCAGCAGCATCAACAGACTAAGGCAGCTGGAGAGAGGAGAGAAGCAGGAAGGGAGGGAGTCCGGGAAAGGGAGGAGAGGGAGAGGGAGAGGGAGGGAGGGAGGGAGGGAGAGAGAGAGAGAGAGAGAGAGAGAGAGAGAGAGAGAGAGAGAGAGAGAGAGAGAGAGAGAGAGAGAGAGAGAGAGACCAGAGCCAGAGCAAGCTGGTTGTCATGGGGGAGGGACGATGCTACAAGCTAGGCTTCTCCAAACCTTCTGTATGTATGCAACGAGAAAGAGCATCTTCTTTGGGGCTGAAAGGAGACATTTAGAGAGGATGTGTCTGATTTTTGTCTCCATTTATTTTTGTCTTCACAGAACATGATCAAATGAGGTACCTTAGCCAGCTTGGTGACTGCTTCGGGTCTTGTAATCATCTGTGTAGCAAAGTGGGTAAAATCATTCAATTTCTTCCCTGCTGGACCTGGAAGGAGAGGGGCTGTGCGCTCATCCCCACCCATTAGCTATGCCCTCTTTTCTCCGAATGTCGATTTAAGGAAGCAAGCAGCTGTCTTCTGCCACTGCATCTTCCTAGCAAACTTTAAAGGGCATTTTATCCGATAGAAAGAACATCGAAAATGCTCTGGTCTCTAGTGATGAAGAATCTTGGATTCAACACTTTTCCCATCCAGATATAATGCACTTTAATTGAAGAAAAGCTGAACTGACCTACAAGTCTGTTTCTTATGGTGCTGGATTACTCCTACCGAACTGCCCCGAGACCAGCCCTGAGAGAGGGCTCTGACAGACCCAAGTCACCTCCTGACTATTGCACTTAGCTTTCCCTGGGGACTTAATTTTTGGTATGTATCTCATTTTTCAGATTCTATAAGCATGCTATTTAAATCCAGAACTAAATAGAGGAAGCTATTTGTTATGAAATGGGATAGATTTTAGTTAGGGATACTTAATGCTGAAGTTTGCATGTTTTATTAGGTGGAGCAGAAATAAAAATACAACCTGGGCATCCACAGTGTTCGTGAGCCCCCAGCTATTTTTAATCCCTTACCCACTTACTGATTGCCATGGAAATGTTAAATAGATCTCCATTAGTAAAATAAGCTATGTTTAATTATTATAAGAATTGAAAGTATTTCCATGTCATTAATTGCTACTCAAGTTGCGTTTGCTGCTATTTGTCTTAATTCCATACCATAAATATTTTACAATGGGCTCAGTTCATTGGTGTCATCAATGAGAGCCCAATTTTGCATTCTCAGAAAGAAAGATATACACTCTACCACAAAATATCCAAATTGCTGGGCATACTTAGAAGCTGAAACTGCTTATTTCTGTCTGACTCCAAATAGATACTTTCCTGAAAATGTGTTTTAATACCAGTCAATATCATGAAGATTGCATTAGTCTCACCAAAATGTACATCTTCTGAAGAACTTTAGGTGGGCTTGTTGTACTTGGGACATGAACTTATTTCATTGGAATATCTCCATTCTAATTTTCCAAAACTACCCAGAAATATTTTCAGTACTTGAAATGTAGGTAGGTATTGCACATCTGGGAAAATATTGTGTTTAGAAATGTTCATCTTTCCTAAAAAATACTAAAGTTGTTTTGGTACTAAAGGAGTACTTTTTTATTTTTCTAAATGTAGTGAAAAAAAATAAGAACATTTAATGGAAGAGGTTATATGGTATATTTTTGGTAATTTTAGTATCCCCAATTTATAATCAATTAGTATAGAATAATGAATAGAGAGCAAGAACAAAAACTGATCTCTTAACTTTTACATTTTGGACACACTCCAATTTATTTGATGTATTGTTAAGTGTTAACTTAAAAATGAATGAGCAAAGAAGAGCCAGATGTGTACAAATGATTTTGTTTTACTTTGAAAAGTAGCACATGTTTTTGTCCATCTCAGAGAAGAAGGGAATTCTGTGAAAGACACTTAAGACTTAGGAAATTGTGAAAACAGACCTGTGGGAAAATTCTACAATTTTACAAAGCAGAGTTATAAAACTTGAATGGTTTGGAAAGTTGTACAGAAGTGTAAAAATCTCTGGGAAAAGAATCGTGGCTATTGTTTAAAATAAATCAATCAGTCATAGACTATCAACTCAATTAGATGGTTTCCATTGTAGCTCCAGTCAGCAATTTATTAAATTGACTATGTCTACTTTGCAAATACTGCCCTGTAAGCGTCTGGAACCGATTGGCCCAAGGCTCCACAAAGTCCCTTAGCCACTGGCACTTTGCTCGAGCCTTTAATATTAGAGAGGATGTAGCCAATCTTTTAAGACCTTTGGTAAAGGACACCATGACAACCTGGAAGTCGGGAGAGATGCCTAGTAGATGATGCTACTGCATTTGCATGATCTATGCCCACTTCCCAATTTAGGGGAGGGAGGTAGTGAAGAAAAACTCCCTGTAAAGAAATCTGTTTTCTGAGAAAGAAGCAATCAGTGCCTTTGTAGTGACTCCTGCAGGCTTTCTTGATGGTAACTTCTTTCCCCATTTTGTGCAGAACAGCTGCATTTTGAGAACACTGAGAATGAGAATATGAACATGACCATTTGTGGGGTAGGGTACAGGATTCCAAGCACAGATCAAAATCTCTGACACTAGTATTTGACAGTTAGTTAAGTTTCTTATTGCAGAAATATTTTTGACATGGTTTGCATGGCTTATGGGTTTTAACCGTGTTAGCTAGTCTTGATTTGGTCCTAATCTATGAAGTTAGCAAATTTTAGATACGAATTTGCATATGCATTTAACATATGTATATGAAGTCTGATTACTAAATACTTATATTTTCATATGCACTGTGTGGTATGTGATTTTAGATTGGTGCAAATATATGCAAATAATGTAAAATAGTCTTTATATTGCTGAACAATTCAACAACACAACAACAACCACACCAAAAAAAAACCAGTCAAAATCACATGAGGAAACATTCATTCGACCTAACCCTCTAAGATTCTCCATCTCAAGAAAGATGGAGTGAGGAGAATGAGAGGGAAAATCAAATTTTAATAACTCACATTCCAAGAACTTCATATAGCATTAAGACAAATATCCTTTGAAAACCTCAAAAATGTATAAAGAATAGAAACTAGGTATCTTGCACCATCTGCAAATAAATTGAAACATAAGTATAAAGTCACGGTCAAGTATCCAGTCTTTTATCAAGGCATTTATTCTCTCCTATGTATTAGGATGTTTCAGTGTATCACAAATTACATTATGATAATAGCATAAAATGAACTTTACCTGATTCTGATCATAAGATTATCTTTTAGTATTCACTATGGCCTAAAATTTAGAAACTCTTATGGGACTTTACATATGGGGAAACAATTTACTTTTAAATTAGAGGTTTTTTTTTTCATTCTCATTCGCTCAATATAGGTGGGAAAATAAAGATTAAATAAGTTGCCACCACTCTGTATCTTTGAAAAGCCAAATCTCATGTAGAGGACAGCTTCATTTTAGAAATTTGGGATAAATAGTTTACAAAGAAAACAAAACACCAGTGCCCAGGAGGCTAGTTCACTCAAAGGATGCTGGTACACATGAAACTTCTACCTAGGTAAGTGGAACTATCAGGTTTATCACAGGGCTCCGTCTTATTGAGTGAGTGTGCACCTCTATCAGGTCCACCCTTACAGAGGTGGGGTGGTGGACCTAGCAACGCAGGAAATTGTACTAATTGAGGAATTGGCTGGGAATTTTAGACAATGGGATGTTGAGAGATGCTCAGACATAGATGAGAAAGAGCCAGGCAGCCTAAACAGTCACTGGACTCTTTCTGTGTGACTTCTCCCCCACACCAGCCTGTGGCTGTGAGGAACTCACTCTCACCATGAGTGGGTGCTGTATTAAATACTCTGTAGACTGACACCACATAGAGTGGGTTTCTTCACTAGCAGAGGGGAAACGCTACAGAAGCACGTGCTCTTAGAGAAATGTGTATGCAGTTATTTTTCAAAAACACTCCCTTTTTTAAAATTTCTCTTTACTACTAAGTATCACAGCATGGCTTGGCATTTGAGTTTCCTTGATGAAAGTATCAGCTACAGAAAGGGAAGAAGAAAATGGTATTTTTTTTTTAATTTTATGTTTTATCGATTTCATTTGGACCTACATGGTTTTTGCTGTGGGTTTGGTGATGGAGAGTTTTATTTTTGGGTGAACATTTGTGAAGAATTAATGTCACTATCAGCTTTATATTCAGCCTCGTCAGGAACAATGATGGCTGTATAACATATGTGTGTGTGTGTGTGTGTGTGTGTGTGTGTGTGTGTGTGTGTGTGTGTGTGTAGAAAGCTCAATTCAATGTTAAATGCTTAGCTTATTTCTCTTGGCCATGGTAAGAATTTAATTAGTGCACTTTAGTTAAGTGAAACCTCAAATTTTAGAAAATGTCACAATATTACACGATGTAGTCTTTGTGAAGGGTGTGGTCAACAGGTTATAAGTAACAAAGTGTAAGAATAATGTAATGCAAAGCTGAAAAAATAATCATCCACTTTAATATTTAACTCAACATCTATAGCTTTGGTAAGACATGATTGTAGGCACAGTAATCTAAATATTAAATGAACAGAATCTCTGGAAAATGCAGAGCATAGAAGTATAGGAAGTCATACAGTAAAGACCTGAATTTCACTGTGTATTGCATGGTATTTGATCTGGTAATTTAACCTACTATCCCTGGAGGATCCCTGATATGATTTTTAAATTAGCCACGAATTCCAATAAACACATACATAGCGCTTCACTATTTGGATCAGTTCTGGGGCTTCCAAAGAAAGCATATCTACTCTTAGAATGAAGACATATTGCTGCAAGAGTATAGATGGGCAGCAAAAGTCTCTCATTTATTTTAAACAAAACACATGGTGCACAATATTATTGGTGGCCATAGGAAGGCAGAAGTTCTCTTTCAACCTTTTACATTCTATTGTTCCTACGTCTAATTAGAAGTCAAGTAAGGGAGATGGTTAGTTATTGAGAAAAATCTAACAATGCTACATAGAACACAAGAGCCCAGCTGCATTTTAACAGTATTTCCTAAGACTGAGGAATTCTGTGTCCCTTTAAACAGAATTGTAATTTAAGAGGCAGGAGCTACAGTCAAGTCTTAGATGGACTAGACATGGAACATACCTTTCTCAACATCTATCTTATCCATGAGTATGAATTCTGAAAACATATTCATGATTTACTGAATTTTCATGCTAATTGCAGTAAATAGTAGTGGTTATAACAAGGTAGACAATTAACACGGTTCAATTTTCTATTGAATCTGTTCACTATGAGAAAGCTATTTTTCATTCATCTGAAACGTATCCTTCAGCTTGGACAGTCAAAGTTGGATGGTTTAAAATGGAGTGAGCATTGTGGGCCATAGATCCTAGTGCCCTTGTTTTCCAGATTTGGACAATGAGAGGTGGCGTGCATAAGTGTCTTTATTACAAATTATTTGATTACTAGTTTTCTCATGTCAACTTCTATGATGAAGGAAGAGCATGTGTGTGTGTATGTGTGTGTGTGTGTGTGTGTGTGTGTGTGTGTGTGTGTGTGTGTGTGTGTTCAGGCATGCTTTCCACAGCATGAATGTATAGGTCAGACATCAGCTCTTACTAGTCTATTCTTTCCTACTGCCTGTAGGATCAAGGATGGAATTTAGGTCATAAAGCCACACACAAGTGCCCCTATCTCTGAGCCATAATTCAGACCCTGCCAATTTGTAACTGTGGAAATTATTATATTTAGCAACATGACTCCTTGGTAAACTAATTTTACTTTGAAACGTGGGTAGATTATTTAAGACAAACACACATAAATAAACATACATATACACATAGAAACACAAAAAATAAAATCACTAGTAAGCATTTTATAAACAAGTTTATTTTAAACACCAATAGGGGGTGGGTGACAGATGACTCATCTGATAAAGACACTTACCACCAAGTCTGACAACCTGAGTAAGATCCCCTTGACCCACATGATAGGACAGCATAGCCAGTTGTCTCAAGTGGTCCTCTGACCTTCATGTAGAAGTTGTGGAATCATGCATCATATACCTTTCAATGAAAAAAGATCCACAAATGAATGTAATAAAATTTTTTGATTTAAAAAGAGTTTGTGAAAGACTCTACTAGCAATATCAACACCAGGCTTATTGAACACATACACTTTTTTTTTTTAAATCAAATCCTCATGACATAGTCCATTCCAGCTGCCATCATTTTGTTAATGTAAAGGGAAGCTTAAAGGTATTATTTAATGCAAAGCCATAGACCTAGAAACAACGTATCTGAGATTTTTAGAGTGCATGGAAAAACTTGTACCTATGTCCTACAGGACTTTCTCAGAGTCCCCCTCACTGCCCCCCCCCCCATCACAAACTAATTTCCATGGAGACAGCAAACAAAATACTAAGAGCTTAATCATTGACAGGCTGCTAATTTTATTTTAAAGACCAAATTTCAAAGTTGAGAAGCTATACCCATTTATCCTCAAAATATGGGAAATAAAGAATTCATGGCCAGCTGACATTGTAAACAGTATGAGAATCAGATGAGATGTAATTATTATTCTAGTCTCCTGCAATGTGACATCTAGAAGATTATACTTTGGCATCCATCATCAGTGCCTTGTTTGTAGCAGGTGTCCAATAGACTCTTAAATAGATGGATGATCATATGACCAAACACTTTCCTGGAGGTGGATATGGGCACACACATAAACATGTAACCCATTTTCATAATATGGAGTTTGACTTGACAAAGTGGTTGATTTTCATCTGAAAAAAAAATCCATGTGAGTTAAAAAATAAATTTTCCACGTATAAACATTTTGCAATAATATTTTTTGCATTTTCTCAGAACAACAACTTAAACTCCATGTAATTTGTAATGCCATTAATAATGATAATTAATATTCAGAAATAATCCACTACTTTGTTGATTATACATAATTATAATATGTAAACTGTATGAGAATCACTAGGGTTGGTAGAAATCCTCAGCAAAATAAATAACTAAAATACAACCCTTTGGATACCCATGCTTCTTGCACCTGGGAAAAATGCAGTTTTGCTGGAGGGCAGAGTGGGAGGAATCATTCTAGCCTGAGGTGTTATCTCTAGCAGGTTTATAACACTGAGTTGGCTTGCTTAACTTAGGCAAGATTAATTGTCATAAAGTTAGGCTGGTCTTTTTTTAGCCTGGAGTACCTACTGCAGATGTTCCTGATGTAAGTGAATTTCCGGTAATGGCAATACTTTAGATAACTGAAAGACACTCTCCTGAATCCCTCCTATCAACATGGAATTTGTTCACAGCAGTCACTTTCTTCTCTCCTATGTGCTCACCACTTAAGCATGTAATCTTAATACAATTCAATTATGTTATATATAATTCAATATAGTATAAAGTTGGAATTAAAAGACTATTCAGTCTTTTTAACCCACTGGAGCTAAGAAATCAAACAAAACATAATAAAAATTTAATACAAAGCCAACAAACAACCTCCAGTTCCTAAAATATCAAATACTGAGAAAGAAATCTGTAAATTCAGCATGAGATTCAAATTTGGGTTAACTGTTAACTATCAGTTAAAAGGCTAATAAATTCTGATATGAATTAAGATATCTATATCTACAACCCAGGTTATAAAATATGATTTTCATTTCAGGATGATTTTGATGTATACTTAGAAAAAGAAACTTCTTGACTTTTGCAGTAAACAGATGGACTGATCAACAGTTCAATGATTTTTTTAAAGGAAGTAAAAGTTGTAAGGTACTTTATAAATTTTTATTTGTTTAGAGAAAGGGTCTCTAAACATGACAGGCATATCCCACACTCCACTCACTTATATCCATTTTCTATGCCACAGTGAATAGGAAATTAAATAAGTCTTATTAACATAGAAGATTAATTTTTATTTTTATATAATTTTGTTCTTTATTGTTGTTAAAGCAGCTTTTCTACCTCGTTGTGAATACTTGGGTAGTTCTTCAAATCATGGTGATTTCTAAAACTTGCCTGTTTGTCCACCCATCTGTCATGCATGCATCCATCAATGCACACATATACTTCACATGGATGTTGTTGCCAAGCTTCTTCACTAACATTGTCGTGATCTTAGTGCACTTTAATGTGCATACTACTGCTGAGTTCTATGCTAAATCCTTCACAGCTATCTCTTCTACATGTCACAGTAGGTAGTGGAAGTTTTGTCATTCCCTTATGAGAGCTAGATGCACCATGTCAAAGTTCCATGTTTTAAACTACGGCTTGATTTGGTTTTGATTTGTCAAGCTATTAGACCCATGACTTAAGTTTTTCAAAGTTTTGGGACTTTTAACTATCAATGCTACCATAATATCAAAGCTAGTGTTATCAGACTGCTGAAAATGTGTGTGGTTCTGACAACACAAAATATATATATATCATAGAAAATTATGATATGAAACAATTATAGAGGGCCATTTTGAAAATAACACAGGGTCTCGAAAGCAAACAAATTATATGGCAAATGTGTGTTTTTCCTGGTTGCTATTATATTTTGTATGGCCATTTTGGATTTACACATTTTCACTTAAGTATTTAAAGACAAAATGTAATTTAATTTTCCTCCAACATAACATTATTTTAATTTAAATATGCATGGAAATGTCATTATGATAATGAAAACACAAAATTTGGATCTATGTTATTAAAACAACATATTTTGAAAAACAAAATTATGTCTATATTCATACAAACTAAATATTTATCTTCAGACACAATGTTTACACATTCACAGGTGGCAGGGCAGAACTGTGGTCCTTTGTCCTGCTAATGTTGCTGAGTTGATGGAGCATCTGATAATCAAATAACACACATTTCATGTTATTTCAAATACTCTGGGAACTTGTAATTTATACTGAGGCATTTTTCTTTATTGGAAAACTTAAAGTGTATAAATCTGAATTATTTATATAAAATTCAGCTTCATTCAAGGGAACACAGAGATCTAATATAATATGAATGGGACATAATCCTTTTTAACTCTATTGTTTTCCTTAATTGTATTCTATAACACCTTCATACTCTAACTCACTATGTCTTAAATACATTTTAAAGACATTACTTTATTTATGGTGCAGGAGTACACATAGATGAACATGCATGCCATGGTGTGTGTGTGGAGATCAGAGGTCAACTTAGAAAGTCAGTTATGTTCTACCACTATAGGGATTCTGGTGTTAGGATTCAGGTTGGTAGCCCTGCCAGCAAGCACCTTTACCCATGGAATTAGCTCAATGACCCTTAGCTTAAGTATTATAACTCATCAGAGCTACATACATCCAGAGGAGCCTGGTAACTCCTTTGAGATTTGAGATGACAAAATCTTAGGGACAAACCTTGACATCCTTGCTAAGGGTATGATGTGTTGTCAATCTTCAGGAAGCATCCCGTTTCCATGATACCCTCCAAGATGATGAGTGCTAATCCTGAAGAAGACCCTTTGGACACTTTTCTCCAGTATATTGAGGACATGGGGATGAAGGCATATGACGGTCTGGTTATTCAAAACGCATCCGACATTGCTCGCGAGAATGATCGCTTGAGAAATGAAACAAATCTGGCTTACCTGAAAGAGAAGAATGAGAAACGGCGAAGACAGGAAGAAACAATCAAACGGTAAGTATAAACCACTGCATTCCATGAGAGAGTCTACAGTTCCTGCTAAGATTGTGTTCCTGACACCTGGCCAAGAAGGGGATGGTCAGAGTCTTGGTGGAATACATAGTGAAAGGGACACCTGGACCCTACCAAAAGCTCATCCATCCTTCTGACAGATCCTGGCCTTAGTTAACAACAGTTACTTGCTTGTGTTTTGTGCATATGGAGGTACAGCTGGGCTAGGGAGAGAATTCAATTTTCTCTCCATAAAAGCTTGTGTTGAACAACCTCTTGGTAAAAGCACCAGGGAGCACAGACACACTTTTAGCAGCTAGAGTTTTATGAGAATGACCACCTTTAATGGCCTATGTTTATAGTTCTTACCTTAAAATAGAGTTCATCTTCTTCCTAGAATAAGACCAAGACTAGTCAATAATTAGATATGTATGGGCCTCTGAAGGCACTTAGAATCCTTGGTGTATGCTTCTGAGCAATTTTATGGTGATTACACCTCTTGGTTTGGTACCAAGGGTTCCAAGTTTGTTCAAAAAAATTGTTTTCATGATGTAACACCTACTAGTGACAAGCTGATGAGCCACAGACTGTAGCCTTGCAAATAGAGGTTAAGCACCTGGTGTGTGCACACAAAGGAATGATACACGACTTTTGTTTTTTTACAGAACAATAAAGCAGGTTGTTTCCCTGTAGTCACAAGCTGCTGTGTGGAATCCTGTTTTATTGCTGGAGTTCATTTGCTAAGTTCAAAAATTCAAAAAGTTGATGAAAATTACTTTTTTTCAGTTATCTGCGTGATTGAATAGTGATAGGGCATTTGGATAGTTCATAGAGGATTTCCATCTAATATCTCAGTCACATACTCTCTGGGAAGATTATGATATTAAGGAAATGAAAATATTTTTTCAAGTTCAATTATTTAGGTTGTAAAGAGGCAAGGCCATGTTGCGCGAAACTAGTAATTTAAAGAAACTATTTCACATGTTAGAGAAAGATGGAAGGAGGAAAAGAGGAGGGATAGAGTAAAAGAGCAAGGAAGGAGACAGAGAAAACTGGAAAGATGTTTCAGAAGAGTATTTTGAAGAATATACTGTTTTACTTCTGAATTATTAAAATTTTACCCAGTTTAAAATTGATTTTTTTGCTGTAGTATGCAAAGTACCTTTTTATACTATTTTCCTATGTAGCATTTCTGACACACTTCTGCTTATATACGAGCATTTTACTTTAATTTTGAATGCTGAGTTTTTAAAAATTCAAAGCAAAAAGAATCGGTTACATAATTTCTAGAGAATAATAGCACTACAATTTAGAGTTCTGCAATCTTGCAGTTGCAAATCACCAATTAATTGTTTTATAAGTGAACAAACAGACTGATTTACTGTAACATCCTCTTGGTTCTTCCTAGCACCACCATGTACACATCTATCCCACCAGCTTCCATGTTTTATTAGTCACCTTTAATAGGATTCTGCACAAATATCCAAATACAGTGACAACAGAAGTGGCTGAGTTTCAAGAGCTTTACTGACATGTGTTTAAAGAGGCATGAAGAATAGGGTGGAAATCTGAAGTCTAAGGCACTTGGGAGCAAATATACAGATAGGTGGAGACACATCAAAAGCCTGTCACTCCGTGATGGGTGATGTGTCAGAGATGTGGTTGTGTGAACTTGAGCTCAGTTTGCTGGATTCATCAGACTGCTTTCTCCTCCTGTGTTACAAAGCACACAAGGTAGCTCAGATCACTTACTAAGCTGGAAAGAAAACCTGAAAATGGTCTGCATTGACTTCTACCTTATACATTAGAGTTAAGTCTAGCATAGCTTGAGAATAGAATAAACATCACGTGTGTAAATCTCCTGTTTTGTTCTAATTTATTAGAACTGATGGTGGTTGGAACTAAGATGGCTGTGGTAAAAAGGGGTAAGGTAGCTACACTGTGGAACTTTTGGATTGATGAGACTTAGGCACAGAGTGTGGAGAATGAATGACAAGGAGCTCCTTGTTGGCCTGTTGTTGTTGCTCCCTGTGTGTGTGCCATTATTGCTTGAACTAGCAGGATGTGGTTTCTATTTAAAATGGCAGGCCCTCTGGATAAGTGAGACAGTCGATTAGCTTGAACTGTTTGGGAGGCCCCCAGGCAGTGGGACCAGGACCTGTCCTTGGTGCATGAGCTGGCTTTTTGGAACCTAGGGCCTATGCTGAGACACTTGGCTCAGCCTTGGTGAAGGGAAGAGGGGACTGGACCTGCCTCAACTGAATCTACCAGGCTGAGCTGAATCTCCAGGGGAGACCCTGCCTTGGAGGAGATGGGAATGGGGGGTGGATTCTGGGGAAGGCTGGGGGGTGGGAGGAGGGAGGACAGGGGAATCTGTGGCTGATAGGAAAAATTAAATTAATTATAAAATAAAAATATTTTGAAAAAAAGAAAGAAATGGCAAAAACTGAAAGTGAATTGCATTTAAGGCAAATAGCAGGAAATGGGAGACTGTTTTGGTATGAAAAATGTTGTAAAGCCTTTTAATGGCTCAGGTAGATATTCTGCATGGAGGTTTGGAGAAAAGACCCAGGACTTTGGGTAGAGAACAAAATAAGAGTTCTATATGATAAGAGTGAGAAATATCTTAATCTTCCATAGGTTTTGAAATCGTAAGCTTACAGGACAACAAGGACACCTAGCACTTAAATATTTTTCCCCACATGGAAATGGCTTATTATAATAGAGAGACAAAGAGAAAGATAGGAAAGAGGGAGAGAAGAGAAGGGGGGTCAAGGGTGCACACCTCATGAGAGGAAAAGTGGAAGAGAGAGGACTTAAATTTTAAAATGGTCAAAAACCCAGGAAATATTCCCCAAGGCACCTGAAATCCCACAAGATAAGGACAGTGGAAGAACCCAATACATGCAGTCAGAGGGCCACAAAGGAAGACTGAGTAATGACGGAACCACAACATTGGAGGAGATCCAGCAGGGAAGGAAACAGAGAGACAGACTCATTGAACACGCCCCTTCTTCCTGCTCTGCTAGCAGCTTCATTGTAGCTACAGGCGCAGGGCAGGCCCCAGAAGCTTGGGACAGCTCTCAGTGTACCACAGTATGCCAGGGAAAAGACTAAGGTCCAGCCCTCTCTCACTCCAGATCTGAAAGGGGAAGTCACAAAAGACTTACAGAGGGAAGCAGTCTGAGAACTGCTCACACCCAGCAGAGACCCGATGGTAACGTAACAATGACCAAGTGTGCATCACAGTGAGAATTATGGGGCATCCTCTAGACCCAGAAACAGACAATCACATCCAAAATAACATTAATTCTTGTGCTATAACACTTGAATGTTTTAGAAATTAAAAGATGTGGTTTGTGTCTTGCTGCTTATAACTCAGTTCTTCTTTATTCAACCCTACCCCAAATCTTTTTCTGGAATTCTAATTTAATGTGTAAATATCTTGGAAGTGTAAGAATCCTATGAGAGCCCAAAATTGTTGAAACTTCTCCAAATCACTTTTCTTTTCCAAAAGCTAAGCCCATGGAAAGCAAAATGGCATAGATGTCTTTGAATGTGATTGGGGACTTGCTTAGAGAGGGAAAAAAGTGAACAAAGCCAGACCAGCAATGCCTCTGTTTGAGGAGGAGTCTAAAAGCCTCCTTCACTGCCTTGGGAGTGGACTGGTTATGGCATCTCCTCAAACAGTATAGTCTAGGAATCATTTTAATGTCTGAATTCAGTTTTATTTTGTTCATATAAAGACCAGTATCCCAGGGGTATGGCAATTTTCAAATGATGATAATTTCTCCTCAATGTGTGCTTTTTTAAAAAAAATCATATCACTTCAAAATTCCTAATGAAAAATGTCCATTTTTTTTAGAAAGTCCATCAACTGGGTTCTATTCAAACATGCTTGAGGGAGCCTGGAATATTTCAAAAGACAGAACACCCACATTTAAATCGAACACACATTACAGTTTTTTGTTTTCTTTCTTTTTTTTTTTGCCTCGCAATTAATATCAAGTAGAAAAAAATCAGCAAGTTATTAATAAACATCATCTAATTAATTAAAATTACTTCATCTGTCTGCTGAATGCCTTCAAAATATATTCTGTGATTTAATATATGGGATATAAATGCCAGAAATTCTAAAAGGCAGCACATTTGACCTTGAAAAGGCATTGATGATAATTCTCTGTGAAATGCGCCAGTTGCAATTTCAAAAATGTGCAGACTGCCAAGGCATGCTTAAAACATGGAAATAGGATTTCATGTGCTTGGCTTTCTGGACCACATACTGCTGAAATGCCTTTTGTGCTCAAGCTGGGGAGCTTTAACACAGAGCCCTTAGACAAACAATATCCCTTTCGCTTTTTCTGTGATCTAAGTCACTTAGGTTTTCTAAGCCCAGTTCCTTATTTTTAAACCAGCTTGAACCCTTGTCACTATTAACTTCCTTGTGTCTTCCCCTCTACCCGTCATGTGGGCTTTACTGAAAAGACTTGCTGGTGAAAACGAAATACGAAATAAAGAAAAGGGTGACATTCTTGGTGCTTCTCTTCACAGTTTAAAGTGATGTTTGGTAAGAAAGAGAGAAACACTTAAAGGGGAAAATTAATGGAGAATGAAAACAATTATTGCAATGGTTCATTGTCTCTGCTAGTTTAAATCCCACAGGCTTTGTACAGGCACAAGTAAATGAGATTTACTTCTTTTAAGTAGCCCACAAGAAAAAAAAATGCACAAGTACCTAACAACAAGGTAGTTCATTTAAGATTGGTTAGAATGCACTAGTTGGGCATAAATATGGAGAAAGGTGAGAAATAAACTTGGATGATCAGTGTGTTCAATTGTGGCCAATAAGAAGGAAGGAAGTGATAAATGACAGGTGACCTGTAGGGCAGTATCTGCAGGCACCTCTGAGAACAGGTCCTCTGTTTATAAGTAACCCCTTGTTAGGTCATCAAATAAGGACAGCCACTGAAGAAGATGAATAATCAAAAGACCATCTTACACACCACAGGTGCAACCGGTTTCTGGGATTCCTTTTGAGCAAAATTCATTTTGAATTCTGGGGTTAGTCTTCACACCATCCCATTTGGTTATTTTGTAAACAATATAAGAAATACCCCTAAATACAAACCAACAAGAACATTTTCACATCTTTTTCAAGTATAGTCTTTACAGTAGGAAACAGTTGGTTGTTTTGCTCCTAATGAAAGAAACGCTGCATTAGTGAAATTTCTCCAAACATTGTGAGTCTGGAAGACAGCTCTTGACTTTAGCAAAGTGGTTCTGACACAAAGGACCACTTAGGCTGATTACCAGTGTCTCTATTCCCCATGGATGCCCTCAGGGGATCTATATGAGGTTATATTTCCTCTTTAAAAGTGACAGTCTGAAATGGAATTAGATTACATATGGCTCCTTTTAAAAAGGCATGCAGCTGTATATTTGTGTATGCACTTGAAAACTATGTAGATTGAAGAGTTTCAGACTGCTTGTTATGCAAAGGGAATCAAAGACCTACTAAAGTCTCTCTTGTACTTTTAGGGAGAAAGCTACAATAAAAAATAAAAATTTTAAATTTATTTTTCATTTACTATTACTCCAAAAGGACATAGTTATGATACCAAATTTGTAAATCAGTTTGTTTTATTTATATAAAGTCATAGTTATACAGAGAATGCTTACCATAGACGTATGGTCATTTATACAAATACTTTAGTTAGATTTTGCTTTTGGAATTACACTCACAACATGATGGAAACCATTGTGGAAACAGAAAAAATGCACTGATGTGCATTTTGTGAATGCTGTACCTACTCAGTGTAGCAGGAATAGCCAGTCTGGTCCCATATAGCTCTCCTCAATGCATTTGTTCTCAACACAGGCGTGTAGTAATGTAAAGTTTCCTATATTTGCATTCAAAAGGATACTAAAAGCATCATGTAAGCAAAGTGAAGACAGCTAAATGAACAAAGGCTCAGAAACACAAGGCTCTACAGCTAGCCTTACAGTATAAAGAAATTATCTACAGGTAGCTTGGGGGTAGCCTCTAGCTTGCCATTGCTTCTAGGCTTTGACAAGCACTGGAGATAAGCCCTTGCCCATAGGCAGCTTGCCGGTGCCTGGGCTGCCAGGGATCTGTTGATCTAATCTGATGTGAATTTCTGACCTAATTTTACTGTAGGGTTTAGTGTTCAGGCCAAGAAAACAAGGTTAATGTGTTGATACAGAGTGAGATTAAACAGCAGAATCTCCTAATAACCTTCTCTAATTTTGGCTTCTGCGTATCCTTGTGATTAATCCAAACCACTTTTCTATTAAGCATTGCAGAGTACCACAAGCTGTTTTGCTTGCTTTGGTGTTAAAAAAACTATACGTCCAAACAGTCTTTTTCTGAGTTGAATGAGATAGCCAAGCACAGCAGTAATTTGGGTTACTTTCCCAAATACACAATAATTTTATCTTAGTTCATAGAACCCTAGGATTGGAAGAAAAAAATTCAGTAACCAGCCTTGACTATCCCCTTCGTGGCTGTTCTTTACTGAGCTAGAAAGAATGTCCACAAGGATGGCTACGTGTACATTAGCATACTAAGGATTTTCAGTGACGGAGGTGGAAGTTAATATTGTCGAGTATCTAAGAACACCCTTGTGCTAGGCAACTGGTGTTGTATATGCTGTCTCACTGTTTCCAGCAAGGGTCACCCCTGTCCTAAGATGATTAATATGTACTTTGCAAATCATCAACTTTCAATTTACATGATGCTAATATTTGCACTGACCGTGGCCCATGTCCCTACTTATTCACCTGGCAGTAGAGATTAGAGCCACAGGAATGGGGTTTCTGGGTCCCTTGTGTATGTTCTGCCTACTTCAGTTTCTAACAGATGATTTCAGACAGAACAACTAGGTTTTCTATTGCTTCTGCTTCAATCATATCCCAGTCCCAGCACTGGCTTTATGCTTTAAGACGATCAGTGTCTGTTCTGTATCTGAAATAAACAGACAGATGCTAGCAAGAGGAGGGGCTTTTTAGAACAGAGCCACATCCAGACAGGCTAGTTCCCAGGGTGAGCTCCTTTGATGCTGAGGAAGCAGCGGACTTCTGGACACCTAACTCTGAGACAACTGGGTGACTTAAAGGAACCCCATTGCAAAAGTGAAGGTACCTTTTCCTCAATATATAGTGCTAAATTGCTTAGAGGTCCTTAAGGAGACTTTGGCTACCATTTCCTATCTAAGGCTATTTTGATACACAGTTTAAGTTATGGGGGAATATTATCAACCTTTTATGTAAATATGGTATTTATAAAAATGTTGAACAGTAACAAATGCAGAAAAGGAATTATTGTGGAACTAGAATATGAATCTGTGAATGTTTTTATTTTTTTCTACCAAAAGTGAAATATCTCCTGGAGAACATGTCTAATGTAATGAAATTGCCAGAATAGACCCTGAGCATACTAATAAAATTGCCTCTGAGGCTTCTGTCCAACTTTGAGGTTGCCTGAAGAAAATGTCTTTATTACAAATGTATGGGTTACCTTGAAATTAATTATAATTGTAAGTTGATAGAAGGAAAATCAAACCTTTCCCTGTGAATTTCTGCTGGGGACATATGCCTCTAGTTAAAAGTCATTCCCAGTGATGTTCATACTTGGAAATATTCATGCCCCTGCTGGAATGTGGACATAGCCAGCCTGCCAAGATGCAGGGTGGGGGGGGGAAATCTCATTTGCTTTGTCTTAAAAAACAAGCACCTTCAGTACAATGAACCAAGTAAATGTCTTAAAAACACAAAAATAGACCAATATTTAGAATCTATTATTTTAATTAGCAGATTACATTTTAGTCTTTGATTTGGGGCTAAGTAAAGCACTCAGTATATTTTGGTATTAGGCTCAGAAATGAAGTGGCTCAATGGGATGAAAATGGACATTACCAAGGAGAGGAGATTTTCTGTCAGGCTAAAGTGTATGTGTACTACATAACTATATGATGTCTATATTACATTTTTTCATTACTTTATTACTGAGTATCTTTTTTGTCAAGCATTATTCTCCATGCCTAGGTTAACGAAGTGACAAATTTATCAAAAAAGAGGGAATTGCATTTTGGGGCATCGAGAGAGTGTAGTTTAAAGCAGACTGCTCAGGTTATCTCAGATGGGGTGTCACATACGAATGAAGAGCTGAAAGGGAGGGAGGGAGCCATGCTGTCCGGAGCAGCAGGCTTAGAAGAAGAAGGGACACCAGGAAAGAGGTCAGAGGGGCACTTTTGTGAGAAGAGAGGCAAATTAAGGGTGTGACTAGAACAGAGCTGAGCCAGTGAGGTGGAGAAGGTGAGACAATTAGGTCAGGAAAGGTGGTGGATGGTCTTTCAGGGGCCTTGGGATTATTGCTATGACTTTAACACATAGGAACTGGCATAACCTGGGAAGCTAATGGGGTCATTTTGGATGAAGAATGAGAAATCTGACTCCTATAATTGAAAAGATGGCCTTTTAGCTGCTTTGTGGATGAACAAGGAGAGAGACCGGTACTCTGTGTAGAAAGTCTCTGAGTTGAGGGTAGACTGTGGTCTGGAGGTGAAGAGCTGAGATGAAATTGTAGATCTTTCTCAAAGGTAGGGTAGGTCAAATTTGTGTCAGATTGGATGTGGGGAGTGAGAGCACCATTCAGGAGTCATGGTAACCTTAACCGGTACTGAGAAGACAGGGCAACAAGTGGGTTAGTGACGAAGATGGCATACATATTGTTTCAGGTGTCTATCGGGCTTCCCGTGATTTAATAATATTGGTATTTTTTATGGTTCATATTGAAAAATTTGTAGGTATAAAAATGAAAGCTTTGTAGACAATCAACTGTTAATAAAATGCTAACAGGTACATGAATATATGCATACATATTTAAGCTCAAGGAAAGCTTTTCTTATTATTAAAATGAAAATATTGGGCATAGGGTCTACCTACCCTCCTAATATTTTGTCAGTGTAGGATACAGTAGTTTCACTCAGCAAATTTGAAACATATTCATTTGAAGAGCAAATGAGGTTTGAGCATCCACATTAACTAGACCAAATGGATAATGGCCTGGAGGAATTTATTTTGTTTGTTTATTGGAGTCAGTGATCTTGATTTCTCAGAACTATGTAGTCCATACATTGGGAGATTTCTCATGTAGGTTAATGCTAACAATCCTAATCCTGTAATTTAAGAAGCAAGATGAAACACAGATGGAGGCCTGTATGACACTTGGCATTTTCAAATGGAAATAATGCTTTTACAAATGAACAGATTCAATCATTATTACCATTGGTAATGTTCATGTGAGGTCTTTTGGCAACTGTGGAGAAATGAATAATTAGTCTGCTAATCGATGTATATAGGACACATGCCCTGTTCTAAGGCCTTTTGATAAACCTGCAATTTCTACCCCGTTGTAAGGAGGAAATTTGGAGGCCTGCTGTGTATGTAATCAGAGTGAAGCATAGCCTAACAGTGTTGAAATTTGAGTGTCTAAATACACGATGAGATTGGAGTCTTTACTTGCTAGATGTAGTCAGATCCATATGAAGCTCTTTAACTACTCTTAAATGTACTCATTTATTCTTTATTGAGAAAAATTAATATTTGGTCTGTTCAATTGTTAAAGCACAGACCAGGTACATGCACCGTGTGGGGCCCACTGGTTTGTACGGCAGCCAGCACACAGCTGCCCAGAGCTGGTAGCCTCTGTTACTGCAAGCATCATTGTTGATGTTGCTATGATTGCTCCTGTAACTGCCATCTTTCCTTCTTTGTCATATAAGGCCTCTCTCTCTCCATTATTCATTGCCTATCGTTCCATGTTTAAAGATGTTATACTTCCATTGAGGCTAAAATCAGATATAGAAGTATCTCTGCTTTGGGAATTAACAAAGGACACACATAGCCCCAAACTTCCAATTTTTTTATCCTGTTTCATCATATCCAACATATTTTGTTCTTTTCCCTAAAAATTCTTAAAAATTCTAGGAGGAAAGAATTAGTTATACAGATAAATTCAAAAGGAGTCAGTCTTTGATGGGTTTGGGTCTTAATTATTAAACTGATAGCCAAGAGAAGGGAAACTATTGCTTGTGAAGAGTATGCCTTCTCGGCTTTGTCATGCCAAATTGGGATGAGCTCACCCGGTGTGGCACCATAACATAATCTAACACAACTCATGACATTCATAGTGCAATCTGCTGACCAGTTTCCACATTTTTAAGAGGAATTACCTTGAATATTTGCCTTCTCAGAACACGAACTGTTAATATTTTCACTCTTTCAATGGAAATATATCGTTTCTGTCCAACCGCTATACCATTTTTGCTGTGGCTAAGGAGACTCCATCAATAATGAATTGTGGAGATAAAACCCCTACCGCCTATCTCAAGAGCTCTCATCTAAAACGATGTGCTTTCAGTGCTTTGCACTTGTGTTCCTATTCGGGCCAGCAGTGCATTTCTAGTACCAGGGTGTAAACTTCTCCCAAGACATTTCTTTGCTCTGCAAGTATTTGAGGATGCTGGGCAGGCTGGCCTTGCAGTGTTCCCAGCTGCCCTTTGCCTGGGGAAATAGCTCTTCCTGATTCTTTCTCTTTGGTACAGTAATTGTAACTCAGGCATGTCCAACTTTTTGACAAAGTATACCAGACATACATGGAGAAAATTGAGCTTCTTAAAAATTTCCTGGGGAAATGCTTAACTTCCAAGGATGTCTATTGTTAGTTTTCACATATAATTTTAAAAAAGAATGTTGATGTGTATGGTAATAGTTGAAATATGTAACTATCTAAAATATGCTATATTTTATTTAGAGGGTGAACAATATTTTGTGATTTACAAGAATTAAAATAGAGGTCAGCAATAAAGAAATTAAAAGAAAAGATAATGGTGAAATAACTACAGCAAACAAAGAAAATGCAGATCCTTCTCTCAGGACGAGGGAGGTGATTGCCTTTGGCTCCATTCCAGTTATGAAGCAGTAAGATTTCAAGTGATACAATGTTCTGAGGTGATCCGTCTTTTCATTTTTGGAAAAGTATCAGTATTTTAGAAGGTCATATTCAATGTAGATTATTCTTGCTGCCCCATTGCATCTGGTTGATTAAGCAAATAGCTAAGAGATATGTAGTTGATGTTTTTTGTCTAAATGTCTACTCTCTTCTTTTTGAAGTCTGTAAAGCCTAGCAGGTCTCAGCAAATCAATGAAAACTATTTATTTTATTTGTAAAGAAATGTGATGATGTGTTTATGAGCCTTGTTAGTATAAACATTCATTTAGAGAAATTAATTAATCCACACGTCAAGCATATTTCTTAGATTGTTTCATCTTTTTCATACAATTATACTTTTATAACTTCTTAATGACTCATTGGTATTTTAATTTTTATGTTTCCATTTTACAATGAATTCCAATTCAGTATTTCTTTTTAAATTTTGTAATTTTTTTCTATTCAGTTCCTCTGCAGTTATTTAAAAAGCCTTGGCATTTCAAACAAAAATAGAGCAGAACCCATTTTAAAACATGGGACATAGTTCAACAGATTAAATGGGATAAAGAGATGGGGGAGGGGATACAAGTTACTGCCCAGTAAAAGGCTTTTTAGCAAATCATACTGAATCTCATTAATAAAGAATACATCCACTAAAGCTGCACAATCAATCTGCCATGTGCATTAGTGATGTCTAGCCCAATTCAGGTAGATAAATTGTCCTCTAAGTGTCGGGTGGCTGCCACTCAATCACAGTACACATAACACATGCCTTGCTGAATTTTCTCTGATTCATGACAATGTTGCCCCGCAACACACACACAGAGTTAGACTAGACTATACAGGTGTAACAGAAGAGTGAAAAAGAGAAAAGGGTACCTAACTGGAGAGAGATTCAATAACATAAAAGATGGTGTATACAAGCAGTCTATCAAAAATAAGCTGGCAGGGCATAATTCAGCTGAACACTATTGTCAAGTGTCAGCTAAAAAGAAAGCAGGAAAAGTGTAGTCAACATAGAACCGGAGCACTCCAATGAGACTGTTACCACAGGGTAGACTGCCATGCACTACTAAGTAACATTAGGTCAAAGAGAATGAGAATGAAAGGGAAGAGAAGGAAAACAGAGTAACCATTTGCTTCCTTGAGTTTTTGAATTATATAGGTGTAGCCTGTTTTCTAACCATGAATGACGTATTTAGTGATAAGGACCGTGACTAATACTTTTCCAATGAGCAGCTGTCAGGAGCACTCATTGTTATAAACAGATACTTTTTACAAGCCAATACAATTTGCTTTTGTGAGACTCTAGCTTGAACTGACACCGTGGGATTTTTCTAAAGGAACCAATCAATTTCATGTATGACCTGAAAACACAAGCACCTGCTTTTGAACCTATAGTCAAAGGGAAAGTGTTCTGTCATTTTGCGAAAGATTAAAAGTCTCTGAGGAGATATTGTGAACGTAAGAGAGTATTTTGAAATGAGGTGGAAACACTAAGCTTTCACAGTTATATGAATGTATTCAAGTAGAGAAGTGAAAGATTAGAGTGGTATTGCATTTTAGGAAGGAATACTGCTTGGGATTTGTCCTTAATGCAGTGACCTTATCTGCCCAAGTCTTTCCATTTCAATGTGACTTAGAATTGTAAAAAGAAGTCAGCTTAAAGGTATCAACACAGTCCCTTGTGTAAGTTTCCTCTAGCAAAGAGCCTCTATCTTTAGCTCAATGCAATTGGCAATCTTGGTTTGAAACAGACTTTGATTTAGTTAACATGAGAACAGAATGACCTCCGCCACCCCAGAGCTGAATGAGGAGTTCAATGCAGGTTTGATGGCATGTATGAATTAATGCAGCAGAGAGAACTTGGGAACACAGTGCGAAGGCCATTGTGAGCATATGGAGACCCACACACTGGGACACGATGCTGTCACACACAAGCATGTATGTGTTCGCTTTGAAATGACAAATGCATGGATGTGATATTACAATTTGTAATGATCAGGCTCATGATGATCAACCTCAAGCAGTGACGACAGAAACAGGCAGCTGGAGTCTCTTGCTTGGTGATAGTCAGGATGCACTGTGCTTGGGCAGGCAACAAGACAGAATGCCGTAGATACACTAACTATTCTCAGTTTCTTGACGGAGTACACTTAGTTAATAAAAACCACATGAATCATGAAATGAATTGTCAGATGGAATTTATGTTCATTTATAAGATTGTGTCAGGTGGACACATGGAGTCATTTTAATCTTTATGTGCATGATTAAGATTATCAATGAAATTCACTACCAGGAATCTAAGGTCAGACCTAGACTGTTCAATATTTTAATTCATCTACATTCACATCTAGACTTTGGGGATAAGACTATCATCTCATGCTTTTTAAACTCATTACAGAAGACTGAAGTATTTGAACTAAAAATGTTATTCTGTGTTAAAAATGTACACATGGCAGCAATCATTAAAATTCAAGATTTTATAAAATTAATTTTTTATCCTGTATAAGTAATAGGAATTAATCAAATACCCAATTTTTACACACCCTCTAAATGTTTTCAAGTCTCAGTTTGTATTACTCAAACCCCAACTATCACCTCTGTCAAAAGCATATAACCACATAAATCATACAAGAATTACAAGCACAGTGAAGGATTCTTCTACATCACATGATTTAAAAATGAACACAGATTTAAAAATGTTTCTTTTTCAACTTTGGAGTCTAAGAGTTTGCTATATACTTATATGTCAAGTCATTGCCTTTAAATGTCTGCAATGTAATGATTATAGATGCCCAAGTATATAACGCAATTACTAACATCCTCCTGTCTAAGCCATAAAAAACTATCTAAAAGTTTAGGATTATATCAATTTACAATTTTCTCTCTTTAGGTTAAACTCATTTTTATTTCATTGTCTTCTGCCACTTTTACTGCCTTAATTTTCATAAAGTTAGAGCAATATATGGAAATAAATCTATTAAAAGAAAACAGTTAAAAGGCAGAGAAGTCAAGGAATTATATTCAATTTTCTAAAAAGACATGTCTCATACCCTTGCTTCATTCTTTGAACATTTAGGTTTGCAGCATGCTTATAAAGGTGTGGTAATAGAGGACAACCACAATTTTGCGAAGTCATAGAATATTTTAACTAACTCCAAATTCGTATCTAAACTTGTATTCCTTTATCTTATAGTAGCATTGCTTTATAGAAGCTAAACCTTTTGCAACTATAACTATAGAAATGGATTTTATTAACTTTTTGATACATTATAGTTTGTTTTTCTTTTCCCTCTCTCCTCCCAGATCCTCTCCACTTCCATTTTCAACTAAAGCAATAGATTATTATTATTTTTTTACAGAGAGTGCTTTTATTAAAAGGAGTTAGAAACGTAATGGGTTTATGTCTGTGGAGTATTCATGTTCACTCCAACTACTAAGTCAATAAGGCATATCTACATCCCAGCTAAAAGATCAGCAGCTCACACATTCACAGAGAAGGAACAGTCATCAGCTAGACAGATTTGCTTCAAACTTAACAGCTTGGTATGTCAGAGTGTGTATTTATATTTTAATTTCTGTGAATGTGATTGTGATTGTGGTGTGTTGTGGTGGTAGAATTTTTTTGTGTGTGTGTATTTATGCATATGTGTGCATTTATGTGTATGTATACTTGTATATATGTGTATGTTTATATTTGCATATGTATGTTTATATCCATGTATGTATACTGTGTTTGAGTCTTATGTGTGTATGTATGTGTATACTGTGTGTCTATTCATGTGTACATGAATATGAATGTATTTATGTCTATATATGTATATACTGTGTTAGTGCACATATATGTGTGTAAGTTCTTGTGTTTGTGCATGTGTTTATGTACATGTGCATCTTTTGTGTATATATGTGTGTATATTTGTGTGCGATTGGGGATATGCATGTGTATGTATGTGTGAATTTGTGTTGTAATTGGGTACATGTATGTGGATGTGTGTGTGTGTGTGTGTGTGTGTGTGTGTGTGTGTGTGTGTTTGATCCATTAATGTTTTGATGGATTTCACACAGAGCACTTCTCACCAGGAATTCATCCAATGAGTAAGGGCACTTTAGTTATTAAATTGAGGTCCCATGTTAGAGGCCATTAAGCAAATCATTTAGTGCAGTCTGCTTTAGAAGGCAAGGGCATGAGTGCATCATTTTATAACTGGTTAATTTCATGCTACAATTAAATTCTTGACACACACTGGAATGTGAAACAATATGAAAGGGGAAATTAAAGTAGACTTTCTGTTGTCAGGTTTCTGGATGGAAATGGATTTTTCTAGGACATCTATGTAATATATTTAAGATATATGTTTTTTGCTTTATGAGATAGTAAGCTAACTGTTGTATAAAGAACCATCAAAAGAGAAATATGTTTTATTTTTGGATTTATTTCTATTTTATTCAACCAATAGGAATTTTATTATAGTAGACATTAACTGACACTTTAATGAAGATAATTTCAAAGGCAAATCATTTATAATATAGTAACATTACACTAATAATTTATGTATGCTTAATGAATGTCTAATTTCTTGTTTGATGACAAGATTATAAAAAAGTGTAATACATCTTTGTATGTGAGTGTGTGTGTGTGTGTGTATGTGTGTGTGAAAGAGAGAGAGAGAGAGAGAGAGAGAGAGAGAAAGAGAGAGAGAGATTGAAGAAAAAATTGTTTTAATTTATCATAGTAGGAGTCATTAAGATAAAGAAAAAATCAGATAGTTTGCCAGGAATAAATTATTAATAATGAAGCTAGAAGAAAATTCTAGCCTCCCCTATAGAATTAGCTACACATCACACTTACCTTTTTCCTCTATACTTATTTAGTGTCTTCATAGTGAGAGTATGGTCTACAGTGTCAGGTTTCCTTTGGAGTCAGAGCTTGACCTTAATTTTGGGTTGTGGTTATGGACAAGTTACTGAGTTCTCTGGGCTGCACATTCTTCATAGTAAAGTAAGCCTAGTGTTTATAACAATGGATGCCATTGAGAATGCTGTAAGACATTGATTTCCCCCATCAGAGAGAGAATGGAGCACAAGGGCCCAGAATAACTGTTGACTCTAATCCACTGAACCACACCTCTCCAAAATCAAGGGCCTGGATTGCTCTGTCCTCCACACCTCTGACAGTAAACATTCAGTATTCATTTCTGAAGACTCACTGAATGTTCATAGCATGAGTCCTACTTATGCATGTATCAGAACCTAGTAACATGGTAAATAAAACAAACAAAACAAAAGACAGGAAATTCTTATTAAATTCTTCCATATGGGAAGAACTCCTTTGGTTGAAATGCCACAAATATCAAATTTACAGAACTATTCCTTTGGCTTGCATATTTTCTCACTCTGTGAAGAGGACTCGCAGAAATAGCACAGTACTATAGCCCTAATGTTGATGGTCGTTTTTTCCTTACAGTAAATTATTTTATAAAATCTCTTCCTGGTAGCAGTTATGTTAAGTAAATACATCAATAAGAAAAAGATTATAGACTGAAAGGAATGATCCCTGTATTTTATAGCATTTTATATATATATATATATATATATATATATATATATGTGTGTGTGTGTGTGTGTGTGTGTGTGTGTGTGTGTGTATGTATGTATGTATGTATGTATGTATATATATATATATATATTAATATAGAATGCCAGCAAGCATGAAACGTAGGCTGCTCTCTATAGGCATACCAGGAATCCTTAAGATTTAAAAGTGAGGTGTGGCTAGTTTCTTGACATTACTGATATAATGAGCCTGATTACATTAACTTTTCGCTGGACATAGAAGCAGGTGAGAAACGAATCTGAAATGTAAACTTAAGAACTTTCAAAAGACCTTAGAACATAAAAAACTTTCTCTCCTAAGATTGTTTGCATACAGCTTCAAAGTAGATGGTTGAATGTTAGGGAATGTCTATAGATTAACTGAGCATTCAATGCCACCAAAATCATCACCTTCATTATTAATGCTCACCATGTTGTTCACAGAGGGGCTCATTTGACATTATCTCAAATGTCTGCATCAAGAAAATGACAAGTGAAAAACCCCACACTTCCATTGCATCAAGAGCTGAATAGATGGTCCTTAGTTTTAGAGGGAATACTGCATTCCTCTCAGAGGAGGATTTGTCTTTCTCTCACAAGCTCAACACCAAATGACTCCTCACAGGTTCGCAGTCATTAGGGTCTTCAGTCCCCAGGGACAGGCTACTGTAGAAGTTGGCCCATCCAGTATCTCTTTGAAGTTGTGTCTGGTCCTCACAAACATCATTTTCTTATCTTTTATTTGCTCCCATGGAACTTTCTGAATAACTTTATTCATGTCTAATGCAACTTCTCAAGTATTTTCTTTCCAGACATAAAATTAAAGCTGAGATAAATTATGATTAGACTCTGGCATAGTGACTAATTCAAAGCAATGAGTCAATGAACTGCAATATTTTTAAAGTGAGTCAGATAATAGCCAAATGAGCTTTTCATCCAGAAACCCAACACTATGACCCTCCTACTCACTGAAAAAAATTGTACAACAGGTAATTCCAGTTCTTCTCTCTCTAGTCTGCTCTTTGGTTAGGTTTCTTATTCTACACTTTAGGGTGATTTTCTGGATTTTGTGTGTCTAGAGAAAAGGCAAGAAATGTCGGCTAATTTTCCTCCAGTCTTTGTAAATTTCCTCAACACTGTAAAAGAAAGAAAATCCCTATGTTCACTTAGTGTGGAAATATTCTTACTCCTTTGAAAATGATAGAGTGACTTTACCATTTCTGGTTTGGACTCTTAAGCTTTGTTCCATAGTGGCTCATGCCTCTCCGTTCCCTGCTATACTGTGTGTTCATTCTCAGTGGACAAACCAAGATGGGGTCTTGACAGATGAATTCAAAGTTAGGTTCTGAATATCCTTTGGATACTGCTCTTGAAGACTCTCTTCTGTGCCCTACTCTACATTTTCATACTTACATATCATCTAGTCCATGACTCAACACATATTTTGAGACAGTAATGATTTTAGAATTTGCGTGTAATGAGATTAAGTTGTAGTTAGTCAGTTCTGCCATTGTACATAAAATCACACTTAACAATACATAACTACAGGGCAAAGCAGTGTACCAATGAAATATTACTCTGAAACTGATGAGAGGCTATATTTGGCTGGTGGGTCATGTTTTTTTTTTTTTTTTTTTTTTTTTTTTTTAACTTTCTGGTCTACCCATTGATAATATTTATCTAATTATTTCCATTGAGGCCAATTCTTCAGAGAGGAATTCATTTTTCCTTTTGCTTTGTTCCTTTGATTTGTGCTCACTGTTGAGCTGTCTAATTGGAATCTTGATCCTTATTCACAACAAAACTTCAGCGGCAGAAACTAGGACAAACAGTTTCTAAGAATTTTCTTAAAGTAAGAGAGAAATAAGTAAGTAGCTACAGAGAGACCTCAGTGGCAATTGACATCGACTTTGTGTTTGTTGTATGCACTATACTAAAAAGTCTTCCATAGTGCATCCCAGAGCTAGATGATTTTCCCTTGAGATAGATTACATTATTTGTCTCAAGATAAATCTCAGCCATGCCTGATCCCAAGGAATAGTTCCAGAAAAGAATAGAAGAGTGAGAAAGAATGCAATGCTTTAGGGGTGGGTACAAAGAAGACTTAGTGGCCTACCCATCAGCTGCTCTTTGAACTTCCTTGAACCAAAGACAATCTAACAGGATTCCCAAAGTCCTATCCAAACATAGGATTTGTGATGCTGAAGGGAGCTGAGAGGACTTTCTGGGTATTTGGAAAATTCAGAGCCATTGACTCCAAAGATCTGGACTCTAGGGAAGAAGCTCTAAGGTAAAAACCTATACCACTGTCTTCAGATCGTCTGTTTCTTTTTAAATTCAAAGTATACTCTTCTCCCAAACAATGCATTCCAACAACAGTTTGCCCTCCCTCACTCCTCCCAGCTCCTTATCCCACCTCCCCTCTCCCAGATCCAACCCCCACTACCCCGCCCCATTTCCCTTTAGAAAATAGCAGACCTCCAAGACACAACCAAACACGACAACACAAGAAACAATAAGACAAGACAAAAGCCCTCCTGCTGAGGTTGGACAAGGCAACTCAATAGAAGGAAAAGAGTTCCGGAAAAGGCAAGAGTCAGAAACATACCAGCTCCCAGTGGTAGGAATCCAACAAAAACACCAAGCTAACAAGCCATAACTTACATGCAGAGGACTTCTGTGTAGACATGTGCAGGTCCCTTGCTTGCTGCTTCAATCACTGTGAGGCCAGATGAGCCCTGCTTAGTTGATTGAATGGGCCATGTTCTCCTGGTGTTGCTCATCCCCACTTACTCATAAAATTTTCCCTCCCGTATCTGATGGAGACCTCCCATTGAGAAATTCTCTGCATGATGTCTGGTTGTGGGTCTTGGGTTTTCAAAAATAAATGGCATAGTTGGAATTTCTTGCTATTTCTCTGATATTTTCTTATGTCTAAGTTGCAAAATGCTAAGAAAATTGATTTTTAAAATAGTATTAAGATAGAAATTTTAGTAATCTAAACTTCAACATAGCAGAGGAAGCAGTGAATCTGTGCTTAATAAATTTGAGTGTATCTCAATTATTTTAAGGTAAAATAAAACTGAGGAAAAATTGTACATGGATGTAGCAAATTTGCTTGTAGTATCTTAAGAGAAGCTTGTGTAGAATTGTTGAATGTTTAAATCAACCTCCTTAAAGCTTGATTTTTTTTTCTTTCAGTATTAATTTGAATTCTAGTGCTCTGTGCTCTAGCACCACATTAGGCAAACAGAAATCAGCTGCTCACAACATGCATCCTCTGATAACATCCACATCACATATGTTAGTCTGAAGCCAAAGAGCTCCAAAGAGTCCTTTGTTGTAAGCATGTACACACACACACACACACACACACACACACACACACACACACACACACACACACACACACATACACACACACCTGCTCCAGATTCCTCTTGGTCATGTGAATTTGCCTATAGCCAGCAGCCTTGGCCAGGGAAATGTGTCAGTGTAAAAGTGACTGGGTGGTTCTGACTCCTACAGGTCTTTGGTGTTTTCTCCTCTCCCCACTCCTTTCTTTTTCCTGCCCTCCACGCCTCCCTCTTTCTGATACTTTCCCTTGTGTGGGATAAGAAGTGCAATCATTAAAGACTTATTCACCATCTTAGGTTTTCTCAGAATAAGGCTTTCTATTAAAATGTTTACAACTAGAAAAAAGGCATTTTATAATGCTTAAGACTTCATTAATTTCCCTGTTGATGTCTTGGAACATGACTCACGTGAGTCCTTTGCAAAGACTGAGAAAAATCATGAACTATCCACAGAATGTATGAGTTTTTGAGATTCCTTTCTTCTATTTTATAAAGGGAGATTATTTTCTTAGTCATTATTTGAATTGCATTTATCAACTATTCACTGTATTGCCCCCTTAAGAAGCTTTTCTTGGGGATGACCATATATCTATTAATCTATATCACACTGTATATCACAATGACAGTAAGCCTGGAACCACACAGTGAATTGCAGTAAGAACTCACACACCAGGAGATCACAGATTACATGTGATTTTCACTCTGTTCCCAAATAAGGTAAATGAGGCCCAAGTTCTCAATAATCAGCATGTCAGTGATATGAACCCAACAGGTAGTGCACTGAGCATGGTATACAAATAAACATAGGAAAATAAAGAAGCCAAATATGCTTCAAAGTCTACAGTGCTTTTGTATTATATCTCTGGACAGTGATGGTTTTGTGTTATGCAAAAGTTATTTCAAGTATCTGTCTAGTGCTGTAATCCACTTAGGTTAAGCACACCAAAATTTCTTGATATCCATATGCTACTATTACAGGGAAATCATACTTCATCAACAAATGGTAGACTTTTGGCATCTTTTCAGACTTTTTGTTTACATAGTGGTTTAATTAACAAAATTCAATTTTCTCATTGTTTGCTGGGGCTCTGCTTTTCTAGTTCAGCTTCAAGAACATAAAGGCAGCAGACTTTACGAACAGCAACTCCCTAGATCCTGTGAAGGGTAATTAATGATTCTGTAATTTGTGATAAAGCTTTGAACTTCAAGAGAGTCCTTTTTCAATTCCAGTGTCAGTCAATCAGACTCCAATGCTTTTCCCCAAGTAATCAAATTCATGTGCAAATGTTTTTAGTTAACAGCCATTGAATAATTGTCTGTCTCCCAGTCTCTCTCTGTCTCTCTCTGTCTCTCCTATCTCTCATATTAGCTTGTTAGCATGCAATCATTTTGGAAATGGTCCAGAACAAAATGTCATTAGCATGTTCCAGGAACTCATTTGCAAATGCATTTACGCATTAAGAAATCCACTTATAATATACTAAGCCATGTTGCATCTACTAAGAATACAGAAATGTTGACGAGGCCAACAGGAAGGATTGAACAATGGTTCCATCAGTGAGCAAATTCATTGAATTTACATGAAACTTGGGATAATCATAAATATTTATAATGATGGTAGGTTAAAAGCTCTCAAGAATTTTAAAGAAAGCGGCACTAGTCGGTTATATTTTTTAGATTTGTAGGTATTATGCATGCAGGTGCAAATTTGTTTGATAGAAAAAGCAACCCAAATAATATCACACACACATTTTTTCATCCTTCTGGAAAACCAATTATTTGCCAGTTTAATTGTTGTACTAAAGGGCAAAATAACCTTGAACTTAGAATTCAGAAGCATGATACTTGTGTAATTTAAAATGTAATTTTGAGAACAAAATGTTTTTCAAGTTGGACAAAGCAACTTCTTTATTTTACAGATGTTCATGTGTTCTGCCAACACTGACTGAATGTCCTTCTGTACCTGTGCTATTAGTAGAACCTAGAGCAGTAGTTTCTCAACCTTCTTAATACTGCAACCCTTTGATACAGTTCCTTGTGCTGTCCTGACCCCTAACTATAAAATTGTTTTTGTTGCTACATCATAACTGTAATTTTGCTACTGCTCTGAATCATAATGTAAATATCTGATATGAAGTCTATCTGGTATGCAACCTCAGAGGGGTTGCAATACACAGGTTGAGAAACACTGCCTTAAAGTGTCTAACATGAATGTGGAAGTGCTTTACCACAGTAGCTGATGTTCTTGATACACATGTACTTTAAGAATCATCTTTTTAAAGCATAGACTGCTACTTCATAATGAGGCAGTGCCATTGTTATAGATGATAATATCTATGTGCATACACAGAAATACATATAAACATGCAAATAAGTTGATCTATCAAATTGAGATCTTTCAAATAAGACCACATGTATATCTGTGTGAGACAGCAATCATACATAAATCCTTCTTTGGATAAAACACTATTGCTTTCTGAAGCTGTTATGGAACTGTCTAAGAGGTTCTCTGAGATGATGTTGAAATGTATACTGGTATTCTTTGTGTATCTTGATTCATGGCTGCTCATGGTATGACTTCACTATCTTTTATGAGTGTAATCTTCTGTATTGTGTTCTTTTGTTTCAGTCACATTTATCCTCAGAGTTTGCACCTGCCAGAGAGACTACTGGTCCTCAACGATCTTCCATAATCAAATAAGCATTGAAAGTCAATTAACCTAGTCCATCACTACATAATACTATTTTTTCATTTTATGTAATATCTAGGGCAATGAAAGATCAGGTTAGAATGGAAAATAGTGTACGAGAAGAGATACAGGACAGAATGTAAGTCTAATGACCCTGCTGGTGTTGTAATCACTAATGAGAGCTGGCCGAAATGGAAGATACTCAAGGATCAAATAATGTTCTACATCAGTCTCAGACTTCAGAACAAGTAGTGCAAATGACTCTAAATAGGTTTCAGTGCTAAATTCCACTTGACTGACCAACTATTCAAATTTCAAATCTTGTGTCTGTAGCTATGACCTGTCTTATTTTAACAGAATGAATTTTATATTATCCCAAATTATTTAAATGCTTGTAAATTTTCTGCATCCTAGTCTTTCTAATTAATTTCCATGTAAAGTATGTCTCAACTCAATATCATAAAGGGAAGGATTTAAATCATGTCAATAAATCTTCTTTGCTTTATTTTTCTCTCTTGTGTATATGAAAATACAACCATATATACATTTAGTCAAATATATATTATATATACTATAACATTATATATAACATATCAGTATTGTATATTATATATCAATATATTTCAATATCATATTATATACCAAATATATATTAAATAGAGTATACAATATATAAATTAATATAGGATCATATAGGATAGTGGCAAAGAAAGCTCTAGCTTGAATCAGATCTTCGTTTAATTTCCAGTTGCATCACTCTTCAAAAAGATAGTCAGTTTGGTTATTTGTAAAGCAGATGTCCTGATGCTATCCCCATCATACATCAGAAGCAAATAAAAATAAATAGCTTGGGGTGTGCTAGATAGTAGGCACTCATAATTTAAGATATAATTATTCATGAATTACTTTCTAAACACTAGATGTTATGACATGTTATATTGTTTACTGCTTCCAGTTTCCAGCCTACACATCTTGTGTTTAGTTCATTTAACATGTGTGGCCAAAGTAACTAGTGTGGTTGCATTTCTTCCCTGACATTGTTTGTGCTTTCTGTTTTCTTATAAATCAAAGCTATGTAAAGTTTCATATGGCATTCAGAATGTATTATGTTCCAGGGTTAACACAATGAAGACCTGCAGACTGGTTGGCTTAATAAATGGGGATGTAGTATCTCTTGATTCTGGAGGTAAAACATAGTCAATTCTTTACCTTGCCTACTCTAGCTCTGGGTGTCATTTAGACAAAATTCCTGATGCCTGGATCTAAATATTAAATGGTATTGGGATATGTGAATATCACCTTACAACCCAAGATATTAAATAAGGCTATGATAACTTTGTATATATTTACAATGTTGTTCCCATGGCCTGAAGAGACTAATATAGAAGAAAATGTCCTACCAAGTGACTTAGCTTCATCAAAGGTAGACAGAACCTCTAGTAGATACTAATATAGAAGAAAATGTCCTACCAAGTAACTTAGCTTCATCAAAGGTAGAAAGAGCCTCTAGTTCTTCACACTACACTGTTGCTGATACATTATTACACTGAAGGCTCAATTACCAAGCAACTATTGACAGATACGCCAGGCAGTGGTGGCACACGCCTTTAATCCCAGCACTTGGGGAGGCAGAGGCAGGCGGATTTCTGTGAGTTCGAGGCCAGCCTGGTATACAGAGTGAGTTCCAGGACAGGCTCCAAAACCATACAGAGAAACCCTGTCTTGAAAAAAACCATATTGACAGATATTGTAAACTCATTAATAGATGTGTGTTGCTTTAATATAGGCCTTTTCAATAGCTTAATTTCTAAACAAAATGATCAGGATATATCATAAGACAATAATTGATATATTTCCACATTTCTAATAAAAGAATTAAGACTTAAATATGACAGTCATATTTAAGACAATCAGTACTAAAGTAATATCATCAGGGCCCAGGGAGGTAGCAGAGTTGCCTTTCAAGTATGGCTATCAGAGTTCTATCTCAAGTACCCATATAAATAGCTGGATGTGGAAGTGCACACATGTAATCCCAGAAACGTGGAGGCAGAAATAGGAGGATCTCTAGACCTTATCGGCTAGCTATCCTCCCTAACCAGCAAGCTTAAAGTGACAGATTCTGTATTAGAAACAAGGAAGACATACACTCAAGCATGTCAGCTGTGGTTGATCTCTTGCCTCTACAAGCACATGCATGCACAAGGTACAACACTTACATAAGTAATAATGCCATCAGAAGAACAAGGATAAAGTAAATACCATGCAAATGATGTATCCATCCACCTACCCATTCATTCAGTACATAGGAAGTAAATTCCAATTATGTCTTTGTACCAAGAATTGTGATGGAGGAATGTACATGATTTGGAAATCAATACCATATACATCCAAATCAGAAAGTGTCCTGGTGGAAGCAAAGTTTGGAGCAATCTGACCAGTAAAAGTTACTCAAGATAAATCTGAGCACAAGACTATATAGATCAAAGGGTAAAGCATACATTGGAGTCCATAAGTATGTCATATGTAGAAACACTAAGAAGTTCACATAAATGAAGAATGATATATGAGTAGAGTGAGATTTGCTGAAGAAAGCAGCTGCTAAGTGATGTGATGTGTGCATGAGTATGAGTATAAAAAGTTGGCACAGATGTAGTAGGGAAAGAGTGCCAGTTGATTGTGTGAGGATTGCAAGGAAGGTTGGCATTTCTGGTGTCCAGCATCATAGACAGATATGGATAAAGATGCAAAGGTGTTGTAGCATCACTAAATGTCAGACACAGTAGATAAGAGCATAGAGTGCCAACATGTCCTAGTATGCTGTGTTTTCAACCAGTGCATGGGGTATTGGGTTAGGCTAGGAGAGGACAGACACACGAACATATACTAATTGAACTTTTGGAAAGAATACCTGGAGAAGTGATAGGGCCTAGAATCTCAGACAAGATAAGAAAATTAAATCAGTAAGGATTTCACAACTAGGGAGGAAAATTGGAGATTCATTCATGTAAAAGCACACGTGAGTAGAATAAGCAAGAGGACTACTTGGGAGAACTAGAAGTTTGGACGGTTATGATCATTGACTAAAAATCTGATGATTATGTCAGTGTGGAGTATGCTGGATCACTACAGGGTTATAGGTTTTGATTTTGGAAGTAGGTCACCAGAGTTAAATAGAAGCAGATGTCATTTACAAGAAGGATGGCAAGAGAAGCAAGAATCTTCTTTGGATCTATTTCCATTGGACATTGGACATCAAAGATACCCAGAATGATGGCAAGACACAGAGTGGAGTGGATCTCATTGTCTTATAGTCAACTGATGATGAAAAGACTATCAACAGAACTAACATGATACTGTGGCATGCCAGTGTTGCTGGAGAGCTTCTCTCCAGGTCCCACCAAGCCCCGGCAGTTCCTTAGCCCACTTATAAAATAAACATACAGATGCTTATATTATTCAAACTGCTTGGCCATTAGCTCAGGCCTATCATTGTCTAGCTCTTACTCTTATATTCAGCCCATTTCTATTAATCTATACTTTGCCACATGGCTCATGGCTTACTGGTACCTTACATCTTCCTTGTCCTGGTGGCTGCTGCAGGCAGGAGCCTAGATGGCAGGGGAGCCAGCACTCAGGGAGGAGGCGGGGGCATCTCACTCACAGCAGTTTTTCACTGGTCTGGGGGCTAAGCTAGGGAACTGAGACAGACTAGCTGCTCCCTTTTTTGAGAATGGAACCATGTAGGTGTTCCCTGGTTATATGGAATTTTGCAGGCGGGTTTAGGTACCCACCAGCTGGGGAGGAGGCTGAGGGTGGGAGCCACCCAGGCCTTTGGAATTTGCCCCACGTGAGTGCCACGCCAGGGTCTTGTAAGGAGAGGGTTCTCTCCCGCCTGCCAGTTCCTGAATAACCATTCTGAGGCTTATATTAATTATAAATGTTTGGCCAATGGCTCAATCTTCTTATAACTAGCTCTTACACTTAAGTTAATCCATTTCTATTAATCTTTATATCACCATGTAGCCTGTGACTCACTGGTGCTCTGACATCTTGCTCCTTCAGTGGCTGCTGGTGGCTGCCTGACTCCCCTTCTTTCTTCCCTTCATTCATTTGGTTTTCCCACTCATACTTCCTGCCTGACTACCAGCCAGTCAGCTTTATTATTAACAATGAGAGCAACACACATTCACAGCGTACAGAGGGACATCCCACAGCAGGGTCCAGCCACTGTCTTCTCTGGTGCCAGCTGACCAAGTGCCTGAAAGCAGCATCATGAAGACAGCGAGGGGCTGATTCCATTTCAGATCTAGAGATTCTGTTGGTCTCTAATAGCAAATGAAAGAATGAAGAAAGAAAACATATGTTGGTAACTTCAAGCCATTCTGCAACATGAATTTTGGGATAACTGATAGAGAATGGTGCACTTTGACTATGGAGTATGATGACTTTGTCACAACATAAATGAAAACAAAACATATCACCTTCCTCCATGACTTGTGGTTCTTTTAAGCTAAGGGATATTAATTAACATTCCAAAAAGATATCTCAATATACAGAGGATTATTAATGTAGAGTAGGAGTTATGGAGTGCTAGGAAAAGTGAGTTAGGAGGAGAAATGATGTGAATTTCGAAAAAAAAGTTAAGAGAGTTGTCTAAATTAAAGAACATGACATAAGGCACAGATCTGTGGGATGACAAAAGTTTGGAAATGGGGAAAAGATGACTGGTAGATGAGGCATTATTACATCTTTATAGCACATGGGAGATTGAACTTACCAACCCTAAGTCTGCTAAAATATTTGGTTTTCCTGATGGATATAGACAAGATTTGTCCAGAATTCTCAGAACTGCTCTCCTTGAATGACTTTACTTTCTGGTTGATGGGAGATTCTTTTTAGGGATGTCAATCAAAGTCTGGCTGCTTATGAAGATGTCTAAGATTTGAAGACTACTGTAAAGGGACCTTGGTGGTCAGTGCTGCCCTCTGTAAGTTCATTTTAGCATAGTGAACAGTATATCTATGTTAAATTCTAATGGCAAGCCCTTCCGAATGCAACTATATTATGAGTATATCCTATGGCAAAAATTTGGGTCTCAGGAGTTGAAATACAAACGCCTATGTCCCAGAGTGAATTATTGTATAGCTTCATATTCTGAAGTAGCAAGCTTTACAAGTGAGTAAATAGTCCTACAGAGCTAACAGTACACAGTTCCTATACTTGCCCACGTTTGTGCTCACTCTGCATAATCTCTAGTGTTCAACTTGTATAATGACGAAGTAGATGCCTTTCATAGAATAAACCAAGTCTAAAAACTCATTAATGAGACCGGATCTCAGCAGGATCTTGGTTGATCCTTTTATGTAAAGCAGAGGGTACATTTTCAATAAAATCAAATGTGAGTTCTGAAATATGATAGTTTTGTTTCATTGACCTATTATACTACTAGCCAGATAATTGATCTTGGATCACATTTTTAGCCTACCCAAATCTCAGATGAGTTGCTATACATTGGAAAAGCCATTAATATCTGTCACCTAACTTATGCTTACTTTGCTCAGTGTCTAGTTCTCAACATTGTCATCAAGACCAGAAACAAAAAATGTATAACTAATTGAAGCTACCTGTACCATAAGCTTCTAACAGAAAATACGGATTTGCTTATATGAAAGGAGAAGACTCATGGTCTTGACCTTGGTGAATTCACCAAGTATTATCATGACACCCTGTCAGAATGTACCTGGTTTTCACTGGGTCTTTCTGAATGCAATCCTCTGGACTTCTGTGTATTTATTAGGAGTTTTTACCCTTGTAATATCTATGTTTGGAACATATATGTGTTCTACTATATCATGTCTGTGTTGTAATATTTAGAGTAAAACTATAACTAAATGATGCTGTGTCTTGACACAGAGTAAGATACTTCCCTCAGATGTCCCCTTCGCTCATGCCCTACTTCTGTCGCTTCAAATTGGCATCCAAATGGCTTGTTCCTGCCAAATGAGTTACTTAAAAGATGAACATCAATTTATTTGAGTGGGCTTGAGTCAGTGTTGTTCTGGGAAAGGTGTTGGTTAGCCTGCCACTCTGGTGATGAGCCAAACTGAGAGGCTGTCTTTGCAGGTGAAGGACAATTTCCACAGAAGCTGTTCCATTCTTCTTTAAGATGAGACCTGTAGCTTTATAATTGCCACGGATAGCTTTCTTTGTGCTGCACATTAATGATGGCATTGGTTAACAATGACTTCTTAAAAAAGATTTGTGTTTGGATGTGTGTGTGTATGTTTCTCTGTGTGTGTACGCATGCACACTTGTCTGTACATGAATGGAGGTGACTCAAGGACATCAGATCCCTCAGAGCCAGAGATACAGGTATTTGGGGACACTGGCCATATTATATATATTCTTGGATCTAAGCTCTTTTCCTAATAATTGCACAACAAGTGCTCTTAACCATTGAACAATCTTTCTAGCTCTGTAATTGACTTTTATCATAAGTGACACTTTTTAAAGCAGCTATAGCCTTTTCAATATACATTACTTTTATAAAGAAAAATTAAAAATTTAAATGTCCCATTTACTGTTAGTAGACCGAATAATAATGAAGATATCTGAATTAGTGAAAAGTATAAAAAAAATCACATGCATAGTATTTGCGTAAGCAATATAAAGCATAATGAATTGGTTGCACAAGGCAAGGAGCCAAGATCCTAAAACAAAGCTAAGGCTCAATTAAAGTAAAAAGTATAACATGAATGAGGAATGGGCAATTGGCCAGACTTGATTAGAACTCAGACTATGTGCCAGGAAATTTTGGGGTTCTAAGGATTGGGGAAAGATCATAAGTAACTAAACATAAAAGATAATAATTGATTACAGGCAGATAATAACCTAAAAAGCAGAACAACTGTCAAAGCATTACAGTTAATGTTGAGAAAACAAGCCAGGGACCCAAAGTCAATAGAAACAAAAATAAAATGAAATAGTGTTTAAGCCCAAGTGTCCCAGAACCAGAGGGTGCTAAACGAAAGTTCAGGTTTTAATGAGGTGGAGGGTTATACATACCTGCAGGGATGGTACAAATAGGAGTCAATTTTGAAAACCCGATGAAGCCAAAGAAGAATGTGCAGGGAATAAGAATTCATGAGGAAAATGAATAAGCTTATACTGTCAGGGAAGTGGCTATCTGGGCAGAAGACTCTAAGCAGGAGACAGAGTAGCAGGTAAAGTTAGTAATAATCTGGTTCAAGAACAGTATAAAGCTGAGATCATTAGTGTAGTACCTCACTCATATGAGAATCACCTGAGTTTTCACAGATTTAGTCTGCATGAGGTTTATTTGGTTGATTTTTCACAAAAATAAATGACATTTTCCACAGTGTGTTCTGTGGAGTTCTAGTCCTTTGGGGATGGTCTATGTTTATACAAGCTTGTTGAGTTTTTACAGTTGGAGAATGTACCACATTTGATGCTCATGCTGCTTATTTTCCTATTTGATACTCAGGGAAGTTGTACAGTAAAAATACCTTGATTATTTTTGTTCTGCATTTCTGGCATTTCCAAAAATTAGTCCTTGTTAACCAACCAACTTCCCAATAATGTTTCTGTATCTACACTGCTCCTATCAGTTACTTTTTTCTGTTTGGAACATTGAACTTTGTAAGATATCCCCTCAGATTTGAAATAAACAGATAATAAGCTAATGGTTAAATTTCTTTGTAGATAAAAATTCCTAGCTACTTTTGTCCAGCTGGTATAAAGTTTTAGGCATTCCTTTGTGTTGTGCATCAAGCTAAGATCGTATCTTCAGGTAAATACAGATAATTCTAATGGGGACTTCCATAGTAATTGAGTTAAATTCATACTGCATATCCTCTGCTTAAGTTCAGTTTTGAAAAACATAAACTTGGTGATATTTTTAAAGGCTGAAACAGTATACATTCAACTGATGGCCAACTAGTAGAAGTGATTCTGTCAAGTCATTGATTCTTAAAGAGATTAATGTCCTCTATTCATTATAGTATTAAGAGTCCCCATAGAAACTCAGTGTGTGGCCTGATTTTTTAATACTTACATACTTGGAATCAATACAAGTTTCATCATGGGTACCAGCAGCTATGTTCACCCTGAAGTCTGAGTTTTGTCTTATTAACAAACTCTTTCATACCACAACTTTCTAGTGGGGTTACAAAATTTTGATGGACTGAAACTCTGTTAAAAAAAAAAAAATCTCTTGGGGATTTGTATAAGAGCATACATATTCCTGAAATTGAGTTAATTCAGTTTGTGTATGCACAAAGTAATACAAAAATCCAGCAAACAAAAGTTAAGAGCATATTTGCCTATGCTTCCTGAGAGTTGTCTGTCATTCTTCCTTGTGTGAATTCACATCTATGGTGATAAAGATTGTAGACATTTAGTTCGTTCCAGTCAGTGTTGGCTGGGAGTGACTTGAACAGTATCACCCTCTCCACTACTTGTTTGCCAAGTCATAGCACCATGCAAAAACAAACCAAGTTTCAGAAATGCAAATACTCTTCTGCTTACTTTGGAGACAGTAGTGTAATGCAGCATGAGAGAAGACACTTCTTGTTTCCATGACTGAGTGCTGTAAACTCACTTCAGAAACCCAGAGGAAGAAGGACCGAGACTCTGGGCCAGTCATCCTCCCTTCCCTCAAGACTATGAAAGATACGGAGTGGAGAAAAAAATCGCTCTGTGTATGCTCTTGTTTTGACCAAGTCCTGTGTTATGCTGTGTATCCACTTTGACTACATGCATATAGCTAATCCTCAGAAAGCATTGTGTTTGGAGGGAAAACATTTTTTTTTTTGAAGTATATGACCGGCTGTATTTGCAGTATTTACAGTATTTATTGTAGAAGACATTAAAATCAAGCTTATGTTTTTAGTATTACTGTATTTACAGGATTTGTTGTAGAAGACATTAAAATCAAGCTTAGGTTTCTCATAATGTCTATAACAATGATTCTAAGTAGAGAATGTCAACTTACCTTTTCACTAGTTGCCAAACTATCACTTTCCCCAGACTGCCAAAGTATATTAAAAAACAAACAAACAAAAAAACAAACAAAAAACTCTGTTTTAATGAATCACAAAAATCATGTCAATTTAACATTAAATGGCTGTGCCTCACTTTCATATCTGATACTTTTTTTTGCATTTTTAAAAGAGGTTGAAAGATCAAATATAATAAATCTGTGGTACCCAGAGCACCGAAGCACAAGGATCTTAGAAATGACTGGGGAATGGTAAAATCAATGGCTTCTATATCCCACTGCATCATTTATGCTTAATTCAATATAAGCAATTTGAATTTACAGCTCCCTGACCAAAAGATTATAGCAGAAGATTCTGACAACAGTGAGAGCAGTTTCAAGTAGCTGTTCAAACAGACAAAATCCATGCATGTTCTTGGTGTTCTCGGGTCTGACCTTTAGTGTAAAAAGAATGCTGGTGAGGATTCCGTTTGAAATGGAATTTAGGAAGACAGAATTTGTGTTGGAAAAATAAAGGACGCTGAGAAGTTGTCCTGGTTTGTCATCACGAAAAACTGGCCTATCCAACTGTTGTGCCCAGATCATGACCTCCAGAGAGACCACCAAAGACGAGCATGCCAGAATGCAAAAGCAAGGTTTAATTCAGGATATACAAGTCTAGGCAGGGACTTTGTCCAACAGATCCAACACAGTGGAGACTGGAGGAAGTGCCCACCTTTTGCAAGCTCAGTTTTTAAAGGCAAAAACCACAAGGTTACATCATTTAGGGGTGCTAGTATGGGTAGAATTCTGATTGGCTCGCTTCTAGGGGCTTTCTAGAAATCATGGCTTAATCTTACTTCTAAGGGAGTGGTTACCCACCACCATTTCTCATTGGCTGCCCTCAGGCGGGGACATTTCTGTGGTCAGTTACCCTGAAAATGCCCTCAGGGAGAGGACATTCCATAGTCAGGCAGTCATTACCTCCTGACTACCTTGTGACTCTGTACTTTTATACTTCCTGGTTTCTGGAATCTGAACTGACTGGTTTTAGTAACTCATGGCCTGTACCTAAAAGGAAATATCTCAGGCCTTAGTTTTAGGATGAAAGCATTTTGGTCTTATTTCTAAGATGGCTCATTTTGGTCTCATACAACTTTGCTGGCAAAATACTGCTGCACAGCTAGGGCTGGTACCAGAGATCCAGCATGGTAGGATGCAAAACAAAGAAAGCATGTCTATAGAAAGAAATTCAGAGAGTGGGCCAAGTGGAGAGGGCCTGGGATTGCTCTAACAAATTACCATACCACCTACTGCTCTTGAGGACAAGAAATATTCAGTGATAGTCACAAGTGATTACATAGATAATTGGGATGAAAGGGATTGAGCATAATTAAGGGATTATAGGAACATAGGGAGATCATTTAAACCCAAAAAAGAAGGGTAGAGAAGTGTACCTGTTTTTTAAGCAGATATTTTTGCTTAAGGTTTTGTTTGTTTGTTGTTTGTTGTTTGTTTGCTTGTTTTGTGTGTGTGTGTGTGTGTGTGTGTGTGTGTGTGTGTGTGTGTGTATTTGCATACATGTATGCACCACATGCATTCAGTGCCCTTGGAGGACAGAAGAAGGCACTAGATATCTTAGAATAGGAGTTACAGACTGTTGCAAGCTATCATGTAGATTCTGGAACCCAAACCTGGAACCTTTGTGATAGTAGTAAGTGCTCTTAGTCACTGAGCCATCTTTCCATCCCCAGATAGCTTTCTTTTGATGGAACACTTGAATCCATGTGTTCATTTTTTGCATGATAGCATAAAAAGAGCTATGCGAAGTAATTGGCTCTAAAACAAACCTCTTATAGTGAAGCTATGGATTACAATGTCTCAAAATGATTGACTTATAAAGCTTAATTAATGTATGCTCTGCCTCCTAGGGATGTATACACACATTCAGGCTTAAATGACCCCAGTAGTGGTAGACTCCATCTTATTTCAGAGAACCCACACTTTAAGCTGCAATTTCTAAGCTTTCAAATTATCCTCAATACTTAGAAGCACTGAATGGTGACAAACCATTGTTTTCGTCATGCTTCGGAGTCAGCATTAGCCAGTGGGGATTCAGTGATGAAGTTCTAAGTTTAGGCTGTTAATTTTCAAACTGTGAGCTTTGTTTTCCGTTCATTACTCTCCTGGTTGGTGTCTACTCAAATCTACACCCACTCTGATGAGTAAAAGGATACAACTGTGTTTATTGCAAGGAATTTCTGTGCAAACTATGTGGTAAACTTCTGGAGCCAGTAAAATGTCTTTGCTATAGTGCCTCATGGCATGGTATAGAATTCAACAGACAGATCACGTACATTTCCTAATAAGTAAGAAATAAGAAATATGGGTGTTAAACTCATCAAGTATGGAAGGTGCTGCCCATACATTCTTGTATGTGTGACCTTTCAACTGGAACACGGCCAACCTTTGCTTTTAAAGAGGATTAACTTTCCTTCTTCCAAATATTATCAAATGTCAATAGCTCCTTCGCTAGGGGTAGGAGCTGGTGCCTATCTCACCTCTCTATGCTGGGATTTTGTCTGACTTGAACTTTTACATAAGTCATGCCCATATCACAATTACTGTGAATTTGTATTTGTAACTGTCCTGCTGTGTCTGGAAAATGTTTTCTTAAAGTCATTTACCACCTATAGTTCTTATAATCTTTCTACCCCCTCTTCCAGAAAAATCCCTGAATCTTGGGAGGATGGGATCTGATCTAGATGTCCCCTTTAGGATTGAGCAAAAAAAGGAGGAGGAAGGGGCCACAAAGTAGAATGAGTAGGGAAAGGGGGTGTGGATTTGTGAAGAGTTGGAGGAGGGCAGTGAATATGACAAAAACATATTGAACAAAAATCTCAAAGAACTAATAAAAATGAGAAAAATATATTTTCAAAAATAATAAGTACAGAAATACATACTTATTATGTACCTAACAAGTAACAGATGTTCTCCTGGTCATGAAATAATAAATCAGAAATGGGTAAAATCCAAGCATAATGTAAAAGGACTGCATTGAAATATTTGATGTTCCCTCGCCAGCAGTCATCCTGGAATCCAACTTTCCTTATACAGTAGAAGTACATTGCACAAGGACATTAGGAGATGTGACTGAAATCATGTGTTCCCCACACTATCAGTCTAATAAGCTGAGTAAATACAAAGAACTCATATTATTGTAGGTATCACACACTATTTAATAACTGACTTTTTCTTTTGGAATAGGCTCTCACAATTGCCCAGGTTGTAATTTGATAATCCTCCCTCCTCAGCCCTCTGGTTGCTAAAATTACAACTATGAACCACCCTGTCCAGCTTAAAAACTGTTTCTTGATATGCCACAAAACACAATATAAATAATATTGTAAGATTACTAAATTTATATAATATAAAATAAAAATTCAGTATAATAAACTTTAATTTTGAATCATCAACCCTTTTTAATTCCCTGCCCATACAGAGCACTTAACCTGCATGCAAGATGTGTGTGTGTGTGTGTGTGTGTGTGTGTGTGTTTCATACGTGTTTTATTTATTCTTTGAGAATTATATACTGCATGATTTATCATATTTTTTCCTGTCCCCCAACTCCTCACAGATTCTTACTCCCCAACCACCCAACTTTCTTTTATTTTTTTTCTCTTAAACAGTGTAATGCCACTAAAAACACAAGGAGTCCAATTTCTGTTGTTCCGTTATTCCTGCATATGGGGCTTGACCTGGAGACACATAACAGTTTTAATGTGCAGTAATCAGTCCAAGTTATCTGACACCTCATAATTAAGTATTAGATAGTATTTTTTTTTTTTAGTGTGGAGTCTGAGGAACCAAAGGAAGATAACACAGTGTCCTGATCCCTACTTTAAGAACATATATAACTTTGGGAAAAGATGGTACAGATATAGAAAGAGAACCTAAAATCCTCAGGAGGATGAAGCATGACCCACCTTGCTGTGGGTCAGACAAATGTGGATCAGAAAGCAACGTCATATTGGAGTCAGGAATGGCAGCTATAGGCTGGCAATGTGGCAACAATAGAAGATTAAATCTTTTTCTTAAAATTCCCATGTGAGAATTAAATTAAATTTAGTGGGTGTTTCTAGAGCCAGAGAAACACAAAAGTGCTCTTCTTTCTGAAAATATGGGCTTAGTCTCTAGCAAGGGTGGAAAACCCAAGTTAAAATTTTTTAGTGGGATTTTTTTTTTTAATTCAATGAAAAGAAAATCATGGCATCATGGGCTGGAAAGATACCTCAATGGATAAAAATGCTTCCTGTGTAAGTATAGCAACCCAAGTTTGGGTCCATGTAAAGCCACACACAGTAACACACATCTGTAATCCCTGCTCTTTTACGGCGAGATTGGACGATCAGAAAGAAGCTCTTAAAGATCATGGGCCATCTACCCTGGTGTTCACATAGATGAACAATAGAACCTTTGTCTTAATCAAGGTAAAATTGAGGACTGAGACTGTCTTCCAGCCTCTTCAGGCAGAATATGCACACACACGCAGACATGAACACACACTACACACACACACACCCCCATAGATGCATATAAAAAAAGAAACAGCAGCAACAGAAACATCTTTGGGTTCAAAAGAAGGCATTTAGGGAAACAACACATAATACTAGTAAGCAGTGATAGCTATGCCTCTTGGCACCTCTTAAAGTCAGTTATTGCAATTGCAAAATGGGGAATAACACTGTGGAGACAAACGAATTAGTGTAATTGTACACATACACACACACGATGCTCATAAATATGCCAAATACCCTGAAAGTGAAGACAGTTAACCTTGTGTATGTATATGTGTGCAGATGTGCATGCAAGTTCATGTTTGTGTCGATACATTACATTACATATGGGCTCTGGGGAGTAAGCTCAGGTCCTTGCCCTAATAGGGCAAGCCACAGCTAAGCTATCTCCTCAGTCCCCAGTAGCATCAATGTTGGCTTTGTTAAGCCTCTAAACACACATACCTGCTACCTCTTCCCATCTTTCAGGAGCTGCAGGATGTCTAAAATATCCCAGGCTGAGGGCCAGTAGAAAAGTATCTTTATTCAGTCGTGCCTCTCATTGATCTTTTCTTCAACCATCTGCTATGGCCAGAAATCTCCCATATGTGACCAAACCTGAAGGCTCTTTACAAGAATATTTGTGGGGCATGTGAGAAGATAGCACTTAGAGTTGGGAAGGGAAACACTCGGGAAAGCAGTACATGGGTGCCATGGTCGTGTAAAGGCACAGGATAGTTAGCAGCAAACAAATAAACTAATGTGGTCCCTAATAAGAGTGATTAAAAAACAAACAAACCAACCAACCAACCAATGAATGAAGCTACAGTCGAAACAGGAACCGGGTTGTTGTGGCCTCTCATTGTGAGTAATTGAGGGGACAGGAGGACAAAGTGAGACAGGCTTGGGCCAGAAGAACCTATTATATCCACCAGGTGGCCACAGCATGGTAAGAACTCCAACTGTCCCTGTCCACAGTGAATGACAACAGCCTTTATGTTCTTAATCTTTCAACAGTTCTGTTTTTTCTTCTATGATAAACACACAACGGAGAACATAAACCTAGTGCTTTTGTATAGAAAATTATTTTGTTGTTACTAAGGAAGATGACAAGGTTTTTTTCTTATACTCTGATGATTTAGACTTGGCAAAGTGCCATCACTACCAGTAAGAGTAATTTAGAGACTGGAAATTATTGCTCTGCCTTTTAAAACCATGTGTATATAATAAGACCTAGCAGATGATGTATTCTTTATGGAAACCATTACTGAGATTGTAATTTAAAGTAACAGGTGGACCACTTTAGAGCAGATTGGAGCCACTCGTTAACTCTATTTCAAATCTCACATCACCTCCATTACTCATTTTTACTCAGGTACTAATTTGGCAGCATTTAAGAAATAGTATATAAAAGTAATGGATCAAACATTGTGTTTCTTAGTTTCGAAACTCTGTCATAAAGTATGTTAATAAGGATGAAATATCCATTCATTTGTACATTTATTCAGCAACCACATCATGACTTTTTCCTAAGCCAAGTTAATTTAATTTGCTTTGTATTAATTTGTTTAATCATATCAATGACTGAAGAAGGTAATCAACCTTTTATCTTCTCACCTTTAACAAATACATACAACACAACACACCATACATACATACACACACAACCCCCCCCACACACATATACTACACACACCACAGGCACAACACACAATACGCATATACATCACATACATACACAGACACACACAAAATACACACAAATACCATACACACTACAGACACAACACACCATACACACACACACACACATCACATCACATACTATACTTTACACACCCATACACGGTAGATTCAAATGCATCACATTCACTCATATCATGTACTCACACCACACACAAACATAAGACATAAACATGCTATACACACCATACACACACACAGGGGTAGAAAGCACATATTTTTGTATGTAATACCTACTGATAACCATTAATCTTGATGCAGGCAAATGTAAAGTCCCATTTTTAGAAGCTCTGGAAATACGCCACTTCACACAGGTTGTCACAAATCCATTTTGATGTTGAGATGAAGAGACCAAATTTATTTACAGCTCTATATTCTAAAAAATTTCGATTTAAATTCAAGTTCTCTACTCATTATTTAGAATAGTTTGGAATATTACTGACCTTAATTTCTCTAAACCTGTACTGAAAATGCAGGTAACAGTAGAATCTACTTAAGGACTAGTAGCGAATCAGTAAGAAAGGGTAAAAGCTGCTAAGGACATGTGGTAAATGCCTGAGGCACTCAATAAAAGGTATCCATTGAGTTTAACCAATCATACACCCCTGTGCAAGTATGCATCAGAGCTGGTCTCTCTGCCTCAAGTTGGACAGGTGAAGGGGGTGGGGGCAAGGATGACATTCTAGCTTCCAGGGCACCTCATTGGGTGCTTGGGTATCTCTCCTAGAAGACTAGAAATATTTCATAAGACAAATAAAATCTTTTCTCTATAATATCATTGCACAGATATCAGGCTGTCCCCTGAGAGCTTCCCTTTCTACTTCTTATTCCTCTTTCTTTTGTTATCCTTTAAATACTTAAGGATAAGTGATATTTCCCTTAATTGGATCTGGTCTGAGTAGCGCAAGGGAACCTAATGCTTTGCTTTGATTAATCTCTTGTTATTGTTTATTCTGGTTTATTTCTTTTTAAATCAAGTTCAAAAGTCAATAAAATTGGGGCTTGGAGAGAGAACTCAGCTGTTAAAGGTACTTGCTGCACTTCCAGAGGACCTGAGTACAGTTCCCCTAACAATGTCTGGCAGCTCACAAAGGCCTGTGATTCCAGTTCCAAGGGATTCAGTGCCCTTGCTCTGACCTCCATGGGTACCTGCATGCAGATTATTGTCTCTCACACATATACATACATTTTAAAAATTCTTTTTAAAAGTCATAAAAGCTTAACTGAGAGAAGAGAGGGGGAGGTAGGGAGAGAGCTGAGTTGTTAGCTCTGGGGTTAATCTTGGCCTTTGAAGGCAGTCATAAAATGACTGTTTCAATATATTGCCTAAATTCACTCATAACTAACCATTATGAATTATTTTAGGAGACTTTCAAATTCAATTAGCACACCCTGCTCAGAGATAAAAGGAGGCATGTAATTCAGCTGTATGTTGTGTCTGAATTTTCATTGCCAAATATAGGCATGTTCTAGATGAAACTCGGAATGCAAAGCTTCTGGTTTCACAGATTAAAATTCTACCAATGATTTGAAGTATAAATGTTGATTCATTGTTGTATAAATAAAAGTATGATCATGAAAGCTGTTAATTTCTTTCACCCAAACGCTAATGAGGGCCTTTCAAACAGTGAAATAAACAGGGTAGCATATTGACAGCTAATACAAATGTTTATATTAAATTAGAGAGTGGTGCTTGTATCTATGTTTCTCAGACTTTAATCTTGCTCCCAAACTGGTGTTTGTGTGTGGGGGGGGGGGGCGGGGAGCAAGAAGCTCATATTCTGATTCAGTGAATTTGGCTCTCAGATTCTGTTATGTCTAGTAAGTTCTCAGGTAGGGATTGTGTCTGAAAATATTAAATCTGGATTGTGAAAATGCATAACCAAATATAAATAAATAAGTAAGTAAATAAATATGCATGACCAAATGACTCCACAAAAGCCCAAAATATAATCCTGATCAAAGCTGTTAGAAGACCCAGTCTATTCATTTTAGAGGATAGTTAATATTTTTGTGTCATAACACATAACTTAAAACTTGATTAATAGGTTTATTAGGAATAAATATCAAAGAAATGGTCTTTTTAAAATAAAAAATGTGGATTCATTTTTATAGTCTAGAAAGTCAGTTCTTTTATTTTTGGAGAAAGGGTGTCACATAGCTCAGGTTAGTATCAAAACTGCTACGCCTTGACTCCTAATTCTCCGGATTCTACCTCTTAAGTGCTAGGCTTGCAGGTCTGTGCTACCTGCCTGGCTTAGGAATTCAAATCTTAACAGTGGTATTCTCTTCTTTGTAGACAGAAGAATAACTTCCAGGAATGTCCACATCATATCCCTCAGAATGTGCTTGCAGATATATTTTACATTATGAAATAAAGAGAAATTGATATTAAAGATGGGTTGAAGTATTCTGAATTTCTAACTGCAAAATAAGAGGATTATTCTGAATTTCCTGGGTGATCTTGTTTAGTTGCAGGTTACTTAAATGGAGAACACAGCAATGAGTCTGAGTGACGGCCTCTGACAGGACTCACCTTGCCGTTGTTGGCTTTGAAGACGGTGGAAGGATCAGGGAACCAAAACATAAGCAGGCTTCAGAAGTGGGAATAGCAAAATGACAGATTCTTCCTTAAAATATCTATAAAGATATGCTGATGTTTTAATTTTAGCCAGTGATGCCTCATTTCAGACTTTGAAACTCCCATACCATACGAAAATTAGTTCGTGTCCTTTTAAACCTCCAAATTTGTGGTCATTTGCTAGAGTAACTTTAGAAAAGCATGATGATTGTCATTCACTGTATCCCTTTTAACTTGTGGCCATGCCCCATACCCTCAAAATGTACACTGCTGACCTCTCACCATTTTCATACTCATGTACTGAGTGATACATTTCCCATTCAGCACAGACACCATTTAATGCCCCCACCTGAGAACGAGTAGTTGCATTCTTTTAATATATATTTCAACCAATGTTGCCTCACAATTAATCATGACATTTTAGTTCTTTGGGCCAGATTAATAAAAATCAATGACTTACAACTTCACCTACAAGGAAACTAGGGTATGTATGTGAGAATACCATGCTGTTTTTCTTTTATTATGTTTATAGTTTTAAATGAGTTTGTATAAGAAAGATAAAACAGTAACACAAGTCTTAAGTAGAAAAAGAGTAAACACTGGCGGGTTGGGGGATATCCTACAGTCCCTTCCTTCTACAGAATAATATTCCTACCCTTCTGTGGTAATAGGACTACCCATGGAAGTGTTTGAGATGCTAAGTGCTGATTGATTCAAAGGTTTAGCCATTACTAAACTTGAGGATCATTGAACAAGCGCTTAGGATTTTAACATTGACTGAGTAAAATGAAGACCGATCATTAGAAAATAAAATTTAGAGTCTTGCGATGGGTCCATTCTCATAATTAGGAGCCAAAAGAATGGTTCCAGGATTTCAAGAAACACTGGTTCAGATGAAAATCAGTAAGTCCGTCTACTGGCTGGTTGGTCTCTAAAAGACATACCCATTTAGTTATTGTTTCTGTGAAGAGCTCAGATGAAAGACATTGGCCACATATTACATATTACCAGTTTATCCTGATATAATTAGCAGTGGTTTGCCCTGCTCTTTGGACAATGCTCTGAACCAATGAGAAATGGCTATATCCAATATGGCTCATCTTTGCACACAGTTTAGTTCATGAGACTGTATCTTCTGATGGGTTTTTTGTCATTAAAAGTTACTCATGCCGTCTCTTTCACAGACCAAAAGTCTGACTGTCCTGCTGATTGGCACAGTGTCTTCTCAGCTCTAAGACTGAGAACATGAATTGGCCTGCCTTTATCTTCTGTTTGTTACTTTTTTAAAAAAAAATACTTTTATTTTGTAATTAACTTAATTTCACATATCATCCACGGATTCCCTCATCCTCCCCCCCCCCCCAGGCCTCCCTCCCCCCAATCCACCCCTCATTCCCACCTCCTCCAAGGCAAGGTCTCCCCTGGGGAGTCAGCCCAACCTGGTAGACTCAGCTGAGGCAGGTCCAGCCCCCTTTTATTGATTCATAGTGTCTTTATGGAGGCACTATTCTGTTCCAGACCCTGATCCATCACTGTTCCAGAGTGACTGCAATGCACACTTTGCTTGGCTTATATTATCCCTTTCATTTTGAACACTACTCAATTATAAAAGTAGTGTAGGATAGAATATAATACAATGGCTAACAGTCCTTTAAAACAATAGACATACTAACGTACCTTCAGGAAAGTCTAGGAGGCCTCAGCCCTACACAAAACTACAGGCAGCTAAAGCATGCTGGGAGTGGGAGACATAGTCTTCCCCAGACAAAACACACTAACTGGCTAGCCAATACCAAATCATCAGCATGAAAACATACATACAAGTGATGTTTATATTTGGGAAAAAATATATATTAAAATTTAATGAAAAAAGAGGCCATGAATTTGAAAAAAAAAAAAACAGAAAGGAGGATTATATGGGTATGTAAAGCATGGAGGGAAAAAAGGGGAAGAGAAAAGATATAACTAATTATATAATAAAAGAAATAATTAAAAAATATATTATACTAAAAGAATTTATTGGGGCTGGAAAGATAGCTCAGAAGTTCCATATTGCGTTTACAGTCTGGTTTCTTAGCATACATGTCTGGTGGCTTACAGCCACCAGTAACTTCAGCTCCAAGGCATCCAACACCCTCTTCTGGATTCCACAGGCATCTACACTCACATCTGAACATTCCTACACACACACACACACACACACACACACAGAGAGAGAGAGAGAGAGAGAGAGAGAGAGAGAGTTACACATCGTTAAAGGTAGAATAAATCTTTTACAATGCTCCCAGCTTTATTGGTAGAAAGATACAGATGTTTATTAGTAAGACAATGAAGAATCTACCAGTCCTTCAACATATACTCCTTTTCTGATAAAAGAGAAAAAAAAACATACTTTCAACTTATCCCCTAATTTTAGATCTTATTGTAGTTACCCATTGAAAATCAACTACAGGGAAAAATATTCTATTCCTAGAACTGCAGAAATCACTTTTGTACATAATGTTAAAAATCTCAATGTAATTAAACCCAAAACAAGGAACAGAGAAACGTCTTAACCCGAGGTCTGCCAAACAAGATGGACTCTTGTCAATTTCCACACGCATGAGTGTGTTTAACTAATAACAATTATGATCGAACAAATGACTTAATTATGCCATATGCCATTTCATTGGCCCCAAGAGTGCAATTGTAAATAAATTTGATTCATTTTCACGTTAATGAAGACCAAAGGTCGTATATCAGGCAGGTAGAAAAAGGACAATGCTTAATGAAACATTTGCTTTTCTGTATTAAAGACTACAAGGGGAAAACAACCCTCTCATAATCAAATGAGTCCACTGTGATAAGCTACTCATATACTTTGTTTTGTACAACAAAAGTTTTTGATAAGAAAGAAAGAATTTGGAATAGTTTCTAAGAAATTTTTGACAGTTGATTGGACCCTTGACTCTTTCTTTTTTCGTAGTTAACATCAGTTACATTGTTACAACAGAATTAATTTTCGCTTGTACTTAAGAAAAGATGCAAACAATGCACAATGTCAAAGGAAATTCAGTTAGAGGTGTATTTAAGAAAGTATATGTAAATTAAGCAATTTCTGTAGCTTTGTTTAAAATTTCAGAATGCATGTCAGAATCTATAGTCCAGATTACTTGATTGTTTTTATAAAGTCAGTGTTACTACTGGCATCAATTTCAGAATGCATGTCAGAATCTATAGTCCAGATTACTTGATTGTTTTTATAAAGTCAGTGTTACTACTGGCATCTAATGCTTTTATTTAGAAAAGATTAAAGAGTTCTTAATTTTAATAGAATATAACAAGGCTTAGTTTTGTTTGATTAGAATTAGAAATAATGGGACTTTTGCTTGGAATGTTGATTTCTGAATGCTGATTCCCACCAAAGAGCGTCCTAGTAGGTCCTGTGTTATGCTAGAGCATGTATCTTACCTGTTTTGTCGAAGTGTTGCTAGGCAGGTGCTCGGAGGAGTGCTTTAGTTCACTCTGTCCCACCTTTAGCATCTGCGAATTAAAATTCATGAAATATATTTTAGTTCACTGAAATATAAATGTCTAATTTCTTCTTACTATTTTAGTCAAGAATCTTTAACATATTTATTGGCTTATAGTGATGTTTAAATCTGTTTCTTCTGCTCAAGACCAGCAGGGAGAGAGTGAACAGCCATGCCTTTCTCCATCATGGATGGCATGTTCTGAGTGAGGCCTATTATCAAGTGTTTTGTTGATGCTCTCTGCTTCTGGTTGACAACCCCATACTTAGTCTCTTCCAGGTTCTCTCATATAGCCCCAGACTTATCCACGTTCCCTGGTGCTAAAATACGTGAGTAGAACAAATGGAGATTGAGGAATATTTTGTAGTACCCTCTGCCTTGTGCCATAACCACCTAAAATTCCACCAAATATAGCTTAATATTTTAACTCATTGCTAGTACTAGTGTTAAATTACGTGTATTTTAAATATTTACTTCATAGTTGAGTAGTGGGTTGTGGTATTATCGCTGTGTAGCTGTCTTTATCTTACCTAGTACAGTGTTGCTCTTAGAGTTGGGTTTAGTATTGTAGATAGGGTGGCTTGTTGATCTTTATAATCCCCAATTGCTGGCCGAAAAGATCATCCCTATCAGGTGCTTAGGAAGTACTTCTTAGCATCTATTGAGAAAAACAAAATGGTTCCTTCTATCAATGGATGAACCATATCTATAACGTGACAAAGATTTCTATTTAATTAGTTTAATGTAAGGAAAATTAAATGAAAAAAAATCAAGTATATATGTACATACCAAAGGGAACAAAACATGCTTTAATCTTAAATTAGGAGTTTTTCATTTCCTACTAATGCCTTAGAAGGTTGTGAACATGGTCTTTAGAAAGTGATTATAACTGGAAAGAGCTAGCAGTGCAAGTAGATGTAGAGATTTAGGATGGTGGTGTCTCTTACCCATCTCCTTTTAGATGTAAACTGGATCCCAATATATCAAACAATTGAATATATAGATGCTGTCTGTCACTTGTACTACCTTTCAATATATTCCAAGATGTTGGCCATTACCTTTTCAGATAATCTTAATTTTATAAAGTAACAACTACTTCTTAATCAGTTTGATACATTATTGGTCACAGAGTGTTCTAGCACTTTTGGTGGCTTGTTGTTTTAATCAATGATTTACTTCAATTATAAAAAGTTCTCCAAAACCAGAAATCTATCAGCTTTCTAATGTGCAGAATTCTTAGATTTCATTTCGCTGAAAGGCTTACCCAATGAAATCATGTTCAGGTATAGGTTTATAGTCTAATAGTTTTGTGCTGAGAGGCGAAAGCCAATTCTTCTACAGCTTTGATATTTTCCCAATACACATGAAGGTAAGTATAGCATTTTTAGGTTCTCTGGCTAGTCCATTGGAAGGACCTATGTAAACATGTTTATTTTGGCTTTCTTATTTACTTTCTGGAATGAGACAGCCAGAGGGAAAAAGTATTCACCTATGGTGTACCATCTCTCTGGGATTCAAAATTGATATTTAGAAAATAAAGCATAGACAGGTAGCTTCTGGTGTCATGGACTCACTGTGTATATTGATGAGACCATAACCTATTCTGGCATTTCAAAGAGAGATTACTTTATACACAAATTAGACAAGTAGATCAGATGTATTTTCCCAAAGAAAAGATCAGTGTTCATTTACAGAGAAGCACGGTGGAGGCTGCTCACACACATCTACGGTCTGCTTTCCACTTACAGATCATTCTGCTTAAAGCTAAATGTTGGCTTCCCCTGAAACAAATGCCATTCACAGTTACCCATTTGTTCTACAAGTAGAGGACTCTAGATGGGCTGTGGCAATTTCTGACTCACAAAAGCCTATATTGAAATTCTCCAGGACCTTGGGAACAGATTGTGATGTCTTCCTTCAATGCAGCAGCATTGAAATTGTTATCTATATTATGGTGCACTTTAATTCACATGCATACGTCCTCGTTGTTTAATCTGTCCTTATAAAGTGCCACATTTGAACACTGTGCAGAAAATGAGAAACACTTTATAAACAGAATGAAATGATGAATATGGTGAGAGGGAATTAGTGGAGAAAAATCAGTTTCTGGGAACAAACTACAAAATATAGAAGACTTCTTGAAGTAGGAAGAGCATGAGGTGAGAATGGGAACAAACTACAAAATACTTCTTGAAGTAGGAATGGCATGAGGTGAGAATAGGAACGTTCCCCACAGGCTCAGATGTTTGAATACTCGATTCCCAGTTGGGAGTTGTTCTGGTAAATTTAGGAGCTGTGACCTGGAAGGAAAAATTTTGTCACTGGGGGCAGGCAAGTGTTGAAGTTTTAAAGCCTCTTGCCATACCAAGTGCATTCTCTGCCTTGGAGTTGAGATTTAAGATGTAGGTTCTCCGTGTTATACTTCAGCCACTATTTCTGCTGCTTCCCAGTGTTGGATTCTTATCCCTTCAGAGCCATAAAAACAAATAAACCCTTCCTTCCAAAAGTTGTCTTGCTCACAGTGTTTTATCACAGCAACAGAACAGTAACTCATACAAAGGCTGGGTAAATAAAAGGTCAGTTGGTCTTTTTCTATGTTTGGGAGAAGGAAATTCTTGTCACCTTTACTTGTCATCATTGGTCCCAGATATCTAGGTCTTACATTTTGTCTTGTAGCTTCTGTTGTATTTTTATTTTGGGAAGCACCATGGGAAAGTTAGAAATCCAGCAAGTCCTTTATGTACCACGTACAGTTTCCACAATTCCAGCATTGTAAGTGAATTAGTATAGAAGACTGTAGACCAATAAAATCAATGAGCCATGTGTTTTAAAAAATAGTTGATGTTAAGTAGATTTATTAATGTTTTAGTAGGCTCTGAATAATCACTTATTCTATACTTAAATATTTTCTTTTTTATTTCTTTTACTTTTGTATTGAAAAACATTTTTTTCATACAATATATTCTTATCACACTTCTTTCTCCTCCAACTTCTCATTAAAAATTTTCAAGTTTAGTGTTATTGTTAGCTAAGAAGTTAAGAAGAGTCAATTACAAACTTTTGTTTGTATGTGTGTAGTTGCACATGTCTGTGCATTTGGAGACCACATGAAGATGTTATATGCCCTGCTCTTTTACTCAATATGTTATTCTTATATATTGTGTCCACTATTGAACCTAGAAATAGGCTAGAGTCCAGCAAGTACCAGCAATTCTCCTAGCTCTGTACTTCATAATGCTGGGATTACAGGTGAACATACTGTGACACCCACCTTTTATGTGAGCACTTGGCTCGAAACTCAAATACACATGTTTGTACAGCAAGCATTCTTACCCACGAGGCTTTCTCTCCACTTTCATCCTTTTATCACCTATCTTATTTAGTTAAAAATGTGGGACTTTTTCCTGCCACATATTATAACTAAATGATGTGATTCAATATCAACAGTAGTTAATGAGAAATACAAATTTCCAACAATGTTAAATCCTAATTAGAAGCCTTCATTTATGTCATGTAAAATATAATATCCAATGAAGCTTGTGCATGTTAATGTATATTATGTACATACTTGATATACATGTACCATGAGCTTATTTTTTTAATTTACTTCCTTCAATTTTCTATTGCATATATGTTTCTATAGATATTTCAGAGTAAACACACAGGAAAGCAGTTAATAATAAACTTAGGTAGAAACTGTCTAAAGATGTAAGTCATAGCAGGTTTAAAACTTTGATTTGAAAAATTAAACAATACGTCTCTCTCTTTAGGATTTATTATTTTGTTGTGTGTTCTCCTACAACTTCCCCCTTGCTTCCAACATTATCCTGACAACTTATTCCATCTTTCTTCTGTGTCTCAATAAGTTTTATCTATTTTTTGATGACATATACCCACCTAGACTTGAAGGCTCCAGCCTCCGAATTTTGTATCTAAATAAATGTCTCTGTAACGGGCGATGTTGTGTATGGGTCAAAAGAGATGCATGTATGCCATCCTTCTTCCTGATCTCATTAGGTCATATTTCTTTCCAGGCCATGTCCAAGGAAATGTGGTTCCTATAAGTCACACTGAAATCCATGACTTAGCAAATATAAATGACCTGAATCAGAATATCAGACAACAGTAGTATTGTCAGTAATTCTGAGTTCAGTCAGATCAGAACCTAATTTACAAATTCCTCAAATAGATTCAATTAGTACATATTTTTTTTAAAAATATTTCTTGTTCTAGTAGCATTTGATATATAGTGTAAGTATATGGAAATATTTTTATATTGTTTCATCCAGCTCATTTTAGTAATTGATATGTTCTTAGGAGATTATAATCTGGTTGCTATTTATCATGATCAGTAGCAAGAAATTCAAACTCAAATTAACCATTATTAGTAGGCATGTAACATGTATGATGAGACAGCCCATGGGACATACGGGCAGGCATCACTAGGTAAATGAGAGAAGGTTAAGTCTAGTTGAGTCTGCTGCTTGACTTCTGCTCACAGTATAATAAGTATGTTAGTCAGCTACCCATTCTGTGACCAAATACTGGAGAAGATCTACTTAAAGGTTGAAATATTTTTTGGTCTATAGTTTTAGAGGTCAGCTAGCTCCCTTGCTTGGAGCCTTCCCAATGTAGAGCACCACAGCAGTAAGACGATGCGGCAAAGAAAGCTGCTCATTTCATGGGACCAGGAAGCAAAAATTTAGGCAGGAGGGAGCAAGAGAGAGATCTGGGGACAAGATATAAGTTTTCAAAGTCTGTCCTCAGGGCCCTCCTTCCTTCAACTAGGCCCCACCTCCTATAAATTCATCCATGAAATGACATACTGCGAGGTTAGACCCCTTGGTTTAATCACATATTTCAATAGTATCAGCAGCTGGGGACCAAGCCTTTAACACATGAACTTTTAGTAACATTTTATTATCTTCTGTTTTTTTGTGCACAAGTATGTATGTGTGGCATAAGTGTGTCTATGTGTGCTTTGTGGACACAGACATTTGTGCGTGAAGAGGTCAGAAATTGATGTTAGGCATCTTTTTGTCACTCCCCATGTTATTTTATGAGCTACGGTCTACTGAACTTGCAGCTTGCTGATTGGCTGGATTGCCTGGCCAGAAAGCACCAGAAATCTGCCTTCCCAGCACTGGTATGGGAGTATGCTACTAATTTTGTCTTTTCATGTGAATACTGGGGATCTGAACACAAGTCCTCATACAGATTTTAGTAAGTGATCTCCAAACAAACCCTGCAGTCTCACACCTACATCTCACCATACTTTGACTTGAATTTAGCTATTACCACAAGGTGCAAATTGGTAGAGTCTGCTTTTAGTGTTGGAGTATAAGATAAAATTCAGGCTCACTGTTGTCTCTAGAATTTGGGATTATTTTTTCAGCAGACTATTTATTAGTAGGCACAAATTGTACAAGGAATTCTGTCAAACTGAATAGGTTATCCATCAATCAATCATGTATTTTCACATATTTGTAGTGTTGACATATTTCTGATGAGTATTTTAACTGCGAATCATTTGACCTCTTATTTAGAGTTGTTTCTTTTTAAAAAATATGTCATGTTCAGCTTTGTCTGAAGCAGTGAACCTGCCCTGGTAAATTCAGAGCTTTCTTGCCGCAATGGCTGAGCCGATTTCTTCTCAACCAAAGTTAAACTGTGCTATTTGGGCAAATTGTGCCTATGGAAAAAAAACCTCTTCAATCAAATCATTTGGGGGCTTTTCTTACACAGCATCTCACTCTTTGCCAGAAATCCTCTACCGAGGTCTCTTTCAGGACACCCAGAAAGCACTCAGATGAAAAAGAACAGGAGTCAATAACTGGTTAGCACGATAGGTAGTCTGGCCATGGACTGTTGAGCAGGACACACTTCAAGAAAGATGGGATGCTGTTTGTGGAGAGCAAAAACAGACTCCATCCTAGTGACTCTGAAACTGAGAAGCATAGGTTCCTCAGACACTGAGCACCAATATATCTGGTATTCAACAAAGATAATGTCCTTCATTGTCTCATGTATTTGAGTATTTGGTCTGGTCCATAGTCGGTAGAAGTATTTGGGAAGGATTACAAGGTATAGCATTCCTGGAGGAAGTGTGTCACTTGGGGTGGATGTTGAGGTTTCCAAATAATTTCCCTGTTCACCAGACACCATCACTATCTATCTATCTATCTATCTATCTATCTATCTATCTATCTATCTATCTATCTATCTGCCTGTCTATCTCTATCTATCTATCTATCTATCTATCTATCTATCTATCTATCTATCTATCTATCTGTCTGTCTGTCTGTCTGTCTGTCTGTCTGTCTGTCTGTCTGCCTGTCTATCTATCTATCTATCTATCTATCTATCTATCTATCTATCTATCTGTCTGTCTGTCTGTCTGTCTGTCTGTCTGTCTGTCTGCCTGTCTGCCTGTCTATCTATCTATCTATCTATCTATCTATCTATCTATCTATCTATCTATCTATCTATCTGTCTGTCTGTCTGTCTGTCTGTCTGTCCGTCTGTCTGTCTGTCTATCTATCTATCTATCTATTTATCTATCTATCTATCTGCCTGTCTACCTGTCTATCTATCTGCCTGTCTATCTGTCTATCTATCTATCTATCTATCTATCTATCTATCTATCTGTCTGTCTGTCTGTCTGTCTGTCTGTCTATCTATCTATCTATCTATCTATCTATCTATCTATCTATCTATCTGCCTCCTATTTGCCTATCAAGATGTAAACTCTCAGCTATTCCTGCCCCTCTGCCTTTGCTCTGCCATCATGGACTCTAACCCTCTGAAACCATAAATCAGAGTTAAATGTTCTCTTTTATAAGTCACCTTTGTCATGGTGTTTTATCAAGGCAACAGATAAATAACTAACACAGGCAGCTTAAGTGGTCGATCCAATTGGATTTGGGACAAGAGGACAGAACGAACTGGTGCAATGTGGTGTAAGCAAAGAGACATTGCCAATAGCCTCTTTCATGGATGGTTTGTCCTCTTTTATTCCTTGAATATACAGTATCCCACATAGGCTCAAGTGTTTGAACTCTTAGTCCTTGGGTCTACATCAGAGCTCTGTCCCATCATCTGTCCATCACTGCTTCCTTTCCATCCCTTCTTCTCACTGTGGTCCTAGAGACATTCTCTAGTCTACATCTCACTTATCTTGTGAGTTGATGTCACAACTTACCACCATCCATCTTTGAAGATAGGTAGAAAGACTGTGAGAGACATTGCAGAGAGGGAGGAAAACATCCTACAGATGAGGTTTGCTTTGAAGGCTGTGGAAGACAGAATAAATGATAGAAGAGTTCAGTTAGGTTGGACAGCAGGTGAGCCATGAAGTAGCTTTATCAAAATTCAGTTTTGACTGAACTACTGTTATGGAGACTTCTGCATCCACCATTGCTGGTCCTTTGGAATTAAGAACAAGGCAAATATTTATTAATGTGAAATTTCTGATTCTGGTAAAGGAGCAGACTATGAGAAAGAGATTGCTGTGCCAGAGTAGATTGTATGCTTCTTTTCTTAAGTGATTCTGATAGGCTAGGAGCAGTATGGGAGACTACATACAGATGTCTCTTGGTTTACAAAGGAAATGGGTGACCAACGAGAATGCATAGGGAATTGGAGACCTTGACCTCTGCCAGGCATATTCCGTGTCCTGTCCTCCTTGGGTGATTACTCACTGAAATGTGATGTGCTATTTCTGAATGTAATATTTGTGTGTATATGAAGAAAATTTGGCATAGGATGAAGCTTTTATATAAATACTGATTTTGCCTTTTATTGTGTGTGTGTGTGGGGGGCAGTTATATTCATATGTGTGCATGTATGCTTACCCATGTGCAGCCCAGAGGAGAGCATCTGGTATTTTACAGTATTGCTCTCTGCCTTATTTTTTGAGTCAGGATCTCTAGCAGGACCTGGAGATTGCCATTTCAGCTAAACTCATTGACTATCAACCCCAGGAATCCTCCTCCCCTGTACTGGGGTTACAGATGCCTGTCACTTCCAGCTTTTATGTGAATGCCGAGGATCTGAACTCAGTTCCTCATGCTTTCCTGGCAAGCTTGTTATCCACTCAGCCACCCCTTCAATCTCCCCTTTTATGTCAGTGTCTTACTGTGTAGCTGAGACTGACCTTGACTGACTCTTGACAGTAGTGCAGGCTAGCTATTTCAAACTTCATTCCCTGGCCTCAGCGTTACTGAATGCTGGAGTTTCTCTCTTGGGTCAGACTTGTGAATTAATTGATAATTCCTGTTGTTTTCTGGGTCTACATATATCCTAAATGACGTTCTGTGCTATGGAGTACATAACTTAAAAAAATGTCTGATGTTCTATAAGTGCATTACAAAGGACAAAAATCTGAACGCTTTCCAACTATAATCGCTTGATTCACTCGACTTTTCCACATTCTGACATTCCTGCCCTTTGTTGAGTTCCTATAATGTTCTGTTCTCTAACATTCACTAATTCCTTATGTATAAAAATAGCTACACTCCTAAGAAGCAATTGGCAGGCTCATTAAAACTCACCTACAATGGAAGGAACCAAATTGTCCATTGGATCTACATTGCAAATAGTGTCCTGGTGGCCTAAACTTCTTTGTGCTTTGTCTAGAATACGACAGCAAACCAAACAAAATGGTCTATATAGAGCCTTTGTATATTCCTCCCAAATACACTACTTCTGAAAAACATTGTTCCTTTAAACATTTGCAAAAGATTTATGCCTTCTTGTCAAATGTTGTGTTTTTACTTCCCCCTTTTTTAGAACAGGGCTGTGCATAGATTCTATTTTGATCATTTTCTGTATGTGTATTTATGTGTGGGGGGAGTAGCATGAACACCAGGTGAAAATCACCCCTCCCCCATTTTTTAATCTTTAAGATTCAGAAAATGAGAATTTGACAACCATGTAGGGGATACGGTGATGACTTGGGTAAAAATACTAATAAAGAACAGAAAATAAATCTTTGAATTCTCCTGTTTCCAGCATCTCATGTCATGCTTCAAACCCCAGGTGTGAGTCTTGCTCTGCTCCCCATTGTGACACTGATTAGGAGTTATGCCAAGTGAGGATAGAGGCAGCAGGAGTTGCTTTTAGGATTTTCCTTTTTAAAGTGGTATTTAGCACTAACATATATATTTAAATATAAAAAACAGAGGCTCAGAGGAATCAAAGCTTGAAGAATGAAGAATCTGTCTAGATGGTGTCGCAATAATTCTGATTCCTCCAGATATCCTGATTTTTCATACTCTGGAGATAGTTTCGTTTGGTACAGATGAAGCATGGCTCAGCCAGTCTTCTTGGCTCAGTTGTTATCTCTGCTGCCATTTTTCTTGCCTGAAATAACCTTCCACTAATTTTTTAATACCGATGAAGAGACTGTCAAAGACTCCTTCCTGCCTTTCAATCAGATATTCTTCTTATGAGCCAATCAGTTAGCAAAGCATTTATTGGCTTTCCATTCATGTGCACATATCATGCTGGACTCTGTGACTCTGAAATATAAAATAATGTCATTCAACTTTTCTTAGGGTAGTAATTAAAGAAAAAATAACACTATGCTATTACACACACACACACACACACACACACACACACACACACACACACACACACAGAGCTAAATTATGTGGAATGTGTTCACTGTTGAAATCATTTGCTCAGGCAACACATTCTTACTGAGCTCCTTCTGTAGGCTAGCTGATACTCTGACACTAGGAAGATGTGAGCACTTAGAAAAGCAAATGAATCAGTCAGAAATTTAGACATAGATTTGGTCAGATGATTTTGAAATGCAGTATGTAGTGTTGTCTTCAGCTCGTGAGAATGGAAGAAGAAAGAAAGAAAGAAAGAAAGAAAGAAAGAAAGAAAGAAAGAAAGAAAGAAAGAAAGGAAGGAAGGAAGGAAGGAAGGAAGGAAGGAAGAAAAAAAGAAAGAAAGAGAAAAAGAAAATAAAATAAACATCAGGGCCAGCACATGGGAGAGGAAAATAGATTATTCAAACCACTGCTTTAATTGAAGTGGGTCATTTATTCTAGGAGGGGTTGGCTGTCCAATTAAGGTTGTGGTTGTAGAAAATGGCGTTAGCAGATAATAGTTAGTAGGGTTATGCTGATGATTTCACAACAAAATCATTGCAGCTTTTTATTTATCAACTCCTCTGAGTGACAGTCCCATGTGTCTTCCATTAGCTGTGTGGATCATGGAATTTGTACCTGGAAGTGTTTTGGGGAGTGTTATAGAAGTCCAGGGGATCTATGCTCCCTCCACTGCAGGGTCCTTCTGGCATGGCCTCATAGCTAGGGTTTGGTTTCAGGCAGTCCCAGATCCTGACTGTGTGGCCTTGGGCCAGTCAATTAATGTAAGCCATGCCCATCCTGCTTAGGGATTTAAGACCCTGTCCACTTGGAGTCTTTTGTGACAGTCAGCAGCTTGAGGCATAACATAGGCCCTCTCTGACCCTCAGAGTGTAGAAAATAGATGCTTCCTAATGTTGTCTATGATGTGTGTATGTGTATATGTGTGCATGTGCCTGTGTACACACATGTAGAATGCATCTGATTAGATGCTACCTCTGAAATATTACTATAAAATTTGCTCTTTATTTTCTTTACTTCCACTTATTCCTGTGTCACACACACACACACACACACACACACACACACACACACACACACACACACACACACAGTGAGAGAGAGAGAGAGACAGAGAGAGAGAGAGACAGAGAGACAGAGAGACAGAGACAGGGAGGAGATAGAGAGGAGTCAGAGAGACAGAGAGAGAGCTCTACTCCCCAGTTACTAACAATTAAAGTGAAATTTCAGTAGGTTGCACTTTGATGTAGTCATTGGAATAATCCGAAGCCCCAAACTTCAGAACAGAAGTGAGGTCAGGCATATATGGTCCAGGCTCTTCTGCATTCTGTTGGTCTTGCTGAAATGTTTGCCATGCTTGAAGAGACAAGCACTCAGCATTTCTTGTAGGTAGAAAGCAACTGAAATAAAATTATTTCTCAGTAACAGGTGTGGACATGATGCTGACAGATCCCCCCTTTCTACAGAATGCAGGGCATCAGATATCTTGTATCACTTATATTCTAAAATTTCACCAGTTGATCCTTTTCTCAGGCTGTAGTTAAAAACAAAAATTAAAACAGAGTACATATGATGCCTCTGGCTGAATGGACTGTAAAAATATCATGTAAGATTTTACACAAACATGACCATAAAATATTACATGAATCTTTCATGAGGTATTTTTTTTTTTTTTTTTTTTTTTTTTTTTTTTTTTTTTTTTTTTTTTGGTTTTTCGAGACAGGGTTTCTCTGTGTAGCTTTGCGCCTTTCCTGGAACTCACTTGGTAGCCCAGGCTGGCCTCGAACTCACAGAGATCCGCCTATCTCTGCCTCCCAAGTGCTGGGATTAAAGGCGTGCGCCACCACCGCCCGGCATCATGAGGTATTTTTATAGGACAATGCCAGAAGTCATGGCAAAGGTGACTAACTTGCATCCATACCTGTGGAAATTTTCTTACAATTAAAACATTTTATCAAGAATTAACTTTCAATTTATCCTAGAGGGATTTTAAGCATGCCTCTATAGTTTATGGAAAGTAAACAGATAACAGACAAGTTATAGAAAAAATGGCCACCAGAGACCACATCTGCATTAATGAATATATTACAAGATGACTGCCCTCATGTCATGTAATTGACAATTTAAATGCCATACTTTAATAACTATTCAACTCCTGTGTGTTTTTGTGTTAGACTGTATATGTGTGTGTGTATGATATACACACATACATATATGCACACATGTGTGTGATGTGTGTGTCTACGTATGTATGTGCATACATGCATATGCTATGGATATATGTGTGTATGGATATTACTGTGACTGTAGGTTAAAAAACTGTCATATATCTAAAAGTATATTTATTACATATTTGAAAAATAATACTTTCTATCAAACTGTTTTTATCCTCTCTATACAAGGGAGCACTGAGGTACTGCTGTACCTAACATCTGTTTAAAGCCATTTAGCATACCTTAATCTGTGGAGGACAGTAAATTGGGCACATATTAATGTATAAGTGGAACAGACATACATGGATGCTCTCTTCAATCACCTGCACAGTTGCATTGGCTGAGCAAGTATTTGCATATGGATTGCTGCCAGCTTCCAGATCTTCAGTGAAGTGCTTTATGGAGGCATTATGTTATACACTCCCATTAAGTCCCATGTGAAACTTCCTGCCTCATTTTGCACACTGAAGTATCCAGAGGCATCAAAATTCAGTTGTCCCTAAACAGTCTATTTTCGAACTCAGTTCAATACTGATGCTTTTATTTCATTCTGAAGTAATCAAAAGGGAAGGGGTGCTGAATTATCAAGATATTTAAAAGTCTAACTTTCTAATTTTCAAGTGTTAATATCTAAATATAAATTATATGTTTTAAATTTAAATTCTAAGTCATGAATCTTTGTAAATTCTTTGCAAACAATTAAATGAAACATCTCCACTCTTGTTGGTAGTAGATAACTATAACATTATTTCTTTTCCCCCCAAAAAATATCATTTTTATGACATTTTCTGAATGTCCTTGTGAGTGTGAGTCTACATAACTAGAGGGATTCCACATTCTTGGTGTGATTCTTAAATTCTAAGTAGATCAGTAGTCTATTTTCTAGAAGAGCCCTTTACTGATTTTTTAAAAAAGTATTATCTTTATTCCTGTGTATGGTAGACATTTTTGAAAGAAGAGAGAACTGTAGCTAAAGTATGGGGAAAAAGATACAGATAAGTCAATCAAATATGTTTACCATATGCATTTGATGATATTTCCCTGAGGGAAATAAGCTTGTCCAAACTGACAGTTGTTGGGGACTTTTTTTTTTTTTTTTTTTTTGGTTTTTCGAGACAGGGTTTCTCTGTGTAGCTTTGCGCCTCTCCTGGAACTCACTTGGTAGCCCAGGCTGGCCTCGAACTCACAGAGATCCGCCTGGCTCTGCCTCCCGAGTGCTGGGATTAAAGGCGTGCGCCACCACCGCCCGGCATGTTGGGGACTTTTTTAATAGCCTAGTTCTGCACTGTGGCTGAACATTCACAGTACAGTGTGCCAATGAGGCGAATTCTCCCTAAGAACACCAGCTCTTCTTTGTCCCACTGTCTCCTCTGTGGGATGTGAAGTTTTCTGTATAGTGTTAGCTACTGACTCTGCTGATATCGAAAACATAAACAAAAACACAGGAAAAATGAAGCCAAATTTTATTTATCTGTTGTGAGTACAATTTCCAGACGGTATAATGAAAGGAATTTGCATGTTCTGAACGGGGGGTTATTTATGTTGACATACTCCTGTGTATCTCATTCTCACTAATTTTAGACTGAGAAACCACTTAAACTCCCAAATGTGAAATTTGTGGTTTGAAGTCACACATCTGGCTTTAATGAGCTTTTATTTCCCCCGATACTGTCCAACCATTTCACTGTTGGCCAGACAGAAGAAGTAAAGAGTAATGAGTATTTTGCATAAAATTCTTATGCCATATTCCACATTTGGATTTTTTTTCAATTCTGAATTGGCTTCTCTCTGGGAAACTGCAAGGCACCTGTCTCTGCATTTAAGGAAGTTACATGTTTATATTATGTCTCTGTGGTAATGATTCTGGAGAACATAACAGCTTATAGGAAATAAGTTCTTCATGTTTCAGTCAAGCAAACAGAAGCCAGAGCAGCTAGACCCAGAGAAGCTGGGTGACTTCCCAATAAACATGTGAGGCAGAACACACTTACTAGAATGGTTCATGATTTGATGGCACTATAGAATATCAGGATAGTTTTGAAGGAAACTCAGGACAAACTTAAAGAGTCAATAAAGATCGCAAAGCAGATTTAGCTTCAGTAGATACCTGAAAACCACTCTATGAAAAGGTTATGCTAGATTTCTGTTTGTTGTAAGGACATTCTGTTTGTAGTTGATCTACCCAGTATTGTCCTGGCAAATATATAACAGATCCACTAAGATATCTATGTATCTTTATATAGCTATATCTATATAAAACTATGTGTGCCATCATATTTAGAACTCATCTGTGCTTTCAATTTCTCCATCACATTCCTGAATCCAGACATTCAAAACAATAAACTGAGCTTTGATTTGTGAATGTCTGTGGATTACCATTGTAGAACAAAACTACAAAAGTTGATTTCAAGGTATCAACTAGTAGTCACTGAACATAGGGTGGAAAAGTGATCTATACACCATTACATAGCATGAGAACAGGAAATTAAATCAACCTAAAAGACTTTGAGATTTAAGAAATAGTGAGATAACTGCAATTGTCAGTACGCATTTTTGCATAATTTATTTCCCCTATGAATTATCAAATTATGAATTTATATAATATGTTTTTAAAAGTTAGCCATGTTTAACAAACCTCAGAATTGTATTGAAAATTTAAATCTCCTTATTAGCTTACTTGGACTATCTGTTATTCACTACTGCCTATGTTTTCAGAAAAATAAGGAACTATGTAAAAAAATATTACATAATACATGTAATACATCATATGTTACACAAATCACACTTTGCAAGTATAAATTACACATTTTGTATATGTTCTGTGTTTCTCAAACTTCAACAAACAAGTAGATGTCTTGGGCACGTTGTTAAGATGCAGAATTTGATTTAGTAGGCTTGAAGGTCTGTATTACAAACAAGTTCCTAGTTACTGTTTGTCCTTACATCAAAGTATGGGAAATTCTTTGACTAGTTTCCTTAGAGGCTTACTATATAAGATTATCTATCTATCTATCTATCTATCTATCTATCTATCTATCTATCTATCTATCTATCTATCTATTTCTATCTCTCTCTATCATCAATCTTTCTTTCTATTTAATATATCTATCATCTGTCATCTCATTAACAAAAAAATGTTAATTTGGGGGTTGAGAAGAAAGAATAGTTGGTAAAGTGGTTGACATGCTTTCAATCCCTGGGAACCACACGGTGGAAGGAGAGAATTAATTCTTACACATCATCCTTTGGCATCCACACATCTACTGTAGCATGTACACACACACACACACACACACACACACACACACACACACACACACACACAAATAAAGAAATGAGTTGAATTAAAAAATTTAAAAGCCAGTTGTAATGGCCTATTTATTTCTTGTTATTCCCATCTCTAGAGAAATAGAGACAGGTGATCACTCCAGCTTAGTGACCAGGTAGACTAGCCTAACCAGCAAATACAAGGTCCCCATAAGATATTCTAACTCTAAGAAACAAGGTGAATGGCTCTGACCTCCACATCTACATGTACCAACACACACATGCACATCCACACATAAATGTATATATACAAACAAAATATGTAAATTTTATTAATCCATTTTTCTTAAAGTTGAAGTGACTCAAAGACACGATTGCAATGGAACATTTACTACTGTGATAATAAGATGATCCAGTTTATGAGTCTGTTAAGCTACTGGAAAGTAATATACACTATACTTGTGTGTGTATGTGTGTGTGTGTGTGTGTGTGTGTGTGTGTGTGTGTGTGTGTGTTTGACCACAGACATAATTATTAGAAAGAAATCCAAAAATTACTGCTTGTAGCCTGGAAATGGAATATTTATTTCTAATCACTCCATTGGTCATATTGTTTTTATTCTTAGCAGTATGACTCTTAAGTTTTGGGATAAATGTACGTTTTACGAATATACATTGCCTGGTGTAGTAAGATCAGTACTTGCAAAGATAAGACAGGGGGATTTCAAGTTCAAAGCCAATGTGAGTTAGAGTAAATTCAGAGCTAGCCTGCTAACTTAGTGAGACCTTGTATAAAGAGAAATGTTAGCTCTCTATTCTGTTCTCTCTGCCCCACCGTCTCTCTCTCTCTCTCTCTCTCTCTCTCTCTCTCTCTCTCTCTCTCTCTCTCTCTCTTTCTCTCTCTTTCTCTCTCCACATGCTCCTTCCCCAGGCCTGGTTCTGTTGTCCCCACCCCCACCCCTCTTCCTCTTAATAAAGCTCTGATACTGATAAAAAAGAAATAAAGAGAAATATTTGAAAATGGCTGGCAAGGTAGATTATGGGTAGAGTACTTTTTCTAGGTTCAATTACAGAGCTCGAGGAGAAGGTAGTGGAGAAGGAGAAGGAGTCAGGGAGGAGGTGGAAGAAAAGGAGGAATTTTTCATGGAAAGTATAGGATCTAAAAGCTAGGTATGAAATATGGAATTGGAGTAATTACAGAAAATTGATCAATATCCTATTAGAGGGAAGAAGAATAGATGGGTAGAGAGGGCAGAAGGTGACCCCCAGAGAGACAGAGAAAGGGGATTTTCAAAATTATCTCTTGTCTCCTGTTAGTTAGTATAGCAATATGATTGATAAATCGTGGATGTGATAGAAGATGGTATTTCATGGACAATTCACAAGAAAACTGTTTCAACAGGAAAGGAAAAGAATAAAGAAATGTGGCTTATGGTCAAGCATGGTAGTCTGTGGCTATAATGTCAGCAATCAAAAAACTTGGGGCCGGAGAATCATTTGTTTCATGATATACTGGGCTACAAAGTAAGTTTTACTTCTAGAATGAAAAAAGGAAAATATGAATCAGATATCTATCACTGAGATGTAAATGGGTTTTAAAATTTCAATAAGATGTGATTGAAAGTCAAGGGAGAGAAATACATTTATAAATGATTCAAAGAACATCCAAGGAACAGAAGTATCGAGGGAGGGGAAGGAATTCCAAATGGTGATACTTTACTCTTCAGCCAGAAAAAGAATCAGTTAAGCAAATCCACTCTCATCAAACCCATTCCTCTAAATTTATAACCATTTGCATGAAAATATATTGTTCTTATAAACTCAGGTTACTTGTTCCTAATTTAACATACAAGTTGTACTAAATTAATAGAACACCTCAATGTATCTGAAGTATACCAATGTGCTCTAGTTATTTAGCAAATAACTAAATGAAAAAGTCCAGACAATTTGAACTACCCTAAATGACCCGTTGGGAGAGTTAAAAGACACTGCTTCTTTATGCATATTAATAGTTCTTTAATTAAACAGTGGAGTTTGCCAAAGGCTCAACTTTCCACGGGTACTCATAGTCCAGACAAAATAATAACTTATAATAGCTTTGTTGACTCTCTTCCAATACACTGTGGAAATGTCTAGAATTTCAAAATACTATGGTTTTATTTTTTTTTCTTAATTTACCAGCAACTACTAAATGCACTTGCTTGTGCAACCACCTTGAATGTCACATAGTGTGACCAGTGTTTCCTTAAGGACACCTCTCAGAGTATTCAGAGGTTAAAGTTGAGCTGTTAGAATATGGAAAGAATTCCATTGCTTCTCAGAATGAATTATTTCAGCGAAATTAGTCCATTGCGGCTTCCTTTTCCCCCAGCCCTGTTTTGTGTTAAAGAACTTTCCTAATGCAAATATTATTCCATTTCCATATTCCTTTCTTCAATTTCCAACCAATCCCAAAGGGAAATATATATTAAGAAATTCTAATTCTTTAACTTGTCTACTGATGAGCCTTGGACTTCAAGCATATAACCTTGATAAAAGTTAAAGCAAAGTAGATATTACTTTCTAACAAATTCTAAACTGTTCTAAAATGGTAAATTTTTTGATTGAGATATTTGTTTCTGATAATATAAGACATATTTAATTTTTAAAGAATAATTTTATAAAATTTACAAAATGGTTAATTTATGTTTAAATGCAGTAGATATTATTTGCAGGAATTAAAGGAAAGGATAGGGTGGTTAAGTATATATTTTAGAAACCAAGAATATGTATAGTCTTTTTTTCCCTCTGTGATTTATAAGTCTTCAGCAGAAAAAAATGAATCTGGAAGTAGATGCTATAATATAGCATAGAATGTACCATTAATAATTGAAAACACAGTGTGGATAGAGAGAAGAAGAAGGGAGCTGCCTTATTTGGTGGGTGTAAGAAACGTTTCATGCATGAAGGATCATTCAGAGGAAGGTGTGCTCCAGGGGAACCAACAGAGTTCTCACAGATGGGAAAAAGAAATAATATGGAGGATTGAGGCAGAATTCTACATGCAGGTTTCATAGGAGAACAAGTGTTATGTTTGACTGACACAAAGGAGCCTTTGCAAAGATGCTAAAGGAGTATCAAGGAGAAACCTGGACAGAAGACCAAGGGGACTGCCCATAAAACCCCACTGGGGATTTTAAGCACTACACAAAATCCCATACGTAACTATGTCTGTAAAGATGACTTAAAACTTGTTTGGCATGATTGGGACAATGAGTGATGAAGTTTTGTTTTTCTTCCTTGTGTATTTCATTTGTCAGATTTGAACACAGATTTTAAGAATTAGTTGGTATAGTTTCATCCAGTAACATGTGACAAGTGTTACATGCTTCAGAATTGACACTTAAATTCAGGCTGTCCATTCCTTCTTGTTCACAATGTTTTTGGTGTGTTTAATTCAATGCCACAAAACAGAACTCTCTCTTGTTCTTCTCATTTCTCCCTGAAGTTGACATGTCTTTGAAATTTCAGAATCACTCTTAACTTACATGACATAACATATGGGGAACTTTGCTTGAAGGCTACTGATCCCCGGTTCCTCTTTCTTTAGAACATCTTTTTCTCAGAAATTGTTATCACGTTATATATAATACATGTTCCAAGAAATAACCAGGTTATCTTTGTTTTTGTGGTGGCTTTGGCTTACCAATGTTTTCTTCCACGATCAGTTATTTTCACAAAATGGGCAAGTTATAGTGAGTACTCTTTCCTTTTCTAATTAGTTGTTGTCAATTGATTTAATGAACTTTCTATTCATTTGCAAAAGCTTTATAATAAAAAATACTGTCTTAAGTTCAATTAATTACTTTATTGGGTTTGTTTTTTTCTAAACTTTAATGCAAAATTTTCACGTAAGGTTTTTTGTTGTTGTTGTCTAATAAAGAAATGAACAAATTATAAAACAACAGCATGAAAAACACAGCCCTGGTGACAATTACCATCTAATTACTATTGTAACATCAGCTGACTGATTGAAAGTAACTGTGCTCGCTTCTGATTCAGCACTCTTCTTTATCCAATTATATGAAGCAATATTTCTGAAAATTCAAAAGAAAAAGCTAAATGCTTTATGCTTTTGAAGACTAATATGTAAAGTATATAAAGATTTTAACACTCTTGGTCCAAATGGAACTCTGAAAGACAAGTGTCTATCCTCTCTCCCTCTCTCTTTCTCTGCTCTCCTCCCCTGCCTCTCTCTCTCTTCCTCTCTCTCTCTCTCTCTCTCTCTCTCTCTCTCTCTCTCTCTCTCTCTCTCTCCCTCTCTTTCAGACAATCATTTGTCATTTATTCAATAAATTCCTTTAACTTTGAGTTTAGCCACACTTTTGCCAAATTCTACATTTAAGAATGAGAAATAAATCCTGTGGTGATATATTGTGTACCCTAATAAAATTTACCTGAAGATCAGAGAACAGAACAAGCTACTAGATTAAACATAGATGCCAGGCAATGGTGGTACACATCTTTAGTACTAGTACTTGGGAGACAGAGATCCGTCTGGATCTCTGTGAGTTTAAAGTCACCCTGGACTACATGAGATTAACTCAGTCTAGGAGAGAAACCATCAGGCAGTGGAGGCATGCAACTTTAATCCCAATACTTGGGAGTCACACACCTTTAATCCCAGCACTTGAGATCTCATGTTTTTGCTTGGGAAGCACACATGCCTTTAATCCCAGCACTAGAGAGGTTGAGACAGGAAGTGATATGGCAGGGTGGAGAAAGCTATATAAGGCATGAGGAGACAGGAACTAAAGGCTTTTTTGGCTGTAGCCTTTTGGGTGAGAACTCAGAGGATTTCAGTCAGAGGATTCAAGGAGTTGGTGAGGTGAGATATAGCAGTGGCTTGTTCCTTTATCTCTCTGAGCATTCAGCTTTTACCCCACTATCTGGCTTGGGATTTTTTTTAATTAAAAGACCATTTTAGAATTCATATTCATATTACAAAATCCAGAGCCTTTGAACTTTGTGATTTCATCCATAAAAGTAGAGATATTATAAAAGCAAATGAACACCAACAAACATACTCAGAGATACACACAGACACATACATATTTAGATACAGACAGAGACACACACACAGACAACATGCACTTACAGACACAGATACATAGACATAGACACAGACACAGACACACAGACACACACAGAACAGACACACACTCACACACACACACACACAAGCAAAGACATATCCCACACAAACATGCAGCGGCCACTGTGATCATTGATGAAAAGTCAAGATTGGTAATATAAGATAGAAGATTGTAATGAGAATAAAATTGCAAAGCAGAAGGATACAAAAAATTCCTCCCTATGCACAGAAAGCATGGTGAGAATTCTCATTTCATCCCATTCTGCTCCTTTAAAGTGAGATTCTGGCAGTACCTTGCTAAATTGATTTAAAACCTTTTAAGCCTCACTACCTGGCATTTTACAGTAAAGGATCCCTTACATTCTTCTGTCTGCTATTTTCCTTATAAAAGTTTGAACTGTTTGCTTCCCCATCCTTATGCTCTGAATTCATCGGTGTCTGTGATGGCTGCTGAAGACAGCAAAGGATTAAGTATAGGATACCTCAAGCTAGCATGGTGATGTTTCTTGTCTCGACTGCTTCTGCTTCTTCTGCAGATTTTCTTAGCCATACCTTGCTAGCAAAGGTTATGCATCACATCAACAAGATGCTATTTAACATCGTTAATTATTATAAAGCACACTTCACATCTGCTTTAGTGTGCCAGAGACAGTGAAAGAGAAAAGTATAGCCACAAACAATGAGTAGAATGATCATTTCAATTGAAAGACACTACTAACATTCCCATGATGGTTTATCATCTCTTTACTGAGCTGCAACAGGAAACCAAGCCTTCCAGAATGTTATTTTATATTCCTGCTGCTTAGCTGCCTGATGTCCCCATTGCCATCTATTTCTTCGCATCTAGGATCATCCAATTCCCTCCGCCAGGTCTCCTAGCTGCATTCCCTAGGTGGCTTTTTCCCCAGATAGATCTACCCTGAGCGAATGACTTAGGTAAACAAATGTGCAGTCTTCCTGAAAATGGGAAAAACAAGAGATTAAAAGAAATGGAGAAAATGCTCCACAGCAGAAGAGTGAAGCCTGAGGACCCATTATTTCAGGGATTCTGTGGACTGTTCAGGACTTCTTCTGACAGCTGGTAAATACTTTATCCTTTTTTAAGGAGAGCTTGGGTTTTGTTTATCTAATGCATGTGTTGCTATAGTGTACCTATGTGGTTTTATGCATTAGTAATTTATATGCAGACAATGAATAATACAAAATTCATCCATAGTAAATGTTTAAAAACCAAGTAATAGCACTGTTCTACAGTGAACAGCACTATATTATGTACTTGAAAGCTGGCTAGGAGGCTTGCTTTATCTTAGATGTGCTTATCACATCTGCAAGTGTAATAAATGACAATTCAGAGATTTGGAGAGGGATCTTAGATAGGTTTGTGATTCACCTTTCAAGGATAGCTCACTGCCATAGGTGTCTAAATTCATTAAGCAATATATGTGTTCAGTTTTTGTGAGTCAAAATATATTTTTAAAGATTTGGGAAAATTAAATGAATTTACCACAGTGCAGAATCCCTACTTTAGTTTGAAAAGACATTTTTAAGGAGGGAAAATACTAACTTCTTACCTGTCCTGGAGCTGTTGATGAAATGTCAGATGCTCAGAGAAAGCAATGGCTAAAGTGTCTTTGTTTATAATCATTTGTAATACTTGTACCCAAAGTATTATATGCTTTTACTGATGGTACAAAGTTATTACATAAACATATACATGATCTAAATGAATAGTGTTAGAGATATACCAAAGAGAAAATTTTTACTAAGTCAATATTTAATTTAGTTCTCAAAATAGTAGCTAATTTTTAGTTTTACACAGGTAATTGAAATAGTTTTGATTACATTTTATTTTCCAGAATAAGATGAAAAGAAAATATTTTGATGAAATAACTTTTACTTGGGAAAATGCTATGTCCTGTCCCCAAATTTTAGACACAGGAAATTATTCTCCTGAAACGTGAATTTTTGATTATATGAAATTATACCAGGGATGAAAGTCTCACTTTTTCATAATGATTAAGAAAAATGATAAATAAACGCAAGCAACTTGGTTGTAGTTTTTCATACAATTATATAGTAATTCCGTATTTTAGGTATGAAGAACTCACATGTGACATGACTTGTTTTAGGGTTGTGGTTTGCGGTGTGTTGTTTTCCTTGACCATCACAGTAACCAATCCCTTAGATTTTTATAAAAATTACTTTTCTAACTTGGAACTTCATGTGGAATCCACTTGTCTGTGATATGGATTTGTGCCTTACATATTTAATTAATATATATATATATATTAATTATATATATAAATATATATATATTTCTTTGTGGGGGGCATGGAGCACCTGTGGAGGTCAGAGGAATACTGGCAGAGTTAGTTCTTTCTTTGTATGTGAGTTCCTGGGACCAAATTCAGGTTGTCAAGCTTAGTGGCAAACACCTTCACTCACTCAGCCATCTCAACCAACTCTGTTTCTGACCATTTACAAGAGCCAGCAGTAATTACACGTTTTTGTCCAACTTAATTTTTTTTCTAGCTCTGTCCATAGGCTGCATCCTCTTGAGCTTTTGGAATGGCAGTTTTTCTTCCCAGCTTATAAATCCCATGAGAAACAGCACTTAGGTAGGAGCACAACATTTCATCAGGACTTGGATACTTGGTACTGATGTTCGTGGCTTTCATGTGGCCAATTCTTCTTAGTGATTCAAAAACTGTAACGGCTCTTCATTTCTGTTTTACCAAACCTTCCTCATGAGTCTCTCTGAAGCACAGCATAACCCCCCTGCTTTTGACCTATACTGACATTCTTAACACCATTTGGTCCGTGGCTCTTCAAATAGCCTAGTAATTTTTTTTCCTAAGTTAAGTTTTTACTTACCTTGGCCAGATTGCCTTTTATATTGAAAAATTATCTAAGAAGGAAGCAGGATGGATGGTCTGGAAGGTTACATTGTTTTCAGACTTAAGGGAAAAGTATAATGAGCATATTTGCTCTCATCTCTGTATTTTGGAACAGCATGACCTGACTCTCAGGGAAGCAAGCAAAGGACTTTTAGTGCAGCAGAAAAGAGACATAATCACTACACCAGCCTATGCTGGAAACTTCTCATCAGAGGCGTGACTGACAGTTGGAGCTGGATAATTCTTTGTGCAGTGATGGTTTTGAGTATTTTAGGATGTTTTGCAGAATCTGTGACCTGTCATCAGTAAATATAAGTAGCATCCCTTGGTATAAAGTATGACAACCAAAGACATCCCCAGCCATTGCCAAACATCTCCTGGAGGTAGGCTTTCCCGCATATTGGCTGAGAACTACTACCCTGGTCTATTCTTTCCCTTGATTCCCTTTTTACACGTCAACTTTTGGGTTAGTTGATGGTGCTAGAGACGGAGCAGGCCTTCCTTTCTGTGCCTTCATTATTCTGCTATTATTTTATGACCAGAGCAATGAGAGGATCCCTAGACTCTTGAGAAGCTTCACTGCTTTTCATGGTCTAGAGATAAGAAGTGAAAGATACTTGGTGATGTCTAGAGGAGATTCGGTGCTCTTATTCTGGCAATAGCTCACTTTGGAAAAATAGCCAAGGGTGGGAGTTGTGGAAGTAGATGAGCGGAAAAGAAAACTGCCAACTATTACCATTTCTGTAGGTGGTAGACACTGCAAGCATTGATGCTGCTGAGAACTCTCTGAAGGTCTGTGCGAGCAGAGGAACAGCAGTATTTACGATTAGTCTGTGAGGCACTGTGGAGGGGGGATTATGGTATCAGGTAAATATGATTGATCTCTGCTTCCAAATGCCACTGACTTCTGACATGGAGACATTTGCTTCTCATAAGGTACCTTTAAAATAACCTCTGGGTGTATATCTTGGCATTGTTTGTCTAAACTCATCATCTGATGTCAAAGCAATCATAGTTATTTTAACATTAAAGGACCCATTTTGAAGGTGACTTGGCTGGAGGAGAAGCTCTGATATGAAACCTTCTGTTTCCCCATTTCTGCTCCTCCTTTCTAAATTCAGCGTCTCATGCTCCTTTTCTTTGGGTAGACTATCTCATATTAACCATTATTTATTCCTCCATGTACATCTGACCTTTAGCTGTTTCCTAGATACAAAAATTCTAACACAAGGAGCCTTCTTACCCTTTAAAAATGTTAGCCAAATATAGAAGTACAAGCCTGGGATAGGGAAAACATGACTAGGACTTCTGAAATCACTGCTAAAGCAAAACACAAAGTGCTGTCTACTTACCAATGCCAGATTCCAGATTCTTCTACCTCCTATGGTTTCCATACCCCTGGACACCTTAGGGAATGTGTGTGCTTTGTATGTCTTGACTTCTTTCTCACTCTGAGAACAATGGTGTTTTCTCTTTCTTGACTTGGGATAAACTCTGGAAAGGCACTGACCTCCCACTCCAATTTTGGTAAGAAGTAAAGGGCATGAACAACACATGCAGAGGGGGACCCCTCTGAGATGCAGATCCTAGGCTCAGGATGGTCCCTCACAGATCCCAATGACTAATGCTTTAGCCTACTTTAGCCTTTCTGCTTTGCCTCCAGGTGATTTCTAACTCAACAAACTCTTAAATATTCCCAAACAATAGAACTGTGTGGTCAAGTGGGTAAAACGGCAGCATCTCCATCCTTTAGTGATTGCAAACAGATACTCAACTATCTTTCTCTGCGCACAACTGCAAGTCTTTTTGTACCAGTATTTTATTTAGGGTTCCTATGGCTGTGAAAAGACACCATGACCATGACAACTCTTATAAAGGAGAACCTTTAACTGGGGCTGGCTTACAGTTCAGAGGTTTAGTCCATGTTAGGCATGGAGGGAACCATGGTGGCATGCAGGCAATCATGGTGTGGAGAGGTAGCTGAGAGTTCTACATCTGGATCCACAAGCAGCAGGAAGTAAACTGCCACATTGGGCCTGGCTTGAGCATCTGAGATCTCAAAGCCTGCCTCCAGTGACACATTTCTTCCAACAACACTGCACCTACTCCATCAAAGTCACAACTCCTAAAAGTTCTACTCCCTAGTGACCAAGCATTGAAACATGTGAGTCTATGGTGGCATTTGTATTCAAACCACCACAACCAGGACCTGTGTTTTGATGTGAAAGGGTGCTTGGTCTGAGGGGAAAGGAAAGGTACCATTTGTAATTAGAAAAGAAAGCTTTGACTTGTATTGGTAAGGTTTTTCTCTTTAGTTTTTTTGGAAGTTTCTTCCAACCAACCCATTGGCCATTATAGTAGTTAAATTGAAATTTATTAATTTCTGTTTTATTACCCCATTGCTTCAAAAAAAGAACAACAGAAGAAAATCTTAATAGTTCTCCACAGCTCAAAGGAGAAAAAAAAAAAAAAGCTTGGCAGCATATGCCTAATGAAGCCATAAATGCCAGGAAGCAATGATAATCCTTGGCCTTAAAAAATACAATAAGCAGATTTTGTTTATTTCATTTAGGGGGAAAAGTTAGGATGCTCACTTTGTAAATCAATCACAGAAACTTAATGGAATTTTAATCTCATTCCTTTGATAGGACTTTAGTTTCTCAAACTTTCTAAGCAGATGATTGCCTTTTTGTTTTTCTCTAATGGAGCTGGTTGAGGAGAGTTTTTGTGAGTCCGCAGAACTAAATGATTCAGCTGTCTTAGATGAATTCCACTATGATGGCCACTAAATACACTATCAGTAATGGTGAAACAAGGACTTCCTTTCAGAAACAATCTAGTTCAAAACAGTAAAACCAAACAACAGAGAAGTGTGCCTCTCAAGGAAGGAAATGAATGGTTGCTGGCTCTGCCTTGTTGAGAAGCCATGGGGAAGAGCTGTTTCAACGATGTCCATAAAATGTGTGGTGACTGACAATCTCTGCTCTCAATAGAAATTCTTGGCCATGTTCCCTGTCTCTCTAACCTTAACACAAGTCCATATCTTCACAGGACAATTGGGTTTTTGTAGATCCTATTCTCATCTATTACAAGTTGTTTCATTTCTTTCTAGGGCTACCAAGTCGTTAGTAGTTCTACATCAAATAAGATGATTTATTCCTATTCACTAAAACCATAACAAATAACCTCTTTACCTTTTAATTAAGAAGCATTAGCTGTTGTCTTGCTCATAAATCCCCAGTTTTTACCGAGAAATGCAGGATCATCCGGTCAAATCTGATATTCAATAAAACAAGGTGCACTGTTCTTAAAAGCATGAGGCTGGGACTCACATAAGATTTACCTTCTCAACCCTGGCTATCCTGATACAAAGCACTAGAAAATTGGCTGAACATTAGTGCCTTGGAACCCTGACCTAGAAGAAATGATGGAACCCTCCACAGATGTATCTCAATGGAAATCCTTTTAAAATCATCCTATGTGGATTCAATGTACAGCCATGGGTAAGGACCATGGAATAACTAGTCTCTTCCCAGAGGCTGAACACACTTCTATGAGATTCCTGCCAAAAAACACTATAAGAAATACAGAGAACTATGACAGGCTCTTGGCTATTCACAATATATATCTGTATACTGTTAATCCATGTGACTTACAGCCAAGAAATCTGCTGACTTGACCATGAAGTTGCTGTATTTTATGCCTCAGCCATTACAGGACTTTCTGCCTGCCAGGATGCTTCAGAGAATCATCAAGCCAAATACTCCAGAGATTTTTGGCAGTGTCTATTTCTGAGACTTAATTTCCATTCCATTCTGTTCTATTATTTTGCATTCAGCATGCAGTGATGTCCCAAAGGTAATTTTTTGATTACTTACAACATAAAGACTCCTGCTTGACTCCATTAGCAAGGATGCATGAGACCCATACTCATTATCCTTTGAAGAAAATTTTCAAGACTTCTCCATGGATGATGCTCAGAATCATTGCTCCAAAACACATATTGCTAATTGAGGGGACAGACCAGCTTTGAAGAAAACTAGACTTTTCTTGTAGATGCAATGCATTTGTCTGACTTTTTAAAATTGTATTTTACCAGTAGTACATACTATTTTTCAGATACACCTCCTGGGTGGAAGAAATGAGAAAGGTCAGGGTATTACTAGTCAAGACAAAGTGCCTCATTGATGGATTACCAACCCAGTGACTAAAAGGGGGTCTGGGCTGCGTTGATTCTGAGCAGAGGTCTAGAGGAATTGGTTTAGTTGATGGAGGTAACTCATGTAAATTACAAGTTGGATGCACTGTTGCCTTTTTTCAAATGTAGAATTACATTTAATTTAAATCTTGTCTCAAGTACTGACAGTAGTTGACACCACTTAGAGTGGGCTTAAGTACCTTCAGGATGGATGGATGGATGGAGCTGTTTTGTCTTCTCGGGTTTGCTGTCCTGGAAGGAGCATTATACTCTTTACTGATGTTATGAAATTATTCATATGGTCCATTATAGTCAGAAGATTTCCTGTGTCCTGGCCTGTGGGTGGGCAGCACAAATCTCTTCCACTTGCATCCCCCAAGTAAACACACAGAGGCTTATTAATTATAACTGCATGGCCATGGCTCAAGCCTTTTGCTAGCTAGCTCTTATATCTTAAATTAGCCCATAACTATTAATCTATATATCACCACATGTTCCGTGGCTTTACCTGAGTCCCATTACATGTTGCTCCTTGGGCAGCTCAATGGCATCTCCCTCTGCCTTCTTCCTGTCTCTCTCTGAATTTTCTACCCACCTCTAAGCTGTCTTGCTATAGGCCAAACGGCTTTATTTATCAACCAATCAGAGCAACACATATTCACAGCATCAGAAAGACATTCCCTCATCACTTCCCCTTTTATGTCTAAACAAAAGGAAGGTTTTAACTTTAGTTAAAATTACATATAGCAAAACAATTATCAAGCAAGAATTATAGTTATAATATCTAGTTTATTTGTATTTAGCAAAAATTAAAGAAGATATCTTATCTGTCCTATATTTGTGAGTCTAAGGTTCCATATCTAATTTATCTTTTATCATAACCAAGAAAATTATAACTATCTAGTCTATAACTACATCAAAGATCCCAGAAGGATATAATATTACCTAAGAAAACAGGAAGAACATTGTAAGCAACTTCCAAAAATCTAGACTGACAGAGACAGCTGTCTGCTTGGACAGTTCCTCTGTAACATTAGGGCATCCATCCATCTTTAGCCCATAGGCCTAAAGTCTTTCAGTCACTTTTTTCTGTGTTTCGTTGAATGTCTGCCTGATTCTTTTGCTAAGCAGGAACCTGAGGGACCATTTTGCCTTGCAAAGTTCAGTGGTCACCTTCCTATGGATCCTGCATGTCCAGTCGATACAGCATTTTTTCAAGCAGTCCAGGCAAGAACAGTTTTTTGCCCAAATGGCCATTTTTGCCAAGAAGAAGATAAACTCCATATGGAGTGTCTTTGACGTCCATCCTCCTCTCTGAAGTAAATCGTGCTGCCAGGAACAGACATGTCTCATTGTCCAGAAAAGTCTAAGTTTTTAAACCATTTTAAATGCCATATTCTGTAGGTCTTTGAAGTGTTTGAAAATTACTTACCTAATTGAATTATTTCTAAGTATACCTAGAAAACTTAACATGACTATAAGTTTGACTCTCATAGATGATGAACTATTAATCTGTATTTATGAATGACACATAACAATTTTAAATGAGTTGTATACACATAATACCTTAAACAATAGTAAAAATATATGTACAGTTTAACAAAATTAAATTCAAATTTGTATCAATAAACTAAAATCCATAGCAATGTAAAACATTTTTAAACAAGTTGTTCTTGAAAGTAAGTTTAATAATCTACCCTTTTATCCTATCATATTTATTCTATCCCCTTTTCTTCCTTAGATAGAGATTGCATTTATACTCAACCTGCTTTAAATAAAAATAAATATTTATTAACAATATTTTGGGAATTTGTGTATAGCTTCTCATACTACTTCCTGCTGGATGAGGGTGCTGGCAATCTAATGGGGATTCTGAGAAAATTCAGAATTATAGTTAAATCTTGACTTGAATAGTCTATGAGGCTGCATTCTCTGAGCCATTGCCTTGAAGCTGATTTTGGATGTTGGATGATCTGGGCCATGGTGTCATTGGAGACCTTTCAGGGTCTCTTGGCTGGTCCATATTAGCCTGGAAGCAATCCACAGGTTCTCATCTTCTGTGGAAAAAAAAGCAGAACCTCTTTTCCAAAGCAAAATATCCTTAGCCATAAATTTTGAAATCAAAATATCTTTAAAATATACATTTTGATTTAACTCGGCAGCTTTTACAGTCAAATGTCTCTCTGCAGTTAAAAACTCCAAAGACAATATAATCCAGACTCTCTGTGTAATATCCATCTTTATGTGGCTTATTTTTTATATTACCTTTACTGTCTCTTTAAAGACTTTATTTTTCAAAACTTTCTATTTCTTTATATAACTGTCTATATTTGTTTTCTTTTCTCTTCCATTTTTATATTTTTACACACTCTATAAATCATTTAAAGTCTTACTCCATCTGAATACGCCTTATTGTGAATCTGTTACTTTAAACTGCAGTGGTTAGTACTCTGATTATTGTCCATTGTCTACCCAGTAATTTATGAAAGTGGTTATATTCTAAGCACAACACTAGATGTGGAGAAAGAGTATAAACCAGGATGGTCATGATTTGTAGTCTTCTAAATACTATCTAACCTATATAATGCACTTTCTTAATGATGCCTAAAAAATTCTTAACATAGAACTTTTTTATTTTTTTATCTATCTACCTATCTATCTATCTATCATCTATCTATCTATCTATCTATCTATCTATCTATCTATCTATCTATCTATCTATCCATCTATCCATCCATCCATCCATCCATCCATCCATCCATCCATCCATCTATCTATCTATCTATCTATCTATCTATCTATCTATCTATCTATCTATCATCTATCTATTTTTGGTTTTTCAAGATAGAGTTTCTCTGTGTAGCCCTGGCTCTCCTGGATCTCGCTCTATAGACCAGGCTGGCTTCAAACTCACAGAGATCCTCTTGGCTCTGCCTCCTAAGTGCTGGGATTAAAGGTGTGCACCACAGCCACCCAGCAGAACTTTTTTAAAAAAGCAAAAAACAAGGAGAGAAAGAGAGTTATATAGAATTTCTGCCTGAAGGGGGATATTATATATAGTATATTACCTTTAGGCTAGTTATACAACAATGAGTGGCACATTTTGTGAAATATAAGAACCAATTTTGAAGAACTTGCTCTTTAAAGAGCTCATTCATTCCTTTACCTGTTTACCATCCAGTGTCTACAGTCCAGCTGTTCTGGAGAAATGAGGCAAGCCCCTATACTCAAAAGAGGCATGAAAGACATACAATTTCTTGTAACTTGCTAACAGAGAAGTCAACAGGGGAGATTAATTTACTAACAAAATCAGATATCCAGCAGTGGCTGGACCAACAAAGAGGGATTACAAAGAATAGCCATAGTTCTGACAAAGCTGTTCAGAAGCATCTAGTAGTGGTGGGCTAGGCAAAGAATTCTTGGACCCTCTACAATATACTTTTACTGCATTGCTTACTTCAGGAAGAAAGTTTGTATATGTTAGACTGTAGAAGTATTGATATCATTAGTTTGGTAGTATGCTTTGTCCTTGTATGACTAGGATTCCAAGGATAGGTGGATTAGTATGTTTGCAGGGAGCTGTCTACCTCTCAGAAACAATACCAGCTTGTCCAGTTCCCACTGTACTTGGGAAAAGATAATCTTATTTGTACTTTTGGTCTTAGCCTGCCTAATCCTTTTCTGCTCTCTGAGGACTTGACTGTAGATGTTTCAGGGACATGGGATTGGGTTCCCACTCTGCTTAACAGTCATAGAGCTCGGTAGTATTGAAAGGACATATCCTACTGCTAATGGAGCTTCTACCTTCTTTCTGGACCTCTGAGTTCATCATTCTGTATTATCCACTATCACATTTTGTGCTGAACACTGTCCATTCATTCTGTCTTTGCTGACTTTTTTCTTTCATTATGGATTTTAAATCAGACCTTAAGTGGCTATGCATTGACAATCTCTCATAAATTTGGAAAATCCAGGAAAAGATAATGCATTTATAATAAATGTTCTTTATATTTTTAACCTGCAATGAGCTGTCTTTGGAAAGAATTAGTTGCCCTCTTCTCTCACTTGTGTTGGCGATCTGTCTTCTACAGTTGACTGATAGATATCTTGTCCCATGCTTAGTGCTATTTCAAGCCATGAGAGTTATTTTCCATGAATCTTGGTAGCAGATACTTGTAGGCTGGCTATCAATATGATGATTTTCATTCCCTATTGGTTATATGATACATCCTATAAAGGGATGAGTTATTTCCTAAGCTGTGAAGAGTTCATGCTTTGACCATTTATTACCTTTGTTTTTACTATGCATTCTCTCTGTCTCTGTCTGTCTGTCTCTGTCTCTGTCTCTGTTTTAATCCAGCAATACAAGTCTGAAACTCTATTCCCTATCTGACTCTGGAACTACTTTATGTTAAACTGATGTAAAGGAGGTAGAACGAACCAAAGGGGTATAACATGAATTTACAACCCGGCTAGAAGGGGCCAAGAGGAAAGGCTTGTCTCTGAGAGGCTTAGATCAGGAGCATGTCCATGCTGGCTGGCATATGACAGGAAGGACAATGTCATCATACACTCACATGCCATAGTACTCCATCCATGTTAAGTAACTGAAAGATCTAAATCAGGACCATCAGAGGTAACATTGTTTTGACAAGTCATCTTGTAAGACTAGGAATTCCAGGCATTCAATACTACATTTATATTGAGATTCTATCTCCAGAATATTGATTTTTTTAATGATTATATATCCGATCATCATGCTCTTGGTTTAGCAAATGTGATTCAGAAAATACCCAATTGTAAGCTGTGAGATTTTGAAACAGGTGACTGTATCTTTATAATTCATCTCTCCATTTGACAAAATGTGGCATAATTATAATCTCTTGGTATAGGTCTGTTCAGAGTTTGTTCATACCTCAGGTAGTGTCTTAACTATAGAGGATTTTGTTTTTCTTATCACCATCACTACTGCTATGAACAATTTAATCTCTACATTATTTTACACAATAAAATCAATTATCAGGGATACTTGTTTCTAAATTCAAATATATCACAGGAATCTTCCCAAAGAGGTAGATTGTCCTACAAGTCCAATGTCCCAATATTGACCCCTTCAATCTACTTATACATCAGACCATGTTTTATCCTTCATAAATGGATAAAATAATACCATACTTGATATCCATAAGGACATTGTCACAAAAATATCACATGTAGAATAAATATATTTCATATATATATAGTTCTATGTAGGCATTACGTACATGGTGAATCATGTCAAAGTATTTTATGAAGAATAGTTTCAGGTGAAATACGACTTTTTTTTTTTTTTTTTTTTTTTTTTTTTTTTTGGTTTTTCGAGACAGGGTTTCTCTGTGTAGCTTTGCGCCTTTCCTGGGACTCACTTGGTAGCCCAGGCTGGCCTCGAACTCACAGAGATCCGCCTGGCTCTGCCTCCCGAGTGCTGGGATTAAAGGCGTGCACCACCACCGCCCGGCCGAAATACAACTTTTTTAAAAAAATATTTATATTTATAATTAATTTACATATCAGCCACAAATTCTATTGTCCTCCCTCCTCCCACCCCCAGCCTTCCCCCCAATCCACCCCCCATTCCCACCTCCTCCAAGGCAAGGTCTCCCCTGGTGAGTCAGCCCAGCCTGGTAGATTCAGTTGAGGCAGGTCCAGTCCCCTCCTCCCTGCACCAAGGCAGAGCAAAGTGTCTCAGCATAGGCCCTAGGTTCCAAGACTTTTTTTTAATGAAAGTGACTTTAAATGCATTCTATGAACACACATCAGCAAAAAGCACCACCTCTACTCACTGTCTCAACATCAAGTCTGCTGTGGGATAATGCTTTAGTACACTGGTTTAATAAAATGCTGATTGGCCAGTAGCCAGGCAGGAAGTATAGGCAGGATAAGCAGACAAGGAGAATTCTGGGAAGGGGAACGCTGAGTCAGGAGATGCCAGCCCACTGTTCAGGGAGCAGCATGTAATGACACACAGATAAAGCCACGGAACACGTGGCGACATAAAGATGAACAGAAATGGGCTGAGTTCAAGTGTAAGAGCTAGTCAGTAGTAAGCCTGAGATAATGGCTGAGCAGTTTTAATTAATCTAAACCTCTGTGTGTTTACTTGAGTCTGAGTGGTTGCGGACTGGGTGGGACACAGGAAAACTACAGCTACACAAGTCTGAGCTGGTACAGGTCCATTGTCTTAGATCTGGTAAGGGAGATCTACCTACCGTCTAGTTTGTCTTTGTGTGTACAGTGTGAACAGCATAAACAATAGGAGACTATATATAACATATGAGTTTTATATTTTCCCAGAACAGCAGGTGGAGTTGTCTATATAACATAAAACTTCCAAGGGAAATCCCCATTGTCTCTCCCACTGCTCTCCAAGTCCAAGACCTCTCTTGTGCTAATTAGTGCTCCAGCATCCTGAGTGAGCTCCTTGCCAATGGTCTCACTGTCTGCTTCCAATATTCATTTGGAAATTAGGTTGCATGATGTTACTATTTTGTTAAAATCTAGCAAGGCATTTAATAATTACTTTTATACAGACAGAAGGATAGACTTGATTAGTGGACTTTGCTGGATTCTATGGTATAATTAGCTGCACAGCAACTGTTTTCAAGATCTCACTGCAATTGGTTGGGAAGGGGCACCCAGGCTTTCCTTGCCAAGTCAGTGTGATCCAGCTTAGGCACACTGCTGGAAATCTTCCTAATAACTGTTCAAGTCACTCAGCTCACATCTTTGCATCCTCACAAATCAAACTCACATTTCAGTTGCCTCCAACCTTCTCTTCTTGATAGTGTCAGATCTTCAACAGTTACTTTACTTCTTTACTGTTTCATGGCTTGATTTGTAAAATAGCCATGCATTGATTGCAACACATCATATAAGATGCATGACAGCAATTGCCACTCTTAAGGAAAGTATTTTATAAGTCCAAGTTTGTGGGAACACTGGAAGTTCCTTCAATATGAGAAATGTGACACATAGGTCACTGTCTCCCATTGTGCTGGACAATTACTCAATGACTCCTTCTTCCCTATAAAACTGGATGTGAACCAAAGTTTCTGTCACCTGATATACTGTGAATGGCCACTACAATTTGAGGGAAATAGGAAGTACTGTTTTCTTTGACTTTGAAAATGACTTACAGTGGCAAGAATGAATCATTTGCCTTGATGCAATTAATCACATCCAGCCCTGTGAACTGAGCAATATCAGTCACTCAAACAGTGCTCTGAAGTGACCACTGGCCCTGAAAGATTCAACCTCTTGTTCTAAATAACCATTCATTTTAGATGCATGGCAGATCTCCTGTTTTATTGAGAAAGGTTACCAGGTATCCAGGTATGTAATTATATTCCTTCTAGAAAATTATTTTTAGAGTTTGAGGAGTATTTAGAAGAACTGGCTTGCAAACAGATGTTTCATATATATTTGATGTGTCAAGGTAGAATGTAGTGTTTTCATATTATTTTCTGCACTTGGTGGCATTGTTTTGGGGAATGGTACTGTTAGTGATGGTTGGTGGTTTGGGGTAATGTTGTGAGTGGTGGAATAGATTGGTGCTTATCTGCAAAGCTTGTGTGCCCAACTCAGTAGGATTTTCATTTTTAACTTGTGGAAGATTTTACTTTTTATTTCCTTGGACTTCTCAAAAATATGATATGTAAGAAAAGAGAAGACTCTAAATATTATTTATATATGCTTTCCATTATATTCATAGTACAAAAAGAAACAATGTTAACTAAAAATTATAAAATTAATTGTATGTATATAAATTTGACTGATATATTAAAAACAATATGTTTGAATACCATACTGAATAAAATTAGCAGAGTTTTTATAGCTTCATTCTTGCAAAAATTTGCATATGGGCATAATTTAGTAATAAATGATTAAATATTAACAGGTCAATTAGTTATGCTGTTTTAACCAACTTTCTCATGATCAAGAGTTAAACATTTGTAAGGGAAAAAATACCAACTGTTTCCCAGCTTTAATAGTGTTTATTTTAGTTGAGTGCAGGTGGCATTCCAGTAATGGCAGAACTGGGAAACTGAGGCAAGAGATTTACTTGAGGCCAGAAGTTATAGACCAGGTTTGGTAATATCTCAAAAACATAACAAACAAATGAAAACAACATCAAAAATATTTACTTGAGGATCCAAAATTTAATATTTTGCAATTAAACGACTCGGGGGACAATCTGTTTTATTTATAAGTCTGGGAGCTTAGGAAGGAGAAGTATTTGTAGAATAGCTATCCTGGGAGAGTCTGTACCCCATTGGTGGAAGAATGCATTCTGTGTCCCAAGGAGAAGAGTTGAAAAAATGGGAAGATATCTTGCACGAGAAGAATGTATCATTAATTCATTCCCCTATCTAAAGGAGGAATCCATGTTTTTCTCTTTCTTGCTCCTGTTTCCTTTACAATAGCAATCTTAATCACCCCATTTCTAACCTTTTGGGAGAGATTATTCTTTCTACCATTGCTGAATGACAATGGCATAGTATGCTATCTAGCATAGGTAACCCTAAATTAAAGTACCTAACCAGGTATTTGGTCATCAGCCAAGTATTGTATCTTTCATGGGCACCAATAGAGACTGGAAATGAACACAGGTAACCCAGACTCAGAAAGACAAACATAATATGTACTCACTCATAAGTGGACACTACATGTAAATCAAAGGATAACCAGACTGCAACTCACAACTCCAGGGAGGCTACCTAGTAAAGAGGACCCTAAGAAAGACACAGGGATCACCCAATGACAGAGAAATGGATGAGATCAACATGAGCAAACTGGGCATGTGGCAGGGTGGTGGGGTAATGGAGGGCAAGGGTCAGGGGAAAGAGAGCTTAGGGGAGCAGGAGGTTCCAGCTGGATCAGGAACAGAGTGGTAGAACAAGGAAAGAGATACCATGATAAATGAAAACCCCATGGGAATCCACAAAGATACCTCCACTGTCGACTACTGACAATGGTCAAGAGAGAGCCTGAGCTGACCTACTCTGGTGATCCGATGGCTGAACACCCTAACAGTCATGAACTGAACTCTCATCCAGTGAGTGATGGAAGCTCCAGGAGTCCAATTGGCAAGAGAGAGGAGGGATTATATGAGCAAGAGATATTGAGACCATGGTTGGAAAAAGCACAGGGGCAAATATCCAAACTAGTGGAAACACATGAACTGTGAACCAATAGCTGAGGAGCCCTCATGGAACTGGATTAGGCCCTCTGGATAAGTGAGACAATTGATAAGCTTGAACTGTTTAGCAGGCCCCCAGGCAGTGGAACTGGGACCTGTCCTTGGTGCATGAGCTGGCTTTTTGGAACCTAGGGCCTATGCAGAGACACTTTGCTCAGCCTTGGTGGAGGGTGGAGGGGACTGGACCTACCTCAATTGAATCTACCAGGCTGAGCTGACTCCCCAGGGGAGACCTTGCCTTGGAGGAGGTGGGAATGGGGGTGGATTGGGGGAGAAGGCTGGGTGGTGTGAGGAGGGAGGACAGTGGAATCCATGGTTGATATGTAAAATTAAATTAATTATAAAATAAAAATATTAAAAACAACAACAAAGTTTTAATTAAGTACCCTTTGAGTCTGAGCCTAAGGAATGTTCTATTTCAGAGGTATTCAATCTTTTGGCTTCTTTAAACCATTTTTATACAGAGAAAAATTGGCTGATCTTGACCTCTGCAGTTGACACAACTGTGCACATCCCATGATACTGGAGTATACAAAATAGCATATTCAGAAGATGTTTCCAGGCAATGGCAATTACAATTGACTGTAAAATATAAGCTGAACACAGAAAGACAAATTTTACAGCATTTGAGGAACACAGAGAAGATGGAAATTCCAAATGAGTAGCAAAGATGAGTTGACAAAGAGAGGAAGTGAGTTGGAAAGACAAGCACTGGGAATCATTCATGCAGATGCTTGAAACTGAAGTTTTGGAGAGAGTAAAGTTTTGATGATCACAAAGTTCACCTGAGGACCATAGTGCTGTCATCACTGTAGAAAGCAAACACTGTCCCTGTAGAGAAAGATTTTTTCAGAAATTGGGTTCCCACAGAACACAATTATCTTAAATTTAACTATTTTCTTTTAGGTAAGTTACAAAGACAATTTCTTTTGGTCATTCCTTGTTAGACTCAATTTCTATATTTCCAGATTTGTGAATGCTATTTAGGAGAAAACTGAAACAGTTATCTACAAATGACAATTATAAATGTGAAAGCAAGCCTAAAAGCCTTTTTCTAAAGAATCATTTAGTTAGTTGTCCTTCTTCAGCTGAACCACAATTCAGTAAATGAGAAATTCCATTTTCAATTAGATAGCCATAAATTCATATTTTCCCTGGTCCTCTTCGATGTCTGTAGGAAGGTTTTTATTTTAATCAGATAGATCTTAAATTTAGAATTGTTCTTCACTATACTGTAAAGCCTGGGGGGGTTTGTATCTTTCTCATTGTTTAGCATTGGCTTGTTGTACTCTAGTGTGTAACATACAACAGATGATAAATATAAAGAGGACAACTAAGATAGTGCATCCATTATAATGGGGAATTGTTTTCTTTTATTTTTAGAAGCATCATGGGCATTAAAACTGTGGCTAATACATTGTGATAATAGCTTTTAATTTGCTATGCATGAAGATGTATAGGGCAAGATGAGGTTTAATCAAAGGCAAGTTTTAACTTCAGACCTTGGAGCCCCTAGGGTCTACCACATAAAGCAGATAATCCAAGTGCTTTCATTGACACAAGAGCATTAGATTCAATTATTTTTTGTCTAAAGGAAACTAATCATGGAGAGTGCATTGTTCCCGGAAAACCATTCCAGGAAAGCAGGCCTCCAGACTTCTGGCCCCTGAGTAGGCAGTCTATGACATCTATATTTCAGGCTATTCCATTACTCCATTTGGGAGCATTAAGCAGATGTGAACCTGTTGTGCATAACAATGTCCTTCTTTAGTTCCATTTACAGGAACTAAACATCCATGAATAAATACTTGACTCTTAAAGCAGTATCTCTTGTCATTCATATTTACATGTCACTGATTATAGGGGTGAAGTTGGAGATTTTGTTTTTACAATTACCTGAATAACTTTTTAATGGACTTCAAAAGTGCCAGGAAGTATGTTTCTCAACCCATGTGTTTACCATGGTAATGTGCACAATAAAAATATTTGTAAAATATATTTTGTTCTTAAATAGGAAAAATGCTTCATGACTAAAGTCTGACCTTCATTTACATTTTCATTTGAATTCCACAAATATTCTGAGAGGCCACTGGGTAAGATATTATTACCCCTGTTAGAGATAAATTAATGAATCTGTTTGGAAATGAACTTACTAATCATCACACATAGTTCAGAAACAGGATTAGAAATAAAATTTCCTAACTAGGATGGAGACAAAACACATAATGGAGAAGGGGTATGGTATCATAACTAGTGTGTGTGTGTGTGTGTGTGTGTGTGTGTGTGTGTGTGTGTGTGTGTGATCAATAGTCTCTTTTCTGCAGACACACAGATTACAGATGATTTGCTTACTTTTTTTCATTTTGAAGATTCTTTCTGGAAAGAGAGTTGCTTTATTGTTCTCTCTAGAAGCTAGGGATTTCAGGATGACATACAATGCTCGATATTTTCCCCTGTTGCTTCCTTCTAAGCTATATTTCCATTTTACAATATTTTGGCTTGTTATATTTATTCTATTGAAAATACATTTTAGACAATTAAAACCCTTTAATATAACATATGTCTGGGAACTAGTCATAACAATTATAGACTCTTTTGAATAGGAGTATGAATTTCATTTAAATGCCTATCATGTAGAAGTTCCTTTTTATGTTAAAGAAGCATGTTGGGTATATAATAGATAAAGGGGTGCATTTGATCCTCTTCCTACAGAATTCTAGAATTTTAAGTTTGCATATGATAGCTGTAATAAAAATACAAAGTGACAATAGATAAGACGTTCCAAATAGAAGAAAGAAGTTAATTGATAGAAGATTCAGAGGTAGGGTGGAGTTCAACCTAAGCTTTGATGAATCAGAGAGACATTTTTTTAGAAGTTGGGATGTAGTCTGAAGAAGATAAGACCTCAGGGCAGTGGGATTATGAAAATAAAATGCAAAAGATGCTGAGCTGGGTCACACAAAGCCTCAGTTGCCTTACAGAGGAGCTATGCAGTCTTGAGTATAAGCTCAAAGACACTAAAGAAAGAGGATGATTTCATTCTATTTATTTCTTAAGAGTATTTTCCCATTGCTGGCAGAAACCAAGAGAATCCATATTAATGAGAGTCCATATGATGGTTAATATTGTTTGTCAGCTTGACAGCGTCTAGAATTCCTGAGGACACTAGCCCCTGGGCACCTCTGTGAAGGATTATCTAAATTAGATTAATTGAGATGGGAAGACTTACCCTAATGTGGGAAGTAGATGCCATTCCCTGGGTTGTGGCCCTCAAGTGAATCAAAAGGAAAAACTGAACTCAGTCCAAGCATTCATCACTGTCTGCTTCCTGACTGTGGTTACAATGTGCAAAGCTGTGTCTTGCCCCTGCAGCCATACATTCCCTACTATGATGAACTATATGCCTTTGAACTATGAGATAAAATAAGCTCCCAATTCCTTAAGTTGCAGCATGTCATGTATTTTGGTCACAGCAATGAGAAAAGTAACCAATACATTGTACACAGGCAGATACTAATACAAAGCCTTGGAGACAGTTTGGACGACAGACAACATGTGTGGATGCTTGATAGAAGACTAAGGAATTAAGTGGTGATGATGATGATATAGCTAAAATATAGGTGTTAAATTCTTGGAATTGAACAAGAACTTGGAAGTTCTTAGTCTCCATGAATGAGAGCATCATGGTGCTGCAGAAGACATAGTTTCAATAGAAGTAATAGGGGGGTGGAGTGATGAAAAGCTCCAAAACACACCACTTTCTCAGTGAAATAGATTTTAAAGTGCTTATATTTTGAATTAATGAAGCCAGGAATCTTCAGTCTTTCAGTCATCACAAGGTGTGTGCATTTGGATCTGTAGCAATACCTTAACTATAAGCAAGGGGAGCCTTAACTTAACAATGACACTTTAGGAAGACTTTGGATTGTTTTTTATGAATCTGGTACATTTTTAGTCCTCAACAGTTTATTTTTTTCCAATCTTGATTTTTTTTGAATACATGTCCATAATTTTCTCATTTTGAGGCACATTTTCCCCTCCCTAACATAATTTGGTCTAAACTTTAAAGATAGCTCTAAGCTCTGAGAAGTATATCTTGCAGTTTCACCATGCTCAAGTACACTAACTCTTCCAGTACCTTCTGTATAGTCTTTAAGCTTTCACCCCCAAAATTTAAAGTGCCCATTGAATTGCAAGGCACAGTGGTCAGAAGAAGTGCATCCTACAAATGTTGGGGGAGGAGAGTCACCTTATCTTTGAGGCAGAGCTGACATTAAAGATTGCTTCATTCCAGTCCTGTGATTTTATTTGGCAAATTATACCATTTCTCTGCTAGAAGGTCAATGAATGTCTGGCAGTATAATTGGGAGCTTTACAAATTCCAAGATAACTCATTTTTCTGGCTGTGAAATTTGAAGCCAGAAATAACTTTGGGTTATACCAATAATTCTTTGGCCAAGATTATAGAAAATCCAGATTCTGCAAAATGGAGTAGTAGACATTTTACTGTTTTTGCTCATAAAGCAATAATAACAACAAAAACAATGATGATGATGATGATGATAAGAAGGGTTTATTTGTGGTGTGTGTCAAAGGTTGTGTCATAAATGATGATCTAAGCTTGGAAAGTCACTAGATACCTTTTGACTGGTGGTGACTTGCTTTGGAAATAATGACTAGTGAAACTGTGTTGAAGATCATGACATCTGTGAATTTCATGATTTTTTTCTCCAAATCCACCACATTGCTTTGTATATTACCACTATTAGGAATGTGTATTCTTCCTCCAAGGATCTTGTACAAACTGCCTTGAGATTTGACTGCAAACGTAACTGACTCTCATAAGCATACAATTTCATCTCCAGAGCATAAGTGTGTGGGCATAACAAAGAGCAGACTCTTGTCTGCTGTTCTCAGAATGCCATGGCTGTCAATTAAGATACTTTACAAAGCTAAAGGAGAATGAAATCCACTCCAGAGATTGGCTCAAAGAAGACTTGTTTAGAGCTTCTACTGTGTTATCTTAGGCATCTAAATTATCTATAAAAACCATATGACAGGCACATATTGATAATCTCCATTTCCAGATAAGGAAAGTAACCCTGAAAAAAATTAATGTCCCTGAGGACACAGAGCCAGTCAGTAGCAGAGCTTGAATTTTAGGTGTGTGAAGTTTGCAAATTGGCCACTGAGATTTGGAAAATAGCATTTGAAGATATGACTTTTGCAGATAATAAAATAATGATCGGCTAATCCTGTATGCCTCGCATAGTCATCACAGCTTCCTTTTAATGACAGTTTGAAACTACCAGTGCCTAAGAATTGAAAACCTGGATGGTTCTGAAAATAGCTAGCATTTTCTTGGAGGACACAAGTCCCCTTTGCTTCCGGTATTGTGGCCCCCTGCCTATTTGCGGAAATAATCCCCGCAGGAGGCTTGATGATCAGTGGAGGGGATCAACTAAGGAGTTCGTAGAGTGGGGTTGTGTGCTGACATTTAAGACACAGAGGACTTGGGAAATGATACAAGGAGAGTTGGATTATTTCTGACCTCAGGGAGGAGGAACAGAATCCTCTGACAGAGCAGTGAATAGGCATGGAGTTTAGCCTTCTTTATAAAACCCATTTGGTGATGCAAAGTTTCCTCAATGAACCTACATTGGGACAAAATCCTACACATAATTTAGCCAAAAGGAACATCAGAGAGGCCTGTGCAACTGCTGGCTGAGGTCATAACTGACCTGACCTTTTGTGTTTTCAGCTCAACACTTTTGACAGCTAGTTGAGCCTGGGTGTTCTTTCTATCACCGTCTGGAGCAGTGGTAGAGTTCTTAGAGTTAGAAGATTCTTAGAGTCAAGATGGGGGAAAGATGGCTTATCTACAGAGGATCCAGGTCTTAAAAGGCCTCAGATAAAACAGAAGAATGTGAAATTTTAGGCCAAAGAAACAGAAAAGTTCTCCAAGGTTCTTATTTAGAGGGACATGAGCAAATTTGCATTTGCAAGCATGAGTCTGGCATCACTGATGTGGAAGATCAGCTAAGAGGCAATGACATTAATTTTGCCCAGAAATGATGATAGCTATAAGTCCAAAGCAGGTCAAGAGGGATGAAGAGGAAGAGATTATGCTGAGATCTGCATTTAAGTCACTGGTTCTGATAACAGATGAACAGGACATGAGCATTCAAAGACCTCCCCCCATCTTTTCCATCATTACTGGAGAAAATGAAAAATGAAGGAAAATGAGGAATGAAGAATATTGTTATATAAAAACAACACATAGCTCATTACTAAGACCCCTGTGAGTTGTTCTTAACTATTCCAAACTATGTACATACTCATTCATCCATTTATATATATTTAATGATTGTCCATTTGAGCCAAGCTCTGTGCCAGCAATACTACAAAGCAACAAGGTCCCATGAAGTTCTGCCTGACTAGCTAGCCCTGTCACATTTCTCAAGCTCTCTTGATTCCATGTGTCAGCACCCAATGCCTTCATCTGATGAAGTCTCATTCATGTTCTGCATGAGTTGAAAAGCCACTTCCTGTCATGGGATTTCCTGAATCCTCAGTGGTGGTTAAGGCAGAAAGGATTGCTTGTTTTGTATGTACATGGTGCTTCCTCTAAGAAGACGCCTGGCCACATGATGCTGAGTTCATGCTGGTTCTATAGTCTGTTATTCCCTGAGCTTATTGACCAATCATCTTTGTTCAGCCAAAAGTAATGTGGATTTTTATTTACTTTAGTAAATAGTAAACAACTGAAATAAGTTCCCTAGTGGAGATGTCACATCTGATTAAAAATTACACTCTAGAAAGTCTAACCAATCATTGTAGCCCTTTAAATGTGCCTTAAATTATTCTCTTCTGCAGAGGAAGTTCAAGGCCATTACATTAACATTCTCATTCTAGTTTCTACTTCTAGAATGAAAAAAAAAGCTACATATGGCTAGCTAAGCTTACTTCTAGAAAGTTGGCAGGTTCTCAAACCATATTCAAAGTTTATGTTGGTTTTCATGATACAAATAAAATAACATTTTTCAGAGCTTCCTCATTTTGGGTTGAATTGTTGGAAAAGATCTCCCATGGTATGAACTTGTGTAAACTACATTTAAACTGAGTCAGAATACCACAACTTATTTTCCATGTACCTTCTCTTCTTCAAGCCACAGCACTTTAAGGAGCATGGCAATCTTATTTGTGTATTGAAATAAGTAATGTTTTAATTTTAGATTCTAAAGTGCCATAGGTAATTACATATGTTAATCTTAAAAGCACTTGTCATGTATTAAGTAAATCTTAAAGACGATCAGTGGAATTTGCTCTGCCCTTAATAAGAACCGTATCATAGGCCTGCCTCTTTAGAAATTCAGAATGAGTAAAAGGAAATTTCAGAGACTTACATAATATATGCATAGACTCTCAGTCTACTTAGGGTACTAAGGAAAAGAAAGGAAGGAGGGAAGAAAGGAAGGAAGGAAGAAAGGAAAGAAGTGAGGAAGGAAGGGCAGAATGAAGGAAGGAACAAAGAAAGAAGAGAAAGGAGAGGAGGAAAGAAAACAATGCCAGGATGTGGTGGCTTATAAACAGGTTTATTTTGCACAATGCTGAAGGCTGTAAAACCAACATCATGCCTCTAGTAGATTCAGTGTTCACAAGGAGCTTCCTGGATCACAAAGAAGGTCTGCTTCCTGGTCCACAGAGTTGCTGTTTCCTGGTTCACAAAGGTCCTGCTTCCTGGTTCATAGAGAGAGCTTCCTTTCTGGTGGGCAGAGGTCCTGCTTCCTGGTCCACAGAGGTCCTGTTTCCTACATCACAAAGATGTCCTACATTCTGGTCTACAGTGGTCCTACTTCCTGGTCCAAAGAGGTCCTACTTCCTGTTCTATAGAAGTCTTGGTCCACAGAGATCCTGCTTCCTGGTCAACAGAGATCCTGCTTCTTAGTCCACAGAAAGCCCATGTATTACTATATGTTCACATGGCAGAAGCATTGAGGGACAGCTATTCAAGTTCTCTTTAATAAGAACATTAATTTCACATTAGAGATTCTCCTGGCCCAGGTATCTCCCATTTATCACTTCCAATTGCCTTCAGTTTGAAGGTTAGCATCATATTATGAATTTTGGCAGATTGAGATTAGGCAGGGCATTCATTCTATATCACCTATATCATTCACCTTGGAAGGTACCTTATAATTGCCTTGTGCCATTTAAATTTATTATAACAATCCTGAAAAGTATTTGACCATTTTATAAATACTAATAGTTGAGAGTTGAAAAATACATACCTCTTACCTAAATTTAAGTAATTATTAAATAGACGGCTAACTGCATGTTTCTTTTTCTTTCTGAGGTACAAATTTTTTGGATGTAGTTGAAATATCCAAACAAGGAGCAAGAAATTTAATGCGTAATAATGTTAAATATAACACCTGGAGCTATGGAAATAGTTTTCTATCTTTGTGACAATTTTTCTGTTTTTTTCCCTTGATTTATCTTATCATTTCTGTAATAGTTTATTACAAAGTTAATAAAAGATTATATAAAAACCACATTTTAACACCTGACTTAAGCATCCAAGAAGCATCAACAAACAGCCAGACACAGGAAATTGATGTCTGGAAAAGAATCTAGCAGAGTGAAGATATTAGAAGTAAACAAGCAGAAAACAGATATCATAGAGGATATGAAGTGCTGAAAATGAATGTTTGAGCCTAAGGCAAGAAAGCCGCAGATTATGGCTTTGAATGAGCAAGTGGGGCTCAGGGAAGATGTTATGGGTAATGGTGAGTGAGTAATTTGGAAGAAAATATGAACACAGCTTAATTTTATAGGAGCCAAATTTCCACATCAAATTAGACTGTGTGATTTAAAAAATACATACAAGGCAAATGTATCAGACAGTTAATTATTTCTATGCATAGTGTTAAAAGAACAAGAATGCTTCTGGACAATACATTAGTAGACTGTTTTGTTTATTTGCTTCTTCTCATTCTTGCCCTTTCATGACACCAGTTGCCCTTTCTGTCAAGTTATCAGCCTTTCCTTAGTGACAAGTCTCTGAAGAACATCATCTTCATTCAGTTAGGACTTTTTGTAACATAGATGTTATAAAACTTCAACATGATTGCTCCAACAAAATAAAATTTAGCAGTTGACATATCTGAAGAGTCTTGGGTTTGATCTAGCTTCCAGCATAGCTAGATTCAGGGTCTGTAGAGTGCTGTAAGACAGGATCCTGCTAATTCCCTTCCATATTCAAAAAGAAGGCTATAACTTCTAACACAGTGATTGGGGTTCACCATGATTTGCCCAAGATAAGCATTTGACAATTCCTAGAGCAGTCATGGTGTCTAGAAGCTCTACTAACAACCTGACCTAAGGGAAAATACTAATCCTCTGAATGAATGGCATATGTTAACTCTAGAAGCCCTCCACTTGGCTATGTCTTAAGCCGACTTCCCTGAGTTGGTTGTTTTCTCTTCATTGAGCAATGATTTACTAGTGAGATGGCTAATTGTAGTTGTAAACTTTATGTGATCTAGGATCACCTAGGAGGTAGCTTCTGGGCATGCCTTTGGTGTTGTCCATATTGTATTGACTGTGGTAGGAAGACTCACTCACTGTGGGTCTTGCCCTTCCCTGTGGAGTTCCTGAATGTGCATTCATTTTTCTCTGCTTCCTGATTACAGATAAGAGCTTCAATCTCATAGTCACTTAACTCCTCCAGGATAATGAGCCATACTTTGAGTTATGAGACAGAATTAACCCTTCCTCCCTGAAGTTCCTTTCCTCACGGTCTTATATCTTGGCAACAGGAAAAGAGACTAAACATCTAGTTACTGCAGCCATGAATGAGAAGGGTTTTTCACAAAGCTATAAATGAGGGACTGGGAACAGCCCCCATGCTCACCAGTCCTGACTGGCCACATTGACTGTGCAAATAAGAGTTTTTACAATTATCAGGTGTCAGACATTGAGGCAGACATAAATAATCATTCCTGGTTTTGTCTGACTTTGGTTTGAGGCATTACCAATCTATACGTGATGTATTAGACTCATGGCTCTTTCCATGCCCATTTTCCTAAACATGGCCCGGTGTAGCTGTGGATCACCCCGAAAGAGGCCCAGTTCTCTCAATCAGGTGTCCCCTGTTCCAGGGGGATGGGCTGAGTCTCAGAAGAAAGCAGGAGTCAGTCTTTACCCTTGTGCATACATGGGGAAGGCAAGAGGAAGAATGCATCCAGTATAGACGCTCTGGGCATTCTTTTCCTGAATGAAGCCAGAGGGTTGCTACCTTAGCATTCGTGATTCATTCACAGTGAGATAGCAAATACGGAAAAACCCATTGTGAACTAGGACAGGGATCAACTTGCCCACCAGGCAAACTTGTGTCTTACAGTTGTTGCCCCTTTTCCTTCAAATGTGTTCCCTTACTTTATGGCTGGAAGTGTCCTAGCACTGTTACCAGACACACACCTAGAAAAGAATGTCCCAGTGCCTCAGGTGTTAGATTCAAAATCAGTATCAGAAATGGATTTCTAAGCCTAGCTCTACAGAGTCACTGAAAAAAGCATCTTCTAAAGTAAGCGAACACCTAACTATCCCTTCTGCTTGCTTACTGGTTTTCTAGACAGACTTAATGTACACAGAGACTAGGATTCATTTTCTTTTCATTTCTTTTTTTCCCCCAGGTGTTACTAAAACAGTCTTTTTTGCAAAATACTGGTAATTTTGCTTCAAAATTATTTTACACAGAAGCCATACCCTTGTCACTTTTAAAACTGACATCTGATCTCAGGAACTCACCTTTCCCAAGAGTTTGTTTCTCTCTGAAAATCAGCCTTTCTCAAACATAGTTTTCAGGATAGGCAGGTAGATGAGCATCTTGGTGATCTGTGTATCAGAACATCTTTAAAGCTTTTGTCTCTCAAGTTTCTTTTTCAATCCTGTCAACAAGTGCTTTGAGAAAATGAAGCTAGCATTTGAAAATGTTCTGCACAGAAGGGCTCTATTTACCTAGACTGTCTTGATACTTGCAGTTAAATATAAGACTTTGTTTTGATTTTCTTTGCATGATAGATTTTTTTGAGGTTCTGTGGTACCATATGCCACACTTTACACATGTGGATTCACCACAAGTGATGATCTTATTAAGAAAATTCAGTAGGACGGGGCTTAAAAGAATTACTTTAAAGCTAAAATGATAGACTATGGACCACATATCAAATTTACGCCATGCGTACTTCATAGGTGCACTCAGGCATAGATGATGAGAACAAATACTAGTATTTAATAAATTTTAAGAAGTGGCTGTAAAAAATCAGTACCTAAACATATTCAGTTACTGAATGAGATACCTTAGGGTATATAATGAATACACACACATAATATGTGTGTGTGTGTGTGTGTGTGTGTGTGTGTGTGTGTGTGTGTGTGTGTGTTTATGCATATCTGTATATTGCTCAAATGTCCAGGCCTGTCAATCAGCCAATAATTCCTTCATTGTGTGTGTTAGTCACTTATCATATTAGTGTAAGAAAATACTTGGCAACTTAAGGAAGTAAGCATTTATTTTGGCTCATAATTCCAGGGTACAGTGCATGATGGAGAAGAAGTCATGGTCATGGTGGCAGTAGCATGGGACAGCTGGTCACATTGTGTCTCTGGATAGGGAACTGTGGTGATATTGTGTCCCCCAATAGATTGTGCACCCTAATAAACTTATCTGGGGTCAGAGAACAGAACAGCCACTAGAGAGACATAGAAGCCAGAAAATGGTGGCACACACACCTTTAATCCTATCCCTTGGGAGGCAGAGATGATTCAGATATCTGTGAGTTCAAGGCCACACTGGAAACAGGTAGGCATGGTGACACACATCTTTAATCCCAGGAAGTGATGGCAGGAAGCAGAAAAGTATATAAGGTGTGAGAACCAGGAACTAGAATCTTGTTAAGCTTTTAGGTTTTTTAGCAGCAGTTCAGCTGAGATCCATTCAGATGAGGACTCAGAGGCTTCCAGTTTGAGGAAACAGGATCAGCTGAGAAGTTGGCAAGGTGATGTTAGCTGTGGCATGTTCTATTTCTCTGATTTTTCAGAATTCACCCGAATACCTGGCTCTTGAGTTTTTTAAATTTAATATGACCTTTTAAGATTTATCCTACAGGGAGCAGATATTTGAATGCTGCTGTCCAGCTCTGTCTCCTTTTTATTCATCTGGGAAGTCCAACCCAAAGAATAGTGTTGCCCATATGATAGGGTGGGACTTCCCATCTCAATCAACATAGCCAAGAAACACTCCCTCACAGACATGCCCAGAGATTTATTTCCATGGTGATTATCAGTCCTGTCAAGTTGGCAATTAAGATTAACTGTTTTGGGGTAAAAGTTTAAAAGTATGTGACCAATTATTTCTAGAAAAATCCATTACTCTTTATAAATAAAGCCACACTTTATTCCCCATGTTTCATAGTGACCATACTGACTAAAGACAACTACTTCTTCCTGCTGCCTTACTTCCACTGTGTGAGAAGAAACAGACTTGTTTAAATTCAAGATTATGAAACTTGTTTTTTATTTTTATAACATAAGATGTGTCAGGCTTAGTCTATCTTGAGTGCTGGAGTCTTATTGCAAATGACTTTTTTCTTCAGCCCACGTAGCTTTCACTTGGAGCCAAGCAGTCCCACAGTAGAACTGGATCTTCACACTCCCAACATCATTTCTATGTTCAGTCTGAAACAGGGGAGTGACCTATTTGCACAAGCATTTCTTCTTTCTGAGCCTCGCATCTGTTCTTAGGCTTTCTCGTGGTTGCTAGTTTGGTTTCTGAGTTTCATAGGTTGCAATAATAATTGGTGACATTGAGGTTCAGCAGATCTCTCAGAGGGTTTTCAGGTTCTTGTCCCCAAGTGAGAAACTGAACAGGGTCACACAGTTGCATCAGAAGTAGAAACAGGTTATTAGGGAAAGATACACTTCTGAGAAAGAAGAGGATCAGCACACAGAACATTTACTGGCTCTAATATTAACGCTGTACAAAGTAACAGAGATTTTATGTCACAGTGTGCAGACTTCGGGGCCCATCCATCTAGTGTGTGCCTTTCTGCACAAGCTCTGTTACTTGTGGTTCTATATACGACTTCATATGTCATATGTATCATTAGCATTTTAAATATCCACCCAAAGATATTATAATGAGGGCTGGAGCATCCACTTATTGGTAGAGTGCTGACTTTGCATACACAAAGCCCTACATTTAATCTCTAATACAGCAAAAGTTAAATCGATCAAAGTCTTTATTTCTTTTTAGTTTTTTAATAACAAGCTATAGGTCACCTTTGGACACTCTGGAGTGTCTCTGTGCCTCTGTCATTGGTCTGATTTAGTGGAGGCAGAGATGTCTCCAGCCTTCTTCTTTCCCAACTGTCTTTTTTCATAATATGCTAATTTTGTAAAGTTTTATGTAAAACCTTCTGGTCTGAAGAAGGTTTGGCTTCACTATGTCATATACCAGGTCACGGTTCCCAAGGAAGCAGACACTGAGTTTTACTGAGGAGCCAGCCTGAGGGAGATGAAGAAGGAGATACAGGGGTGGCGAGGCAAAGTCAGCCTTGGTACTGTTCTGTTATCTACAAAAGGAGAATGTGAAGGAGAGACAACTGGACAGCAAGAGCCTGAGACTATGTTGTAGCTAGGGGAACCCAGAGATGAAGATTTCCCCATATGGGGCAGAGGCAAGCTCTCACACCTCGCATGTCAGTATGTTTTGAAGATTATAGCTGGATGCTAGAAGTTAGCTGCTCGCCTCTAAGATTTTCTCATGAAGCATATCTGAGCTGCACACCTGCCAAGCTGCAACATGTTGTCCCCAAGATGAAGCTAAAATGACCCCTCAGTACTTTACTGATTTCTATCTGACTCTTCCTGAGAGGAAATCAAGAAGGATTCACTCAGTGCAATAAAGTATGGCCACAATCACTGCAGCTAGTATGGAGGCTGAAACTTAAAATCAGCAAACCCCTTGGGTATAGTCATTAATTAACCGGACCCTTGCGAACACATTTGCTGGCCTTGGTGGTCACAAGATTAGTCTCTTTCATGAGAAGTTGGAACTTCTTATGACTGCAACCTCCATGAACCAAGTTTTCTGTATGTGACATCTCAAAGTCACAAGTGAGCAAGGGAGTATCAAGAGATACCCCAAAGCACTGGAGAGATGACTCCGCGGTTAAAGGAAAAGGCTCACAACCAAAACTCTGAGAAATACCCAATGCTATTTGTCCCCTGTATTCCAAATACATTTTTCTTTGCTTGGTTGAAAAAGCCATCATCCTCTCTGCACCCAATGGTCAAGGTCAGTGGTTTTGTCCACTATGAGGATGCTTTTTTTATTTATTTGTGTGGTATATATGTATGTGGACTCATCTGTGCTTGTATTTGTGAAGGCCAGATGTCAGTATCTAGTGTCCTTTTCTATCAATCTGCATCTTTCTTTCTTTCATTCTTCCTTCCTTCCTTTCTTTCTTTTTATTTCATTTACTCTTTTTTTTTTTTTTTTTTGAGACAGAGTCTCCTGCTAATGCTGGACCTCACACTGACTGGCTCACTGTTGTAAAGACTGGAAAGTCCAAGATCAAAGGGCTGCATATGATGATGGCTTCCTGGTTTCACTATAACTTGGTCTAAGGCATCATGGGAAAAAAGAACATAATATGTTAAAATGCAAAACTCCAGCCCATTTATAATCAGCATAAATCCTTTCATACAAATAGAACCTTTCTTATGAAATACCTACTATCGGGCTCTACTTCCCAACACAGTTGAATTGGGAATTGCATTTCTAACATGTATCTGTTTTTGAGAGCACAGCCAATCAACAGCAAACTGGAAACACAAAGTCTTCTAGTGGAGCAGTGGTTATTTCCTCAACTGGCTTTACCCATCATTGTAAGTTTTCTCATCAAGTAAGATCTCAACCACACACTACTGTAGCTATCACATGAAATATTTAATCTTCTACTTATAAGAGGTTGCATGCATACCCACATACTATAATATCACTTGCAGCATCTTCTGGTGACAGAATATATCCCTTGTCTTAATTAGCAGAACGTAAACAAAATATTACACACCACATATGAACAGCAGTCTTAGGGGTTACTGGGTTTTAGTCATGATCACTCTATGTCAGAAGAACATCATAACTCAATAGGGGCTGGTCATAGAACGAAGACAGACTGTGAACTAGAGCTACAGCTAATGAACCATTGCTACTTCATGATGACCTAAATAGATCTGCCTAATAAGTCTGGGGCATTTTGATTTGCATTCATTTCTTTGGACTCTTTGTAACAGCTATTCTCAGTGATGGATACCTCCTCTTTGGGCTTCTGGGTTGACAACATTAGAAATAAATGGATGAAGTTCTAAAGGCCCAAACTCACAGATCATATTGACAGACACTGACACAGCAGATGTGATTCTACTGTTACCTTTAGGATGGGATATCTTGCAATTGGCATGTTTTTAATAAAAACCCACAGATATTCAGCAGATTCGGAAACTGGTTATATGCCTCATTCCATGATCTTCAGTGTGCTTTGGACTAAACACCCTTCTAAATCTCTTGTGATCAGCTGTGTCATTATCCTTACCACTTGTCCTTAACCTTGACTCAAACAAAGGCCTAAGCACATGTAGCTTGCTCTTAGGCACATGTTTTCATTATGTATTCACTGCCAGGTGGAACTAAACTTGCATCTTTATACCTGCTATTGTTTGAAGCACACATTGCATTTCACTTGGAAGAAGCGTTACTGTGCAAAGCAGCATTAACCAAAATTGTTTTGTGCTGATAAATAGATAATCCTGACACTGAGCAGCAGAGCTAATTATCTGTCTGGGAAAAAGGTGCAGGCTCTATTTAGGTCAAAGGTAACAGATAAATTGCTGATACAATTATTTCTAGTAACTGTCTCATAAATGCCTGTGTGCATTAACACATGCATAGATCTCCCTAGGTGAGTATGTTCCTGGCAAAGAGGCAGCTGTCTAAATAAATCTTTAAAGCAGCTTCTGCTCAGTGATACAACAGAAATGAGGAAGAGACATGCAGATGAAAATAATTTAAGGCAAAGTTAGATGAAATCAGATATCTCATCTTCTATGGGGAACATCAAAGACATGTCATCGCAGAGTGAAATCTTCCCAGATGCTCAAGACTCCTTTCCCCACCACTAAGCCCATTTTCCCAGAAATTTTTAATTTTTTTTTCACAAAACAATCTGAAAAAGCTTCTCATTTGTGTCTTGATTGATGGTCTTGAAACAAACACAGAAATTAAAATGTGCAGAAACATTAAACAGGATGCTTCCTGTTCCTATATGAAAATCACTTAATTGACTTGCTGAGGCCACCTGAGTCTCGCATGTCCATTGCCCTGCTTTATCATTGCCATCCGTGTTACTAAACATTAACTCAAGATATTAAGCAAAAAAATGACAGAAATAAGATTTATGTTGGAGTAGCAAATTATTGTTGTGAGTAAGTGTAAGAATCAAACTCTAAGGATCTTGTTAGTTCTTCTGGCTTTCCAAACCACAGCATACATGTAATTCTCATAAGTCTCAAGTTCATCAGTTCTCTACCTGTGAGTCACGACCCCTTGGGGTGGCATATCAGATATTTATATTACGATTCATGACAGTAGCAAAACTACAGTTACGAAGTTGCACTGAAAACAATTTTATGGTGGGGATCACCACAACATGAAGAACCATATTAAAGAGCCACAACATTAGTAAGGTTAAGAATCACTGCCCTAGTTGAAGATGGAAAACATTTCATTTCCCATTATTATTCCAATTGAATTTAATTTTCAAAATTTATTTACTCATTTATTCATTTTTTTTACTTATTTATTGGTGTTTGAAATTGAACCTAGGGCCTCATATATGTAAAAGAAGTGCTCTACTATGGAGACACATTCCCCAGCCTGAAAATTTAAAATTATGATGAGTATCATAATGCTATGAAAGATATGATAAATAGAATTCAAATCTTACTTTGAACTGCACCATTTAAGGAAATTAAGATAAAAATCAAGGTTTAATATTTCTAAACAAATCTATATACTACAAAGGCAGACAAAACAAGCTTACAAAATTCGTACACTGAGTTTCTTTTCACAATTCACACATTTCAGTGAAATGCAAATATTTTATACATGATTTTTCTTTTAGCTTTTCCTTTTAGTGAATGAGCTTGATAGACAGAGAAAGCTCTAGGAAAAAATCTCTCTTCTAAAAGTTCACATACATATTCATGATGTTTTCTTCATAAAGAGTCACCATTATGTACAGTATGGAAAGAGATCCCAAGAAGTCTTTCCTCTGTGATTAACTGAACTTCAAACTACATCTTTCTAAATCTTCATATTTTTCCATGTGAAACCTGAAAAATATTAAATTTGGAGAGATTTTACACCCTCAATACTTAGGCAGTAGAGTCATATCAGGATCGGGTCTTTTTATACTTTGTTAAATGCTCCTACTCCGTGAAGTGGAGATTGCTGCTTGCTTATCTGTAACATCCTGGGGTGGGGATGGTTCCAGAAAACAAAAGGACAGACAATTCAGTCATCAGCTTGAAACGTGTTTCTTTTCCCCTTCTTCCAGCATGCTTGTCTGCCTCTGTCTTCCTCTATAGTTATCTTCTTGTCTGCCTTCGTAGCTTTTCCTCCTTTCTTCCTTCCTCCTTTCCTTTCTTCCCTCCCACACTCCCTTCTTCTCGTCTCTCTCCAGGTTTCGTTCCTCGTCTTCTCCCTTCTCCCACTCTATCTTCCTTTTTCCCTCTCCCCTGTTCTCTCTCCCTTCCTACTGCCTTGTTGGTCCTCCCCAGACTTTCCCTTTCCCATTTTCATTCTCTCTTTTGAGTGCTTATTAACAGAACCTTTCCTGCTCTTACTTTATGACATTTTTTGTCAACGTGTGTAACAGGCAATTAGGGACGGTTTTCATGAAAAGAATGGCATCCAGTCACCTAACAAGAGCTGGTCCAGGGAATACGGTCACCAAATATTTGTCTACTTTTCAGGTCACGGGACAAGATTCACCTCTAAGTCCTTAAAAAAAAAAAAAAAAAAAGAGTGGTTGAAGATAAAGTCTGTTATGCAAGATTTTCTCCCTTAGGATAATAGGTTCATTGGGAGTTGAAGGTACCTGTAGACATGTTAAACTTTCTGACTCTAATAACATGTTTTGGTTTTAACTTTCAGAATTTGACTTAAAAGTGTAAGACTGCTTTCATACCAATGAAGACTGGTCTGAAGGTCACCCCCTTGTAAAATGGTGTACTTCTTCACCAGTGAGAATTTTCACCTCTCACGAACAGGCTGGTGGTATCTATGCTTTCGAGTCTATCCCTGGCTGCTTTTCTCCTCACAGGTGGTCTCTGCTTTCTCTTACAGCATAGGGGGAGAAGTAGGGCGAAGCCAGGACTCCAGCTACGCAGGCAAGCACTTCCGCATGGGGTTCATGACGATGCCTGCCCCTCAGGACAGACTGCCGCATCCCTGCTCCAGTGGATTCACCGTGAGGTCTCAGTCCCTGCACTCTGTCGGGGGCACTGAGGATGACAGCAGCTGTGGATCCCGGAGACAGCCACCTCCCAAGCCCAAGCGAGACCCCAGCACCAAGCTTAGCACCTCATCGGAGACAGTCAACAGCGCTGCAGTCAGTAAAAGTGGGAGACCTCTGGAGAGGGCGGAAGGTAAACTCGCGGTGCCCACTTCCCAGTCATCTCCAAGGGCGTCAGCCTCTGGGAACCTGTTTCCTTCTGCTGGGTCCCAGGAAAGAGACATCAAGGGTAGGAGGCATTATGGTGTGTTGTCAAATAACACCCAATCGTACTTAACGTGCTCAGCCAGAAAAACCAGATAGTACAGGTGATGTGGTTGGGTAGCAGAGTGCTTTCAGTAGCAAGTGGGAAGTCACAAGTCCAGCCCCAGTACAACAACAAAACAACATCACCTTGTCCACTTTTGTTTTCTTACTTGCATTGATTTGCTATTTACATAATTAAAAGACTTGTTAGGTGATCGTTAGAACATTTTATGAGGGAGATTTTAATGTGAGAAATATATGAAGAAAAATTTATGGTCATACCTTTCAGAAATAACCATTTTTTTACATCATTTCCTTCCTTGCATATCTGTATCAGCTAAGTATTTCAGTCTCTGCTTCCTTCAATAATCTTATTTCTTCCTTTGTAGTTTATTTTTCCCTCTCAGTTATGAGATACACAAATCAAGCACAGCTACTGTGGGTATATGAATATATATTGGGTCACATTAGTCTAATATCTCACAAATCCGTTAGGTCTTCTAGAATAAAGAAGCTCATAGCTTACTTGGGCTTTTCCCAAAAGCCCCTTAGTCAAAGTGAAGCTGTCAGTGAGCTTTGACACAGCTATCCCAGTTCACGCTGTTCTACCAAGTTGCCATTTTTATGGCTGGTTTATGAAGAGTGGCAATTCATTTCTCCAGCTCTGCTGAAATGCTCAGGAGCCAACATGATCTCTGAAGAGAGCTCCCCTCAAGGTTTTGGAATCTTGTCTTCTGATATGCCTGCCTTCTATGAGATGGAACTGAGTGTAAGAAAGTTAAATAATCTTGTCTGTGAAGGCTCTGACCTTGGGTCCTTATTGACTCCCAAATACACCACCTCCCCAAACCATCACACTGGCTTAAGTTTTCAGCACTTTAATTTTGAGGAACAAAGTATTGTGTCTCTTGTTCCGAGCCAACTGGATGTTTGTGTGTCAGTTGTGAGGCATGCCTCAAGGTCTCCAATGCTGCCAGCGGTGAGTCAACAGAAGATCTCTATCTAGCCCTGTGGTCTTTCTTCTACCCTGCCCATTCCTGAGTTTGAAACTTCCCTGAGCCCCAGAGTACTACGTTTCAGGTCTGTCTGTAATGAGAGGAAGCCATGTCATCTTTTTCTCAACTTACAATTCTTTACCAGCAGAGATTTCCAGTTCTTCATGAAGGTTCTGGCCTGACTCTTTGCCCAGGAGTTCACATGTAGTCTGAGAGATAAGATGCCTGGTGGTAACATGGCACCTCTCCCTTCACTTTTCTCACATCGTTCTCCTTCTTGCTGCCCAGATATAATCTCAGTGAATGGATAAACAATACAGATCAATACCTGGAAATAGAACTAATCCCTCAATTTTAAAAGGACAGTTTTCCTCTTTAATATTCTGTTTGTCCACACCTAGAGTACATTAGCAAAAACATACCATGTGTGCATGTAAGTTTGAGATCTGGAAACCATAGTATAGAGTACTCACTTCATTTTCAGTATGTATTTTCATTGTTTTATTGTGACTCATTTCCATGGCATCCAATTTTAAGGAAAACACTACTTTTACAGAGAGAAATATTCATCACAAGGATTTACTTATTATCTATTTTGTTGGTAATTTAAAAAACAACTTGCAATTTGATTATCTACAGAGAAATATACAATAGTGGGCATTTGTTACGTGTGTGTGTGTGTGTGTGCAAGAGTGTCTCTTTACATTCTGAGAAGACTCTATTTCTCCTTACCTTCTGAATTCCCCTAGAATTTGAACCCATTTCCTCATGAATTTGGACCCCTTTTCTCATGATTCTGAGCTATAAGTGTGTCCTGCACCTTGTAGCACAACACATTTATGCTTTTAGAAGCAACAGATGTTAAATTTCTTTATTAATAAGAGCTGGGGATAGGAATTTTGAATTTTTTAAACACTATTCTTAAATTTTATCAAATACTTAAGCATGATGTCTTTCATTCTCTTTATTCTGTATGATCCTATGTTCAAAAATCAACAATCCTCTGTTTCTACTTCAAAAATGAACTATCCTCTGTTTCTGTTTCAGAACTACAAAATTGATTATATCAGGTTGTTTTCCAAAGAAAATTATAGATTCAAGACAGGAATCTCTGAGTGATGCATCCTGAATGTAATCCAGAGTGATTAAAAAACAAAAGGAAAGGTGGGCATAGTGGGACATGCTGCCCTCATAGCATTTTGGAGACTGAGACAGGGACGTCCCAAGTTGGAGACAAGCGTGGGCTACATAGAAAGTTCCAAGATAACTCAGGCTGCAGAAATAGTAAGAGCTGTGCCACAAGGCCATGCCACACAGCCAAATCATAGGAGTGAAGGATACACACTTCAGTTTCCTGACAAGAGGAGGGAAAGTGGAGTATGGAGATTGAAACTAGGTGCGCAGTCATGATCACCTGCTCTTAGAAGCAATGCCTGGATGACTGTCAATTACCTTAAAATGGAACACATCTTCATCCACTTGTAATGTATTGAGTGGCCAGTTGCTGAAAGCCATTGTTCTCTCTCAGGGACCTTGACTGACTAACTATCAAGGGTTCTTCAGGGATAGTCATTAAACAGAGAGTAGCCCTTTAATAATTGCTTTTGTTTTTTGAAGGCAGACCTGCGAAAGTGGCTCAGTTTCTGGGGCAAGGACTTAAGTTAAATTTGTAATAACTTAGTCATTTGTAAAAATTACTTGCTGGGCTCTGCGGCTTATGGACCAGCAGACCCAAATCCAACATTTCTCTTCAGAAGGGAGCTCTCAGGAGGGACTGGAGGGCCCTCAGCTGTGTGGGTATATAAGGGTCTTACATAAACTGGATGACGGTTCAGATCCAGTAAATGGCAGAATAGTGCTTGCTACCCAAATTTACCTTTCTCTTTGGAGCTCATGAGAAAGAACAATTGCAAAGCTATATGCACCCAACTGTCTCCTAATAAGTTATTAGAGTAATAAGGACAAGGTTGAATCAGGACCCACTTCAGAGATGGGAAGAAAACTCTTGAGTCCAAGAGCACGTACACATATGTCCATACTCAAATCCAAAATTATTTAAATATGTAGATTGATCTTTTATGAATCCTCAGTTCTTTATAATCAGGAGCTAGAGTTTGTTACAGAGCTCATGTTTTCTTTACCAACTCCTTTCTGTCAACATTATAACAGAAGAAAATGTGATTTTTTTAAATACATCTTAGCCTGTCTTTTCTTTTTTACCTGAAATGCCAGCAAAATCACAATATTGATTCGAGGGCATTAGAATGATTTCCATGGTAACCAGCTGCTATTTAAAGAGAGGATTATGACTTCCCTGTGGATAAAAGTAAAAGGAAGTGGACGTTAGCAAAAATAGCTTTCAGAATTACGAAAAGGAAAGAAATTTGAACACATACACACACAAATCACAAAAAAAGAGGAAGAGTAAGATTTGGTATTTAAAACTTGTTCTATCACATTTGAATATACATTGGCTATCCAAACAGGATCTTCTACCATAGTAATGCCTCTAAAATTTTACCAGTGGCTAACATAAACTGGCAATCATCAAACTATAAAAAAAAAGTTCTTTAGAAAGAACATCAGGTCATAGAACCTGCTTCTTCTGAGTCTTTCAACCAAAGAAGCAGCTGTGAGGCTTCACCTTGGTTATCACCCTGGCTCTAAAGAACCCATTCCTCCTTAAATACAATCAGAGAAATACCGCCTTGGCCTGGTCAGGGGATTGCTCACAGAGTCAAGAAGCAAGTGACAAAATGAGACTTTTCTTTTTAAACTTCGAGATAACATCTACCATACCAAAATAGGATGGTGCTATTCCTCCCTCATAGCTTTATGACACCTGCTGTGTCAATGCTAATTGTGTGCTTGAAAAAAAATAAATTGCTAAAGAAATATAAGTTTAATACACTATTAAATGTCATTAGTAGTCCTCACATCACAGGTATTCAAACCAAATATGGAAGGGAAAGAGAAGATGCATTCACCCGCTCTCCACCATGGAACATAAGTGGCTGCTATAAAAATATGATAGGAGAAAAGTGCTGGCAAGATTGTGGAGAAATCCCCTTTTCCCTCTCTGCTCTCTCTCTCTTTCTGTCTTCTCTCTTTCTCTCTCTCTCTCTCTCTCTCTCTCTCTCTCTCTCTCTCTCTCTCTCTCAATAAAGCTTTAGAAAGGTAAAAAAAAGAATGTGGAGAAAGGGGACGTTTTGTACACTGCTAGTGGTGATGTTAAATTGTGCAGATGTTATGGAAAACAGCATGGGAGTTTCTCAAAAACTGAAAATAAAACTGCATTGGCATCTGGCATTCTCACTACAGGATATACATGTAAAATCCTTTTTGTGTAATCCTTTACTGCATAATTATTCATAATTGTCAAGTTATGGAATCAGCCTAAGTCTGGCAACTGATAATGGATAAGGAAAATAGGGTCTGCACACACAGCAGAATATTTTTTTCATTAATTAACTTTTTTTTTCTGCAATATGGAGGAATCTGAAGGATAATGTGTTAAGTGAAATAAATCAAGCACATTAAGACAAGTGCCATAGCATCTCACCTATATTGGAGTGCATCGTAACTGACCTCATAGAAGCTGAGTAGAATGAATGTTACCAGGAGATAGAGTTGGGGGAATATCATCAAAGGATATGAGTTTAAATTAGATGGGGTGAGCACTTAAAGAGATTCACTGTGAATTAATAGTAACTGAGTCAATCACAGTACACACCACAGAGAACAGATATTATTGTTTTCTTTATTTATTTCAAGATTTATTTAGTTTTAGTTTATCTGTGTATAGGAGTGCTTTACTTGCATGTATGTACACCACCTGGTGTAGTGCCATAGGTGGCCAGAAGAGGGCTTTTAATCTCCTGGAACTGGAGATAAGGATGGGCTTGAGTGAATTTGTGAGTGCTAGGACCTGAGCCTGGATTCTTAGCAAGAGTAGCATTTGTTCTTAACTACTGAACCATATCTCTAGCCCAGAGTTCATGTTTTCACCATGAAAACATAACTACGTTAAGTCATCCATTTTTTTTTATCATTTCAATTTAGCTATCCTACAACATATGCATATTAAAACCTACACAATAAACATGACAAGTGTAAATATTTTTATTTATTCAATTTTTGGGATTTTTTGTGTATAAGTTTTCTGCCTGCATACGTGTGTGTGTAGCATTTGCACGCCCAGTGCCACAGAGGTCAGAAGAGGGCAGAGGATTACCTGGATCTGGAGTTACAGATACTTGTGAGTTGCCATGTGGGTGCTGGGAAGAAACCTCAGTCCTTTGGAAGAGGAACCAGTACTCTTAACTGCTGATCCATCTCTCCAACCCCAGGTCTAAAAAATGTTTGAGTACTAAAAATATGTAAGTAAAAATTGGTATGATAATCTATTAGTAATATTCAGGCATTAATGCATGTTCCCCAAATTAGTAAGCTTTCATCAATAGGTCATTATATATTGCTTAGTATGAGAAAAAAAACACATGTATTTTTAACTTTAAGCAACTTAAAGACAGCATTGCCTAAAACAATTCAATCCCTCTAGCACACATTTGATCTCTCTCTTCAGGTTGTTTTCAGTGTTTCACTTATGATGTCATCCTTATGACTATTTCTTTACCAAAAAAAAAATTTTTTTTTTGAGTTGGTACAATTATCCTAGTTTCTGATGCCCTCTTTCAGAAATGTTTGGTAGAGTCCTACCTTTAATTCAATTTAATTTTTTCAGTGTCTAATATAACCCAGGCTGGCCTAGAGTTCACCGTATAGCCACAGATGGCTTTGAACTTCCAGTCCTTCCTTTAATCTTCTTCCAAATGCTGGCATTAAAGGGATGGCCTTCCATACCCAGTGTGGACTTATTTGTTTTGACCCACACATGGAAATGAGAATACCTTTTGCAGTGTTTGCAAATTGTCCCTAATTCTCAGAATGTATCATTGACCCAGAATCAAGTAAATAATTTCTGTCTAACATCAGTGTCTTAAAAACCAAGACAAAACCCTTCATAAAGGTTGTCAGAGAAGGGAAATTAGACTTCCTCATAATGTTGTTTTTCACACCTCCACTTACTCAGTAAATACTTTGAGTGTGTCTACTGTGTAGTATTTGGGATTTGACCGACAGAAGTAGTTCTGTTACTTGTAATTAACCTTGTGTCTAATTCTTCATCTTAGGCTCTTTGACTTGCTCCAGATCAGAGCAAGCAATGATGTAAGGAAGGATTCTGAATACTGGAAAACCTGCCTTGACAGTCACAGAAGCTTTTATTGTTGTTGTTGTTTTGTTTTTGTTTCTTTGTTTTTCTCTGCAGTTAATTGTTTAATTAATAGGAAAGAAATAGTTTCACACATTTTAATCTGTGTGTTTGTTACTCTTTGGATGCTGGCAATGAAAAGATCCCTGTTTCTGAACAGGCAGCTTAGCCTTTTGGTTTCTGAATGTCCCCAGGGTTCTGGTCTGTAACGGTGTGAGCTAAGAAATAATATTGATTTTTTTTTAAACCAGCCAAATTTGTGACTTGTTAATGAGCCACAGAGAAGTAGGCATCTTAACACTTGGCAGAAATAATGAGGCTGAGTGCAACTGTGAAGTGCCTGACTTACTATATGGCACATCTTAGGTGCTCCATGGCCTTGCTTCTCTTCCTCCCTCAGAATGAGCTAAGTTACTAGCAGAGACTGGTTAATACCAAGACTTCTTAGGCTTTCCCAGCTAAGCTTTGAGAGGAAATGAGATAGTAGAGCCTCATAAAATATGGATGCTTAAGCCTTCAGAGTATCTGCTGAGCCCTGTCTGGATTTACAGGCTTTTTATGTGGTTTTTAACACTCATCGTTTCCTCTTTCCCCAACAGGTTAAAAATTGTTTTATTTGTTCTGAGAAGTTCATACTGTACACAATGCATTTTGATTATACAGACCACCCCCCATTTCTCTCCTCCAACTTCTAGTCTCCCTCTGAGCACATGCCCTCCCAATTCAGTATCTTCCCCATCTATCCATCTATCCATCTATCTATCTATCTATCTATCTATCTATCTATCTATCTATCTATCTATCTATCTATCTATAAATCATCTATTATTAGTGAGTTAACCAAAACTAAAAATGTGTGGGAAACCTATAGAATTCCCAAGGATGTTTGCTCCTAAAAAGGATACAGCTGTGGCTTTTTGATGGACTTCTTGGGATAACTGTCACTGACCTCTTGGTGCTTCTATGCACATAACAATAAGCGCCTGTCCTTCAAGAATGCTTCGAATATGTGCACTAAGCCCCACTTAGCCTGTAGTAATAAAGCACAAAGAAACCTTCAGAGAGTTCTCCATCCTGTTAACATGGGATAGTTCCTGTTCATTAAATAAGTATGGAAAGTATGAGGCTGTTATGGAAGGCCTCCATTCCTGGATTTCTCTTTCCAGGTTGGCAGAATCACATGCTGCTTGGCTTCCTAGAGTAAAAGCCATCTGTCAACCAGGCACTGTTTAGATGGAGATGGGTCTGTACAACTACTGTGTGTGATTGCTCTCTAAATGAACCCCGAGGCTCAAGAATGAAACAGTTTGCAAGTCAAATTTTTGTGCATTGTGTGTTTCTCTCTGTTCTTGCCCATGGCTGGGGCTCTAATGCAAAACACTAGCTGCCTTATTAATAGTCTGATTGGCCTAGCTTTTCCCAGTGCCCAGAATCATAGAAGGGCTCAGGATATGTGTTCTTGAAACAAATAGATTCTTCCATGATGCATCAACAGGCCCAAAGTTGTTATGAGGATCTATTGTGATTAGGGATTGATTTTTTTTAAGGCTTTTCTGTTGCTGGGAACAAATCACCACAAATATTGTGGCTTAATACAGCACATTGTTATTATTTAAGTATACATTAGTTGCATAAGTCTTTTCAGGATCCTTGAAGGCTGTCATTAAGGATACCAACACGATTTGGGGTTTCTTCTGAGGCTTAGGATTCCTGCTTATGTCATGTTAAAAGTTATATCGATATAATTTTGGAACACACAGTAGCTTGTTTTATCAAAGAGAACAGACAAGTTCCAGACAAGCTGATTCTTCCCTTTCAGACATCTGGTCATTTTTTTAAAGTATGTATATTGTAGTGTGTGCATTTATAATGTGGTGTGTGTAACTATGTCTGTGTGTGTGTGTGTGTGTGTGTGTATGTGTGTGTTTGTATGTCTGCCTGCATAAGTATAGCTGTGCACATGCCAGTGTACACATCTGAAGGTCCAGTGATAACTTCGAGTGTCAATCTTTGACTTTCTCCTTGTTTGAGGAAGACTCTCTCCTGTTCATCAGGCTACCTGACTTGTGTGCTTCCAAGATTTCCATGTCTGCCTACCACCGTTGGACAGTAGTATACAAATTGCAAAAGCATTTTTCACTGCACTACGTCTTATGTGGACTCTGGGGATATAAACTTAGGTCATCAGCACCTTACTTACTGAGGTTTCCCAAAACCAAGACCTGGCCCTTTCAAAGATCTCACCTGAATAGTACAGGCTCACCTAGATTTATTCAGTGTTGATTAAGTCAGTCAACTTGTTGGAAACCTTTACTACAACTGGAAAATCCCTTTGTCGTTTTATATAACCTGTAGCTTAATCATAGGCTTAATCAAGTACCATCATAGTCACAGCCCAGCTTCTTTTTTTTTGTTTTTGTTTTTGTTTTTGTTTTTTGAGACAGGATTTCTCTGTGTAGCTTTGCGCCTTTCCTGGAACTCACTTGGTAGCCCAGGCTGGCCTCGAACTCACAGAGATCCGCCTGCCTCTGCCTCCCGAGTGCTGGGATTAAAGGCGTGTGCCACCACCGCCCGGCTAACAGCCCAGCTTCTTAGAGAGGAAATCATACAAGGTGTATTGATGCTAGAGTTTTCCTGCCTGGCCCACAGTCAGGACAAATCTCTCTCACCCGCCAGTCCCAAGCCGCTCAAACCCGATCAAGTAAACACAGACACTTATATTGGTTACAAACTGTATGGCCGTGGCAGGCTTCTTGCTAACTGTTCTTACAGCTTAAATTAATCCATTTCTATTAATCTATACCTTGCCACGTGGCTTGTGGCTTACCGGTACTTTACATCTTCCTTGTCCTGATGGCGGCTGGCAGTGTCTCCCCTCCCAGCTTCCTGTTCTCTCAATTTTCCTCTCTGTTAGTCCAGCCTATACTTCCTGCCTGGCCACGGGCCAATCAGTGATTTATTCATTGACCAATCAGCAACACATTTGACATACAGACCATCCCACAGCACCTCCCCTTTTCTTTTCTTAAAAAGGAAGGTTTTAACCTTTACACATCTCCAAAGTCAGCTTGGTATATTTGGGAATTTGGGCGTAGCTTCTCTTATTACTTCCTGCTGGAGGGGGGCATTGTATCTTCTGGGGAAACAAAGAAAATTTTAGGATCATGGAGTAGTCCGTGAGGCTGTATCGTCTAAGCCAGTTGCCTTGAAACGGTTCTGGATGTTGGATCATCTGGGCCATGGTGTCATCGGAGACCTTTCAGGTGGTCTTGGCTGGTCAAACCTGATGTGTCTTAATCTGGAACAAATCCATAGCCTCTTGCTTTCTGTGGAAACAAAAGAGACTCTTTTCCAAAGCAACATATCCTTACATCCAAATTTTGAAGTTAAAGTATCTTTAAAATATACATACTGGTTTAACTCAGCTTCCTTTACAATCAAATATCTCTCTGTAGTTAAGAATCCCAAAGACAACATAATCCAGACTCTCTGTGTAATAGTCATTTCTACGTGGCTTATTTTTTATATTAATTTTACTGTCTCTTTAAAGACTTTATTTTTTAAAACCATGTATTTGTTTCTATACTGTATATATCACCTTTTTTTTTGTCTCTTTTAAGCCTACGTATATTTTACACACATTTTAAACTATTACATCTGAATCTGTCTTATTGTGAATCTATTGCTTTAAGCTGCAGCAGCTGTGGCTGCTGGCTCCGCCCACCTCAGCTTCCCAACATGGCGTGGTACTTTACCACCAGCTCTGGGAGCTATCGTGGGTCTATGCTTTTATCCAAGCAGCGTGTAGCCCAGAAACCTCTTTTGTTTTGTACTAGCAAAGGCTAAATCCACAATGTAGCTTAATGTGCCACTTGCAGAGGCCTCATTCCCGCCATACTGCAGGTCGAGCACGCACACTAGGAACCCGCCAGTAGCTCAAACCGGCAGCTGCCGCTCATTTGAGAGAGACAATTAGGAAGCTGTTTTTAGCTCCATTTTAGAATCTTTTTTTTTTCAGGTTTTAGGTGGAAACTCTTGCCCCACGTTGGGCGCCATTTGATGCTAGAGTTTTCCTGCCTGGCCCACAGTCAGGACAAATCTCTCTCACCCGCCAGTCCCAAGCCGCTCAAACCCGATCAAGTAAACACAGACACTTATATTGGTTACAAACTGTATGGCCGTGGCAGGCTTCTTGCTAACTGTTCTTACAGCTTAAATTAATCCATTTCTATTAATCTATACCTTGCCACGTGGCTTGTGGCTTACCGGTACTTTACATCTTCCTTGTCCTGATGGCGGCTGGCAGTGTCTCCCCTCCCAGCTTCCTGTTCTCTCAATTTTCCTCTCTGTTAGTCCAGCCTATACTTCCTGCCTGGCCACTGCCAATCAGTGATTTATTCATTGACCAATCAGCAACACATTTGACATACAGACCATCCCACAGCAGTGTATGCCTCTGGTGGTTGGGATCTTAAGAGGTAGCAAAGAATCCTGAAAGCTCAGTGAAACAGGGGATAGTAGATGTGTATTGCTTTCCCACGTACTATCCAATCATTGGATACTAAAAGTCAATATTTGGAAAGCAAATTTGAATACAATAAATAAACCACAATTCTACAGAATGCCCAGACAAGTTAAAGAGCTGCTGAACAAATCCCTTCCTTTTATTCAAATAATAAAAATCACCCATGTGGCAAAACAGCTGGACTATTTTATTGTATGAAGTTGAAAACATTTACTGTGGCCTCAGATTTATGTGGAAGACATTTCTGTGTTCCGAAGCTCCCAGGCTAAGAGTTAGAACACAGGGGAGAACGTTGATGAAAATGGCTGTTATTACGATTGTAGTTTCCATAGGCATCAACCTGTGAGAGTTCCCACTGTAGACTTCCCTCATCTGTCAGAACTCTTGACTAAGGATGCTAACCTGACCAGTCACTTCCCACTAAAAACACCAGATGGCTATGGACCAGGTAAGGCTGGCCCAGCATCAGCTCTGATGGAGGAACTGTCCTCCCTACTGCTTTGGTCCATGGGTTTCTCCAGACTCCTGAATTTTTGCAATTGGTTCTTGTAAGCAATGCTCTGTGACTTCTGATTTATGTGTGCCTGCCAATAGCATTTTGATGATATATATGAGAGTATGTTATCTCAAGTTATATGACTTTTCAATTGCAGTGACTACACCATTTTTAATTTTTGACAATTCAATCCATGTATAGAATGTGCTATGATCATGATCACCCCCATAACCCACTCTTATCTCTCTCATACTATTAGGTCTTGATAATGGCTAAATGATGATCAGAAACATGCAGCATGAAATGAATAGAGAGAGATCTAACTTTTCTCATGGTCTCTGCATTTTTCTGTCCTTAGACTCGAATGGGGTTTACATCTTCTTTGCATTCACACTAAAGCAAATGAATTGCTAATTAATATCATTTTCTAAGAAAAATGGAGAAATAACAGTTAATAGTTTCCTGTCTTTCACTGAGATACACCTATTTTACCTGTCATCTCTGCAAACCCATCACTTTTCCTCTATTCCTTCAGATTTCTATCTGGTCCCAAGTCGTAAGAGGAACTGAAACCATCATGGTTAGAAGTCGGCTTTGGGGCCTGCTAGTACTTTCACTGGCATGTTTCCTGAGTTTACCTAGCCTAATTCCCATGTTTCCAAGCACTGTCCACGTCTTCTTAAACTATTTGTGCTGAAATACCACTACTACCATTTGATTGCATAAATAAGTTGATATTTCACTGAATATTAAACTTCCAATTTTAGATAATGCCCTCAATCTTGTGTCTACAGTCTACAGTTGTTGCTAGAGTTTTCCTGACTGGACAAATCTCTGACACCTGCCAGTCCCACAGCCTCTCAGACCCGACCAAGTAAACACAGAGACTTATATTGCTTACAAACTGTATGGCCGTGGCAGGCTTCTTGCTAACTGTTCTTACAGCTTAAATTAATCCATTTCTATTAATCTATACCTTGCCACGTGGCTTGTGGCTTACCGGTACTTTACATCTTCCTTGTCCTGATGGCGTCTGGCAGTGTCTCCCTGACTCAGCCTTCCACTTCCCAGCTCTATTCTCCTTGTCCCGCCTATACTTCCTGCCTGGCCACGGGCCAATCAGTGATTTATTTATTGACCAATCAGCAACACATTTGACATACAGACCATCCCACAGCATACAGTAATAGGATGGGATCTTTTAATGGTTAGGAGTACATTTCTTCTCCAACTCATTAGGACTGGGTTAACTGATTAACTAGGAGGTCTCATCTAACTGTGGTGCTGCATCTCTTCTTTCTTGCTTGCTCAGATGGACGTGGAAAGACTTTCTATGCATGCTTACTCCACTGCCCAAACTCTTATCTGTTACATAACTGCATCCAATTTCCTGCTCCACAAATTTACCTTCATTGTGCCTTCTCAGTGGTGATTCTCCATCCCGAACCTTTGCTATTTCCCCTTAGCATTGTAGGCTATGATTTTCCGTGTTTCACAAACACATTTCTCCGTGATACTTCATTCATGGTCTTCTGCTATCTTCTTCATATTGTTATTGTCTCAGATCATTTAAAAATATTTTTGTTTGTTTTTTCAAGACAGGGTTTCTCTATGTTGTTTTGGTGCCTGTCCTGGATCTCACTCTGTAGACCAGGTTGGCCTTAAACTCAGAGATCCACCTGGCTCTGCCTCCCAAGTGCTGGGATTAAAGGCATGTGCCACCACCACCTGGCTAAAATACTATCTTTTTTGATGTCAAATAATTAAATCATTTTTTTCACATTGTCTTCCTTCATTCCAAACAATCCCATATACCTCTCCTTAGCATTGCATGAATCCTAATTGGTCTTATAATAAAAACCTGGAGACAGATATCAAGGTGAAAGCTGAAAGATCAGAGAAGCAGAGCAAGCCACAGCCACCACCTCTTACCCCACCAACTCTTTAGCCTGAAATAGAGGGCCGATATCCTGTCTCCACAAATCTTCAGACTGAATGCCTCTGAGTCCTCAGCCGAAAAGCTTGAGTTCCTGTCTCCTCCTGTCTTATATGCCTTTCTCTGCCCAGCTGTATCACTTCCTGTCTCAACCTTCCTAGTGCTGGGATTAAAGGTGTGTGCCACCACTGCCTGGCTCTGTTTCTCTTTTAGACTGGATTAATCTCATGTAGCCCAGTGTGGTCTTGAACTCACAGAAATCCAGAGGGATCTCTGCCTCTGCTTTCCTAGTGCTAGGATTAAAGGTGTGTACCACCACTGTCTGGCCTCTGTGCTTTATCTAGTGGCTTGTTCTGGCCTCTGATCTTCAGGCAAATTTTATTTGTTCAAAATATCATCACACCTTTCAAACTCTCTTTTTCATTAATTATCATTGCTTGTGTGTGTGTGTGTGTGTGTGTGTGTGTGTGTGTGTGTGTGTGTGTGTGTATGTGTGTGTGTGTATGTGTGTTTGTGTGTATTTGTGTTGCAGAGAGGATCTTTTGTCCTCTTCACACATTAAATGATGATGTATCTGGACTCTGCCTCCTCTATTCCTCATTCCAATTGTGTTGAATACTAAGTCATGAAATTCACTTACCCTCCAGTTGCTTGACTGAATGTCTATATGCATCCCTTCAGAGGTACCATCAAGAATTCCTACTACTGCTGTGGAATAATGCTTTTGTACACTGGTTTAATAAAACACTGATTGACCAGTAGCCAGGCAGGAAGTATAGGTGTGATAAGCAGACAAGGAGAATTCTGGGAAGGGGAAGGCTGAGAGAGGAGACGCTAGCATGCCATCCAGGGAGCAGTATGTAATGGTACACAGGTAAAGCCGTGGAACACATGGCAACATATAGATTAACAGAAATGGGCTGAGTTTAAGTGTAAGAGCTAGTCAGTAGTTAGCCCGAGCCATATGACCAAGCAGTTATAAATAATATTAAGCCTCTGTGTGATTATTTTATAAGCAGGCCACAGGACTGCAGGGCCCAGGCAGGACCAGAGAAGCTTCTAGCTACATACTACCCATGCCCACACTGACCCAATGTTTTCTTCCATGTTGTTCATCTTGAAGTTCAAGTAAAAAAGCTTTATTAGGTTGTTCTCTTTGCCTCAACCCTGATGTCTATCTTGTCTATGTCTGAGTTTCACCATCCCCATTAACTTACACCTCTACTAGTCTACTTCTGACTGCCACCATCTTCACAGGGACATTTGTAGGGGATCCTGGCTTCACACAGTCTCCACCTCTTAAGTTAACCCTTCCTGCTTCTTCCAGGTTTTCCATATTTGACATGCAATTCTCATGATTTTATCAGATTATGCCACTGTGCTCTTCACCCAGAGGTGAGTTCAATAGCATGGACCTTTATTATCTGATCCCAGTGTACCCACAAAGCATCATCATGATGTTCACAGCAGATGCTAACTATGGACTTCTCTAGATAAGCCAAACCTTCTCCTACCTTACTTATGAGTAAAATTCCCTGTTCTTAGAGGTTTATTTTTTAACAAATCACTCTGTACAGGAAATTTTCATTTCTATTAAGTCTAAGACCAACTGTTACTTTCTCTGTAATGTCTTATATAGATGTTTTCCCCCTGTGATTAAACTATATTTTGTTTATTTTTCCATTATATCTGATATTCAATTTATTTAAAATGTTGATTATCTTTTACAGTCTATTGAGTGTAAACTTCTATAAAGCCAAGGTTCTTGTTTCTTTCTCTTTGTATGTTTCATGCCTACCACACAGTATGGCTTCACAAGGAATTCCGAATGGTGATATTTTTTATTCTGTTCAGTTTCACAAATAAGTCTTCTGGGAGATTAACTGCTCTGAAGAATGAATGCCTTTTCTCAGACATCTTTACTACAGAAAGCAGTTCAAGCATCTAAGGAACATAGAGGAAAGGCATGGTGGGAAAAGGCAGGGTGAGTCATGTTCCTCAGACAGCTAGTTTGCTATGCCTCCATCAATTTCTCAGCCCCAGCTTTGTTTATGACATAGTAACCATCCAGGGTTATTTAAAAGATGAGATTGTTTTGCTCATTCTCAGGCTTATATAAATCTTGTATTTCTTTTGGTGTTTTGAAATCGTGAATCTCGATAAAAAACAAATTCAATATGGGTAGCAGCAAACAGTTCAACTGACAAGCTGTAATGTGTTATTTCACCATGTATCTTTTAGTTTAAGTAAGTGATACAAATCAAAGAATTTTTTACTTGTACCATTATAATCTCAAAAAACAAAAGTATGTGTCTTGACTAAAATGCAACACAGAATTGGAATTTCTTTCCCTTAAATGCCAATTAGATACTAATATTAATTTTTATAACTTATATTTCAGGTTTTTTGAGCAATTTTAGCTCCACTGCAGTGTTTTATCTACTTATTTGTTTTAATAGTTTTCTGAGAATTGATTTTTTTCTTACATTATATATCCTAATTATGGTTTTCCCCTCTCTATGTTCCTCCCAGTTCTTCCTCGCTTTCCTGGCCCATCTGGATCCACACCCTTTCTCATTCTCTTTAGAAAACAAACAAGCTTCTAAGGGATAATAATAAAATAAAACAAAATATAAGATAAAACAAAAACTAACACATCAGAATAGAACAAAACAAATAAAGAAAAGGAAGGGTTCAAGGAGACACAAGAAACAGATATTGATTCAGAGATCCACTCAATGGCACACTTGGGAATCCCATAAAACACTAAATGGAAGCCATAACATATACTTAAAAGAACTGTCGGGCAAACTGAGAAAAAAGTATATAAATAAAATGTTATAAAAATAAAATAAAAGTAAGAATAAATGAATAATTAATCCCTGACAGGACATGACATTAGGTGACAAGGAACCCCCAAAGATGCCACTGAGTTCATTTTCTCTTGTCCATCTATTGCTGAATATGCACCCTACCCTTTAGAGTAGCTTTGTTTCCACAGTGAGATTCCCTTGGATAAAACTAAATTTTCATTTGCAAGTGGCTTCCAGTTGAAAATAGCTTCTGGATTAAAAATGGGGCCATGGGTCCACTTGTTTCAGCTGCAGGACCCTATCTGGTACAGACACATATAGACCCTGTGCATCCTGCCTCAGTCTCTTGAATTCATATGTGTGTTCATTCTGTTGTGTTTAGAGACCCTTCTTTCCTTTGTGTACCCCATCCCTTCTGGCTCCTACACTTTTCTGCCTCCTTTTCCAAACATTTCCCTGAACCCCCGAGGGGAGGGATTTGATGGAAACATCCCATTTAGTGCTGAGTGTTCAAAATCTCTCATTCTCTGCATTTTGTTTGGCTGAGGATCTCTGAATGCGTTCTCATCTGCTGCAAGAGGAAGCTTTTCTGATGATGGTTGAGTAAGGAACTGATCTATGAGTATAACAGAATGCCATTATTAGTCAGTTTATTACTATGGTATTTTAGTAGAACAATAGTATTTGGTTTTACCCTAGGTCCCCGGGCTGTTTAATCTCAGATTCTTAATCACCAGGGCAGTGTTGGGTATGAGTTCCATCTTGTAGAATAAGACTTAAGTCAAATCAAATGCTTACTCCCACAGCTTTGTGCCATCATTGCCCTAGCATATCTGGAAGACAGGATACCAGTGTACATCAAAGGGTTTGTAGCTAGGTTTTTGTTTATATTACTCCTTTGGCAATGTGAAGAATACTTTTCTATACTGAAGACACTAGCATGTAAGAATTAAGTCTCAATGCAGGCACTAGCTTGACCTGTCCATGTTGAATGAGTTATGGGAGTGTTGTCTTCAGCAAAAGAATTTGGCCATTGTTTTGTGGAGAGCAACCAATAGTACCATTCCTGTTACTGAAAGCTTCATTTTATGACCAGATATGTTCAATTTTGGCTCTCTCCCTCATTATTTGGCAATTCCTTTTACATTGCCTTCATATAGGTATATATTTTAGGAAGCTCCTACTACATTAGGTTTCATACTACCCCTCAAGTGGCCCTTAATTTTTGGTGTCTTTCCCCATATTTTCTATCTTATAACCCTCTTTCCTCCCATTCCACGCTTAATCCTCCCATCCCATCCCATCCCATCCCCATCCATCCATAACTAGGTATTCTAGTACCCTTCCCTGGGGAGATCTGTCTGTCCTCCCTAGCCTTTTACTCTAAACCTGTCATTCTAACTTATTTACCATTGAGTTATCTAAAAATCTGCATATAAGCAAATATATACCATATTTGAAATTTCTGGGTCTAGGCTACCTCACTTATGATGATTTTTTTTCTAGTTCTGTCCATTTACTGTGAATTTCAGGATTTCATTCTTTTTAATGGGTGAGTATGTTATATAAATGAACCACATTTTCTTTATTCATCTGTTGAGGGACATCTAGGTTATTTCAATTTCTAGCTATTATGAATAGAGCATCAATGAACATGATTGAGCAAATGTCTTTGTGATAGAAATAAACATCCTTTGGAAATATGCCCAAGAGTGGTATTGCTGGATCTTGAGGTAGATCGATTCCCATTTTCCTGAGGTACTACCACACTGATTTTCAGAGTAGCTGTACATGTTTGGAATTCTACCAGCAATGGTTGAGTGGTCCCTCTACTCCACATCTTGCCAGCATGTGATGTCATTTATATTAAATAATGATCTCAGTGATTCTGACAGGTATAAGGTGAAACCTCAAAGTAGTTTTGATTTACATTTCCCTGATGACTAAGGATGTTGGACATTTCTTGTAGTGTTCCTTAGCCAGCCATCTGAGTTTCTTCTTTTGACAATTCTATGTTTAACTCTGTATCCCATTTTGTTTTGTTTTGTTTTGTTTTGTTTTGAGGCAGGGTTTCTCTGTGTAGTTTTGATGCCAATCCTGGATCTCGATCTATAGACCAGGCTGGCCTCGAACTCACAGAGATCTACCTGGTTCTGCCTCCCAAGTGCTGGGATTAAAGGTGTGTGCCACCACCACCAGGCTATATCCCATTTTTAATTGTATTTGATACATATTTTTCTTGAGTTTTTTATGTGACTTAGAGATTAGTCCTTCTATTGGATGTGTAAGTGGCAAAAATCTCTTCCCATTGTGTAGGCTTCCACTTTGTCCTAATTACAGTGTCCTTTCCCATGCAGAAGCTGCTTAGTTTCATGACGTTCCTAATAAGTCATAATGTTGATCTTAGTGCCGTTGCTAATGATGTTCTGTTAAGAAAGTCTTTTCCAGTGCAAATGAGTTCAAGGCTATTTCCAACGCTCTCCCATATCAGGTTTAGTGTACCTAGTTTTGTGTTGAGCTCTTCCATCCATTGGGAGTTGAGTATTTTGCAGGGTGAAAAGTATGGGTCTGTTTGCATTCTTCTACATGCAGCCCTCCAATTTGCGAAGTATGATTTGTTGAAGATACTGTCGTTTGTTTCCAGTGTATGTTTCTGGCTTCTTTATCAAAAATAAGGTGTCCATGAGTGTGTGAATTTATGTATGGGTGTTCAATTCAATTATGTTGATCAGCGTGTCTGTTTTTGTGCTAAAACCATGATTTTTTTTATTGCTATTGCTCTGTAGTGCAATTTGGAGATGGGGATGGTGATTCCTCCAGCAGTTATTTTTATATTTAGAATTGTTTTTAACTATCCTGGCTTTTTGTGTTTCCATATGAAGCTGAAGATTGTCCTTTTAAGATCTATGAAAAATAATGTTGGAATTTTGATGGAGATTGCACTGAATCTGTAGACAGCTTTTGGTAGGATGACCACTTTTACTATATTAATCCTACAGGTCCATGAGCACAGGAGAGCTTTCCATCTTCTGATATCATCTTCAGCTTCCTTCTTCAATATTTTAAAGTTTTTATTGTACAAGTCTTTTACTTGCTTGATTAGAGTCATCCCAAAGTATTTTATATTATTTGAGGCTATTGTGAAAGGTATTGTTTCCCTGATTTCTTTCTCAGTCAGTTGTCATTTGTATGCAGAAAGTCTTGTGTGTTCTATGTGTATGTCTGTATTAATATTGTATCCTGATATTTTGCTGAAAGTATTTGTCAGTTGTATGAGTTTACTTGCAGAGTTTTTAGGGTCATCTATGCATAAAATTATATAACTTGAAATTAAATATACTTTGACTTCTTCCTTTCCAATTTATTTCCTTTTGCTCTTCAGTTGTCTTACTGTTCAGGTTAAGACTTCAGGTACTATATTGAATAGGTATGGAGACAGTGGACAACCTTGTCTTGTTCTTGATTTTAGTGAAAGTGTTTTGAGTTTCTCTCCCTTTAAGTTAATGTTGGTTATGGGCTTACTATAAACTACCATTATTGTGCTGAAGAATATCCCTTGTATACCTAATCTACCCAGAACTTTTATCATGAAAGGGGTGTTAGATTGTCAAAGGTCTCTTCTAAGTCTAATAATAATATGTTTTTTTTCTTTCTAGTTGTTTATATAGTGAATAATATGTATGGATTTATGTATGCTGAGCCAAAAATCCCTTATGTTTCTGTTTTGTAGAGTAATTTGAGGAATATTGAGGTTAATCTTTCTTGGAAAGTCTGGTAGAATTCTGCACTAAAACCATCTGGCCCATGGCATTTTTGTTTGTTTGTTTGTTTGTTTTGTTTTTGGTTGGTAGACCTTTAATGAGGCTACTTCAATTTCACTAGGGGTTATAGTTATTGTTTAAATTGCTTATCTTATTGTAATTTGACTTTGGTAAGTGGTATGTATTGAGCAAAACTATCTATTTCTGTTAGGTTTTTTAATTTGGTGGAGTACAGATTTTTAAGTATGTCCTTATGATTCTCTAGGTTTCCTGGGAGTCTGTTATTATTATGCCTTCTCTTCAACTCTAATTTTGTTAATTTGTGTGTTCTCCCTCTGCCTTTTAGTTAATTAGGATAATAGTTTGTCACTCTTATTGATTTTCTCAAGGAACCAAATATGTTTTCATTGATTTTTGTATTGTTTTTGTTTGTTCCTATTTTATTGATTTCAGACCTGAGTTTGATTTTTTTTGCCATCTATTTCTTTGGCATGTGATTTCTTCTTCTTCTTTTTTTTAATTTAGAGCTTTCAAGTATGCTGTGAAGTTGATAGTATGAGACCTCTTCAATTTTTAATGTAGACACTTAGTGCTATGAACTTACCAGTTAGAACTGCTTTCATTGTGTCTCGTAAGTTTGGGTATGTTTTATACTCATTATCATTCAATTCTAGAAAGTCTTTAATTTCTGTCTTGACACACTTTTTATTCAATAATGAAATGTTCAGTTTCTATGAGTTTGTAAATTTTCTGTTGTTGATGATATTCAGCTTTAATCCATGTTGATCAGATAGGATGCAGGGCATTATTTCAATTTTCTTATGTTTGTTGAGACTTGCTTTATGTTTGAGTATGTGGTCAATTTTGGGGAAAGTTCTATGAGATGCAAACAAGAAGATACATTCTTTTGTGTATGGGTGAAATGTTCAGAAAATATCTGTTAGGTCTATTGGTTTTTAATGTCAGTGAGTTCCAGCATTTCTCTGATTAGTTTTTGTTTGGATGATCTGTCTATTGGTAAGATTGAGATATAAGTCTCCCAGTATCAGTGTGTGAGAGTCTGTGATTTAAGCTGTAACAGTGTTTCTTCTATGAACTTGGGTGCCCTTGTATTTGGGGCATAAATGTTAAGAACTGAAATGTCTTTTACATGTTTTTTTTTTCCTTCAATGAGTATGTAATGTCCTTTCTTATCTTATCTGGTTAGTTTGGATTTGAAATCTATTTTGTCATATATTAAAATGGCTGTATCTGCTTGCTTCTTAGGTTCATTTGCTCTAAAATATTTTCCATCCTTTATTCTGAGGTGATTTCTATCCTGGGCAGTAAGCTGTATTTCTTGATGCAGGAAAAAGATGGATCCCGTTTGCACATCCACTCTGTTAGTCTTTGTCTTTTTATTGGGAAATTGAGACCCTTGATTTTGATATCAATGAGCAGGGTATATTGTTTCCTGTTATTTTGTTGTTATGGTGGTGGTGCACGTGTGTGTGTGTGTGTGTGTGTGTGTGTGTTTCCCCTGTTTTGTTTTGCTGGTCTAGGATTATTTGTTTATTCTTTTGTGTATTCCTGTGTGTGGTTAACTTCTTTACATTGAAGGTTTTATTCTAATGCCTCTGTAGGGCTAGCTTTGTAAAACAATGTTGCTTAAATTTTGTTTTTTCATGGAATATCTTATTTTTCCATCTATTGTGATTGGACATTTGACTGGGTATAGTAGTCTATGATAGCATCTGTGAGGTCTATGCTGGTATTCAGTGCTAGCATTTGTGCTAGCATTCTTGAAGTTTGTAGAACATCTTTCCAGTGCCTTCTAGCTTTTAGGCTGTCCATTGAGAATGTCAAGTGTTATACTAATAGTTTTGCCTTTCATGTGTCTTGGTATTTTTCCCTTGCAGCTTTCAATGTTATTTGTTTGTTCTGTTCAGTTAGTTTTTTGATTGTTATTTGCAGATGGAAATTTCTTTTCTGGTTCCATCTATGTGGTGTTCTGATTAATTCTTGTACATTGTTAGTCATCTCCTTAGATGACTAAGAAAAACTTTTAGAAGTTAGAGAAGTTTTTTTCTATGATTTTGTCGAAAATATTTTCTGTGCCTTTGACCTGGGTTTCTTCTCCTTCCTCTATTCCTATTAATCTTAGATTTAATCTTCTCACAATGTCCCAGATATCCTGCATGTTTCATACCAGATTTTTATATTTAACATTTTCTTTGACCAAGGTATCCATCTCTTCTACCCTCTCTTCAATGTCTGAGATTCTCTCTTCTATCTCTTGTATCCTGTTGGTAAGGTTTGACTCTGTGGTTCTGTTCAAATTTCTAAATTTTTATTTCCAGATTTCCATCAGTTTGGATTTTCTTTCTTCATTCTATTTCTACTTTTAGGTCTTGAACTCTTTTTTTTTTTTTCAGGATTTCCTGTTTCAGTCATGATTTTACCTAGTACTTTTTTTTATATTAAGAAAATTTTTATTCACTTTACATACCAAGCATACAAACCCCCTCTTCTCTCCTCCCACTCCTCTAGCCTCCCCCTCCCAACCCACCCCCATTCCCTCCTTCAAGAAGGTAAGGCCTCCCATGAGGACATACATATAGTAGCAGCAGGTCCAAGCCCCTCCCCCAGCCTCAAGGCTGTGTGAGGTGCCCCATCATAGGTAGTAGGCTCCAAAAAGTCTGCACATGCACCGGGGATGGCTTCTGATCCTACTGTCGGGGGCCCCTTAAGCAGATCAAGCTACACAACTGTCTTGCTATGCAGAGGGCCTAGGACATATGCTCAATGATGTCCATAGCAGCATTATTCATAATAGCCAGAACCTGGAAACAACTTAGATGTGGTACCTATATACAACGGAATGCCACTCAGCAATGAAAAACAGTGACATCATGAATTTGAAGGCAAATGGCTGGAACTAAAAACATCATCCTGAGTGAGGTAACCCAGACTCAGAAGGACAGACATGGGGTATGCTCACTCATAAGTGGATACTAGATGTAGAGCAAAGGATAACTGAACTGTTTTATTTATTTGCTTTCACTGTCTGTTTGTATTTTCATGGATTTCTTTAAAGGATTCATTAATTTCTCTTTGAGGACCTCTAGCATATTCATAAAGGCTATTTTAAATCCTTTCTCTTGTGCTTCTGCTATGTCACAAATCTCAGGGCCTGCTGTGGTAGGGTGGCTGGCCTCTAGGGGAGACATATTGTCCTGGCTCTTTTTGATTGTGTTTTAACACTGGAGTCTAGGCATCTGGATTGGGATAATTAAAATTCTACATACTGATATCTGGTCTTGACTTTTGGTGGGTATTTTGTTTCTATGTTTCTGCTACTTTCTCTGGTATAGGGAGGATGTGTTGTCTGTGTGGCTGCTTAATAGGGAATTCTTCTGGGGTTCTGTTTAGTGTAACCATTGGAGGGTCTGGGTAAAATGTATTTCTAGGTGTTGGGAGCTGACATTTAGGAGTGGGGATGGACTAATGAAGTGGAGAGCCTAAAGAGCTCTACAGGAGGGAAGAAAGCAAGGTGTTCTACCAGGATCTTCTTAGTCCTCTGGGAAGGAGGACAGAGGGTGATGACTGGTCACAACAGGTAGTCTACTACAGAGCTGGTAATGAAACCAGAGGATTAGATTTGGGAAAGAGGAGGGAATGTAGCGACCTGAAGCTAGTCTACCTGCTTAGCTGGCCTACTTGCTTCTCTGGAAGGCTTGATTGGCAGATTCCCAGGGAGTGCATGCTGAGTTTTGGGACTATGATAGCAAGACAAATAAGGATCGGTGTGTTAATTGGAGATGGTGAGTGAGGGGTGGGTGGGGGTGGGCTGCAGCAAGTGGTCTGCTACAAAGATGGTACTGAGACAGGGGGATTGGATTGAGGGGAGAGGTGAAGATCCACAGTTAGGCTACCTGCATTAGGGATGGGGGCATATGTCCACCTATTTTAGCTCTAACACCCCATCTAGTGCAGATCCATGCAGGCTCTGTGCATGCTGTCTCTATCTTGTGATGTAAACGTGCTTCTATCCTGTTGTGTTTAGAGGGCCTTGTTTCTTTGGTGCCCTCCATCCCCTCTGGCTCTTACACTTTTCCTGCCTCCTCTTCCAAAGAGTCCCCTGAACCGTGAGTGTAGGGATTAGATGAACACATTCCATTTAGGACTCAGTGTTCCAAGGTCTCTCATTCTCTGCACATTGTCTGGCTGTGGGTCCCTGTATTTGTTCCCATCTGCTGCAGGAGGAAGCTTCTATGATTATTTGTAGAGCCAGCATTGATCTGTCTAGTTAAACATCTTGTCTATTCTATAGGCATCTAGATTTTGAGCAGTTTTAAGTCCTACCTCAGGAGAGTGTGCAAAGCCATTTGCTAAGGCAAAATGACCACATACAGGCATACATCTTCCCTTTAATTGACCTCAATAGAAAATATACTTAATGTGGAATAAGTGCTTTTATTTTATGACTCCTGTACTGAGAGTTTCTAGAATATGAGTTGCTTTTTATGAAATTCTTTACATGGGAGGGAGCTAATTTAATAGTAGCTCCTTTTAAGTTTATTCTTTGATATTAATGTATATTAAATCTCCCATGGTGAGAAACATGGAAATACATCATTCTTCATAAATTTCTGCTTTCTGATAACTTCATCTAACTATAACAGCTAAAAATTAGTGTTGGAGTAGTTGCTTAGGGAAGTTAAACTTTTTCTTGCATTAAACTTATTCTTGCATTAGAGCTTTTAATTATGGTTTCTTTATTTATTTTATTATTTTCTTTAGTCAAGTGTATAGCATTTGAATTGATGTTCTTGGAAGCGTTATTAGTCAACAAGCATTTGCTGAGTGTCTAATATGTACAAGGTGCAATGCTAGGTATTGGAGAAAAATCCCCTCATGGAAAAGTTATCAGAAGCTATCTAAGCACAAGGACACATTGACAATGAACAGGGATCAGAGTTCTGGGATGCAAAGAAAGGCAAGTTCTAAATACAGGTGGAAGACATCCAGCCCAGACTAGGAATGTCAGAAATCACCTCTTAAAGTAAGTGTTTTAAAATATTGAAAGTGAGAATGCAAAATGTTTCAGAAATATTTCTCAAGAAAATGCTTAAGATGAAAAAAATCCCAATGCTACTGAATGAAAGGTTCTTATATTCTAGGATATCTGAACAGCCAAACTGAGTTATACCCCCGTGTTTCCAAATAGCCAAAGTTCTGTTCTCAGCATATGATCTTTACTTGAAGAGTTCAGTAACTTATTTTATCTCTTGTGTCCTTTCATCTCTATGAAGTATATGGAGGTGGACTATATTGAAAGAAAATTGAATTCACAAAGATGAAACTCAGAGATGTTTCCAAAGAGTAAACATACTCACAAAACATAGGTATTACCAAGAGAAATGAAAACTAGCCTTTGCCTTGTGTGTGTGTGTGTGTGTGTGTGTGTGTGTGTGTGTGTGTGTACACTTTGTGGTGTAAATACATGCACATATGAGTGTGTTCACATCTGTGAACACATGCAATTGAAAATGAGAAATCAAATTGGATATGTTCTTTGATTTCTCTTCATTTTACATTTTAATGCAGTTTTTTACCAAACATGGAACTCATTGATTCGGTAAGACTAGCTGGCTGGTGAGCCACCCTCCACCCACCAGCACTGGGGATACAGATGTTTTCCAGCTCATCTGGGTTTTACATGGTTGTTAAGAATCTGAAGTCATGTCTTCATGCTTGAATAGTGGGGACTTTACCTATGAGCCATCTTTATGGCCCCATATTTTTATATATTTCAGTTAAATATTTCACCTAATTGTGCCTGGCCGTGGAATTGGCCGAGATAATTTATATACATTATAAACTTTGGAAAAGAAAACATATACCATCAACATTTGCTTTCAAATCAAGGAAACCAGCAGAATATAGATTTGTTTCTTGTAATTGAAACATTACCCTGTTTCAGTGTGTGTGAAATCATTGCTTTAACAACATGTGCAAACCAGCTTGACAGTGAATACAATTACATTACATGTAAAATTAATTGCCACATTCCAAAAACAACAAAGTAGAGAATTACTAATTTTGATAGAATAGTCAACTGAATTTGGAGGTGTTGAGACAATATTTTTATATTGTGGGAGAGGAAAATGCTGTGTCTTAAAGGTTTCTTTAATAGTCTAGGACAAGTAAAAGGGTTAGCTTCCTTCTCATCCCAAAAGACATGAAAATGCTGATGCTACTAAAAGCAAGTCAAAGTCGCTTTCAGACCAATGGCATCATTTTATTTCAGAAGCAGCTACTTGATCCGTGTGATTGTCCTTTCACTAGCTATTTATCAAGCATATTCTATCAGAAGTAAAACACTGAGTAAATAAAAGCACATTATATCTATAAATGCATTTGTGTTTTGGAATGTGATAATTGCCCTACATGGAGAAAGGAAGAATCCAGACCAAGGAAAAAGGATTCACAAGTAGAGAGGACAAAATTTAAGTAGAGAGACTAGATGTAATTGTAATATGACATTTGAGCTAAGATATTGCATCAGATAAGGCCAGATCAGGAGATGAGAAAAACAGAGTAAGATGAAAAGGGAAATTTTTCTGTAAAGTATATATAACTGAGGATTGAGTAATAGGGAACCAAGTTAGCAGAAAGCAAAACAAGCTGCAAAAAATATGGGGAAGAGTGACATAAGGAGCATCCATTGCTCCTAGGACTGAGATAGAGCAGCCTCCAGGTCAGGGCCCAGGACCAGATCATCCTGGGAAGGCACTAATGTGGTGATATTGTGTTCCCCAAAATATTGTGCACCCTAATAAACTTATCTGGGGTCAGAGAACAGAATAGCCACTAGATATAGAGGCCAGAAAATGGTGGCACACACGCCTTTAATCCTAGCATTCCAGAGGCAGAGATTCCTCTGGATCTCTGTGAGTTCAAGGCCACACTGGAAATAGCCAGGCGTGGTAACAAGAGCCTTTAATCCCAGGAAGTGATGTCAGGAAGCAGAAAGGTATTTAAGGTGTGAGGAGGAGGAACTAGAGCCTGGTTAAGCTTTTAGGCTTTTGAGCAGCAGTTCAGCTGAGATGCATTTGGATGAGGACTCAGAGACTTCCAGTCTGAGGAAACAGGATCAGCTGAGGAAATGGCAAGATGAGGTGGCTATGGCTTGTCTGCTTCTCTGATCTTCCAGCATTCACCCTAATACCTGACCCTGGGTTTGATTTTATTAATAAGACCTTTTAAGATTCGTGCTACACATTAATATCAATCCTAGACTGTAAAATCCATGGGGTGCTAGGCAGGTAGAACTTGTGGGAAATCCATTCTCAGTGTTGGGGAAGACTGGAAAATCCACTCTCTGCACTGGGGAAGGCTGTAGCCAGAAATAAAAGATGACTTTGGGTCAGTGGGTATCTAAGGCCTTTGGGTATTTCAGAACCTAAGTCCAATGAACTCACATGTAGACATGGGGAAGCTGTCAGTATGTCTAGAGGATCCTGGCCAATGAAATGCTGGGACTATAAAACAAAGTCCTTTTCTAATACAGTTTTCTGCAGTACCCTTTACTGATAAAGCATAGCATTGGGCCAGTCAGTCCAGGAGTAAATAGCCAATGGTCCTAAATCCCTTGTCACAGAGACATGAGAGCTGGAAGAGGGCTCTCAACATAATGACAATGGCATGACCCTAATTTCATATCTCTATCTTTAGAACTGAGAGAAATCAATCTCTGCTGTTTATAAGTCACCCAGCCTACAGGTCTTTATTATAGCAGGTCAAGCTAACACATCTTTTCAAAGCAAAGGGTTGTCCTTATTTAACCATAAAATCCTGGAGGGAGTTTCAGGCATGGGTAGCTCAGGAGAAGGGTTCCTCAGTGGTGGTGATGCTGCCACTGTCTGTCAAGCATGGTGAAGCTTGTTTGGAGACTGATAGAAGATCCTGGAAAATGGAAGCAGCTGTTTCTGTTGGTAAATAAGAAGCACAGCAGAGAGAAATGAGAAGTTCCTCTCTCTTGACTATTTGAACAACTAAAGACAAGCAGGTGCATAGTGTTCAGGGTATCAACCCAGAGTCTCAGGGCCAAGCATGGGAAGGGAAGACAGGAGCTCATTAATAAATTCTTAATAATCTGGCCTGGTCTTTATAACCATCCAGTGATATCAAGAGGGAAGAAGAAGAAAGGGGAGTCAGCTTTGGTGACTTTATATGACATAGCCCTTGCTATGACACCACTATCTGTGAAAGTCCAGATGTGTTCATCACTTTTCATGTTTATTATTATAACCATTGTTTTGATACTTCCAATGCCAAAGAGTAGGCATGCCTTCAATTTCTGGGTTATGATGATTTGAAGAAGAAATCAACACTTAACCAGAATTTAAGACACATAAAAATGACTCCTAGAATTGAAATTTTTGAAATAATTTAGACATTTTATTAACCCATGGTCATTTCATTTCTTGTTTTCATGACTGATTTGTTTTGTGTTCCATATTTTTTATTTCAAAGTGACATTACAAGCAATAAGCTAAATGATATATTTTTTTAAAGTAGCTCAAGTGTTTCTTTCTTGCTTTCAACTGTGGAATTAATATAAACGATTGGAATTATAAAAAAAAAAATCCTTAATCCAAAAACAACTCTAAAACTGTCATCAGAAAACATTTATCTTGATAACAGCTGTTGCTCAGATAAGAGAATTCTGATTCATATTTGCAAAATAATCAGTTTTCTAAACCCAACATCAAAGCGGCATACAGAAACTGTCGGCATTTTTCAGTTTTCTTCCTTATCTTTCATCTTGAGTTACTTTCTGTAAAAAAAAAAAAAAAAAAAAAAAAAAACAGGCTAATACTTTTGGAATCAGCTTAAACATCCTTGCATTTGTGGAGTGATTAGTTTGTTCGTTTTTGTATCTTGTCGTGAGTGGGTGTGTGCACACACCTGCAAGTCAGAGGACAACTCACTGTGCTCTCTTTCCACCACATGGGCCCTAAGGATTGAACTCCAGTTGTCAGGATTGGTGGTAAATGCCCTTACCTCCAAGCCACTGGGCTGGCCTTGAAATCATTTCTGCAGGATAATTTGTGATCCTAAGAATCATATTTAAATTATGTCCCAGAAGAGCTTGTGTTTTTACCAGACATTTGGAAGGTGGTATAAGCAGCCAAAATAAATATAGCATAGGGTGGGAGTAGAAAGACAAACGTGTTGTTTCTCATGTTTTAAATATATATTCTGTGCACCTGAGTTACAATTTACATCCTTTCCACTTTCTTTTTTGCAACTTACATGTGGAAAAATAAAGTCAAATTTGAGCTAATCAATGAACCAAAAAGCCTTTCCTAGAGTTGCTCTTATAGTCAAAGATTCCATGTTGTCAAACCTTTTAGTGATAGTTTCAGCCATGACATAATTGTTTAATAAAGATAGCTACAATCTCCAGATGAGTGCTCTCTGTCAACTGCTCATGGTGAATGTTAAACTAAAAAACAAGGTCTGTGTGCCAGTGAGCATTGGAGAGGCTTTCCTGAGCACATACAAGCATGCCCTCCAAAACTTAACCAAGGTGAATATAAGTGCTTCTATGATTATCATTCCCGCTATAGAAAGTTACACCTGAGTAGTATTCCTCTTCTACTTCTGCCTGGGAAAAACAGGATAAAACATTTATATTCTGTAGGAGAACAGGAGTCCTGGAGCTGGATCTTTCCAAATGAGTTTGGGAGCTGGTAAGGAATATGAATGGAAGGGTTGATGAGTATGCTCCCTCTCCTTTTCCAGTAACTCTAGGCTGGGCAAAAGTCAAATGGATAACAGTACAAGTGTGCCTCTCACCACCCTAAACACCCTTATGCTTGTTCTTTTGTTTCTGTGCACAACCATTACTTTCTAATGAGTTACATTAATCTCCTTTTTGAAATCTGATGGCTTATTATTTAAATCTCTTTTCAGATTTATTTATTTCCATTTTATGAGTGTTTCGCCTGCATATATATATGTATGTATGTATGTATGTATATATATATATATATATATATATATATATATATATATATATGTAAGGCATCAGATCCTCTAGAACTTGATTACACATAGGTGTGAGTTACCTTTCTGGTCCTTGGAATGAGATTCTGTTCCTCTGGGAATGAGATCCAGGTCGTCAACAAGAGTCCTTAATTACTGAGCCATGGCTCCAGCCTTTATTGTTTAAATCTTACTGCTCTATCAACTCTATAGGAGCAGGAATTTTTCACTGATGGAGATGCATCACCCACAGCATCTAAATATGCATTAAATTTGTGTGCATAATTAAATTTAGCCAACTTTATGGCTACTCAATTATTATTATTCCCATTTTTACTATTTATTTTAAATGATAACTTCGCTGCAAAGTTAGCTGTTTTTTAAAGTAATGGCTTATGTTAGGCAAATCTATAGATACAGTCTGGGGGCTGTAGCAATGGCTCATCCGTTGAGAGCTCTTGTTCTTGCAAAAGACCTGGGTTCAATCCACTGCACCCTCATCTACAACATACACACACACACACACACACACACACACACACACACACACACACACACACACACACAGTGTGTGTGTATATATATATATAATGCAATTTTAATGAGAGTCTTTAGTTCACTAGGGTTGTTCTACTGGGAAAGTATTGTGGGAAGAGGATCTCCTTTGTCTTTTGTTCCAAGTTGTGATATCTTCTGTATATCTATTCCTGTTCTGATGCCATCAGCTATTCAACCCTAAGCAGAAACCAAATTACTTGGGCTGCCCATTCTAGGACTTTAGCTTCTGAAACTGTACAGGAAGGAAGCCTTTAACCTGCAAACATAGCCTACCTTGGGTACTTCTTCATGGGGAATGTGCTAGTAATGCAAACCAACACAGGTTGATTGGTTTGATATTATGACATAGTCTTCCATTAGGGCTGTCTAATCATAAAGAAAGATGGCTACATTAGCCAACCCTCAAGATGTTTGGATTATAGTTAAGAACTAAAAGTGTTGGTAATGAGTCTTTTTTAAAATTTCTACCTCTATCTCTATCATTGTTTGCTATTACTGCTGCAGTAAAATGTTTGAAACTTACTAGCTTAAAATAGTAATTTTTCTGGTGTAAGTCTTGCTGAATTAAATTGAAGATGTCAGTATGGCTGGCTGTGTATCTGTCTGGAGACACTGGGGAGACTCTTCTTCATGACTTTGACTTCTGCTGGCCACACATAGCCCTTGATATATGGCCTCCCTCCTCAGAGCTTGGCAATGTCTGATCACATCCCCACACCACTTCTCACTGGTCCCACTTATGTTGTCTCATCTCTTAGTGGGTCTACAACCAATGAATGAATTCTCTGTCTTAATGATTCTTCTTGTTAGGCTGAATTGAGCTAGATAATTGAGGCTATTGTTCCTTTCTTGAACTCCTTAAATCTTGTTACATCTCTCAAGGCCTATTTTTCCATGGAAGGCAGTATGTTCACAGATTCCAGATTTTAGGATATGAATATCTCTTTTTGTCATTATTCTACCTATCAGAGCTTCTGTTTGATATGAGCACAGGTCCCACTAATGTGGGAAGCATCATCAGGTAAAATCATTATGAATGAGAGTAAGCTGATTATTGAGAATGAGTAAAAAGAACAAAAATATTGTAGTGTGATATTATCAGTCAGCTTCCAAGCAAGTAGTCAGTCAATGTGGGGACTGGTGCTCCTGTAAAACTCTATCTGGATGGACTTTTGTGACTTGAGTTTGAGTCAGTTATTGAGGCCCCTTTATGATACACTGGAGAAATTTATAGTTATGGAAAGTAAACACAAGTTTCTCTCCACCAGTAACTCCCAAATACCTGGCAGCCACTTCTCAAATTACCACACAAAGGCTTATATTATTTATAAATGTTTGGCAAATGGCTCAGTCTTATTATTAACTGGATCTTACATTTAGATTGACCCATTTCTATTAATCTATTTATTGCCACGTGGTCCATGGCTTACCAGATCCCTGGCATCTTGTTTCTTTGGCAACTCCTTGAGTCTCCTGACTCTGACCTCTTCATCCCAGTCCTCAGCTTGCTTTTTCTGCCTAACCTTATCCTATCTGGCTATTGGCCAAAACAGCTTTATTATCAACCAATGAGAGCAACACACATTTACAGTACGCGGAAGGATCATCCCACAACATGGAAGGTATAAACCTGATTCAAATTCTCTGTCTCGGTCTCCCTGTCTCTATCTCTGTCTCTTGCTGTGTGTATGTGTGTGTGTATGTGTACATGTGCATGTGTGTGTGCATGTGTATGTGCATGTACGTGCATGCCTGCGTGCGTGTGTGCATGTGTTTCAGCATCATCGTGTTTCTATGCTTTGAATGGATTCAAAATTGTTCCTGGGAGGAAACTCTGGCAATATTCTAATTTCAGCTGCCTTTGCTCCAGGGCCTGATCTGGACCTCATCTTTGATATTGGGTTTCTTAAATCACAATTCTGACTTCCTGAAATAGGAGAGCCATGGAAGAAAGGCTTGCCAAGCCCCAGTTCTCATTTATCATTGAGCAGGTGCTCTCAAGGAAAGTCTTAAATGAAAATGTTGAACAAATGCCAGAAAGGAAAAGAAAAGTGCTATGTCTGGGGGTTGGGGACAGCTTCCCACTGTCTGACCTCAATTAGAAAACACCAGAAGTATTTCTAAGGATTGCTTTGGAGGGGCTGTAGTGGCTTACTGCATGCTAGAGCTAACCCTTCCTTAAACCAAAATTCTTACCTTTTGTGGTCCAGTGACCTCCTTCCTTGACATAGCTTCAGAAGCATTCATAAATTTAGCAAGGCTTAGTGTTTGGAGTCTTTTTTTTTAATTTGAGCTTGTGCTTGCTAGAAATGAGGAAGATAACTGAATGAAAAATAAAGGGAAGAAACTTTACCATTGTAAAAAATATTAAAAAAAAAACCCACAAACACAGGATTAAAATGTTTGAACTGAAATAAAAAGACTTTCCATCAATTTTGTTATTAATATTCCCGTAGGGAGTCTTTTAAGATCCTATTCTTTACAATAATCATCTAGGTGTTATATGCATATTTATGCTTTACACATAAAAATAATATTTCACTTCTCCCTCAAGAACCAATACTGATGTGAAATATTTTCCCTAATTAATAATGTATGACATAAATTCCAAGGGCATGTTTTACATACTCTCTAGTTTTGTCTTACTCTAATTCTACATTTTAAAAATAGAGCCTTCTCATATTATAAAGATTACAGTACGAACACAAAGAAAAACCAATAGCCACTGTCTATGAGATTTATAGCTTATGGGAAAATGTCAGTACTCCCCAGGACTTCTCTGTGCATCCTTTACATGCACATACACAAACACACACACACACACACACACACACACACACACACACACACACACACACACAGGTTTGTAATTTTGCTAATCATAACCACTTTTCTATGCTAACTGTCATATTATAGCAACAGTATTTACATTACAAGATACATCATTATCTGGTTATAAATGTCTCATAATTTAAGGACACAATATTTGTGTTTTTTCTAACATTTTTGAGAGAATGAAGTTTGGTAAGTTATAGGCCCTTAGACATCTTTTCATATGTAACTGAATCTTTCCTTGAGATCCATGCCTTCAGGTAGAATTTGTAAGCAAACACAATGCATTTTATCAGAAATTTGAAATGTGAGGCTGAATTGTCCATCAACACATTTGTAGTTTCTTTCAAAAATCCATTATCATAGCAAAACGTGGCTCTGGGCAGTTCATCCAGATGACTGATGTATTTTTAGAGGGTGTAATTGTTCAATTGGAATAGAGGCCCCTTTGAGCAAGCATGCCTTAGAAAGAGATTTGTAATGTGCTCAGAATTGTACAACTATAATGACTCATCAAAAATACAGGGATCTTGTGTGTGTGGACAAGGAAGTAGGGGATATGGTTTTTAATACAAGTCATTTTTTTTGTTTGTTCCATTCTAATTTCCCTTTTCTTGCTATTTTTAAGTTGTCCACATATTTCAAGCTAGTTTCTGTCCACGAACGTCTGTACAATCAGAGATGGAAGAGATACATGCAACAACGTATCTTCCAAAATCATTTTTATGTGTTGTTCCTCATGAATTTATCAACAACTTTTTATTGAGCAATTAGTAGGTGATGGGCGCTGCTGCCAGAATGGAGATATAGTCATGCCTAAAAGCTAATCCCTACCATTGGGGAATTTATGTTTCAGTGGAGGGAAGCCAGTAAACATAAATAAATAAGAAGGCAATTACAGATGGATGCTGTGAAAGCCAATAAAGCAGTGAGCAGGATGGAAGCTGGGCCAGAGGAGTGACCAGTTTTAGATAAGATGATGGAGAAAACAAAAAACCTTTCAATAATTAGGTGACATTTAATCAGAATTGCAAAAGAAATGGAGGAGAGTACTACATAGATGTCATGAGGAAGAATACACCAGGCAGAAAGAGTGCTTTCCTCAAATATCAAGCATCTGACACCAGAACAAGGCTGGCAGTTAAGACCAGGAGAAGACCACCGTGGCTGGAGCACGGTGAACTTGGAAGAGAAAACTGGACTGATAAATTGAGTTCAGTTCATGCCCAGTGGTATAAGACTGTGTCACGTATTATGAGTCATTACAGCCATCCATTCAACACATAGGTTAAGTCACCTGAAATGTCACGGTTCCCAGGCTAGACTCAGGGTATAGAAGGGAGAGGAAGGCAGGCAGAGCTGTCACTGTACAAGCATTCCAGGGAAGAACCCAAGACGAGGAGAGAAGATTACACTTTATCAGGCTTGTGCTGTTCTGGATGAAACATGGCTTTAGATGGGGCTCTGGGGGTAACAGTTTATCTAGATGAGTACAATGTAAAAGTCCCTGTCTTGTAATCTAAGATGGATTTTCTTTCAGTAACCTGTTAATGGCATTCTGTTGTTGTGAATATGGTGTTATTTTGACATCAATCAGTCACTCGAATTAGTACACTGGGTCCTGGGATTAGGTCAACCATCTCCTGAAATGCACAGCAGTGAACTTTTGAAGAAAAAGCCATCATTTGACACAGGTCCAACTTCCTGTCTTCTGTAAAGTTCTGGGCTTACCTGTCTACTAGAGGATGAGAGCGTGAAGAGAAGCTTGCTAGGAATCTGGGGACAAAGCAGGTTAGAGGTGGTGGGAGTGTCAGTCCGGACCCCTGGGAGCTTTTCATGCTCATTTTGTCTGTGTTGAACCTCACTTGCTGGCAAATGGCAAAGGATTATATGTGCTTTGTTTCTCCTCTAAATGGTAAATTCACTGGGGGAAAAAGAACAATTGCTGGTTGTGCCTCCTATGGGTGTACGACAAATAATGAGCAGAAGCCAGTCTTCCCAATGGGACCTGTTCACAGCAATGCACAGAAAATCCAGGCAGCCAGAGGCTGAGGCTTCTTGCCATTTCCCCGTATGTGCCCAATGTCTCCACGATCTCCTACCATCAGGACATTCTGTTACTGTTCCAAGCCACTTGCTAGGCTATGTCTTTGGAATGCTTTTATTCCCTGGTCTAAATTCAGTGTTCTTTGGGGAGTTGTGGAAGATTTGAGGACATAGACTTGATAGAAAAGGACTCCGATCTCCAAGGTAACACTAAATTCTTATTGGCTGAGAACAGTTTGTCTTCCTTCTGCGAGTCTTTTTGGTATTTGGAAAGCATTATGGGGGCAAATTTGCTTGAGAACATTCAGAGTCTCAAAAACAGAAGAGGCAGTGCAGATGCCTATTACCTTGAGTGCTTGTTTGTTCTGTGTAGGTTGTACCTGCTGAGCATCCCAGGGCATCACCCCATACCCTGTTCCTGTTAAGGCAAATTTTCTCTCAAGCTGCACTTTTCCAGCATCAGATTCCTTCGTTTAGTTGTGCCGAAGAAGCAGGCTTAGTTGCTACATACTTTGACTGGATATTTTCCCTTATTTTAATTGTGACAAAACTTCTTAGGTTTTCACACCCTGGAGAATCACTGTAACAGCGCCTGATGACCATATAAGATACTCACTTAATCCACGCATGAAACAATAGTTATGAATTGGAATTAATATCAGGATGGTCAGAATGAAGGGGTAATGTGAACGTTTATACCTTTCTGGTTGCCACTTTATACAATTTGCATTTCTATTTTAAAGCAGATATCAAGCAAGATGCTGGGGCTCTAGAGATAAGGAAGAGACAGTTAATCTAAAGGGCAAGAAGGCCAATAAATAAGCAGAGACACAATACATGTGCCATTAGAGATAGTGACCAAAAGAAGAAAGGGATCCCAATGAGCATTATTCGTATACTGACTTTCAGGAAGCAGTCCTTGACTAAAAGTCAACCTGGAACTGAAAGGCTAAGTCAGAAAGGAGGCAGAGGAGTACATGATGTTGGAAGAGCACTTGGCAGGAAAGCCCTGAATGGGAGGGCTTCTGGGGTCTGATTTCCTGAAATAGAAGCTGCTGTCTGCAGGGGGTTACCATGGAAGCAAGCTCTTGGAGACTTGACTTGGGAAGGGAATGGAAACCCTTCTTCATCCTATTATGCAAAGGTGTCCCAGTCAGCTGGCCATCTCCATGGCAGAGTACTTCAAAAGGAGGAAATATTTATCACCACTCCAAGTAGCAGAGATTCGAGTCTATGATCATATGGCAGCAGGGTTTGGCAAGGGGGTAGCATGCGACTGAGAAGGTCATTCGATTAGTGCTGGTCAAAAGACAAGAGAGGGAAACAAGAGTCTTGAGACCTCCTTTAAAGGCATGCTCTGAAGAACCTAAATTTCTTCCATTATATCTCAGTTCTTAACAATACCACCACCTCAGAATGAGCCATGGTCTATAATTAAAGCTTCAACACATAGGCTTTTGGAGGTCGAAACTTGAGCCCAAGGTGTTTCCAAGAGTGAAATAGAAAATTATGTTCCTGATGGAGTCAGAGTTAACCTAATGGGATAATTAAAATCTTATAAAGGATCTTTATATCTAAATGAATGCAAAGGAGAACGTTTCTGCAATATATATAAGTATATAATGATAGATGTAGATATGGACACATATATGACTTAGAAATTATATGTTGAGATTAAGTTTAGACTTGTGTCTCTATATTTTCACCATTGATCAAAATGTCTGTAAGCTGAGGTTTAAATTTTGTGATAATAGTTAAACCTGATACTGAGTTAAAAGTCTGAGATGTGACTTGGGACATGGGAGAGCCCTGCAAGGAATAAAGGGACAGTATTGTAGTCTGGATGTATGGCAGTTTGAATGCATTGGCCCCCATAAGCTGATAGGGACTGACACCATTAGGGCATGCGGCTTTATAGAGTAGTTGTGGCTTTTTTGGAAGAAGTGTATCACTGTGAGGGTGAGCTTTAAGGTCTCATACATGCTCAAGCCATGCCCAGTGTTTCAGTCTACTCCTGTTACCTGTGGATAAGATATACCAGCTCCTTCTCCAGTACCATGTCTGCCTGCAAGCTGCCATGTTTCCTGCCATAATGATAATGGAAAAACCTCTGAAACTGTAAGCCAACACATCGATTAAATGTTTTCTTATATAAGAGTTTCTGAGGTCATGGTGTCTCTTCACAGCAATAGAAACCCCAACTAAGACAGGATGTGATAGTGCCTTTCTTTTTATTTATGATTTAGATTTAGTATCCATGTCATCTTTCTGATATTATTTGTCATTCTTTGAAAATTCATACATGTGTACCATGTATCTTCATCATATTCACTGCTTACCCACCATTCCAGCTCCCCCCAGCAATCTCCCATCACTTGTCCCTCCTAACTTCAAGCCCTCATTTTATAATTTTTTAAATTTATTTTTAACACAATGAGTCCAATTCATACTACTGAAATGTACATAGGCAACTTAGTTGGGCAAGGGTATTACCTTGCAGTGGTCACACTCCTAAAGAAAAGTGACTCTCCCTCCTCCATCAACTGCCAAGAGGTTTTCAGCCAAGGATGGAGCCTTAGGATCCAACCCGCTTCTCTTCTACTTCATGCTGCAACTTTTACCTAACTTGATCTTGGATATATCATGTGTAGGTAATCACTGCTATTGTGGATTCTTGTGTACAAGAACCATGTCATGCCCAAAAGACAGCATTAAACAGCACACTTTCCCATCCTCTGGCGTTTGCATTCTTTCATTTCCCTCTTCCAAGTTGTTTAATTAGTCTTGGTTGGGATGTGTTGGTATAGATGTTCTAACTATTGCTGAGCACTCATGATTGCTTAGTCTTAGAACTTTGAACAGCAATACATCTCTGTATTAACTACTATCCATTGCAATTGGAAGCTTCTCGGAATAAGGTTGTGGGCAGCACCAATTTATGCATATAAATTTGATAACATGACCATTAAGAAAACCAACATCAGTTGGTTCTCCCTTAGGGCCCATGAATTTTTTAGCCATATATTTTGCCCATGTTTACGGTTCCAGACACAAATTCTCTACTGTGAAGGAAATTTCAAATCCAGTCAAGAGAACAGTTGTTCCCCCCGCCCCCATAAATAGTTATGCCATTATTGTACCAATGAGCACATCTTGCCTGGCAGACTGGTATTGTAACATGCGCAGACTATCATAGGATACGATGATTGGTGTCTTTCCTCGGGCAGCAGCTTGCATAGCACCTTCCAGCACTGTGACATCTATTCAGCGGGGACAGTTTCCTGGTCAGTTGAAAACCGATGTCTTTGTGTGCTGACATCAAGATGTGTGGTGTCTTCGGCAATAAGGTCTTACCATCTTATAATGGTCAACCCAGAGCAATGGCAATAACCAGTATTATTTGGAGTACCTCTGGGGCTTCCATGACCTGTAACTATTAGGGAAGTAATCCTTGCCTAGCACTGATATTTTAATTTAATGAGGTGTGTCTCCTATAAGTAGTATTATTCACTAATATGGGACATTTCTCTTCAAACTTATTTTTCTTTTAAATCCACTATATTTTAATTAGCTTATAAGCTAATGGGGTTTCATAGCGAGTCGTCATGTGTCTTTAGTTCTAGTCAACCCACACTATACTCCTCTTTTCTCCCAAACCCCTGTCCCCATTTCTTCTTAAACCTTTAGGTACCACTATTATCTCTCATTTCTTTTACATTACATATGACCTGTTATACCTTCTTATCATATCATTTTACTTGAACTGTGAGATCATAGGTTTGAAAGCAGGTTCTTCATGGACAGCTCATATCCATTAAGCCTTCCCTTGTCCCCTCATTTCACTATCTTTATCTCCTTCATTAAAACCTGCATTTAAACTGATAGCAAATAATAGCTCATTCAATTATCAATTGAGGCAGGAATCTGGACACCATCCAGATTCCACAAATAATTCTAATCTGGAGATGACAGAGATGTCCCTGGATAAACTACATGAGTCACAAAACAAAGCCAAAGTTATGAATCTGGGAAAGATACTGGCAGGGAAGGGGCAGGGGAGATTATGGGAGTGGAAGAAGACAAGAGAGGGAAGGGGGCAATCAGAATGTATTCTACACATGTATGAAATTGTCAAAGAATTAATAAGAATTGCTTTATGTGTATTTCTTTTGTTGCTGTATCCTATTCTGTAAACCTTTACCAAGAATCTGTGTTTATGAAAACATTTCATTATAGTTTCTATTTTACTGAAATAGCATTAAGATGAGAAAAACTAAGGATGCGAACACTGACACCACTCTGATAGCAAATTGTCTCAAAAGAAAGTTCTGTTTTTCAGAGTAAACTGAGTTCTAAAATATGGACATTCACAGGATTGAAACCTATTGTACAAGGAAAGTGGAATATTGATCCAACAGTGCAATGAACATAAAATCTGTGTTTATCTAGGTAATCACTCATTTTACAATTTCCTGGAGCTGCTGGTTCTTTGATATTGGCACCATTAATTTTTATAGCTCCATGTTAAACAAATGTGCAGTATATGTAAGAGCACATGCTCTCATTATAGTTTCCTATACAGCCAGAAAGAGTTTTATAGAGAAAGTGGCAATAATTGATGATGATATTACTTCTAAGTTTGAGTCTTTTCTGTGTCCCAGACGGTATGACAGATACCTCCAATCTAGCATATTTTAATATTCTCACATGGCCATGTGAAGAAACATTGCTAGCTCCGTTGGACAGTGGAGTTCAATGGCACTTAAAGAATCTTTTTTCTCTTGTGCTTTTCTTAGGTTTTACAACTGCCAAAATTGGTTCAAATTAAGATGAATCCAACTCATGAAAGAGTAATTTTAACTATGGTTGAAACCTTCCTGCTGTGTGACTTTTCTTAGGAAGATGCAGACAAATATCTGTTAATCACAGATAGGACACCAACAACAGACCAAAAAAAATAGTTCCATCCAAGTCCACCTTTGTTAACCAATGAGTGCCCTGGGGTCATTTATCAGAACATGAAGGTAAAATTACTTACAGGAATATGAACATCTCAGAGACATCTGCATCAGAGCAAAGCCTACTTACTGCAGCATGAATGACAACTCACCAAAATGGCATCCTTGGTGTGCTCTGCCCAACTTACAGGCAATTCCCTCGAAGACTCTCTTCTGTCCCAGCTCTTCTTTACTGTTCTTATAACACTGGAGAGGATCCTTCTGAATCTTGGAATTTTCTAAGCTTCTCAGGTCTTCAAAGTTGCATGAGTTTTATTTCTATGTATTCTAAGTCTCCATTCACCCTGTAGGAGGGAATGTTTTAATTGAAAAGAAAATAGCCACGTAACTACTCTTATCTCTGTATTTTTAAGACTAATATGAACCATCATGTTTATAGGCAAGTTATTCTTTGATTATATGACAAGAAGAGTTTGACAACCTGGATTTAAAACTAGATTCTGAACTTGGGCAAGTGATTCAACTGTTTTAGAACTAAATTTCAATGTCAGAAAAAAGTTTACTGTAGTGTTTATTGCACAGGGTTGTGATGAGAATTACAAAAAATAATCTCCCAAAAGTACACTGTCTGATAGAAATGAGATATCGAATAGATGATTTCTGTAATGATAATAATATTAATGATATTGCCTTAATCTTTGAAGTTATAATTCCTTTACAGATGTTAGCAAACATCAGCACAGCTTCAGTGAAGTTAGAAAATGCTTTGCAGCTTTGGAAATTCAAGCTGCTTTCACTGTGATCTCACATACTTACAAAGATCACAAACATTTCTATCTTTATATCACAACCAGGACAAACTTACAAAGGATAATCCCCAGGGGACCCTATCTGTGCAACTGCAGGGATTTGGCTTCTACAGGGTTGACCGCCCCAGGGACAGGAGAAATGTTCTAATCGTTAATCGGATTGCTCTTCCATCCTCCGTTCCCTTAACATAATATCCTCCTGGGTGAAATCCAAATTAACTGAGCGTCTATTGGTTGCTCAGCACCATGCATTTTCCATGGGCACTTTGATGTTATCACATTTTTCCCCTCAAGACAGGAAATCAACTTATTTGGTGACTTCCTTTCACTTCAGGCAGAGATGTACAAGTGATAGCTACTGTCAGTTTGTAGAGATAACTAGTGGATGGCTCAAAAGTATTTGGTCAAAGCAAAAAAAAAAAAAAAGAAAAGAAAAGAAAAGAAAAGAAAAGACTCATGATTTAATAACTCAGATGCTCCTAAGTTTTCAATGTGTGTTGCCCTTCCTAACTTGAAGCTTCTAGTATTTAGATGGCCCCTGGACTTACATAGGTGATTTGTATTAAGAGAGTAAACCATTTACAGAACTCACAGTTGGGGAAGCTGTAACAATGTGCGTCAATATTTATTTAAATATTTTTTCTAAATTTATTTCATGTTTAATGTTAAGTGTTTCTGAAAACTTCTGGAAGATAAAATTTCATTTATAAAACTGAAGATGGAAGAGAAGCAGAAATTAAAAAAGTATATATAAGAAAAGGGAATTGAAAACGTGAAATAATGCATTTGTACTTTACTGTCTGGTGAACTATTATTGGTTAGTAATTATTGGTCAACTTCCTATTGAGAACAAGTCTATGTTAAGTTTAGGGGGCTCTTAAAAGTGAGTTAATTCTGCTCTCAGAAAGCTAATAAGGCCTAAGAGAAAGAAGCTCAAATTCTAGTACAAGATAGGGCAGGGAAACTTCAAAATAAAGAAGCAGTAATTATAATACTAAGTAGTATAAGGAGAAGGGGAAGAGGTGGTATCATTTGAATTGGACCTTAGAGAGTGGAAGGGTTTCATCTCAGGAAGAGAGTAGAAAAGAAAATGACTGAGTAAGTGTGAACCCATATAGCTGAGAAATGTGAGAAATGGCTGCCTGCTTTAGCTCATGTGAAGGACACAAGAAGAATGAAAAATGTCAGTGGGAAACACAAAGCTATTAATTCAACTTAGAGATGAGTTAGCTGTCTGGCATGCTATTGGATAAGTAAAGATCATGCTGGCTGCCATGTGTGCTTTATTATTCTTCCTACTACACAGAGATCCTAGTAAAATGTCACTCTCACACATGGGATGGTAACTATAAAGGAATAGATAGTACATTGGTGCTCTTGTTTGTAGTGGCTTTGATACATTGAGTTTTGTACCAGCAAAGAAAGTTTCCTCCAGGAAATGGCCACTTGGACTCCTGATTCCCGGCCTGAAACAAGGCTTAACAAACCCTCAGACCCTATGCGCTGTAGAATCCAACTTGATTTTCCTTTTACTGTCTCTTCATGGCCCTCTCTGGCTTTTCCTCAGAGTGTGATGGTGATAGAAAAAGGAACATTTTCGTTTGGCCAGCCTTTCTTTCAGCAGATAAAATACTTAATCCTCCTTTTTCTGCCACATGGGTAATCTGAGTGTTTGAACACAGACACAATTTATACCATTCCTTTGAAAATGCTACTACCCTTCATTGGTCTCATTATCTCCTTGTTTATTGAGTCAAATAATGACAAAAGAAATGACAAGCTCTAGGGTCACTCATGGCTTTTCAAAGGTAAGTAGAGAATACTTGAAGTCTTAAAGCTTCCTTTAAGAACGTCAAAGGTCTCACACTCACTTAACAATGAAAAAACATTACCACAGACATGCTTGTAATTATTTCAACCTACTTATCTTAGTGACTAGAAAATTATTATTTCACACATTCATGGTCCTCTCTCTAAAGAGTAAGGCTAAGTGTGGTTAAGGGAAACACTTGCACAGTCACCTCTACCTCACTTGAACTAACCAAGAAAGCAAGAGAAGGAACTCACATTGGTAGCTGGTGGTGTGGTCCTGAAGAAGTTGAGGTCTGAGGAACACAAAGGAGTCAGCCATGTTCAGATACAATAGTTTCACTTACAGTACTTTGACTTAATGATAGTGCGAAAGCCATACGCAGTCAGTGGGGGGGACCATGTTAACCAAGCTTAAAAGAGATGACTATATGAAGGTAGTATTCAACTATGCTAGTTTCTAAATCAAAGGCTTGTGTATATACTTTAGGAATTAAGATTACGAAAATACCCTGAAGCAAATCTGAAGTCAAGGAACAAATGTCCCATAAGAATTATGAAGATACTAACTTAAGTCTACATCAGCATGCTGTGCCCATAACAGAGATAAACTTGATATCCAGAGCTACTGGGAACTTCTGTTGGACCACCAAGCTTTGCCCTGTCGGTCTTACACTTTTCATTCTTTATGGAATAATTAGCCCCATTCTGATTTGTTCTTCTTCCCCTTTATGTTAATACCTTCACTCTGGTTTTAATCTAGGCTTTTAGTTCAGAAAGCATGTAACCTCTTTTTATATCACTTCTCTGAATCACCCTGTGGTAATTTGATAATATTCAGGAAGCAATCTTACTTCCTTAATTTCTATATTCTGGAAGGATGCTTTCTGTGTCCTCAGAGGACAGTATGTACCTTAGTTCTATGAAAATGGCAATAGCATTTTTCTGAGATATCTACATGCACAGGATATTAATTTTGGATTATTTCATTTATCAATTGCTGCATGCTGAGAAGACCCAAAATACCATAGATAAGACAATAATTTATTATTTCTGATTATTATGAGACTTGAGTTAGCTTATAAGAATGGTTCTTCTAATATCTGTGACATTAGTTAGGGTCTCTCATTTTGTTGTACTTATGTGTACTGGATATGAGTTGGAAGTGTGAAGAGTGCTTCAGTCTGAGACCCAGTGAGTCACTTTTGCTGCATCCTATTGGCTAATGGAAGTGCAAGTCAGGCCCGACTGAGGAAGAGATTGCCTATACCTTTTGATAAAGAGACTGCATAATGGGAAGGAGGGAAGGAAGGACGACTATCTTTGAAGACTATTTGTTTTCCACAATTTGCTTTCTAGATTAAACAGTGCTAGTGGATAAAATATCTTCAAGCCTTTTCCAGGACTTCCATTGTATTATGACATCAGCTTGAAATGAGTCTCCTCTGCTATGGCTTCTCAGAGAGATCTCCTTGGCTATAGATTCTATTGTGAAAATGCTTCGAATGCAAAGCCAAATTTATCTGAGCTATGTGAACCCACCATACTGGCATATCAGGAGTGAGAAATCTACTGTGTATACTCTTGGACAAAAAAAAAAAAAACAATAGAGGAAAAAAATAAGTCAAGATACCTAAATTCCAACAATCCTTAACATCTCAGAAATAACCTGTAGCCATTGTCCATACTCTGAGGGCAGAAAATATTTGCTGACTAGGGTCTGTAGTCAGAACTTTTCTGTGTCCCAGCCTGCTGGTGGTTGGGACAAATGTCTCCCACTCGCATCCCCCAAGTAAACACACAGAGGCTTATATTAATTATAACTGCATGGCCATGGCTCAAGCCTTTTGCTAGTTAGCTTCTATATCTTTTTTGTTTGTTTGTTTTTGTTTTTGTTTTTCGAGACAGGGTTTCTTTGTGTAGCTTTGCGCCTTCCCTGGAACTCACTTGGTAGCCCAGGCTGGCCTCGAACTCACAGAGATCCGCCTGGCTCTGCCTCCCGAGTGCTGGGATTAAAGGCGTGCACCACCACCGCCCGGCTAGCTTCTATATCTTAAATTAGGCCATAACTATTAATCTATATATTGCCACATGTTCTGTGGCTTTACCTGTGTCCCATTGCATGTTGCTCCTCGAGTGGCTGGCTGGTATCTCTCTTGGCCTTCTTCCTGTCTCTCCCTTTGAATTTCCCGCCTGCCTCTAAGCTGCCTTGCCATAGGCCAAACAGCTTTATTTATCAACCAATTAGAGGAACACATATGCACAGTGTACAGAAAGATATTCTCCCATAAAGGGCCTAAATCTCTATGCTTTTTACTTGCTTCCCGGTTTCTAAAACGCTTCCCTCAAGTTATCGTGAAAGTTGCCTGGTATAGACAGTGAGTATTTTTCTGTTGACTTGCAGTCTTTATAAATTTTAGTTTCCAAAGTATTCTTTTATTTCAATTTTGAATTACCTCCAGCAAATTTGAGTTGTAAAACACCTTTATACTTTTAAAGAACTTTCAATGAATCAAATTAGCCTTCACTTCATTAAATGAAAAGCAAAGCAACAGATCGAACTAGACTCCTCTCTACATGAAGATAAGGTTGGATTATTGTAGAATATTATTATGGTTTTAAAATCCCCAAGTCCATGACCTAAAATATTTTAGAGTTTTCAGCAATGACTTGTATAGCCCTAATTTTGATTTTTAACCTTTCATGGTAAGATTTTCCTGATATAGCTCTCAATTTGACTTTAGACTTTTCTTGTAGAGTGTTTAGCTACCAGGAGAAGACTCCCCGACAAAGTATAGCCCTAGAAACTCTTCCTTTCATCTCTGCCTGGAGACACAGCAGCTCTCTTTCAGCATCTTCAACACTGTTGCCCTTCATCACGTGTCGTTAAAACAAGCCCATTCATGCTTTTTCATCCTGCTGAATCTCTCCATAGTTTTATTATTCACATTTTGTGTTTCTATGTGGTGGCAAACAACAATCGTCCTGATTTTCCCCCAACCTATAGCAGATTTCTCATTTTCCTACCTTCTGTAGCAATTTCCTCAACAATTGTGTGGCCCTTCAACCCTCTGCTGCCTCAGTGTCCCAAAGCTGGTTTAGGCTAGACCAGCATCATTCCTGATATTTATTTCAGTTATGCATCATTGCATAATGAACTGTCCTCAGCAGGTATATCCAACCTTTGACATCACCACCAAAAGCTTTTGTCACTTACAAATTTCACACCGGAGAACTGTGCAGTTGACTCAGAACGTTGTGAGTTAGTTTATAAACTTCTATTGGGTTACATTCACGGCTACCCTCTGATATCTGCAGCTCATGGACCATGGTTTGAACATGCCTGATCTGATAGTTTTATTGTATTGTACTAATAGTAATACAAACGTGATCATATTTACTCATAGTTTTGTTGGTGAAATCTGCTAGGGCACGGTGGGGATGGTCTTTTCATGACTGAACGTCTTCTGTCTTATAGGGGATAATTCAGTAGTGGAGTGAGATGAGCAAGCCAGCTTTACTGGGCTCATTTGACTGGATTTTCATTATTGGTACTTTTTTTTTCTTTTCTCTGTGGTTAACCTGGGCTTTCTTCCAGCATAGTGATCTCAGAGAGGTTGGGTGTCATTTTACACGGTGGCTGGATTTCCTGGAAGATGGGAGGAAATAGACTTCACTGACCAGGAAACAGAAATATGTGCACATAGAACTAAAGGGAACTGTTAGTGGAGACTATCAAACAGGGATTCTTTTTTTCTGATTTAAGGTTCTTTAAATATTCCTTGCCACAATCTGTAAGAATTATGTATAATATAGGGGATGTCTATATATCTCAAAATAAGTATGATTTCAAGAAACAATCTTAGCTGGGCGGTGGTGGCGCATGCCTTTAATCCCAGCACTCGGGAGGCAGAGCCAGGTGGATCTCTGTGAGTTTGAGGCCAGCCTGGGCTACCACGTGAGTTCCAGGAAAGGCGCAAAGCTACACAGAGAAACCCTGTCTCGAAAAACCAAAAAAAAAAAAAAAAAAGAAACAATCTTAACCCTCATCATGCAAAATGAACTTACATTTTCAAACGTATTCTAGTTTTTTAAAAATGAAACCTATAGACCTTAAGTTTACTTTACTACCAGTAGATTGAAGATTGAAGCAAAAAATAGTAATTTTTGCAAAGGTATGTATACACACACACACACACACACACACACACACACACACACACACACACACACACACCTTTTGAGATAAATGTGTGGAAGAGAAGCAGAAGGAAAATGAGTTTAAGTAAAAACATCTTAAAGGTAATGTGCCTAATGTCATGGATCTCAAGATGATCAGAGCTGTGTTAGGATCATGTCTTTGATGTTAAGCAAAAGCTCCTTCAGGCCTCATTCAGCTGACAGTCTTTAAGAGTCAGGATGTATTGCTAAGCCAATAACCAGCTTTGGTTTATTTTGATCCACTCCAACATTAATTTGAGTTCTCTGCTTGTTTTGTCGCCTTATCTAGAACTGTAACATGAGTCTTGCCACTTCAGTCTTGAGCTGCCCTGTACCCTTTCTTTTTCCTCCTGTAAGTAGACCAAAGACTTTGCAGCTTCCATCCCTTAGCAAACATCTTTTAAAAAATTGTTGATAGTATTTTAGAGCTTGCGACTGTGAAAATAAAAATATCTCTCAAAGCTGTGGAATTGTGAGTTGTGAAGAGAGTTATTGTGAGCACAATTCCCCCTGCAAGTGGGAAATGTGTCTCTCACCTTCAAAATCAACCTGTTCCAGGATCACACAGTGTGGACATTATTTCCCAGGTTGAATTATTACTTAAATAAATCTGTATGAGATTTATAGCACTTTGGTTCTGCCTGTTGTGTGGATGAATTCTATTTAGAACAATGTATTACAGCGTACCATAGATAAAATAATGAATTATATAACTTTCCCCTATTGTTTTCCTTGTCTCAAAAGGTATAGAATATTATATTGAACTTGTGATACTGTTTTCTAAAAACATAGGTGGTAAACAATTCATATTTGCTCATCAGCCATGTAGAGTTTGGCAACTCTGGTTATCTGCACTGGATTTACACAAGACTGGTCCTGCTGCCAATCAGTCATAGAAGGTGGAGGAGTTCAGATGGCCTTACCTTTGATGTTGAGCTAGTGGTTATTGATAGATTCTTGGAGACAGAGAAACATTGTCTTCTGATGTGTGCCCACTGTCAGGCTCTACACCCATGGCCATAGAGAAGGCCTTGAATAACCTCAGTGAGTCATAAAATAAAATGAATAGATGCAAACACGAGAGATTAGTGGAGAAGGTTGGACAGGGATGGTAGGGATGTGGGAGAGTGTGGGGTAAGAATGGCCAGTATGCATTATGTAGACCTTTGAGATTAATTAAAATCAAGTTATAGAAACACACACACACACACACACACACACACACACACACACACACACACACACGCACGCACGCACACATGCATGCACGCACGCACACATTTTAAATGAGTGAATATCTGCAATGAATAATCTCTAATTGTCCTTCAGCCTTTGGAATCCTGTGACCACAGGGTACTTCCATGAGGAGGAATGCTACCTATGTTGTGTTACTTTTTATCTCACAGGTTATGCACACTGACAGACACTAAAGCATATTTTTATATTACCCTTTTAAAAAACACAAAAAATGTAGTTCTGAAGGATAAGTTGACAAAGGACATGGTGAATTTCCAAAATTAACTGTGAAAGACAGATCATCTAGGCATGACTGAAAGCTATGCATAACCTTTGTGCTTAGGTACTTCATTTCAAAATGTCACTTTCTCCTCATTCAATGAGACTGTCATTATTCTATTTTAAGCTTTAAATTTTGTGTTCTGAAGCTGAACAGGAATTATTGCTTCTATCTTTGGGCTTATTAGAAATAATTTAAAATTCATTTAAAAGTGATAAAATCACCTTTTTCTTATGGCTGAATTCAGTTGAATGTTGAAAATTGCAATGCAGTTCTTATTGTCTTTTTGTATGTGTGTGACTTTAATTAGCAATAATTCTACATCTGTATATGTAGCACAAGACTATTTTAAGAGCCTAGAAAAAACTGCATCGAGAATTAATTTTCTTTACTTTTTTAATTCACCAGAAATAGATTAAAGTAGAATAAATTAGGGGATAATATTACCGAGAATTTCAGACTTTTCCATATATAGATAAACTTTAAAAATATGACAGTTGAAATATGCTATCATTGATCTACCCTGTGATACATGGGCAAATGAAAAGTTACATTCCTGGAAACAAGTATTCCTCTGATCTTCCCAAAATGAATTATGAGATTTTTGGGGGGTTATGAAATAAAGATGCGATATAGCAATCACCTTCCCTCCAATGTCAAGGAAAGAGATTCAATTATTTGTAATTTATTTGACATTTTACTCTCTAAGTAATCCTTATTCTCACAATCCAATATTGGTCCAATGCCAATGGGCCAGGGAAAGAACTACTGGAGTTATATGAATCTGCTGACGATGGGCAGTCTTCATCAACCAGGGAAGGGAAGAGAGAGAAGTTTGCTTCCTGGTGTGTGAGGGTTTTCCCAGGAAAGGTCAGCTTTAGAACTGCTTCATCCGATGGGGAGCTGAGGAAGTGCACGGACTAAGTGTATTGCAACAAGGGTCAATTACAAGCAGCCAACCTCCAGAAAGTGGGTGAGAGTTAGGTTGTCTATGTGTGGGCATAAATTAGAGGCTGGAGAATCGTATCACAAGGAACCATGATTACTGTCCTGGTGGTAAAAGCCTGCTCTTGGGTGGATATTTGTCCTGAATAATACTGTGGGTAACAAAAACATGCTCTCTTGAAGAAGGTGAGATGGTGTGGGGCAGGGGATGGAAAAAAAATCTAAAAGGTTGCCTTGGGATGAGCTGTATTAATTTTTTTTATTATTATTAAGAGATTTTCAATTCATTTTACATACCAACCACACATTCCCCTCTCCTCACTCCTCTCACCCCCCAGCCTTCTCCCCCAACCCACCCCTCATTCCCACTTCATCCAAGGCAAGATCTCCCATGGGGAGTCAGCAGAGCCTGGGACATTCAGTTGAGGCAGATCCAAGCCTCTCCTCCCTGCACTAAGGCTGTACAAAGTGTCCCACCACAGGTACTGGACTCCAAAGAGCTGTATTAATTTTTAAAATAATAGTAATACACATACCATCCTAATACTAGAGGATGGAATACAAATAGGAACCCATCATTCAACTATAAAGGATACTTACGTATTTACATAGTGATCAATAAATACATTTTTTTTTTGTCTTAGTTACCTCAGGGTGACATAACAAAATGGGGACATGATTTAAACTACAGAAGTTCCTTTCTTCATAGTCTTTAACACTAGCAGTCTCAGATCAAGTCACGGTGTGTTTAGCTTCTACTGAGAGCTTTCTGCCTCGCTTGTAGATGGATGCCTCCCTCTGTGTTCTGATATGACAGGTAAGGAGAAGTGTAGAGACTCTTATAGTTACCACAAAGGCCCCTGACTTCTGCCAAGCTTACATGTCAACCACAGTTCTGCCTCCGGGTGTCATGATATTGTTCGATGTCTTTAATAGAATGTTTGTGTGTGCAAGAGGACCACAGTTCAATCAATGACGACTGCCACTTTTCATTATCATCTCACTGACACCCGGAGATTCACATATCATGTTTGGTTTTCCTTGTACAAATTTTAAGTTTGAACAAATTATCTGTAATTTGTTCAAACTTAAATTGTCTCCATGGTCTAAAGAGCTTGTTCATATTTCTTAAGATTAGTTCTTCTAGCTTACGTATACTGTACTTTTTCAAATAGGAAATTTCTCCATTCATTTCATGAGTATAAAAGATATTTCATTTTTTTGTTCCTTTTCACAAAGAAAACAGACATTTGCTCACAATTTGAGGAAAACACAAGCATTGACACCACTTATTCCAAAAGTTACCTTCTGATTTGTATGGGAAAGAAGGATGTTGCCTCCAGGTTTCTCTGTTCACACAGCTACTTTGGACAATGTACAAAGCCTGTTCCCCCACCCCCATTATCTGCATAGAATTTCATAGAGAAGAATGAAAGCCTTACTCTGAATGTGATTGTTCCCATGTAGGGAAGTTACCCATCTCAAAGCATCATACTAATTGTAGGCTCAGATTAATCGCTTGCTCACAGGGCTCCTCACTCTTATATTCCCCTCTTTTAGAACCCAACAACCAAAGGGAAATATGTTCCCAGTATCACTTGTTTAGATGATTCTCTATGTTTGGAAAGTAACAGGAAATAAACTTCAAAGAATATTCTGGATAGACTTTCCTTCTTTGAGGTTTCCATTCTTTCAAAAATCTTTCTAGTTCTAAGTCAGGCTTATTCATGGATAGCTTTACTTTATTCTAATTTGGAATTTTTGTGTGTACATAATCTGATTTTATTTTTTTTAATATAATAAAATTCATGCCAAGTTGGGTGCTTAGAAGTATTCCTATATTTTGGTAAATTTTTGAAAGGCTTTTGTGTCATAAGCAATGTGATTTGAAAACAGCAAAGGAGAAATGCAATGTTCCTTGATTTGTGCCTTGACATCCCTCTTAGTTTGCAAATCATAGAGTAGTCTGGTTAACTTTGTCCAATCTTGGTACCTGTGAACTCTGACATCAGCTTACCTCATGTACTGACATCTCCTTAAGCCACTAGATCTGCCACATTTTATCAGGGGATAATCATTATAAGTATTAATCAACACAATGAGGTAATAGGGCAATAACAAGATTCCAGAATCTTTCCTCAAGATAAATAACAGGTTTTCATTGCAGACATTTTCCACCTGGATCTACCTTACAATATGGTGTCAAGAAGTTTGTTTTCTGTCAAAAGGTTAGGAATTCCAGTCTAGAAGGAGGTGGTTCATTGTTATACACATCTGTCAAAAGTTCCCAGTTTCCAGCAGTTATTGAAGCTTATGCGTTGTCCCTTGGTTATTCTCTTTCAAAACTCTCCAGGGAGTTCAGATGTGAGAGTGGAACATCACTAATAAATTCACGCCAAGAACGCATTTAAGACATCTTGCTGAACAAAAGTAGACAAGTTCACCCTAAACTGTAGCAAGAGATCTAGAGATTAACTTGTCTAGACTCAAGATTTTCATAGCAATTTCTCTGAAGTCTTGGATCCATCTTCTTAGGAGCTATTTATTTGCATCAGCAGAGATTAAATTCAACAGGCTAAGTTTTTTTTTATCCTAAATGAAAGGTGAAAGCCATACCAGTAAAATATCTCAATTTCTGTTACATTTTGTGACCATTTATGTGAACATACATCATATTCTCTCTACCATCACCAATTTCAGTCTCACTTAATTCTTCCAAATTGATTTTTATATGCCATTATCAAGAAGCTTCACCCTTAAGTTTTCCATTGGTAATCCCAAGACTGAGTAGTAACTACCCTCAGGTCTAATGCATTTATCAGTGTTGGATGAGTAGCTAGATAATAATTAGTCTGAAATTGAGAGTCAGTATGATTCTACCATTAAGATTTTCTGTGGGCCATATTTGACTGTGAGTTTGAGTTTTAATCAAAGACTCAAGCTAGTAATGAAGTTGAGTACTCCTTGTATCAAAGAATTGCAGAAAATCCAAACACAGGTTGAATTTGAAAACTTTCCAATATATTCATTTTTACTCCCCAATCCCCCTTTTTTTTCTTTCAGTGTCTGCCAAGCCAAGACCCCACAGTGACGAATACTCGAAGAAAATCCCCCCTCCAAAACCAAAACGGAACCCTAACACTCAGCTTAGTACGTCATTCGATGAAACCTACATCAAAAAGCATGTGCCAAGGAGAACCTCGCTCCCAAGAGATTCATCCCTGTCCCAGGTCTGCAGCCCTGCAGCAGACCCTGAGGAAGAGGAACCGGTGTACATCGAGATGGTTGGTAACATTCTTAGAGACTTCAGAAAGGAGGACGATGACCAGAGTGAGGCTGTGTACGAGGAGATGAAATACCCCATTTTCGATGACCTAGGCCATGATTCCAAATGTGACTTTGATCATCACAGCTGTTCTTCGCAGTGTGCTACTCCCACGGTGCCTGACCTGGACTTCATCAAGTCTTCAGGACCATGTACTCCGAAGGGTCTGCTTTGTGAGATACCCCCACCCTTCCCCAACTTGCTTTCTCACAGACCACCCCTGCTGGTGTTCCCGCCAGCCCCGGTACACTGCTCCCCCAATTCCGATGAGTCTCCGCTGACCCCTCTGGAAGTCACAAAGCTTCCTGTGTTGGAAAACGTGTCTTACATGAAACAGCCACCTGGAGCCTGTCCACCCTCCCTGCCATCGCACACCTCCAGCCACGCTAAAGACCAGAGCGGAGCCCTAGGCCCTGTGCCTGCGTCCTCTGTGCTCTCTTCATCCCCTCCACCTCCATCCACTTTGTACAGAACCCAGTCTCCTCATGGCTATCCAAAAAGTCATTCCACCTCCCCATCCCCCGTCAGCATGGGGAGGTCCCTGACGCCCTTGAGTCTCAAGAGGCCTCCCCCTTATGATGCTGTGCATTCCGGCAGCCTCTCAAGAAGTTCTCCCTCAGTGCCTCACTCGACCCCTAGACCAGTGTCGCAAGATGGGGCCAAGATGGTCAATGCCGCGGTGAACACTTACAGCGCTTCTGTGCAGAGTGGCTCCAGGTCCCGGACACCCACCAGTCCTTTGGAGGAGCTCACCAGCCTTTTTACCTCAGGGCGGAGCCTGCTGAGGAAGTCATCCAGCGGCCGAAGGTCCAAAGAGCCTGCAGAGAGTAAGTTGAACAACCTGGCCTTGGTGCAAGCCTCAAAACCAAAACGAGGCCCCTTGTGCATATGCAAAGCTCAAGTGACTTGCTTCTGAGTCTTTTGGGTTCCAGTGTCAAAGTGCAAAGACATTTTTTAAATTTCTGGCATGCTAAAATAGCTAGTGTGTTCTAAGTAGCACTAACTACAAAGATTAAAAATGGCAATCTGCCCAGTTATAAATACATTCTACCCCTACCTCCCCCGCAAAAGATACGAGTTTCTTAAGACTAAAATCGAAATTCTTACAATGACCACAAAAAGTCTAATGGAGAACACCATGAGGTTTTTGAGGTTTTCCGGGAAAAGCTTTGATTTGGAGGAACCTAAACATGCACATCCAGAATTCTTAAAAGTCAAAGCTTAACAAAGATGGCTCCAACTGGCTGTTGGAGATTTCCTACAGGAACTCTTGCAGGAAAGAAAGCAAACTGGACAGAGTTTAGGATTTCTTTCCCTTTCATATAAGGAATAGTTCTGTCTACAGACTTAATGTCATCACAGGCTTCCCTTCATTGTCAATGAGAATAGACTCATCAGTTCTCTACTACACACCATGGCAGGGTCTGGAGAGATGGCTGGGCAGCTAACATACAACACATACACATATTCCACCAGCACCACCACCACACCACATACCGCACAGACACACAGACACACAAAGACACATACGCGCGCACACACACACACACACACACACACACACACACACACACACACACACCCACCCACCACCGTCACACACTAAACACAGACACACAGACACTCATACACATAAAAAATAAAATAAAATGAATCTTTAAGCACCATAGCAATATCCTATGTTTAGGCTACTCTTCCAGGATCCATTGTTGTGTACATTATATGAAATCATTAAGATGTGAAAACTGCTGCCAGTGATTTTTAAAGACCAGGAAATTTCAGTTTCTGAGTGACTAGCTCTTTCATGAGCCATACATAGGCTCACAACACAAGTCTATAAGAAATTCCATGCAGTTCCAGGTCAATTGTCTCCATGTTCAGATCATTCAGTCACACTAGGTTTTATTTGTTTTGATTTAAACATGCTTTCATCATTTAAACTGATTGAATCATCATGTCAAGAGAGACCACCATGCAATTTGGTTTTCTATTAATATGGTTCTACTGTTTATATGAGGAATCAAAGAAGTCCCTATCACTTTTGGTGCTGGAGATGACCGTGGCATCCTCAAGTAATCCATAGTCCTTGGTAGTTGTAAGTGACTTTTCCTCTCTTTACCTGGAAATTTATAAATGCATTAGTTAATCAAATGATACCCTCCTCCATCTTTTTATGTGTCTAACTAAAAAGCAGTAGTTTTTAATGCCTTCAACATGTTTGAGTTACATCTATACATATATGCATACTTATAATTATCTTTAAATTGTTTCAATAATTGAATTTAAAAATTAAGGGGATTCTATATTCATGTTAGATACATGAAACAAAAATTATATGTCTATAACATATCAACATCTCAAATCACTCATGCACACACTTCAAAATTCTTAGGAGTAATCTGTCTATAGAACAGTTGTTCAGAATTCAAACAGTTTTTGCCTGCAGGGATGTTTGACAATGTCAATCTCTAGTAAAATCATTAGCTGGCATTCTGGAATGATGCTGTTGTCTACAACATGGAAGCTGGGATTGTAAAGAATAATTAAAAACTACTCATTAAAAGGCAGATACATAACAAGTTATTTTTTAAATAAAAGAGAAAATTGTGAAGAAATGATTTACTTTTAAATACACAATTACCCTGTGAAATCATCAGGAGTTTCACTTAGGATTGGTGAAACCATTGGGCTTTCTCCCTACCTATCAGCTTCTTCGGAGACTCCTTAACACCCCTAGCTGGCAACTGTGCCAATTAGCTAGAAAAACTATGTGTAAAAGGGACAATTAACTAATGAAGTTATTTCAGGGGGGAAAAAATCCATCTGCTAGTATCAGTTTATGTGCTATATATCAGAGACACCACTGTTTGAGTTTGAAAGGGCTTTGCATGCTTCTAGAACAAAGCTTGTGCATGCAAGAGTGACCTGGATCCTTTGCAGCCTTTGGGAGGCAAGGACTGGGTTCCTTTCCATCATCTATTAGCTTTGTTTCAACCCTTCAGAGAAAGTCATGCTGAGTTTCATTAGCCATGACATTTTATTCTACATAAAGGGGAGGGAAGAAAAATGCAGGGTAGGAATGAATAATGAAATTTTTAATTGTCCTTGACTGTGGAGGAAAATAGAAAAATATTGCTTTATGCTAAAAAAATCAGAAGTGCTCTTAGAAATATTATGTGATCCGCAAGAACCAAAATTGTTAATAAACACATGTTAGCTGGTAATTGTTGCCTCACTACCTTCAATGATGTCTTTTTTCCTTTACTCTAGAGGGACAAGGTTTGTAGGCACCTGTTGATATCATAAACACAGAATTAGTGACACAAAGTACTGAGAAATTCATGACTTGAGTGTTGTTAAGTTTTTTGAAGTAATATTCCAGGATTATTTTATATTTTAGGGATAAAAGGAAGATTGATGTCTGTTTTCCCTCTCCCTTTCCTCATTTGAAAAGTAATTTTAAAGCATTTAATCTAAAGAAAATATGATCTTGCTTTTAACTAAAGAAACAAATGTAAAATAAAATTTATACTTTTGAATATTATTTTTAATGATCTAAAAGACACGTTTTCTAGTTTGCTTTCTGCTGCTGTGCTAAGGCAACTTAAGGAGGGGAAGGGTTCATTTGGCTTACACTTTCAAGCCACAGTCCATCACTGGAGGATGTCAAGGCAGGAACTGAAGGCAGAAATCTGAAGGTAGGCCTACAGTATTACCTGCAACCAGGGAAGCCACGTCATAGCCAAAGAGGTACAGCAGAAACTGGAGAAGCACTGTTTGCTGGGCTCACTTTCCAGTTCACTTGCTCACAGGCTCATATGTAGTTAGCTTTCTTGTGCACCCCAGCACCAGTTTCTAAAGAATGGTGCTGCACATAGTGAGCTGTTCCCTTCTGAATCAATTAACAACCAAGAAAATCCCTCATCAGAGCTAGAGAGATGGCTCATTTTCACTTGTTTCTCTTACAGGGTACAAGAGTTCAGTTTCCAGCATTCATATTGCAACCACCCCTAATTTTAGTTCCAGGGGATCTGGTGTCCTCTTCTAGCCTCCATGAACACCATATATACATGTGACACACAACATACATGCAGGTCACTCACATTCAAAATTTAAAAAAAAAATCTTAAAAATAATTCTTTCAGGGACCTGCTCACAAACTAACCTAATAGAGACAGTCAGGTTTTCAGTCCTGACCTGTCACAAGATGCATCGACCTCAGAAATCTAGGATTCATGTATTTGACTGCTGACATCATGGTTATCACTGTACAGTAGTTTGATAGTCCATGACTATTCCAAGGGAAATTAAGAGAGTGATTCAGGACTGAAGCTATGGCTAGGGAGGTGGCTCAGCGGGTATGAGAGCTTGTGACGCATGATGACCTGAATTCAGATCCCAGCACTCACATAAAATGCTGGGAATAGGTGCTCACATGCCTTTAATGCTAATGTTCTGAGCAGTGGTGACAGGAGGATCTCCAGAGCCTATCTCCTAGTTCATTGATGGCCTCTGTCTTAGGGTATTAAAGCAGAGCGTGCTAAAAGAGGACGCCCCCCAACATCCTCCTCTGTCCTCTGCACTCACACACATGTACATACACCACACATATGTCATACTCATACAAACAATAACAACAGCAACAACAAAACAGCTAAAGGCAGTGACATCCCCACAACAGATGATCCAGAAACTGACTCAGGTAAACATAAGAAGTATGACAGAACCTTAAATGCTCTCAGCACCCCCTTCTTTGTCTTTAGATTTGTTAGTTTGTCCACCCCGACACTTGTCTTTAAAATTACAAAAACAAACAGCATAGTTTGTTAAGAATGGGCTGGTCTGTTCAGTCAGTCTTCTTTTAAAGCTAACAAAAAATCTCTACTCAGGGTGGTAAGGTTAAGCAAAGGATAACTAAAATTCCTTGATTTTGGAAATCCATGTGACTCCGTGGTTACTTGGGATGGTGACATTGTCTGTTTTCCTCATTCAGTTTATCCTAGAATTGCAGTTCAGAATCACTGAAGAAAACATAATTTCATAAATAATTGCTCACCTTTCTGGGGGTATACTGCAGCTGTCTTTGATTGATGCAAGTAGACATGTTTATCCCTAGTGTTTATATTCACTGGCTCCTGAATCTTTAAGTGAAATTTCTTGTCAGCAATCTAAGCAGCAATTCTCTCCATTAAGAAGAACCCTTGCTGCTTTAGACTCTAAAATCCAGTCACATTGTCAATTCAGAAATAAACTACATTGGTCTATTTAAAAAGAGAATCTCTCAGTCATACCTATACTACAGCTGATTTCTTTCAGTTTACTTACCTGATTAGTTAGATGAAAAAGGAAATTTATTATGTCAGTTTCATTTACTACCATAGATTTTGAAAGCTTTGACAAATATAATTATTTAACTCCTATGTTTAAGTAAGAAGTTTCCTAGTGCCATATTATAGTGTCTGATGCATGGCTTCTACTTAAATAAATGATCTAGGGATTTAGAGCAAGATTGGATGTCATAAGAAGTAGTTTCCATCTTGGCCCAATCACAAAGTGTTGAGACTTTGGATGAGGCTTTTATGCCTTTTCCAACTTGTCAATTGAAAATACAAGGTGGTAAAACCCAGGTCTCTTCTGCTTCTGTGAACTTCTGGGTGGCTTGACAATCACCAGGTAAACCTCTGAGTCTTTTTGTCTGACATTTTCACTTGTTGCAAGGGATTCCTATAAATTCCATAAAACGGTGTCAGTTTTACCCTGGCATCCCTATCCAGAATCTGTCAACTTAGAATTTTACTTATGATAGCATCTTTGTGTGCTTCTCTTGTTCTTCCATAATGATTTGTAAGTTATTCTAATGTCTCATAATTTTTAAAAATGTTAAGAAAAAAGACATGTAGGGTAAGAGCTACACCTTAAAGTCATTTCATTTATTCTAATATCTTGGTCTGCTGTGTATTTCTCAGAGTCAAAGCATTATATATATTGAACTTGAATGAATATGCATTATAACTTGAGAAGGCTATTGAACTTGAGCAGGAGAAATTGTATAAGAAATGTCTGACCATGAAGTTTAAAACGAGCAGGCTTCTATGACCTAGAAAATTTCACATTGAAATCAATATAGTCATTCAACAAGAGAAGTGATGCTGAATACTGAATCCATTGCTTACACTCTTAAGTGGCGTGATTTAAAGAACCATTCCATTCCAGGCATATTTAACTGGAATAAAAAAAAAATATACAGACTATAACCATGAAGCATTTAAATGTAAGCCATTCTATAGATGTCAAACCCTCATCAGCTCCTGTACCAGTGAATGAGCTGTGAAAACTGATCCCTTTCAGATGTCTAGAATTAAAGAGGTGCATTTATAAAAGAAAGTAAGAGATTAACACTTTAAAGAAGGAATTCCAATCTGCTAAAAATTATGCATTATTGAGCACAAATAGAAAGAAGAATGAAAAACTCTTCAAGCAAGTCATTTAATCTCTTTGAAAAGAAGTAATGTGGAAAACCAGGGAACTATTATGATGCCACTAGCTAGCTATCTTGAGTGTTTGTGTGTTCTCAGGTAAAACTGAGTTCATTTATAAAATATTGTAAAAGCTTTTCATAATTTTTTTAAAAAGATCATTTTCTCCAGAAGTTTGTAAATGAATAACAACTCCAAATTTAATAAGGTGTATGTAGCAGTGCATGGTGGTTCGTGGTTGAAGCAAGCTCATTATTGCAGCTTGCTGATGGGAGTTAGGTTAATTAAACATTCCTCTCCTAGTAGAAAAGCCAATCAACTGGAGAATCTGGGCCATTGCTATTCCCAAAGGAAAGGAATGAAAGTGCTAACGAGTACCTGAGAGGAGAGGGAGGACTGTTGATGACATGGAATTTGAATCTCTGCATACTGTCTAGCTAGGTATACAATCGACTTAAGGGGTGGGTGGGACTTCAATTGATACGTCTGAGCTTTTCTTCTAACCATGGATAACAGAGGAAGAACTTTCTCTATATTTTCTCCTCCTCCGATTTTAGTTGTATTCAGTGAGCTGACATTTTTCTATTTTCTGCATGCATTTTCCTGTTATACATTGGATTAATATGACTAACCAAGTGGGAACAAGAAAAGAGAATCAACAGTCTTAAAGAGCTCCAGATAGCTAAGGGTTTGTTGGAAGAGGGGTACTCATGTTCCTCAATGGTAGCCTCTTTAAGTTGCCTTTGCTCAAATAAAAATAACCCTCACTCATACTCATTTAAGTAACACTAATTAAATACAGTGGACACACACACACACACACACACACACACACACACACACACTCACACACACACTCACACACACACACCACGGTGGTAGGCAGGGCATTGGAAAGAAGTTGAAAAGAAGAAGTGATTTGGGAGGAGTAGACATGAGACAGTACAATGTAATCAAAAGTATATATGTATGTGACTGTGAAAGAATAAATAATAGTAATTGGAAACAAGTATAGACTAGATCAGGACATCCATTTATTGTCTAACACAAACACTTCCATGGTGCTGTGGATAGATGAATCCATTATATCTTTTTGTTCTCATGACATAACTAAAATCTAAATGGCTAAAAGGATTTAGTTGCTAGCAGCCCCCAAGAGCTGAGATGAAGCATTGCTTTATTGGAGTATCACATTCTGGATGTCAAATTTGCCTTTATACCTGCATGCTAATTTTACTGCTTTGACTGATTAGTTATTAGCCACTTACAAGTGATTAACACCAGGAGAGAGCTGTCAGAAGATGAAAGCTTGTCAGTGGCACAATGGCCTGAGACATTTCAAACCTAGGAGATCCAAACAAATCACCTTACACTGTTCCTTTATTAGTTTATTGATAATCTTACTTGAATGCTGAAGAATTCATTTTGGCTTAGTATAGACTAATAAAAGATCCCATTGATGTTTCAGGAGGAAAACAAAAACAGAAAAGGCTCACTACATCTATCAAGGGGTCTCCACTCAAGGGCATGTTTTGTATGCAGTGTCTAAAGCTCCCTCTGCTATTTTACCTTACTCACAGTTACTTTCTACTCAGCCTAAAGTCATATAAAATTGCCTACTTGTTCCTACTTGTTCTCTGACTCTGGTCTATTTTCCATCTTGATTCCCTTAAACATTTCACTGGTTAGTTTTTCTGAACGTGACACTAACTAGAGTCACCCAGAAAGTGAGAATGTTGAGGAATTTCCTCCACAGCATTGGCCTGGGAGCGTGTCTATGGGCATTTTCTTAGTTGTTAATTGATATAGGAGAACCCTGCTCACTGTGGGTGGTGTCATCCCTAGACAGGTGGGTGTGGGCATTATCAAAAAACAAATAAACAAACAAAAAAAAAAAACAGTAGCAGAGAAAGCCAAAGGAAATGAGCCAGTCAGTAGCTTTCTTCCATGATCTTTGCTTGAGTTCCTACCCTGACTTCCCTCAGATTGACTGTGACACACGGCAGTATGAGCTAAATAAATCCTTTCCTCACCTAATTTGATTTGGGTCAGTGCAATAGAAAACAAGTTAATACACTTCTCATGACATATCTGACCTTGTCAATCATTCCCTATAAAGGCTTTTCTGTCGTTGCTATGTCATAGAACATCTTCTGTAGGCATCCTTTGTGAATTCCTTCCAATCTTCCTTTGTGGGAGCTCTCGTCCTCTACATATTAAAAGTTCTTCTGGCCTAGGACTGACAGTGTTGTAATGACATATGTGTAATGGCACGGTCAGGACATGTGATGTGAGTGGTTTTGCTATAAGAGCTAGCACAGGAAGCCAAGATGAACACAGTTATGATAGTTATTAAGGACCAGGTAATACCATCGAAGACCCGGGCTTAGATATTATACGTACAAATAATTTACATATTTAAATATGAAAATATATATTAGCCAAACAAAGAATCAGAACAATTACAGATTGAGAAATGAAGGCAACAGTTAGCCAGCAACAAAAATAAAAACAAATACATTTTGTCTCAGGTCAAATACATATTAAGTATAATGTAAGTTCTATGAAAACAGCAGAGTGTGGATCTTCACCAGTGAGTGCTGGAAGCAGTCTTTGTAGTTCATGAGCTTAGCTGGGCTGCAGGTGGCATTTAGTATGGCCTGCTTACTGTTGAATTTTTAGAAAAGAGAAAAGATAAGCATGAATATTCATTTCCACAGTTTTGTTTAAAATATATTTGTTCAACCAGCTTGAAAACTACCATTACCTATAGTGGGACATCTTGCACAGCCTTGATGCAGGGGAAGGGACTTGGACCTGCCTCAACTGAATGTACCAGACACTGCTCACTCCCCATGGGAGGCCTTACGTTTTCAGAGGAAGGGATGGGAGGGTTAGTTGGCAGGGGGAAGGCTAGGGGTGGCAAGAGGAGGGAAGAAAGGGGGATCTATGTGTAAAAGGAATAAAAAATTTCTCAATTAAAAAAAAGCTACCTTGCTGTACTATAAGCTAGATTGTGTATGTGTATAAGTGTCTGTATGTATGAATATACGTGTGTGTGTGTGTGTGTGTGTGTGTGTGTGTGTGTGTGTGTGTAAAAGATCAGTATTCCAATGCCCCAGGGAAACACATAGATTTCCATCTAACTTGTTATTAGGGCAAGACAAACTTCCAGAGCTACAGGCTTTTATTCTTCCCAAATTTACCTAAAGATTGTTGCAATTTTAAAAAATGATATACATGGAAGTATCCCATAAAACATTACTTTTTTTACACACGTTAGAAGGGTGATCACAGGACCCCAGATATATGCAGTTCATTTTAGAAGACAGAGATGGAAATGGGTGAAAGTGCCAGAGATCCTTACTGTTGTCTGTGCATCTTCTTCTTCAGTTAGAGCAGGATGAAGGATCTGACATGTTAAGTGAATAATCCTGGTACCTGATGTCTGGAGCATAAAGAACTATAGACAACTAAGCCATTTTCTGCCCCCTGGGAACAATGCAGCTTTCAGGATGCTGAATGAAATCTAAGCCTTAAAGGTGGAGGAAGGCATAAGAAGGTGGAGAGAGGTGGAGAGGATGGAGGAGTAGAGGGAGTAGAAAGGGCAGAGGGGGTTTAGGGAAGCAGAGGGAGGTGGAGAGGGGTGAAGAGAGTAGAGGGATTTGGAGAGTGGTAGAAGGAGGTGGAGGGAAATGGAGGGCCATCAAACAGACAGAACCTCCTTCCCTTAGAAGTAGCAATTCCGAGAATAGACAGGCTGTCCTCATTATATAAAGGTCCAAACCTCTTGCTGCCAGGAGTATGACAGTTACTAAAATCCAACTGTTGATATGTTTTTCAAATATCATAAATATTTTTATTTCCTTTTAATGGGATTACATTAAATGCCCCCCTCCTCCAAAGTTAAGCTTAGAATTTAGAAAATGAAACAACAACAACAACAACAAAAACCCAGAACTCTCAGAAAAACTAGCTAACAGATTTTATTTTTAAGCACATGTGTGTGCCACCACAAAGGCATAGGGATAACACTAACCTCCTAAATGCAGACTAGTTAGCTGGTACAAAGAAGCTTTTCTGCCAAATGGCCTTCCAGAATAACATTTATGAGGGCAAAGCTACAGATGGAAACACTTGTCCATTACTCATTCTTTTATTAACTTCCATGGCTTTCCTTGCTAAGTCTTTATCCAGACGCTAATTAAGCAGAGGCTTGCGTTACGCATCAATTTTTAATATCCACTCCTCACAGTGAAATGAAACCTGCAGCATGCAGCTTCCCTAGTTAAAAGCAGCCCTGACCTAGTTCCTTGTGAAATCAATGGAGGGCTTCAAGAGACTGTGAGTAGCTGACATTTGAGGAAGCCAACTCATAATCTGGGTTGGGTTTCAGTTATCATTTCTTCTCTCCTCCCTGTCTCCTTTCTTCCTTATCCTGTTCCTTTTCATTTCCTTCCCCTCCCTTTTTTCTCTCTGTCTTCCCTTCTTTCTTGTTATGCTAACAGCAGAGAAGGCTACAGGAGGTGTGGAGACAGAGAAGTGAAGTCAGTCCACAGTTATGGGCCCCCAGGGAGTTGTGAGTTCAGCTACATAAGAAGTGGTCTCTAGTTAGCAAGTGCTCAGTCTGAGCCTGGAAGAGAACAGAAGCCTAAACCCTCTGCTCCTTTCATGAAACTATATCACAGGTAAAACAGGGTTGACTCCATCAGACTATGCCTTCAGATGCTTAGTATCCCAAGGCCTTCAGAGTAGGAGCAAGATCAGTTCCAGCTAGATGGAGAAGCCTTGGTCCTTTTTGCACTGAGGAGTACACAGAGTCTACATCTGAATAGGGGCTCTCCCATAGAGGAGCATGGAGGCACCCCTCAAGGGTTAATGTGCACCCACATACAGGGTTAATGTAAATTCTTGGCCCTAGATCCTGCCTCATGCTAGACTTCACAGTCATAAATCTCTACTGAGAGACTGATGGGGGAAAGAGTGTAATGCAGCTACTAGCCACATCCATGATGGGAGCCCTTCAAAGGCCCAGAGATTTCTATCAAAGATGAAAGACAAAAATCAAAGTTAGGAATCCTCATTACTGCTCTCCATTTGTTCATGCCAATCCTAGTACAAACACAAGTATTTATTTACTACGGTAAAGTCTATGTAATGTTCAACTCATGATTTTAGTAGTTTTAAGTATGTAGTTGGATAACAGTCAGTAAATTATCACAGTGTGTAACCATCATCATTGAACATCTTAAGAGCTGTTTCTGCCGGGCAGTGGTGGTGCACGCCTTTAATCCCAGCACTCGGGAGGCAGAGGCAGATGGATCTTTGTGAGTTCAAGGCCAGCCTGGTCTACAGAGCGAGATCCAGGAAAGTCGCAAAGCTACACAGAGAAACCCTGTCTTTGAAAAAAACAAAAAAAAAACAAAAAACAAAAAAAAGAGCTGTTTCTTTTTCTTCTTCTTCTTCTTCTTCTTCTTCTTCTTCTTCTTCTTCTTCTTCTTCTTCTTCTTCTTCTTCTTCTTCTTCTTCTTCTTCTTCTTCTTCTTTCCAAACTAAAACTCCATTCCACAAAACAATAACCCCTACTCTTGTCTTGACACCATTCCAATTGCTGGTCTGGTTTTGTGGACTACTTTGGCTAACTCATATAAATGCAAGCATACAGTATTTTCCTTCTGTGTCTGGAATACTTTGCTCAGCTCAGCGTCTTCAAGACTCAACCCTGCAGGGTTTCTTTGTTTTTAAGGTTCATGCATATAGCACTGTTATCTATTCCTTCATCAGTGGTCCTTTGGAATGCTTCTGCCTCTTCACTATGTTACCAATGTTATGAGGAACATGCATTTACAGTGACCTGACTAAGCCTGGGGTTTCCGTTTTTGAGTATGGAAGTAGTTGCTGGCTCTGTAGTAATTCTGTGTTTCATTTTTGAGGAACTTCCAGACTTTTCTTAAGTGACTACTATTTTTTGTTCTCACCAGTAATGCACAATAGTTCTGATTCCTCCACACTCTTGCCAACTCCTTTTATTTTTTTAAAATAGAAATCTTAATGGTCATAAAATTTTATATTTCAGGTCTGACTTGTATTTCCCTATGATCAATAATGCTGATCGTTTTCTATGTTTTTATCAGCCATTAACATAACTGAAGGTATCTCCCATTCAATGCTGTATGGTTTGAGCATTTGAGGCTGTTACGGAGTTACAGAAGTTCTATACATAATCTAGGTATGTTGTGTGTGTGTGTGTGTGTGTGTGTGTGTGTGTGTGTGTGTGTGTGTGTACATGCACATATGCAGAAGGCAGAGGATGTGGGTATTTTTCTTTTCCACTCTCTTCCTTATTCCCTCAAAATAGTGTCTTTCATTGAACCAGAGCTAGGTTGTTTGTCCAGCTTCCAAAGTCCCCTGCCTCTGCTTCCCAGTGCTGGAGTGACAGGCATCCATGTTCATGTAAAGCTTTTTACATGAGTGCTAGGGATTAGAACTCATGTCCTCCTAACTATACAGCAAATGCTTTTATTCACTAAGCGATCTCCCTAGCTCCTAGTACATTGTTAGCCCTCTACTAGTCACATGGCTCATAACTATTGTCTCCCATTCCATAGCCTGTACTCTCACTGTGCTTATAGCATCCATTGATTCAAACGTTTTTCAGTTTTGGTCTACTCTAATTCATTTACATTTGCTTTTGTCGCTAGTACTTTAATGATAAATTCAGAAATCATCTTCAACTGTCATTTAGAATTTTCTTTTAAACTATTTTCCTTGAGTCTCACAGTGTAAGACCATTTTAAAAAATGAAATGAAGATTGGAGCTAGGTTTATAACAGAGGGGTCACTTTTCTGAGGGAAACACAATCACTACGACACAAACAGGAACAGGAAAGAAGATGGGCAGAGTTAAGATGGAAGACCTCAGAAGGAAGCCCAATTCCCCTCCTTTCAGTGTATCTTTCTGGTTCTCGTGGCACATTATCAATTTCATTTAAAAATATCCTTTTGTGGAGAAAGATCAAATCCAGTTAACATATGCCCTATTTGAATGTATATGCGCATTTCTTCCCTTAGATGCTCTGACATATTTTATATTGTCTTGCAATGGTTCCAAAACACCCTTATTCCCTCCAACAATTTTCCAAGAGAATTGGTAAATTGAAAAAAAACCAGTTCTGCATACATTCAGCGCTGCTGCTATCCATTGCGCTATCCTTGGAGAAGTCATTGTTTCCTTCTTGTGAAATTTTTCATATGAGTGTATCTTCATCTCCCTCACATATGGCCATTAGTTATTGTGATTCCAGTAATTCCCGATTGTTTCTCTTCTTTGTCAGATATTAAATGCTCCTCTTACCCTCTATGGTGGGGTGCTATTCTCCTTAGCATTTGATGTTTACTTCAGAAATATTTATGAATGTATTTTCAGAGTCACGTCTTTCAGGAATAATAGAAATGATACTTTTCTTCTCATAAGTTAATATTTTTAGTGTTTAAATGTCTCTAATTTAAGCCGGGCGGTGGTGGCGCACGCCTTTAATCCCAGCACTCGGGAGGCAGAGCCAGGCGGATCTCTGTGAGTTCGAGGCCAGCCTGGGCTACCAAGTGAGTTCCAGGAGAGGCGCAAAGCTACACAGAGAAACCCTGTCTCGAAAAACCAAAAAAAATAAATAAATAAATAAATAAATGTCTCTAATTCTGTTAGGATGAAGGATTTTTCCATCTGTCTGTTAAAATGATTTGAGTCTTAATTAAGTATGATCGCACCTGTGCATACATTCGACTACCCACACACTTCCCACTTAACATTGGAAAATCTTTCTTTTCCTTCAAAACTTAAAAAAAAAATTAAACTATGACCTTTCTTTTAAAAAGTGCATAGGCATACAAGACTGAAAACATTGACAAATGTTAAGTGAGGTTTTTCTTGGTAGTCTTAGGTCAACTACAGATTTTATCTCCTAATGATTTTCGTTGATATAACATAGTTGTCTTACTTGCAGAGTTGGTCTCCTTTATTTTATGAGACAGTATAGCTGAAGCAGCCAATGAAATAGTCAGAAACCATCCACATCACTGTGTGCCTTTGTATATTCTTAGATCTGGCAGCCCAATCTTTCCTTATATAAGATTTTAAGAGATAATCATAACAGGAAGTACATAAATTATAGAGATTATCTTTAATTTCAAAGTAATCAAACATTTTTTCTCTTCCTCTACCTTTTTCCAAAATATTCTTAAAAATGTGAAATAGATCGGCCCTATGTTATTTTTTTAGTTTTTCCCTTCACTTGAGAAAAAGAGGATAATTAGGGCAATTTCATCTTAAAATAGGTGGAACTATAAAAGAAAAAGGACCTAGTCAAGTTAGTAATCCAAATTATTTTAAACAGTGATACAATTTTTCCATAATTTTCAACAGTGACACTGAATATTCTTATTAGAAATAACAAAAGTGTTTAAAAAAAAACCCCACCACACTGAGGAGTAATTCTAGAAATTTCCATTTAATTGTGGCTTAAGCATGAAGTACTTTTTAAAAAACCAACAAAACAAAACAAAACAAAAACAACTATCCCCCAAGCCTTTAATAGGCAGTCAGGAGTTAGAGTATCTAATGTAGATCCTATTCTAGCACTTATCCTTGGAATGCTGGGTTTGAAGACCCTTAAGTCTAAATGCCTCATTTACAGATAAGCATGTGGGTGCTCAGAGGAGGACAGTGATTTGCCCAAGGCCTGAGAGTTAATTAGGGGCTAATTCTAAGCTGGTACTCAGGTGCTGTAACTCCAAAGATAATTCTACAACACTGTTACTATACTATGCCTATGGATGGGACTCCCCACATCAAAATACCCAAAGGGGTGTGGATTCATTGCACAGAGTTCCAAGACTGCAGGTGTTAACTGATGCTCTAAGAACATTTAGGCCATTTCTAAATTATATGGTAATATCCTCTGCAACAGGAACCTTGATTTTGATTCCTAAATACTTACTAGTCATCTTCAAAACAGAAACTCAATCTTGGTGATACATAAAACCACCCTCCATCACAGAGCATTTCTAGCTTTTAAAATACCCTCTGACTCTAATAGAGTCCTTCCTTCTCCTAGTCATTCTCTTTGTCTCCTACTGTTCAAAGGATTCTACTACTTTGATCACTTAAAAGTAGACAAAAACAGAGATGGTAGCTGCATCATAGAATTCTGCATTTTTCTTTATCAAAAAATATTGGTCTATTTGAATTCCTTTTAATAGATAATTATTGTATTGTTTTTCTCATGACATCAGTAAGCAGAAATTCTTCAAATGAAGACAAATACTTTTGAATTTCTTAATAAAGAATAACCCAAATTACAGCCATTTAAAAAAATCTGTTCATATCGATTTTACCGGAGGTTTGCTTCATTTCTTCTAGACTCTGGGTGTGGGATTTCCTGCTTCGGGAAGGAAAGACATTCTTTTTATAAAAGCACCCATCTTTTGTCAATGGCGAGAAAGTATTAAATTGGACAGACAAGCTTAGCTTTGTAGTTTGAAAAACACTGGACATTAGTAGGGTGACATGCACATAAAACACGACTTCTTTAAAGGACTTATATTCTCATGACTCCTAATTCCAAACAAAAACTCACTTTTTTGCCACAAGTTCACCTGCATTAAATACAAACACTAAAAGTTGTTTATAAAGGAGAAGCACCCGCCAATACTTAGTAGTTCTGCCTCTTGGCATCAGCACTCCACAAGCCTGTGCAAAGGATATGTTAGAACTTGGTGGCACACTCAGATTCTTGCAAGGATACCTAGAGTTCTGTGGGTTTTGTGAGAGCAGATATAAAGCAGGCACGATCATGAACCTCTGACTTGGGTAACTTCACATGTCCTCATTTTGATTGATTTTGCCTCCTGGGTAAAATTTCCTCTAAAAGCAGTGATACAATACTTTACCCTGTTTCTTAAAAATGAAATATGTTCAAAAATTTGTAGCTTCTTTATATGTAATCTCAGATACCACTTCTTCCCACATGAAGCTTATTTCCAGCAAGAAGTGTATGTATTGTGGATCCGGAACCTTTGCCTTTTTACCTGACTGTTGAAAGTCTGGCTAGTGCTGTTGGATGTGGTTAGACATTTCCCAAGTTTTGACTTAGCTACTTTCTAGGTGTCTGAGTACTGATTCTCATGCAACACTGGCTTTCTGGGGGAAAGGTAGCCAAGGATCTGGTAGTCATCTCAGAACCATTCATTCAGAAAGTTCTGGGGTCCAGGCAAGAGCAGGAACAGTGTAGGTACAAGGATGTACATGCAGTGTGGTGGACACAGACACTGAGCTTGACAGACTTCTCACGCTATTATGAAGGTGCAGTAGAAAAGGAGTCAGAACTCAGATCCTCATGGGGTGATGCTGAGGGTGGAAGGGTACAACTGCTTCAAAATAAATACATGAAACCAAGTGACAGTACAGTGTAAATAAGCCTGGCAGCACTTGACATTCGAAAAGGACTTTATAAGTCCTCTAGTATGGTATACATACACCATAGTCAGAAACGAAGGAGTACAATCCTAGAAAGAAAAGGTGGTAGACTTGAGTCACCACAACATGTGCACTCAAATTCCTCACCAGTCAGGTTCCTGGTAACATGCCAGAGTGGGCTTCAGTTTCTTCATCATTAAAATGAGGATGATGTAGTCACATTGCAGTGACCATCCTTGCTTAAGAACCTTATCTGAACTTGACTTCTGTGTTACTTCCTATAACTGCTTCTTTCTGTCTTAGAGAGTCCCTTTAGCATGGTGGTCATGATGTCAGTTCATTGTCTTACTGCCTAAAATCAGAGTGCCTGGCTTGAAAATGTACACACAGGTGGAGCAAGGCATGTACATTTTAGAGGCGCATTTTAAAGCAGAGTTATGGCAGGAAGCCTTGGCCATTTTGCTTTCCTCTAGAACTGTCATAGAGGTACAGGCATGTGATACTTAGAAGGATCTTTAGAAACATTTTGTTTCAGACCTATCATTTTATTTGGGAAATCTAAAATGTGGTCAATGAAACTTCCTCAGAGTCCTGGGAGTTACAGCATGGAGCAGAGTACTAACTGATCATCTCAATCCCACACCAGCATGGGGGAAAACTAGCTTACACTTAATTTTTTTAAATATGTAACTTATGTCTAAGTTATTTTCATGTTGAGATGTTCAGTTATTCCTTTGAGTATTTTCTAAGAATCTCATATTGACCTTGGACACTGCAGAAAATAAGTCTTACTTAATTTCTTACTAATATGCTTCTTTGTCCTAATCTGAAGAGAAAACTATAAAAAATTGGATGTGTGGTAGCATTCCTATTCATGTGAATAATATATGTTAAATATATGGATGATTATTCCAGTGTATCTATTGGTTATTTGGAATAAATTTACTAAAAGCATGCTATTTGAAACATTTCTTAAATATTTACTAAAGCTTATTCATGTCATAAAGGAGGTATCCTAGGATTAAAGCAAGGAGGAAAACAATGTTGAAAAATTGAGTTTTCTGTTTGTTGCGGGGAGGACATGTGTGAGTGCATGTCCATATGTACCATGTCATGTGTGTAGAGGGCAGAGGATAACTTTTGGGAGTTGGTTCTCTCCATTTCTTTGGGTTTAGGGGCTCTAACTGAAGCCTCCATACTTGTGTTGCAAATGTCTTCTTGCTAGCCAAAACTTTTGAGATTTATTTGGCAACCTACCTAATAACATCTTTGTTCCTTAATTTTCCTGTCAGTATATGTATAAAATCTTTTCTTTCATTAGAAATTCAAAAATTTTACATTTTGACTGCTTTTTATAGAGGGGGAAAATATGAATTAATACATTAAAAAAAAATCTGTGCTTGGATAATTCAAGTGCTGCAAAACTAACGCCCTCCCCCCAAATTTATGCTTTAACATAATGCAGCAGATCCTTGGGTCATGCAAGTTCCAGACTAAGATTTTATCACAGACGGTGTGACGATCAATTAATGGATTGAAAGATGAGCCTCGGTTAATGGGGGGTTTCTATGTGCAAGCTCTGCCAGCTTTGAAGACCTCAACAAATTCCATTATGCAGGAGACACCACCTACTACTGACTAGAGCTTGAGTATATCATTCTCTCTTACTACAAGAAGTAATGAAGAGGTGGATTATGTTGATGGCCAGGGAAAGGCAAGTAGATTTTGTGAGTAGCCTCTACCCAGAGATCATTTTTAGCTTTCATACTATGAACACAAGTGGCCTTCTTCGAGTAAATTGTCTCTCTGCCCCACACTGTTAGGCTTCCTTGATGTAGGCTTTACCATGATAGTTTGATACTCCAGTGCTGCTTGGTGACCTTAGTGAATGATACTTAGATATAGATAATTTGGTGGTGATGTCTCTATAACTGTGTCCCAGGCTTAAATCTTTGGCTTGTATAGCTGAAGAATTTTTCAGAACAAACGTGGTCCAAAGTGGAAGTATGAGTAAAATTTCCCGGGGAAGTAAACATTATTTTTAAATTGATTTCATTGCGCCCCCGAGAAAAGAAGAGTTGACTTCTTAGTCAGCCGCAGAGTTTCAGTGTGAATGATGCCACAAGCACCCTGATTCCCTGTGAGTTTTTTTTGTCAATTGTCATTTGTGAGTTTGGGCAAGTCGCAGAAGGACTTTGAGATGTTTTTACTGTTTCAGAGGATTAGAGTTGTTATAGGGATGGAGCTCGGCTGATGGAGTGCTTGTGTGGCATGGAGCAGCCGGTTCTGTCTCTGGCATCTCATAAATCCTGATATTGTACACACCTATAATCCCAGCACCGGAGAGGTAGAGGTGGGGCAATCAGGATTTCAAGATCTTGGGCTATGTAGCAAGTTGGTGAGCAGCCCTGGGATGCATTAGACCCCATCTTTAAAAACATTCATTAGCTTTGATGCATAGTGACCCCTGCTTCAGTGTGCCTCTTCATGTATACTGAGATGCTATACCGTGTACCCTCTTAAACTTGAAGTGTCCCATCTATTTAAAACCATCAGATCCTCAGGTGACGGTGACTGAACTGGTGTGTGTGTGTGTGTGTGTGTGTGTGTGTGTGTTTGAAGAGAAGGCCTCCCTGGGATGTCAAGACTGATCCCAAATGACAGGGTTCACACAAGAGTGAAGGAACAATGAGAAATAAAAATTTGCCTCTCACCTCATTACCCTTTGATTGTGGAGACAGGAGAGCATTTGCCCTGTCCCCCTAGAGATTCAGGAAATGAGATGACAGAAGGTCACCAAAGGACCCCATGCTTGTCTAGACCTGTAGGTAAACTGTCTCTGTCTGGCAGTGACCAGCTCCACACAGCACGGTTTTGAAAGACACAATAGCATACACTTAGAGTTCAGGTTAGGGTCACAGCGAAAATGGGGGTTTATTTGTGTTATAACAAAGACATGATCAAGGGGAGACAGGTGACCTTACTATGGATTCACCAGGGTGTTTATCTAAAAAAACAAAGAAGTTGGTTCAGAATTGCTTCAGAAACAAGCACACTGGTGTGATTGACATGTGTCCCCTCCTAAATCATGATTGACACGTGTCCCCTCCTAAATCCTCTATCAGTAGTAATGATTGGTGAGGCCTTGAGACTTTCTCCCCTGTGAATGGATTAATGCTGTGTCACAGGCGTGGCTTAATTATCATGCAAGTGTGTTTCTTATAAAAGATGAGTTTGCTTCTGTCTCTCTATTTCTACCTTTGTCCTCCTTTGTCCTCCCCTCTTCTCTCACTGTCCTTCCCCTCCCTCCCTCTACCTTCCCCTCCCTCTTTCTTGCTTGTTTTCTTTCCCTGCTGCCTTCTGTCAAGGGATGCTGACACACTGAAGGCCCTCGATAGTTGTGAGCCTTCCTGTCATGGACTTTCAGGCTGTAGAAATATAAGAAATAAATATCAGTTACCCAATCACCATTAGCACAGTCATTCATTGGATCAACAGGGTATATAGAACACAGTCATTAATTTTCTACAAATGGGGGCTGCTATATAGGGCACTGAGACACTATGATTCTGTAAAAAGTTTCCACACCGTGTATAAGAAGAATCTTGTGGATAGTTTATGTTACTAAATTCAAAATTGGTTTCATCTGATTTTAAATAACATCAAAATATTTGGATATGGGTAATTGTCTTTATTTCTTGAATAGATTTCTTTGAACCTGCACTATTTCTTAATTGCATAGTTTTTAATCTGATTGTGTAAGTCCAATTAGTTCTTAATTCTGTTGTCCACTTTCCACCTGTCTCTTCTTTGACAGTTATTTTAAAGGGTTGTGTCTTTATTTTAATGAGAAACTTACTTGGTTTTGAAAGCAGCTCTTAAATATGTACATGGGGAAAGATTTATTACAAAATAAAAGCTCAAGAATACACTTATATTATGGGTAATGGAGAAACCTGGTTTCCAGGATTCCACAAAGTTGACCCCAGCTAAGACTCCTAGCAACAGTGGATAGGATACCTGAACTGGCCTTACCCTGTAATCAGATTAGTGACTACCCTAATTGTCATTGTAGAACCTACATCCAGCAACTGATGGAAGCAGATGCAGTGATCCACAGCCAAGCACTGGGCTGAGCTCCTGGAGAGCAGTTGAAGAGAGGGAGGAGGGATCATAGGAGCAAGTGGGTAGGGGGTCAAGATCATGATGGGGAAAACCACAGAGACAGCTGACCCTAGCTAATGGGAGCTCATGAGCTTTGGACTGACAGCTGGGAAACCTGCATGGGACAGAACTAGGCCCTCTGAATGTGGGGGACAGTTGTGGGGCTTGATCTGTTTGTGGGGGCCCTGACTTATCCCAGATGCATGAACTGGCTTTTTGGAGTCCATTCCCTTTTGTGAGATACCTTGCTCTGCCTTGATGTAGCGGGGAGGGGCTAGTCCCTGCCTCAATTTGGTATGCCAGACTTTGTTAACTACCCAAGGGAGGCCTTACTCTGAGGAATGGATGGGGGCTGGGATAGGGGAAAGGTGGGGGGCAGGGGAAGGGGAGGGAGGGGGAACTGGGGATGGTATGTAAAATGAAAAACATTTTTTAAATATAAAAAGAAGAGAACAGAAAAAGGTTGTTAAGAAAAGAATATTTTCTAATATTTTGTCTCTACTTTCTAATTGAAAAGCATACATGAAGGTACATACATTTAAACCTGAGCACTGCAGACTCTTCAATCCTTTTGTGCAAGTTTCTCTAAATACACTTGCCAAAATTAACTGAAACTAACCCTTGGCACTTACAAACAGAGAAGCATAAAAAGAAGAAAAATACTGTTGCTTTTTTTTTTCCCAAAGCAGTATTGGACTTTTAAATAGTTGAGGCTTAAATGATATACCACTGATATTTGTAGTAGAATGATGTGAACAAGAATAAAGTAACAGACTTTGGTGGAGATGCCTTTACACAAATCTTCTCCTTCCATATTTAAAATGTCAGTATTGGATGCAGCTTTAAGTTTGAGCTCTTTATCTATTTGTTTATCTTTGGACTAGTTCCAACTCCAGAGGCTCTTGTATATGTGGCAAGTTATTAAAGAGAAGGTGGAGGGAGACAGGAAGGACAGAAGAGATGGAGGGGAGGAGGGGAGTCTAATTTCCTAAGCAAATAACAGCACAAGCACTTAAGTCATTGAGTTAAACTGTGGAAGAAAAATTTGGGTGAAACAGATGGGCCCTTGGATTTGAGGCAGTGACATTCAGAAGCCAGAGTTGCTTCTTTTTTTTTTTTTTTTTTGAGACTGTGAACAAACAGCTTAGGAATGGCCTATGCTGATCATGTCTGGTGCTGGTTTAACTCCATTTGTTTCAGGACACTGAATAGCAAGTGTTGGTTAAATGCTCTTGTCCTAATGATTATGATTAAGTATGTTACCCTTAAAATATTTTGACTTCTTATATTCAAGTTCAGTGTAACTGTAACTTTATAACAAGTGTCTTTAGAGACATGAACTCTTTCTGCTATTTTGATTAGATTGGACTACTTTCCTGGTTTGTTTGTCTCACAAAGTGAAATTCTTGTATTTATATAGCTGCATGGTTTCTTGGAGCTGGAAGAGGCTAGGGCAGTGTGAAAATGAAAGACCAGACCAGGCCAATGAGAACAGAAAGGCTGTTTATTCAGGGCTTTCATTTGGCAGAGACTCACAGCAGGCAGAGGAATGGGAGAGCAAAACAGCAAAAAATGTGAAATTAAATCTGGCCCACAGGTGCTTCTCTATAATCTAACTGTGCAAACAAACTGCACCCTCACTTAACAGCATCCCCTTGCAACAAATAGCAGCCTGTTGACCAATCATTGCAGCCAATCACAAGCTGCAACTGCCACAGCACATCCAAATCAGGCCCTATTACCAACTGGGCTATTTCTGTCTACCACTTCCCTTTTCTCTCTATAATTACTGCTTGCTAACACTGCCAAGTGGAGCCCTGGGAGGCCCTCAGAACCCTGACCATTGCTGCTCAATACACAGAAGCCTGTCCTTTTCTCCATACAGCGAGATAATGAGGAACCAATCGTGACATTTGTGTTTAACCCTGTTGAAAGCTGAGAAACATTTGAAGCTAAATTAAATGACAAGAAAACAAAAATAGTTTTTAAAATTATTACCATTTATTTAACAAAAAAATCTTTATATGAAATTAAACTTCTAATTTTATGAATTTTATATATTACTATTATCAAATGATCAGATTAAAAAAATGCTACCAAGATCACATCACTTTAGTACATTCATCATCACTTGATTCTCCGGTTCCTTTAGAAATATTCTATTGCCTATACATAGCAGAAAGATGATTGAAGATTTCACAAATGTGCTAAACAAAGTAAGTAAAATATCTATTAAACAGGATGCTTGCTGCTAGGGGAACCAGTTCTGAAAACAAAAAACCAAAGCATGTGACTTTCAAGAATTTGGAGTTTGGGGGCAAACTAAACATGTGGAAAGACAATATGTTATGTTAATATACAGATGACTGGAAGACATGACCACGGGGGCAGTGAAGCTTTAGAAGACACTGAAGTTACTGAGCATCAGTTGATTTGCTCAACTAGAGCAAACACAAGATTTAAGGGTAGTCAGAGCAAAGAGGTTGAAGTTGTAGAAGGCAACATTGTTTTGATCAGGCACGGAAGAGGGTGACATAAGCTATGATCATTTTGAAATTGTTCCTTGGGTACAACAATTATGAGAGAGTTATGTTAGAGAGAAAGGGAAGGACAATATGGCAGACACTAATCAGGACTCAGGTATTGTGCTGTGAACAGGCGACTTCTCAAAGTATTCCTGTCAGGAGTACATTATGATCAAGTTTGTATTATAAACGGATGCTATAACTTGTACCTTAGCTATCAAAGACAAGATCAAGGAAGCTAGTTGTGATAATTCAAGAGACAAAACTAAAGCTTCAACTAGTGTTGTTGAGGCAAACTTGATACCAAGTAGAGAAGGACAAGAAAAAGTCTCACAAAGAGTCAGGAGACTTTTCTGACTGATGGATTTGAATTTGGGCTTTAGCAGTTAAAGACAAGAACAGACAATCTCTTAGCATGGATGGATGGATGGACAAGAATAGCTATCAGTTGAGTAAGAAATGTCTGTACAGTACCTGAAATGTTAAATTTGTGTTATCTATAAGGTATCCATTAGATAATGAACCTGGCACTAAGGAGAAAGGTCTTGTCTTTTGATAAAAAGTTTGGGAAATCTTTAAGAAGTAGATGAGATTTTGTTGAAACTAGAAGGATAAAAATCGTACAAAGCATCTATAGTGAATAAGGAGAGCGTCTCAGCTAGTGCCTTAGAGATGACCAGTGTGTAAAGGATGTGTTGAAAAAGAAAATTGCAGATGACATACAAAAGGGGTTTCATATAGAACAAATGCAGGAAAAGGAAGGATCTGTGAAATGGAATGAATTGAATACATAAAAACAAGTGGTAGAAGATTGGCCAATCATTAGGAACTGTGGTAAATATCTCACCTAATAAAACCTACTGTATTTGCTCAGCAAAAGCTGTGCTAGAGAATGGTTGGGTTGAGTTCATAGCACAGCACAGTAAAGGAAAGGCGAGGGACTAGAAAGTGGGAAGGAATGTAACATCCTTAAAGATGAAATCAAAGGAGAGTTGATAAAAAAGAGTCAAGATTCATTGAGGTATTGTATATCAAAAGAGAAAATGATTTTCTTTCTGGTGATACTAAGGTACCCATATCTTGGAGAAAAAGAAAATCCTGCAGGGGACCTATTTCTCTGCTATATTTTAAAAACCAGGGTCTCCAGTACAATCCATTTTTTCAACAACTATCTTACAAGTACTTGAGAAGGACATTTCAGTTGAGTTTCTAAAAATGATTTTTGGGGAGGATTAATTCTCAAATAACAAGTAATGTTGTTAATCCACAGAATCCACTGAGGAGCTGAAAGTCCGAAGCCACAGCACGGAGCCATTACCAAAGTTGGACAGCAAAGAGAGAGGTCATCACGGAGGAGCAGCTTCCTCCAGAGAGCCAATGAAAGCTCAAGAATGGGACGGAACCCCAGGTCCACCTGTGGTCACCAGCAGAATGGGCAGATGCTCTGTGAGCCCCACCTTGTTGGCAGGAAACCACAGTTCAGGTAAGCAAGAGCCTGTCTGTCCAGGCAACTCTCAGAGTCTAGAGGCTGCTGTTTTGCAGCTATCACTTAGGCAACCATCATCTCAAATCAATCTGCCTCCACTCAGACCCCACCCACAAACGCACAAATAAGGGGGAGACCTGTGCAGCACACTGCAGGACAGCTCCTCACAGGGATGGCAAGGAAAATGGTGTTTCTTAAAGCTCTACCATGTGGTAGTTGTGGCAGTCTATAGCTAGAAAGACTTCGTATTGAATGTTTTCATAAATGACTCTAGGCCTGAGTTCAAGCACCTCAGTTTATGCAATTGAGTGATTTGATGTTTATGGTTCTTTTTCTTAAAAAAAAATAATTTTAGGCAACTGGTGAAATTTGATCAGAAGTAAAACTGCTGATAGAAATATAACAATAACAATCTGAAGTGACTAGAGGGAGAACCTGTTTTGAGTCACACAGTCATTGGGCATGTGACATGGCAGGAAGTTTTCAAACCCAAACCAAAAGAGGATAGATTAATGTACCTTTCAATTTCATATCTTGAGCTTAAAATAGTCAATGCAGTTCTGCATGGTTACCAGATAAGTATTATTAAACATCGATTTTGTAAAGCAGCATATGTTTGCTTTGATCTGATTCATCTACATGTTGGACTCACAGAGAGCTGTCAATTAAAATAAACAGTGAATAATCAAGGAACCTCCTGCAGTTTTCAGATTTCTCTTCAGAAAGAGTGCTAGGTCTCTGAAGAAAAGACCAATCCTTTCATGTTCTCTTTGACTTTGATACTCATCAAGGAAAGCAATTTACACCAAGTTAACCTATGAACTCTCTGACATGGGTAAGTTAAAGTAGAGGAGGCCAATGATCTCTGGACTTGGGCAGGGATGTTTCTGGGGAAAGACCCAGCCATAGTTTCCCAGATTTAGAATGCTATGTAAAACTAGATGGTGGAGCCATCCCGTGTACACTATGAAGAACTCATCTTACAGCCCAAGTTAAAAACTGGCAGAAGGAAAGTTCTACGCAACCACAGAAATTCTAAATTGTTTTTATATCAAAGTAAAAATGGTGGTAGTAATAGATGATGATTAGTCTTACTTGTCAACTGGATATGCTCTAGAATCACCTAGAAAGAATGTCACCGAGGGATTGTCTAGATCAGCTTAGTTTGTTCTCATGCCTATGGGGGATTGTCTTTACTATATTAATTGATATGGGAAGATTCAACCCACTAAGGGTAGCACCATTCCTTGGTTTGGGCCCTGAGCAGTACATGAGTAGATGAAGTGGGCTGAGTAGTCAGCATGCATGAATTCATTCGCTCTTAACTGTTATTGTCACTAACTGATTCAAGTTCCTGCAAACATGGTATTTGAGATAAAATAAGCTCTTTCCCTTCAAAGCGGCTTTCATCAAGGTATTTTATAAATAATGAATAGAAGTGAAATTAGGACTACCTTTGTGTTTTGTCAAAAGCAAAATAATACTCAGGGCTACCTGTGCGCTCTTTCAAAAATAAAATATGTAAATAAAATAGTAGACAACACCTACCAGCTAAAGTGATAACTAATTTAGAAATGATCAATATTTTCATAGACTCATCTAAAATTGTAAAGCTTCTACCTAAAGTACGTGAAAGATATATTTAGAAGACAGATGCATTTAATAAAAACAAAAATTGTTCTCTGAGCACCTGTGATGCAACAGCCAACATATCCTGGTGGCAGGGATCATAATGATCAATCAAATATCCTTACACTGGTTATTAATAGTCTATTGATAGACAAGTATGTCATTGTAATGTAGTGCTTACTTTAGTCAGTGGTGTCCAAAGAAACAAAACCAATAGATATGCATGTACAGAAAGATTTATTATGAGGGGTATCTTCACATCATTATAGAAGCTTGAAAGATTAAGACCTGCTATTTACATGCTGATGGTCCAGGAAATCCTATGGCATAATGCAGTTCAAGCACAGTGTCAATGGTACAAGTCACAGTCTGAGTTTAGAAGATTAAAAACCACAGTGTCAATATCCAAGCATGGGAGAAAATGGAAGTCCCAGTTCAAGAAGAGAGAAGGGAATCTGTCCTCTTCATTTTAGACCCTCACTGGATGGCAAGATGCTTACTCATTGTTGGTGAGCATCATTTTCTGTTGATTCAAATATTCATCCCTTGCAGAAACTACCTCACAGAGTTTAAAATAATGCTTTACCAATTATCTGTAGATCCCTAGTTCAGTTGATAAAAAATAAGATGTGATATATAATAAAATAAGAGATGAAATAGAAAAAAAGTGAATTCTTCTGTAAGACACTAACATTGGAAAGATTAATTTGGTGCTTTGATAGATAAAAGAGTGATTTCTAGAGGATTACCAGGATGGGGGAAAGAAAATGGCGTACTTTCTGAGGAAACCTGAAAATCTACATATCACACACACACATACACACACACACACACACACACACACACACACACACACACACACACACAAATGTGTTCAGTGTGAAGAACTGAGGTCAATTTATTGGGAATCTACTAATGTAGATGAACATCTATCTAAAAAGACCTCATGTATTAACTGGAAACACTTTCACTATAAAGCACAAGCTAACAATCTTCCATGTGGTGGACCTTATCAGTGCCTTTGGTACTGAGTCTGGAGGTGTGTAGCTATGGGTTATCTATAACTGTTCCTGGATGCCACCCTGTCCTCAGAACTATCTATCCTGCTCATGACTCTGCTCTTCTTTCCTTAATGATTTTTTTCACATCCTTGGGCTGAAAACTGAAGGTTGACTTTTTTCCTTTCATGCAACTGGTCAGAATTGAGATCAGAATATTAACCTTTGGAATCAACTCCTGACTGAAGTAGAAAGGGCCTTCCCTGGAGGGAGCAAGAACCTTTCTTTCCCTCAATAAAGGGGAGAGTGTATACCTAGTAGACATAATGGGGAAATGAACTTTCATAACCTTAGGCACTTAACTGCCACACCATGGTCAGGTTTTGAACATTATATAGTAAATATTTGCTTGTCTTTATTTTAAGATACAAATAATGTAGTTTGTCTTATATTATAGGGCATCCAATGATGAATTTAAGTTTGAGGGACAGGAAGGGCATTACCTGAGAAACAGACAGTGTATTGAGATATGGAACAAGGAATAATGGAGAGAGTTGGGGATTGAATTCTGACTGTTAATTTGCAGACCTTCTTGGATATCTAAGTGAGGAGCCAGCAGACAATGGGGATTACAGGTTCGGAACTAATGAGATTCAGCAGAACTTCAGGCCTGGACTAGAGATCTTAGAAATGGTGGCAAGCATAGACTGAATGAAGCATACATGAGGAAGAATGGATGAGGCATGAGAGAGAAGGAAATTGAGAGGGGATCCAGGGAGTCTATAATTTAGAACTTCAAAAAAACCCTGGGCTGCTGTGAATGGAAATGATAGAATTACGTGGTGAATGATTAGACTCTCACTGAACAGTAAGTTGCACAGAAATCGGAAAGCACATTCCTTATGTTCTTTGTCACCGTGGCATGAACTTTCTAACAAGTTTAGAGCTTAAATAATGTTTGTAGGAAGCTTCCATGTTCTTCTGCCTCAAGTTCCTGAAGCATCTGTTTAGGTTTGCATTATTCCAAACCTGTTCTTCTATTATCGAGCAACAAGCTATCTACTGATCACAGAGAATGCACAACATATTTTTGGTCCCTTATGCCCTGAACTATGGGTTCTGAGAGAGTTAGACATACATAGTAGAAAGAAAAGGAAGTGTCATCGAAACTTTGATTCTATAGTTTAAAAACTATGAAATGTAGCTGGTGGTGACACACGCCTTTCATCCCAGCATTTTGGGGAGACAGAGACAGGTAAGGTTACAGAGTGAGACCCTGTCTTAAGAAGAAAAACAAAGTGCAAACAACAATGATAACAAAACCCCACAATGTAGAAGCAAATGCAGAGGCATGACTTTAATGTTAGCTCTCTTCCAAGTTTTGTGTGAGGAAGTGTGATTCCAAACAACTGTTACTATTACTCAAGTACTTAAGCTTCCCTTCTACTATAAATGGAAAAGTTGTTTCTTATATGTTAAGATTTATTTTTCTGAACAGCAAGAGTTTAAAATGTGCCAGATATGTTCTAGAAAACACCGTAGTTCTATCAATGAAGACATGCAGAGAAACCTAAATCCCCTTCCCCTTTGGTGTTTTTAAACAAGCCAGCTACCATCTGAAGCTCATGGACCTACAAGATGGCTTGGATTTGTAATAGGAAATCAGCTGCATGAGGAGAACATTCTGGACTCGCTGTTTCAGAAGAGAAGAGAATGAGTCAATCCTAACTGTCTCTCCTTGTGCATACTTCAATATTTTCTTTGGGTTGCCAGGTTGTTGAGCCACTAGTGCCTATAAATGCTAGAATAGGAATCCACACCCTCTTCTTTCCATTGTATAGTTATCAGTAATAGGATACCTCACAGGGGAGAAAGAATAGTCTATGTACACACCCCTTTCTCCCACATCAGTTTCCTTCCTCTGGTGCTCTGATGTATCCCTTACAGGCACATGCACACACACACACACACACACACACACACACACACACACACACACACACACACACATCTACAACTGTAGGCATGTGTGCTTTCACATGCACACATTCACATAAACTATTGCTTTACCCAAATTAGTATAGCTCCTTGGAATGGCTCTTCTTAACAGCCCTGTTGAGGAATGGAGGAATTGCTGAAGTAAAGAAAACATGTCAGGAGATCCCCATTCTAATTAACATTGCCACTGGTTGCTGCAGTAGTTTATTAAACTACTGTTGTTTAGTAAGTCAGAAAATCCCCAGAGGGTGATTTCTGAAAGCAGTGGAGAACTGGGACTCACATACTCATGAATATAATGGGGGGATGTGGGTGAAGTTATACAAGTAAATGCGGTATTAACAAAATCTCAGTTCCCATAGCTTATGTCTAATGCTGTTTCTGGGGACACCCACATCTTCATACATATGCACAACAGGCTGTGTGATATAGTCTCTTGCTCCAGGATCTTCCTCTGTTTCTTTATGGCACAGAATTGTTGATCATACATTAATTCAATTTAATCAAATGTATTATTTTGTGATTACCTACTATTTACATCTAAAAGCCACTCTAAAACTATAAAAAGATGCAGACTTCAAAAATGATTATGGGCTAAATAGGATACATATACACAGAGATTTCAGATCTTCTCTAGAGCCATTGTTATCAACAATTGAGTAAAAGACAGTGCTGCACGTAGGGCAAAGATGAACTGAAATATAAACTGAAGCTTGGAGTATTTTTGGTTTGGTGCTGTCGGTCTGGCCAGACTTGAAGCATTTTTAGAAGTAAAAACAGAAAACTTTGAGTAGGAAGCAAGATCAAGATCTCTCTTTCTATCTCTCTCTCTGTCTCTCTGTCTCTCTGTCTCTCTGTCTCTCTCTCTCTCTCTCTCTCTCTCTCTCTCACACACACACACACACACACACACACACACACATACAGTGTGTTATTAGTATATAATTTATGTCTAGACAAGAATGAAAAAACCTATAAATGAGATGAGTGGTGTTTTTGAGAAAAATACTCCTGCTTCTCTTTCCTCACCTTTCAGAATTTATTATCTTAGGGAGTCCGTGAGGGATGGGTCACTGATGGGGTGGGTCAGTGATGGGATGGGTCAGTGATGGGATAGGCCATGGATGAGGTGGGTCAGTAATATAATGGATCAGTGATGGAATGGGTCAGTAATGGGATGGGACAGGCATGTGATAGATCAGGGATGGGGTAGGTCAGTGATTGGACAGATCAGTGTTAGGATGGACAAGGAACAGGGTGGGTCAGTGATGTGATGGGACAGTAATGGGTTTAGTCAGGGATGTTTTGGCTCTGTGATGGGATGGGTCAATAATAGGATGGGTCAGGGATGTGATGGTAGCTAAGATATTTTCAAGAGAGATAAACATATCAGCAGCTGTAGCAGGAAAGACTTCCTCCTTTAAACTAGACATGATTTTGCTCACATAGGAAGCATGCCAACAAATATATGTTTCATTCTCATGGAGGAAATTATTTTATCATTTTCTTGCATTATGAAGCCCTTTAGTCTAAGCTATGTATTTCCACATTTCTTGGAAGCACAGAAATGGAAACACACTTCTCAGTGAGAAGGAAAAGCCACTGCAAGTTGAGGAAGGTCAGGACTCAGAGATAGGCATGTGGGTGATTTAGAGATCATGAATCATGTCAAGAAGACAGAAGCAACTGAGAATCTGCTAATGAGTGTCCAAAATTTCCATATTCGGTTGTGATCTTGTGAAAGCTCCCAATTTTTAAACATAGCTTAGTTGTCAGAAAGCATTGAGTCAAATGATTCCCTCCCTCCAGCTTTGTACGATCTGAGGGTCATCAGTATGTGTGTTCTTGTTAAGAATATCAAGCCTAACTGCTAGATGGAGTCATGGGTTCTAACCATATAGCATAGAAAGTTCCAAAAGAAGCAGAAGAGCCAACTTCAGTCTCTGAGTCTACATTCTCCAGAAGCCACAGTGATTTAAGAAAGCTGTGATTGGAATAATAGGGATGATAATGACATGGCCCTAGATGGTCAGTCAGGGAGAGAGAGTGTAATAGACGACAGCAGGTCTGTATTTTCATGAAGAATGAACACTGGCAGTCAAGTCTTTCGCAGAATCCTGCCAAAGTAACAAGATCTCTGAATTGGACAGGTAGAATGGATGGGGAAAAAATTGCCTCTAGCTTTCACTGAAGCTTCATTTCAAACATTATTGTTCTCCCAACCTTCCAGACATAGAATTCTGTTCTTCAGTTGGCTCTTTGTGATGGATAACAGAGTCTGCTATGGTAAACAGAGTGAACTAGAAATCATAGAGGCAATATTGTATATTCTCCTCTAAAGGACAGGTGTCTTCATTTTAAAACTCATCATCAGGATGCACATTCTACTACCACTTATGATTCCGCACTCTATATCCAAAAGAAGTCCCAATTTCAGAGAAATAAAATTAGACAGATAACTAATTTCATTTAACGAAAGAGAATGTGTTATTTCTTGTAAGCCACACTTGTATGATGAATTTTGTATTAATTTTAAAACACTTATGAACTTAATACAGTAGTTGATCACAGCACTTAGGACTTAAGGCCTGATTCTGTTTTATATTGGTGATGAAACTGGTCAGACTCCTTCCTCTCCTTGAGATTTACTTATAAAAGGTGGATGATAATAATATGTAATGCAAATAATTTTGATAATTAAAGACAATGGCTGTAAAGATATCAAAGGTTTTAAACACATAGGGTTGATTATGGCAAATATGCAGCACACTCAGCGTAGCTCCTGGAACACAACGAATTCTAGATAAATACTACAGTTACCTGTAGGGATCCTTGGATACTACAATCATCCTCCTACCAAAGCCAAGAAAACCACCAGCCTAGAACAGTGGAGGAAAGTTTTCTGTATTAAGTCCCATGTGAGGAGGGTCTTCACTGACTAGAATTTGGATTAAAAAAAAATGTGAGAAAAGAAAGACAAAAGGTAACAAGAGAATAGCAGCCAGGCAGGAGCCATGTGCTGTCCTCTGGGAGACTGGACGCTCCAGCAGCAGCACTCAGAACACCAAAGCCACAGCTCATAAGGGGTCTGCAGCTGCCATTCTCATTCCAATCACCTTCTTGGAAGCTGGGGAAACTGCCCAGATACTGGAGAGAGTTGTTCAAGAAGCCTGGAGGTGTAGGAAGGAGATCTATGACAATGGTGTCGTAGCAATCTGAGCAGTAGAAAACTGGGATTCCAGAATAGAATCGCAATGAATCCAAGAGAATGAGCTTTGGACATGGAATGTGCATCCATTGATTCATAAGGAGGATGCTTTCTTCTTGAAAATGATGGTGTATTTGTTCGCTGTTGATGATGTTGGAAGGATGGTAAACTCTTCTGACAAGCATCCTGATGCTATAACTCAAAGACTGTCCTGATTATTCCTTTTGTATACAAAAGGACTCCCAAGTGCACAAGTGTAGGCAAGCAGCAAACAGGTCCATGTCTTAGAATCATGGGACTGAGGACTGTGACAGTACTGGTGACAATAATTTCTGCTTTCTGTTTTCAGTGAAGAAAACCATGCTGGGCAACAATATTAATAAAACATTGTATTGATGGTAATGACTTGAAGGAATTATGGAACTCTGCTGTCATTCAAAGCTAAGATAAAGGAAATGTCATTGTCTATGTCGTTAAGGACTTTAAAAATGCACGGAAATATTAGACTTGAAGCCTACGTGAAGTTGCTGCTAGACTGATGCTATTCGAGTCCCTTTGAACTTTACTTGAAAGCTCTGTGAGTTTTCTCCCTCCCACCTTTTGGGAAGGATCAAATTCATGTACAAGTTCTTTTAACCCCTCAGCCAAATTGATGGCCCAAGATTACTTTTTGACAACTGTGTATAATGTAATAACAAACTATGAGGCTTGCCTGTGATCATGTCTCTTCATTCCACCTACTGATGCAAACTCAGTTTAATGAAAAATGGTTATGCACGTGGTCTAGTCTTTTTCTGAAACATACACACACACACACACACACACACACACACACACACACACACACAGAGGCATGTGCATTCACGTACACAAACACTCACATGCTTATGCACACACAAAAAATAAATTTTTAAATAGTTAAGAAAAATAATCTTAATTTATCACACTACTTCTGTTCTAAACAGTAAAATGAATGGGATTTAAAACTATATTGACAAGGAAATAAGCATAAGAAAATGTTAATAAACGTACATATATCCTCTTTGATGAATATCCTACTTGATATTTGCTCAGTCATTCACTCTCTTTTGGATCATATTTTTTTAAATAAGAAAACAGTATTTGGTATTTACTCTGAATCATGTGGGGTCTAGATGCCGGAGGATCACATGGCATATCCTCTTGCTAAGGGAAAGGCAATTCCATGGGCTTCCGGAATCTGTGTTATTAAATTTGAAACAGCATAATAAATAGTATCCAAATGACCACAAGGAACTAGACTGCTTCCTATGACTCACTTGTAGAGGTGTGGGTAAAAACATTTTTGAGAAACTGATATTCACTTTTATAATGTTATGTCATAATTTACACCTAACATCCCCTTCCTTTCCCCCCATTACATCTTCATGCAATGCTAGGGCTATAGGAGTTGGTACCTAGCCCTACACTCAGGCCTTTGGAATCTACATTTATAGCTTCTTACCCATGAAGTGAGGTCCATTTCCCATCCCTTGAATCTGTGTTGACTTGTGTCTTTTGTGACCAATATAATGGAATGGAAGTTACTGGGCATGACTCTAGAGCCTTAGTCTCAGGGAGCATGAGGACTTACAGTTGATTTTTTCCAACACTGCCACCAGCATATGAGCAAACTTTTGCTAATATGATGACAGGTGAAACCATCATAGAAAGAAGCAGAAGTTCTTGACCTTTAGTCAGATAACCCATACACATAAGAAAATATATCAGTGCATGTGCATGCACACACACACATACAAACACACACAAATACACACGCAAACCACAAACACAACACACACATATACATACAGACACCACACACACACACACACACAAAACATAACACACAAACTACAAATGTAACACACACACATACACACACGCACACAGAGAGAGAGAGAGAGAGAGAGAGAGAGAACTGGCTGCATGAACAACAGAGTCTAATCAAAGCAAAAACAAAAACAAGCAACCAAAAAAAAAAAAAAAAAAAAAAAAAAACCCTGCCCACAATGAAGGAGTGAGTCACAGAGTTGGAGGATAGAAACATGGCTACCTGATAGAGAAATCGCGATTTCTTTGATTTACTGTCTTTCTCCCACATGAAATGTTTTTATTTTGCTGTGTGACAACATGGGCAAATAATGGCACAGCATAACATACCTACAAATTAACACATATGTAAAGAAAATGAAAGTCTACACTCCCAATTTTCTCCTTATCACCTTACTTTTCAAAGTGTGGTGTTTGAACAACCTGCAAGTTCATTACGCTCACTTTTATCCCACAACAAGACTAGCAAACCACTCGTGTGGATCTCACTGTTCCCTGTAATGCGAACTTGGCTGTGGGCTGCACACTAGCTTCCTGCCTGCCTCCACTTCAGCCCCACACAGCTGTGAGCTATGTGTTTACAACCCTCCAGGCTGCCATTCTATGCAGAGTGTTCGTGCACCGGAAGACACTTTCATCATTGGCTGCTCTTCCCAGTTCCCTCACTTGGTTATTTCCTTGGGAAACATTTGTAGGTCCCTGCTGTTTGGTTCTTCACAGTCTTGTCTCACTCTGGAGGTTAGCCTTTTGAATTCTAGTAGCAAACACATGGCCAGATTCTCATGTGGAGTCTTTGGAGTGTCATGTAAACCACATCCTCAGTGGTCCCGCTATTTCTCAGTGGAAAACTGTGATTGATGTCACCAGAATTTGTGTTAACCAGAGAAATGGTATTATTTGTTCTTTTCCTGATATTGTTCAGACAGCATTGGGAAAGAACCAGAAAGGGAGAAATGGGAGTGTGTTAAATATTTTAAGTGGTCAGAGTGTTCCTTAATAGAGTTTGAATGGAAATAAACAGGGTATAAAATGTAAAAGCTAATTACAAAATAATATAAGATAATTAGTCTCAGATCCCAAGACAAAAAGTCAAGCCACGGAAGAACTTGCAAAAGAGGTTTACAAAATGAATATTGGTGTCCTTATCTGAACTCTCCTCTGTAGCCTAATAAGGCAGTTAGAGGCAGAGACAGAGCCAAGTAGTAGACAGGATTTTAAATTGACGTTTTGTGTGTGGCTGTGTGTGATTTGTATGGTATATGTGATTTATATATATGAAATTTGTGTGATGGTATATTGTGATTTATATGTGACTTGAGAGTGATTTCTGTGTGTGGTTGTGCTCATGCATGTGTTATTTGTTGTGGTCTGTACATACATGATTATGTGTGTGTGTGTGTGTGTGTGTGTGTGTGTGTGTGTGTGATCCTGGATAATTGAGTGTATGTGACTTGTGTGTGATCATGTGTAATTGCATGTGATTTGTGTATGTAGTTGTATACATGTAATTGTCTTGTGATCAGGTATAGGTATGATTATATGCATGTGATTGTGTGTGAGTGTGTGATTGTACATGTGTGGATTTATTGTCATTATATATCACAAAATTGATATGCATATGTAAGATTGATCATACATATGTGACCATGTGATCAAGTGTGATTGTGTTTGGTTGCATGTGCAGGTGTGTATGGTGTGTCTATATGTTTTTATGAGTCTATGTATAGCCGTGTGTGATTATGTATGTATGTCACTGCATGTGTATGTGACTGAGTATATGTGTTATACTATGTGTAGATATATGGAGGTGTGTGATTATGTTGATCGTGTGTACATGTGACTGTATGCATGTGACTAAGTGTACAGTGCATGAATACAAGTATTTAGAAATTCCATCTGTAATGGAAAGGCTGATATTGTTTATAGCTATCTGGGGTACAGAGTAAGGAAAAAAGTACAAGAGATTAACTGGCCATCCTAGAACCACAGAACCAAAAGCTTCTTGGGAAGATATTCTTGACTACAGACTACAGGCCGAAGGTATGTTTAAAGTGTTGCTGTGTGACATTTCTTGGAGAGAAGTGAATGAGTTTCTATTTACCTCAGATGACAGAACAAAAGAATGAGCCCATCCATAGCTAATTCATTAATTGGGATTACTACAGGATCACAGACAGAGTTATTGGTTACTGACTGGAGTGTTAGTGATCTCAAAATAGTTGCATCACAGAAAAACTACATTTAAACATAGGGGGTGACCTCCCTAAAGCTGTATAGCTGGAGTCCCCTCTTCATTAACTATCCATTTATTATATACTTCAGCACCTCCTGAGATGACATGAAGCTCAGGTTAGATGGCACACAGATGCAAGACAGGGCGCGGCGGGGGAGTATGAGGAAGGAATGTCTAGAATCTCAAGTGAGCCTCTAATGGCCTTCTCCAGCCCTCTTTCGATTCACTGCAGGTAGTTTCAGCTACTCTGATTAAAATTGGTGACCACATATTATGGCTAGAGAACAGCATTTCACAGTTATGATTCGTTAGACCAGATCTGGGCTTTGAGGAGCCAGGCAGGTCATGTATATCACTGCTGGTTCTGTAAAGGCTTCAAGTCTTGGCTCAAGGTACTCTTAACAATCCCGGGCAAACAAGCAAAGACACACAGCAAAAGCCATGAGCTCTCTAGCTGATAGACAACTCATCCTGGGAGGCCTTCTGGGTGTTGGAAACACTCTAAGGAAAGATTTTCAAGTTTAAATATATACTGAAGCCACAGAGGAGAAACACCAGCTTATACTATGCAGTCAATAAATCCTTTTTGATCTGCATCCCTCTTCTACCCTACTGCTCCTGTCTTGATGGGCTCAGAGATTGCATGTCCAGCACTGGACCAAAGACATGAGCAAGGAAGAGGACATTCTTTATACTGGGAACATCCCCTAACAGTGAGGGAGAAGTGTTGTCTTCAAATGATGCTCAAATTCTTGATTAATCAAGTCATTTGGACATTTAAGTTGTATTATTAAGTTGTATAAACTGATAGATTTCCTTTATAGTTTATTTTATTTGTGTGTAGTGTGTGTGAGAGAGAGAGACATATTTGCAAGTACATACAGAGGCTGGAGAGCTTCAGGTCCCCTGGAACTACAGGTGGTTTGGATTCTGAGGACCAAAATCAAGTCCTCTGGAAGAGTCACAATTACTCTTAAATGCAGAGCCATTTCTACAGCCCCAAAGCTGAATGATTTTCAGTTAACAAAGTGAAAAACACAAACACTAAGCTTCGGCCTATGATATATATAATAAAAAGAACTAGACAATGAAACTCAATTTATGCACAGAAAAGAATAACATGGTTTTCTGTACCACCTGGTTTTATGTCAACTGGACACCAGCTAGAGTCATTTTGTAAAAGGGAACATCAACTGAGAAAATGCCCCCACAAGACTGGCTTGTGGGAAAGCCTGTGGTGTATTTTCTTGATTGATAATTGATTGTTGCAGGGCTAACCTATTGTGGGTGGTGCAGCTCTGGGCAGGTGGTCCAGGAGTTTATAAGAAAACAAGCTGAGCAAGCCATGAGGAGCAAGCAAGTAAGCTGCACTCCTCCATAGCCTCTGCATCAGTTTCTGCCTCTAGGTTCCTCCCTTTTTTATTTCTGTCCTGACTTCCCTCAGTGATGGACTATACTGTAGTATAGTTGAAAATATAGGTGTAGTACAAGATGAAAGAAATCCTTTCCTTCACAAGTTGCTCTTGGTCAAAGTTTTTATCACAACAGTAGAAACTATGTTATTTTATGATTGTATATAAGGTTTTTTTATATGTTCAAATAAATACTTCAGTGCACTAGTTTAAAGATAGAATCTGAGATAATTAGAAAATTTATGTAAAGGTATTACAAATGATATTTAATCCAAATTACATAATTGAACATGATTACCTTTGAAGATTTTTTGTGTCATAATTTGATATCATGTCATGTCTACTTCAATAAGAGCTTACATGTGCATGGGCTGGTGTTATTAAATGATTTTTTCCTAACAAAACAATACTGAGGCTCAAATAGCACTGTGTAATTTTCAGGATTATTTGGTAAGTATTATCTTCAAATCAAGGAACAGACTTCAGATATTTGACTTTCAGTGTAGGCCTTGCCCAATGACTTATAATAATTAGACGGAATTTCCTTATTTCCACTTTGACATCCAATAGTCATTCATTCATTCATTCATTCACATATTTTATTCAGTGCCACATTATTACATATTGAGTGTGTACTGGAAGCTGGTGTTGCTGATGATGGGATAATTAATGGCAGAGGTAAGAATCCAACCACAACACTTCCTTTGGAGCATGCTGTATGGCATCCTGATGATGCGGAGACTAAGGCTTCAAGGATAATTGGGAGGAACTACATTCAAGCAAGAGGACTGGGAAGGGCTATGACTTTAAGATTGGATGTCCCATGTTGTACAGGGGCTAAAAAGAGAGCAGAGAGGCAGCTCAGAGCCCACATTTCTGATCTGAGTCTTACCTTAAAACGACAGGAAGCCATTTATGGATTTTAAATCCAGGGCTTATGTGATCAACAGGAGCCTCTAACTTATCATCCATCTAAAGCAAGGGCAACAGAATTATGGAAATAAATATCCTGTCCCAAATGGCATGCCTTATAAACCAAAGGAGAAATGTGTTCTTTGCTCTTCAGCCTGTGCATTTTCTGTTTCTGTGACTAACTAGAAGGTGTGTTGTGGCTGATTCTGTTATTGTACTACCATATTATAATGTTAATTCTTGAAAGCCTGAGCAACCAGATCACAAATGTGTTTTGCTTGTTTATGAAAACTCAAAACAGGAAAGTGATGAGTACTTGGGTGGGTGCTGACTCTTCCCACACATCCAAGAGAAACACAGGGTCTGATGTGATGAGAAAGTACTGTCTGATACCCAGGAACTTGTTATTGCTTTCCCAAGGGTTTGATGGCAGAAACAGCATTGTTGCCATTGTCCCCCATTCAATAAAATGGGACACCGGTCTTTGTTTTCCCAATAGTTTCATAGAATTTTTCTTAGGAAATTCTATTCTTACTTCAATTTGGCAGGAAAAGTAAGGTGTTTATTAAAGTCATAGGATCAAGGATTTGGGTGACATTGACTTATGTTTGTCAGAGTACCCGCCCATGAAGCCACTTAGAGTTTAAAGCTAGAGTCTCAACTTACCAGATTTATAGTATCAACCAAACTCAATTTCCATTATAAACATACACAGAACACGATATTGTGCACTATAGAGATACTCTGAACACTACAGGAAAAATGCAATCTGGTAATAATTCCTTTCTTATCAAAGAAACCTTGAATTTCCAGCTAATCTCTGATTGAGTCTCTTGAGGAGAAGTCACCAGCCATAGACAGTTCAGCTGATAGAGAAGCCATCTTTATTATACTTGTCTCAGTAAACGATTAGACCTGCCTGAGAACTGTGATGACAATGTGCTGGCTGAGTTTTGGTTATAACTCCAGCAACCAGGGTCTTTCACTGCCTGGCTCATGACTCTTCTCGGACCCTCTGGGGATACCCTGTTTGATAGTGTTCCTACTGGCAGCACTTAGCTATCTTTGGAAAGACCCCATAGGTCCACTGCAGCAACACCACTCACAAAGAACACCCTTGCTGTTTCTCTGAAAAAATATAGAAACCATTACCATAACAGAAGGCTCTGTCTGATTTATGTTAGGCATTGAGACTACTTCAGGAAGCTTAATGTTTTCACTGCCATCTACTGTTCAAGATAGGAACTACAAACTCCACATTCCTTCTTCCCTCCTTCCTTCCCTCTCTCCCTCTCTTTCACCCTGCTCTGGATGCTCTAGCTTTCTTGCTCTTTTATCCTCTCCCCAATCTCTCCATCCTTTAATTTGAAGATTGAACAGTGCATTTTAGCACCTTTTTTCAAGAAGCATGGGAAACTTTTAAGAAATGGAGAAATTTCAATTTTATAAATATGAACTATAAAATAATTCATTTTATACTCACCTCCTTTAAAATATGGTTTAAAATAATTTGTTTCATGAATACTCAATGAGTTCCTATCAGAGGCCATTCATTATCATGCTAGGATTAAGCAGATAAAGGAAATCCAACCACAGATAGATAGGTAGTTAATGGGGGAAGAATATTTAAATGGCCTTTTGACATAATTGCATATACTCCTCTTTAGTGTCCTTCTGAAGCTCAATGAGCAGTAGTATCTTAAAAGTTAGTCACCATTTTTGCATATCAATAAACTTACCATACTTTTGTCCAGTTAAAATCCATCATTTTCTCTCGACCTGCAAAGTACAACTTTCACTTACTGTGATTTACAACCTCACGTGACTAGAAAATATCAGTTCACCAAGACTGCCCTAAGTGCCATTCTGCCATATGCTGAGGCATTCCATTATAAAATCAATATAAAACATCCATTAATACCTACACTGATCTCATAAGAAAAGCTTTCAAATGTTGGGTGTTCTCACGCTCATGGTGATATAGATGCAAGTATTCAAAATTTGTTTTTTTTTTTTTTGTCTGAATGCTTGAACTTACTGTTGTGAACAGACACTGTTAGCTCTCTTCTTTGAGCCGGTAGAATCATCGCATTCATTCTTAAGGAAATATTTGTCTCTTCCCAAGCCTGTGGGGTAGGGCACAAAGCAGTATAGGCACACTTTGGTACCTCTGCTATGATGGGCTTAAGAAAGAGCAGGTTTGCGCATCACTTCTGGCATTTCAATGCATCTCTCAACACAGTGAATTAGGATTCTTAACATTTTCATTAAAAAAAGAGTTTTGACCTCATTATCTGATGCCTAAAAGAAATTAGGGTCCCTGGAACTTCTGCTCTAGAGTAAACAAGAACCATGAAAAAGGATCAGGTTGAATGAAATTTCTGCAAATGGACTTCGGTCAGCCGCATGTACGTCTGTTGCTTTCTGTAATAGTCATTAAGGTGGCAGCGTAGAGACTTGGCTATTGAAATACAGCATGCCATTTCCCTTTATATGTCTCTAATAGAGCATGAAATTTATAGCTGCTCACATGCTCATGTTTGCTCATTAACCCACTGCAAAATCCAACTCTAATAAAAGAAAATGTCATTGGTATCATGGCCAATTTTAATTTTATTTTTTCAGAAGGAAATAGTTTTAACATCAACAAGTTAAGTGATATGAAATATTTAAACCCACTACTTTCTTCTATTTTGTTATTGTGAAGCAGAATATACTATATTTTTATATAGTATAAATGTATTTTTTCTAAAATCGAGATGAAATGAAAGTGACTTTTCATAAACTTACTAACTTTAAATTTCATAACACAAAGTGAAATTTCTACCTACATAGCAATATATATTCAATTCTGGTTCCATTCATCATATACATTTGAGTCTTACATTTCAACTGGTAGATTTGGTTTATACAGTATTTTTAAAGAAGATTAAAGATAATATTTATTCAATAGATAACATAACTTGTTTTGTACATATATACTTAAGAATTTAAGATATATAAACCCCTTTTTAAGTGAAAGAATATTTTTTCATTCATTTGAAGAGCTGTAAATACCTAGGGTGTTTTAGAAATGACATATTATCCTGAAAGAGGCTGACATAGGAAAACATGTTCATGATACATTCCATTATGCCACCCTGTAAGAACCTACAGCATCTTGAACATCACCATACAGGAAACGGTAAGATTTATATTCTCTCAAAAGAAGAATATGGGTCTCTAGGGACCTTGAGCCCTCAGATAGAAAAAGGAATGTAGTGACTATTTCCACCAAGATATGTGTGTGGTTCTCTTTCTCTTACATACAATAGCCCTTAGAATTCTCTATATCCATTCACAGATCACAAAAATCACTTTACTATTCTTTGGAATTTAGGTTTTTTTTTTTTTTTTTTTTTGGTTTTTCGAGACAGGGTTTCTCTGTGTAGCTTTGCGCCTTTTCTGGATCTCACTCTGTAGACCAGGCTGGCCTCGAACTCACAGAGATCCACCTGGCTCTGCCTCCCGAGTGCTGGGATTAAAGGCGTGCGCCACCACCGCCCGGTGGAATTTAGGTTTTTATCAGGTCTCTGAGACTCCTGACAATTACCATACTGTAGTAGAGTGACAGTTATTTGACCCTTCACAGGACTCTGCAGCTAGCTGGTTCAGGATACTGGGAGTCATTCAAAGCTGCACATATCTCTCTTGTCCATTTGGAGGAAAATTCCTTGGAAATCTAGAGAGAGACAACATCTTCTTCCATGATAGATTTTTACATCTTGATGACTTTTCCCCCCATTTCTCCATAGTCACAAAAATGATGACAACAATTTCAGATTTGTCTTCCCTTCAGTGCCATAGCCATAATAGTCAGGCCTATCACCTGCTCAGAGATCTACAAAACTATCTAAGTTTTGTATCTAAATAACTGAAATGAGGACTTGGAAGGTAGCTCAGTAATGAAAATGCCTGTCACGTAAACATCAGGACCTGAGTTTGACCCCCCCAAGAACCCATGTAAAATAAAAGCTGGTGTAGTGGTGTTCACCTGTAATCCCAGAATTTGGGGGTGGAGAGAGGATAACCTCTAAGGTTGCCTGTTCTCCCAGCTTGGCCTAATGAGTGAGCTCCAGGCCAGTTGGGGGACTGTATCTCCAAAAAATAAAGTGGAAAGCACCTGAGGAACAAGTGAGGTTGTCCCTTGGCCTCCACATGCGTGGACATATGTGCACATGAACCTACACACTGCTGTATACTCATATGAACATGGATGGATGGACACACACACACACACACACACACACACACACACACACACACACAAGACCCTGCTGTGTTAACAATAACAAAAACATAAACATCAAGTACAGTGTGACATGGGGTGAAGTTGCTAAATTTACCAACAAAAAGACGCCTTTATGCTTGAAAAGGTTTTCTAAACTAGATTGTCCAGTTCTTTAAGAGTTTTTGAGTATGATGGTTGTATACACATTTTAAAAATCTCAAATTGAGGATGGTGAAGTAAGAGGTTCATGAGTTCAGGACCAGCCTAGTAGCCAAGGACATGTTAATAGGATTAATTAAAACTCAATAATTAAAAACAAACTATTAAAATTCATTTGTAAGTGTGTGTGCATGTGTGTGTGTGTGTGTGTGTGTGTGTGTGTGTGTGTGTGTGTGTGTGTGTGAAAATTAGATTTAGTTCATAGCTTGATGTCATCTTAATACTTTTGCTATGCTAGGTAACAAAAGTTTTAAATGTCTTTGGAGCATGTCATAAGTTCTCATTACTATTAACATTCCTATTTATCTCAAATGACTTATATAATTATTTTCAAAAATATCTTCATCAGAAATAAAAATCTGTAGTAAACATAGTTTGATGTACTGGGGGAGCTCTCTAACTTCAGTGCAGTTCTGAGCCATTGATTGGCAGCTTTGAGCATCAGAAGTGACTTGGAAACCAGGACATGTCTCTGTTAGTACATGCTCTGCTAAAAGGAACATCAAAATGGAGAAAAGATGGGTGGGTCACCACAATTGACTGATTTTTCTTCTGTGATGCTAGATGAAAGTGAGATCTCTTATTATTTATTCACTCCTTCACTCATTTTGGAGAAAATGTGCTTATCTCTTAAGGTCATGAAGGTAGTCATTTGTCTTTCTGACAGCAGGGACTGCCAATCCACAACAGAACAGCTGCCTCCTCTTGGAGTGTCTCCTATATCAGTGCTCAGGGACAGAAATCTACTTCCCCTTATAAGAGGAAGATGAGAAATGGTTGCTGATTTGTTGGTTTGTTTTTTGAAACATAAAAACTTACAAGAACTAACAAATTATTTAATTCACTGAGTACTTAACTGAATGGGGAAACATAGGTTAATATTGACCTGGAAACAGCTTGTGATTATGACCTCTAGCTTCCTGCCTTTTCTTTCTCTGCCCTCCTTCCTTTTCTTCCTCTCTTAAAGTCCCTAGCTTCTCTGTCTGTTTCTGGATCTCTATTACTCTTGTTCTTTTTCTCATCATGTCTGATCTTTAAGTTTCACAAGCAACATCTACCTCTCTTGTGGACCATTATTTGCAGAGTTTCCTTGGTTATAAAAGGAATAGCTGTCCTCTAGCTCACATTAACCCCTTAATGGAAAGAATATTCTTGAACCAGGACAGTTCTACCTTACATTTCTTCCCAGGCATGGGTTCATTGTTTTTTACAGCCCCCCCCCCCAAACCTAAATGTTATACTCAAATTGGAAAGAAAGCTTAGGTATCTATTGTTTAAGTCTGAAAGAATCTTTTGGTTTTGAAGATCACAGATCTGGACAATTTAATTTTGACGGTATAAACCTAAATAATCTCTAAGAGGGTCAATTACAACTAATTTTTTTTCTGGGTTTTTCAGGGTGGTTTTGTATAATTTTTTTTCCTAGACATCTCAGTGTCCATATAAGCATTTGTGGCATCTATATTCTCATAAACACCACAATAAACTCCAAGTGCATTTCATTTATAGGCCACAATTTAAGCCAAAATGAGGGATACAACTTACACCATTAAAAAAGCATGAGTGTGTGTGTGTGAGTATATGTGTGTATCTACCTGTATACGTGCATACATAATGATTTATGGGAATAATCTCAGTCTAAATCAGCAGGTAGAACCTAACCCACATAATGTAAACTAGTATCAGACATTTGTCTCATGGGTGACCTGACTCCAGAGTTGGCCCATAGGGTGTCTTGCAAGTAGTTTAAATTGCTATGTGCAATGAGTAGCAGATGGTTTACATGCATAAATGGGCTAAATAACCCTAGCATAATCTGGAATGACTTCCAGGGGTAAAGCCAGGCTTCCCCATACATAATAATATCTGGCATTTGTTTGGACGGTAGTGATATTTACTCTGCATATTTGAGAGATCCATGACTATCTTTAGGAATTGCTAATTAAGTCAGGGTTGGACTGAAAACCTCAATAGTGGAAATTAATCCTTAGTTATATTAGACAGTATAAAAGGCCTTGGAGTATGCCAGAGAGTCGTTTTTTATCAGAAAATATCATCAACATAAACTTGAAAGGAACCTTAATGTAAACAAATAGCACGTAATATCTTATCAAAAGAAAAAAATATTGAACTTTCTCATCAGATATGCTAACCCAGTAATGGGCTATAGGGACACAGTGGTTTCTTGTAGAGACATTATTGACCTGGACTCTGACGAAAGCTTTACCTGCTATTTCATGTGATGAGAACTAATTCCCTAAGTAATTCCCCAAGGATTTGTGCTTCCTGGTAAATGAGGTTAGATTGTAAGTGACAGTGATACTTTATGTTCTCATGTAATATAAAATATACTCACTCAAACAGCTTCAATTCCAATCACACACACAAAGCTAAAGTTTTCTGACACAAGTCCTAGAAGGTCATAGCTCCTTGAAAGAGAATTATTGCCTTAATGTGGAGTGGATCTAGGCCTGGAATCCAGGTATTACAACATATTCTGTGTTGTTTGATTGGTTTTAGAAGATGTGCCGATCTCATGTTGGTGAGTTTGAGTATTTTCTGTGATAGAAAAATACATAATAATTGAACATCTACTTTATGGTCCCTTCCAACTAAAAATGCTCAAAAGTCATAAACATTGAATACATACTAAGTAATTTTGGAAGATGGGAAAGGAAGCAAAATCATAGGATGGTTTACAGTCTCAGCAAACAGTGAGTCCTGATTTGATGGACAGTTCATGCATGGGAACAGCTCGAGGGGAAGGATAGAGGCAGACCACTGTGCATCCATGAACAGAGAGAGATTTGTTTGTGTTCTGGAGAGCAGAGAAGAACAGACAATACAGTAGAAATTACCAAATGATATCAGATTGCATAGGATTTCTGAAATAACTTTTATTTTGTGACATTACATGTGGGAACACTGTAAATATTTAAATGGTCAGGTAAGCCAATGGCAATCCATAAAATTCAGTTTGACATGGATTCCAAGGGAGTTTTGAGCATAGATATTATGGAAACCAGTGAGGAGATCTCTCAGAGGTATGAATGAGACAAACAAGAGACACTATAAAACAAAAACCAAAGTTCTAACAGGACTGTGCATGTACAGAAAGAGCGGGGGGGGGGGCAAGGAGCTGAAAATATCCACGATTTTTCCAAGAAAATGGAAGCAGTAATCCTGCTGTGCACTGGAAAACTAGGGCTGGAGGGGAGCTGGATTTTGGTGTAAGACATTAGAAGACTGGTCTCTTCCAGAGGCATGAGAAAGGCCTGGTGTGCAGAAGGCACTGAGGCCAGAGCCAAACAAGAGCACATGGAGAGAACAGAGCTTCAGATCCTGTATGTGACACAAGAAGAAAACATCAGAAGGTGGAAAACACTGCCCTGTGCAGAGTAGAAGGACAGAGAGAGAGCAATCAGGGTGGGATGGAGAGAGAAGAGGGTGTGTAGGTCTTAGATGGAAAGAGAAAAGAGGAACGTAGTCAGTTTCACTAAGCATTGAAGGGAAATAGAGGTAAGGGTCACTACACACATGTATGCAAATGCATGTGTACAGTACATGGATGGGCATCTGTGTGTCCAGGAGTTATAAAAGCCAGTGTCCACTAGCAACACACATTATACAGGTATGATGTCTATTCCCAATTTTCAACTTAATGAGATCTGGATTCACCCGGGGGACAAACTCTGGGCATATTTGTGGGTGATTCCCTTCATTGGGATAATTGAGGTGGGAAGATCCATTTGCCTTGGGTAGGACCAGTGCCTGGGGCGGGATACCGCCTGTCTGTAAAGGAGAAAGTGAGCTGAGTACAGGTGTCCATCACTCTCTCCTTCTTTACTGTGAATATAATGTGATCAGCCACCTCAAGCCTTTTAGACAGTGGCTTTTCCTCCGTCTCCATTGACCTGTGTGCCAAAGGAAATTTTATTCCCTCTTAAATTGCTTTCATTGGAGTATTCTATCACAGCAAAGGAAACTAAGGTACCAGCATTTTTCTCTGAACTTTACAAGTCATTGCTGTCCTGTTAAGCAAATCCACGAGTCTGTTAAAAGGTATCAAGAATTTATTAAGATATAAAATGGAGAGAAATACACTCACAGATAAAGAAGAAAGTAAACAGCCACCTTCATTCTCCACAGTTTTAAGAGGTCACACACCCAGAAAAAACCATGCCTCTATCAGGCCAGATACCCCAAGGTCATTGGTGGAGCAAATTCCCATAACCCCATCCTACATTTTTTTATTCCTTGTTAGCTCTATTCTTCAGAACCTATATCCTGAGAAATAACATATTTCTTTTAATACTATTTACTAATATAAGCAATATATTATGAATGAAAGAAATACATCCTAACATACTTTGCATTTCTGAGAAGCTTCCATAGCTCCAGACTCCTGCTCACACTAGACTGTGGCACCTGTTGGGCAGCATCTTTAGGTCCTCTCTTTCCCAGGCTCCCACAAGAAGGCATAAACCCAATAAATGGCAACGTGTTGTGCTTCTCTTTGCTAATTCATTTCCAAACTCCCACCAAATGAGTATAAACACAGCATCTGCCTCCTTTGAAAAAGTATGAAGTTTCTTGGAATATGGATACTCAGTGTCTTCACCACACAGCCTGTGCAATGTGTTTGGTGCTGTGCATATCCTAGGCATTAAGGAGACTCATCACAAGTTTATTTCACATGATAGGTATAAAATGAATACCCAAAAGATTGCAAATGTTTTAGAAGATAATTATAAAATTCAAAATAAATGGAGTGCCTGTGAGATTTCCCAGTGGGAAATACAATTGCTGGCAAACGTGACAACTGATAACACATTCCTACAAGGTGTTCTCTGTCTTCCACTCGCATACATGCCAGGCCCTGTGCGCCGCACGTGTGCGTGCGTGCGTGCGTGCTGGTGCACACACACACACACACACACACACACACACACACACACACACACATACACACACACACACACACTGAATCTATCAGTCAGCCTATAGAAAGAAAATGTAGAGAAGTTGAAAAATGTTATATAGAAAGCATAATAAACATAGTCATAGAAATAAGAAAGGAGGGAAGGAGGGAGGGAAGAAGGAAAGAGGTAAGGAGGAAGGAAAAGGAGGAGAGAAGGAGGAAAGGGGATTCAAGAAAGAGGAAAAACAGGAAGAAGGGAGGGAGGAAGAAAAGAAAATAAAGAGGGAGAGAAGGAGTTACTTGGAGAGGGTGGATAAAACATTTTGGGACCATGGAGTCCTAGAAACTAAAACTGAAAACGAACTAAAACATGGTCCCTTGTTTTACTCCTGAATGGGATGTTTTTCTTCCATGAAAACCAATTCTAGTAAATTGTGCAGGGAAACAAGACCTGTGCTTGGAGGGATTCTGTCTCTACTCCTCAGGAACTCATCTGTGAATAAAGTGCCTTTAAGAACAAGCAGTTATGAAAATGTTTATCCCCAGAAAAATTATTAGCCAACACCAGAAGTATTCTGTACATGCCCACGTGCAGCAAAATGGGAGTGGAGGCAGAGCTCTACCCCACCAATTTGAATGTTGCCTAGCTAATGTTTTCTCTCTCGCTTGTTCACAGAACCTAAAGTAAGCTGCAAGCTAGGCCGGTCTGCGTCCACATCAGGGGTTCCTCCTCCTTCGGTTGCTCCTCTCAGACAAGCCAGTGACCTACCACAGAGCCAGGTACCATCATCGTTAGCCAATCGTGATTGACTTCCTGTGGTGCAACATACCAAATGCTTCCCACCTGTCTGTCCTGTGTTGCTGTAGACACCGTTTGCACTTGCTTTGATTTCTCTCTGTGTGTATGGGGAGGGGAAGGGTTCAGCATCTGTGTTTTCATCCCCAAGAGAATGTCTTTCTTCTTTTGTGATTGGTGAAAGTTTCTTTGCTGTTTGTTACTGAATCGTTTTGTCTCTGATTTCCATCATTCTGAATTATAAATGTAGTAAATGTGCACTATATGTATGGGCATAGTGGCTACTTTAAAAAAAAATTCGTTCTCTTTTCCATGTTCTGTGTACTTTTATACTGTCTTTGAAAATTTATCAACATTTGATAAATTTATCTACTTCTTGTGTAAATTTCTTTTTAAATGTTTTGTCCATAATATTTGCACAGATGTTGTTAATGAATCTGTACATATATTTTAACTCTGATTCTACTATACTGTAATATTTGTGGTAATTTACTCAGATTTTTATTTAGCTTCAAGCATGATTGTAAGACAATGTCAATACTGATGTTCTTATAAATATTCATATAACTATTGACTCCTTTGGATTGAATGTGGCAACAAGTCTTTCTTCATTCTTAGCCCATAGAGACAAATTAGCCAACCAAATAACTTCAATATTTACCAACAGCTGTAGATTAATAGGACAACCTTTCAAATAAATGGCATTTCTATCTTCAACCAACCATATTAGAAATGTTCTCAGAAAAGGGAATGTAAGTGTCTTTGCATGGCAAATGAGATCTTCATTATCACTTGGAGAAAAGAGATAAGAAATAAAGGCATAAGCTAAAATACCATTTATTCCTTTATAGTATAATATGTCATTCTGGTGTTCATTTGGGTGAATGGCTGTGAATGGGAGTTTAGGAAAAGGACAATCACTACATATAAATATTGTTTTGTAACTCAACCAATAGGAAACCAATACCTTAACTGGTGAGCTTTGGTTGTTTTTGCTGTGAGGTATTATGGATATTAAGCAGGACAACACCATGTTGGAGTAGTAGTTCTGCTTCCTAGCTCTTGTATTTGCATTCATGGTACTCTGGCGAAACAAGACATTATAAAACTAATAAGATCTTCTAGGAAACTGTCCAGCACTGATCATCAAATTGCTCATTCATCAAATATGTTAAATGTCAGTATCTTTTAAAATCATTTTGTGCTTCTTAATATTTTTGTCTGACTAAACTATGCACATTATTTAATTTATGAATATATGAATATCTACAAACACTTGTCTCTCTCAGGTGCATCTCAAGTATCATTTATGATTTCTTGTGTCTTAATTTAAACCACTAAAGGCCTTTGTAATTAAATATATCCATTTTAACTACTCTAAGGGTTGTAGGATATGTGGGGAGGGGACACTTGCCTCTGAGTCACAGTGACAGAAAGGACCACTTCTCTACTGTCTCTTAAACATTGAAAAGCTATTAAAGACGTGATATGCAGATTAGTCTCTTTTAACACAGTTAGGAAACTCTCTGTAGCCCAATTGTCTGGTTATGTGTGGCGTATGGTTATTTGTCTGATTGTGTGCTTATGGAACCAGAAGAATGACCAAAAGAGAGTAGGTATTTCAGCAGCCAAAGCTGACCTCCTACTGGACCTCAAGCTTCCCCACAGCAGGAATTCCTCTGGGCCATGCAGGAGATTTGGCCTACAGTATCTGTCATTCATGTTAGTATACCTTGAAGTTAGCCCAGCATGTATTTCTAAATACAGAAAAGCCCAAATAGGGAACATGGAAAAGAGTCACAAAGATCATTACATGTTATGATGAAGTTGCATTAGCATAATGCAAGTAGGAAAATTCCCATTATCTTACATGTGCTCTCAATAGTTCTGTCTGATTGATTTAGAAAAATGTGAGGCTTTAGTTTTCTGCAGAGCTCTCTATTCTGTTTAATTAATGTCAGAGTTAAATGAAGGAAAGATTACCTTTAAATGGCAGCTGGATCTTGAAATGTTGGAATTATTTAATTTCTACATTCCTGCAAGGAACTCAAATGGCAGGGATTCTGATTACATTTTATAAACGACTATGTCATAGGATATTTACAATTTAAATATTGCATGGTCATTAAATTTGAATGCTTTAAGTAAAAGATATTTAGAGGCCACTTTTTGAGTCCAGCACTCTTATAACCCGCATCTCAGAAATCCATTACTGGGAAGAATAAAACAACAAACTCATGCCGGTCCCCAAGAGTCTGCCATCTATCCCTTCCAGGTGTGCAACAGAGTAATGTCATTTAGAACCTCACCTAAGAAGACTTAAACTCTTTGGGTGGCAATTAGGTCAAAGGACTCTGGAGTGTCTGCTAGCTGGCCCAGCAGTCCTCCATGTCTGGATGTGTCCTTTATACCTTTATTGTCAGAAGTCAAAGCTGTCAATAGAAGTAACCAGGAAAAATTATAAAGTAACCAGAGAATATATATATATATATATGTATATGTATATGTATGTATGTATTATTACAGGAGGATCCAAGGTGAAGTTTGCACAGTGACAATCCCATGCCATTCACTGTCATATCTGCTTCTTGTGTACAGGACTCACGCAGACATGTGCAAAGCGTTCCTGTATTGTGCAACATTAGATGGGTACTCTTACTATCCCACATGGCAACTGAGAGTGCTAGGATGAGGTGGCTACCACAGCCTTCCCAGAGGTTTTTCTTTGTATGTTTTCTTATGGGTTCCTAGAGCCTATGCTAGATCTGAAATACTCAAATATGTCACACATTTTTTTCTGAGCCTGTTTTCTTATCTGTAAAGTATTGGAAGTATTAGTTGATTAGTAGTATTGTTGAGAATCAATGTGATTTCATATATATGTATATGTATACATATATGCATATACACATATACACACACCACACACACACACACACACACACACACACACACATATATATATATATATATATATATATATATATATATATATATATATATGAAAAAGCCTAGGTAGATAGTAACTGCTAGAAAAATATTAATTCTTTCTCTTCTTCCCTTATATAATTTAACTCTCCCAATAATCTAATTTTCCTACTTGCTGGAAAACTCTAAGGGAATACTTGTGACCAGTGGTATTACAAAGGAGGTGGATGCTGATGGTTTGTTTGCTTCACTCCAGTATTACCAGCCACAGTAATAGAACAGTGAGAAATTAGACACTCAGAATTTACTAGACAGTAGTGACTTTGTCTTGTCCTGTACTTAGATGTGGTTTGGTTGCAAAGTATGCAAAAATTAACCATAGGTGTAATTTCAGTTCATCTGTCATATAAAATTTATTATCCTATTTGAATTAAATGATAACTGAATGCAATGGAAATACTATAGCTATATAGGATACTATCATCCCATCAAACAATGCAGAAACACGGGGCACATTTTTGCTAAGGTCAGAATTGACCTTAAGATTTACCCCTCCACTGTTTCAAATACCTTGTTCCTATTAAAAAACATCATGCACATTGTAGAATTCATATGTAAAAACTGAAATGAATGCGGCTTCAACAGGCCTGCTCATATGGCTTGGAGCAAGTCAACAAATTAGTGGATACAAGGCTCCCCCTAGCAACTGAAATGCATACTACAACCTGCACTTCAAAGGGGGCTTATATTAGAGACTTACTGTCTTGTTTTTAAATACACCTTTTGGGAGGGGGAAAATAAGGAGTCACATCCAATGCCCCAGAGTGCTGAGCATCTTTATGAATAGATGAAGCTTATTTTGTGGGGATTTATGATATCTTCCATTCATTCTTTATCCAAACTGAGTCTCAAGAAAAAAGGTTACTCTTCATCCACAGATGGAAATTGAATACAGGGGGGAAAACAACTTAATTCAACAAATGGAAGAATATCTTCTTGAATTTTTTTCTGCCACCAATGTCTTTGAAATGAGTAGCCTATGAGTCCTTCCTAAAAAGAAGTTCTTTCTATCTGGTGGGTAAGTTTGCCTCCAACTTAGATGACCAGTGGAGTATGAGGAAATGCTTGTACATTAATACCAGCTCACAGCCCCACTGCACTTATTTTACTGGCTTTCAATTTTCCTAATTCTGTGACCCTTTAATTCAGTTCCTCATGTTGTGATGACCCCAACTGTAAAATTACTTCATTGCTACTTCATAACTGTAATTTTGCTACTGTTATGAATCGTAATGTAAATATTTGATATGTGACTCCCCCCAAGGGGCTGTGACCCACAGGTTGAGAACCACTGATTTATTTGAATAATAAATACAGTCACGCAGAGCATGCCTCTCTGTAGAGACAGTAGAGATCTTTAGTTGTCTTCCTCTATTTTATGCTGCATATGAGTATTACCCCTCAGGCTGAAGCACCACTCTGACTGAAGCAGGTATCTCAAACATTTGTGTTCTTCCTGCAACTGCCACCATTCTCAGACCTCTGTATAGCATATTCGTATCGTAAAATATCAGTACTTTGTACTCTTATGCCCATTAAGCAGACATAGTATTTCTATTAGTGGGAAAGCTGAAGCTAGAGTGTCACTGTCAGTTCAACTTCTGAGACTAGTTACACACTGCCAAGGTGTAAGCCCAGGTCATTCCATTAAAGCCAGGCCCTACCCACAGCTGCCTTCTTTCTACTTCCTTTCTCAGGTGTTCTTCACGTTCTTGTTTGCTCACCTGCTTATTACAAATGCAGATGTTCTTAGTCTTGCCATTAGTGTTCATCACTATTACGTGAAGACTGCTTGGGAGAGACTGAATTTCACCAAGACCTCAACCAAGTAGGGTCCTATCTATGACTTAGAATCCCCAAGAGTGAAATGAGGTTGTCAGTGTGACCCTTCTTTGGGAAATGACTCTCAATTCCCCTTGGTTTCCCACTCTTGTGTTCTCCACTGGAAGAATTCAGAAGAGACACAAAGAGCAGAGTGCAAAGGATAGAATTTGTTGTAGAAGAAAGGGATGAAAGTGTATGATGTATATGATGGCTGAAGTGACCATTGCTTCTGGTTATATTTTAGGCTGGCGTATTAGTTACTCTTCTATTGCAGTGATAAAATACCATAATCAAGGCAACTTATAGAAAGAAGGGCTTATTTGGGCTTATGGTTCTAGAGGGATAAGAGTCCATTTTGGCAAGGAAGCATGGCAACCAGTAGCCAGTTAGATGAGGATGCTGAGTGCTCACATATTGAACTATAAGCAAGAAGAAGAGAGAATGAACTAGGAATGATGTGAGGTTGACTTCTCAAAGTCTGTTCCCAGTGTCATACTTATGTCAGCAGGGCCATGCCTACTAAGCCTCCCCAAACAGTGCCACCAACTGGGGACTCAACCTTCAAATGTCTGAGACTCTGGGTGCTATTGCATTCAAACCACTACAGCTGACTTTATACAACCCCTAAAGTCTCTAGAACATGCAGCTTTTCTTTGGGGGTATTTTACTGTCCAAGTAGCTGGTAGACCCTTTTAAACTGACTCTTATGAAGGGGGATCATGATGTACTTGAAATCAGAAATCCATTGGCTAGAGAGCAATCATGTAAGATTTTTGATAGTTACCTGCTAATAAACTTTCTAGTGGTTCAAATGTCACACCTCCTTTCCAGGGTCAGAGATAAGATTCAAATCCCATTCTGTTGAGCAATAATCAGAGTCCTATAGTTTTAGACCTTAGTTTTATAAGCTGCTGATTATAAGGATGGCATCCATCCCCAGTGATCTCCAAGTCTGCTGACACATGAACTACTTGACAGCAAAAGAGAGCCAGGTGTCACATATTGTTCGTAACATTCTCGTGTGGAGTGTAGACTAGTGTTAAGAGAAACTGCTGACCGTGTTGAAAGGATGCCTCAGTGCTCCTCCAAGTCGATGTGACCATTCAGAGTGTGTGCATGGTCTGTGAGCATGCATAAATGTGCATGTGCTGGTATGGGTGTGCATAAGTATACATGCCTATGTATGTGAGTGTGCATGCCTCTGAACATTAGGCCTTGAGCACACCAAACACATTGCATATTCAGAAAACAATGTGCATTCTCCTCTCATATCTGGACCTGAAAGTATCAGCTGCAGGAGTGTGGGTGTAGTTTTAGCCAACCGCACACAACAGATATTAATGGATTCACCAAGGGTTACCTGACTTCTGGATTTCTTCAGCAATCCCATAAACAGACACTTTAAAGGGGAAAAATAACCATACTGTCAGTTCAAAGCATTTGTTTTTGTGAAGCAAAGACTGCATTAGAGCTGGTTAATAATCCCTGGTTGTCAGCTATTTTGACAGGGAAGGTATTTGGTATTTGAAATGCTGCATTTAATGGCTCTGTTCCTAGAAAATGAGGAAGTCATTTGAAGGACCAAAGAGTGTCAAGAGTAATCCTACCTGACACCATCAACTTTGCATATGAAAGGAAAAGAAGCTTTCCAGAGAAGCCCAGGGAGCCAAAGTTGCTTATCTTTCAAGTGCACTCTGGGTAGATCCCCAATCTGTGCCATTTACCAAGAGAAGCCTAAATAATGAAACAGGAGGCCCTTGGAGAGTCCAGACAGTCACACACCACCTTGGTGTTACCATGCCTGTGAAATCCCCAAGTGTTTTGATTTCTGAATTCTTACAAAATAAGATAATGGATTTGAAAGCACATCTTAGACTGGAATGTTGGAAAGTAGCAATGTTCTTTGTCTGTCATTCATTTGTTCATCATGTGGCTCCTTTGATCATTTTGTCTGAGCACAGAAATGCAGAGAATGGTTTCTTACTTCTTAGCACAGGCATGCATCAAGAGAACCAGACACACATTGGGCAGGAGATCAGAAGAGGGATGAACCACAGCACCAGTTTTGTGCTTTGAATTTCTTTCTCTTGAATCCAGATGTATTTTGGAAGACAGCTGTGTCTCTAGTCCATTTCTTCCACTCTAATTTCTATCCTAGATCTATTTTTCACACCTCTAAAGGAGTGATTACATGTGATATGCATGCTTCTCTGTGTGACATTCTGTAGAGTTGCCCATTGCCTACAGTGCAGAAGATATACTCCTCGAAGGATTTCAAGACCTCAGTCGGTGAGTTGGTCCTGGTCTTGTTCAGCTAAATTATCTACCCCTTATTCATACCCTTTCACTGCTCCTTGGGCCCACTGCACAATTTCTATTAGACAATCTTTTTTCACTTTTTAGTATCCCAGGGTGTTTATAAAGCCTGCACAGGCTTCACTTCTAGGAACCTTCTCCTAGTGCTGACATGAGTAACAATTCTACTTCTGGTCAGAGTCAAGTGCAATCTGCCGTCTAGGAAGCTGTTCCTACTATCCCAAGCATGTTTTCCTTCTTTTCTTCATGATCATAAATGACCTTGTAGTGAACATTGGCTGAGGATATTACTTTAGATCATGGACCTGTCCTTTGAAGAGGCTTGTCACTCTAAGAGACCAGATACTGAAGCCTGAAGAAAGCAGGTCACTCTCACCTCTCTGTCTGTCTATCTGTCTGTCTGTCTCTGTATCTCCTTCCCTCTCTCCCTCCCTCCTTCCCTTTCTCTGTGAAGTGGAGTAAAGAAGCCATACTGTTTTTAATTGATGGCTCCTCCATGCTTTCTATAAGATACATTATGTTGAACTAAGTAGTGTGATGCCTTCTCCAAAGACTGTGTCAGATGTTTTCTTTTGTTTGAGAGGATGTCTCTGAAGAGTCCCTCTTCTGTTCTCGAACAAACCCATATCTATCATCATGCCTGTGATGGCTGTGGCTCTTCCTCTTACTTAAGTGATCCCTGCTAATGAAGTTCCTCTCCAACTTTCAAAGAGAAGCGCTCACACACACACCACCTTTCCCTTCCAGGACCCACTTCTATTGTCTCTGATAAAATATACTCTTCCTTTTTAATGCTTTCCACCTCAAGGCCTAGCCATGGCTCTTATATTCTTGGAATAGTTCCTCTTTTACCAAAAGGTAACTGTGTCAGTTCCTTTCTCAAAAAAGAGCCCTATTACTCATAATACATGTGACCTCTGTTCTGTGTTCACCCAAACAAGGAGCATGGGAAATTTTTGCTGAATTTCTAAATGTACAGACATATGTCAGGTATTTTGTGGGTGAGGAGAGAGAGAGAGATATCCCATTTCTCTACTATAGTAGCAATTTCATTTTTCCGTAATGCCATTTTCAAACTTCAGAGATGCAGTAGCCTTAAGTATTTGCATTAGATTGCAGTTTCCTTTACAGTGGGAATATGTATTTTCACATTAGAAAGTTCTGGTTGTCTTAGTATGCAGTAAAGGAGCGATTCATGATGAAAGTACAACAGATAAGCCTTCGACATGCTGTGATAATGATTGGTAGAAGCACGGGGACTCCCGACAGTGGTTCTCATATTTCTCAAATATCCTCCATCAGCTATTAAATGGAGGAGTTCATTTGCTTTCTGAGGGTGACCAAGAAAAGTCAGAGAGATAATAGAAATGCAATGCCCACTGAGAGAGGTAACACAATATTGCAACTCAGAGAGGAAAGAAACCCCCATCAAACTCTTTCTTGAACACAAAGTTTAGTTTTAATCAGCTTTGTCAACAAAAGGAGCTAGCATATCACTGATGACATTAGAGGAAGACCGTGCTGTACTTAAGTGATGCTAAGATGTGTTGGGGGCAGAACATTAACTTTGATAGAGAGTAAATGAAAGTGTATGAAAACCTGTACAGTCCCAGAGAACAGAGTGGAGTGGGGACTTTCCCACAAATTATTCAGTACAAGATATTATCTTAAAAAAAAAAAAAAGAATAGGTTTATTGAAGCTGCACTGTTTCTCTTTCCTGCTCTCTCCCTCACTCCCATCCCCATCCCCCCTTTAATGACTCCGCCTTATAGGACGGGTGCCATGGCACAGGGATACTTGCTTCTGCATTAGTTACACGCTTGTAGAATTTTTAAGAATACCTCTGCAGCCAAATTTAAAGAAAAAAAAAGTTCAAAAACAGTGAAATTTCACAGGGACAGACAGTTGTTGGCGGTGATACTACACTGACCTGATTGTAATCGGGTTCAGTTTGTGCCATCAGTGACTCACCGAGAGGCCATGCTAACCAACACCCAGAAGGGGGCAGCACTTTATTTGCGTACCACCCCACTTCCCCCCACCCCAGCCCCACCTCCCCCGACTCCGCCCCAAGCAAGTATGAACTGCCCAGGTTCCAGCATGAGTGACAGGTTTCAATTCCCCTCTCAGAAATGGGGTTGCGGAGTGAGGTCCAGAAGGTGGAGTAGAAGGAGCCCTATGCCTCACCTTTACTTCTCCTCCTTTCCCTCAGCTGCACTCAGGCAGGTCAGGCGGGTGGCTGGCTGCAAGACCCTGGAGCATGCTGCTGAGACCCTCGGAGCTGAGTAGTGCTCTGGCAGTCTTGTGTGGCACAGACAGGAAACCAGCAGCTGGAATCTCTTCGAAAGTGCAGCAGAGAGTAAAGGAATTCAAGGCCATTTTAAATTTTGTCCTCATTCTAAACTCCTGTGCTCTAAAACGCCTTCACTTTTATGCAAAATTATCCACTTCCTGTGTCACCTGTCTCCTGTTTAGCCTGGCTTCCTGCATGCCACTGACTAAGGCTTGCTAACTAACGTGTGTAGCTGCCGTGACATTTCGCAGTAATGCTCAGTAGTATGTTAGACTTCACAAATGGCTTTCATACATCCAGTCAACAGATCCTCATTGCTCAGCTGCTGCCACCATATGGTCTGGTAGGTATTGTAGCTTGCAAAACGGTTGATCCAATTTCTTATATTTAGAGGAATTTCAGCCTAATAAAGAGACCAGTTGTGTGTGTGTGTGTGTGTGTGTGTGTGTGTGTGTGTGTGTGTGTGTGTGTACATGTGTGTGCACTCACAGCTCAGTATAATTAAGAAGAGAGTACACAGAGGACAGGCAGATTCATTGCCCACTGTTAGAGATGTCACTGAAGGTGGTCAAGTGCAGCTTTATAGAAGGAGGAAGTGGCATTTGCTGGACTCTTTTAACAAGAGAGGGAACAAGGTCACTGCAGCCGACATCAGGTTTGCAAAGGAGTGAAGATCTATGAGCTGTGTAACTGGTCAGTGCAGCTCCAGCAAGCCACTGGCATGGAGGGAGTTACAGATGCTGAAGAGGAAAGACAGGAAAACTCATGAGGGGATGAAGAACAAATGTCTAAGCTCCGAAAACCAAGGGGCCATCCCAGTAGTCATTGTTTCTCCAGCTTGTGAATGAAGCAACTGGCCTGATTAGGATGTTCAGCAGCTACTTGCCAAGAGCTGCTTCCTTAGAATTCAACAGCTCATTCCTTTGCGCATAATCCTTAAGGATTCGATGACAAGATGATTATAGGAGACTTAAACAATTAACATGAGTAAAGGGCGAACTGTTAGCCCACAAGAACCCCCAACGGGTGGACTTCCTAAGATCATTCATCTGCTTGCTTCACTTTTTAAAAAAATGTTAGCAATCTAGGGAAATATGAATACTAATGAACAGACTCACATTCTTTTCATTATAATCCATCTCTGAATATTCCAATGTGTCAAGAATATCTTTTTAAACCCTTCCACTAACCTAAAAAAAAAAAAAAAAATCAAGTAACCCATAAGGATTCAATTCTGTGGTCTAATTGGAGCTTATTTTCAAATCTCAAAATGGCCAATCCCAAAAGCCTTTCAAGTATCGAGAATCAAATCTTCAAATCTTGGTATGGGAACTAGTTTGAGTTCCATAGATTCCCTTGCTCTTTTCGTAAAAATGGATTTTTTTTTATGACAACCATGACTGTCCTGCAAATCTATGGTCTATCAGATGAAGCAATTAAGTAGCAGCAGGTAAAACAAAATCCCATGTTCACAAAGCATGTGACAGAAGGTTGGGGACTGGACCTCGTCCCTCCTCAGTCCAGGTGCAACGTTCTAGGGCTGCGGGGATCCCTAAAGTCTGTTCCACCAGAGTTCTGGAGCAAATGCCTTTTGCAAATTTCCTATGCAGCTAATCACCACTAGAGGGCGAGAGAGGACCTTCAAAGTTAACATGACTGCCTTTGCTTGAACTAGAAATCATTTAACAGTCACATGTTTATTGCAATTTAAGGGTTACACACCAACACTCATGCACGCGAGCATGCGCGCGCGCGCGCGCGCGCACACACACACACACACACACACACACACACACACACACACACACTAGCAACAAAAACAACAGCAAAATGAAGAAAAAGCCCGTCTCCCAAATGTGTTCCTCTATTTTTGTTTGTTAATTGTAGTTCAAATTACATTGCGCAATAAATATTGTGCTACAAACACCGTGCAACAAGATTAAGGAAGGGGACAGGAGAAAATAGAGGACTCATGTGAAGAACTGCATCTGGCCTGGGGTGAAAGGGATGAAGGTCCCCTTTAGCCAGTTTCTCTACGGAATCTATGAGGTCTTTTCCCATGTTTCAAGAACAAATGGAGTTGCTGTAGGATGAAAGAGTGATCACAGCGAGGAGCCATAATAGGAGGGAGTCAGAAGCCCACGCAGAGGAGAAGGCTTGTGTTGACTTTTTTTTTTTATGATCCTTGTCTCTAGGCCATATTTCACATGAGTTAGGATGTGTTGGCCTAGGAGCAGCATCTTCATAGAGGAGAGCAAAAATCCCACCCCAGTAATCAGATCTAGTCCTTTATCATCTTGGAGTACTGCCACAGTCAAGCTCATCCTGGAGGATGTTAGACTGATCTGAGCTGGTGATGCAGAGATGTTAATTGATGCAAAGAAGGCTTCAGTCCAGCTGTTTTAGCTCTGAGTCCCACAAACAATGCCTAGAGTGGCAAGAAGATGAATAACTTGGGTGGCCCATGGCCCATTAGTCCCCTTTGTAGTGGTCACCCAAACTGCTTTTAGGGCTTTGGAGGTATAGATCTCTTGGTAGCTGCTTCAAGGCCGACAGAAGGGTGAGGAGGGGAGCAGCAGAGTGTTTGAGAAGAGGGTCCACCCAAGGGGCCATGATAAAGCTTAACAGTTGGCAAAGATCCAGAACATAAGTCAGGAGGTAATAATTGTACAACTTTGTGGGGGAACATCAAGAGACAAAGTTATATGAAAACTTTAACATCAAGATTAACATGCATTATGTGCAATTGTACACCTGCCTGGACCATGTAGCAGAGTTTTGTAGCGGGTTAAGGGAACTTTATTACCTGTTTGTGTACATCACATTCCTGCATGAGGAACAGGCACCTGGGAGCTTTTCTCCGTCCAAGAGAACTAATTGAGCCTGTGTGTAGTTGTGGGGGAGGGGGGTGTCCTGGCATGCAAGTGTATCATAAATTTAACTCACTTTCCTCAAGCATTCGATATTTCACAGCCAATTTTTTATATACCTGATTTTAAATATTATCTTACATTAAACAAACCTGAAGGTTACTTTACACTTGCTTTGGATTACTTGCTTTACGCCCAGTTTTGATGTACGCAGAATACTTACTATACGATGGAAATGAAAATTGGTCTCTCCCACCGAGCTTGTCTCTGTAAATGATTACATTTGTACTGAGCATGGCAGACCACAAATTTGTATATTTTTAACAGTTTAAAACTGTTACCTTTACCCTTAACAGTTTAAAACAAGCTGGTACCTCTTATAAGATTAGAATTTTACAATTTTATCCTTATGAAATTTGAGTCTTAAAAATCTATAATTCTTGAATTAAAGATCCCTTAGTGTTAAAGTAAACTTTAAACCATAAATGCAGTCTATAGAGAGACTGGGAACCTCATTATCCAGATCCTTTTACAATATGCTTTTATGAAATACCACAGTTTTTATGTGAATCAGTTTTTACAAATAGCAAAAGATTAATGAAAATAGCAAGGGGAACCTTAGGAGATGACAAACGTTAATCATCGAACATACGTTACATAGAGCTTACTCATAATTTTGTTCTCATCTGTTATTTTTCATTCGCAGGACAAATACCATCATACAAAAATCCATGCTAATCCAAAATATCTTGGAGACTTCCTGCTGCCTCCTCAGTCTGAAAAAAAGGGAACACATTGATCAGTGGAGGGATAGCATACAGTCACCATAATCAAGATGGCAGTAAAGTCACATGGCATGCTTCTCTCCTGATGTCACCAGCTGAGATGGTAGAAAGCCTCATGACTGCTAGGTAATCAGCCAAGACAACAGCACACCACATGGGGCCCCAAGGTCAGCTCGCACATCAGGCACATGTCCTCTTCCCGAACAAGAGTTTAGTTCATGTTACATACATGGTATGTTATAGCAGATTACCTATACATCCCTTTTAAATCATATTCAGTGAACTTATAAATCCTAAATAAAGAAAGTTAAAGTTTCTTTCTTTTCTTTTCTTTCTTTCTTTTTTTTTTTTTGGACAAGGTCTTTCCCTGTAGCCCTGGCTGGCCTGTAATTTGCTATACAGACCAGGTTGACCTTGAATTAACAGAAATTACAGTGTTGTTTTTCTTTTTTAAGATTTATTTATTATGTATACAGTGTCCTATCTGCAAGCATGCCTGCAGACCAGAAGAAGGCGCCAAATCTCATAGATGGTTATGAGCCACCATGTGGTTGCTGGGAATTGAACTCAGGACCTCTGGAAGAACAGGCAATGCTCTTAACCTCTGAGCCATCTCTCCCAGTCCAAAAGTTAAAGTTTCAACAAAAGCTTTAGAGAACCGTGAACCAAACCAAGAAAATGGGTGGGCAGGGTTAGAATTCAGAGAGTTAAACACCTCACCATTTATAACCTCTATGGGTCATACTTTATTTCTCAGTTGTTCTCAAGTGCAAAATGTCTTTTCCTGGGCTGTTTTGTGTTTCTGTGTTTTCACTGTCACAGAGTCAGGTGATTGGCCTGACCCAGGATAGAGATTTTGGAGGAAACTTAAAAAAAAAAACAAAAAAAAAACTGCTTGAGTCTGGGGCAGGCAGGCCAAATCCCAACTCCAATACCAGTCTTCTCTGTAGAATAGAACAACATGAAACAAGTTTTCTATATTATTCACAACTCAAAAGATATTTGAATTTCTGTAAGACTGAAACCAGTGATCTACATGTCTATCACCAGTTTATGTGTATCTGCAGATAAGGGCAGACAGCCTGCAATGCTTTTACCTACTGAGGGAGGTGGGATGCTGGCCCTTATTGGAACAGAAATAACTTCCATAGTTTGCAAGGCAAGCTGGGAAATCTAGTCCCTGAGCAGAAAACCCTCAGGCTCAGCGAATACAAATGAGGAGTCTACAAGCTTGATCCTCAGAACCCACCTGTTGCCAGATGTGTAGTGTGAGTATCGGTGATCCCAGAATTCCTGTGAAGAGCTAGGAGGAGGAGAAAGGAGACTCCCTCAAACCTCTTGAGCCAGGTAGCCTGGAGTATGCGGTGAAGAGACTATGTCTCCCTTCCAACAAGCTCCATCCTGCTCAGCTTGTGAGATTAGACAGGATTGGAACACTCAGAGTATTAGGGTCATAGACCAGACCCTGTCTCAAACAAGGTGGAAGGTCCAGATCAACACCCAAGTTTGCCCTCTGATCTCTATCCATAGGCCATGTTATGAGTAGACCCACATTCACATACATGAATACGTACATATACATGTATAGATACACATATATACAAACATCATATATATTATGCCTTAAAATATTTGAAGAAATTAAATTAATTGAAACTAGGGACTGAAGAGATGACTCAGCTCAGCAAGTAAGAGTCGGTAGTGCTCATGCATTGGACTCAAGCACAGTTCCCAGCACCCACTTCAGGTGGGTCACAACTGCCTGCAAAGACAGCTTCATGAAGATCTGATGTCTCCAACCTCTGCAGACAGGCACCTACACTCACATGAACATACCCACGCACAGACACAAACTCACACCTGTAATGAAAAATAATAAAAACAAATCTTAAAAGACCCAAACAAGAAAATTAGAAATAAATGAAATCTAGAACGGAAATAAAAACAGTAAGCAGCTTTTGTATTAATAATAGAAGGTGTGGGATAATTAATATTGTTAGAGTTTAAAGTGACAGAAGAAAAGAATTGAAAGTCTTACCTCTATCAGTTGCATGGCTAGCAGAGTAAAGGACTAAATGGATAGATAAAATCATTCAAATCCCTAGCTTTATGAATCAGCCTCTGAGGAAAGGGGTTTGGATAAAGCTCACAGCAGCATCAGGGAACTGCCTTAGTGAGACAACAAAGACACGGTCTTCATATGAAGTCATTGCCTTTGCACATTTTGATCTGTTCAAATACAGACTGTCCTAGATTGAGTATGTGGCGTTACTGGTCCTAAATGTGAGGTTTTATGAATACATCATGATCAGTCCCTCTACCCAAGCCACAGTTGCTGTGGTTCTGCTTGTCTGGCTTTGACCTTGTAAAAGAGCATCAAGGGACAGAGATGACATGATGGAGACTGCTTCCCCCCTCAAACAAGCAGGTGTGACTAGAAGAAACGGGTCCTTGCTGATGTAAATGGCATTTTTATCAGATGTGAAAGCAAACCCTGGAATGTTTCAGAAAGGGAAGTCATGGAACCTTCATCAGAGAACCTTTAGAACGGTGACAGATTTCTGGAGCAGTGAGGAGACACCCATGGCCACTGGAAAGGATGACAGTGGGTCTTTAGGCCTTTGCAAGATGAGTCCGTAGGAGATTCCAAACACTAAATACTCCTATTTACACACAAGTTGTGCAATGGGAAAGTTGTGAGAATGTGTATATTCTGTAAAACTAAATGGGAGATTACTCTAGGGGAACAAGAGGGATTTGGGGACGACTGAAGGGTGCATGTGGCATGGAAGCATGCAAAAGGGGTCTGCCAGGCTTTGGAGAGCCCAGGGGGAGCATGGATGTCGGGGGAAGATACTGGAGAAAGAGGCAACAGAAACAAATTTTGTTTGAAAAATGCCATACTGAACACCAATACTTCATAAACATTTTAAAATGGCCTCATTGTTTACAAACTCTTACTGTGCCACAAGAGGGCAGTATTGCTTCATTGTTTCCTCCTTCATGTGACACCATCTCAGCTTTGCTCCTAAAAATCCAGCAGTGGGTTTTTCAGCACTCACTTAGGAAGTAGCAAGCAGTAATTAATACAATAATCCTGTATCATGTGTTTCAGAATGACAGAGAACTGGCTAAAGATCAACACTACTAACATTTCTCTGTAACACCTCCCCTTTTTATTTTGGAAAAAAAATGAATGATGTCCTTAGGTCATTATGTGTCAGTGACAAATGCCACTTTTTCCCAGGTGGTGATAGGAGGTGTGGGCTTCACCATGGCCTCTTGTGAATCAAACCTATGGTCATGTAACCTTTTCAGAAATAGGATTCCAGGACTAATGAGCGAGTATTAGACCTGCAGGAGATTCAGAAAGCTAAGGCTCCTTTGTGAATTGAAAAACTAGCCTGGCCCTCCACAAGCTGGGTCTGTCCTGGCAGATTCCTTGGCAGGAGGATGAAAAGGCCAAATGAGTCTTTCACTTTCTCTGTAGTCATTACTAACAGTTCTGTCTCCCTTTTGTGTTGGGTACAAGGTCAAGCAGGTTGCCTTACCTGGTCCAATTGGGCTGTAGAATGAAGCTCTGGTGGGTTTTCCGAGTAATGTGCAGACAGGCCATTCGTAACAGGGGAGTTAGGTGATGCTACGAAGTTTAGGGTCTAAGAGTTGGTCTGGAGTTGGGTTCAAGAGACTTTCAGTAATTAACTGTCTATGCTGAAAGCTGCTGGGTAGAGCCAAGAAGGACAAAGCCAAGCCTTCCTTTCTGCTAGGGGGACTTGATGAGAAGATTGTGGTCAACTCCCACAGTTTGGGGCTGTGAATCCATATTCACTTGTAGTCTTTGAATTCAAGGGCTGAGCATGTGGGTTTAAAGTGTGTGCCGGATGTCCTGTTAAGCTACATATTCCTGTGTCATCCAATGAAATCACTTGTAATGTTAGCTTAAGGGTAGTGAGAGTATATTAGCCCCTGTCTCAAGTGTGTGTTTCCCTTATCTAAAGCATCTTTGGGCTGTGGGATGGGATAATGCTCAGGGGCTAATTGTCAGGAAGTATTTGTGTCTGTCTTTGCTCCCATGAGACTGTGACTGGACTCCTTGCAAAGGAAAGTGGTATGTTATGGTGTGACATTGATTAGCCGGGGAAACTCGAGACCTGTAATGTGCCCTCCATCTACCAGCGACCACAAGGTCTCTGAACCTTTTGCCTTTGGTTAGCTGAGACCAAGAAGACCCTCAGGATTGGCTGTTAGTCAGTTCAAAACTGGGCCATATGGTTGATGACATGTGCTAAATCTGATCTACTTGCAGATTCTCTTGGGAGCAGTATGTTGCTAGAGAAGCTGAGGCTGTATTTGGTCACCATAGAGTGTAGGAATTTATTGAAACTTATCAAGTACAAGAGGCTCATTAATTCAGGGAATTAAAAGACAGTGTATAATTTGTAAAGGGTATAATTTTGTTCCCCATACATGTAAGGTAAATTCTCTAATATGAGGCTACAGCCCAAACCCAGAACAAATATCACTTGAAAGTCATATTTCTAATAACACACTGATTGTATAAATCAACAATATTTCAGCAAAGTGAGGAATGTTATCCCAATTTCACATGCTGCCATAAAAGGAATGAGCTAATACTTAATTTCAAAAGCTGAGGTAATGACAATCCATCCATGACTACCATGGTGAAACGTGGAAAAGCTGTGTCTTCTCCCACAACCCATGCTTGGTAGTCAGTGCATCTTCATATTTGATTATTTACTAATAGTGACAGTGTTTCCATTTCTGCCTTAAAAATTTAGAGCAAATTAGTGACATTGTCTTTGGAGTTTGGGTTCTTTTCTGTTGTTTTCTACAATTTTCCTGGGAAAGAGGCACCTTTTCCTGACACACTTGTGTTGCATTTTATTAAAGAATGAAAAAAAAAATAAACATGAAGACTTTATCTCTTTCCCAAACTTACATTCTTTTTGACTTATGTGATAAGGTGTGAGAGAGAAGCTGGAGGAGCCAGCTGGAGATTCTAATTTACGGAAGATGTTACTCATCAGGTCCTGAGGTTAGATGTGAATGTGCAAATGTGCAGTCCCTAGACTTTATCCTGCCTCAACTGTCCCCTTGATGAGTTCTGGGGACAAATTATTGAACTTCTGTGACTCAGGTGCCGTGTCTGAAGAATGGTAGTAATTAAGAGGGCTGTAATTGTAGTCCTAACGAGTGTAGGATAAAGGTAACTTATGATAAAGTGGGTTGACAATATCATCGGCTTTCTTATCATTGCTCAATACCCAAAGGACAGTGAATACATTATTTTATGCTGATTCCAGAGCAGGAAAAGATATCAACTATATTGTATAAGGAATTTGGCAAGTGCTGATCAGGGAATATGTAGCTCAGCAAGCATGAACATGATTGCAAGTACTTTCAGAGGCGTGTTCTCATTGTTTAGGAATGCTGTAAGAAAGCAATTACTTTACCTCAAGGAAAAACAGAGAAATGGAAATATTAATAGCACTGACAAATTCAAAAATCATGACATAGAAAAAATAATGTGAACAAGTAATATGCTTCATATCAATTATTCTATATAGGAAATGTCTTGAGCTTTTATTTATATGTGAGTAAATATGTATGCTCGTATGTGGGCACATATGTGCCAAGGTGGAAATCAGAGGACAATTTTGAGTATCAGTCCTTAGGTCCTAACATTTTTGAAAAGTTGTGAATTTTGTTTTTTATTTTGTTTGGTTTGGGTTTGGCTTGTGTTTGTTTTGTTGGTTTGTTTGCTTGCTTGCTTCTTCTCTACTAGGCTTCTTCTCTACTAGCTTGCCTGAGAGCTTTAAGGGAATCTCCAGTCTCAGTCACATTCATGTGACCTTCACATAATTCTAGATAGGGACTGGAGAGATGGCTCAGCAGTTAAGAGCTCTGGCTGCTCTTTCAGAGGACCAGGGTTCTATTTCTAATACTTGAACAACAACTCACTACCATCTGTAACTTCATGCCTAATGGATCTAATGCCTTCTGGTTTCCACAGGCACTGCATTCGCATGGTACACAGACATACATACCCATGTACATGAAAATTTTAAAATTCTACTCATCAGAACTATTTTTAAAGAATACTTAAATATTTCTAAACACAAACATGCCAAAATATTTTATTTTCCTGAGTGCAGTTTCTAATGTCTTAAGTTTGTTCTTAAAAATCTATTTTATTATTGATTTTTATTGCTATTAATCTCTATGCATTTGCATGCCTTGACACATCTGTGCTCCTCCCCAATACATATATCATGCACACACAAATAAGTAGTTTCAGGCATTTCCTGGATAATATAATTGATACGAAACACATGACTTATTAGTATGAAGTTTTCCCTAAGGCCATGATTTTGAAGCACATTATATTGTTAACATTTTCATGTGCTTTTGTGGAGAAAGATGACAGCTTCTAGAATCAATCAGCATTGGCTTAACCCCTTTTAAAATTTGTCACTCAGCTCTGGAAATGCAGTTTCTTCGCCTGTAATAGGGAGTTATTCTTAACTAGGCTAAAGTACGAGAGCAATAAGAATTACTGTTAATGTTATTGGTAAATCAACTATAATTGAGTGAAGTTAGTTTAGAAAATATGGTTACATGAATATTTTAGACCCAATGCAGTAATCTGTAAAGCATTTCGTATAGTATTTAGCACATTGTGAGACTTACTTCTTCTCTTGAAATTTCCAGTGCAAGTTTCTCCACAGATAGTGGATCCATCTGGGAAGCCATTTGCTTGCCTTGATGCTTTTAAGTCATAATGTCAATCGGTAACTGAAAATTTGTTCCTATCAAGTTTGAAAACGAGGTCTCTGGGTGGAGGTAATGGCGTGCCACTCAAGTTTATAAATGTGTCTGAAGTTCTCGGTCCTGCATGCCCTGCCTTGTAAAACCATTTCAATTCAGTGCAAAAGAATGTGCTAAGTTAGGGGAGGTTATTATATGCAGAGAGCTGTGATTTATTCAAACAGCAGATCATCTTCTGCTGTAGGGGCTAAGTATGATGCTGCTTTCTGCACGATTTTATTGACAACAACTTGCGTACGTTTCGTGAGGTCAGCTCTCAGCCACTGAGTTATAGCCCCTTAATTCAGCAATTCGCATTTTTCTAGAAATGTTCATGTTCAGTCTTCTTAAGAAGTTGATTCTTTTGTCAAAGGAATTTTATGGCAATACATTTTTAAATGATAGATGTAGTTATGGAACTTTTACTCTGGAGCTGAGGTCATTGTAATGAGGCTATGTGTGACAGGAAGGAAGCACTAATCAGTAATTACTGTGAACGTAAATATGAGTATCGTGATGAGAGCAGTGTTGTCAAAGAAGGGAGGGCATTCTGAGGGACTCTTTGTGAAGGAGGAGCAGGAAAGCTTTGTGTGCTCTGGAATTAGATGGAGCATTTCTCTGAATAGGGAATGTTTCTGCCCCGGCCTCTCTTCCTTAAACCCTAAAGTATTAAGAGAGAGAGAAAACACACTTAACGATCACGTGCTGATTCCAAGGAATGAGGAACTGAGATTGAATGCTTTTTCTTGACCAATTTACAAAGTAATGTACATTTACATTGTTAGAGAAAGTTGATACTGAGGTCGATAATGTACAAAATAATATGATTATTAAATATAGGCTTTTTATTAATTTCCTAGAGGGTCCTAAGGACAGCCATGAGAAATTAAGTTTTTTTTTCTTTTGAGCAAGGTATTCATTCTCAGCACAATGTAACAAATACTTTAATACTTTTGGGGCTATCATTATTCTGGTATGTGTTAGGATATCTATGAAAAAATCAGGAGAAATGAGGAGGACTAGATTAAATTTTAGAGCCCTCTAATTGAAGCCTTCTGTGTGCTACAAACTATTACAAAACACTCACATCCTCTCCACTCCCCTTTGTCATGATTTTCATTTTTCCCCACTTGCATTTTATTTTGGAGTGGTTTGTAGATCTGAATCTGGAAGGAAACGTTTGTCATTACAGTGTTTATGAAAGAATGATCCGGAGAGCTATATTGGTCACTTCCTTGGAGTATTAGAAATTGGGCTAAGCAGCTGTCAAAAAGAATTCCTCATATTTGTAAAAATAAGTCAGCACTTTAGGAAGAAGACCTGGCAGTTTCAACTGCAAGAAATTTTCTTTTGATTGAAACAGAATTGGTACAGGTTCCAAGAAGATGGAGAGAACTCAGATGTATTTGTGTGTGTGTGTGTGTGTGTGTGTGTGTGTGTGTGTGTGTGTGCACATCTGTGTGTGTGCATGTGTGTGTACCTGTAGTGTATGCACCTGTGTGTAGGTGTGCATGCCTGTGGGCCTACACAAAGGCCAGAGTCTCATACAGAGTATCCTATCATATCATTCTTTACCTTAAGACACAGTCTCCTCACCAAACTGGGAAGGAGGCTGGGAGTGAGCAATTGCCAGTCCTCAGCAATATTCCTGTCTCTACCCACGTACCATCTACCCCTGTCACAGTGCTGAAGTTACAGAAACACTCGCAGCCATGCCTGGATTTTTGTATGACTGCTGGAGATTGAAGTCAGATCCTTGCATTTGAAAACTCTCTTACATCCTCAGCCATCTCCCAAATCCAGAGCTCAGATTTTGTGTAAAGGAGAACCATTGACTCGCTACAGGCAATGGGATTATAAAGGTAGATGTTCCCGTATTGTCTCTGTGTCTCCCTAGTAACCTAGATTGTGTAAATGTGACATTATTATCACAGGGTCCCTGGTAATGCTAGACAGACACTTGGCTTCATGAGTAAAACTCGCATAGTTATAGTTTTCCATGTTCTGTTCCTCCTATCATGGCTACAGGTATTAAAACTCTGTTGACACCTCTTTCTGAAGCATGCAGCTGAAAGGTACTGAGACAAGAAACAGGAAATGCCAAGGTGACTTCTGATCTGGGTAATCAAGCTATGACAAAGGCACAGGGTCACTCTTGAAATAATGCCAAACTGAAGTTACCGTGATGCACCCCATCTTTGATTTCACATTGGGTCACGATTCTAGAGGAAGGTAGAGAGGAGACTTTGGTTCTTATTTCTAGAGGAGAGTGGGATCACAGTCTATAAGGAGTCCTGTGAGAGATGGTTTCTGATAGTGCCTGCAATGGCAGATTCCTTTTCTCTGTCAAAATTTCAATCATTTTCGGGCCCAAGCCATAACTGCTCATCATGACTATGGAAGCTTTTTTTTTTTTGCGAGCATTAGAGATGTTTAAGGTAGCCTGCATCCCTAGTGCCAGAAACAGTCATCACCATTTAATAAGAAATTCCTTTCAGTCATTTGTATTTGAGCAAACCACATCAAATCATCCTCATGAGAGTAGGTTAACAGGAAACAAGAGCTTTCAATTCTGTAAATCAGGTTTAAAGGCTTTCAATTAGGAGTGGAGTGGGAGCCTATGTTTCCTGTCTCTACCCATCTTACAGACAGTATCTCTCTCAGACAGGATGGTGTGTGTGTGTGTGTGTGTGTGTGTGTGTGTGTGTGTGTGTGTGTGATTTTAGATACTCTGAATATGTTCTCTAAGACACTAAATAAGGGACACAGAAGTAGCTGAGAAGCAAAAGAAAAGATGAAGAGATAGAAAGGAAGGCGGCTCCCCTTTGAACACTTATCTTGTGGATTATGAACTGCAATAAACTGTTGATAACTGATTTTTGAATTTGTTGTTCAACGTTTGTTTTTATTCTGTGATGCCGTGGCCAGAGAAACAAAGACCCTGGTGCGACATCTGCCTTGGAGGCAGTGGGGAGCTGCCGCTTCCTTACTTCAATAAATTCAAAACCACGTATTTTTCTACTATACAAAAAAGTTTTGTCACCAAGGAAATGAAAAGCTGTAGCTGGCACTTTGCCCAAGCACTAAGCTTGCAACATCACTAGGCTGAGTGGGGAAATCTGGCTATTCAGGAAGACAGGAAGCATGGCTCCTGATGACTGTTGTGTTGCTCTGATCTCCAAGAGAACCTCGAATCTAGGTTTTCCTGCCCCCTCTTGACCCTTGCCTCCAATGCCTTCTTCTTCTCGCTTGAATCTTTAATATCTCAATTAGTTATTGTTTTCCTGTGTGGGTTCAAAAATTTTCAATATTATGTAGCCTAATGTAGTCTTATATTCTACAGTTTGGTCTTTCTGGTTCTTTCATCATGAGGCTCAGGCATGTGGATCAAATCACCTAGATCTAGTACAATGGTGAATTCAACTCCAGAGTGGATCACTGTAAATGCTACTGCCTGCTTCTCTGCAGGGCATCTCAGTGGAGAAAAGCAAATTTTGTCTCCCCAGCTCAATTCCAAGCTGTAAGAATTAGCATGTCTTATAGACTTCATTAGTTATTGTCAGTCTTCTCCTTGAGGATTAATAAATGGCTTGTCTACAAACCACCTTTCTCTACATAAAGGACCTGTTTACCAAGGTTTCATTCTCCCTCAGATGACTGCGGTCAAGCCTACATCCATTATCAAAAGCTGGTATTTTATAATGAAATTAAACTTGAAATTAAATTAATGCTAATGTAGGTGATTAAGAGAATATATTTAGTGAAAACATCAATACATTTCCTGTAATTGAATTTTATCTTGTACCACTGCGCTTTCCTTCAGGGAATGTCTTTTTACAGTTTTCCTCTGATAAATGTCTCGCTCATTTAAAAACATATGAATTAATTCTGGAAATTTCTCAGGGCTTTCTTTATTATAAACAATTAGCTTAATCAATTAATAGCTGGAATTATTTCTGTAGTCATTACTAGGTTTAATTCTTGAGAATCCTATTATGTCTTCTTTACTGGAAAACTGTATTTTATTTTAAATATAGCCATTTTATTTTCCAAAGACCAAAATTTTAAATCCCATAATAGTACAAAATCAAATTGTGAATCATATACATTTTAAGGTAATCACATCTATAGGTATACACCCTTTTATATACAAACATAAATCAGTTTTCCTCAGAAGGTGTAAGTACATCCTGTGACACACCATCTATGTCTTCACTACATGGTTTTTCAGAACTTCCTACAGATTTGAAAGCAGCAAAATGTTAACTAATTTCACACATAAAAATGACATAGCACATTGACTCTCTTGTAATAATGTTACTTTTGATGGCATTGCAGTACTCTGTCCTTTACAAAGTGTACCTCACTTACTTGACCTGTATGTGTGCTCTGTGCTCAGGTGTAAAGCTGTGGCTTACCCTCATGCTTGAGTGGATTCAGTTCTTGTACCTTTGATCATTTCCCTTCACCTGATAACATGCATTGGAGCTTATACAGTCATTTACACTTCTCAGTTTACACTTCATTTTTCCCCCAAGAGATAAAATTCTACATGCAATAGGACACCAGAGCCATAATAAGCACTTATCCATCTTATTATTTAAAAAGTAAATTTAATTTATGTGCATGAGTATTTTGACTGTATGCATGTCTGTGCACCCTGTGTGACCCTGGTACCTGCAGAGGCCAGCAGAAGGTCTGCAGTTCCCTGGGGCTGGAGTTATAGACCATTCTGAGCAACCATGTGCATGCTAGGAACCAAACCCGGGTCCTTTGGAAGAGCAGACAATACTCTTAGCCATTGAGCCTTCTCTCCAGCCACAGAAAATCTATTATATTTTTTTAAAGTTATGTTTACACTAGTTTCTAAACTAGTAACTAAACATAGATATTGTACATATTATCAGGGTACTGTGTACTATATCAACATATACATGCATGCTTTAATACTTAAGTCAGGTTAAATAGATCTATCTCCTAAATTACTTACCATTTCTTCATGGCCAAACATCCTTTATTCTCCCAGTCATTTCAGACATACTGTGCACAGACATATCTATGGTCAACCTACTTTGCAGTGTGCAAGAATCTACTCTTGTCTAACCATAACTTAGTACCCATCATCAACTTTTCTCATCACTTTTTCCCACAGCTCTCTTTAGCCTCAATATGTCTGCTGGTATAGTGTTTGTAAAATGATGACTGAACACCATTAACATTTTCTTCATGGTGACATGAAATGAGTCTCTGGCCTTTTTCCTTATGAAACTATTCTCTTGGGCTTTGTCTCTTAATCCAACTCTAAATAGCTAACAAATTTTGAAATTCAGTCAAAACACTATCATCCCCAATAATTGTGATTTTTCTTGGAGAATCATAAACAAGCATGGGGGATTCGTATTTTTTTGTTTTTGTTTTTGCTACTGTGAAATTGAGAAATGAACTGTGATGTGGTTAATAAAATAAGAAAAATTACTTGCAGCAAGGTTTTCATAAGTATGGTGCCTAGTGCAGATAGTGTTTTCAATGCTAACACATATCTATTGGAGGTAATACAAACATAATAGGCTTTTCAGGTGCATTCTGGTGGACAAAGACAAGGGTTATGAGCTACAGGAAAAAAAATAGTCTAAGGGAGGGGTGTTTTCTTGCTCAGATCTGCCACCTCTTCACTCCCAGCGTAGAATCTTCTCCACAGGTTGACAATCTTCATGAGCTTCTAAACTGGGTTTTCTCATCTAGAAAACAGTGATCACAGGGGCAATGCGAGTCTAGAGTGGAAGAGAAGAAGGCATAGCACCGACACAGTACTCTTTGTTCTATTTGTATTGGGAGGCCCGGGTGCTGCAACTTTGTTCATGACCTTGTGAAAGGATGGATGGAAAGACGACAATAATAAGAAATTGCACAAGATTTCACCTCTCCCCTGGGGTATTTTTAATTTTAAAGTCCTGTAAGTTTTCTGCCTTAACCTTGGCTGATTCATTTAGCTTAGTACACTTTCCCATGCCATTGGCTATATAACTCATAAGTACCATAAACACTGTACATGTGTTTCTCTATGTGTATGCTGCTGCTGTGGGTTACTTTAACCATGACTTGCTCTGTGACAATGTAGTGTGATACTAATGGTAGAGGCACCAATGTCTACTACACTTAATCCCATGAATTCCAATCTGCATGCTATCCTCTGTAAAGGATGTGATGCATCTCTAATTTAACCAACACAAATTTAACCTAATCATTTAAAAATGCATTAAAACATGCCTAATTTTTACTATAATTTAGGGAATTGATACAGACTTTGTGCCCATCAACTGCTCCAAACAGTTTACAGGAAACTAATAATTTCTGGTACTGTTGTGTTATATTATTGATGTTGCTGGAATTATTACCTTGATTGCAATGACCCTTCACTCCAATGTCACATGATAAAAGGGACTTATGTTTTACCTACTTGTTTCCCTGAAGAATATTGTAAGCTCATTACGTCAATCAAGAATTTCAATATTTGAGACTTTACCTGTTTTACGACTTTATCTTGAATGACATTACCAATACATATGTTATTTACTAGCACTTTTATGCTTTTACTTTTATTATATTTCATTTTGTTGTTAGCCTATATTAACTAGACACAGGATTGAAGTTCATTACAACATTTTCATACCTGTACATAGTGTCTTTTGGTCATTATCATCCTCCATTACCTTTTCTTCCTCCGGATGATGCTGATGTGTTTCTTCTTTTTCCCAGAGTCCCCCTTTTTATTTCCATTTTGTTTTTATTAAACATAGCAAGTGAGTGGCATGCAGAGAGTTTCAGTAGTACAATCATTTGTGATATTTATACATAAGCATGAATGGGTGTACAGACACCTAAATCCATGCATAGGTGGACTGCACTTGCAACAGTTTTCTCAGACAAAAGTTTATTCAATTATCCACCTTCAAATGATTAGTTATTTGTACATCGTATACAGTAGTACGGTGAGAGAGCAGGAAGAATAGACCTTGAAAGACTGTGTCTGGGCTATTTAGAGTTATCTTTTAACATCTTTTTCCCATCTCCGTGTTTCTGAGACTACCTTCCAAGATAAATATTTTTCAATTTGGTGCAATTAAGGATATCGCTGGATTTAAGTGATTCAAAGTGAAGTGAAATATTTTATAAAACAAAAAACTTCAAAAATGGCTTTCCTGAAAAACACTCAAATAACATTGTAAATTATCTATATATTTGTTCATCCATTCACTAATTTTAAGAGAATTTATTGTATACTATTTCTCTTACTCTAGAAGTTAAAAATACAAGAATTAATAAGAAGGTTCCTGCACTCAAAGATATAGATCTGCAGAATATAGAATAGTGTATATATTGTTGTCTACTTTTTAGTAAATACCACATCGTTGCATTCAATTGTTTAAACAAACATGAGGCCTTACTGTTTTCACTTTACAAAGAAACATGGTCCCAGAACACTTAAATAACTTGTCCCAGATATAGTAAATTCTGATTTTAAGAAAATATTATTTTCTTTATCTTATCCACTTTTTTATACCATCTGCTAAGAAAACAGAAAAGTAAACACATGGGGTTGACATAAATAGCAAAGTCATTATTAAAGAAGCATGAGTGTTTGGCTAGGAGAGTTTGGGAGAAAGTTGAAAGAAACTTCCATCCCTGTGTGTGACTTGTGATATTGTTTTTGATTAAAGATTATCACCATAAAACTGAAGGGTTAGATACTGTGTTCATTTTCCAGCAGAGAAAATATGCAGTGGTTATTAGCTTAAACTCCAATACTGGTTTGAGAGAAATTAATGTAAACTTTCCAATTATTTTTATTTTTGAGATTTACGTAATCAATGCAAACACAGATATGTAAAGTCAAACAAAACACATGATTTAACATAATATTTCTAGTATGTTCCTAGTAGCTGACCCTACTTCGTGCATCCAAGGGGATAGTCACATCAAAATAGAGAAGAGTAGGAATTAGTGTCTAGCCAATATTTCATATTGTAAAATAACTTTGAAATGAAGGTGTGGTTCTCATTTTGTGAACATAGATACATATCAAAACTAAGTTTAGAGATAGGGAATAAACAATGAAATTCCAGTTCGTGGCTCAGGTATAAACTTGCCTAATGATTCTTTCATTAAATGTATTTTCTGAGTCAACATGTTGTTAAAAAGGGAATACCTATGAGGTAATAATTAAGAAACACCCAGTCATAGATTAGAATTATATTCACACACACAGAGACACACACAGGGACACACACACACACATGCACACACAGGGACATACACAGAGACATACACATACACATAGGGACACGCACAGAGAGACACATATGAAAGTTTGGATGTATCCCCTCCTCCTAGTCCCTGCCCACCTTCTGTCTCCCCTAGATCCACTGATTCCCTTCAGAAATGAGCAGTCCTACCAGAGGTATCAACTGAATGTGGCATAACAAGATTCAATAAGACTAGGCATAAACCCTTATATCAAGGCTGATGAGGTAACCCAGTAGGAGAAAAGGGTCCTACAAGCTGGTAGAAAGAGTCAGAAACACCCCTAGTCTAATTGTTAGGAGTCCCACAAAAACCAAATCATGTAGGCAAAGTGTAAAAACAGGTTGATTGGTATGTGTGAAACCCTAGGTCCAATTCCCAGCACCTCAAATCAATAAAATAAAGCAAAGCAACCAGACATGGTGATACATGCCTGTAATTCCAGCACACAGAAGGCTGAGAAAAGAGGACTGGAGTTCAAAGCCATCCTAGACTACATGGCAATTACCGGGACAGCCTGTGATATACATACAGTGCTGTGGGATGTTCTGTATGGCAAATGTGTTGCTGATTACTCAATAAATAAAACACTGATTGGCCATTGGCTAGGCAGGAAGTGTAGGCGGGATAAGGAGGAGAATAATGCTGGAAGTGGAAGACTGAGTCAGAGAGACACTGCCAGCCGCCACGATGACAAACAGCATGTGAAGATGCTGGTAAGCCACAAGCCATGTGGCAAGGTATAGATTAATGGAAATGGATTAATTTAAGCTGTAAGAACAGTTAGCAAGAAGCCTGCCAGGGCCATACAGTTTGTAACCAATATAAGTCTCTGTGTTTACTTGGTTGGGTTTGAGCGGCTGTGGGACTGGCAGGTGAGAGAGATTTGTCCTGACAGTGGGCCAGGCAGGAAAACTCTAGCTACAATACAGTAAGACCATATCTTAGAATTTTTTAAATGAAAACTACCACCAACAAAAAGCAAACTCTAAAAGCTAGAACTCTTTCTATTTCATCTTCAGTTCTATAATAACTCAAGCAAGAAAGCAACACAGACTTTGTGTCCAATACTGAGGAAGTCATATCTAAAGCCTCTGGTCAGCCTTAGGGCAAAGGAATTGAAATATTCTTCTACTTGTTTTGGTATAGCATGTTTATGATATCAGTGCAGGTAGCTTCGTTATGGCCTTTAAGAAATTAAAATGAAACAGACCATTAGTTTACACTCATCTTAATGTCCTGGGATTTATACTTCTATAAAGATTTATTTATTTTATGTATATGAGTATTTTTATTGCAAATATATGTATGCATCACATGTATGCCTGGTACTTTTGGATGCCAGAAGAAAACATGCCCTGGATGCCCTAGAACTAGAGTTATAGACAATTGTGAGTCACCATGTGTGTGCTGAGAACTGAACCTGGGTTCCTTATAAGAGCTACAAAGTGCTCTTAACCAATGAGCTTAACCATTGAGCTATCTCTTCAGTCCCAGATTTATACTTTTGAAAATAGTATAGTGTTCGTAAAGTAACTGTAGAGTTGGGGAGTTTAAGTTAACTATACCTTTCAAATATTTAACATAAAACCTAGGAAGTTGGGCTACCTCTCTATTTTTTCCAAAGCATGTTACTTTGTAGAAAATACATAGATAAATTCTCATTTTTTATCCTGTGTGATGATATTTGAAGGACTTACGTTTCATTAACTATGAAATAAAGTAGTCTTCCCAGTGAATAGATGGACAAGTTCAGAAAATTACAACCCTCTGGGCTCTGTGTTATTATTAATTTCAAGTTTTATTGAGGATTTATGCTATTGTCTATGCTTTATAAGGTTGAATACATCCTTCCAAGATATATTGGGGAAGGTAGACATGAGAAATAATTGACAAAAATGGAGGGAAAGGTTATGGAAGTGAATGTTGGTTTTTAGGTTGTAACCAGAGTGACACACTAGAGGTAGTGGGTTGCTTATGCAAAAGAATGGACTCACCTAGTATTAATCTTTGATGCAGAGTCTAAGCTCAGCTCTTTACAATTGCAACACTCTACTTGTCCTTATAAGGATATGACAGCAAAATGTACAGCCAGCACACCCAGATAAGTTCTCTAACGTGATTTGAAATCTGTTTCTCATCATCTCTGATTTATTTGATGAGTCAAATTTATATAAAAACCACTGTAAGCCAGTCTGAATCAATGCTTTATATTTGGTTTCACAACCCTTTTATAACACCAGTATTGGCATTGTTTTGCATCTTCTATCAGACAAGTCTAATAATGCTTATTTTAAGGGTCAACTAACCATTTACTAAGTTGAAGGCATCTTTAGGAAAAAGTGTGACCAGAGAACAACAGTCCTTTGAATTGATTCCAGTAACCAGTCGTAATAACAATACGTGGGCATGCCACTAGTTTTCTTATGTTTAATTCATTTGTTAATCACTTCTCTCTCCACATTTATAGATCTAGCATGGCATTTACTTTGTCTTTTAGCTTTCTTCATGCTACAGTGATTATTTATTATTATATCAATTTGTTGTATTTTTCTTTTTTGGAATGATCTTTTATTTCTACAAATGGCCATGCTGTAGATATTGTATGTGTGGTGAGCCACAAACCCTCTGTCTCAATGACCTCACTCTTTAGATGGTAGTCCAACAGATAATCATGTTTGTGTGCTAAGAATCTTAACTTATATATATTGTCATTTTTATTTTATGATTCCCATGTGCTGCCAAATATTTTCCATTTGTGTTTTGTTTAAAAACCAAAGGTATTTTTAAAAAAGTCTTCTCAATGGCTGTATGAAAACAGGCTGGTGTCTACTGTTTCAGAAACTAGGTGTTATATACAAGTCTCTACTAACTGTAGAACTTGATTTCAAAGCCATGAAGGCACTTGCTTAACATTGCAGTCTGTCTCCTGAGAATTTGATTACTATTCCATGCCAATTAGTGATGCCATTTAAGTAAAGATAATTTATATCAGTTTTATTTCTCATTTATTTAATATTGACATGCTCCAAATACTTATCACAGAGTAGTTCCTTTTTAGTTTTATATGTTATGCATTTGGGAAAACTTCAAATGTACAATAAGAGAAGTATTATTGTACAGTATTGTTGTTTGCTCTTTCAAAAAATATATTCAGCCTCAGAAAGTACTGAATTTTACTTACCAAAAAAATAACTAGTGCAATGAAAAAGTGAAATGATTCCCTGGCAAAAAGGAATCATTCTATGCTCCCTACAACCATGTAAAAGTTAATGTATATGTAATTGACTAATTGATGTGAAAGTCATGTATATGCCATGTGCATAAAGTTATATGTTAATATATATAGTATACATGCATATTTGTGTGGGTTATATATCAATTTGCAATTCATACAAAAAGTTCAGAGATACATTACTTTTCAGTGTCATAACTAGAAAGGTTCTAAAGCAAATAATTTAAATTTTCTTATTTTACCATTTATCATACGATCTTTGAGAGGAGGGGGCAGTTAAAACCAGCGTTTGAAAAGATAGCCTTTCCCTTTAAACAGAAACTTATAATTTTGGATGTAAAGAAAACCTACAAACATGTTTCCAGATCCAAAGTAATACATACTCATTGTCTCCCATATAGTTCATAACTTGCAGTACTGTAATTTATTTAACACAATTAATGCATCAATATTGATACATTATAGGCAGGTAAAAGCTGCCCTTTGTTCCATTTTCCTTAACATTTACCCAATACCTTTCTTTTCTTCTTCCTAGTTCCTTCTAAAGAGGCACAGTAATTAGAGTGAATCAGGGGGTCTCCAGCCTTGTGTAGACAGTAAGAATTTCTAAGAGGATTTTACTTATTTTGTATGGCCTTGGCAGGTTGTCAGGAGTACTGCTGTGGTATTTTGTAGACTGTCTCTCAGATGAAGTTTAGCTCTTCTCATCAGCTTCGAGGGCTTAGAGGAAAGAGATTGAAGGCACAGGGTACCATGGTCTATCATTGCAGTGATACATGCTAGCAATGTCACTTAAAACTATTGAACACCTAATGACCGTCCTGTTCGCCACATGTCTCATCTGTTGTGGTTTCTTTAAGAAAAATATAACAATTTAAGCAGAGTCATTTACATACAAAGTAAAGTATTTATCACAGCTCTAAGGGTTGGAAAGATCGACAGGGTGCCTCCATGGAACTCACTAGAAGTTCCCTCTGCTAGCTTGTGTCTGCTCATTTATCACTGTGTCTTCACATGGTCAAAAGGAGAAAGCTATCTTGAACCCTTTTTGTAAGGAGATCAGTCCCATTCAGGCACTAACTTCTCCCACCGTTTGCCAAGTTCTCATTTTTAAGACCATCAAGGTAGAGGTTAGGATTTCAACACAAGAATTTGGGGCCAGAACTAAGGTCCAGAGTATAGAACCAGATTTCTCCACGAGAAGTTACCTCTAGCACCTCTTTCCATTGCACCACGCAGATGTTACTTTGTGGCTTACACACAGAGCCACATTTCACCATTTTCATTTCACCTTCTTGATGGGAAACTTCACTCGATTTTAATACATGAATTTATTATTCAAGAATATCAGCTCTATTGAGTCATGCTAATAAAAAAAATGTTGCCCCAAAGCTGTGTGTTCATAATTGAACAATTATTGTATAATTATTTCTTAGTATGTAATTATGATCATATATAATATATGTATACTTCTCTGTATATATCACAAATATATTTGGATTGTATATAATAAGTAAGATCACTTAACTAAATAACTAAACTGGAAGATTTTTTTTTGTGGACTTATCTTAAATTAATTTTAACACTCTATCTCCAAAGTTGTTTCACTTGTAGGGAGAAATGGAATAGTATTTTGAAGCTGTACTTTAACAAGATAAAGAGATTTTTATGATTAAAGAAAAAAACAAAGGTTGCCAAATATCTTATGGATAGTATTATTTTTCATATAGTTCATGTAAGTGATAAAAATACAACTTATGTCTCCAATACTACATGATTTGTTAACATCATTATGTGAGTGTAAAGATAATATTTAAATTCACTTGGGCAGAGAGATTTTAATATTTAAATTCCACAGTAGTAGCACTGGGTTTTTTTTTAATTTATTTTAATTTATTTTGCAATACAATTCAGTTCTACATATCAGCCACGGATTCCCTTGTTCTCCCCCCCTCCCCGTCCCCCTCACCTTCCCCCCAACCCCCCCCCCCCATTCCCATCTCCTCCAGGGCAAAGCCTTCCCCACAGACTGAGGTCAACCTGGGAGGAGGGGACTAGACCTACCTGGACTGAGTCTACCAGGTTGACCTCAGTCTGTGGGGAAGGCTTTGCCCTGGAGCACTGGGTTTTAATGTGAGAATTTAAACATGAACGTAAGCATGTCCTACTTAAATTATAAATATGAAGGAGGTTTCTCTTCTCACATAAACCACACTCTATAGTAGAGTCAATCATTTCATCCTTACATTATTTTATTGGATCTTAAGAGCAAGAAAAGCTGATTGTTAGCAAATTTAACATAATAGTCTATGTATTAGGCTACATATATTTGTAAATGGATTTTACAAAGCAATCTTACTTTGAACTGGCAATCTTCCAACCTTACAGAGTTGAATGATCTCCAACAAGCTAGGTCTTTTTTTTTTTTTTTTTTATTGGATGGGAAATGTTTTTCCACGAAGCTTCAGGTACTGGACCGTGGTAATGTACATTGTTTGTTTTAGAACATCATTCTTGCAAGGAAGGAGTGGATGAAGTCATTAAAGCATTACAATGTCATCAGCTGCAGAATTAGAATTAGATAAGGATTTGTTTGAATATCACCCTAAAGCCATAATGCCAAATGTGGTGACTTCATTTGGTTTGTTTTAACCTTTCAGCCAGAGGGGATATTTGCTTAAACAATTAAATGCAGTTGTCTTTGTTTGGAGTGGTGAAGGGCTTATCTCATTGCTATCTTTCTGTGACAAAATTTGGGTTAAAAGAATGTCAATAGACACAGTACTACATATATTAGTGGAGCAGTGTACTTACTGTCTAGCAACATATGTATTACTGTATATTCAACCTACAGTGCATATTGATCCTTTTTTGTTAACCCTGTTGACTTGATGAACTATCTTCTCTAAGTTGTTTTTTTTAACCAATTAGAGTATTTATCAGCATATTTGTAGAGGGCCGTGATTCCATCTCAGATGTTTGCTCATGTATGATAAACTAGTAAAGATAACTCAGCAGAAGAATATGTGAACATTCATCCAAACTTAGAGTGCACACCCACAGTCACTTCAGCAGGTAGAATTATTCAACAAACTTGTTGTACTTGATTCTATTGATAGACAAACCAAGTATTTGAAACATATTTCAAGAATGAAAATGGTCCTTAGCAACTTTAAAATATGTCATTGACAAAAATAGTCCTTATATTTTCATTTAGATACATTGGGAACAATTACACGAAGAAACACAATAAAAATTGGTAAATATTTGGAAAACTGTTTAGAAAATAAAGTTATTTTGTTTTCACATGGTGGTCTCTTTTTAAACATTTATTTACTTACTTATTGCATGTGTGAGAGAGAAGGGGGATGATGGGGGAGAGAGAGAGAAAGAGCACAGACCAAAGACTGTGGAGGTCAGGGGACCATTGATGGAGCTGGTCCTCTCCTATTGTGTGCATTCCAGGGACTGAATGCAGGTCATTGGGTTGGAAACAAGTACCTTCACTTGTTGTGCCATGTCAGTGGCCCTACTGAGGACTTCAGAAATATTTCATGCCATGCCATTTGCCAATTTAAGTAGAATGTTTATTTATAGCAACTACGCTTCCATTTTTGCTTTGTTAGAGTTTTGTGTTTTATTAATCAGTTTTAAACTTTTTAAAAAGGAGGTGTAGAAATAGCTGACAGTTTTCTTAGCAGCTACTAGCACAGTTGGCAAGATATACTTTCATTCCATCTTTTTCTTCTGTATTCACTCTTTCTTTTTTGCTAGGTGGCATGCATGCAGTGGTTTCATGGAGACCATACAATGCTTGAGATGATTGAGAAAAAGCGTTGCTTGTGCAAAGAAATAAAGGCTAGACAGAAAACGGAAAAGGGCCTTTGCAAACAGGATAGCATGCCAATCCTACCCAGCTGGAAGAAGAGCGCAGGAACAAAGAAGTACAGCCCTCCTCCCTATTCTAAACAGCAAACGGTATTCTGGGATACTGCCATCTGAGTGTATACTGGCGTGAGCTCTACAATGCATAATACAAGAGGTTGACTTGGTCTTGTGATAATTAATTGTTATATATATTCTTTGTTGGTGTAGAATACCACAGGAATCTGCGGGTACTGTGGCAAGCCCAAGATAAAACATGGTTGTCCTTGCAATTAAGGCACACTCTCTTATCATGGATTATTTTTAATCCATAATTTATTAAATTGTAAATATTTTGCTAGTTTATGGGTGACACCTGAAATAATTATTCATTATACATATTTAAGTTGGAGAAATATCAGAAAACTTTACTAGATGATATAATTTGGTATCAACTGGTTTGTTATCTCTTTTATATGTAATCTCTGAATGCCTTTTCTTATTAATTTTTGCATTTAGAATGTCTTTGTCCTCCTGCCCACATTTGGCTTCTGTAGAAGAGCTCACAGGTATAAGTCCTATTTAAGCACATAATATGTGATCTGGTGCTAGCCATACAGAAGTTGAATATCGTATTTGTAAAGGTTGTCTGCTGCTTTCTATGTTTGTAGGGGATTGATGAGAAATGAGTGAAAGTATGACCTGAGTCTGAACGTCCATGTTACACTGATGCTGACAGTCTTTGCTACAGTCTTTCCTAAGGATCTCGTTTCTATCCCGGGCATTGCACTGAGTCCTAGTTAGTCAGACTACAGAGAAAGGTAGCAGGATATATTGAGGCATGCCAGCAGCAAACTTTCTTTCAGAAATGACGTTTAGGGATGTGGTCCTTACAGCATTGACCTGATTGGAGGAGACCAGGGTTCACTGTGACATTGGAAGGAAAGAAGAATCAAAACCTTAAGAGCATGGCTGTTTTCAAGAAAGTGGAAGCAGAGGCACTATAGGCATGATACTTTTAGATAACACCTCATGGGCATGATTTTTCCCACAATAAATAGAGAAACAAATATTCAACTATACCAATTTACATATTTTAGTATACTCCATGCCAACCTTCTTCAAAATTTAAGTCCATTCATGGAAAAGTATTTCTTGCCAATCTTTTAAATCTAGTCATTACATTTTGGGGTCATAATCTTCTGTTCACAACTATCTTACCTGTTCTTACTGATTATGACACCACGACCAAAGAATTGTGACCACTTCTTTATTTTATTTTGCTTTAAGAAAGAAAAAGGAAATGCAGGGGAGAAAGAATAAGGTGGACTTAACTTTATGTGGTAGTAAAATTTAAGTGAAGAAATTTAAGTTAAGAAAAAATGGTATATATCTTTAAAAGTAACTTGTTAGTTGAAAATGAATATTGCCACGGATAAATAAAAAGGAAACTATGACATATATTTTGTATATTTAAATTAATATTTATGCTTCCTAAAATTGACAGTATGTGGTTCTTCATTAACAATCAATTTAGTATTATATTTCTGAGAGGAAAAAGTGTGTTTGACATTATTATCAAAGCAGTTTTTCTTGTAAGGGTATTGACAGCAATAGTCCCATGCTGCTCAATAAAACCAAATATAAGAGAAGTTAAGGAATTTTTGTAATCTATATTGATAAAAAAAATCTAGTAATTCTTTATCAGTAATAGTTCCTTGAAGAGAGTTTGAAATGTTATAACATAATTTTTTAATGTTTTATAATTAATGTATATTTTGATGTCTAATTATAATTCTGAAAGAATAAGGAAAACGGTAAGTGGGAGCGTGTGTTGTGTGAGTGTGTGTGTGTGTGTGTGTGTGTGTGTGTGTGTGTGTGTGTGTGTGTGTGTGTAAACAATCAGTGGGAAAACTGTATATATAAAATGCTTACTGAAGTTGTAAGTTCTACTTGTACAACTAACTAAGACGGTGACAAAGGCAACATCAGAAATAGGGATACCACAGAGAGATCTTAAGTAGCGCAAACAAATGCTGTGGCTGTGTTTTCCTAGCTATGTAGATTTATAATTCAAGCCCAACAATCAATACGGCACAGACAGAAGAGTGAGGAAAATGTTTTAAGATAAAATCGTAATTGAAATCAAATGTGGTTTTTGTCCAAGTTGTTATCTTGACTTAAGTTATTATGATCTCATATATTCAAGCCAATCAATCACCATTTGTTGGCATCTCTGTGATCTTAATGCTTGTGCATTCTGTCTATTACAGTAATGATGAGCCCTCTCTTGACATGTAAGTGTAGGTAATACATTTCTAAATGTGTTTTTTCATCTACCGATCATAAACATATCACTCTGAATTAGGCAGAAGATAATTTTTAATGTTGGTCACTTGTCCGAAAGGAAACAGAGGTACTAAAGTGATTTATGTTGGATTCAGCCATTCATGGATGTTCCCTTAAGTTCATGCCATGGCCACATATCACATACTCCTTTTTCAAATGTGTTATTTTTGGAGGAGTTAGCTGTTTGGAAAATTTGAACTTAGGTAACCATTTCCATTTATTTCTCCAAAGCTCTCTCTACAAGAGAAAGAATTGAAATATCTGGAAAAATGGCTTCACTTGGATTTGACTCCAGATCTGTTCCTCTGTGCCTATACAATATATAATTGTCTGCTGTGGCAATTAGCTATTCTATAGTCAACTTCCTCTTTGTATAGAGTTTCTCTTTGTTGTGAGAAAAGAGTCATTAGTACACAGAGAAAATCATGCTGATTCTTTGGTGGCAATAAATCAGGCAGAATCTGGTCAGAAGATAATCTGCAGCCAGCACATGATATCATGATAAAGCTCATATTTCTAGCAATGCCAAAGAACAAATCATATAAAGGCATGTTATCAGGCCAAGAGAACTCATACTTATGACAAATAGTCTTTTCACAGCAAATGTTGTAGAAACAGAATTTTATTGGCTGTCAGCAAGATGCTTTTATGTGTGAAATACTTCTTAGTAGAGAAGGCATGAATTTCCTTAGAAATGATGGAAGGAAAGAGTAAAATACTGTGTTTTCCCCATCATAGAAGCCAGCACTACGTGAGAAATCACACTTTACAGAGACATTGCTGATATCTTCCTCTATATGGTATTGAAGCAAGTTTGGGATAAAAAATGATGGATTTGTGCAAATAAGGGTGAATTTTCAGCCATATAGTAATTGAGAAAGAAAAGCAAACATCAAGAGGTAAAATGTGTTATTTTATAAAGCATACACCTTTGAATACAAAATAATTGTTTGGACATAAGATCACTTTTCAAAATGATGACAGTTTTTAACCATTGACAAGCAGCAAGATTTGGTCTAAACGGTTCTAGAAGACAGAGATAGTGGCACATGTGTAATCTTGTCTACACCCAGAATTTGGTTTGATTCTTTTGCACAAGTTAAATAGAAAGTCAACACAGATGAACAGCCCCAGCTAGTTACTGTTTTAATAAAGATGCCAGAAGAATGCACCTACACATACATTTTTGTATCACTTTCATGTTAGACTCAGTCAGATTTTCAATATAGATCTTGTAAGTTAAAAATGTTTCCAGTTGAAATGAAAGCAAATATTCCTACAATTTATGGAGTATGTAATTTGAGGGGTTGCAAGTCTCACTTGAAAAGGAATGTAGATAGGTTAGACTATGATCTCCTCATAAATTGTATCTTAAATTTAAAAGGAAACAAGAGAGAAATGACATGTACAGTGCATAGGGATATTTACAATATCTTCCTGGTTTGGAATAATAACTAGCTAATTGCAGAATGTGGACAATTCGTTAGTAATCCATTATTTCTTAAGAAGTTCATTGTATCATTTTCTTAGACAGTATAGAAGCACTTGGAATTGAACACTGAAATAGATGTGGTTTTTGCAATTAAGGAACTCAATCATGCAATCATTAATATTTTCAAAATAAAAAGCCAATTGTTTTTAAGAGTATACATAATTTCATATGTTTGGCGTTTTTAAGTGCTTACATGCAACATTCTTGTTGTTTTCTGGTCAAGTGTACAGTCAAAATAAAAGGTGAAAATATACTAAATTTATGTCTAAGTATAGCATATGTGTATGTGTAAGCTTCTACCTGTACATTACAATATGTACTGCTATGTGTGTATATCAGTAAAAGATAACACTGTTTTATCATATTAAATGTAAACATTGTGGCTTGGGGTTTGGATGGTTTAAAGCCCTCTCATATTTGGGTCAATTTTATTGGAACAAAATGTGTATAATCTGGAAAACTATCTGGTTACATTTACTTTTATTATTATGAATCTTCAGATTTAAGGAAAAACATTTTAAAAAATACTGTTGAATTTATCTCAAATAAACATATATGAATATTCCTTCAAAGTATTCATTTGCTCCCAAATATAACTGGGTTTGCCCACCCTAAATGCATTTATATTTAAACATGTACACACTCAGATACAGAATGCATACTGTATATAATATATATGACAATGTTTAGTATGCACTTCTTTTGTTTGGACTTCTTAACATTTATAGTGTAGCAATTTGTGTAAAGTGCACTGTGATTATAAGAAGAATCAAAGCACAGTACAGTCACACCTTTGTTATCTTGCACTAAAAGTGTGTTTACGTATTTAGCAACTGTATGTTTACTTTCTTGACTTTTCAAACATTTGAAACAAATAGCTATGAAAAATGATATAAACTAATCTGTTTTCTAGTGGATAATTACACTACATTTTTAAAAGACAGGGTTTTTAAAGAAAACCATTTAACATCCATTCCAACATTAAGATGTTTACCATATCTAAAAATCTGAATGTCATACTGCATTTTTCATAACTCATTAGCAATGTCAGGTATGTGCCTGAATATTTGTGCAAATAAGCATTAGATAACAGATTTCTCTATTCATGTATTCCTAGGCATTTCTATATACATAATAATATAAACACTGATGTTTTAATGTCTCTTAATTTTTGTACTTGATTTTTTTAGTAATATGTAATTATATATGTACTTTGATACTACTGAAGTAACCAGATGTTGTTTGAAAACAAATTGATTTCTCTCTAGTGCATTGACAATATTTTATGATATTTTGTGCTTATTTATTTGTGCTCCCATGTAATTATAATAAAAGCAATAGTTTAAATTAGATGGCTGTTGTTTCTTATAATTATTCACCAAGAAGCAAGATTAAAAGGGCAATTGGGTTGAACATTAGTTAAATATATTCTATACATTTACTAGAATTTCACAGTGTCATTTAATAATATATAGAATAAGCATTCATTTTCAAAAGACTTAAAGAAAAGCACACCTTCATTTAATTCTTAGATTTGTTTGTGAATTGTTGAACACTGGTAAGTATTAAAGGCCTTAACTCCATAGTCATGTGACCCCTGCTATCCTTAATTATGACTTAGTTTCTGTCTCAAGATGATACACTAACTAAGGTGCTTTGACATTTCATTTTATTTCAACTTGACCTAAAACCAGTCAGATTTAATATTAGAGTATTAAAGAATAGAATCCAAGAACCCTAAGCCCACACTTTCAGATAAAATATTTAATGGGATGGTATTAAGTCATATTTTATACTGATAATACTTATAGAACTAACCTAAATGAAATATTTACTGTTGGCAGGATATCAGTAAATAAACTGTTCCTGAATATCTGAAACATGACTTTGGGGCTCATTGATCATATAAAAAGTATATAGTATCCTTTAATGGTCTCTAATACCTTCTTCATCAACCACTTATATAATAATCATATAATTAATGTGAATTTAATTGATTATAATTTCATAGTTACTCAATAACTATTTCCACCATTCATTTTTCAAAGTTTTATTCATTTTATCTGTATGGATGTTTTGTCTGCATATACATTTGTGAAACACTTCTTTGCCTGGTGCCCTTGGGGTCAAAAGAGGACATTGTATCCTCTGGAACTGGAGTTGCAGGAGGTTGTGAGAAGCCATGTGGGTCCTTTGTAAGAACAACATTCTTTTTTTTTTTTTTTTTTTTTTGAGACAGGGTTTCTTTGTGTAGTTTTGGTGCCTGCCCTGGATCTCACTCTGTAGCCCAGGCTGGCCTTGAACTCACAGAGATCCACCTGGCTCTGCCTCCCGAGTACTGGGATTAAAGGCATGTGCAACCTCCGCCCAGCACAACAAACATTCTTAATGTTGGAGTCTTTCTCCACCTGTCCATGATCATTTTTTAAAAGAATCTAGTTTATCACCATGGCTTAGCTCAGCTCCTCCACGTATTACAATGCACAGTGTGATGAACTGCCTCTTGGTTTAACAAGAAGTAATCAATCACATCTTCATCTCACAATCAATACTCCAATCTTACGTCCATCTCAGTCTATGATTAAAAAAAGTACTCAATATTTTAAATTAAAGATTGCTTTCATCATCCTAAGTTCCTTTAAATCCCTATTCCCTGCTTTGTGAACTCCCATCTTAATACAGTTATGCTAAGAGTAATAGGAGAGTTACTATTAAACAAAACCCATTCTCTTATGGTGATTTGTAGTGAAGCCATATTTACTACTATACAGGTATACTCACAAACATGAGCATGTGACAGAACGTATTAGAATAGGAGAATTTGAGAAAACTGTGTGGCATCAAATTATATTGGATAGAGACATGATTCTCATACTGCTGTACAGAAAATCAAGACGCCTGTCTTATTTAGGGGTTCTATTATTAGGTGATATCTGTATTTTATTATCAAAAGCAACTTAGGGAGAAACGGTTTATTTGATCTTCTACCTCTCAGGTCACAGTCCATCACTGAGGGAAGTCAAGGCAGAAACATAGAGGCAGGAACTGAAGAAGAGGCTATGAAGGAATGCTGCTTACTGTTTTTTTTCTCATGGCCTGCTCAATCTGCTTTTTTTATATAGCCCAAGACCACCTGCTCGGAGATGGCAACCCCTACAATTGACTGAGCTACTAATTACTAATTAAGAAAATGCCTACAGGCTTGCCTACAGAACAATCTTATTGAGGCATTTTCTCAGTTGGGATTTCCTCTTCTCAGATAACTCTTGCTTGCTTCAAGTTGACAAAACAGAATAATTGAACCCTTGTTAACTTGACACACAAATGCATCACTATCTAATAATAACCTTTTCTTTCTTGTTAATCTTTAAGTGTAATATCATAGTAATATCAAAATATCAATATAAGACATGTTCCAAGCTTTTTAAAAAAATCCCACAGTCTTTACAAATCCAAACACTTGAAAAATTCAGTCTCTTTAGAACAACTAAAATCTCACTAAAATATTCAAAGTCTCTCAACTGTGTGTGCCTGTAAAATCAAAAGACAAATCAATTACTTCTTACTCCAAGAAAGAAGCAGGGTGCACTCACAATCAAATCAAATCAAAGTAAATTCAAACTCCAGCAGTGTGATATCAGTGTCATAGTCCTGAGGCCCACTCACAGTCCCCAATCCCAAGGCATTTAGACAGCTCCACTCTACAATTGCTGCTGTCCTCAGTGGTCATCTCATGGTTCTATCATCTCACCAACACTGGTGTCTCTGCTGTAACTGAGGTGCACCTTCATCAATGGCCTCACAGCTTCTCACAGTGCCAGGCCTCAACTGCTGTCCATGATTACTTTATACCTTCATATCCGGTGTCACCTTAGTGACTCTTATATTACCAAGTTCAGCTGACAGCACAAGGTACAGCCTTTACTATATGGAGCACAGCTTACATGTGCTGATCCTAAGGAACCATTTCCTATAATGTTTTCCTTCAATGCTGCTGCTCTCTTTTTAGTCATAGCTGATTCTTCAGCCCCAGTTGACCAATGTCAATTGTCTCAGCAAAGCAAAGTTTTGCTTCAGTAGTTCTGGTCTCTTATTTATCAGAGCTAATTCTTCAGCCCCAGATGATCAGAACCACAGTTTCTTTTTTAAAATGTATTTATTTATTATGTACACAGTGTTCTGCCTACATGCCAGAAGAGTGCTCCCCCAAGATCGAATTACAAATGGTTGTGAACCACCATGTGGGTGCTGGGAATTAAACTCAGGACCTCTGGAAGAGCAGCCAGTGATCTTAACCTCTGAGCCATTTCTCCAGCCTGAACAACTGATTCTTTTTTGTTTGTTTGTTGGTTGGTTTTTTGTTTATTCGAGACCGGGTTTCTCTGTGTTGTTTTGCTGCCTGTCCTGGATCTCTCTCTGAAGACCAGGCTGGCCTCAAACTCACAGAGATCCACCTGGCTCTGCTTCCTCAGTGCTGAGATTAAAGGCTTGAGCCACCACCGCCCAGCCTGAACCACTGATTCTTAACTCAAAATATTTAATGGCACCAAAAGAATCTGTAAGGGAATTTCAAATTTGCCTCTGAAACTTCAGCAGCCAGTTTTCCATTCTTTACTCTTCCATCAGCATTATCTTCTAACTTCCTACAACAATAGATCATTAAGCTCTGTATACTCAATGGCTTTTCCAGACCTAAGTTACAAAATCCTTCCATAATATGCCCCTCCAAATGGCCATATCTGTCCCAGCAATACTCTAATTATGGTAACAATTTCTGTCTTAATTAAGGTTTCTATTTCTTTGATAAAGATCATGACCAAAAGTTTACAAATCTCAGGTCACACTATCACTGAAGGATGTCAGAGTAAGAACTCAGAGCATGAACCTGGATGAAGGAACCAAAGCATAAATCATGGAGGAAAGCTACCTACTAGCTTACTCCTTCTGATCTGTTCAGCCTGTTTTCTTTTACAACCCAAGACCACCTGCCCAGGCATGAAACCAGCTATAATGGTTAGGCCCTTCATATCAATCACTAATTAAGAAAATGCCCTATTTGGTTGCCTATAGGCCAATCTTATGGGGACATTTTCTGAGTTGCATTTCCCTCTTGGCTGATAATTCCAGCTTGTGTCAAGTTGACCAAAACACTAACCAAGACAACACTCAATCTCAAGAAGGTAGGTGATGAGAATATGAGACTACAGAATTCTTAGCCCTAAATGCAACACTTGTATCACATCACATTTCCTCCCGAAGATCTCAGGGATCATTGAGGAAGAGAAAGAGGCCAGAACGCAAGAGTAAGAGTAGGTGGTGGATGACTACAAAGAAACAATAGTGTTTTCAAGACACAGGAAGGTAGTTGTACATATCAACCCACAACAGTTGTGGCAGTATGTGCAAGGCCTGTGCAAGCTTAAGCCAGATAAAATCCCAGCATGGGTAAGGTAGATGGACACAAAATCCCACTCCTAGTCAAGGAGCTATTGGCATTTGTTAGCTGCTAGGAGAACTAGATTTCTTTAAGAGTATTGCTGCTGATAGGTCAACAAGCTTCAGAGGATAGCCATACATGCAAGAATATAAGGGTAGCACAAATTAGACATGGTGGTGGAATAAAAAAGGGCACAAAGTTGGGTGGGTAGGGAAAAGGGACTGGATCTGGGAACAACTGGGAGGTGAATATGATCAAAATTCACTGTACAAAATTCTCAAAGAATTAGTAAACCTGAAGAAAAAAAAAAGATTTTAAAGGAGGTATCTTGAGGTAAGTCCAAATATCACTTATAAATAAATTCCCACGGGTGATTCTAACGTGTTTAAGAATCAGAGCAGAGATTCTCAAACTTCATTGCACATGTTCATTACCTTGAAATCGTCTTAACAGGGGGCTGGAATCAAAAATACTGAGAGTTAATACCTTTCTGAATTTCCAGAACACACTGATGCTTCAATCTATAGACCACCCATTAGAGCAGCCACAACTGGGCATCTGGCTTCCCTGTCTGAGTTTAGGAAAACCTTGGCAGTGATACTCCAGAGCAGCAGTATCCAGGTAGAAGCTCAGACACAGATAATGCAGCAGGATCCTAGGAGTTGTTAGAGATGCAAATGTTGAGCTCTGTTTCCAGTGATTCGGAGTTAAGGAACATGAACCTCTTTTGGCAAGTACCATAATGATTTGCATGTGCAGCAAAGTTTGAGAAATGCTATCATGATCTGATAATGTTTTCACCTGTGAGAATGCATTATGATCACCCTGGCAGATTTGCTTTTCAAGGCTGATTTCTGGGTCCCACACTCAGAGATTCTGAATTTATCATGGGCTTGGGGGCGGGATCAGAAAAAGTTTCTTATTCCTTCTTCTCTCTCTCTTTTTTTCTTCACTCACAGTCTCCCAAGGAAATATAAAGGTGGTAATGAGAAAGCCAATCAGAAAATCATTCTATACCATATGTTGTAAATTATATGGTTTCTCCTAGAAATAACACTCCAGCCACAGAACTAACTCTAAGAGCTCATCCTTTCATATTGCTCTGCATCCATATTACTCACTGAACTTCATAGCAGAGAGTACTATTGGAAGAAAAAATATTATGAAATTAATTCCTTGTGATTGGTCATCCATATGCCATTTGAAGATACCTGTGTTTCATGAAAACACATTTATGTTTTAAAGTGCCCTAAATATTACTTAGCAATTAGTAAGTCATGATCTTAATTACTGATGACAGTATTAGGGTTTTGCTAGGTTCACCACATTTGGAATTGATGTGCATTTCTCAGTAGCTCCTATCCCTGCCCCCAGTTCACACTTGAATCACTTCCCTGATGTTATAAGCCTTATAGTGGTTACTTCTTAGGAGTTTGTTTTACATAGTCTATGGTAGGTTACAGAAATAGAAGACAGGATTGTTTTAACTCTTACATTATCAAAAGTCCTAAGCGAATTACTCTGTACATAAATATACTACCAACTGCCTATTGACCTAAAGAATACTCACCAAAATTCCTCAATATACTATACAAAATTAGTGTGCTTATAAAATTTACATTCCAACTGATCTACATATTCTTCGAGGTTGTAGTGTCTAGTCCTCCCTTCATTATATAAAACAAATTCCATGAGAGACCTTTATGATACTTTGCCATTTATAGTCCAATATTAGTGGGTGTATATGTACACCATGTGGGAGAATATTTTCTATACCTATTCTTATGTATTCATAGAGCCCTTACATTATTATCAAAACTATGAGAGTAGTTTAATTAATACATAAAATTCAACAAAGAAAGATATATTAGAAATCTGTAAGAGATTTATCAATAGTGAAAAGCAAAGACCATAAGATTAAACCAAGAATGGGTTTTAGTGTAGAAAATGCATTCCCTTATTGATGAATTATGCTTATAATTCATGGAAGCTGTCAGTGATGGGTGTAGGAGCCTTAGCAAGAAATAATTCTCCTCCTCCTCCTCCTCCTTTTAGAGATTACATAATAGGTGTGATTCATGTTGGGGTAGAAAATTGTGTTTCATGCCAGGTGGTGGTGGCACATACCTTTAATCCCAGCACTCAGGAGGCAGAGCCAGGAGGATCTCTGTGAGTTCAAGGCCAGCCCTGGTCTACAGAGTGAGATCCAGGACAGGCACCAAAACAGCACAAGAAACCCTGTCTTGAAAAAACAAAACAAAACAAAACAAAACATGTTACCAAATCAATCTACATGATTCAAATTTGGCAGATGTGGTAGAGTCAGCTAGTGTTCAAATAGCTGTAATAATTTATAGTCTCTTCCACAGATTTTCTTTGCCAACTTTCCTCATTCTCTGGGATTTGACACTTCTGGGTCAGACACCACAGAAAAGGTTTTACCGCTTCCTTGATGTCCTTGGTAAATACGTATGTTTCCTCTTATGATAGAAAGATTCTGAAGATTTTGATACAGACCACTGCAAACAATTTAGAAATCCTTAGGCATGATTAATTATACAATTCTAAATGGTCTTCTTGCCTGGGGTTGCTATGGATGTTTGTTCTGAGACTATCCTTCAATTATTTGAGTTACTCTAAATTACCCTAAATTCTCATACCCTGTGATACTCCTTTCATTTCACAAGTTTGAAAGTGTCCTACTTCATTATAGAAACCAGTTAACCCAGTATCATTTTTTGGGATAGGAATTTTGGGGGGGGGGTGTAGGAGTGGGCAGACTAGTTCACATTGACCTGGAATTCATATTAATCCTCCTACCTTAACCCTACTAAGTACTAGGATTACAGACATGGGCTGTTATGCCAAGCTCAATTCTATTTCCTACATCTAAGTGCCCCCCAACAGACAAATTTCAGCAATATTCTTCAAAAATCTCAAAATTTAAGTGATTACACTGGATAGAAGAGGGTTCTTATTTTCAAACACTTAGGTAGTATACAAACAAGAGCTAGCACCAATGGTCCATGAGAGGTACAAAGGTGCCCTGCAACATGGGACTGTGAATGATGGGGACAGGTATCCAGACAAAGGCAAGAGTGTGAGGAAATTATAAAATCAAAGAGCAAGATTCAGATTATGCATTTTAAGGCAATTGCTATTCATCTTGGAGATTGCAAACTGAACTCTTCAAAATAAATTTTCCTCATTTTCAATTAAATGTGTGGCATCATTCAAATTAATGTTATGTTTTCACAAAAGAAAGCACTGGAGATTTTGGTCAAAGATGTTGCCATGATGGGCCTAAAATGATGAAAGTCAACTCTAAGAAGCAAGGTAATATGTAAAAAACAAATGCAAACATTAGCCTTGATATTCTCAGATAATTCCTCATAGAAGTTGATTTTTTTTCTGCTTTAAAAATGTATTGTTAATTAAATGCAAAGAGGTGAAATGAGGTACGAAAAATAAACTGTCAACTATTCAAAGACCTGCTGGAATTTTTCAGATGCTTGCAGGGGCTGTTAAGTCCCTGAAATATAATGGACTTCATGTACTGAGGTACCATAGCTGTCTGCATATTGTAAAGACAACGTCATGGATGGAGACATGGCCTAATTGTACTTAAGTGTCATGAAATGCTTTTAACAGTTGTCTCTGAAAATCAAAAGTACACATGTAGTTTAAGGATGCATGGATCTAGACTGGAGAGATGGCTCAGGGATTAAGAGCACTTAATCCAGAAGACCCTGATTCAATTCCCAGCATCCACAGAGCAGCAGCTTACAACTGTCTGTTGCTCCAGTTCCAGGGTCCAATACCCCTTATTACCTCTGTGGTCACCAGGCATGCACACAGGAAAAACACCCATACAGATAAAATAGTAAAATAATTTTATGGTATTTTTTTTATTTTTTTGGTTTTTCGAGACAGGGTTTCTCTGTGTAGCTTTGCGCCTTTCCTGGATCTCGCGCTGTAGACCAGGCTGGCCTCGAACTCACAGAGATCCGCCTGCCTCTGCCTCCCGAGTATTTTAAAAAGTGTTTGAATCCACAGAATAGGAGATTCTTGGCCCTCACTACTGATCAACATATCTGAACAGAAAATCCATAACCACTAAATATTTCATGAAAATTAACATGGAGAAAGTGAAACGAGGTAGGCAAATAAAGAGGAAGAAACAAATTTGTAATGAGTTTCAGTTAAGTTAATCAATTAATTATCAGAACTGAGCGTAATACACACCCAATGAAGCTCAGTCTCATACTTCAGGCATGTGACACCATGCCTGGCTTTGTGCCCACTGTGGCCTTGAACTCACAGAGATCTGGATGAATCTCTACCTCCGGAATGCTAGGATTAAAGGTATGTGCTACCGTTGCCTGACTTCTGTGTTTAATATAGCGGCTGGCTTTTTCCTCTGATCTTCAGATAATCTTTATTAGGGTTCACAATATATTGGGGGACAAAGCATATCACCACATTTCCTCTTTTTTGTCTAAAATAAAAAACAAAAAACTGTAACTAATATAAGGAAAACTATATACAATAAGTACAATAACTATATACAATACATACAGGCAATGAATACATCAACAATGTCTATTCCATTTGCATTTGACAAATTCAGATAAAATATTCCATCATCTATCCTATTTTGGTAAGTCCAAAATGTACCTAATTCACTTTCTATCCTAACTTGTATTACCAACCGAAAACTATCTTTTATGTCTATCAAACTTACACACTTTACACCTCTTAGTAAGTTTCTTTTTTGAATTTGTTAACAAGGAAAACTGTAACTACAACTATCTAATCTTCAACTCCCTCAGAGACCTGAGAAGGAAATAATATTAACTAGTAAAACAGGAAGTGCAAACAAACAACTTCCAAAAAATTTGAGAAATGACAGAAACAGCTGACTGCCTGGACAGTCACCCAAGTTTCTCTGCAACATTGGGGCATCATCTTTAGCCTACAGGCTTAACATACCTGACAGACTCATTTGTGAAGCAATATTTTCTAAAGAGCCATCCGACCTTGTCTTGGCAAGGATCAGCAGTCCTTTGTTTTGTGTCTTGCTTGTCCATTTTGGACAGTATACTGTCAGCAGTCGATGCAAGGGCACTTTCTTGCCCAGTGGCTAACTTTTGCCACAATGAAAGTAAACTCCATATGGAGTTTCTTCAATGCCCATCATCTTCTCTGAAGTAGATTGGAGCTACCAGGAGCAGACATGTTTCATAGTCATAAAAAAAGAAAAATATCTATGTTATTAAAACATCTTAAATGCCATATTCTGTAGATCTCTGAAGTGTTTGAAGATGATCTGTCTATCTAAAATGTATCTCGGCTTGACTTCAAAAACATAACTAATATAGCTACAAGTTCGATTGTAATGACTAACTACTAACTTACATTACTTTATATCTTAATTAGTTGGTAATAATAACTTTCAAGGATTAGCAAATTGTATTACGTTGTTAAATGAACCATATAGGTGCAATACCTTGAGCAAGATTAGAGATACATGTACAGTATTTTCTAACAAAATCAATCTCAAATTTGTATCAATATACAAAATTTGTATACAATAACCAAAAATCCAATCCAATATAAAATATTTAAAACTAGTAGTTGCCTTCAAAAACTAGAATCAATAACCTGCCTTTTTATCTTATTATATCCATATTCTCTCTTTTTTCTTTTCAGAGTAAATGCAATAATATACTCTTTCTCCATCATTTCTAGATATATTTTGAGTAGATTCAATAATCTACCTCTTATCTATATGTAGATGTAACCAACCGTCTTATTAAATAAGAAACACAGAGCCGATTCAGAGAAGAAAGCCAAGAGGTCAGAGCTAAGAGCCTCACCCTTCCTGATTCAGTGATCCTCTTCAGCCAAGAGAGCTCTCCGAAAAGGGACCTACTTCCTGTGTGCATGTCTTTATATAGTCTAACTGTTCTGCCTTCTCATTGGTTGTAAACCCAAACACGTGACTGCCTCGTCACTGCCTGTATGTACCGCCCTCCAGGTCCTTAAAGGCGTGTGCCACTGCCGCCACTCACTTGCTATGGCTCTAATAGCTCTGACCCCCAGGCAACTTTATCTATTAACATACAATTAAAATCACATTTCAGTACAAGTAAAATACCACCACATTTCCCCTTTTTTTATTTTAATAAAAAGGAAAAAAAAAGAAAAAGGTTATAACTAACAAAAGAAAAACTATATACAAAAGTACAATGACTATATACAATATATACAAGTAATAAATGTCTAAACAATGTCTAGTCCATTTTTATTTGACAAATTCAGAGAAAATAATTTCATTATCTATCCTATTTTGGTAAGTCCAAAATGTATCTAATTCACTTTCTATCCTAATTAATCTTCAACTATAACTAACTAACCTTCAACTATAACTAACTAATCTTCAACTCCCTCAGAGACCTAAGAAGGAAATAATATTAGCTAGCAAAAATAAAAACAGGAAGTACATGCAAGCAACTTCCAAAAAATTTGTGAGTTGACAGAAACAGCCAGCTGCCTGGACAGTCACCTGAGGTTTCTCTGCAATGCTGGGGCAATCATCTTCAGCCTATAAGCTTAGCATATCTGACAGACTCATTTGTGAAGTAGGATGTACACAAGGTCAACAGTTCAACCTCACATTGGGTGAGAGCAGTCCATGTACCAGAAACACCTGAATTCCACTAGTGTCATGTCACGATTCAGGATTTTAAATTCTGGAAATTGTTGATGGTTTTTTATTCAGCTGTCCATTCTTCCTGGCTGTGTATATATGGCTTCATCTCAGCATCCCGTTCTTCTCCACATCCCTCTATCAAAGGCCAGTCTACTATGGAGAGGTGTGAGCTTAGTTACTGTTCAAGAATAACTGTTTCAGCTGCTGTCCCATAGCACATCAGAAGCCTTCGGCCCACTGCCTGTTCAGCTGCCTTCGAAGAAAAGGGCACTGTACCTTTTCCGAATTGCGAAGGCCACTTCAGGGATGGTGCCATATTGTCCTGGCCTCAGAAGATGCCTTTTGATAAAGCCATAACCACACTTGTTTTGGCAAGAATCAGTAGTCCTTTGTTTCATGTCCTGTCTGTCCATTTTGTCAGCGGTTGATTCGAGGATACTTTGTTGTCCAGTGGCTAACTTTTGCCACAATGAAAGTTAACTCCATATGCAGTTTCTTCAATGCCCATATTTTCTCTGAAGTAGATTGGTACTGCCAGGAGCCGACATGTCTCATAATCATAACAAAAAAGAAAAATTTTCTAAGTTATTAAAACATTTTAAATGCCATATTCTGTAGAACTCTGAAGGGTTTGAAGATGACCTGTCTAAAATATATCTGCTCAATTTTTAAAACATATCTAATATGACTACAAGATCTATTGTAATGTCTAACTACTAACTTTCATTTCTTTATATCCTAATAGTTGGTAATAATAACATTCAAGGATCAGAAAATTGCATTGTTAAATGAACAGTATAAGTACAATTAGAAATGTACATATAACATTTTCTAACAATATCAATTTCAATATATATAATTTGTATACAATATAAAACAATCCAATCCAATGTAAAATATTTAAAACTAGTAATTGTCTTTTTCTTCTTCTTTCTTTCTTTCTCTCTTTTTTTTAAACAAGAACCTTAAATCTAATCTCCTTTGCTTAGCCTTTTTCCTAACCCTTGACAACAACTTGTAACCAACCCCCCTAAACAATGAAAATTATCCCAGACCCAAAACCCATTAAAAAGACCAAAAAACCACCCGCCCCACACCACCTCTTTGGGAATGTGGGCGTTGTATTCTTAAAATTGCTTCCTGCTGGGTATGGGCGAAGTTATCTTTATCCTGAAGAAAAAATTTTAGGTTAATTGTCAAATTCTAGGAAAGGTAACTATGTCCTTCATTATCCAGTCTGTGTATAATGCCAAAGTTCAGGGTTTATCTCAAGTCCTTATTCAAGTAGTCTTTGAGACTGGATCATCTCAGCTAGTCACCTCAAAATTGCTCTGAGCACCTTGTAGTTCAAAGCTGATCTGTAGATGATGTTTGTCAGCTTAGTGATGTTATTATTGTCCATGTGGAATTGTTGTTGTTGTGGGGCCCCAACTTCTTCCTGGAGACTTCAGTTGATGTTAGGCCTGGCCATGATTTCCTGCAGAAAACTGATAAGAGACTAAAAAAAAAAGAGAGAGAGAAAGAAAGAGAGAGAGAGAGAGAGAGAGAGAGAGAGAGAGAGAGAGAGAGAGAGAACATGCAAGAACAGTAGCCGCAAGTTCTCCCTAAGAGCTTGAATCCAGCCACGTGTTCCCACTTGAGCCTAGTCAAGCCTTGGCTCTGGCCACCTTAAGCTCCAACCACGTGCATTGGCTTTACAGGCAGGGGCCCTGTTTGGCAGGGCAGGCCTAAGTTGTTTGTAGCACCGGCTTTAAGCAAGTAGCTCAAGGTTAGTCCGGCCTGAGGCCAAGCCGACCTGGGCCCGGGCTAGGGAGCCGGCCGCCCTGGCGGGAAACCGGACCTGCCTCCAAGCCAAGTTAAGCGGTTTTTAATGGATTCTTGTCATGTTGGGCGCCAAATGTAGATGTAACCAACCGTCTTATTAAATAAGAAACACAGCCGATTCAGAGAAGAAAGCCAAGAGGTCAGAGCTAAGAGCCTCACCCTTCCTGATTCAGTGATCCTCTTCAGCCAAGAGAGCTCTCCGAAAAGGGACCTACTTCCTGTGTGTATGTCTTTATATAGTCTAACTGTTCTGCCTTCTCATTGGTTGTAAACCCAAACACGTGACCGCCTCGTCACTGCCTGTATGTACTGCCCTCCAGGTCCTTAAAGGCATGCGCCACTGCCGCCACGCACTTGCTATGGCTCTAATAGCTCTGACCCCCAGACAACTTTATTTATTAACATACAATTAAAATCACATTTCAGTACAAGTAAAATACCACCACATCTATATCCTCCCTTTTTCCAAACAAAATCCTTAAATCTAATCTTCTTTGTTTAGCCTTTTTTTCTGACCATTAACAATAACAACTTGTAACCAATCATCTTAAACAATGAAAATTATCCAAAACCCATTGAAAGACCAAAAACCACCCACCCCACCTTTTGGGAATATGGGCTTCATGCTCTTAAAATTACTTCCTGCTGTCTGTGGGTGAAGGAATCTTTAGGGAATCCCGAAAAGAAAAATTGGGGGTTAATTGTCAAGTCCTGGGAGAGGTAGCTGAAACATTTGTTGTCCAGTCTCTGCATAATGCAAAAATGCAGGGCTTGCCTCAGGTCCTGTCTGTGAGGCTGGATCATCTCAGCTATCCATCTTGAAATTGTCCTGAGCAGTTTGTATTCCAAAGCTGATCTTTGGGCAGTGTTTGTCAGCTTAGTGGTATTATTATGATCCTGATAGAAGCGTCCTTGTGAGGACTCATCATCTTTTTAGAGACTTCAAATTTGCTGTTAGGCATGGGTACGATCCCCTGCACAAAACTGATAAGAGACAAAAACATGAAAACATGTACAGGCAGCTAGATGAAGCCTTTTTTCTACACATAGTTAGTACTCTGTATGACCATTAATATCATGACAAAAGTTTAAAGTATATGTATTAATCTTATAAATGTTGATATAAAATTAATACCTTAAGAAAAGTTTTAAAGAATCAAAATAGAACCAAAGAATTATGAGATTAGTGACAATAGAAAAATCTCTTAACTTTGGTTTTTCTTCTGTCTCATATCAGGTGACACTTCTGATATGATACAGAGATTTTGCATTTTCTCTTCACAAGCATGCTTGGGTTTACAGAAGGAGACAGCCATGCTCCAACTCCAAAGCCAGCTTTAATTTTTAATTGAACTGGGACTACATAAAGACCATTTGTGTTAAGTGTCTGTAGAGAACTGCAGAAACAAACATTTAAGAAGACTTATGAAATTTTATATATATAAGACTTTTGATATACCAATAGGCCAATTTACTCTTTTTCTTGGAACATTTTTTTTTTTTCTGGATGATTTGTCCTTTTTCTTCAGATGTCTCATTTGTCCAGTGTTCTTCAGATTTCTTAGTCTTCCTTCTCCTGAATGACAAAAACAAAAACCCTTCCTCAACCCTAACTTTAGGGAGGTTCCCTTTTGGCAAGTTGTATCTGCTTAAATGAAAAGCATTTGTTAGTTGTATAAGTTAACTTAAAATGAATGGTCATGTTGGTTGATGAACTATCACCTCTTCTAATTGAAAGATATCTCTTGTTCAGATCAAACTTTTATCAATTTTGATGGTATCCATAGCTTATCTTCTCCTGTAGAAACAAAAGCAAAACCTTGTCCTCAATATAATACATATCCTGGTTACCATTCTGGGGTCAGCACATCCTTAAAGTATATAGGCTGATTTAATTCTGTTGTTTTTTCTATTATCCAATGTCTCTCCACAACTGTTGTTCTTTTCTCATTAGCATTGAGAAAATTCAAAGTTAATAGAGCATTATATATTCTATTTCTGGGGGTTTTTGTTACCCATTTCTGTTTATTTGGCATATCCTTTAGAGTTCAACTTGATCTTTCTATGAATGCTTGGCCTGTAGGGTTGTGTGGTATACTTGTAATATGCTTTATATTGTAATAAGCAAAAAACTGTTTCATTTTATCAGAGACATATGTTGGAGCATTGTCAGTTTTAATTTGTGCAGGTATACCCATGATGGTCATAACTTCTAGCGAATGTGTGATTACAGAATCAGCCTTTTCTGAACTCAGAGCAATTGCCCATTGAAATTCTGAATAAGGTATCAATGGTGTGATGTATATATTTCAGTTTTCCAAATTCTGCAAAATGAGACACATCCATCTGCCAGATTTCATTCCTCTGAGTGCCTTTTGGGTTATATCCTGCTGCTGGTGGAGTTTGATTACAAAAAGAACAAGTAGGACATTTCCTTATAATTTCCTTGGCTTGTTGTCAGGTTATGGAAAAATCCTTTTTTAAACCCATACTACTGACATGATGTTTTTTTATGAAATTCTGAGACCTCCAGCACATTTTTTATCAATAATTTATCAATCTCTTCATTATCTTGTGCTAGAGGGCCTGGCAGACCCATATGGAATTGGATGCTTCCTATTCCTGATTATATCTTGTAATTGAATAAATAGTGAAGTTAATTATGACTCATCAGGGATAAATTATGCTGTTTCAATATGTAAGACCACTCTTTCATCATACTGAGAGTCAATAACTATGTTGAGAGGTTCCGAAAAATCCACTAATACCATCAGATTAGCATATAATTCTGATTTTTGAACTTAATCATAAGGACTTTGAACCACTTTACTTAAATTTGTATGATTTGTAACCTGCCTTTCCTTGTTTACTTGCATGTGTATAAAATGCAGGAGCTCCAGATATTGGTGTTTCCCATACAATGCACGGCAGAATCCAATCAGCTCTTTTTATAAGTTTAATTCTTTTGCTTTGGGGATATTTGCTGTTAATTTCTCCCAAAAAATTACTGCAAACTCTTTGCCAAGGTTTGCTTTCTGCCCATAGTTTGTCAATTTCATCAGTAGTTAAAGGTACTACAATTTCTGCTGGGTCTATTCCTGCTAATTGATGAAGTCTCAATTTTCCTTTTAAAATCAAGTCAGAGATCTTTTCCACATAAGTTCTTAATTTTTTACTCTGTTTATTTGGTAGAAATATCCATTCCAATATAATATCTTCCCTCTGCATTAAAATTCTTATAGGAGAATGCTCACAGGGTAAAATAATCAATATGCAATCAAACTTTGGATATCCACATGCACATCCTGTGTTTTCTTTTCCACTAAGGCCAATTCTCTCTCAGCTTCAGCTGACAGCTTTCTTGGACTACTAAAGTCCTTGTCACCTTCTAAGGATTTGAACAAATTACTAGTTCACAATTTTTTACCCCAACAAAAGTCCATATTCAGAGAAATGTCTCTGAATAATATTTGAAAGTCATTAACAGTCCCTAATTGATCTCTCCTAATTTGCACCTTTTGGGGTCTAATTTTTGTAGACTTATTTTATACACTAAATAATGAATAGAATCTCCTCCTGTATCTTTTCAGGAGCAGTTTGTAATCCCCAACAAGGCAAAACTTTCTTTACTTCTTCAAACATTCTTTCTAAAATATCTGCATTTGAATCAGCTGGTAAAATAACATCCATGTAATGATAAATCATAGATTTAGGAATTTGTTTATGTATTACTTCCAATAGCTGTTGTACAAAATATTGGTACAGGGTTGGGCTACTTAACATTCCCTGTGGGAGAACCCTCCATTGATATCTCTTAATCAGCTGAGAATTATTATAAGTAGGCACCATGAGGGCAAAACTTTCTCATCTTTTTTTGTAAGGGTATTGAGGGTCTTTTGAATTGATAACTATAATAGGCCATCCTTTAAGTAACAGAATAGGCAAAGGAATTTCAGACTGTAGAGAGCCCATTGGCTGAATTACCTTGTTAATTGCTCTTAGATCTGTTACTATTCTCCACTTACCAGATTTCTTTTTAATAACAAATAATGGAGAATTCCAAGGGTTGGTTGATTCTTCAGTATGTTGAACATTTAGCTGTTCTTGTATCAGCTCTTTAAAGCCTGGAGTTTCTCTGTTGTTAAAGGCCATTGTTGAACCCATACAGGCTTGTCTGTTAACCACTCTAAAGGCAGAGCTGTTAGTGTCTTTGAAAGATCAGCAGCTGTTGTGCCCTGTTCTTTATAATAACTTCTAATATTTTTCTCAGAAACATGTGTTAGTTTATAGTTTGTTTCTGAGGTTGGAAGAATGTTAATCTGGGTAGTCCATTATTGTAATAAATCATGGCCCTATAAATTCATAGATATATTAGCCACATATGACTTTAATTCCCCCCCCATCCTTCTGGCCCTATATACTTGACCTATCTTGTGCTCTGTTTCACTTGAGATAATGTTACAATCCCTAACAGCTGGACATTTACCTCCTGAAGAGGCCAATTTGGATGCCAAGATTCTGGTGCAAATACTGTTATGTCTGCACCTGTTTCTACAAGACCCTCCATGAGGAAGTCATTTATTCATATTGGTAATTTTGGTCATTGTTCATTTATAGAAGTTTGTCAAAAAGTCACTTTATGGTTTCTCCTGAATTTTTTGTTCTCTCTGCTGTAGTTGTTCTATCACCCTAAGCATTATGGTTTTAACAATAGGCATTTGGTTATTTAATTGCTCTAGGAAGGGATTTCTTTTACAATAGCAGGAAAGGACTGAACTCCATTTGCCATGGGGGACTGCAAGAGGCCCATCAGGGAGTTTCCCAACATCAAAGACAAAGGATTATCTTGTCTGTCCCTTGTTATACATTTGTTAGTCCAGTGTTTGCCTTTACCAAACCATCTGTATAATCAAGAAGGGAGGGGTGTTCTGTTTCCATTGTTCTTTGAAGAAACATTGTTTCTCGGAATGCTCTGTTTATAGTCCCTTTTTAGGTGACTTTGTTTACTGCAATTAAAGCATCTGACATTATTATTTTTCTTCAAACCTCTTAAAATCACCTCTCCTATCCATGTATCATTATGGTCATGTGATTCAATATTAATTGTATCCTGGATCCATTCCTCCAAGGGTGCTGATCTTGCCTTTAATGGTCTAATTACCCTTTTTCCATGCTGCATTAGCATTCTCAAAAGCCAGAGATTCAATTATTATCTGTCTTGCTTCTGAATTTGGTATCATTCTATTTACTGCTGAAGATGATCTTTGTAAGAAATACATGAAGATTTCTTTTGGGACCTGTATAACTTTTGTAAATTACTCAATTTTCTTCCCTACTTCTTCAATTCGGACCCATGCATTTATGGCTGCCATGTGGCATAGAATTGAGATGTGGTCATCATATAAAGATTGTATTTGTATATCAGCATAATTGCCTTCTCCAAGAAATTGATCCTGGGAAAAAATTTCCATACCTCTAGTCCTACATTGTTCTACAGTCTTAGCCTCCTCTTTCCACCAGGTTCTCCACTGTAACTGTGGTCCAGCTTCTAGGACTTCTGTAACCAAATCTTTCCAGTCCTGAGGGATAATTCTATTAGAAGTTGACCATGAGTTTAACATCTGCTTTACAAATGGACAATGCATACTACATGAGACTACAGCTTTTTTAAATCTCGTCAAATCTAACATTTCCACTGGATTCCAATTAGCTCATACACAACCTTGTGAATTTGGCAGTTCCTGTAATGTTACAGGATAGATTAGGGTTGGCTGTTTGAAAACAGGCTGTTTTTCTGTAACCATATAATTCAATGCTGAGATAAGTTCATCTTTAAAACCTTCTGTCTGGATCTGAATTTCTCTATGATTTGTTTTAACACGTTTTCCTACTTTTATCTTGGCACTCAAATTAACCAACCTTTTTAATGCTAAAATAAAAATGATCAAGCAAATTATATTCATAATTGATGTTATGTAAATCCCATCAACATTAATTATCCTCTCATTTAATTATTTCATTTTCAGACTGCCTAATGTGTTGTCAAAAAGAGACCAAATTTCCTGCACTGTAAAAATGTTCCCCATTTGTTAATATGGGAAAAATTATCTTTTAACTAATTCCTCCCTTTAAGACATCATAGTTAACTTATCAAGATTGCTGACTGTAGAACAGTAGAAGTCAGAGAGTGTTTCAAGGCAGTTTACCTGGTGTAGTAGCAATCAGAGATGGGGATTCAAAGACAGATAGAGCCCACTACTCACCAGGAAAGAAGAAGCCAAAGAGACTCCAGCCAATGTGGGGTGGAGACTCTGGCCATGTGCAGCTTGGGCCTGAGTCCCAGACAATTGGCTTTTTAGTGAAATCTTGCCACAAATATTAGGGCACCAGATATAAGATGAATTGCTAAATGGTTTTATTAATAAAAAACCCAGAGCCAGATATTGAGTAAAAACTAAGAGATCAGAGGAATAGGACAATCCACAGCCAAACTCACCTCACCAACTCCTCAGCTTCCAAAGAGACCTACTTTCCTATATACCCACGCCTATATGCCTTTCTGTCCCTGCAATCTCACTTTTTCTCTCCACCCAGTTATATCACTTCCTCTTTCTGCTCAGCTCTGTCACTTCCTGTCTGTCTGTACAGACCTCCAGACCTTTAAGGTTAAGTAGTGTTGGAATTTAAAGGCATGTGACACCATGACTGGCTCTGTTCCCAGCGTGGCCTTGAACTCACAGAGATCCTGATGAATCTCTGCCTCTGGAATGCTAGGATTAAAGGTGTGTGATACCATTGCCTGATTTCTATGTTTAATATAGTGGCTGGCTTTTTCCTCTGATCCTCAGATAAGCTTTATTAGTGTGCACAGTATATTGGAGGACACAATATATCACCATAGCTTACACTTCCAGATCATAGTCCACAGCATTCCCCCCTTTTTGTCTAATTAAAAAGGAACATTTTAACTTTAACATAGTAAGATTATAAACAATAAAAACATTTATTGAATAAGAATTACAGTAACAATATCCAATCCATTTGCGTTTGACAAAATTAGAGAAAATAATTAATTATCTATCTTATCTTGATGAGTCTCAAGTTTCATATCTAATTTACTTTTTATTATAACTAAAGAAAACTATAATTATAACTATTTAGTCTTCAACTCCATCAAAGCCTCATAAGGGTGAAATGTTACTTAATGACAGGGACATCTCACTGCCTTGACAGTCACCCAAAGTTCCTCTGTAATGCTGGGGCATCCAACTCTGGCCTACAGTTCTAGCATATCTGACACACTTTCCTGTGAAGCAGGAAATTTTGAAAAACTGCCCTACCCTGTCTTGGCAAAGTTCAGCAGTTACCTCCTTTGTGTCCTGCTGGTCCAGTTTGGACAGTAAATGTCAGCAAGTGAGGCAAGTTTCTTTGTACATATGGCTAGCTTTTACCATAAAGAAAACCAACTCCCTATGGAGTTACTTTGATGCCCATCATCTTTCCTGGAGGACATTGGAGCTGCCAGGAATAAACGTGTCTTACTCTCATGAAAAGTCTAAGTTATTAAAACATTTCAAATGCCATATTCTGTAGGTCTTTGAAGTGTTTGAAGATTACCTATCTGTCTGAAATATATCTCTGTATACCTAGAAAACCGAACTAACATGACTATAAGTGTGACTACTATAGATGACTATTAATCTGTATTTCTTAATTATACATTACGTTTTTAAATGAGTTGCATAAACATAGTATCTTAAGCAAGAGTAGAAATATACATATAGCAAAGCTAACTTTAAATGTGTATCAATAAACTAAAATCCATACCAATGTAAAATATACAAGATTAATAATTGTTTTTTGGATTAAAGTAGATTCAAAGCACTGTTTTGTCCTATCCTTTTTATATCCCTCTTTTCTTTTCAGAGCAAGATCTCTGAATCTAATCTCCTGTGTTTAGCTTTTTCCTGACTGTTATCAGTTACTTTTATGAAAGTGGGCATAGTTCTCTAGACTACTTCCTGCTGACTGGGGGCACTGGTAATCTTTGGGGGACCCTGAGAAAATTCAGAATTATGATCAAGTCCTGACTGGAGTATTCTATGGGGCTAGATCATCTCAGCCAGCAGCCATGAACCTATTCTAGATGCAGAACTCAGAGGAAACTGCCACAGAGGTCCTGTGAAACATTGGATCATCTGGGCCATCCATTCCCATAGGAGATTTTTCAGGGGGTCTTCCTCCATCAAACCTGATTTTTTTGCAACGCAGAATAACCCACAGCCTATCATTTTTTTTTGTGGAAATATAAGCAAAACCTCCTTCCCAAAGTAACATGTTTTTTGACTTAAATTTTGAAGTCAAGATGTTTTAAAAATATATAGGTTGGTTTAATATAGCAGTTTTCATAATCCAAGCTCTATAAATTCAATCTGTTGAGATGATTTTTAAAATTAGTTATTTCCTGAGCATTTGGACATTTGATTAGATTGCAGTTTGACCCAGAGTGGTTCCTAAATATATATTTATGAAATGAGTTAATACAGGAGAACAAATAGATAAATGAAATAATGTGTATTCATTCTCAGACAGAAATGCATATTAACCACACTTACTTAAATGAAACTGCCAGTTGTTCTTGAGTTTTCTTAGTTCAGAACTACTATTACTACTACTGCTACTACTACTACTACTACTACTACTACTACTACTACTACTACTGCTACTAATTCCTAATACAATTAAATGTTGAAGCATTCTGAAAGTAGGTGATATTTAAATGCAAAATTGAAATCAAAATTTTTATTGATTTATCTATTATGCTTTACTATGCAAAAGTTTTTTGTTCTGTTACTGTGATAAAGTCATTCACCCTCAAACATGCAACTTCTTTTAATCTTCATTTGTTCCTACCATGCCAATGATGCACAGAAACCTGAATCTCTAGAAGGTGTCAAGGGCCTTAGTGTCCTCATATCTGAGTAAGGGTGCTATGCAGGTAGATCATTCTTCAATAGAGTGGGTTGGGTTCTGGACAGATTAAAGGAGGTACCTGATTAATGTGGGATGGTGAATCCAACAACTCCAGGAGGGAATAGGAAGAAGTCCTATGGGAAGTCATGACTACATACAAGACAGATAAGGAAAACAATCAATAAACTGTTTGAGTTAAAAACCTGGGGTCAACTTAGAGAACTGGGCCAACACTTGGTTGGTCTGATTGAAGAAGCTACTAGGTTTTCTTCATTTCTTCTTGCCCCTTTAATAGTATAATCATTTGTGTGGAAATTCACTCAAGACTAGAGTAGTACATATGTTTATTTCAGCTTGAGATGGAGGGTATTAGGAATGTATGAGATGGGTTGGCTTGATGATCCATAGCTTGGACTGTAGGCAAACAACTGAGTTCATCTCATTTCAATTACAGGGTTTATGTCTCCCGTTTACTTATAAGAAAACACTATAAAATTTAATTGCCTGAGTCAAAAGACCATGACCAACCTCATTCTTATTTGCTATGTCATTTCTTAGATTTTAATCCCATGAGCTCAATGTGTAATTCTGTAATCAGACAAAAAAAAAAAAACACTGCGGAAGTGGAAGTGACTAAATCAGCTGTAAACAATATACATAATGAATGAATAAATTCATGAAATCTTGAGCAACATCCTTGTTGCTAAAGGGATACAACACTTGAAATGATAGGTCCATTTCCCTGCTGGGAATAAGAAGAAATTATTACTCAAGCTTCCTTTGAACTTAGGTACCTTCTCTCCCTCCCTCCTTGTCTCCTTTCTTCCTTCCTTTTCTTTCTTTCTTTCTTTCTTTCTTTCTTTCTTTCTTTCTTTCTTTCTTTCTTTCTTTCTTTCTTTCCTTCTTTCTTTCCTTTTTTTCTTTCTCCTTCTCTTTGGAGTCTAATAAAGTCAGTTCATCCTTGGTATCCTATTTAGAGGGAAGTTTAGACTGGAACTACAATTGCTGCCTCTAGGACTCTACCCTGATTTCTGCACATCTCAAAGCTTCTCAGATTTCATCATGTGAATGAACCTCTGTTAGTAAATCTTTCTCTGGGATATGCTGAATACAACACGTATGTTGGTAAGTGTTAATTGTCAACTCAACAGAATCACCTTTGAGATGCTATTCTGGGCATGACTTTGGAGGGATTATCTAGATTACTAATTAATATTGGAAGACCAATTTATTATGGGCAAGGCAATTCCATGGGCTATGCATCCTGGAATTTATGAGTGGAGGAGGGGAACTGAAAGAATCAAGCATTCATTTATTGTCACTTGTTCCTGATCATGGATGTGGCATGACCAGCTCTCTCAGTTTCCTGCTACTGTGGCTCCCTCCAGTAATTATAATATGAACAGTGATCTAAAATAAATCCTTTCTCCCTTAAGTTGCTTTTGTCACAACATTTTATCATCACAACATGAAAAGAATCTAAGATATAAGGTGAGCTAGAGCCTTTTTCTCTTTGATTTACTAATCTCTATATTATATGTGCTTTTAGTCAGAAAATAATGATATAGGTCACTAAGTTATTGTGTTAAGAATAAATTGATGTACTAATATTTGTTTTTCCTCTTCAAGCATTGTCATTTTCTTCCTATTCCTTACTTCTAACAACAATTTTAGTTGTAAACACACAAATACATAGAATGAGCACAGTTTTATCAAAACATCACATAATTAATAGTTTTTACTATGCATACATAAAAAGTAACTACAGTTATTGTTTGTTTACCATTGCTTTGTATGTGCTTTGTAGATTTGAAAGGTCAGGATTTCTATCTTTTCTATAAGATTTTATGGAATATTTAGCAACTTATATTGACTTGAATATAGTTTGCTCATATTTAGCAAAGTAAGTGTTCCCCAAAGAGAAAGAAAAACTGGAAGAGGGAAATAAAGAAAGAAAGAAAAGAAAGAGAGGAGACAAAGAGAGAGAACTAACTTTACATAATTAAAATATTAAGGCTCATATTCTGGGGCCTTAATAAAAAATGTGGAAAATCTCTAATTATTTAGAATTCAGTCTTTAGCTAAATAGAATGGATTCTATGCATACAACAATTAATAAAAAAGACATGAATTTGAAGAAGAGCAAGGAGGTGGGTATATTGGAGTGTTTAAAGGGAGGAAAGAAAAGGAAGACATAGTGTAATTATAATTACAATCCAGAAAAATAAAATAAATCATTAAAAGAGTATACCATAAGGATAATTACAATAGAGAATAAAAACAACAGAAAAACCTACAAACATTTCTGGAAACTAGCCATAACCAAGCCTGATAATTTGAACTAGCATGATATAGGTTAGTAACACAGTCAGCTCTAATGCAAAAAATATTGTTGTTTTGATATTCAATTTCTTTTCAAATTCTTCTCAATTTTTAAATGGATGTGCATGTGGTGGAGGATTATTCATACTATGTTTTCTTTAGCATTATCAGTAAAAGAGTTTCATAAGATCATGGCATTCTTTGCCTTAAAATTTACTCATACAACCTTTGACATACAATACATTAAAAAAAAGTAATTTCCTGTTCATGACCATGAAATTTCAATACTGTAATTCCATCTGTCATTCATTCTTTTCAGCTGTGTTTGAGTTGATATTCCCTTTCTTTGGTTGTTTTTTGACAAACCTTGTTTGTCCTTTTTGTCCAGATTTCAATGTTCTGAGCATTTGCTGTGGGATAATGCTTTTGTACACTGGTTTAATATAACACTGATTGGCCAGTAGCCAGGTAGGAAGTATAGGCAGGATAAGCAGACAAGGAGAATTCTGGGAAGACGAAGGCTTAGTCAGGAGATGTCTGCCTGCTGTCCAGGGAGCAGCATGTAATGGCACACAGGTAAAGCCACGGAACACATAGGGACTTATAGATGAACAGAAATGGGCTGAGTTTAAGTGCAAGAGCTAATCAGTAGAGGCCTGAGCTAATGGCTGAGCAGTTTTAATTAATATAAGCCTCTGTGTGTTTACTTGGGTTTGAGTGGCTGAGGACTGGTGGGACACAGAGAAACTTCAGCAAAGAGTATTCTTCACAGCATTTTGTGAGAATCCAGTCTCTCAGTCCTTCCCTTCTGTGGTGGTATTTTACTTGTACTGAAATGTGATTTTAATTGTATGTTAATAAATAAAGTTGTCTGGGGGTCAGAGCTATTGGAGTCATAGCAAATGCGTGGCAGCGGTGGCGCATGCCTTTAAGGACCTGGAGGGCGGTACATACAGGCAGTGACGAGGCAGTCACATGTTTGGGTTTACAACCAATGAGAAGGCAGAACAGAAAGACTATAAAGACATACACACACAGGAAGTAGGTCCCTTTCGGAGAGCTCTCTTGGCTGGAGAGGATCCCTGAATCAGGAAGGGTGAGGCTCTTAGCTCTGACCTCTTGGCTTTCTTCTCTGAATTGGCTCTGTGTTTCTTATTTTATAAGACCGTTGGTTACATCTACATTTGGCGCCCAACGTGACAAGAATCCATTAAAAACCGCTTAACTTGGCCTGGCAGCAGGTCCGGTCTCCCGCCAGGGTGGCTGGCAGGTCACGTTTCCCACCAGGGCAGCCGGCTCCCTAGCCTGGGCCCAGGTCAGCTTGGCCTCAGGCCAGACTAACTTTGAGCTACTTGCTTAAAGCCGGTGCTACAGACAATTCAGGCCTGCCCTGCTGAACAGGGCCCCTGCCTGTAAAGCCAACACACGTGGTTGGAGCTTAAGGTAGCCAGAGCCAAGGCTTGACTAGGCTCAAGCGGGAACACGTGGCTGGATTCAAGTTCTTAGGCAGAACTTGTGGCTACGGTTCTTGCGTGTTCTCTCTCTCTCTCTCTCTCTCTCTCTCTCTCTCTCTCTCTCTGGATTCATACCTCGGACACTAGGAGGCTGTTTTGAAATTCCCTCGGATTGGTACTGTTCTACGAGGGCTTGTTAAGTCACTTAACATATCGAATATTTTAAAGGAAACTATTTAAAAGAGAAATTTTTTCCACATTTAAAAAAAAAATGGGTTTTCTGTGTTCATTGGAAGAAAATTGGGTTTTGTTTGCAATTTTAGACAGTCTGACAATGGAACAGCTATATGAGAAGATTAATGTTGACCAAATTATGCATTTTATTACTATGCTTATTCTCATTTTACTATTTAAAAAGATAGTCAATTTAAGTGCCAGGATGACAGCTTTAGAAAAACTTGATAAACCTGTAAAAACTCAGACAGAAAAAACTAACAGTGAAGTTGCTTCAAGATTGGATCACAGGGTTACAGAAAGAAAGCCTGTTTTCACACAGTCACCCTTAGTTTGTCCAGTAACCGTACACCAGTTGCCTGATCAAATGACTACACAAAATATTTGGGCTCCAATTGAAATGTTAGATTTACGAAGGTTTAAGGAGGCAATAGTATCTTATGGCATGCATTCCCCGTATGTAAAGCAAATGTTAAACTCTTGGTCAACATATAATAGGATTGTACCACAGGATTGGCGGGAGCTGGCACAAGCTGTTCTTGAACCCAGTAAAAGGCTTCAGTGGCTAACTTGGTTCAAAAATGAAGCTAAAAACATAGAAAAACAGTGGAGGGATAAAGGAATACAAGTCTGCCAGGATCAGCTTATTGGAGAAGGTCAATATGCTTCAGCACAAGCACAATGTTTATATGATGTCCAAACCCTAATTTTATGTCGAACAGCAGCCTTGAATACATGGGACAGAGTTGAGGAACCAGGAAAAAAAACTGAGTCATTTACAAAGGTTGTACAAGGCCCAAAAAAATCTTTCACAGATTTTTTACAAAGACTGGCTTCAGCAGTAAAGAGAATGGTCCCGGATTCAGAAGCTAGTAAGATAATAATTGAATCTTTGGCCTTTGAGAATGCGAATGCAGCATGCAAAACAATAATCAGGCCGTTAAAGGCAAGATCTGCACCTTTGGAAGATTGGATTAGAGACACGGTTAATGTTGAAGCTCATGAGCATGATGATACGTGGGTAGGAGAAGCAATTTCAAGAGGTTTGAAGAATGTTAGATGTTTTGGATGTGGAAAGCAAGGACATTTAAAAAGGGACTGTAAACAGGTCATTCCTAGAAACAATGTTTCTTCAAGGAACAATGGCAACAGACTGCCCCTTCCTTCTGGAGTATGCAGAAGGTGTGGTAAGGGAAAACACTGGACCAACGAGTGTAGATCAACAAGGGACAGACAGGGTAATCCTTTGCCTCAGTCTTCGGGAAACTCCCAGAGGGGCCTCATGCAGGCCCCAATAGCAAATCCAGTTCAAACCTTTCCTGCAGTCGTAGAGGAAACCCCAACTCAGAGCAATTAAATAACCAAATGCCTATTGGAATAAGTCATGCTGGTCAGGATGATGAAACAGAAAGAATAAAAAATTCAGGAGAAAACATAAAAAAAATTTTTTGGCAAACTTCTATTAATAAACAAAGGCCAAAATTATCGATAAAAATAAATGATGTTTTGTTGTCTGGTCTGGTAGACACAGGTGCGGACGTTACCATAATTGCACCAGAATTTTGGCATCCAACTTGGCCTCTTCAGGAGGTAAACATTCAACTGTTAGGAATTGGGACATTATCTCAGGTGAAACAGAGTGCAAGATGGCTCGAATGTATAGGTCCAGAAGGACAGAGAGCAAAATTAAAACCATATGTGGCTAACATAGCTATGAACCTGTGGGGTCGAGACTTGTTACAACAATGGAATACTCAGATTAACATCCCTCCAATCTCAGAAACAAATCATAAACTAGCACATGTTTCTGAGAGAAATATTAGAAGGCATTATTCTGAGTGGTCACCAGCCATCCATATTATACAAGAACAGGGCACAACAACTGATGATCATCCAAAGACATCAACAGCTCTACCTTTAAAATGGTTAACAGACAAGCCTGTATGGGTCCAGCAATGGCCTTTAACAACAGAGAAACTCCAGGCTTTAGAAGAGCTGGTAGAAGAACAGTTAAATGCTCAGCATATTGAAGAATCAACCAGCCATTGGAATTCTCCTGTATTTGTTATTAAGAAGAAATCTGGTAAATGGAGAATGGTAACAGACCTTAGAGCAATTAACAAAGTAATTCAGCCAATGGGCTCTCTACAATCTGGAATTCCTTTGCCTACTCTGTTACCAAAAGGATGGCCTCTCATAGTTATTGATTTAAAAGACTGCTTCTTTTCAATACCCTTACAAGAAAAAGACAGAGAAAGATTTGCTTTCACAGTGCCTACTTACAATAATTCTCAACCAGTTAAAAGATTTCAATGGAGAGTCCTCCTACATGGAATGTTGAATAGCCCAACTCTGTGCCAATATTTTGTACAACAGCCATTGGAAGTGATACGTAAAAAATTTCCTAAATCTATAATTTATCATTATATGGATGATATTTTACTAGCTGACTCAAATGCAGATACTTTAGAAAGAATGTTTAAAGAAGTAAAGAAAATTTTGCCTTGCTGGGGATTACAAATTGCTCCTAAAAAGATACAAAGAGGAGATTCTATTAATTATTTAGGATATAAAATAGAGCTACAAAAAATTAGACCCCAAAAGGTACAAATTAGGAGAGATAGACTACAGACTCTTAATGACTTTCAAAGATTATTTGGAGATATTTCTCATCTAAGAACTATTGCTGGGGTAAAAAATGATGAACTGCATAATTTGTTCAAAACCTTAGAAGGTGACAAGGACTTAAATAGTCCAAGAGAATTATCACCTGAAGCTGAGAAAGAATTGGCCTTGGTAAAAAAGAAAGTACATAAAGGACACATGGATCGTATTGATCCAAAGCTGGATTGCATTTTGGTTATTTTACCTTCTAGACATTCTCCTACAGGAATATTAATCCAGAGGGATGTGGAGAAGAACGGGATACTAAGATAAAGCCATATATACACAGCCAAGAAGAATGGACAGCTAAATTAAAAAATCAACAACAATTTCCAGAATTTAAAATCCTGAATCATGACACGACACTAGTGGAATTCAGGTGTTTGGTACATGGACTGCTCTCACCCAATGTGAGGTTGAACTGATGACCTTGTGTACATCCTACTTCACAAATGAGTCTGTCAGATACGCTAAGCCTATAGGCTGAAGATGATGCCCCAACACTGTGGAGAAACCTCAGGTGACTGTCCAGGCAGCTGGCTGTTTCTGTCAACTCACAAATTTTTTGGAAGTTGCTTGCATGCACTTTCTGTTTTTATTTTTGTTAGCTAATATTATTTCCTTCTTGGGTCTCTGAGGGAGTTGAAGATTAGGTAGTTATAGTTGAAGGTTAGTTAGTTATAGTTGAAGATTAATTAGGATAGAAAGTGAATTAGATACATTTTGGACTTAACAAAATAGGATAGATAATGAAATTATTTTCTCTGAATTTGTCAAATACAAATGGACTAGACATTGTTTAGACATTTATTACTTGTATATATTGTATATAGTCATTGTACTTTTGCATATAGTTTTTCTTTTGTTAGTTATAATCTTTTTCTTTTTTTTCCTTTTTATTAAAATAGAAAAGGGGAAATGTGGTGGTATTTTACTTGTACTGAAATGTGATTTTAATTGTATGTTAATAAATAAAGTTGTCTGGGGGTCAGAGCTATTGGAGTCATAGCAAATGCGTGGCAGCGGTGGCGCATGCCTTTAAGGACCTGGAGGGCAGTACATACAGGCAGTGACGAGGCAGTCACATGTTTGGGTTTACAACCAATGAGAAGGCAGAACAGAAAGACTATAAAGACATACACACACAGGAAGTAGGTCCCTTTTCGGAGAGCTCTCTTGGCTGGAGAGGATCCCTGAATCAGGAAGGGTGAGGCTCTTAGCTCTGACCTCTTGGCTTTCTTCTCTGAATTGGCTCTGTGTTTCTTATTTTATAAGACCGTTGGTTACATCTACACCCTTCTGCCTCAAAAGTTGTTCTGTACCTCCCTGCGTTTCTCCCACAAGTTCATTCATCAGCCATAGTCTTATTTCATTCTCTGAGCCTCTGTGGGAGCAGGGCTCATACCTAGTTTGCTCACAGTTTCCATCTCACAGGCTCACAAAAGTAGAAATTAGGGGGCTTTAAAGATGGCATTTGAGAATCATGGCATAATTAATAATGACTTTCATTTTTGTTTGTTGTCAGAATGCCACCATTATATTTTATTAAAAAATTTGCACTTGACTTCAAATATATTAAATTGACCATGTATTAATTTTTATGCCAATGGAAGAAATGTGAACACAGTTAGTTGTATACAGTTATGATATAGTAAAAGTAAAAATAAATAATAAAAATATATGATCCTGGATTGGTCTCAGATCACAGATTCAAATATCACACAGAAAATATCAATCCCACAATAAGACAGTTGAATGTTAATCTTTGGATTAGATTAAGCCACATTACTATAATATTAAAAAAAGATGCTGCAAGGGACATAATGCAGTGCATTCTTACTCATTTAAAAATGCATAAATACATAAATAGATGTTCAGTAATAAGAGGTAAGCTGACAATATAAATTAACAAACAATCTCTGGTATCAATACTAGGTTTTATAAAACTTTAAAAATTCTGCTACAAGGATTACTGGCTATTTTGATTCATAGATTGTCAGAACAGAAGCCTTGGCTATACATGATTGAGAACAAACATACCTGAGGTCCCTCAATACACCTCTCAAAATTTCGTTTCCAAGTAATTTTTTAATATCAAAAGATATAAATCACACTCTAGAAACCAGATAAGGCAGGTGTGGCAGAGATTCTGTTTCAGGTTATGTCTGGTAGATATCCAAGTGGAGCATAAGATCTCAGGATGCTTTTACATGGGGCATAGCTTTGTAGTCATTGGAAAAATCACTGGAAGTGCCTTCTTGCCGGGGCTAACATTAGAAGATCTGCAACACAGTAGGATTTTACCAAAATGGGAAAATGTTCTCTGCTATTAGACTCTTCCATTCACACTTTTTTTTTAATTAAGGAAAATCTCATTTATACAAGTGGGAAATATGTAGAAATGCATATACTTGTAGCATTTCCTTTTTTCCAGGAAACATTTATTAAATTATTGATTATATGAAAGGGGTAAGTGATAACATATATTTGAAGTTATAACACAATGAAATTCACATTTACACCTGAAGATTAAGTCACACAAAACCTGAGATTAAACAAGAAATAATGTGAACTAAATGTCCTTGTAGAAAGTAAGCTGAAATGGAAAGGTGGGTAAAATTTGACATAGAAGGCAGAGTGGGAAAACATAGGATATTTCTTTCAAAGGATATAAAAGCAAAACACAGATGATGACATGGTGTTTGAACCTTAGTGTAGTGGAGTCCTCTACAGAAAGAGAATACATATTATTATATGGATCTATAATAAGATATGCAAATATGTACAATCATGTATGATAAATTTCAATTTATTAGATTGACCAACATGACTAGGTCTAGGTATTCCAACAATGGTCATCTCTGGACAGAGAACACAATACTTCTGAGTCCAAAAAGATGGGCATCTCAGCATTTCCAAGCTGGTGACCCGGACATCCCTTTGAGAAGCACTAGCATTGAGTCCTCATTGAAAAGCTGGAGAAGCTTGGGTCGGATGCCAATGGGCGACGGCCACAGCCATACATGTACTCACTCAGAACAAGAAAGAAACTTGCACATGTACAAGCGCTTCCTTCCTTGCTACTGCACTTCTCCCTCATTGTTCTCTGCTCTTCACTCTAAATTCTTACTGAAGTCATGATTAAAAGGAGTGAGTATCAATAATGCCACCGCTTATTGTTGTAGCTTCCTCAAGGCTGTTTCAAAACATACACAGAACACAGCCAGATTCTCTGCCAGAATGTAATACAAAGAGCCTGCCATCTAGTTCTGAATACAATCCTCACCCCAAGTGAAACTTAATGAATGCAGTCCTTACTCTGCATATTTCTGTCACCATTTTTTTTGTTGTTGTTGTTTCTTCAAGACAGAGTGTCTCTGTGTAGCTTTGGAGCCTGTCCTGGATCTTGCTCTGTAGACGAGGCTGGCCTTGAACTCACAAAGATCCGCCTAGCTCTGCCTCCAAAATGCTGGACTGTCACCATTCTTGTCTTCCACTTCTCCACCAGAATCACCCATAAAACTCTGCTCACAGCACAACAAGCTTCTGTGACTTCAAGTCCTGAACTCTTTCACGTTCCTCTGGGGGCCAGTTTCAAGGGCCTTTGTACCAACCACAAGGTCAAGTTTATGACAGCCACAACCCCACTCCTCCACACCAGTTTCTCTGGTTAGTACCTATTGCTGTTACTGTGACAAAACCCTTAACAGCATCAGCTTAAAGAGAGGAGGGATTTATTTGGCTCACGGTTTCAGGGCCATGAATTCATTCGTCACGGTGGGGTAAATATGGCAGAGTAGCTCTGTTGCAGCAAAGCTTGTCTCCTGGATGTGACAAGGGAGTCGTATGGTAGCCAGAGACAGTATAATCTAAAGTGCCTACCCCAGTGAACTACTTTCTTCTGCTAAGTCTCTGTATTAATCGGGGTTCTCTAGAGATACAGAACTGATAGATGATAGTGTGTGTGTGTGTGTGTGTGTGTGTGTGTGTGTGTGTGTGGTGTGTTATATTCATTCTATTGGACTATATATCATATAAATATATATATATATATATTGAACAATATCACACACACACACACACATACACACACACACACACATATATATATATATATATATATATATTGAACCATATCTCACACACACACATATACATATAATATGTGTGTGTGTGTGATGTCTTAGAATATCTTATATATGGTTCAATGATTTCAACAATAGCTGTTTCCTGATGGAAAGTCTAAGAATACAGTGGTTGTTCAGTCCCCAAGGCTGGATGTGTGAGCTGGTCTTCAGTATATGCCAAAATCTCAAAGAAGTAGGTCCTAATAATAGTGGAGGAAACTAACTTGCAAGTAGAGGAGGGAAAGCAGGTAAACAACAAGCACTTCCTTCTTCCACGTCCTTATACAGGCTGCCAACCAAAGACATGGCCCAGATCAAAGGTGGATCTTCCCACCTCAGAAGATCTAGATTTAGGATGGACATTCCTACTTCAAATCATTTAATTAAAGAAAACTTCTTATAGGTGTATCCAGCTATAGGAAATTGCCGAGGGCCATGGGAGTATCCAGCAGCTGACAGCTAGTGTTTGAAAAGTTGACCCACCAAATGTATAACTCCCTGATGGGGAGCCCCACCTGGCAAAGTTGTGGGGTCACTGACTGTGGAAACTGGTTGTTTTCTGTCTGTAACTTTCTCATGTGCCACCATTATACCTCTCTATAAGAACAGCTGTGGGGTGCTTTCCACAGACCTTTGGTAGTGTGTTTTACATCTCTGGGTACACATTTAGCTGTGGATTTCTGTTTAAGCTGTATAATTCTGAAGAACAAAAATATTACCAGAATATTCTTCTTTACTGACAAAGGAAAGTAACAGTATTCTCAGTCTCAAAGACAGCCTTTTACATATTTTGCGAAGACCTCAGAACTAGTACAAAACAGACTAAACTGCTCCTACAGAATATATACAAAGACTAATTCCCAGGTGCTGTTTATTGTTAAATCAAGGCCAGGCTGTTTACATCAAAACATAGTCCTTGCAGTAGCTTCCTTTCTGCATGTATCCTGACTGCTCAAGGTTCAGCCAATTGCTTAATGTCTGGGATCCCTCACCAACTTAGAGCAACATGCATGGGTCAATGTGACATTACTAACTTAAGAGAAACTATGTGACTTATCTTGTATTTTGAGAATGGGTAGGATCCTAAAACTGTAATTTATAATTGTCCAGTGTTTGGCTGAGCAAGAGCATCAACAGTGTGGAGAGAGATGGCTGTGTAGAGCTATGCGAGGGTTGCTGCAGAATGTGAGTTAATTGTGTGTGTGTGAGTGTGTGTGTGTGTGTGTGTGTGTGTGTGTGTGTGTGTGTGTGTGTGTGTATGTGTGTGTGTTGAGTGAGAGATGAAGGAGAAGAAACATGAAGAAGAAGCATGAGAGAAGTGTGAGGGAATGAGTGGGTAAAAGAGTGAATGAGTAAAGAATGAGTGAGTAATGTAGAAATATGTGTGTGTTTGTGTGAGAATGAGTGTGTGTGAGATAGAGCTGTGTGAAAGAGCTGCTGCTATGTAGAGGAGCTGTGGCTAGGAACTGTGTAAAACACTGTATGGTGAGAAGGCTATGTAAATGAGATGTTTAACTGTGGCTGTGTGGATGGAGATTTGTACCTGTGTGGAAACAAGGAAGATGAAGCTGTATAGAATAGAGGTGTAAAAGAGAAATGTATGTAAAAGACATGTGTAGACATGTGAAAACAGATGTGACTGTGTATAGAGATGTATGGCTATTGGTGAAATTATTAAGGCCACTCCACATAGTTAAAATGGAGGTTTATTTTGTGGGGTAACTTACAAGTGAAGGGATAGGTATGTTGCACAGTCCGGCAGTGTTCTCTGGAGAACTCTGCTTGGTCTACCTCCAGCGTCCAGGGTCCAGGAACCAAGAGAGCCAGAGCATCTGGATCTTGGGCCTTTAGAGTCCTCTCTCAGCTCTGCCTTGTAGATTTGACCATTACTGAAGCCTCAATGGGGGTTGAAACTTCCAGGTCAAAGATGGAATGGCTACCCACTACATATGGCCATATGTATGTAAAGAAAGACCTATAGCAGTATGTATAGATTGTAGCAATGTGGAGATATGTAGCTGTGTATAGACAAAAGAGTCAGAGACCATTCTTAAGATGAAATAAAAGAGAAAGTTAGCCGGGCGGTGGTGGCGCTCGCCTTTAATCCCAGCACTCGGGAGGCAGAGCCAGGCGGATCTCTGTGAGTTCGAGGCCAGGCTGGTCTACAAAGCGAGTTCCAGGAAAGGCGCAAAGCTACACAGAGAAACCCTGTCTCGAAAAAACAAAAAATAAAAAATAAAATAAAATAAAAGAGAAAGTTAACTTCAAAAAAGTATGTGTGTTGTCTTCTTTTACGAGCAAAATAGAAACTTATTTCTAAATACCTTCAGATAGAAAAAATCCAGCCCTTGCTGCCTTCGTGGATTTTCTTGCATTACCCTATAGGTGGCCTTGGAGCAGGCTCTCTGTAGGTTCCCAACAGGAAACATAAAACAATCCCCTCCATAAGCAAGGTAGTGTCACAACTGCACTAGGAAAGGAAGTGGATGTGTGCTTTTCTCTTGGAATTAGCTAGATGTAATAGAACCAAAACTACAAAGCCATGTACAACTCAGTGTTTAATCAGAAGAGTGGCATTGACTTTCTACTTTTATATTTTTGATAGGAATTTGACAGCCTATGGAAAATGGACTGAAGGGGCAATCCTGAAACTGGAGAAAACCTGATGTAATCGTTTAAAACACTGCCAAAAATCTTTCTTTGAGCAAAGGATGAACTGTCAAAATATTCAGGATATTAGCATTGCTTTGCAGAGCATAACCAATTTACCTACTATTCTCATTAAGCCAATGCTGTCCATATATAACTATGACAGCATCTTTTTTGGTTTCCAGTGATGTACGTTAGAAGGAGTATGAGGATATATTGTTAGAAAGAGCTTCAGAATGTCCACACTGATGGCTGTAGGGCATCCAGATACAAGGGGCACTGGGATGCACAGTTTGGAAGTTTGGAAAAAAGAAGTTCCTGTTTAAATGTACCCAGTTAATACACAATGTTCTTGTGAAACTGCATTGCAGGTTGAATGGTGGAATTGGGGGAAGGAGAGGAGGAAAGACACTCCCTGCTCAAAATTTTTTTTTTTTAATTTTTGAGATTTTAATTTAGTGACTACATTTCCCTCTTCCCTTTCCTCCCTTCCAAACCTTCCATATGTTCCTCACCACTCTCCTTCAAACTCATGGCCCCTTTCTTTACTAATTGTTATTGCATTCATATGCATCTATACATATGTAATTCCTTAAATATAACCTATTCAGTCCATATAATGTTACATGTATGTATGTTTTCAGGGCTGACAGACACTAGACAAACAACTGGTGTGCTCTTCCCTGGGGAGGACCACCTCTCCACTCCCAGCTTTTCTAAGGTACCTATAGTTCTTTGTGTAGGTCAGTTTGCCATGTCCTTTGATGTCATCCTTGTTTGGGCAGTAATGTTGGTGAGACTTTATGGGTATCCTTTCTGATATTTCTAGGAGATTCAGGCTAGTCTCTGTAGATGTAGCAGTCTTATTAAATAAGAAACACAGAGCCAAGTGCAGAGTTAAAAGCCCAAGAGGTCAGAGCAGTAGCTAAGAGCAGAGACTAAAATCGCCTTCTTACCCTTTGCTGCCGCTGCCATCCTTCCCTTCTGAAAGAGGCCTACTTCCTGTGTGTCTATATTTTTATTGACTTTCTGTTCTGCCTTCTTATTGGTTGTAAACCCAACAACATGACCTCCTCGTCACTGCCTCTCTATACAGACCTCTAGGTCTCTATGGTTGGTATTGAGATTAAAGGCATGTGTCTCCAAGCTGGTGATGTCCTTGAACACACAGAGATCTGCCTGTCATGTGATCAGGATTAAAGATGTGCGCCACCACTGCCCGGCTTCTGCTATGGCTTGCTATTACTCTGACCCCCAGGCAACTTTATTTATTAACACACAAATAAAATCACGTTTCAGTACAAATAAAATATCACCATAAGTCTCTGTTGGTGGGCACTCCATTAAGACATGTGCTCATCCCTCCTGCACAGACAATTACAGATGGATGATATAGGTGTTACTTACCATACAGAACGTGGGTTGGTGTAACTTTTTCTGATTTAAGTTTATTTAAACAATGTTGTGGTATGTCTGTAAGAACATCAAGGTTCATCTATCACACATGTAACAAACATATAAGTGTAAATTATGCACACATAAATATGTATGTGTACTTGTTTGAATGTGTATGCCTGTGTGTAAATGTATAAATATCTTGGTTGTTCTTTAAAATTTTTTGAGGAAAGGTTTACTTGTGAGTATAATCTAGGTTCCTCTTAATTTCTTATAAGGGAACCACCCCCTTGCACTTCAAAGTTACAGAACGCACATAGAATAATCTTAATCTTCTGATGAAAAGATAAAATAACCATTATATACAAGCTTGGCTCTGACAGCACCTGGGAAGGTGTAGGGACTCCTACATACCTTGGCCTAATTATGCCTTTGTGGCACATACACTTTATTATTTTGAATGTGCAATGTTTTTCCAGTCAGGTCCTGCAGCATTTCTAAGGAAATCATATTTAAGATGCAATAAAACCTGAGTAATGACACTAATCTCAGCCAAATGGGTGTCATGATCTGGCTTATCACAGGCATAGTCTAGAGCGATCAAACCCCTTTAATTTTTCTAGTTGAGTTAGTCATGTATGGTGCTGAGGCTGCCAATAATACCTAAAGTACTTGAATATATTAATATAGAACAAGAAAACCCTGGGATATGCTGGGTATACTATATAGTCATTGATGCAATTCCAGAAATAAGTCTGTAATTATGAAGGGAAGGGCTTCACATTGCTCAATAAAATCATGTTAAAAGTAGAATTTGAAGAATGATTAATCAGTTTTCTTCAAGTTCAGACAATGGACCTCACCCAAGCATGTCAACTTACTCTGTTCTACTTCTCCCAACTTTAGTTTTCACATCTTGCTCTAAGTATTTGACTATCGAGAAACCAGATGCTGTTGCCAGTGGTCCGAAGAAAATGTCTTTGCACTGTGTCAATTTTTCACCTCAATCTCTGCATTGTTCTTCCCCCTTGGATCTAGTATCAGGTACAATCCTAGCTGTTTTCTTTGCCTAGAGCTGCTGTCCCACAGAAGGACAGCATGTTTGGATCTTAATAAGAAGAAAAATGGGCAATGATCTAATTGAGATTTTAGATGCTAGCTTCGATGGGAGTAGTCTAAGTGCTAATGAGAACTTTATATAGTCAGAATCAACCTGAGATCATTGGGTTCTTCTACTAGGTGGAAGATAAAGAAAAGATAGCTAGGAATGGTTACTTAAGATAGTAGGAAAATATCGTGGTTATTATTATAGCAATGGAAATAAAGAATGTATTTCATTTTCTTCCAACAGAACTTATATGAAGACAAGAGCGTGGATGTTAATGGTACATATCTGTCTATCTGTATCTATCTTTCATCTATGTAGCATCTATATATTGTGTAAAATGAGGCCAGGAAGTGAGATATAGAGTTAAAAAATCCTGTATACATTATGTAGTCATAAAAAGGACATTGAGAGGTAATGTGTCACTGGTGAGAGGGGGTAGTGACCTAGAAAAGAAAGGAAGCAACTGAGACCACATAGGATATCAGAGGCTGAGGAAGAAAATAGCTCATAGTGCTTCTCATTGATGGATTTGTATAGTACATTTGTTGAATTTGAGTATAAAGTATTCATTATTAATCTCTTCCTACATTGTGAAGATGCTTAGCAATTTGTTCAGTGTCAAACTTTTAGCAAAGTCTTTAATTACAATAATAACTTGAAGCAGATACCAGATAAAGTCCACCTGCTATAGTCACAGTAAAGTGAGTTTCAAGTTGCGCTTGGAGTTCAGTGGACTAGCTGGGTGGAGGACGTGTGCCACCACACCCAGGAAGAGTCAACCATGTAGCAAACCTAGTTCACTGAGTCCTATGGCTCTCAGGAGAGGGTGGCTTTGCACCAGATTATTTCACACTATTTTGAATTAGCATTTGTTTTTGCGGTGCTGAATGAGTACTAGAATTCAGTGGGTAGTGTTCAGAGATGTTTCTAGATATCCTACAATGTGCAGGTCAGTTCCCACCACAAAGTATGCTCTGAATCCAATGTCAGTGGTGCTGAGTTTAAGAAACCCTCATGTAGGTAGGCTCATAACTTCTAGCATTTAACATCGAATTTTAGAAACTATCTCTTCTTTATAGTGCAAAGACTCGGCATCTTGTTTTATGGCAGCTCCTCTTTTAAATTTCCCCACTCATTGCTTCCCCTCTCTCTGTTGACACCCACATACACCTCAGATGGCAAAGGGATATACCGATGTATACATAAGACGTCAGTATGGAAAAAAAGGCAGAATTTTATATTTCAGACTAAAAAATCTTATTAGCACTGGTAAACAATTATTAAACAGTCTTTTGGCTCTGCCTTAGATTCATCACAGGAATATGATCTTTTCAAATATTAAATAATGTCTTGACCCCAATTCTTTTCCTTTGCATTTCCTACATGGACTTTTAAGAAGGATTCACAGACAGCAATAGCCTGTTATGAGCTGGATGGGGTTTCCCCTGTATCCCTTCCTCTGACATTTCTACAATTTTTTTAATCATCCTATTTCTCCATCTATACTTGCTATAATATTATTTTGTTTTCCAGAAATGTTAAAAGTTGAGGTTGATACTGAAAATTATAAAGCCTGTGTTGTGGTTTTTTTTTTTTTTAAATTTAAGCTGTCATAAAATTTGGTCCTTCTAAGGGGTCTGTAAAAGAGCAAACAGTACTTATGTGAACATCTGGTCATCTTCAAATACACGTACACACAGTCTAAAACCTGCCTCTTAACATGCATGTTCCAATTCAGCAGAAATCCCTCCAAGTGACTCACAAAGCAAGAAATAAGAAGAATATGAGTCATTCAAGTATAGGCATAAACTTTAATCAGAGAAACTGATAAAACTGCTGTCAAAAATTTTTTTTAAAGCTTACAGCTGGGCCACCCTCATAGATTTCTTCAAAAAATATGAGCAGATATTGCTAGTACTTGCAGACTAGTTTCTGTACTCAAAAACATCAGCTTCTATCATGTTACTGATTTAGAGAGAGGTTGTTGGAATAAAAATGTTATTTCAAAGCAAGAAACCAGAAAGTCTCATTTTTGATAGTATTTACCTGTGTTCACTAGAAATAGGAAAATGATAAATTCAAGCTATTTGGGAATCTAAGTTAAGATTTGCAAGTTTCTGTCTCTGTCTCCCCCCCCTCCACACACACACACACACACAAAAAAAAAAAAAAAACCCACAACGCAGAGACATACCCATGTACAAGATCTCTTTAATCCCTTATTCTTCCCTGATTAAGGTTGAATAAAATATGTTTCTCTTACCTCCCCGTAATCCAGTGGTTCCCAACTTTCCTGGTGCTTCAACTCTTTAATACAATTCCTTGTGTTGTGGTGACCCTCAACCATAAAATTATTTCATTGCTACTTCATAGCTGTAATTTTGCTACTATTTTGAATCATGATGTAAATATCTGGTATGCAGGATATCTGATAGGCGGCTTGATCCACAGGTTGAGAAACACTGCCTTATGCTATTGTGTGGCACAGAGTGGTTCTTTAAGGGGATCAGTGAGCAATTAAATGTGAAGGAGTGAGGAAATGGGGTGTGTCTCTAAAAGTAATTCTGAAGCATTCTTTTCTTTCTGATAAAGGCGCAAACATCTTGGGGAAATGAATCATGCTATCACCTGTATGACAAATGTGGGCACACCCGTGTTTAAATAAGAATATTAAAAACTAAAAAAAACAAAAACAAAACGAAAGAAAATGACAACAGAGAAAATCTGGCAGGGGTTAATCTTATTGGCATTGTTGGCCATACATCTCACAAAACAACAGATTTGGTAGCACATGCTGCTTAATCTGAAGGGCACAGCAGCCTACTGGGGTCTGACTTGTCTTAGCTCTGGGGCATCCTATGAATTATTCAGGTCTACTTGGGTTTCAGGAATCAGAATCCCTGAGCAGATGAATGGAAGAAAAGAGAGTAATATCCTAATTTTCTCTCTGAACATAAAGCTCATTACTATGAATGAAACTTTTCTAAGATGGAGAAAGCAAGAAACCACCCCCCAGATCTTGTACTTTCTACATGCTAAGTCAAAAAACACCACTATGACATGGTAGAGTGGGCCAGATTCAAGCTATAACAGGAAGTGAAATACAAAGGCCTAGTTTATGTGTGAAGAACACATAAAAGTGTGTCCAAAGGGGCATTTGAATGGGTATACAATGATATGACCCACTGTTAGGTCTCTCTTCAGGAATTAAAGATTCATGACCCAACTTCTAGGGCCCTCACTGTCACTTGCTACCTCCCACTGGAAAGACCCATCCTCCTTGGGTAGCAGACATCTGCTTTCTGACTGAGAGAATAAGATGTACAGGCTAGCTAGTCATTGCATCTCAACTTAGGTAGGGAAGTTCTATGAGATCCGTCTGCACACCTTTTCTTCCTTTGTTTCCATGGCCGTTGGGTCCTAAATAACCTCAGTGAAGCCCTTTTGTGTGGCAGTTTTTTCCTAACTGAAGCATCCCTTCCAGGAGGGAGAGGGAAAGCTCCTGAGACTGGGAGATAAACTGCGCATGTCTTGGAAAGCTGAAAGAAGAGTCTCGAAGGCCCTCTCCCCAGCGTTATAGAAGCAAGGAATAACTGATGAGGAGGGAGACTCTGACCAGATGAGCTACGGGGAGGGGATTGCTGGAAACTACTCAGTTAGCTGCAGGTTGTGCAGAGAACTCCAGGGATGCAGCTTTCATAAAATAGAATGAAATTTGGACTTTTGGTAATATAGCTGCTTTTGAGTCTTTCCTCACTCACACTCAAGTTAGTGACCTCAATAGAAACCCATCGGTTCACCAAGTTGGACTTTGATGCATTTGAAATGGCATACATAATAAATATTGAGGCATTCACAGAAAAAATATATATTATGTACACTTATGGTATATTGTTCTGATTCTTCTACATTGAAGTTATTCACGTTCTTACTATATTTATGAATAGATTCTTATATTGTGGTTTTACTTAACTTCTTCAGGAAGTTCTCATCTTCAGGAATGTTTATATGATGATTAATATGCTTATTTATTAACCCAACCATTTGTATTTATCATTTCATCCATCTGTTCTATATACAAAGCAATGAATAAAAGCAACAAAATATGCATACATGATTACATAAGTGATTAAGTTATATTGCAAGGATTAAGACTTCAATGATAGTGGGCCAGAGATGGGCAGTTCATGATATATGAGGAGGTTACTTTAATTTCTTTTTTATAAGCATGATTTTAGACTTATGTCTGATAACATATTCTTTTCTCCATTTTGGGGGCATAGTGGATAAGAAGGGCTTTGGAATTAACTGGCATGGTGGACTTGCCAGAAAAAATAGGAATGTGTGCATTGATCTGCTCAGGAGTTCTTACAAGCAGAAGCCTGTTGAAATGTTAAGGTAGTCACTAGGGATAAAGCCACTTACCCAAGGTTTAAAAAACACTACTGGGGCCGGGCGGTGGTGGCGCACGCCTTTAATCCCAGCACTCGGGAGGCAGAGCCAGGCGGATCTCTGTGAGTTCGAGGCCAGCCTGGGCTACCAAGTGAGTCCCAGGAAAGGCGCAAAGCTACACGGAGAAACCCTGTCTCGAAAAACCAAAAAAAAAAAAAAAAAAAAAAAAAACACTACTGAGATCAGAAGACCCTGTAAGGCAATCATGTTTGGCTAGTGTATGACCCTACCACTACGTACTGCAACATCAGCCATTCTTCTGTCAAATTTCCTATTTGCTAACTAATTTGTGTCTGCCTTTGCTTAAGAAGACCCTTAAAAGTAAGCTCTCTGTCTGACTTGTCTTTGTACATATAGAACCTAGCAAAGAATGTGACTCTTGGTGTGCTGGGAAAGTATGAAGAAACTCAGTAGATAAATGTTGCAATTACGTTATAGATATTGGACATTATTGATATCTGAAACTCAGTTATCCTACAGTAAGATTTTTCTATGCTCCAGTCATCAGCATTTTTAGTAATTGATCCCAGACAGACTTCACATCTGTGTAATCCAGAATAAAGGATGAGTTGCACACTTCCTGCCCAGCATATTTGATAGTTAGCTCAGCATAATGTTATCATGCATCTAATCTTTATTCCATATGCTGGGAAAGCTTCGCATACTTTATAAGGGAGGGTAAGGGTGGAACAACTCCAAGATTTAGATTCCTAAACTGTTTTCAATTAGGAAATGACTTCTGTGTTTCTACCAGTCAGGTGCTTTTGATTAGCAAGAAGCACAAATATTCCATCACAAGGATATACAATCCCACGGTCAGAGTCTACAAAGGCTAATCAAGTGCTTGGCTGGTTTTTATTTCCATACATTCCTTGACACACAGAGATGCTTCTTAAACCTTCTTAGCCTGTCCTTGTGTACTGCTGCCAGACTCCACAAGGCAAATGAAGGAATAGCCAAAGTTGTTTTGAGTTTTTCACTTGGGCCATGGCCCCTAGGATAGGGACCTTCTGCTGAACAGCTGTGTGACCTTACAGAGCCCCGGCCTTGCTGTCCTTAGAGTCACATTTAGAGGTAGGTGTGGACATTTTCTACTATTGACAAGCATATGTGGATCACTTCTACATCTTTAGATGAGAAGGCTTAATATGATACATGCATAAAACAGTAGGTGTGCGTGTGCATGCACGTGTGTGGTCTCTAGTTGATCTTGATACTGTCTATTAATACTCCAGGGTTGAGTGAGAGGCTTTGAGAAAATCATAGAGGGTTGTAGGTAGAGTTTTCCTGCCTGGCCCACAGTCAGGACAAATCTCTCTCACCTGCCAGTCCCACTGCCTTTCAAACCCAACCAAGTAAACACAGAGACTTATTTTGCTTACAAACTGTATGGCCGTGGCAGGCTTCTTGCTAACTGTTCTTACAGCTTAAATTAACCCATTTCTATTAATCTATACCTTGCCACGTGGCTCGTGGCTTCCGGCATCTTCACATGCTGTTTCTCATCGTGGCAGCTGGCAGTGTCTCTCTGACTCAGCCTTCCACTTCCCAGCTTTATTCTCCTCCTTGTCCCGCCTACACTTCCTGCCTAGCAAACGGCCAATCAGTGTTTTATTTATTGACTAATTAGCAACACATTTGCCATACAGAACATCCCACAGCAGAGGGTCCTCTTGTTTTCTTTCCCTAATTTTTATCCTCTTCTACACAAATATTTTTCTGTTAGCTGTCAACTTTGACTATCTGCTAAAGATCCAAGGCGTCTTTGATATTTTTCGTGTAAAGCCTGAAAGACTTGGGATGTTGTCCAGACCTCCGGTGTCCTGGCAGCCCATCTTCTATCAACACTGCTTTCAGTTTAACCCTATGCTTAAGCCCACTATTATCTATAGTTTTTGCTTTCACTGATTTCCTCAGTTAGATTTCTGGGTCATACCTGCTCCTCCTAGTGCAGACTTTCATCTTATTGTGTTACTTTCCTTCACAGCATTATTCCAAGGTTCCACTTTTTACAGACCTCTGTGACTTGTGTAATACATAGCTAGATATTCTCACAGGCCAAAACCATGCCCCTTTTATTCTGCCCCACACTTCTGCTGTGCATGGCACATAAAGTTAGTTGCCGTGTTGAGTTCAGTAATTGACCACGAAAACTGACCCATGGCCACTCCCCATCAGAACATATCCTCTATCCCTGTCCCTATCCTTCTACCGAGTCACTTTCTTAATGAAAGATTTTGATCATTAAGCTTTTACAAATCAGGCATGATGAGAATCATTACTTAGGAGCAATTTGTGAATGGGCTAGATAACGTGTGCCTAAATCACTTGTAATTTCCAAACTGACCTCAGATATGTGCTTGCTCCAGCAAACCCTCATGGGACATAGCATATTCTCTTAGTTTCAGTTTATTATTAATGCATAGTAGTTAATGAAATGTGCTACGTCCTTTCAGCTTTATTCACTATCCTAAACGTTATTCCAATAATTATAGCAATATACCTTAATAGGTGATGTTTCTTAATAGTCCCCATTTCAATTGTTTTGCATTTCCCTGGTAATATAATCTTGATTATAACATTCATAGTCAATTTGAAAATAAACAGGTCCAGTAAAGCTAAAATCCTAGAAAACTTTAAACAAATATTTTAATTTTGTTTACACATGTGCCACCAGCTGTTTCAAGGAATACACTGGGGAAGAAAAGAAATTACAGAAGAAGAAACCCATATTGTAAACACCTGGGTTTAAACGCTCAACAAAAAGCCAGGAAGTAAATACAGCAATATTAAATTCAATCAAGTGGAAGGAATCTGCTCCCCAGTGAATTTAAGACAGTTTAAATTCAAATAAAAGAGACCGTAAACAGGTGGCTGGCCAGGAGAGTGGGAAGATGGGACAGAAAGGCTCAGAGATGTGGGTATGGCTGTTTCTCCCCAGACTGAATGGCAGTGAATTGCTTGGAAGCCTGGGACAACTCAAATACACAGATTTTCTCTCTTGACTGCCATTGATAAAGATGTTCATTTGACTACACCTTCTCTGTTTTCATTAGCAGGAGTCAAATACGATGGAGAGCACTGTGCTAAGGGTCAGAAATAAACTGGGTCCTTTCCTTCAGGGATCTACAACTCAGTGAGGATTTAGTTATCTTTGAATACTTGTGCAATATTCCTTTCGCATATGTATGAAAGTGTATGGTGTGTGTCTATGTGTGTCTGTGTATGTGTGGTATATGTGCCGAGTGTGTGCAAATGAAGGTCATCAGTTGATGTAAGATGTTTTTCTTGATCACTCTCTACCTTACATACTGAAGAAGTGCCTTTCACTTGACTACAGTACTCACAGATTCAGATAATTTAGCTAGGTAGCTTATTGTGGAAATCACCTTCCTCTGGCTTCTAAGTACTTGGATTACAAACGGGCCTTTATACCTGGCCAGCATTGATCTGGGTGCTAGCCGTCATACTTGCATAATCAATACTTTAGTGCTGAGCTGTTTGACAGCCCTTTACTTTTATATTTGAGACTGGATTACTCTAGGTTGTCCTTGAACCTACTTCCAACTGAACCTACCTCCACCTCATGGACTTACACTGTTTGCTACCATGTAAGGTTCATTTAAGGCTGTGAATGAAACCCTGGATTTTGTGTATGCATGGTAAGCATTCTACCACCTGAGTTATTATACATCCCCTAGCCCTAATGTATAATATCCAATATCCATTCTACAAGAGAGTTTCCTCCTAGGACTAGAGGGCTCAAAAGAGAAAGTGATGGATTCCATGGGATTTGGCAAAGCCTTCATAGAAAAAAAAATTATATTGTGATTGAGTCTTTGAATATTCATATTGTCTTAGTTACTGTTCTATTGCCGTTAAGAGACACAATGACCAAGGCAACTTATAGAAGAAAACATTTAATTGGAGGCTTGCTTACAGCTTCAAAGGGTTAGTCCATCATCATCATCATGGCAGGAGGTTGGCAGCATGCAGGCAAGCATGGTGTTGGAGAAGTAGCTGAGAACTTTGCATCCTGATTCACAGACATCAGGCAGAGAGACACTGGGCTTAGTGTGTGCTTTTGAAACCCCAAAGCCTGCTCACAGCAACACATCTCCAACAAGACCATACCTTCTAATCCTTCCCAGAAAACATTTGAGGCTATAGGGGTCATTCTCATTCAAATCACCACACATACATTTTTATTCAGAGCAGGAACCGTGGCAGAGGGTTAAGAGGGCTGCCCATGACTGCCCCTGTGTTTGGGCATGCACGTAGGGCTAACTTCTATGTGGCTGTATTTGCTCCAGAAGCTTCTGCACTATACCTATAAAAGTACACTAAATCAGCATTTTCTGCTCTCCTCATTGTATACTTTATTGTCCTAAGGGACTCCCAAATTCAACTTGAAACAAAAAATTGTTAAGAAATTTGAGACTTTTACATTAGAGTATTAAACCAGTAAATGAAGAATCTTTCCCAGAGCAGGACCCAGGTTTCTCCACAGATCTCATGTTTGTGACATCAGCCTCACACTTAACAATTCTCATTATCAAGTAGCACGATATGTGATCAAAAATAAAACAAACTAAATACCCATTGGATTTCCTTTAGACCCATTCTTAATTTAATAATTAAAATTGGGACTCATTGATTGATTAATTTTGTTTAATTAATTAATTAAAATTGGGAGAATTGGACATTGAGCGGGTCGAAGGCAGGCTGAAGTAAGACAAAGCTGCCAAAACTGGTAGGACTCATCTCATGCAACAAGACCAGACTTCATTGCTTCATTATAGGTGAAGAGGAATCATTGAGTGATCTCAGTTAGATGAGATTGAGACATGAGGAAATTCAACCTGGTGTTAATGTGGTGGATGAATTTGATGCCAGAGAAGCAGGAGGGAAATCAAATTGAACCATTACTCAGTGGAAGGTATTTTATCTCTTTCTTTGGCAATAGATATGGTTGATAATAAGCCATACCTATTCTGTGCTCTAGTCCTGGGATACATAATATATCTCCCACACAATAGTAAAAAATTGCTCGGGAGTAGGAAGGGTTAGAAGTGCCTTTTAAATAATAGATGTTGTCTGTATGCTTCAGGTTCTCTGAAGTTCTCTTAGTTGCTGGGGTACTCATATTCAAATATTAACTACTTTTAATTAAACCACATTGTTTTATCAAAAAGCTGTGGGTTTTGTTTGATACCATTGTGCATTACATGGGATGACCAGTGTTTATCTACAATCCTGAATGAACTTAAATAATAGGATGTGGTCTTCATAGAAAGTTCACATAAACAAACCATTGCATTGGATGATAATGGCATTAAACATCAATCAATGTGTTACTTTGGTCAGGGTAATTTAGCTATACTTTGATTTAGACAGAATAGGTGATATTATATCAACAACACTTAAGGGTGGCTATACTGATATATACAATTGCAAATGCGAGAAGTATTGGAGCTTCTCAAATTAACAGCACGGAGTTGTATTTTGTAACATCACCTGGGGAGGACCTAAAGTGTTTACTTGCCAGAGTTCCTCAAATGAATTAGAATGCCTGAGGCTACAACTTGGGTATCTGAGTTAACCCGAACATTCTTGACTTGCATCTTAAACACAAATCATCTTGGTTTCTGTAGTTCTTCAGTTTCCAGAACATCATGTAAATGGAATCAGACGTGGGACATTTTTGCCTGGCTTTCACACAGTGCAATATCTTAGTATCTTTGGGAGTCATCCTACTGATTCAGCAAACCTTTCCTTTACCCTCCTGAGTATAGTGAGCACTCTACAGCACAGCTATATCACAGGAATGACAGTAAATGTCAGTGTACTGGCTTCCTTAACATGATTTTCTCGGGTAGCTTGTTAGTTGTCTGGGGTCTTCAGCAGCTTGAGGATGTTGGAGTCATCTTGCCACACAGAGTCCTCCTGAGCTGGCTGGGAGCCTGAGGATTCCATTGAGGTTTATGCAAGACACCTGCTGCTTAAGAACAAAGGCTTCCCTCTGGCTTACAAAAATTAAAACGCCAGTAGAAGGAGAACTTCTGACAATAAAATGTCAACTTATTGTTTGAGAGAAATGAAGTGTATGAGGCTAGATGATGAAGAAATTAAGGAAGGTCTTAACTCTGAACAGATTTTACTGATGATTATAAAAGGGACAACTCTCTCCACTGTGAAAACACCACCATTGAGAGACCAGCTCTTTGAAATGGACACTTCTTGTGATTATTTCCATTTTTTAGATCAGGAAATAAAACCACTCCCTGAAATTTCAAGAGTCTCCTTTCTCTTTCCTGGTGAAAAAAATCCAACAAAATCTGTGGCTTTTAGGTTGTTATTACTCAAGATTGTTTTTTACTCTGGGGAAATTAATGAACAATACTTACCAGTCTGAATAGTTGAAGAGGACATGAGATCCATTCTTTAGACCCTCGGAGGTCACAACACTCACTCTATTGCATGCGCCCTTTCCCTTGGCAATGAAAGAATAAAGGGGTGCTAATCTCCCAGAGGATTTTTGTTCTGTTTTCCCAACGTGCACATACATATGCACACACACACACACACACACACACACACACACACACACACACACACATTATTGAAGCAATCTCCAGTTTCCGAGGACATGCCAAATCTTACAGACATAGCAATGCAGTATTTGCGAAAAGAATGACGACCATGTCTTCTGACAGGGAAAAACAAAAATGAATTACCGTAGGAGTGAAAGATAGCCTTAGTCAAGTGAATAAAACTGAGAGAAGTATTGATAGCTTTTTAATTTTCTTAGGAAGTTCTTCACATTATTTCATGAGAAAATTTAATTAAAAATTTTAATTCTTGTTTATTAAGTTGAACAAAGTTCCTCCCAAAATTCAAATTCTTCTAGGAACCTCGGAATGTGACTTTATTTGGAAATGCGTTCACTGTAGCTATAATTAGTTAAGACGAGGTCACACTCAATGAGGGTGGCCCTTTCATCCAGCGCGAGCGACATACCGTTAAAAACAAGGAAAGGAACAAAGTCACATAGGCAGATATGTGAAGAATGAGGTAGGTGTTAATGTCATGTTGCTACAAGCCAGGGATTTCTCAGAGCTTGTAGAAGGGATGACATCGATCATCCTCCTGATGCACAGGAAGGAGAACGGCTGTGCTAAGCACTTTGTTTTGTGCGTCGTCTCATCCCCAGAGCTGTCAGAGAGTTTGTTTTTCCTCTGCAAAGTCACCTCATTTGGGTCCTTTGTTATGACGGCCACAGGGAGCTAATCCACACTGCCTCAAGTGACGAGCAAAATGGGGGTTAAAAGTTGGACGTTCTACGTCACAGTCTAAGGAGATGTGGGAAAGACATCAAAACCAAAAAAGGGAACATCTCCCTTCCTGGTGCTCATGACTTTCCTACAGTGTCAGAATCTGTGGAGATATAAACAATTTAGAAAGCGCAAAGAAGAAGCGGTCACTATTTCTATAGAAATAATGAAGGAAACGGACTTGAGAGGTATTGAAGAAGGTCTCCAACTTTGTCTGTTATGTTTTATACATTTTTATAATAAAATAAGAGTTGATAGTAGAACCCATGCACTATGAAAGAACCAAGCAGGGGGTAAAACACTGATAATTAAAGATTAATTAAGTAAGGATGAGGGCAGAGGATGGGGAAAGGAGGAGGAAGGTGTAAATTAACCAAAGCTAAGGATGTATGAAGAAGCCTGATGAAAACTCTATGCATTTTTGTGCATACACATGCATGCATATACACACACACATATGCAACAATAATCAAAAAGAGGCAATCAACTGGAGAGTCGGGGTTTGGAGGGAGGGTACCTGGGAAGGCTTAGAGGGAGGAAAAGGGGGTGATGCAATTCTATTTAAATTCAAAATATATTTAAGGAAAAGACAAGATATGAGAAGAAAAGAAGAAAAGGAAATAAAAGAAAAGACTGGAGAGTTTGGATAGATGTATCCCACATAGGTGGATAATATTGCTCTCAGAACATGAGGTACTAAATGAAAATCAGTCATAGGTTACCTTGCTACAAGTTAGTAGTCAGGTAATCCTCGAAGACTCCCAAACCAACAGAAGCCATTGCCATTGCTTTTGGTTGCCCACCATAACTAGATGTGACAACCCCATTGCTGAAAACAACACACACTTTGGTCACAGGACATAAAGAAGTCAATCTTGAACTGACTAGGAAATTCTCTCCCTGCTGACAAGTTTTCATGGTGCTAGAGGGTGTCATGCCAGGAGCTAGAGGAGAGAGTCGTCCACGGATTGACCCTGTTGTGGACATTTCTGTAATTCTGACCTGCTCGGCAAGGTAAGTTCACTGGTCCAGTAGTGTCATGTATTTATGAGGGTAACCATCAACATTCTGACTGGACTTGAAGCCTGCTCCGTGGGAGTTAATTCACATGTTTGTTATTGTGAACCTTGGTCAAAAGCCCATGATTTCAGATGTCATGGGGCCTAGTGGGGAACCCACTGTTGTTGTCTTGCTAATTGATCATGTTGTCAAATTTCCATCTAAATATTTATGTTTGCATGCATCTTTTTTTTTTTTCTGCTCCCAGTCTCAGTCATAGAAGCTTCCCTTTTCAGTGGACAGTGGGTAATGAGGAGATTCAAAACTGGGAGAAAGCTCAGAATAAGAGACGGTGAGTGCTCAGGGTTAGATGGGTAATCTATACTAACTTCCACCCCTCCAGGGCTCAGGGAAGATTACCAAAGAGGGAGGAGAAAGAATTTAAAAGCAGGAAAATAAGAAGAGTGCTGGAAATGCTGTCTTCTGAACAAGCCACAGCTTTTGCCCATAGGAGGTCATGGCAGTTGTGTTTACCAGCATAAGACCTGAACAAGACCAAGCCAGTTAAAACTCCAACACAGGAGACAGAGGGTCACTCAAGGCCCCATCCTTAGCAGAAGATGTATTGACAGTTGATGGCTACGGAAGGAAAGAGAGCCACTTTTCTTTCGGGGTGTGGCGGGTTGTGCGTGCTCCAGTGGTTGGCCCCACATCTAAGCACATGGGAGGAGAGGCACGTTTTCAAAAAAGAAAATGTGTTCAAAAAAAAGAAAGAAAAGGGAGGTCATGCTGTGGGTGTGTGGAAGATAGATATTATAAAATATATCTATGAAAATTTCAAGGAATAAACATTAAAGAAATAATCCATGTTCATTAGAAACAAGACTTTTTTTTTTTTTCCCCTGTTAGGGCGTTTCTATATTCAGAGATGAGTAGCAGAAGAACAATATTGGCAATATTTCCAAAGGCTTTTTTTTTTAAGTAAAAGGGTGTATTTTATGACATGAAAGGGAAAAACTCATAGTTATTACACAGGAATGCCAAGTACAATATTTCCAGTTCAACGTCCTGGAGCTTCTTGATTATAATATGTGGAGCATAAGTTATTCAAAGAAATAATCAATACGGGTACCAGTCCTTTAATATAACACACAAAAAATATCCAGTAATTATAAAATTAAATGAATAATCAGTTATGGCCACTGGGAAAGCTTTCATTGAGAGAATTAAATGTATATAAACATGCAATAAGAATTAATAAGTGTATATAGACATACATATTCTGCATACAAGCCTGTTGTCAAGATATTTGCCACGTTGTGTGAGTTTCATTTTCATGTTAAGTCATCATTGTATTTGCTGTCTTTCTAGCATCTATTAAGACAATCATATGCTTTTAATCTCACAGTCATTAAGTTGCCAAAATGAGTTTATTAGCCTTTATAGTTCTCGGATAAACATGATTTAATTACAATTTTATGAACACAGAATGCAATTCAGAGGAATGAGACTTTATATTGGGTGTTTTAAACTATATATCAAATATAAATAACAATTGTATGACTTTTTCTTTTACTATTGTTGATCAGGTTTACTATTGGAATATATTACCACATATATTGAAATGCCTAGAATTTTCCTCTCTATTTTGTTAAAATGATTGCAAGAGTCACAATTTTTACATTCCTTCTTGGAGTTTTCAATAAATTGTACCTATAAAATCCTACAAGCCTATTTTCTCCTAGGTTTTGAACTAGTCTGGGAGAAAGGTTGTTTCTTTTTTCCTTAGTTATTATTTACTTTAATGGAAAATGACCTTCCTGTAATTTTTTTTACTTTCAACAGTCTATTGATATACAGTTTATAAACCATAAGTTCAATGTGCAATTCAAAAAATTTCAATAAAATTACAGAATTGTAAACTGTAAGTTTTACCTCCATCATCACTACTGATTTGTAGAATATTCCCTTCACATCAGGGAGTCGGTTTTTTTTTCCCATTGCCAGATCTACTTATCTGACAAAATTTTTAGTATTTTTTCTGTGCATTTTGTATAAACAAAATCACAAGAAATGTGAGCTTTTGGCTTCATTCTCACATATCATAAGGTTTTCTATTCCTTGATGAGACAGTATGCATTATTACTAAATTCACTTTTTTATTACTTACTCATGGATTTATTTTCCAAGTTTTATTTCTTCAGCGTAACATGTTGCCTATGTTTTAAATTTCATTAATGAAGCATTTTGCTGAATTATGAAATTATCTTAAAATTACTTAAACGTGTTCTCATGATTCATAATGTGGGATATTGCTTAGGATAACAACAAAATATTAATACATTTTTAATGTTTTCTAAATAACCACCTCTTGGTTTTGTCAGCTGTACTATTTCAGTTTCCTGTTTCTATTTTGCATTCCTTTTCCTTTTCATGTGTTCTGGTTTCTGTTGCTGTGATAAACACCGTTACCAAACGCCACTTGGTGAGGAGTCTAAGCTTGAGGTTAGAGTCCTTTATCAAGGGAAGCCAGGATGGAGCTCGAGGCAGAAATTTGGAGGCAGGAACTGAAACAGAAACCATGGGGAGACTCCTTACTGCCTTGCTTACCTATCTTACTTATACAGCGCCTATTTAACTGCCTATGGACAGCACTGCTTGTAAGGTGATGGGCCCTTCTACATGAATTGTGTTCAAGAAAAAGCCCCACAGACATGTCCACAGCCAATCTGATGGAGGTAATTTTTCAACTGTTATTTTCTCTTCCCAGATGGGGCTTGGTTTTTGCAAGTTGACAAAAAGTGACTAGAACATCACAGGATTTTTTTTTCTTGTTATTTTCTTAATTTCTTTCATGAAGTCATTAATTTATTGTTAATCTTTTTTAAAGTTTCATTTGAGACTACTATAATATTGTTCTTATGTAAAACTACTTCACTTCATCCCACAGGTTTTAACATATAACTTTATCCCGACTCACTTATTAATACTAAATATTTATAAAATATGAACTTCATGAGTCTTATTATTGTGATTTTTTTCTCCTGAATATCATCATCCAGTGAGATAAGTACGATACAATTTTACTTTTATTTATCAGCTGGTACTTATTTACATTTTCAAGACATGGGTCCGTTCCTACTAAACCTTTAACCACATGCTATTCAAGTGTATCAATGTAACATTTGTTCCCCCCACAAAGTAAGTTCAAGTTGTTTACATTATGCCTCCTTTGTAAGCCGTGGTGTGAGCGTTTTTTTTTTTTTTTTTTTTTTTTTTGGTTTTTTCGAGACAGGGTTTCTCTGTGTAGCTTTGCGCCTTTCCTGGAATTCGCTTTGGAGACCAGGCTGGCCTCGAGCTCACAGAGATCCATCTGCCTCTGCCTCCCGAGTGCTGGGATTAAAGGCGTGTGCCTGCACCGCCCGGCTGGTGTGAGCATTTTTGTTCTTGAATTTCTAGTAACTTTTCTGTAGCTGTGACCATGTACCTGACAGAAGCAACTTGAAGGAGGAAAATTTGTCTTGGTTTAAGAGTAGGGCGTAGCAGCTCAGCTTCTGTCCATATTGGTAGGAGCTTATGTTCAGAAAGAGAGAGAATTTGGGTGGGAACCAAAAGCATTTATCATTTTGAAGACATCACCACTGAGACTCCCCTTTTCCAGGTAAGCCTCACCTTGTACAGGTTACACAACCTCATAAAACAATGCCATTGGGTCAGAAGCAATAGTATAATGACATGAGCCTGTGGGAGAACAACTGATACTTTATAACAACTTCTCTATGTGTTTTATACAGATGGGTAGATAGATAGATAGATAGATAGATTAGATAGATAGATAGATAGATAGATAGATGGATAGATTAGATAGATACAGAGATAAAAAGATAGATATAAACTTTCTGGACGGTAAAAGGTTAAATTTTAAATAATCCAATATAAGAATGTTTAATATCTTTGTAAATTACCAAATTTATCTGTAAATCAATCATTCTAAATAAGAATTGTCTCCATTAATTTTATTAGTCTGATACCAGGAGAGTTGAGAATATAGGAAAAACAGCATTGTTGCTAAGACTTTAATGAATACCTCTCTCATTATAAATTTCTTCCCGGGTATCAAATACAGGTTTGATTATCACAATGTAATGAGCTAAAAATTGTTTTCTTTTGTTCTGATATATCAAGACTATGATATTATTAAAAAGTCAAAATATTTACTACAATATTTAGGTCTTGATTTAAGATTTTATATTAAATCCTTAGATCTTTATGATTATTATCTGTTTTTTGTCCCCATTTTAAGTTATTATTAGACCAATATTTATGTGCTATGTTTACAGTGATTATGGTTACTTTTAGTAATCTTAATTTTAACATAGCTTAGTATTTATAAAATGTTATTAATTTTTGCATGCTTACTTGGGGATTAATAAGTACATTTTCTTGGACTCCCAATGAAGACAATTATCACCTTTGAATAGTGGTCACTGTTGATTTCATTGGGTTACTTTTAAGATTATGTTTTGCCTTCTAGTGAGTTGTCCAGTTTAACTGCAAGTGAATGAGTACTAAACCCAACAAAACTAAATACTACTGATATTTTTGTTTCTGTATAGTCTTATTTTAAACTGATTTTTCAAAATGAAAAGTGTTGAATTGTCACTAATTACTTACTCTGCATCTACTGAAAGAACTATGGAAGTTTTTATTTATTTATTTATTTATTTATTTATTTATTAGCATGGTGAAGTCTGGAATGTGAGGATTCTCATATCTTTTTCAGAATTTGTATATATTAAATGTTTGTCACTTTTGTACATATTATTCCTGTTTCTATATAACTATTTTTGGTAACTTAATTCATCACAATTAATGGTGGTGATATCTGGATGGAACTGAAGACCTCTAAGGAATAAAATGGTGTAGAAAAATTTTCAACCAAGTTATTTAAGTTTAGGATTTTTCTCTTTTGTGTCCTTCATATTAATCTAATAACTGGGTAACAATCTGTGACTTTATTAAATCCATACAAGTTGTTTTATTTTCTTCATTTTATTGTTCAATAATTTTGTAAATTGATCATTCACATTTTTTTCATATTTATAGATGCTTTTGGGGTAATAGTGATGTAAAGGGAATGGGAATTCTTTTCCAAAGTGTTCTTGTTTATTTAAACAGGCTTTTAACATTAGGGCTTCCTGAGATCTGAAATTGTTTATTCTCCTTAAATAAACATTTATTCTGCTTGAATAAACATAAAAAATAAACATTAATCCCTTTTGAACAAACACCATATTGTATTCTATTTGTCACCTCAGAGCAATGTGAAAGATATTTCACAGTAAATTTTAGTTGAATATACATATATACCTAAGAGACATATGCTTCATATGTGCATATAAGCTCGTAGGTATCTATGCGCACATACAATTCTATATTAGTACCATAACACCATTCTATCTACCTCATAGCATGGTATATGTATTGCCAGCCTAGTTCTAGTAGCACTATGAGATTTACCAATAATTTTTGTACAAAATTCCTGCTGTGGATGAATAAAAAGAATATATTACAATGAATGAGAAACTCTGGTCTCACAGGGATGTTGCAACAAGTTTGATCACAGCACTTCTGATTCTTACTAGCTTAATGACCCTGGGCACTTATCCAAAACTCTTTACTTCTCAATCTTCTTGGTAGTTAAAAGATACACATTTAAAAAATACTATTAAACTTTTATTATTGTCATTTTGCTTTTAAAAAATAAAATTATCTCCTTGTCACTCTTTATGGATTCACAAATTCTTTTGTAGTATTTGAATTTTTGTTCAAGTTAATTTTATGTACCTATAATTGTGTTTTTTCCATTTAAAATATTTTAAAAATTATAGCTCACTTACAGTTATTTTTCAGGTAATTTGGCATTTCTATCTTCTTGGTGTTGAAATGTATTGATTGTATCAATTCATTAAGATGGGGGTATTTATTTTTCTTAGTGTGATAAATGATTTGTCATCAAGATATGAATATTTTCTTATTATTAGTTAGGGTGTGGATATGTTTTTATTATGCTCAAAACATATATATATATATATATATATATGTATATATACATGGTTTATAACTATCATCAGTTATGGCCACATGTCCATATCATTTTTTGCAGAAGCAGAGGCCAGTGCTTTTGTTTTTAACTATGAATTTATATCCCATATTATTTTAACAAGGATTTGAGAAAATTATATAATGAAGATGGTGAGTTTGAAAAAAATTGTTTTGTCATGAAATATTTTTGTCACATGATACAGTTGATAAATGAGAGACCTTGTCAATGGATTAATACCTCACCTATGTCATAAGTGACATGTTTTTGACAACTGTAATTTCAATCACTGTATGTGAGAGTATTCTGAGATAGCATCATATATACTGCTAATAAAATTAAAGAATCACTCAGCTCCCATGTAAAATGACTCTTGTCTATTATTACTTTCCCGGCATGAATGCCAGTATGTAGATATTCTACCCCTCACAGATAATTCAGTTTGTTTTTGAGATTTTTAAAAGCAGACCAGATCAGTCCTTTTATGATTTAATTCCTTGGACTGTGACAACTTATTTCTTGGGTTTTCAGCCTACTTTTGCAATGCATTTCTCTTTATTCTCATAGGGTATCACCATGTAAGGAAGCATAATAGGAAAACTTCAAAGCTGGATTAAGAAGCCTTTGGTGGCCTGACCTAGGCTTCTTTTAAATATAAACTCTAAGCATTATTCTTTGGATATAATTATAAAAGATCTTTTCAGACAAAAAAAGAACAACTCTGTTTTGAAGAACCCAGTAAATGCCAGTGAGACCTCCCTGATTGAAGGTTGGTCAGATCGTGCAAAGCTAAAAACAGAAATCCACCCAAACCATGACATCCTTTCCGTGCAGCCAAGCATGGTAAGGAGTCAGCCTATGTCTAAAACACTCAATCGAGGATAAGGAACAAAGTTTCATTGAAATGATTTTAATTAAAACCTCATTTTTCAAAGAACTGGTATCTGAGGAGATGACTGTGGTTCAGAGCACATGTTGCTATTGTAGAGGATCCAAATTTGATTCTCAGCACTCAAATGGTGACTCACAAGCCTCTGTAATTCCAATTCCAGAGGCCTGATGCCCTTTTTTGTCCTCTGTGGACAAAAGATATGCACATACATACAGGCAGGAAAAATGCTCATACACATTAATAAAATAAACAAACTTTTACATGAACAAAAACAAAAACAGACTGGTGCCTGAGTTGTGAACACAGGACTCATGCTACATCCAGTCCTTAAAATGAGCCTTACTGGAATATTCGATTCAGAATGAAGCAAAATAGGCATTTGGTAGAGGTAGCATTTACAGGATCTTTGTTTCCAAGAGGAAAATAATGGCCTTAGTGCCCTATAATTGATTCTGGGGACTCAACACTGATAGAAGCTGTGTAGATTTCCATTACTTTAGCCAACTACACAAATCTATACAAATAGATGTGTTTTCTCTGCTACCTTTAATGAATACAAACAAATCTGAAAACTTTCTGCATGGTGAAAAGGACCATAATTATAAGTGAGAAGATTTTTTTTTTCGGAGACAGGGTTTCTCTGTGCAGTTTTGGTGTCTGTCCGGGATCTTACTTTGTAGACCAGGCTGCCCTTGAACTCACAGAGTCACAGGTGGCCTGGGTCTGCCACCCAAGTGCTGGGATTAAAGGCGTGCACCACCACCGCCCAGCCGTAATTGAGAAGAATTTTTTGCCATTCTGAAATATTATGTTGGCATTGGGCTATAGCTGTGGCTTATATATACAATGGAGTTGGCATGAGTGAGGATCTGATCCTCAGTATCACATACAGACACATGCACATGTGAACACAGGCACATATACACCCATCTGCTTGCACAGATGAATACATACATGAACACACTCATTCACCCAATGCACACACACATTCAAATACAAGCATATGCACATGTGTGCACATATACAATGTTTCCAAATCTTAAAACTACATTCTTCAACTAAATAGTATATGGTACAAGTTTTGTGTCATTTAAAATGTATGATTTATCTAAAGTGCTCTTCATTGTAATTCAAGCGTGCCATAGTCTAATACAATATAATTCTGTAAAATAGACACATGTAAACAACATATAAGCAATTAGGTAAAGAAAAGACAAAATTGCTGATGATTAAATTCAAAAGAGTCTCACTTCCAGACATTCTTGTATAAGTTTTCTGGCCAAATAAACATGTACAAAGTGCTCTTAAGATTGCTGTAGGATGTTGTCATGTTGCTATCCGCATGCTCCCTTCCTGTTCACCTTGAATGTTTATGACAACCTTTCCATCCAAAGAGTTTGTTCAAAGAGCATGATATCAAGATGAGTACAGCAAGGCTCCTACCATAGTGTTTGGAGTCTTGAACATGCAGCAAAAATATCAGTCAAATTTTACTCAAGAATGTAGAGCAATGTGCTGCAAGCATACATGGATAGAATAGTTTCAAATCTACGAATAAGGAATATGATTTCATAGAAGAGGCATCATTTATGCGGAGCACTTGGAAGAAAAGAATCCTTTAAAAACAAGGAGAATTCTTGTAAGTATTAATAACATATGGTAAATCTTTTTTTTTTTTTTTTTTTTTTTTTTTGGTTTTTCGAGACAAGGTTTCTCTGTGTAGCTTTGCGCCTGTCCTGGAACTCACTTGGTAGCCCAGGCTGGCCTCGAACTCACAGAGATCCGCCTGGCTCTGCCTCCCGAGTGCTGGGATTAAAGGCGTGCACCACCACCGCCCGGCTACATATGGTAAATCTTAATTCAGAACAAAATGGAAGTAAAATTTTGATGGGCACTAGACTCAACATTGAAGTTATTTCAAATGATACATAGTCCTTTCCAATTTATCTCAAGAGTTTCCTAATCCTGGCAAGCTGTGATCAAGCCTTATTCCAGCTCAAAGTCAGTGCAAATATTGTGAGAGTATTAGGTTCTACAGATACATGGGAGACAGAAAATGATTTAGAACAAAGTGTCAGTGCAAGACTACCAGAGGTGCCTGCATGAAGTGCTTATAGTGTCAGCTAGCTATGGAGGAACGGTTCATATGTGGTGGTCAGTGTCAAGAAAGTAAATTCATTCATTAAAGACAGCTGCACGAGTCTCTAATGGTGTGTGGGTGAAGCCTCCTTGAAATCTAAGTATCTGAATCTTTACTACTGCTGCTTAGGGTGTGTCAAGTCCATGTGGTTCAGCATCACTTGGTACATGAATGCAAAGAAATCCTTGGAATATTTGCAGGATTTAGAGCCATGGATCAGGGCATGAAAATAGTCTGTTCAATCTTTACTTGGATATATGGGTGAGTCTCTTACCTGCTGAAGTGCAAGACAGAACATGCTAAGTTTTAACACTGGTGAAGGCAACACTCTCCACTTGACTAGAATCTGTCAGCTGAGACAGACTGAGGTCAACTCAGAAATTGACATTTGCTCCTGTCCTTACTTCTATTACCAACCTCTCTGAATTTCAGTGCCTTTATATTTAAATTGACTTTGATAATCACTGAGTTTTTACAGATTTCGTTATTTGTAAGCGTATGCCTGCATGTATTTATACTCTGTACAGAATCCATGGAGGTCACAGAAGGGTGTCAGATTCCCTGGAGCTGTAATTACAAGCAATTATGAACAGGCTGATGTGAATATGGAGGGTAGTAACCACATTCTGGGTCCTCTGAAAGAGCAGCAATGGATCTTAACTGATGAGTCAACTCTCAAGCCCAGATGATGAGTAGGGACTAACCTTTAGATGTCTTTAGCTTGTCTTTTGAGAGGGGAAAAGCTGGGGTCAAGATTATAGAGCTCAGAGAAGGGAATGTTGGCAGGAATCTAAGTTACTAAGGAGACTGAGGACATAGCATGAGGTGCAGGATATTCCTTAACTAAGTCTGAGTTTGATTTTCAGGAAAAAGAAAGCAAAAGTTGCAACAGTTGACCAGATAATAAAGTAGTCTGAGCAAGCCATGATGCTAGATGCCGTAATATTGTCTTACGCCTCTCTAGGAAAGTCAGAGAAAAAAGATTGGTATGGTTAGTGCCAGTCTTTGAACACTTTCTTTAGTTTTAGTTTTTGTTTTTCGAGACAAGGTTTCTCTGTGTAGCCATTGCTGTCATGAAATTCACTTTGTGGACCAGGCTGTCCTTGAACTCAGAGATCCACCTACCTCTGCCTCCCAAGTGGTGGGTTTAAAGGTGTGTGCCTCCATGCCCAGCTGAATAGAGACTTTCTGACTATAAAATTTATATCATTAATTGTATAATTTAATTTTAGAATGTGTTCTGTGAACATTAACTGATCCAAGAGACCAAATTACTGGTAAAATACTATTAATAGGTGTCTGGGTTTTGAGGCTATTAACCTTCTTTTACCAAGGTGGGTGGGCACCATCCAATCCTTTAGGGATGCAAATACAATAAAAGCATGGGGACTTTTTTGGGGGTAGGTACATCCATCTTCTCTTACTCTTGAATAATGATGCTGGAAATTTCAGATTCCAAAAAAAATCACAGTAGAATAACCCCTTTCCCCAACTTGGTTCCCAAGTCTTTGAGTTTGTATTGTGAGTCATACTATTGACTCCTCTGGATCTGAGACCTTTATGCTCGGTGACCTATAATAAACGAGCTTTGCGTCTTAGGCTTATAGACTGTAAACAATGGACTTCTCCATTTCTATAATCATATAAGTCAAATTTTCTATCATTTCCTCTAACACTGTGTAGCCAACCAGTTCTGTTTCTCTGGTAATCTTTGACTACCACAGGCTCTGTTGCTCTTGTTTATTATCTAGAACATCTGAGAGTGAGATTTTTCCAGTACTTGGTATAGGTTGAAAGTTTGTGCCCTCCTCAAATTTACTTTGTCTTCTGCTCTGGGATGGTCTTTCTGTATGCTGTGAATATGTGTTGCTCTCGTTGGTTGATAAATAAAGCTGTTTGACAAATGGCGAGGCAGAATAAGTTTAGGCGGTACTGTGAAGACAGAGATGAAGAAAGGGGGAGTTGGGGGGCAGACCCCAAACCAACTGCAAGACATGTAAAAAAAAGGCAAACAACAAGGAACCATGTGGCTAAGCATAGATAAGAAATATGGGTTAATTTAAATGTAAGAGCTAGCTAATAATAAGCCTAAACCATCAGCCAAACATTTGTGATTAATATAAGCCTCTGAATGGTTATTCAGGAATTGGTGGGCAGGAGAGAACCCTCTGGTTACAGTCTTCAGTACTGTAGTATTTGGCAGATGAGCTTTTGAGAAGTTATTACATGATTATGGACTGAAGTGCTTACCAAACACCACACACAGTATCTTCCTGTCACCTAAAATACAACATACTACATCTATCAGCAACCAAGTGAATAATCATCAGACATCGACTCTACCAGCAATTTCACTTTCTCAGTCAGTCTCCAAAACTCCAAGAAATACATTTTTGTTGGCAAAGTCACATTGCTTATGGTGTTTTTGTTAGAGCTTCCTAAATAAAGTCAGACCTTAGGTAATGTCTAGTGAGTACATGCATTTTCATCTGAGATTTTCTTTCTTTGTTTTGTTTTTCTGAGACAGGGTTTCTCTGTATAAGGGTCCTGGCTGTCCTGGAACTTGCTTTGTAGACCAGGTTGGCTTTGAACTCACTGAGATCTGCCTGTCTCTGCTTCCCAAGTGCTGGAATTAAAGGCATGTGCCACTACAGCCCGGCATGACTTTCTTTTTTTTAACATAATTTTTTTTGATTCTTTGAGAATTTCACATAATATACCATAATCTTACTCGTTTCTCAGTCCTTCCATATCTGACCTTCACACCTGTAGTGTTCCCCCCTCAAAGGAAAACTGAAAAAGAAATAATAAAAAAGAATAATAAAATAAATAAAAATGTGAATAAGAATATTAATTTAAAACAAAGAAACAAAGCACTTCGCTCTTGGTGTTTCCTACCCCTCCATTGCCTCTTCATTTGTCTTGGTCAAATTGGGAACTGTTGTGTGTCATGCAGTAGACCATTTTGTCCAAACAGCTTTACTTGCAAATGTTCATTGTGTAATGTGTTGTTGGTCAGGTTCAAAGTCTGGCTTCTGGTACATCATCAATACTGGACCATCACCAGATATCCTGCTGTTGCTCCAAGTCATGAAGATCCTGCATCTATGGTTCTATAAGACCAGGATGGGGTAGATGTTGGGGAGTGCCAGCTTTCCCAAGCGAGTGGGGGCAGCTCTTCTAGTATGGGCAGGGGCAGCTTTCCCATGCTGGGGTCTTTGGGGTACATTATCCCAGGGTCATTGAGGGGAGGAGCCAGCTCTCTGCTGAAGGAGGAGGGGGCGACTATCCTTGGGCCAGTGAGGGGCGGGGCCAGTTCAGCAAGGCACTCATACTTCAGTATATGGCTTAACACATGGTTCAACTCTTAGTTTTACACATGGTTCACATGGGCCCCTGTACTAACATGGGTAATAGATCAACATCAATATCAACACAAATCCCAGTGACCTTCAATGGTAACAGATGCCATGGATATCAACACCAACCTTGGCCTCAGTAGGGCCATGGACCCAGATATGGCCTTCAATTGCAGCTTAAGCCGGGATATCTCCATGGCCCTGGGTAGCAGCTCAGGCCACTCAGATCGGGATGACTCCTGCAGTGTCATGGCCCTTGGGTGCCAATGTGGTCACATATGATGGCCTAGAACCTGGACATCTTCACGACCTATAGTGGTAACAAGAGCCATGGACATCAACACAGCCCATGGCTACTGTAGGGCCATGGACTCAGATACATCCCTTGACAGCAGTCCAGGAGCAGACATCACCATGGCCCCTGGTGGTAAACAGGCCTCCCACATTATCCTCTTCCTCACTATCTTCTCCTCTTTATATCTATCTGTCTCCACAGGGCATGAACCTCTCTCTCTCTCTCTCTCTCTCTCTCTCTCTCTCTCTCTCTCTCTCTCTCTCTCCATCAAATATTTGCTCACCATAATGGTGTCCAACCTTTCTTCTCCCAGTGTGTGTCCACCTGAGACTTTCTTAATATCTTTCCAACACTACAAAGCGGTGTGTGTGCATGTGTGTGTGTGTGTGTGTGTGTGTGTGTGTGTGTGTGTGTGTGTGTTAGTCATCTTTCTGTTAACTTTTACTCCAGAATCTCTTCTCTGATGCCCCACTACCCACTCTGTGTGTGTGGGGGGCCATGCTTGAGCATGTATGAGACATCAAAGCCCACCCTCATAGTGACACACTTCCTCCAACAAGACCATACCTACTCCAACAAAGCAACACTTCCTAATAGTCCCACTATTAAAGCTGCTACAGTTCTTCAACTTAATGGGAAAAAATGAGAAATGAAGGGGGCCACCCTGTGCTGCACACTAAGGGTCTCTTTGTCTTAAGTGAAGATGATTACATGCTGCCATTTCATTTGGTTGAGGTCAAGATTTATGATTTCTCAGAAACTCAAGCAGGTACCCATTCTTGACAATTTTTATTTGAAAATCGGGGCTTTTTCAGTTATTTGCTTTTCCATTTACATTGTTTTCTCTGGGATTTAAGAATGTGATCAAGAACATACTTGGATACTGAACTGAGTGTACTTTTAGTAAACCCCAGTATTAGAGTCTTGTAGACAATGGACCCAGATACTTATCAGTGTTATGATTCCTGCTCAGTAATCATTACCTTTGGTGGTATACTATGTCTAAAATGCCATTTATTTCTCCAGGTCTGCATTGTGACTGAAAATCATGTTCCAGTAACTTTCTATTTTTACTCAGCAGCTTCATAGTGAAGTTAGATTTAAAAAAATATTGAAAACTGTGGGTGGTTTCTCTCTCACACACTCTCAAGACATGAGAAAGTGCTCAGGTCCTCATAGTACAGGGTCACGTTCCATTGCATGTGGTGATTCTTCCTCATAATAAATAATAAGCTTATTGGATTCTTGTTGCACGTTATCTGCTAGCTAGCATCTTTGTTCTTATTTTTTTAATTATCATGCATAGTAATAGATCTCATTACAGCATTTTCATACACAAAACAATTTGGCTTAATCCTCTTTTCCCTATTCCTCTGACCCCTCATTTTACTCATAAAGAAAAACAAAATTTAAACTTTCCAGGAAAATGGATGAATCTGGAAATCATTATTATAAGTGAAGCAATACAGAGTCAGAAAGAAAGAATATTCCATGTTTTCTTTCATATGGGAAAATAGGTTTTATTATTTATGTGTGCATGTATGTGTAAATGTATTTATTTCCATATGTATATATGTATCTACACACATGCATGTGTATGTATGTATACAAGTGTGAGTGTGAATAAAGGTCATGACTAGAAAAAGGACCATAAGAGGGGCAAAAGGTTTTGTAGGAAGAAAGAGGAGAATGGCAATAGAATATATGTAACATGAAAATGCTTAGGGGACTCATGATCATAAATGTATCTTTGTTATTTGAAATGCCATGTGTGTTTGTGATAAGGAAAATAAATTTAGTAAGCAAAGGCTTGTAAAGATTGTTTGTTGGTTTAGTGTGCATGTGTGTATGTGTGTGTGTGTATACCATGTTTGAAAGTGGCTATGTGTGTCCACGCATTCATAGATGGAGGAAAGAGGAGAATGGCCGATGTCCTCCATTGCTATCCACATTATTCCATTAAGTTTATGTCTGTCACTAAATCTGGAGCTCACTGTGCTTCGGCCAGACCAGTGGCCAGCAAATCACAGTGGTGAATCTCCTGTCTATCTATGTCTTCACCCTCAGTGCTGGGGTCATAAAAGTATACAACCATGCCTGGCTAGAGATCCAAAGGCAACCCTTCTCTGGAGAAAAGATCCAGACAGTCAGGCATGAACTCAGCACTGCAACATGAAATGGCTTGATTTGTGCTTAAATGAAACAGAAACAATGGGAAAAGAATTGAATACATGAAAATATAAGGCCATGTTTAAGAGTTCTTTTTAGTCTAATGAGACTGATTAGACGTAGGCTATAGTAAGGATCAAGAATCAAACATAGATCTGGGTATAGAGACAGAATCTGCCAACATCCCCAGCTCTTACTAAAGAAATGAGAAGCCCATAATAGATGAACAAACACGTGATCACCTTTTCTACATGGGCTTTCCAGCACGTTAATGGCATAGAGAGAAGAAAGAGCAAGTAGAGACTGTTTTAACCAAGTTAATAACTTCTTTACTAAACACTTCTGGTCTGTCTCAAAACAAACTGTCTTACATAGTGCAATGAATGTTCAGTAGGATAGAATAGAGCATTATAGAAATTCTGATTTAGAAATCTCAGCACCATTTGTCTTTTATATTAACTAAGGTTATGGTGAGAATATAGTTGATTAGCTTGGGGTTAGCATACTATCTGCCCATAAAGGAGGTTACTGGGCAGATTTCCCTTATCTCTGTACTGAAGTAAGACCAGCAGGCAACAAGCAAAAACCAAACTTATACTTAGAGATATTTCAGTTTTTCCCTTGTCTTTTTTATGCTTGTTCCAGCATGCCTCTGACAAGTGCTCATTTCCTGTTGTGGGATATTTTGATTATACTCTGACACTCCCAAGACTGACAATAAACTTTATTTGAATCAGAGGGCTGAGCTAACTATGAACTGACCAAAATTAGCCATAGAGATTTTAGAGGACTCTTAGACATGTAGAGAGACACAGGAAGTAGTATGGATGGGTTTAGAAAGATGCTTGGACCTTTAGGATCGAGGAAGGAAAGACAGAGGAGGTCACTGGTCACTTTGCTGCTTCTTTGGTCAAACATATTTTTACCCCAATATCTGACTCCCAAGTTTTTAATTGATAAAAGAATAATTAGATAAATGTTTCATATGGCTTCCAATGTGGGGCACAAGATCATGAGAAGCCACTCATTGCTGGCTTTGCAGCTTCATTAGACAAAACACAATTTTCAGGAGAGACCATAAAACAAGTATTTGGGTGAACTTCTATAAGTGATCAAAGACCAAAGCTAAAAATACAAATAAATGGCATTGTGGTTGATGGCTTACTAGATACAGGTACAGATATAACAATAATTTCATGAAAATTTGGCATACAGATTGGCCTCTTCAGGAAGTAAATATTCAGCTTCTAGGGATGGGAACTTTAAGTAAAACAAAGTACAAGGTGGGTCGAGTATATAGGGCCAGAAGGACAGGAAAGGAAACTAAAGCCATATGTGGCTAACATAGCAATAAATTTATGGGGTCATGATTCAATATAGTAATGGAAAGCCCAGATTAACATTCCCCCAATCTCAGATATAAACCATAAATTAACATGAGCTTCTGAGAAAAATATTAAAAGATATTATCAAGAGCAGTCACTGATTGTTCAGGTTGTAAATAAGTAAGGCACAATAGCTGCCTATCTTTCAAAGGTACCAATAGCCCTACCTTTAAAATGATTAACTGACAAACCTTTCTGAATGAAACAATGGCCTGTGACATCAAAAAAAATTGCAGGCACTAGAACATCTGGTACAGGAGCAGCTAAATGCTCAACATATTGATGAATCAGCTAGTCCTTGGAATTCTCCTATATTTGTCACTAAAAAAATCTGGGAAATGGAGTATGTTAACATATTTAAGAGCCATAAATAAGATGATTCAGATAATGGGCTCTTTACAACCTAGAATCCCCTTGCCTTCTCTGTTACCTAAAGGATGGTCTATTATAGTGATTGATTTAAAAGACTGGCTTTTTTTTTACTACACCTTTACAAAAATATGATAGAGAAAAATTTGCCATCATAGTGCCTACTTATAATAATTCCCAGCCTGTTAAAAGGTATCATACAACAACCATTGGAAATAAGTCATAAACAGTTTCCTTAATTGATAATTTGCCATTATATTGATGATATCTTACTAGTTAGTTCAGACTAAAATACCTTAGGAAAAAATGTTTGAAGAGGTAAAGAAAATTTGCCTTGTTGGGGATTACAAATTTCTCCTGAAAAAATACAAAGAAGAGATTCTATTAATTACCTAGGATATAAGATAGGTTTATAGAAAATCCAACAGAAAGTACAAATCAGGAGATATCAATTACAAACTCATATTAATTTTCAAAAATTACTGGGAGATATTAACTGGATACATCCTGCAATTGCATTGATAACTCAAGAACTAAGTAATTTATTTCAAATCTTACAAGGTGATAAAGACTTGAATAGTTCAAGAAAATTATCAGCTGAGGCTGGAAGAGAATTCACTTTGGTAGAAGAGACATTATAGGATGCACATGTGGATAGCTTGGATCCAAAACTTGATTGTATCCTGGTCATACTACCTTCTATGCATTCTCTCACAGGAATTCTTATGCAGAGAGAAGATAATATCTTAGAATTGATATTTTTATCACACAAAGAGAGTAAAAAGTTAAAGACCTATGTAGAAGAGTTTTCTGAATTGATTCTGAAAGAAAAATTGAGACTGCATCAATTGATAGAAATAGACCCAATAGAAATTGTGGAACCTTTTACTAATGCTGAAATTGCCTCACTGTGGGCAGAAAATGAACATTAGCAAAGAGCTTGCAATAATTTCTTGGGAAAGATTAGCAACAAATATCCCCAAAACAAATCCAAAAAGAACTAATTGGATTTACTTCATAAAATAAAAGGAACACCAACTTCAGGAGCCCCTACATTCTATACTGATGCAAATAAAATAGGAAAGGCAGGTTATAAGTCAGTAAATTTAAATCAAAGCCCTTATGATTCTGTTCAAAAGTCAGATTATATGCTATTCTCATGGTATTATTAGATTTTCCAGAACCAATAAATATAGTTACTGACTCAATATGCAGAAAGAGTACTTGAACATATTTAACTAATTCTACATGATTCAGAATTAATTTGTTCAGAAATAATCAGAAATAGAAATCATCCCTTATGTATAACCCATATCAAATCCCATATGGGTCTACCAGGCCCTCTAACATAAGGTATTAATGAAATTGATCAACTATTGGTAGAGAATGTGCTAGAAGCCTCACAATTTCATAAGAAACACCATATTAATATCAAAGGGCTAAAGAAAGGTTTTTCTATCACTTGAGAACAAGTCAAGGAAATGTCCTACTTGTTCTTTGTATAACCAAACTCTATTACCTGCAGGAAGTAACCCAAAAGGTATTCAAAGAAATGAAATTTGGCACATGGACATGTTTCATTTTGAAGTTTGTAAAATTAAAGTATGTGTACCATAACATAGATGAATATTCAGAATTTCAATCAACAACTGCTTTGAGTTCTGAAAAGGCTGATTGTGTAACTATACATTTATTAGACATTATGGCCATTATGGGAATACAAATTAAGACTGGCAATGCTCCGGCCTATGTCTCTAGTATAATGAAACAGTTATGTGCATATTATAGGCATATCACACAATCCTATGGGACAAGCAGTTATAGAAAGATCTAGTAATACTTTAAAAGATATGTTCAATAAACAGAAATGGATAATAAAAACCCCCAGAGATAGATTGCACAATGCTTTATTAACTTTAAAATTTTTAAATGCTAATGAGAAAGGAATGATAGCTATTGAGTGACATTGGATAGCAGGGGGAAAAAGTGCTGGATTAAATCAGTCAGCCTGTAAACTTTAAAGGTATGTTGACCTCAGAATGGAAGCCAGGATTTGTGTTACACTGGGGAAGAGGTTTTGCTTTTGTTTCCACAGGAGAAGGAAAGCTAGATATGATCAAAATTGGTAAAGATAAGATTCAAACAGGAGAAACCTATTGATTAGGAAAGGAGATAGTTCATCAAACAACTTGCCATTTAGTCTAAACTAACTTACAACACTAAAAAATGCCTTTTATTTGATCAGATATAACCTGCCAAAAAGGAAACTTCCCAAGTTAGTGTTGGGACAGGGTTTTGTTTTTGTCTTTCCAGGAGAATAAAAGCATCCAACTAAGGAATCTGAAGACCACTGGACAAATGAGACATATTGTAGCCATAAGTTTCTCCAGTCTCACCTGGCCTCATGGCCCCATGTTTCTCTGGTACCATCCAGCTCAGCGGTCCTGCAACCACTTATAAAATAATCATTCAGAGGCTTAATATTATTTATAAACTGCATGGCCTATGGCAGGCTTCTTGCTAGCTAGCTAGCTCTTATATCTTAAATTAACCCATTTCTATTAATCTATGTTTGCCATGTGTTCTGTGGCTTTACCGGGCTGCTGGCATGTTGCTCCCTGGGCAGCAGGATGGCATCTCCACAGACTCTGCTTTTCTCTTTCCCATCTCTCCTTGGATATCCTGCCTGCCTCTAAGCTGCCTTGCCATAGGCCAGTGCAGGATTATTTATCAACCAATAGAGTAACACATATTCACAGCATACAGAAAGACATCTCACAGCAACATCTGAAGAAGGATGAATTGTCCAGAAAAATGTCCCAAGAAAATGAGTAAATTGGCTTAATGGTATAGCACACTTTCAACAGGATATAATTTCATAAATCTTCCCAAATGTATGTTTCTGCTGTTCTCCATAGTCATATAAGGTCAATGGCATATTTGTAGTCCCAATTTCATTAAAAATCAAAGTTGGCTTTGGAGTTGGAGAGTGCTCTCTATGTCTTTAAACATAAGCATGCTTGTTAAAGGAAAATTTAAAATCTCTGTCTCATGTCAGAAGAGCCACCTGGTGTTAGAGGGAAGAAAAATCAAAATTAAGGAACTATTGTGTTGCCACTCTTCTCATAATCCTTTGGTTTTATTTTGACTCTTTATCTCAAAATTTATAATGTATATATACATATGGTTTGGATTCTAATGACTCCCTTGGGGGAGGGGGTGAGGAGGCATGGTGTCAACAGCACAGACACCAGGCGTTCATTGAAAGCAAATAACAAACTCCTTTATTCAATAACAGGGAAGGCCTTATATACCCTCCTCCCAGTGCCAAGTCTGTGTTGTCACCCCTCATTAGCTGGGCATGATCAGGATCTCTGACAGTGACCAGGAACTCTGACAGCTCCTATTGCTAGGCCCTCAGGCAGACTCTAGTTTGGCTCTTAAGGAGTATGTTATATGCATGCCTTGGAAACTGGTCTGAGCCAATTTCCTCAATCCTATGGGCCTGTTCTACTACATATCCACTCTTTTATTTTATTACATGGGCACCCAGTGGGATTCAATGTTCTTTGCTCCAGCCTTGTTGACCCTGTCTCAGTGGAACTCAGCAACTGGACTGTGCCTGTCTTAGGTTGGCTTGCCAAACAAGCTCTTACTACCAGCTCTTGAAGAGCATCCATCCCTGGGAAGTCACCCTGGGTGGGGAGTGTCAGGCAGTAGCCTTTTGAATTTCAGAAAGCCAGGCATGCATAACCTCCTGTGGAGGACTATGAGTTAGATATCTAAGAGCCATCAACACCTATAGAGTCACCTTAGTGCCTGCCTTTTTTTTGTTGGATGTGCTGTTAGACACACTTAAAATGGAAAAAGATCAAAAGCACCTCCCCATCAATCAAAACATAAGTGAAATCCAGGAGGAATCAAACAGCCTCTTTATATCATGCCAAACCTTTTCAAAAAATAAAGAGCCAAAGGCCATAACCTCTGCTCTTGTCTGATTTAATTGGAAAATTTCATGTGTTAGCTGTAATGGATAATATAGAAACTTAGCTGACCATGGGCCCTTAATATATTTAGCTAGCTCCTGGCCTGCTAAACTAGTGTTCCTCATCTCAAAAGGTATCATACAAAATGAGGAAAAGCAAGGCTCCATAAGTCTTCAGCCTTTAGAGGAGCAATGAGAACAAGGAAGGGGAGTATATACATTATCTATCCTGGGTGATTTTCTCCTTGGTGGAAGCAGGCTGATCTATGGCCAAGTGCACATCCCCTGCTGGGACCCATATTGGTGTAGTGGCACTCTGAGAAAAAAACACAAGCATACCCTCACCCACGGGTCAGCAGAAGGGCTGGCAGCTGCCATTGGAGGGAGACAGGATCTCTCCATATCACCAGGGGCAGGGATATATTCCTTGGCAGAGACACCTAGTGCTTGTAGGCTGGGCTGAGCCCCTTGTAGGACCTTGAGGGCCAGGTCTGAGACCTGTTGAAAATAGGCATTCAAACCAATCTGTGCCTGGTACATGGGACGGACATCTTCCCCGTTGCCTGTGAGCATATCATAGGTCACCAGGACATTAAGCAAGATGTTTGTCCAGGCCTGGGATTCTGCCTGACCATCATAGGCTGATGTCCAACTGAGAAAGACTGCAGGCTCCAACATAGCTTAAAGCAAATGGTACCAATCTGCCTTCTCTTTGACAGATTTGGCAGGACCCAAACTGACAGCTATATTCTCCTTGACAGATTTTACAGGGCCCAAACTGACAAATATCTCAGAACTGAAACTGACAGATTTCCTGGGGCCCAAACTGACAGATTTCTCAGGGCCCAAACTGACAGTTACATTCTCCTTGACAGATATCTTGGGACCCAAACTGACATATCTCATATTTGTCTCCTCATCATCGGGTATTGTAAAGACATCGGACAGGGAACTGGCAGGAGTGATGAAAAGATTACTGATCTTTTCAACGGGATGAAAATTTGTATTGGACCCTTATGTCCTGTGCTTAGTGGGGGACTTTCCTGTTTTTTTAGGCCATGACCGTATGCCTACATGGTGTCTCCAGACGAGGGACAGCGGTTGGAAGCTGAGCCTTGGTTCCACTCTTGGTGGGGGAGGGGAGGGGTGTGTGTGGGGGGCGGTGTCAACCTTTATGTGGATGTACCAGGTGAACCAAAGAGAAAAAAAAAATGTGCCTTCCTAATGGAATGGCAGACAAATAATGGAATGGGCAGACAAATATGACAGACAACACAAAAGAAGGAAAGAAGTGGGGGTCCCAATGCTTACCTGCCAAAGGGACCCAAAGAATACAACACTGAGGGGCCTTCTCACCAAAAAACACTGTCTTGGGGGCGCTGTCAAGCACCTCAAGTGAAGAGAGGGAGACGATCAGAACCTGCACTGGGAGAAACAAAGTAACAGAAGCCCCACATTCAAGCACCAGATGCTGCTTGGATTCTAATGGCTCCCTCCGGGGAGGGGGTGAGAAGGCACGGTGTCAAAGACACAGACACCAGGAGTTCATTGAAAGTAAAGGAAGAAATTTAACTACGATTATAGTCTAAATTAACTAAAAGAAATTAATTAGAAAATAAAAACCAAAATTTAAAAAGCTTAACTAAGTTTGTCGACTATCGTAACTGTATGTAAAAACTGTTCCCAAGAAATAAATATATACATATATGTATATATGAAAGAAAATTAAAGAATATGCCAATAAAAAAAGAAAGAAAGAAACACATGTAACTCGTAGGTTAAAGGCTTTGCTTGGTCTGTGAGAGTCTCTAAATTACATCAATCATCTTTTAAATATGTCTCTTAAATATGTCTCAGTTCAGATAATAATATACTTGATGGCCTATTCTATAATGCATATCAAAGAACTTTTCATTTTAACATGTGTATAAGATCTCCAACTTCTACAATGCCTACTTTTTCTCTGTTTGTGTTCCAGGCATTTTGAAAAGTTTTTTTTTTCTTATTGTGGTATGTCTTTCTGGATGAAAATGTTATGTACAGCACACAGTACTTGTGCCTTTGGACCACGAGACTCCATTGCATACATTATACACAAATCAGACTCCTTTGGAGGGTGATGGAATGGAGGAAGCTGGTTTCTGTGGTTATGACTTCACTCTGATTTCACTCATGGATTTTGTGGTTATATGATAACAGGCAGCTGTATTTCTGGTACTTAGATTCTAAAGTTCGTTTATGGAGCTTGTAGAAGGCTACTTGTTATATATATTTAGAAATGGCCTCTAAAAGTGCTTCTTTTGACAAGCTATCTTCTGTGTTGCACAGCCAACTTGTTAAACTTATAGCTATGACATGGTAGAGGTGAGAGGGGGTAACAGTTTAAAGGGGTCATACCTTATGCAATGAGTTGAATTCTTTTATAATCACATCATTTGAAAACTTACAGGAAAACCAATAATTTAATTTCCATTTCAGATTCAAAGGGAGAGTAAATGGGTAATGATATCAAAGAAAATAGTCCACTTGGAATTCATGTTGCTCAAATTTCAAACATAATGTTCTGTATTCCAAGGTTTATGACCTACGGAAAGTTCATGTGACAGACATATCTGTATTTATTTTTAAGTTTCTTTTTTTTTTTTTTTTTTTTTTTTTGGTTTTTCGAGACAGGGTTTCTCTGTGTAGCTTTGCGCCTTTCCTGGAATCAAATCTTTAAAAGTACTGAATATATCATACTATCTTTTCTTATATAGAATCCTCTACTAACTTAAAAAATATCTGTTTGGCTTAATGCAAGATTTCTACATAGGTTATATTAATGTGAATAAAACCATTTTTTTTTTCCTGAACTAGCTGAACAGAACTATTTCATGAATTTCATTTTGTCTGAGTTCTTTCCTCTTCCCTGTCTTTTGCTCATCTGGTGACCCTGCCTAATACTCTCGGCATCCTGAGTTCTCCATGTAGTACTTGGCAATTGTATCATGATCATGTGCATTCTCAGTTGCAGTCCTGAGAAACAGCCTTCCTTTGACCCTGGGGGTTGTAGTCACAGCCAAAGTTTTACTGTGAAAATAAAGAAAATAGAAGATTCTGGGCAAATGTGACTGGGAAATTTATATGGTTTGAGTCATGTGATCTACTACTTGGTGGTTGGTTGATCTTTTTAGTCTTTGTACCAGATTAACTTCCCAAAGGGCAAGAGCTACCACTGCCTGAACTCTGAAACTGGTCTTCTGTGAACTTTTGAGGGGAAATCAAGTAATAGATTTCAATTCTAATGTCTTTAAACGAACTTTTTAATATAGTACCTATTCACCACGTTTTTCTGAAATTAAATCAATCAACTTAAGTACAATTTTACCACCAGGGACAGAGCTACAGTTTTATCTAGGTGAGAGGCAAGTCCCCCTCTCCTGATTGATGCAGTTTGTGAGGGACAGTGCCACAGGCATCAGAGGTCAGGAAGAGGGTAGGTCATCTCTCCCTCACCCATTCTACCATATGGCAGATGAGGGGTGGTTCCAGATCTCCCACACATATTCATGGGTCTGATCACCTGTACCCTAGTCAGTAATGTTAGCTCTCCCACTCTCATGATCTCAGGGAGGCTTTAGATCTTTAAATTGATGTTAGGGTAGTCTTGCTTGAGGCCATGTTGATGCATGTGATCCATACTGCCACCAGAAGTTGTGTGGATGTCCATGTTTTGTGCTGCCACTGGAAACCATGTGGAAATCCATGATCCATGCTGTCACTCAATGTTATGGGCAAGGAAGCTTCTTTTGTAGTGGTATCAATAAATACAGACTCATAGTTGAGAATGAGACACATTGATGGCTTCTGTGGTAACCTCTGCCCTATTGCCTACCCCTCGCCCCAGAGAAACAGTTCAAACAGGAAGCTATTGAACAGAGTCCTAAAAAAATTGTGATAAAAATGCTGAAGTGTATCTCTTCACAGTTGATGGCTTCTGGCAGGGGTGGTGGGGAAGGACTCAGTTATCCTTAATGCACTAACCACTGGGAGTTTGACCGTGCTTCAATGAGTATATGGGCAATACAAATTGGATTTGGTATACATTTTTTTTTTTTTTTTTTGAGGAGGGTGAAAGGATGGGTGAGTGAACCTGGGAGGGATGGGAAGTGTTGTGTGACATTTTGATTGTATTCTGACAAATAAAGTTTGCTTGGAGTCAGAGAAGCAGGGAGCACTCACCAGTTGCCTCCTCCCTCTTCTGTTCCTCTGTCCAAAAAGGCCAAGATCCTCTCTCAGTCCTGCCTTACTACTTCCTGTCTCCTCTCGGTCTACAGTCCTACAAACCTCTATGGCTAATTTTGGTTAGCTAGTGGCTAGCTCTGCCCTCTGACTCCAAGCAAGGTTTGTTTGTCAGAACACAGTCAAAATATCACACAACAGGGAAGCAAGTGTGATGGGGTGCACTCTACGAAATTCCGAATTTATCAATAAAAATATTATGTCGGAAAAAGATTGATGTGGGAATATGACTTTGGGAGTGGTTGAAATTGTTATTCATTTGTTCGTGCTGTTTACTGGGCTCAAGAAAACATGAAGTACAATGGAACCCACCATAAGATTTTTATGAAGAGAAGGAAAAAGGGGGAATGTGTGGATAGTCCTACCAGAGAGAGAGTTGTGGAAGAGAGAGTTGGGGATGGGGAGCGGGTACAGCCTGCTTTTATAGTTTACCTCGAGCATGCGTATATGGGCTTATACATACTATGCTATACCGTGCATGCACATAGATTATATGATCACACTGCATGCAGATTACATAGGATGTAAGGCCCTGGAGTGACTAAGCATTTTGCCTGAATGCTGGACATGTGCAGTCATGTGGCTAGGAAATGGCTAGCTAGGATTTATAACATTCCACCCTTTTTGTTATTATAAAAAGTAAGGGGTTAGGCATGGTGAGTGAAGGGAATGGGTGCACCATGTCTCCCAGAACTCCTTCCAGCTGACTTGATGGGTGTCAGTTAATTTTGGGGGGTGGGGAGGGGGCTTTTCCCAGGGTAGCTGGTGTCCTGAGGAAGGCTGATTGTCTTTGCTGTTGCTTTTAGCCCTGTGGAATCATCTGTCACAGCTTGGATCTGACAGCTTGGATCTGACAGCTTTGGACCCAACAAGGTGCTGGTGAGGCAGAAGAGGAAGTTTAGAAAAAAAGTTTACTTTGGGGGCATGACATGAGGGGGTCTCATCAAGGGATGCCAGGTTGAGGGAAGGGGGTCCTAGGACCAGGAAAGTCTGAATGATACTTATCTGAAGTGAATCTGAACTGTCTGAGTGGGTCCAAGCTGACTCTGTTGCTCAGAATTTTTAAGTTTATGAAGAAGACAGATTTTAAACATATTAAGGAGCAACCAAAGGGAATTTTACAATCTTGACCTGGTAGCCATGGTATCATAGTGTTTAGTACTCTGTTGTCAGAATTTTACTGGTTAGTGTTAAAGTTATAGAGTCATATAGTGACACAGGGCAGGTTGGCATGACCAAAAATGTGCAGGTAAGAGGAATACCCCTGAAAATACAACTAAGTGGTGGGATCTGATGAGGTAGGTAAGGCTGTCCCTCTACCCTGACAATAGAGAGCTGAGAAGGAGAGGTGGGTCCCCAAAACTTCCTTAGAATTGAGTAAGTGGCCCTGGTGTCCAAAAGGAAGGAAATGGATTGCCCTGATACTGTAATGGCTACTGGAATTTTCCTGTGAGAGATGGCAGTTGTTGGGTTGTAACCTGGACACCTTCAATCATTGTCCATGGCCAAGCCTAGGAGATTGGCTGGAGGGTGATCTGTGTTTGATGTTCCCGTGCCATGAGTTGCATGGGGGCAGTCAACTGACCAATGTCCCTCTTGGTGGCACTTTGGACATGTCTCAGGTGGCCCATGTGGGACAGAGCAGGTACAAGCCCAGTGTCCTTCTTGACCACATTTAAAACAGGTATTGGGCAGCTGATTGGATAGCCTTGGCCAGCATTTGGCAATTTTGTTTACAGGCTTTCTCATCTCTCCCATGGTACACCTTAAAAGCCAGTGCTAAGACTTCTGTCTGTGGGGTCAGGGACACTCTCCCCAGACAATTAAGTTTGGCCCTAATGGGGAAGCTCTGTGAGACAAAAATGAATCATAAGGAGCTACCTGCCCTCTAGGCTGTCAGAATCTAGATCAGTATATTGTAAGAGGGCCTTTGTAAATCATTCTAGAAATTGAGATGGATTCTATTTTTTGTTCTGAACTATCTCTTGAAGCTTTTCTTGGTTTACTGGTTTGAGGGCAGACTTAGAAAGACCTGCTAGGAGGTAGGTCATAAATTGATCCATAGCTAGAATGCTATCTGGGGTATTATAATCCCATCATAGGTCTCAATCGGGAACTGCTTCTGTTCTGGAAGGATGTGCTGCATTAGTTTGGTGGACCTCATCTGCATGTATCCTATCCTGTCCTAAACTTGTCTGCATTCCTCGGGAAGTAGGTTGTTAGTACGGATCATGAATCTATCATGAAAGGTGAGATTATAGGATTGGGTAATATATTGGAATTGTTTAATAAAGGAGGTAGAGTTGGACTTATAAGAACCCAGTTTCTTTTCTATCTGAGAAAGTTCAGCCAGTGAGAAAGGGGCATGTACCTTAACCAGTCCATCCACCCGGGCTACCTCTTACAAGGGAGGATGGCTGCTGGGTTGGTTTGACTGGGGTGGGGTTCCTTAGCACCTCGAGAACTCGTGATAGGAGGGGTAAAGGTGGGAACCAGAGTCAGACAGTTGGAGTGGCTCAATACCAGAGAGGAGGAAGGGGGCTGGAGGAGCTGAAGGATTAGTCACTGAAGGAGAAGGAGCAAGAGCTCAGAAAGGCAGGGGTTCATTAGCAGTATCTAAAGTAGTAGTGAGAGTTTCCTCTGGTATGGGTGCATAGCTAGGAGCATGTGGGCGGGTGAGTAGGGGTTTGGAGCTGAGATAGAAAAAGGTCTGGATAAAAGGTAACTCTTTCTATTTGCCCATTCACTGAGAGAAGTTAGATAATCCCTGTACAATATCGGGGTCCAACGAGCCATTAGGTAGCCATTTTTATTGTTATCTAGGGGATATTTAACCATTTTTTAGTGCAGAGGTGGATAAGCTTAGAAATCTTTAAGTAAAGCATTAAGCTGAGAGGATTCAGACTTTCCAAAAGACATTCCAGAGATGTGGGGCTTATGGGATTGGAAGCCTTATTTCCCTGGCTGCAGCAGAGAGAAAAAACAAAAAAATAAATGAGATCCAATGGCTACAATATCTCAGGTGTCCCAGAGATCAAACGAATATTGATTGATTGGCACAAGTCACTCACTGTTCCATAGAGCAAAGAGCGAGGGCTGGGGCAGCAGCCGGAGGATGAGGGTTTGAAAGAAGAGAAACAAACCAGAATGCTATCTCAGACCACAGTCATGGGAACGGCTAAGGCTGATAGTCAACAATGAGGGTCAACTATAGCCGATAAAGACCATGGACAAGGGCACCCCCATTTTCAAAGATACCAGAAGGATGCTGGATGATCACCGATCATTCCCATGGGTTCAGTGACCTGTTTATGCTGACTGGTTAAGGGAAAACTCACCAATCAAAGTAGCCAGAAGATTTTTACCTCAAAGTTGCTGGTCTCTTCTTATTCACTGCTAATTTCTCAGCTACAGCTGATCAGATCAGATTTGAGTATCCCAGGAAAGGAAAGGTTTCATTTTAGTGGTTCTGGTGTCTGGTTAATCACAACCAGTTATTCAGCCCCAAAGACCAGAACAACAGGTTCTCAACTCAAATTATGCAATGGGCCTAATAGAGATTTTAGGTAACTCTCAAACTTTCCTCTGGAATTTCACAAGTTAGTCCTTCATCATTTGCATTTCTCTCAATACCCTTGTCTTCTAAACACCCACAAAATAGCCCACAAGTATTTGAAAACTGAATAACTTTTCTAGCTCAAACTTTCAAAGTCCTTTCACAACCCTCCCCAAAACAAGGTCAGGTCTGTCACAGCAATACTTCACTATCCTGGTACTAATTTCTGTCCTGATTGGGCTTATCAGTGCTGTGATGAAACACCATGACCAAAGCAGCTTGGGGAGGAAATAATTAATTTGGCTTGCACTTCCATATCACTACTCATCATTGAAGGAAGTCAGGAGAGGAACTCAAACACAGTAGAAAAATGGAGGCAAAACCTGATGCAGAGGAGGGCTGCTACTGACTTGCTTCCCATGGATTGCTCAGCCTGCTTCTTATCGCACTCAGGACCACCAGACCTGGGTGGCACCCACCCACAATGGGTTTGGCTCTCTTACATCAATCACTAGTTAAGAAAACACCCTATAGGCTTCCCTGCATCCTTATCTTATAAAGATATTTTCTCAATTGAGACTCCCTCTGCTCTAGTGGTTCTATGTCAAGGTGACATCAAACTAGCCAGCCAACAGTCCTTTTCTCTTAGAATTTAGAGATCTAAGTCTACCTCTGATGTGGTGGTGCTTGGAGGTGAGACCTTTAGTGGGTGGTTAAGATTGGCTCATGCTCTAGCAAAAAATAATCCAGAGAGCTTTTTTTCTGTTTCCATTATGTGAGGCTTCAGTGAGACCACTTCCATGAACCAAGAACTGTACCACCGGCACACATCGAACATTAGTGTCACTTTGATCTTAGACTCTCTTGACTTCCAGAACAAAGATAAATTTGTATTGTTTATACACCATACACTTTGTGATGCTCTGATATAGCAGCTCCCAAAGACTAAGGTATATCCAAACCTTACAAAAACAAGACAAAAAATGTGTATACATTATATCTGTGTTATAAATATGTGTGTGTGTGTGTGTGTGTGTGTGTGTGTGTGTGTGTGTATTTTATGACTTGTGTGCAACTTTTCAATTCATGTTTTTCTCAGTGGAATTTCTCTTTACTACTCCAATTTGTTTCTTTATTTTTATTGTATTCTATGTTCTTTTTTTATTAGTTCTTTGAAAATTTGTACAACGTATTTTGATCATATTTATCTTTTCACCACAAGTCCTCCCACATCCATCCTGTCTTTGCTACCCCCCAAACTTTGTGTCATTTCTTAAAATCTGTTAGGTACAGTTTGTGCCACACATATCCTCTTAGATATGTAGCTTTCCAGTAGAGAATGATTGTCCTACCTGGGGTGACACACTTCAAAATATATTTCAGTCTTCTTCTCCTTTTTCCTCTCCCAGAAGCTATCATTTGCTGACAGTTCCTTAGCTAGGGCTGGGACTTCATGACCATCTCCCCTCTCCATGCTGTTATTTTGTCTGGCTTTCACTTACACATGTTTTATACATGCTGTCACTGCTGCTATGGAGTCCTGGATGTGCAACTGCTGTGCTGCATCCTTAACACACTATGTTCCTTTGCAGTCATCAAATACCTCTGGCTCCAACAATCTTTCTGCCTCCTTTTTCCAAGTTGACCCCTGAGCCTTTGAAGAAATGGGTACAATACAGATGTCTTATTTAGAAATGAGCATATTGTGGTCTCTTGTTCTCTGAATCTCGACAAGGATTGGGCCTTTGTGTTAATTGTCATCTACTGCAAAAAAGAAGTCTCAGTGATGAGAGTTCAGAGAGGCACTACTCTACAGGTATAAGTCATTGGGAATCAATTTAGTACTATGTCCATTGAACAGACTGATAGAAGTAGATTGTCCCTTAGGGCCTATGAGTAGCATATCCACAGCCTCATACTCTGAAAATGGTGCCAGGTATGGGTTTTAGCTTGTCTAGTGTGCCTTAAATCCAGTCAGAAAGTGGCTGGTTAATTCAATGACATTCCTGCCGCTATTAAATCAGAGGATGTTAATATTCTGATCCTGCCCTTTAGCACCACCCTATGCCCGATGTAAAAGCCTATTCTTAAGGGAAAACTCCACCCATTTCTCTTTTCTGTTTTCCACTTTCCTCCAACGAGGTGTGCACCTCTTGAACCCCTCGCCCCCCATCCCTCTCTCTTTCCCTTTTTCTCTCCGGCCCCCTCTCTTCCATCACCAAATTAAACTCTTCACTGAGTGCTGTGGTATCTGCATGACATCTCTGTCTCTCACCCACTGTGGGGCACCTTGGGTCTACTTGCCCCAGCGCTCAGACCAGAACCTCCTGCCAGGACATGTAAATCACAACACTGGCACCCAGCATTGCCGGGCAATCCCACTGCTTCCTCCTGCCCACTGACAGTCTTGAGGAGCTTTGGGACCCTGTACCACCCATCATGATTTGGGGCTGGAGGATCATGGGAAACTCTTCACCCTATCAGATTGGTAGCCCCTCCCCCCTCGTTAAGCCTCCCCTTTGGCTATTTTCCCACAAGTAAGGTTTCATCCATATCAAGGTGCTGACCACTTCTCATTCCGGCTTGAAACCCCTGGGTCTTTGCCACTGCATGGCCCATAGCTATTGTGATGACGGTCATTTAGCTATCTTTAGCCGTTCATTCGCTGACCCTCTGGGACTCTGGAGGTCAGTCTGGTTTTGCTTGCTGCCTGTCAGGCTCACATCCCTTGGCCTCCATCCCTATGCGATGGCATATGGAGACAGCTGTGCCTCATTCGGGCTCCTGACACTGCCCCCTCCCTCCCCGCCCCTCCTTTTTGGAGGATGGTCCACTGAGCAGCTTGTGCCATTGGCCCTCACTGAATTTGAGACATTAGAGATTCCAGCCCTTGGACCTCCTCTACTTTGTGTTTGGATGGGAGCTCCATCTCAACCCCTGGCACCCTGACATCCCGATACCCAAAGAGTCTGGAATGTTTGGAAGGAGTCTGGTGGAAGATCCACCTCAACTCCTCTCCTCTCTTTCCCTAAACCCGCCCCTTCAAAGCCCTCCAAACACAGCTCCTCCCCAAGAGAGGCTCAAGATGACTCACTCCACAGGGTATATAAGCGGCATCCCTGAAAACAGACACGTGGTTCTTCTGGTCTCATGTCCCTATTCTCACGTCTCTATCTCCTCTCTGGGGGCCGGGAATCACCCACTAAACCTGGGCTTTTCCTGATTTGGTCTGATTTGATTTGCTGAGTCGGGGGAGAGGCCTTAAGGAGGCCTAAACCTTATTATCTTATGAAAAAAATGTGCTACCCTCTCCCACTTCCCTTCCCATCCTGCTCCCCCGCCATGTTTCTCCAGGTTCTGCTGGGCAATTACATCATCACTGTCCCTGGATTCCTTTACAAGGCATGTACACTTCTTGCCTCTAATTCCTATCCTTGTCTGTAATCCTGTCTCTTAAATCTTTTCTCTCTGCTGCGTAACTCTCTTGCCAGACCTCCTTTTCCATCCACAGGACTTTGGTGCAGGGGTCCTTCCCCTGCTCCATTGGCTGTTCCACCACCGCTGGGAGCCCTGCCCCCCAGGCGGCCAAGAAAAAGGAATGGTGGACTAACCACAGAAATATCTGGTCACTTGACTGTATTTCTGCCACAGCTGCCACGGCCACCTTTTGGGCCAGACCAACCCCCCCCCCCCCCCACACACACACACACACAGCCTGCCTTTCCTCTGCTGCTGCTGCTGCCACTATTACTGGAGACATGAACATGTGGTCAGATGCTATGTTTGAAAGGGGCGATCACATGATCAGGCGGCACCATCTTAAAAAGGGCAGCCACATAGTCTAGCCACCATCTTGGCTAAGGTCAAAACAAGGAGATCGTATGACCTCATTGCCATCTTTACTGAAGGCATTTACTGAAGGCAGTGCATCAGACACTCACACGCCACCTGGGCAGGTGGAGGGAGGTTCAGTTGAGGTATGCCGTTCCTTCCTGTTTGGCTGTCTGTGCAGGCAGGGCCAGGAGACAAATACACTCCCCTCCGGGGCATCAGCAGAACCGCATGCTGATGATATAGCCAACTTGCCAGCTCATTGGCTTGGCGTTCCCAGCCATCTCGCTCTTTTGCTCCAGCTGTTTCCTCAGAGGGAAGTTCAGTCGGCACCTGGCATTTATTCCTCCACTTCTGCTAGTGTGTACAGGGCCCGGGGAGGTAGCAGGCAATATCATTATATTAAGGTTTTAAAATTTCAGATCTTAGCATTAATACAATCCTGATACACTTTGAGTCACAAGCTCAGGATTTTAAACCTATACGTATAAGTCTACTGTTGCTTTTCAGATATACTTTTTTCTCTTTCGTGGTCTCCAATTACCAAAACTACAGGCCTAGATTTCAAATAGATTCATAAATTTTAACTCTCACCTGTAGTCTATATTTCAGCAGGCTGGCAGAATTATCAAAGCAGCTACAGGTGCCAGCAGAGATTCTCTATATGATATGGACCAGTCCAGACAAATATAATTATTTTCTTCCTCTACTGCTAGGGCAGATGACAAATGCCCATTGCCCAGCCTTTGACTAAGCCTTTCAGCCTTTTTGGGGGGCTCTGACAGCAGCGCCCCAATGCCAGCTTAAAGAAGTTCCAAAATGTATCGTCCCATGTTTTCAGTCCAAAACAGGCTGAAATGCTGGGTCCAAAGGAAACACTCTGGCCTAGAGTCCACCAAGAGGGTCCTTTTCATTTTCTCAGAGGGTCCTTCTCTCAGAGTTGGGCTGCACCCTGACTCACAAGCTCCTTTTCTCCTGTTTTCATTTGGCCTTGGGAATCTTTCCCTGTCATTCTTCTCTGCCTTCTCAGGAGACAGTTTATAAAATAATTATTTCTATATAAGTCATTCAGGATTGTAATCTGGCTGTACTCAAAGGTTAGCATCCCTGTCCTTGCTAAATTCATTAAGCTGTAACTAACTGGGAAACCTGTATATTCAGATATATATATATATATATATATATATATATATGTGTGTGTGTGTGTGTGTGTGTGTGTGTGTGACTTAAGATATATATATATATATATATATATATATGACTTAATCACATATATATATCAAAGTTATAAATATATCTAACAGATTTTTTATCTCAGACCTATAGAGGTCTGAGAATATGGCATTTAATATAAAAGCTTTTTATGATAAAGAGACATATCAGCTCCTGGCAGCAGCATCTTGTATCATCTCCAAGAAGATAGATGGCCACAGAACCTTCACCTGGAAGCTTATGGCAAGGCCAGCCATGCAGTGAAATGCTGAGATCCTGTCCAGAATGAATATAGAGGAACAACAGGGATAGATTGTCCTCTCTGCCAAGAAGGTAGGATGACCTCCCCAAATTTCTACTCCACAGAAAAATCTGTCAGATCTTCTAGGCTTATCAGTGAACAAGTGCTGTCTTTTGGGCTTCTGTTCAAGCTCCCAATGACCACAGAGAGACTTGGGATTGCCACCTAGGTATCTGGAAAGTCGCCTCACTTCTTAAATTTATCCTTCTCAGATCTGATAATGTTTCATGACTAGGATGTATCAGTTTGACAGCCCCAATCCCAAGATTACTGACAGTTCATTAATAAGTTTTCTATTAAAGTTACAGACAGCTATGCCTTATTCACAGACTTCATGGTACATGATAGTCTGGTTTCAGATATAACTCCAGAGGTTCAAAGTTTTAATACTGATAAATTCAGCTTTGATAAACTAATAGAATATTGAGTACAAACAGTTCTTAGGAGTCCTTAAATTTCTATGGATTTTCAACCCTTTTTGCTATGATGTAAATCTATTCCAGCTGTCTTACAGGTCCCTGGGAAAAGTTCAACTAGTACATCAAAAAATCTGGTCTGATAAAAATTAACAGTCTCCAGAGCCCAATTCTGACCTCACCTATTTTTTGAGCATATCTTGCAGTTTCCCTCCCGTGCCTGGGCCAAGGAACTTTCCAGACACACCAGCCCCTGCACCAACTGGCATGCAAACCCCCACTCGAGGACTCCAACTGAGACGGATGTACCCACACCTCCAGAGAAATGGCAGATGTGATGGTTCCTACAGTCCTGAAGAACACATCTCTCACTTCACTGCTGGTACTACCTCTCCAGCCTCAGCAGGACACCTGCCCAGCAACTGAAACTTGTACACCCTTGCCTCTTCGGTATAACCAGGGCACTTCCCTGTTCCATTCTTATCACTCTACAGAGGGTGAGCACAGCTCATGAGGCCAATGATAACAACCTATTTTATTCTCTTAGTAACCTGCCCCCTCAGCTCATTCAAAGGAACAGATGCCTGAGATTTTCACAGTGACACAGCTCACCTCAAGGCACAGATGTTTGAAATCTCCATGATGACATCTAACTGTTTGCTTCTTCACTCACACCTCCCACCATGTGTGACTCCTGGTTTCCCCCCTTCCCACTTCACCCCTCATCAGCTTGAAATAGCCTTGAGAATTCAGTGCCCTTGTTCCCCTACTAGCTCCCATAACTCACCTCTTTTTATATAATCAAAAATAGAGAAATGTTAATATTCTGATCCTGCCCTTTGGTGCCACCCTATGCCCTGACATAAAAGTCTATTCTTAAGGGAAAACTCTACCTATTTCTTTCTTCTCTCTTCTCTCTTCTACTTTCCTTTCACGAGGTGTGCCCCTCTCGAACCTTTTGACACCCCTCTTTCTATCCGTCTCTCTTTCCCTCTTTCTCTCCCCCCACCAAATAAAACTCTTCACTGAGTGCTGTCTGCATGGCACCTCTGTCTCTCACCTGCCATGAGGCACCTTGGATCTACCAGCCCCAGGCCTCAGACCAGAACCTCTTGCCAGCATGTGCAAATCATAACAGTGGACACATTTTATTTGCTGATAATTACTTTAGTTCACAGTACTACTCAAAATTTAATTACCCTGACATAGAGGAATTTTGTTAAAATACATATTAAGACAGATATAACAAGCTCTACTAGATATTTCTATGGCATAGTTATTTGAAAGTATAAGCACAATACATGAATCAAAGATGAGTCTTAGTTACAAAAGCAACCAAAATTCAAAATCAAGTAGATAATTTGAGATTATGTCGTGTTTTCTTTGTATTCTGTAGTAACCTATTTACTTTAAGTATCATGTGGATGTGACATTTCAAAAACTTTCCCTAAAGTTGAAACAGGATAATAAACTTTATCAAATTATACATGTGATATTAAAGTTTATAATACTCCTTTGAGACAGGGTCTCTCTACATAGCTCTGGCTATTCTAGAACTCACTATGAAGGCTAGCCTGGCCTCAAACTCACACAGATTTGCCTGCCTCTACCTGCTGAGTGCTGGGATTATAGGTAGGCACCACCACAGCCATCTTAATAATTTTTAAACAAGTATTCACTAAGCTCCTACTATGAGATTAGTAGCATGCAGGATTCTAGAAAGAGAATGCTGAGTGAGCTAAGCTGTGTCTCTGCTCACCTAGATCTAGTTGCTTGCATTCTAGTAATGAAAATAACAATGGGCTTATAAACACTGAACCTTCAAAAGTATTGTGTCAAAGATGAGAAAGAAAATAACTGAGACAAGGGTGACTAAGTATAGAGGATAGTATGGAGAGTAGTTAAATTTTACCATGGAGGAAACCAATATTAAGACATTCCAAAATGTAACTCTGCATGTGCTGCTAGGATGCATATATGTTTATGGAGGCATAGTTGTTTTGTTTTGTTTTTTTCCAAATGAAATTACATTTATCCTGTGAGAAGGAAGAGGAAAATCTAGATTAAACTTAAAGACAAACTTGTGTGTGTGTGTGTGTGTGTGTGTGTGTGTGTGTTGGGGGGGTGTATACTTATGAGTGTGAGGGTTATTTGGTCGTATTTGCAAGGCATCCGATTCATTCCTTCCTTCCTCTACCACTTTCTTCTTTATTGTCTTGAGGTAGAGTCTTTCATTGACCCTGAAGCTCACCATCTTCAATTAGGCAACCAGCCCTGGGAATCTGTTTTGCTCTGCCTTGCAATACTGGGGTTCAAGCGTGTATAGCTTTGCCTTGCTTTTTAATAAGGATGTTGGGGATTTGAACTCAGGTACTTAACACTTACAAAGCAAGCACTCTTATCTGCTGAACCACCTCAACAGTCACCCTTATGTTTTTGTCATTGTTGCTGTTGCTTTGTTTTTATTTCATTTATTTAACATCTCTTTACAGAGTGTTTACAATGTTCATGCAGAGGGCTCCTTTCTGAAAACACAATGCTGAGCAAGACAGCCTTCTTACTGGCCCCTGAGACCAGACTAGATGATCTCTGTCCTGAAGGAATTGAGAGTGTGGTTTAGTGAGAAGTGCCTTCTTTGAAACAAAGCAGTCCTATTTTTAAAGCCAAACAACACAAACATAACAAAAGCAAGGGAGGAAGTCTTAAAATTACACTATATGCTCAAAGGCCTTCCGCCTTGGTTAGGAGCTTCAGTTTCATCACCTAGTCCAACAGGCTCCCCTGACTGCCAGTGTCATATTTATAGCTCTAGAAAGAGAAGTCGGAAGTCTCCTCTTTAATTAGATATTCACAAAAGTTATGAACAGTGAATGAAAAAGGAGAGAAGGACCCAAACTGATTTTGTTTTTGATCATTCCCCACCTGCTCTTTAAAGGCCACAATTTGTTTCCCACTAATTGTATGCTCCAGAGTTGGCAAGCTTATCTGTGAGTATGATTTTCTCTATTGTGGTCTAGGTCTGCTTCAGTCCATGGGAGAAAGAAAAGATCTGGTTCAATGACTCAAAGACAAAAAGAAAAAAAAAGTCACTGAAGTCACAGAGGAAGTGGTCCTGTAATCTTGAAGTTTGTTCTGTAAACAAGTTCTCTTTAATCCTGATGTCTAAGCTATTGTATCACTTCAAAACTTCAAAGCATTTCTACACTAGTTCTGGGTCACATTTTTGGTGCATAGGCAAGGACTGAGCTTGGCAAACACACATCATCATTAGCACTCACCACTCTGGTTGGTTTCTCAAAAGCCCAGGAAGTTCTAGCCAGTTCCTTGGACCATTGTTAAGACATCTTTCTGTAAGGGTTAGAGTCATTAATTCAATCATATCAAGCTGCACTTTAAAAACTCTACTGGAAACAGGACCCCATATTATTAAGATGGATACAAAATTATAATACAAAAGAAAAATTATATGGCATTTCTCACCATAAAAAACTACATCTTCTCAAAGAAGTGTGAAAGCAAAAGAGATCAGAGATCAAGGGTGAGAACTCAGTATGGATATCAAAAATGTAATGTTTCTGTAATCGTGGGATATTACACTATATAATTCTATGCCTGGTGTCTAAGGGTGGTCTTGTGGTATAAAATCACAGAATATGTGACATAAAATGCTCACAGTAAAAGAAACTGTAGAGCCTTCAACTATACACGCACATTGGCAAAACAAATCACCAAGAAGTCAAAGATCTGGGCAAGTGTAGCTATCCAATGACTGCTCAGAATTCTCCTCATGAATTGAATGAGGAGGCATGGCAGTCACATATAAATGACTGAAGCATCCTTTGGGTGACCAAAACAACAACAACAACAACAGCAGCAGCAAAACAAACCCAACCAAACAAACAGAAACCAAAAACACAATTTCTTTTCCAGTGCTCGGCTTCATTTCTGTTGTTGTGGTGGGAGCCCTGACAAAATCAACACAAAGGAGGAAAATATTTGTTTACTTTCAAAACTCAGCCTCTGGTCCATCATTGCAAAGTGGTCATGAAGGTAAGTTCTTGGTGTATCTGGTCATAGCACATCCGCACTCAAGAGCAAAGAGAAAGGGAGGCATTCATGGTAACCTGTTTTTGTCTGCTCCTTTTAGCTGTCTTCACTCTTCTTATGCAGTTCAGGGCTCTGCCCTTAATGTGATATTGCCAATATTCTGGTGTGTGGGGGGGGGGGGGGAGGATGTTTTTCCACACCAATTAGCAATGAAGGCAGCCCCTCACCCCGCCATTCTCTAAGGCCAACCTAATCTAGATCATTACTCAGCTGAGACCCTCTTCTCCGGTGATTCTTGATTGTGGGAAGCTGACACTTAAAAGTAGCCAGAATATCCAGCACAGTTATTGTTCTCTCCTTGAGTGTTTCACAGGGCTTATGCCAGTCAAAACTATATTTCCTAACTAAACCCAAGCAAAAACAAAGCCAACTTAGAACTGCCAGAAAGAAAGACCTTGGTGAAGGTAGTTTTGATGTATGCGAGATGGGGCATGAGAGTCAAAGACTCTGGGGACATAGCGACTGGGTGAGTGTAAACTGAGGCAGAGTATTTCTGTCCTGACTGCCTGGTCCCAAATAAACACACAGAAGCTTATATTAATTACAAAATGCTCGACTGATAGCTCAGGCTTATTGCTAACTAGCTCTTACATTTAAATCAACCCATTTCTATTAATCTATGTATCACCACATGGCTCATGGCTTTACTGATCCTCTGGCATCTTGCTTCTTGGGCAGCTGCTGGTATCTCTCTTGACTCTGCCCTTCTTCATCAGAGTCCTCAGTTTGATTGCCCCACCTAACTTTATCCTGCCTTGTTATAGGTCAACCATCTTTATTATTAACCAATGAGACTAATACATATTCACAGCATACAGAAGGATCATCCACAGCAGGTGAGGGTAGGACCCTGTGGCTGCTGTGACAATTTACTCTAAACAAGTTGGATTAGAACAACTGAAGGCTGATCAAAGTTTTGGAGGTCAAAAGTCAAAACTGAAAGTGCTGGCAGGGCCAAGCACCTTCCCCTAAGGAAAATTCATTGTCTTCTGATCTCATCTTCTGGGGTTTGGTTGCTGGTACCCCTTCACTCATGGATTCATCACTGTGGTGCTCCAAGTCTGCCTGTGTCCTCTTCTATCATAAATACCTCTCTTTTCTCTTATGATACTTAAAATTTGACTTAGGACAACTCAGACAATCCAAGATTTTGTGTTCATTTCAACATCACTGACTGACTATTCCGACACAGATGATTAGATTCTCTAAACTAAAGTGACATTCGTTCAAAAGCTTTAAGGATTAGGATGTAGACCCATCTTTCAGAGGGCTATCATTCAACCTACTGAGCAAGTAATGAGAAGATCTGCTGAAGGGACTCTTCTCTAGAGAAGTTCCTCTCTATGAAGACCAGTCCTTACAATTTCTCTTTGATTAAGCACAAGCCCAGGACAAGTACCATATGGAAGTTAAGTCTGTAGTATCTGAGATTCTCAGATATCCAGGTAGAGTCTGTGAGAACATACTTGGGTTGCTGGAGTTTCTCAAGTCTGAAGTTGTCACACTGTGAGTTACAGTTTCATCAAGTTTCTCTGTCCAGTTCTACAGGAATGTCATTCTATATATTAAAGAATATGGATAAATAAAATAGGGCTCTCGAACTGCTGAGCATGTAGAAAATATTTGACAGGACTTTTTTTTACACTTAAAAAATGTATTCTTTGACAATTTCACACAAGTATACAATGTGCTTTGACAAATCCAATCCCCATTTCCTCTTTCTCCCATAACCACCCCATACCATCTCCTTCCCAAATTCATATACTTTTAAAAAAGAAACCCATTTAGTCCATTTAGTACTGTCAGTATGTGCATAGATGTAGGAACTGGAACATGGGCTACCTATCAGGGACCACATCCCGGAAGAAAAATAATTTTTCTTCCCCTAGAAGCTATCAACTGCCAATAGTTCTTCAGTTAGGAGTGGGGCTTTCTGAGGCCCTCTTCTCTCCATGCTGGAATTTTGACTGGACTACTTTTGTGGAGTTCTTATGCTTTCAACTATATCCATTATGAAGTCATGTGTGTAGTGGGCCTTGCATTCCTGACTGTTGGTTTTTCCTGTCTGGTCAGATTGTCAGCTCCTAATCTTTATTGATTTAATTTCATCACCTCATGTTGAGTTTTAAGGTCAAGTAGTGTCATAATTATAGGTGCACTGTATGTCATTCTAATGATCCTGGGAGCTCAAAAATCAGTAAGCATGGTCAGTCCGTGTATTTGAACATGGCTCTAAATAAAAATGTTTCAGAAGATGTTTTAAAATGGTTTTACTGTATAGCCTACTCTGACTCTGAATTAGCTGTGTAGCTCAGGCTAGCCTCTAGCTTGTAGGCTCTCTGCCTCCACCTCTCAAAATCATATGACACCAAACTCAACTCAAAGACTTTATTTTTAAACAACTTCCTGGCATTTGTTAGATATGAGGTCTAGTGTTCTTATTTGTCTAATTTCATACTGTCAGACAAGTTCTCCATCCACCACTAATCCCTGTTTATCAGTTTCTGATTCTCTCAATTTTGAGGTTTTCTGAGTAAATCAGAAATATCAGGAAAAAGCAACCATGGAGGGAACAAGACTAAATTACAGATCTGGAGGCCTAGATGTGTCTCAGTTGGTAAAGCACTTGCTTAGCATGAACAATGTTCTAGGCTTGGTCCTCAGCACTGAGTAACACTGGATATGGTGGCCCATGCTTGCAATCTTTGTATGTGGGGGGTGGTGGAGGCAAGAAGGTACAAAATTCAAGGTCATCCTTGGCCAAAAGGGAAGTTGCATTCTAATCTGAGCTACTTAAGACCCTGTCCATAAACAACAAAAACCAAACTGAGCAAACAGAAAGAAAAAAAAAAGGTCAAAACACTGATTTATATTTCACTTAATATTTTTGGAAGATCTGGTTTTAAACTAAAGTTACATTATGAACAAGGTTTGTTTGCTTATATGTGCATAATTATTTAATAAATTCTTGTTTTAGTTTAGCAAATGGATTGTGAAGAATACTTTTCAGTTGGCCATTTGAAAGAGAAATAAACAACTTTCATCTAAAATAATAATATTATTATTTGTTAGTTAATTCCATACACATCAGACATAGAAGCTCCTAACTATTGAATATACAATAGTTAGATTATAGAAGTACTTCCCTACTTTTTAATCTATGATGAATTAGATACTGCTATTATCACATTCTACAGAAAAAGAAAGTGAATCTCAGAGAAACTAAATTATTTTCCTGAGGTCCCTTAGCTGAGAAATGATGAGTTGGAATTCTAACTGAAAATCTAGTATAAGCCCATCTACTGTTAACATTAATTCCAGGACCTTAAATTACTAGAGGGAGAGCCCAGTCACTTGCTGTATTAGCCTGTGTTTTCTGTTTCTGATTGCATTATTGATTGAACTCAAGTTTTTCATTGTTAATAATTTCATGATAAGCAACAAACAGCTAACAGACATGTCAATGAATAATTCCACCTGTAAGCAATGCTTGTTTATGAACAGGGTAGGAATTTTAGCATCATCATGACATTTATAAACATTGGTTTTGGCTCTCAAAATGCTTTCTTGTTGGCTTTTTAAACTTAAAGGCATATTGGAAACATAAGGTAGAAAAGCAATCTTGGGAATCTAATCACTTACTGTGGGTGAGAGAGGTGGGTTATCATAAAAGTAAAAAATCACCTGTGCTTGCTAGTTTTATGTCAACTTGACACATGCTGGAGTCATCTGAAAGAAGGGACCCTCAATGGTGGAAAATGTCTCCATAAGATGAGCCGTAGGGAATTTTCTTAATTAGTGGTTGATGGGGAGGTCCCAGTCCATTCTGGGTGGTGCCATCCCTGGGCTTGTTGGCCTGAGTTCTTAAAGAAAGGAGGCTGAGCAAGTCCATACTAAACTCATTATGTAGCATTCCTACTCTGTTTAGGATAACCCATCCTTATATTCATAGCATTTTTGAAATACACTACAATGTCTATACACCCAGGAAAGATTTTGAATCACACGAGAATTAAAGTTCAAACCCCATCTACAATGAGGTGATAGAGTGCCCCTGATGCTGTCTATCTACAACAAAAAATAGACTTTCTCATACTCGACCTGAATCCCAGTGCTTACTAAAGTGATATCATTCACTAATGTATTTAACTATTTCCTGTTGCCCACTAAAATGATTGAAAAAACAAAAACAAAAACAAAAACAAAACCTCTCCCTGTCATTATTGACTCAAAAACAATATTTGTTTTTCACAAGAGGGTTATTTGACTGCCTTCAAGTACATTGTATTTTGGGACTTATTTTTATCTGTTTTACAAAAAAAATTTGTTGAAAGTCATCATTTTAAAACATGCTCTAGTGTAAGCACTCTATAATGGTTGGTTTTAGATGGCTATTCTGAGTCTCATTTTTCCTCCTTAATATATGAGAGGTTAACATCTTGAGACAAAAGATACTGTACACTCAGATACTTAAATATTCAGATCTGCTCATGATTTGCTTTTCTATTTCTGAAGCTAAACTTGACAGATACTCCCATGTATGATCTGAAATTTCTAGCTTGGCCATAAACATCATTACTGCCTACAACATAATGTGAAAACTCAGAAATAAATGCTTACTTAAGGTTAAAGTTATGATATTAGTATGTATCATGCTGATACATGTGTACATATTTTATAACTGTGTATATTTTATAAATTATGAATAGTTTGATACTTTACAAATTCAAGTATATTCTAAAGTTCCATTCATTAAAGAAGTCACTGAACTTTCATATGGTAAATAAGTATACACCAAGTTTAATGCATATTTACATCATACATCAATTACATTATCTATACATCAATACATCAATTTCAAAATTTTCCCCTAAACTGAGTTTACACCAATGTATAAGATTTGGGCAAATGAAGATGGAAATTTATCCAGTAGGGTCACAGAAACTTAGATAGATGTATAGAATTTTGCGATTTGAATATTAAGTATTTTATCTAGATGATTCATTAAGAATTTGGACTTGAGTCCAACTAAACAAGAGATAAATCATTCATGGTTCTAGAAACCCAGGCAACTACCCAGGGCTATTGAAGTCATAGATATTGGAGGAGAACCTATAGCCATCACTTTACCAACCCATCACAATTCCTAATTGCATTCTAAATATTTGTCCTTATATCCACAAATAAGTGTAGTCCTCACCCCTCATCACGGAAATTCTTTTTCCGCAACAGATGGAGACAATTACAGAAAACCACAACCAATCAAAATGCAGAGTTGTGGAGCCCAGTCCCAAGGGGTACAGCTACAAAACACTCTTGCACCTAAGGCTCAGGGAACATGGTGGAGGAAGGAACAGAAAGGACTAAAAGCCAGAGGAGCAGAGAGTTTGCTGTGAGATTGTGTCTCCTAGGCATGGTAGAAGCTGCACCTGTAAAGCCTCACCAGCATGACTGCCCACACAAGGACAACAATAATACATATTCCAAGCAGATGGAGGAACGTCCACAGAGCATCAACATAGTTCTACAGACAACCAAGGAATACTGAGAAGAGGAGAAATAGTCTTCCCCAGGGAAGAGCACACAAATTGGTTATCCAATACCAAGTGGCCATCCTTGGCAATATACATACAAGTAACATTACAATTATAAATTACAATTATAAAGACAAGGGTCTTTATAATTAAAGTGAATTTGTTATGTACACCATATAGTTTTGCCTTACTAATTAATTTTCTGAGACATTATGCTCTTTTAAAAGAATTTAGCACCATTTGAATTAGGGGATTTTAATGTTATAAAACACTGCTCACATGGAAAATAGTTGTTGCCTAAAGTAAGGTAAGAAATATTTTAGTTATTAGAATACATGTGCAAATGCTGAAAATGCCTTTGATCTCTTGAAATTCATATTTACTTTGATGTTCATTTTAATGCCTCTCATGGTACTTGCTTTTTTATAATTAGTTTTTAATATTCTTCCAAGGATATTTAGGATGAAATCAAAATTGTAATTGCTTCTAGTTCACATCAAATTAAAAGAATTTATTGAAATAATTTCCTTTGAGGTTATGTTAGGAATGCATCTGGAACTACAGTGCATAATTTCATTAATTATCCCCTATTGTAGAAACACCATCAGATGTCTCTAAAGCTGATCAGATAGTAGTAAATTTTAATGGATACTAGCAACAGGTTTGTAAGCAAATATGTGAAGTTGCAAATCGTCACTTAGCTTATATGACTATATCCCCCACACTTAAACATTGAAAAAAAACATGAGCACTCAAAAGCATCAAAGGTATATTTCGAGGGACATATCTCTTTAACCATGAGTTTTATACTCCACTTGTCTTTATTATACAGCTCTTATTATTCATTTGCATACATATTTATGTTTTCCAGGGAAGAGTGATAAGGGAGCAGATTAATTTCACCTGGGTACAAAGGGACAAGAAAATTTTAGAAGTAATATAGTTCAGTATCCTGACTATGAGATTGATATCAAATCTATGTAGACTGACAAAGATTCATCAAGTGCAAGAATTAAAAGAAATATATTATAAATATATACGTGAGTGTGTATATATATTGCACTATGAGAGATCAAGCCCTGGGCTTACTAGACAAGTGCTCTACTGCTAATCTATAATGTACCTAGTCCCAGATTCTATAAACTTCCCAAATAAAAATATTATATGATTCTTAAGAAGTTGGATGTCTCAAATAATTCAAATATGAAATGAAGGAAGTAAGGATTAACGTAATAAACATTTTGAAACTAAAATGCTTTTAACGTTAGAAGACTGAGTTTCTAATTTCAATTTTTTTCTTTTTAGCCAATTTTATTAGTTCTTTGACAATTTCATGCAATGTATTTTGGTCATATTCATCCCACCATTTTGTTTTTTTAATTAATTAATTTTTTCATTTATTTTACATACCAACCACAGTTTCCCCTCCCTCCTTTCCTCTTGTTCCCTTCCCCTGCCTCCCATTTACTTTCCTCCCCATAATCCTACCATTAAAAAAAAAAAAAAAACATACTTTCAAGCCAGTGAGATGACTCAGCAAGTCAAGCTGCTTGGTGCCAACTCTGATAACCCTGGAACCCAGCGCTGAAGGAAAGAATTGACCCCTGCAAGTTGTCCTCGGTGTCTCAACAAATGTGTACCATGGCACAAATGCACCTGCACTCAAACATACGCGTGTACCACACAGACAAATAATAATAAGTAGTAGTAATATTAGATGGATTTGCTTAATAAATAATACCCATAAATAAATAATTTTAAGGACCCGCTTCTCTATTTTGATAGTAGCTAATGGAAGATCTCTCTCAGGTTTTGGTCCAGGTGTAGTTTGAAGCCATTTGTGTATTTGAATAGTCTAATTGGAAGGAACCTCTCCATAGTATTCAAAGCAATCGATTGACTTTGTCAATGGCAGCTATTTGAGGTTTCCTAAGAAACTAGAGTAACTTTGCAGAGACTTCCCGTAATTATCAGTTTCTATTCAAATGGCAGCAGTTTGGCATCAATTTGTGACAGGTGAACAGTGTATATTACCATCACGGGTATATAGGTTTCAGATTACTTCAAAGACAGTTTGAGATAACCTTTGAGAGGCAACAAGAAAGCATTTTGAGAGCCAAAACCAATGTTTATAAATGTCATGATGATGCTAAAATTCCTACCCTGTTCATAAACAAGCATTGCTTACAGGTGGAATTATTCATTGACATGTCTGTTAGCTGTTTGTTGCTTATCATGAAATTATTAACAATGAAAAACTTGAGTTCAATCAATAATGCAATCAGAAACAGAAAACACAGGCTAATACAGCAAGTGACTGGGCTCTCCCTCTAGTAATTTAAGGTCCTGTAATTCGCTTAACATAAAATAAATTGTTACAAGTGCCCCCCTGGGTGTCCATTAGAGCTTTATGGCAGATTTAAGGACTTGGAACAGTCCCACTGCATACTCGGGAGGCCTGAGTGTCTCTTTGATCAATTATTATGCTTCCATTAAAATATTTTTACTTCACTGTAGGGGCATCTTGATCACTCTACATATTGGTACAGCTGTCAGACTATCTAAGTCTTTTGCTTTTAGAGGTTATTACTTCTTAGGGCTGATGTGTCTTATGTTTAAGAATTGAACACACAGTGTACATCAATCTTTCCTGCTGGATGGAATTGACTTCTCTATGTAGTAAAAGATGCTCAATGTAAAATATCCAGTGAAATCTGTGCACTCAACAACCTGGCTGGTAGAGTGATGTACACAGTAGCTTTGATGACTGTACTCCGCCGGTAGCTCTGTCAAAATGCTGATTGGTCTAGCTCTCTGCTGCATCCATCTGTATAGTTTAGTGGTGTTTCTTTGCATTCTAAGTTGTTATAAAGTGTATTATTGCCAAATTGCTAGTCACTACCATAACTGTCCTCCCTACAAACATTCCCTGTGAATAGTAAAACTATTCTTTCAGAATTTGTTGGCTCAGTAACTAAGCAGTAACAATGTGTAATGAATACTCACTCCATTAAATAAGAGGGGAAATATGAAAATTGTTTGAAAATCTGGAAAATATTTTAATGTCTTAATCTGTAATGTATATAGTAGTGTACTTAGTAACTGTTAAAAGATTTTATCACTACTCTATGTAGTCAATTTTATTCCTTAATTATTTTATATTTGTAACAAGATTTATACACACCTTCATACATGAAGTGTTATAGTCCAATATTTGAATGAGAATGTTGTTGTATTTATATAAAGGTTTTGAACATTGAAATCCTTAAGTTAAACTTTTGAAATAATTTTTATTCTGATCCATTTGTATTTGTTTAAATTCAGAACCCACTCTAGTGAAACACTTTAGCGCATAATGAAATCCATGCTAGGGGCTGGGAAGGTACCTCAATAGTAGAAATTTTTCCTCTTAAGCATATGGTCCTAGTTTTCACTCCTCACACTGGAAACAAAGCAAAAAAAAAAAAAAAAAAGATAAATTCAGGTGAACATGTCAGCATTATAGGCAAGCATCAATGTTTAAAAGTAAAATTCATATACTTGTTTGTGCTTAAGTTACTTATTTTTAAATAATTATACATGTTCGTCTAAGCTTGCTTGTTTTTTTTTTATTTTCTAAATTCTGGTTGAATCTTACAATTTTGCTATAGTCTCCATTTGTTCTTTCCTTGCATGCTTTCTGTTGTTTATGTAGAAAACCACAAATGCTATATTGGCTTTCTTAGGCTAGGGCTTAAAACAAAACACATATGTTCTTCATGTTCTAGAGCCATGAAACCCTAATCCAGACTTGTTTGTTTGGTGCTTTTATCTCAGCTTCTGGGATTGCTGAGAATCACTGGTGTCCTTCAGTTGCAGACAGCTCCCTCCAACTTCTGCCACTGACCTACCTTAGTGTTTTCTGCTGTGTGGCTCTTACACTCCTGATGTAAGGTGCCTGCCACAACAGGTCTCTAATTCAGATAACTTCATCTTAACTTTATTTTATTTACAAAGACCCAATTCCAAACAAAGACACATTCATATATTTCAAGAATTGGACTTGAACATCTATTTCTGAAGGAATCAAGGAAATTTACAGAATATATGTTGCATGCATATTTGTACTGCATCAGACTTGCTGAACAGATGCCTCATTGAAGTCCTTCAAAGACTAAAGCTGCATCTTTATCATCAATATAGCATTTTAAGCAAAGGTGCTGGATGACTTATTCACTATTCACCAAAGAGCATCAACTACTTCTTTTTCAGGATCCACTGTTACCAATAAAACTGTGTTGAATACCTTAGTACACATGGGTTTCTCAACTGATTCTTGTTTATATGCAATAGATTCCTAGGTATGGAATGAAAAGGACAAAAAAAAATTGTACGAACTGTACAAGTCCTACTTGTTACCAGATTGGTTTTCAAAACTTACAAACAGTATCTCTTTTCCCAATAGTAACTGAATATATTTTTCCCAGACATTTGCAAGAATGAATATAAAACATTTAGTTAATTTTTAATATAATGAGAGCTCAGCAATATTTTATTCTTTAAACTTGCATTTTAACTAGGGTGTTTAACCATATATGTCCATACATTTGTGATTGTTTAATGTTTCATTTTCTATTCACCAGTTTCTTATGTACTTGTTCAACAGTAAGTAAATGCATGTACTTAAATTTTATTAGTACCAGCATTATATAAATTCTCTTCCATGCATATTATTTAATAGTTCATCTACCTTAAAACACTTTTATTTCATGTTGAAAATGCTAGCCACTTTTTTTCATTAAAATGATCTTTTTATTCTTTGATAATTTCATACACATAAAACAATAAAATATAAACAAATTTACCATTTGTTCTCTCCAACCCCTCCACATTCACCAACACATTCTTCTCCCCACTTCATGTCCTCTTTCCATGTGACAAACCACTAAGTCCAGTTAGATCTGAACTGACAGTTTTGATTGTGAAATTTTCTTTATGGTGACCTGGTCCTTTCAGATTCTAATTGTTGTGGTTGCTGGTCTTCCAATTTCCCTCAGTCTCCCCCTTTCTCATAGTGATTGACTCCTTGGGTGCTCAGGCAACCGTGCACCTGACAAGCTTCCTCATGGCTGGTAGGTGCCAGCCATCTCTTATATGCAACAAAAACAGAATGAAGCCACATTTTTTTTCAAAGGAGAACATGCCTTGGTTGCCTCTCAGAGGTGGAAAGTAATAGCTGAAGACACCATGTGCTTTGGCTACAGAACCCAGAGGACCTGAGCTGGTTCTGATCTGAAAGCTTCTTTCCTGAGAACAAGCTTTCATAGTACCAGAAGGGTCTATGAAGACTTCCATGCAAGGGAAGTAACCAACAGTCCTACCCAGATATGACACCTATGAAACACATCAACAACCAACATGGCAAGATAACCCTACATGTGCAATAGGTGCACACATACTTTGGCAGTAACAAATATCTCTTTAATTGGACTTATGGCCTGCACACAACAAGTACTTAAAACTTAACTAACTGCCTGGGACTAGTAAAGTCATGAATCTTAGAGGAGAATCTACAGCCTCTGCTTTCCTAAACCAGCGTGATCTCTACCTACACTCTAAATTTTTCTCCTTGCACCCACAGATAAATGAAGATCTCACCCCTCATCAAAGAAAATTCTCTTTGTACAGAGGCTATTACAGAAAACCACAAATGATTAAAATGCAGAGAACAAGAGATTACATCGTAGCCAATCATAACAGATATATCTACAACACAGTTTCTGCATGTAAGGCTCAGGGATCACAGTGGGACAGAGGGCAGAAAGATTGTAAGGACCAGAGGAACAGAAAGTTTGCTGTGAGAGTGAGTCTTCCAGTGATTTCCAAGAGGCTACACCCAGGAGGGCTAATCAACATGGCTGCTTAAATAAGACCTGAACAAGTACAACACCAACTGACATGTTGACACGCAAGGGGAAAAACTTGTGGAACCTTAGCCCTAGACAAAATACTATGGGCAATAGGGAAATGCTGAGAACAGAAGAAATAGTCTTCTTCAGAGAACAGCCCTCAAACTGGTTATCTAATACTAAGTGGTGGTCAGTCCTGAGATTACATACACACAGTTATCATTGTACAGATTGAGAAGGTTGTATTTATATATTTGGGAATATACATATATACGCATGTGTGTTTGTGTATATGTAAACACAATTAAAGAAAAGGAGATTGTGAATTTGAGAGAGGGAGAGAAAAAAGAGGGAGAGAAGTGGGGTGAGGAGCGGGGTTGGAAAAAGGAAATGAAAGGGAGAAATGATGTAATTATATTTTAATTTCCAAAATAAAAATGAAATGAGAGCATGATCATTTTTCATGATTTGCCTCATGTTGCTTTGAAATATCAGTGAGTTGCTTTGAATCTTGAGGATATTCCTATGCCTAGTGACTACTACATAATTAGGTGAAATAAGACACCTTTCTTTTCATCACAGAACGGCCACATAAGCCACAAAGTCATAGAAGGATGATTTTCTGGGAAAGAAACAAATTATGTTGTCTATATCATTGCTATTAGGGGATCCATTCACAATAGCCATACACTTACCCTAAATAATACAGACACCAAAGAATCTGGTGTATGCCATAATCAGAAAAGGTGATATTGACATGGCAAATGCTCTTTGATCCAAGTGGGATTACTTGGGGTTCCACTGACATTAAAATATTGATGTTACATAACTAAGTCTGTTTAAACAAATAAAATATTTGCTCCAGCATGTATTAGATGAGTATTTTCCAGAATACTCTTCAATAATTCATTAATATCCTGGTGTTTATTTGAGTTCATAGTAATTATTTTTGCAAAGCAGTGCTAACAGAAACCCAAAGAAGTTCAAATAGTATCTTTGTAAATGTGAATTCTAAACTCAAAATTGAGGTCGACATTTTCCATAGTGAGTATGAAAACTCCTGAGTCAGCGGACACACCTGGATGATAACACCTATTTTCTGTGTTTAATAACTGCATGTATTATACCAACAAAGAAAACATGTTTCATTCTAAAACTCTCAGTGAATGTATATTCACTTGTTCTAAAAGCATTGTTTGGTTTAATAAGACCTTAGTATCTGTAATAGTGATTATTATAATGGCAATCCTTTTTGGTACTGAAGTATTCTTATAAAAGTTTGATGAACAGATTATAATGGCAGTCTTTTCATTTTTATTTTTCATGTACTTGTCCTTCTTATATTAAACCTTCAATGTGAGTGTTTTTCTGGGTTTTTCTTTTTCTTCAACTATCTTCTCATCATTTCAGGTAACTGTACTATCACGTCTTTTTTTTGTTTTTTATATATCCAGATATGAACCTATTTCTCCACTATATATAAAGAACATTCTCTCATTTTTTTCTGATGCCAGTCAGCCTATACTGGACAAAAATGACATCAACATTTCATTTTTCTCATGAACCCTGAAGGCAAGACTGGGTCAATGTCTGTCACTTTCTCTGAGGCTGCCTCCCTCATACCAGGTTGTAAGGGTTATCTGCTTTTGGCCCAGGTGCTTGTGAATTAAGGTTGAGAGCCTCGTTTTAAAAGTAATTGGAGAGGCTAGGCCCTCATAATCCTCACCTTCTTGGAGCTTAGTTGTCTCACCAAAGAGATTCAGTTGTGGTGCTTGTAGGATGATGGAGACCTATGCATGTGCTCATGTCTAGACTTTAGAAGATAGTAGAAAGCTGGTTTTAACATTATATCAAAGGTACATTTGTTTAATCAGTTGTTTTCCCAGATAGTATGTCACAAAATTCATGTCTAGGACTTATTTGGAATGAGAGCCTGTTTGGAAATACATATTCTTTGCAAATGTATTTAGAGATCTTGAGATGAAATCATTCTGGAATTAGAATTTGTTAAAACTCTTGATAACAAACAGGTATCTTCCCAGGAATATGAATGTCGTAATGAAACATACAGTCACAGTAAGCTGTCACACACAACCATGTGACAATATAGGCAGATATTAGAGAGATGCATCTGTGACCTAAGGAAAAGTAAGGATTAAGAAAGCCACCAGAAGCTTGAAAAGGAGCATGGGACAGTTAATCCCTTCCAAAACAAGCCAGTCTTCATCCTGATATGGGCAGATAATTTAGACTAGCCTCGGCAAAGATGAAATACTTAATCTTCATTTGTTCTATTATCTTCTAGAAAGATGGCTAACGTTTCTTTACATGCCAAGAGTTGATGAAAGAGTAAACAACATTGTGGATCTTCATGGCTCAGTATGAAGCATATGTTCTAACCATAAAAAAAACCAGCTGGCCAAGATAAGACTAAGCATGGGAAAACACTACGGAAAGGGCAGAATTTTGGGCAAGTGTGAAAACTGAACTATAATGAACTCAGTTTACAAAGAGAAAACTACCATTTCTGATGTCTGATTCCATATTTTTCCAACTGCAAAGAACTGTTTTATATTCAAAGCACTTGTGCATATATTTCATATTTGTTAGATAATTTCCATTTGTTTTTATTTGGTATGCAAGAAAAAGTTAAGTCAACTCATCTACAATCCATTCATTGTTTAATGGGAATGTACTCTGGGAAAAGAAAGAAGGCAAATTACCCTATCTAATTGCCTCATCAGTGTGATAGCTAGACCTTCAGATAAATGGACTAATAACATGTTCTAGGCAAAGTCTATATCTATGGAATGTTCTTAATGGGATGTCTCTGATTACATATTGTTTATAGTTAATTAACACACAATCTATGCATTTATGAAGTTTGGATTCCTGGAAAATGCCACGCACAAAATGGATGTGTTTCATAAACTAAATGATATTCATAGTAGCAGATATGAATCACCAGAGACCCTGGGCTACTTGGCTTTACTGTTTGCATTTAATGGACGAAGGATGAAAGAGAGAAGTATGTCCCAGCACCCAATCCTTACCCAACACCTGAGAACTACTTCAATACTTGTAGACTTTATTGCAAGATACACTTGATTGCCAGTATTAGCAAGGATAAACTCTACTAGAGATCCCTGATTTGAGTCAATAGTATTTGGCAATTCCATTTTATTGTATTAGCACCATTAATGTAGTTAAATAGTATGTTTGTCACATTATTAAATGCAGTGGAATACCATCTCCTGTGTTCTACCACTTTCAATTAGTGTAAAACCAGAGTGATTTCATTCCACTGGGGTGGAAGTTGTCTATATGGATGACAACTGCTGTTGAAGACTACAATTTACTCAAAAGAAGAAAGACCATATGGTTGCTCATGCCTGGAAATCCCAGAACTTGGGAGGCTGAATCAGGAAGACTGACTCTAGTTTGACGCCATTTTCAATTGCAAAGTGAGCTCCCTGCCAACCTGCCCCACAGAAGTAGACATTGTCTCAAAAAGACCAAATTAAACAACAACAACAACAACAACAACACACACACACACACACACACACACACACACACACACACACACACACACACACACGCACGCACGCACACAAAGAAAACATTATATTCATTCTTTCTGCTGAGATTCATTTAGCTTCTCTACTATGTCAGTCATGGCTTGTGCATCTAAAAAAAGTGCTGAAACTACAATCCATTATGGAAATATTAATAGAATATAGTGAACATTGTTACAACAGTATCGGTGCATTGTTTGCATTTCTAAGCAGATATGCAACTTCTTATGTGCTTGAGTTATGTTTGGGGTAGATGGAGGAAGTAGTTGGGAAAAGGAGAGGAAGAGGGAGGAAAGACTGAGAGCAATGGAGAGGAGGAGAGGGCAGGAGGAAGAGAGGAAGAGAAAGGGGTGAGGGATGGGGAGAGGTAGGAGCAAGATGGAGAGAGGGATAGGAAGGAGGAAAGAAAAGGACAGAACATGAATTAAGGCAGGGATATAAGTCCTCAAATACCACCCCCAGGGATATACTTCCTCCAGCAGAGCTCTCTGTCCTAAAGATGCTATAATTTCCCTAGACTATGCCAACAGCTGAGAACTAAGTACTTCATGCATGAGCCAATGAAGGAAATTTATTTGAACCACCAGAAGTGCCATGTTCCTGTTTCCATGTTGTTGCTGGTTTGTTGATGGGACAAATCTGTTCTAAGATCCTCCAGGAACACAACCCCTAGATAGTATTTATGAACTACTGGTCAAGGAACGGATTTCTTCTAGCACAAGCTATGCTCTCTTGGAATTCCTGATCACAAGCCAAGGAAGAAATCATGTGGCCAAGAAATTGGGATAATGTGCTACTACCGCTGAATTCTACCTTTCAGGACTGAGTGCTGGAGCTCTTAGTTGTGAACTCTTGTTTTTCATTGTGAAAGTGTTTACAACAGCCTGGAAGATGAGATTTGGGGATAGATAGATTTAAGCACCTACTATGAAATAGACTAGCTACATGACCTTGGATGAGTCACCCTTCTACAGCCTTCATACTGCAGATGCAAAATGAGCAGTAGACAAGATGTGGAATATACTTGTCGGGAGTTGAATACATACTCAAATGATAGTTCCCTTATTATTTAGGTGCCAAGAATGAGTATTCCTTATTTAAGGTCCAGAATAAAGTTTCCTTTGACTATAAATGCAGCTCCCATTAGTTTCTTTACTAATTCAGACCCAGTTCTGATTCATGAGGCTATCTATGTTCAACTAGACAATTCTTACAAATGCTTAAAATAATCCTGGTCCTCAAAAGGATATTTATTTGATCAAATAAAAATTAGTGTTTTTTGGTAAATTGTAGTTAAAAAGAAACAGTGATGAGCAAACAAATTATTTCTAGCACCTTAATACAAATGAGGTTGAGACATAATCAATATGACTGAAGGGACAGAATAGTTATGTTGATTAAATTCAAATCCTGGCTGCCTCAACAGGTGTGTCACTACAGGCAATTATTTCAACTTCTCACATGTCAGTTTAGTTATCTTTAAGAATAGACAGCAAAGCATAAGATAGCATGGTTGTACTTCTTGTTCTGCAGTTGGTGTTTTCAAAACTTCTGGACATGTTGCAGCATCAGCCACCAAAGCATCACCATTCTTAGGCTATGAATTCGACTGCAAAGATTCAGAACAGAGTCTTAATCACAGTCCTACTGAATACTTCAAACCTTATTGAATTTGAAAAATATTGAAGTACTTAAATATAATTTAGTATTTGTTGGAGTTTGAGACAAATGGCCTGTGCTAAAATTCTGTCTCTATCTTTGGTTATTGTGCAACTCTGAGTTTTATGCTGAATAGTCATTTGAGTCCAGATTTTCCCAACCATCTCCAAACAGTACAAATAGCCTTGGTAAGACCAGTATGTTCACACTTCTCTTCCCAGTAGAGTGGATATTAGGTACAACGAGAAGAAGACTAATAACGGATAAAGATCATAAGTGACTTAACTATCAGAGAGCCAGGAATTTGACACATAAATCTGAGATTTACCCAACCAAACATGGGTGGCCACATACCTCAGCAGAGCCTTCTAATCATAATCTCCAGTGATGCCATTGATGGGAATAATAATAATAAAAAAAACACCTAAAAACTAATACACAAAGTGAAGCTCTTTCTCCAGATACTATCACTGAGAGTATTGATGAAAAATGTTATTGTCTACATTTTCTTCACCATGCTTGTAGAAAAACAGGCTCCAATTGGAGTCAATAGAGACCAAAATACAACAATTTCCAGTGAGAGTAATAACCCTAGGGAAGGTGTGTGGGAGAAGAAAATAAAAGTGAGTATCCAGAAACCCCATCCTAGCCATGTGTTAGAGTTTTTGTGTATTGGATTTCAGGTTGCTAGGCTGAGTGGACCATAAGCCCAGTTTATGTAGATTAGTTAGTATCTGTATTCAGTAATGTATTTTTAAGTTACTCATTAACTTAGTTAACTAACATTCAGTGAGCAGCTGTCATAGCTCAGGCACTATATTATGTCATAGAAAATATCTCAAAGTTATTTCTTAAAAAGGGATGGGAAATTTTGTGCCAGGCAAATTCCATATTTAAAATAATTAGCATGGGGATATTACCATATAATCAGCTAGTACAAAAGGAGCACATGGATGCATACTCTTTTCACCACAGATACAAAAGCTGTGGATGTATAAAGCAACCTCATAAAGTGGCATGCTCTCAACCAATGTTCTGCATAAAAGTCTTGTAGAACATTTAGATAATTATGCATTCTCACACACATGTGCTAGATGATTATTCATTATTACACAATGCATGTATGCATATATATGAATGTATGCATATATATATATATATATATATATATATATATATATATATATATAAAACTAAGAACTCTCAAAACTAAATTTGTGAGTTTCTGTTAAGTAGAAACAGTTCATGGTATAATATTGAGTCTACAATTGGTTTTCTCCATAACTAAGTTTGGGAGATTTTCCAATGTTAATCTATTATGTGTTGTCTTTTTTTCAACTGAAATATGGAAGATTAGTATAGAGAGGGTCTCTTGAAAGTAAATGCTTAACATTAACTCATAAGATGTGTGTTTTGCTCACCAACTTATAAAAAATGAAAATATAACCAGAGCTGTGAATAAAATTTATTCATTGGTAAATGTGGTTATTACTGGGTCCTGGATAGAAACTTAAGTGCTTGAGTTCTGATGTCATATTTTAATTTGTTTATTAAATTCTTAAGTTGTTCTATTTGTCAGGTTAGAAAGAGAGAAACATTAAATCCCAGGCATGGTTTAAAAGGTAGACCTATTCAAAAGTAACAATATCGCATAAGCAAGAACTTCCAATTTTTAAAAGCATAATTTTTAATGCCCTTAATTTTATCAACTTACATTTATTTCTGGTGTTTTTGGTTTAAAGATACTGAACACACTATAAAGTAATAACATAGAACCATATAAAGAATTCTCACTAAGATGGGCTGGGGTACACATTTAAACAAAGTCTACATAGGTTGAAAATTGGCTTTCCGCAAAAGTCGAGACTAAGGTGATATTTTGGTTAATCTTTGGGACAGTAACTTCAAAAATGGAATGGTAATGGGGTGGTAATGCAGAATCAGGGCAAGTGGGGAGGAAAAGTATAAATCTAACACCACACCTTAAAGTCATCTGGATAACCAGATCATTCCTTCTGCCAGCCCTCTCAGAAATAGCTATCCAGGGCTTTAGACCTGTCCCATGAAAGATGTAGAAACTCTTGAGAATTTACCAGAGTATTAATTGCATTTTTGACTTGTGCCTGTACTTGAATCAGTGAGTGGTCATTCAAGTCATCAGAAGGAAGAACTTTTAGGAGGAAGATGAAAAGTGACATCATCACTGCAATGGGATCAGAGACAGACAGGATGTACTTAAGGGTGTGGTAATCAGCTTTAGTCTTACTCATCATTGAGTAGTTAGCACCCAGGCTTTGGTTAGAATTGCTAAAACAACCAACACACATTGGCTTAGAAGAGAACAGATATGTTCAGTATGCAATAAACAAACTGATAAAAGAATTGGAATTGATTCCTGAAAGTGTTATAATGGAAATTAATGGGGAGAAGTTATTGGGTCAGTTGAGATGGCTAGCAGAGCTACAGAAATGGCTGTGAGAAAAGGCCCTTTAAAAGGCTTGGTACAGAAGCTAATTTTTTTTAGGTGGCTTGCCAGGCCAAGATGTGGCAAAACTTTGGGGCAACCAGTCATCTCTGAATCAGAGTGATTATTGCCCCTGTAGTTGTGCTGCACATGATATGTGCTTACAGAGAATAAATACCATTGATGAGCTTGAGGAAGGCTTGGAGAAAAGTATTTCAGACTAAAGACTAGCCATTTTCAGGATCTCTCTGGAAAACAATAGATTTAAATTATATCTGAGTTTGAGCAGTCGAGATGGGAAAGAGTCAGTCAAACCACTTTGTAGACCATGAAAAATATATAAGATGAGCATGAGAGAAAAATAAAAGAAGGAACGATAAAAAGAAGAGGGAGAAGAAGAGAGAGAGGAAACAAAAGTAATTAGAAACAACAAGAATCTAAGAGCACTGAAGTTTCTAAAAGATGAAATTATAAGACCATACTCATTAATAAAACATTAAGAATCGGAAAATAAAGATGCCTCAGAGAAGAGAATAGTTCAAATCTTTGTAGAATGTACATTTAAATTCACAAAGAACTATAATGTGGGACCCTGAACTTTTACTCTACTGTGACAATCTAAGCTCTTCCAGAAACAAAGACAATTCTGGACATCTCCATGTAGAAAAGATCACAGTCTCCTGTATTACATTTTATTTATACTGAATTATACAAGGAGACATATTTCTAGCAGATTCATGTGCTGTCTTTATTTCAAGAATGTCTCTAAAATAAAGCTGATTTAGCTACACAGCTTGGCAGGCATAATCAAGTTTTCTCCACTACCCTGTCTGAAAGCCTGGCATTCTTTTCTTTTTTTCTGCTTGGTATTTGCAATGTCGAGCATCAGCTATTTAGTTGTGCAGAAATCCTTGTGCTGTCTTGAAATGAGTTATAATCAGTTATAAAATTTGACATGCATGTAATTTAACATCCAAGAACATTAGAGTTCCGGGATTTGTTTTCTGCTTGTAGTGTGACAGGGACAAGACTAAGGTTTAATTTAGTTCCTGATTTCAAATGCGTCAACCTTTATTCTCATATTATATTTTTCCCCTTCATTTTTTAAAGGTATTTGTGGATAAATATTAAGAAAAAACTTGACTTGAAGTATGTGCTGATATCTTCATGTTATGCCCCCTGTTTGAATCAGTACCCCTCCTCGGGGTCCTTACCCAGCTTACATATGCCAGCAAGTCTTTTCAATACTCAGTGGGTTTGTCAATGTTACATTGTTTAAAGAAAAGTGTGAAGTCTAGATCAAGCATCCATGGTAAGAAATGTGAAGAGCTGGTTCCTTGACTCCTGCTATTTCAGTGAAAGAATGGCTGTTGCATATCATTATTTTGTGCTGCCTTGCTTTTATATTAAGGTCAGTAGTGGCATTTTGGACTCTTCTCCCTGGGGGAGCATATCAGGGTAGAGATGGTGGTAAGAAATGTCTTTTGTTATATTCTATTATTACTCTCATATTGTAAAGTGAAGCCACAAATTCCATAGGATCTCCCATTCACATAGGCAACTATTTCTTTTTCATTCATTAATTTGTTCCACATATACTTCTTGTGCAAATATTTTGCCCACAAACCCAGAAGTTAATATTAATGTCTCCTAACAGATGGGGCAACTGAGGCTTCAGTGTCTTAGTGACCTAGTAATCACCTATTAGCACAACTTGCCAGAGTATCACCAACAACTGCACTCCAGTTCTTTAAAGGAATAGGGAACAGATGTTGTAGGACTGTGCAGAATACACAGTTTTGTCAAAACTGCTCTATTGGGGAAACACAAAGACAACTGCATATCATATTTAATCATTCCAATAAAATTTTATCTATAACCACTACCATTTTGCTTGCATGTAAGTTTCAATATCAATATTTTTATTTTAAGTGTAAAAAAATTCAAGAGTGTTTGGAAATCATCAGCACATAAAATGTGGATGTAACTTGGATTTGGCCTGTGAATTATAGGTTGCTAACTCCTATGATCATGCAAATTGCCATTGGATTCAATGTTGGACTTGAGAGCATTCTGAGGCCATCAAGTTGTGAGGCATCAGTGTTTAACATCCTTGTGGAAATAGCTCACTGTGTCATAATCTGTGACCTGTAGCCTGGAGGCTGACCCAGTGGGAACTTACAGTTGTTCATGACACTAGACCCTTTACCTGTTTCATAAGGGCATGGTCAGAGAATGCCTGCACCTTGTATAATCCCATCACTGAGGTCATCTCCTTCTGAAACTGCAGTGATCCAAATTGTTTTTCTATGTGCATGCACACATGCGTGTGTCATGTGTATATGATATGTGTAACTAATTGTTCTTGTGGGCATGTGCATGTATATGTATATATGAGTGAACATATGTGCATAATGTGTATAGAGGCCACAGGTCAATGTTTATCTTCTTCAATCACTAGGTATCTTATTTCCTGAAACAAAATCTCTCACTGAATGTGAAGATCCTTATTCAATTGGGGTTATAGATCAGTGACCTCCAGGAATCTGCTCATCCCCACACCCCCAGTTCTGGGATTACAGATTTACACCAAAGAGGAGGCTTTTTGTTGCATGTATGGTGGGAATCCAAAGTCAGGTTCTCATGCTTGTGTGATAAACACTTGATCAACTGAGCCAGCTTCCCAGCCCCTATATGTCTTTTTATTGAAAATAAATTTTTATGTAATATATTCTCATCTTGATTTTCTGTCCTGCAACTCCTCCCAGATATTCCCAACCTCCCTACCCAACCCATTCCATGCTTTCTTTCTCTTTTTCTTTAGAAAATAAAAAGACAAAGAGAAGATAAGAAACAATCAATCCAGAATTTTTTAAAAAAGAAAAAAAAACCCAGAAGATATAAATACAGAGACATACACAAAAATATAAATATACAAAATCAGAAGTCATAATATACAAACAAAAGACCAGTAAGAGTTTTTTTAAATGCCCAAACAGAGCAAGACCTGTCTGGGTTCGATCCAGGTGGGGATCCATCACTGAGAGGGGAAATTGGACACCAGCTTTCATCCTTATCCACCAGGCTATCTCCAACTGACAACTGGTTGCAAAGGAAAAACTAGTGTTCTGCAATGGAGTCTCACAGGGTGAATGAACCACACATAAGGGAAGCTCAGCAGTAGATAACCAACACAAAAACAAAAATACACAATGATATTTTTGTAGACTTTTTATAGACATTTTGCCCCATGAGTTTTTTTTTTCTTTAAGAACAAGTATTGCAGCTGGATGGTGGTGGCATACACCTTTAATCCCAGCACTCTGAAGGCAGAGGCAGGCAGATTTCTGTGATTTCCAGACCAGCCTGATCTGTAGTGTGAGTTCCTGGACAGTCAGAGCTGTTACACAGGAAAACCCTCTCTAGAAAAAAAACAAAACCAAAACAACAACAAAATCACAACAAGAAAAACAAATATTGTTTAGACTTGATATAACACAATTAAATTTCCTCGCGTATGTTTTTCATTTCAAACACATACAAGAAAAAGCAGTGTTTAAGAAGCAAGTATTTAATGATTCCTTTCTTCCCTCTGGAAAGATTATGTCACACCATTGATGACAATCAAGAAGTCACACCTGTCCTTAACAACAGCTGCCCTTGTTCATCTGGGGTGCATCCTGTAACAAGTTCAGGAGCTGCAAGGAAGACAGCTGACTTGGAAGTAATTGGCACAAACTTGAACAGGTGCTTGGAAGTCTGACTGCTTCTTATATGTAAGACAGGATCCCATCCACAAGTAATTAAGAACACATACATCTATCTTTTTATTGTTTCCTCGGGCCCATTTTATAAAGGAATTTCAATTTCCTCTATAGCTTTCTATATCCATCTCATTAGATACAAATGAATAAATTTACAATTCTCCACTCTAAGGAAAAATTAAAAACCTGGCTTTTCCCCATAAAATCTCTTACCAGAAAAATATATAAAGTTTAATTTTAATTTGGGTATGAATTAACATTGAAGAAAAAGAAGTCACAAGAAAATCCAAAGATCTTCATGACTTTTCCATGTGGAATCCATCTGTGATCATTTTTATGATAATTTTTTATTTTTTAAATGATGCTATAATTACATCATTTCCCCTTCCCTTTCTTCTCTCCAACCTCTCTCTTATGTAGCCCCCTTACTCTCTCCTAAATTCATGGTATCTTTTTCTTTAATTATTTTATTGTTGATATATATGTATATAATGTATTTGTATTGACATATATATATATATATATATATATATATATATATATATATATATTCCTAAATATAAAACTATAATCTAGCTGGGTGGTGGTGGCTCACACCTTTAATCCCAGCACTTGGGAGGCAGAGCCAGGCGGATCTCTGTGAGTTCAAGGCCAGCCTGGGCTACCAAGTGAGTTCCAGGAAAGGCGCAAAGCTACACAGAGAAACCCTGTCTCGAAAAACCAAAAAAAAAAAAAAAAACCTGTAATCTGTTTCATTTAATGTTACTTGAATGTGTATTTTTCCAGGCCTGACCATGTGATATTGGATAACCAGTTAGTGGTTCTTGCCTCATACTCTCAGTATTTTATAGTTGTCTATAGTCCTCTGTCTAGGATCGAGGCTTTGTGAGCTTTCCCCTTCCATGTCAGCATATTTATGGTGGTTTCCTTGTTCAAGTATTTTTGAGCGGAGCCTGTTCATGGAAACTGTGTGTCCTGAATGCAATTAAATGTGACATGTATTTGTTTAAGGTGCTTGGGAATGACATCTGACACCCTGAAGAGGAGTCAGCCTCCATAGCACATGGCTCTGAGAGTTGCCTGTTATGGATAACTGGTTGCTTAGGAATGTCATTTAGACTTCATGTTATATGACTTTTTATGATGGCCTTTTTGTGAGTTGGGGGTTTATTTTTGTTATAACTAAGTATTATTTCTCATTTTTCCTGTAATCTTAGCCCCAGACTCAAACATCTCAAAGGGAACAGACACTAATGGGAACAACAATGATAGCAATTTCATCAACATCTTTTTTTGTCCATATGCACAATCTTCATTTTATTTTATAATTTCTATTGGTTTATTTCTCATTTTTAATCATGATTGCATCTTGGAAATGCTATCATTGTTGTAGCCTGCACAATAATGAAGATGCATTTATCAAAACGTATTATTGATGAAAATCTTGGAGGACTGGAGAAACAACCATTCACTTACCTTTTTATAGTTGCACCTCTGGAATCTCTCCTACACTTTAGCCTCCAATTGGATGGTGGGAAGAGGATAATGCTAGGTCAAGCACACTCTCAAGTCCTACTATAGATGCCAAGTTAATAGGAAAGATAGAAAACAAATGGAAAATGATTAGGATATGTCTTAGAATGAATGCATTGTTACATAAAATATTAAATATTAACTTTAGTAATGCTAAGTGTACGCCCTTAAATACATATGTGATTGGGGATTAAAAATAGGTGAAGGGGTCCAGCTCAAACACAGATGTTGTAGTACTGGAAGAAAGCAGATCTTTGCAGGAAAGACAGTTCTAGGGAACCACACAATCAGAAAGAATTGCTTGCATCCTAATGAAAACTATAGACAGTACATACCAGCCCCACTTTGGATTACAATGACACATAGTAGTCCATCATTGAAGGTAACCAGGATGGGAACTCAAACAGGGCAGGAACCTAGAAACAGGAACTGATGTAGATGCCATGGAAGGGTACTGATTACTGGCTAACTCACATGGTTTGCTCTACCTGCTTTCTTATAGAACTATGGAACACCAGTTCAGGAATAGCACCACTTGCAATGCACTGGAACTCCCTTCATCAGTAACTAAGTAAGAAAGTGCTGCTGGACAGTGGTGACACACACTCTTAATTCCAGCACTTGGGAGGCAGAGGCAGGTAGATCTCAGTGAGTTTGAGGCTAGCCTGGTCTACAAAATGAGTTCCAAGACAGCCAGGGTTACACAGAGAAAGTCTGTCTCAAAACAAACAAACAAACAAACAAAAAGAACCTTACAGCTGGATCATTTGGAGGCATTTTCTCAATTGAGGTTCGCTCCTTTCATCTGACTCTAGCTTGTATCAAGTTGACATAGCAATAACCAGAACAATTGACCCTTTGTCAACTTGACACAAAAACACATTATTGTCAAGTTTTAATCTTTCTTTTCTTGTTCATCCCCAAGATCACACATTAATATCAACATCACAATATAAAACATTTTACAAACATTAAAAGTCCTATAGTCATTACAAATTCAAACATATTAAAACTCATTCTCTTTTAAAATCCAAACTCTCTTTTAAAATTCAAAGTCTTTAATTAAATTCAGGTACTCAGTTGTGGGCTCCTGTAAAATGAAAAATGAGTTAAATACTTTCTTACTTCAAGAGGGAAGAACCAGGGCACTGTAACAATCTGAGCAAAGTGAACTCCAAAATTGTAAATAACTCAATGTCCAATTATCTGGGATTCACTTATGATTTTCTGGGCTCCTCCAAAGGGCCTGGATAACTTCTGTTGCTCTGCTCTCTGCAGCATACACACAGATTATCTTCTAGACTCAGGTGGGTCCCACTGCAAATGTGATGCTGTTCTGGATAGCCATCCATGGTACCGGCATCTCCAAACACTGGAGTCTTATGCTGCAACAGGGCTGTGTAGCTAGAGTTTTCCTGCCTGGCCCACAGTCAGGACAAATCTCTCTCACCTGCCAGTCCCACAGCCACTCAGACACGACCAAGTAAACACAGAGACTTATATTGGTTACAAACTGTATGGCCGTGGCAGGCTTCTTGCTAACTGTTCTTACAGCTTAAATTAATCCATTTCTATAAATCTATACCTTGCCATGTGGTTCGTGGCTTACCGGCATCTTCACATGCTGTTTGTCCTCGTGGTGGCTGGCAGTGTCTCTCTCTCAGCCTTCCACTTCCCAGCTTTATTCTCCTCCTTGTCCTGCCTACACTTCCTCCTGCCTGACTACTGGCCAATCAGTGTTTTATTTACCAACCAATCAATTTACCAACACACTTGACATACAGACCATCCCACAGCAGGGCTGCACTTTCACTAATAGTTTCTTCTGGGCTCTCTTTAAGAACTCTTAGCCCTGCCAAGTTTCAGCTGCTCTACATGACCCCCACATGTCTTCAAAATCAGTACCAACTTAGTGACTCTTAAAGAACCAAATTAGGGCTAACAACAAGAGGTACAACCTTGGCTACTTCTGGACCACAGCTTCTGTGTGCTGACTGTGTGGAAACACTCCCCAGAAGACTTCACCTCAGCAATACTGGTCTCTTCTTAATTATAGCTATTATTCAGCACTAACTGATCAGCATCCATTATCCCAGCAAAGCAAAGGTTTGACTTTAGTGGTTCTGATATCTTGTTAATCACAGTCAATTCTTCAGCCACAGCTAACAAGAACAGCAGATTTTTAACTCAAATGGCCTGGTAGAGACTTTGCTTCCCTCTGAAACTTCACAAGCCAGACCTCTATCATCTGCACTGCTCTCAACATTCTCATCTCTCAAGATCGTAATGAACAGCTCACTGAGCTCTTAACACTCAATGGCTTTTCTAGTCCAAAATGCCAAAGTCCATCTTCATTCCTCTCCAAAAAATACATGGTCAGTCACAGCAATCCCCCACTCCTGATACCAACTCAGCTTAGTCAGGGTTTCTATTGCTGTAATGAAACCCCATGACCAAAAATGCAAGTTGATGAAGAAGGAGTTTATTTGGCTTGCACTTACACCATTATAGCTCATCACTGAAGGAAGCCAGGACAGAAACTCAAGGGACAAGAACTTATAGGCAAGATCTGATGCAGAGGCCATGGAGGGGTATTGCTTATTGTCTTACTCATCATGGTTTGCTCATCTCACTTTGTTATAGAACTGAAGACTACCAGTCCAGCAATAGCAGCACTCACAATAGGTTGGGCCCTGCCACATCAATAATAATTTAAACGTCCTATAGCTGGATTTTATGAAGGCATTTTCTCAATTGTGATTGCCTCCTTACAGGTGACTCCAGCTTGTGTCTAGTTGACATAAAACTAACCAGAATGGTTACTATAAAGATTATGTTCATTGGCACTAGCCAAATGCGTATAACAGTGCCCAACACTTAACAAACATCATGGAAGTGTTTTCCAAATCAAGTAAAATTTTAACTGGCAATTGGACATGCCTAACCACAGAATTTGCTATCTGTTACCTGCAGTTACATATACTAAGTTTATCTCTTGGTCATTTCCTCTCCCAGCAGCCTTATCTTTCAAGATCAGAAGAAGGTAATCAGAAGTAGGATAAAGGTAAGAAATCATGAATCCTCCTTTTATAACATGATGGCTTCCATATTTAACTTTTTCTGGAATAAACAATATTGAGTATGCTTTCAGGGCAAGTTATACAAAGTTATTGTTTATCCAAGACCTCAGTGGACAGGAAAATGCAAACACCCAGAGTAACAGTAAACACCCTTTCCTTAGTTAATGCATGAAATTTTGTTTAGAAGGATGGCAATTATTTTATACTCCAAGTGATGTTTTAAGTAAAACAATTGTGTTCATATAAACCATAAGCCTTCCTCCCAGAGGATACATAATCAAGCTATCACTGCAGGGTAGAAACTGAAACATTCAGCATCTTTTAGTCAGGAATTGAATGGACTTATGGTTACTAATTTATTTTCATATACATTTAAACTAATATGAAATTCCTGACCACTGGTGCCACAGTTGATATTTTTATTAAGAAATTTTCTTTTCATTTTACATACCATCCACAGATTCCTCTCCCTCCCTCTTGCTGTACCCCAGCCTTCCCCCCCACAACCTTCCCTCACCATTCCCACCTCCTGCAAGTCAAGGTCTCCCATGGAGAAAGTATATTCTTTTTTGTTAGGGTAGAATGCTCTGTAGATATCTATTAAGTCCATTTGAGTCACAATGTCTGTTAGTTCCTTTTTTCTTTGTTAAGTTTCTGTCTGTCAGACTTGTCATTGGTGAGAGTGGGGTGTTGAAGTCTCCCACTACTATTGTATGGGGTTTGATGTGCAATTTAAGCTTTAGTAATGTTTCTTTTACAAATGTGGGTGTCCTTGTATTTGGGGCACAAATGTTCAGAATTGAGACGTCATCTTGCCTGATTTTCCCTGTGATAAATATGTAATATCCTTCCTGATCTCTTTCAACTGATTTTAGTTTGAAGTCTATTTTATTAGATATTAGGATAGCTACACCAGCTTGCTTCTTAAGCCCATTTGATGGAAAAGTCTTTTCCCTGCCTTTTACTCTGAGGTAGTGTCTGTCTTTGAAGTTGAGGTGTGTTTCCTGTATGCAGCAGGATGGATCTTGTTTTTGTAGCCCATTCTGTTATCCTGCATCTTTTTACAGGTGAATTGAGACCATTGATATTAAGGGATATTAATGACCAGTTATTGTTAATTCCTGTTATTTTCTGGTGATAGTGGTGTGTGTTTCCCTTCTTGGGTATTTGTTGGTGCAGGACTATCTATTGTCTTTGTTTTCATAGGTGCATCTAACTTCCTTAGGTTGAATTTTTCCTTCTAGTGCTTTCTGTAGGGCTGGATTTGTGGAAAGATATTGTTTAAATCTGGTTTTATCGCAGAATATTTTGTTTACTACATCTATGGTGATTAAGAGTTTTGCTGGGTATAATAGTCTGGGTTGGCATCCATGGTCTCTTAGTGTCTGCATAACATCTGTCCAGGACCTGCTAGCTTTTAGTCTCCATTGAGAAGTCAGGTGTTATTCTTGTGGGTCTGCCTTTATATGTTACTTGGCCTTTTCCCTTTGCAGCTCTTAATATTTTTTCTTTATTCTGTATGTTTAATGATTTAATTATTATGTGGCAAGGAGACTTTTTTTTGGATCCAGTCTACTTGGTGTTCTGTAAGCTTCTTGTGTCTTTATAGGCATTTCCTTCTTTAGGTTGGGAAAGTTTTCTTCTACGATTTTGTTGAATATATTTTCTGTGCCTTTGAGTTGGTATTCTTCTCCTTCTTCTATCCCTATTATTCTTAAGTTTGGTCTTTTCATGGCATCCCAAATTTCCTGGACATTTTGTGTTATGACTTTGTTGGTTTTAGTGTTTTCTGTGACTGACGAATCTATTTCCTCTATTGCATCTTGAATGCCAGAGATTCTGTCTTCCATCTCTTGCATTCTGTCAGTTATGCTTACATCTGTAGTTCATACTCATTTACTGGGATTTTCCATTTCCAGCATTCCCTCAGTTTGTGTCTTCTTTGTTGTCTCTAGTTCAGTTTTCAAATCTTGACCTGTTTCCTTCTCCTGTTTAATTACTTTTTCTTGACTTTCTTTAAAGGATTTACTGATTTCTTCCAATTTTTTTGTTTGTTTTTTCCTCGATTTCTTTAAGGGAATTTTTCATTTCCTCTTTAAAGGCCTCTACCATCTTCTTACAGTTATTTTTAAGGTTGATTTCTTCTGTTTCTTCTGTGTTGGGATGTTTAGGTCTTGCTGATGTAGAACCACTGGATTTTAATGGAGCCATATTGGTCTTTATGTTATTGACTGTATTTTTTGTACCAGCATCTTTGCATTTCTTTCTCCACTCGGTACGAGAGGTGTCTGTGTCTGAGGGAGCCTCTCTTGATCTGATAGATTCTCTTGGTCCAGTGGGAACTCTTGGTCTAATCGGGGCTTTTGGTCTAATAGGTGTATCTTTGACTCAGGGGGCAACTTTTAGTCCAATCTGCGCTGGTGGGCTCTGTCTCAGGGAGCAGATGCAGTCTAGGAGGGTGGGTAGGCATGGGAGGGGTGGGGCTTGTGAGTTACAGAGTCTGGTGGGGGATGATGGTAGTCTGACCTGTCTACAGGAGGCCTGCCTACTGGTCTGAATCTTGGACTGCAATGGGTAGTAGTGTGTGGGCATAGGCTTGTGCTTCTTAGCCCAAAGCCTAGAGGCTGGGGTGTTCAGATATGAGGACAAAGACTCACCTCTTAGTTCAATCAGTACTGGTGGACTCTCCACAGTTAATTTTTAATAGTAGTTTTGAATATATCTGGATACCTTGCACCTGATCATTTTGGACCTAAAATATAACTATATCTGGTCATAAAATTTCTGGTAGGAATAAAGATTTTTATTCATTGAACAAGAGAATTGTCAAACATTCTGATGTGATTAGTTGTCTGTAGTCTCTAATAAGAGTAGTAAGTATTTTTTGGTTGTGAGCCTAGCCTTTAACGGCTGAGCCATCTGGTGGTGGTGGCACATGCCTTTAATCCCAGCACTCAGGAGGCAGAGGCAGGCGGATCTCTGTGAGTTTGAGGCCAGCCTGGTCTACAGAGCGAGGTCCAGGAAAGGCACAAAGCTACACAGAGAAACCCTGTCTCAGAAAAAAAAAAAAAAAAAAAGAGTAGTAAGTAACCAGTATATTCTTGAAGACCAAAGTTTAGTGAGATGCTATGTGTATCAAAGAGAATTGTATATCTGAAAATCCTGTAAAAAAAGTTCTTGTCACACATTAAATACCCCCCAAAAGTGTAAGAGTCATTATTAGTAAAGAAATAAATACTTTATAAATATCCTATATTAAGTCATCTACCTAGGCACACAGTAGAGATGAGGAAATTATGTTTCTTCCTTTCCTACGTTCACACACACACACGCACATGTGTGCATGGCAACATAGGTTATTTTTTATTTCTAAACAGTATTCCAAAGGGAGAGTATGTAGAGTTTTAAACACCAATACATACCAGTAGTACATCCAAAAGTAAGTAACTGATGTATGCATTCAGCAAATATTACTTAGCAAATTTTTCTGAACCAGTGTATAAAAATACATACTCAGCTTCAACTTTACAAAGGAGTTAAAGGGTATGGAGAGGGGCCCTGAGTCTAGTAATGCTATATCCTGGAAGGAGATGGGGAATAAAGAAATCTACAGCTTTGACATTAATGCACAGATTATTATAGTGGAAATATGAGACAGTACTCAGTGTAACCCAGAAATAAATAAGTGCTTAATCTAGTGTGTCACATATCTCAAACCTATCACAGATATCATTTCAGTTCACCATCCTCACTAATTTCCTATATTTCTCTACCTTATGAATCTCAGATTTCATTCATTTCTTTAATGTCAAAAGTATCTGGTTATTTAAATAAGCAAAAATAATAGAAGTATATGCCTGAGAGCAAAATAGCATCACAAACATGCAGCTAAGTGATATCAAGGGACGTTGACCTGAATTTCCAAAGATGGCTTAGTCCACTGGGGTAGAATTTTCTGGAAGTAGGGCCTTATTTGGTCTTGAGAAGTAAGACATGAACATTTAGAAACACAGAATTGGGGTTGTACAAACTGCCAGATTTTCAAAACACACAGAAAGGAGAAAGTACAGATAATGCACAGTGACCAGCCAGAACTGCTTCGTGACAATACACAGGAAGGTTCATGGAGTAACTCTTAGAGCTCTGTTCCCATAACCATAGTAGTGAATTATAGTAGCCTGGTCAACTTACATATTAAATAAATAATTTAAAGAGCAGGTGTATATACTTGTATTTTTTTCCACAGAATGCATTTCGACATAGTAGTCAAAAATACTATAGTAGTGAACTACTAGGGAAATTACCTAATGATTTCATAGGAAAAAAATGAAAAGTGATCTATGCACATATTGTTAAAAATTAATAATGAATCCAGAGTGGACAAATCAAAGAAGGAAGTATTAAATATCAGTGTAGGGTTGGTGATGTGGCTCAGTGATACAGCACTTGACTAGCATAAAATATCCATTGATTATTATTCCCAGAACCACAGAAAATTTAAATAAAATAAAAATAAAAATGAAATCTAAAATAATCATGTAGTGAACACTGGTTTCTACTGGCCCTTTGTATCACAACTGCCAAGGGAAGGAGGATGAACATCACAGACCTTTTATGCTGCTTTTTCTTTATTTATTTATCATTGTATACTGGTGCTAATACACCATATGTATTATATGTATATTATAAATATATATATATTATATATAATGCTTTAATTTTTTTCTATATCTTATGAAGTCATACCCATACTTATTTTTTTGTGTGTGGAAAAGCTCAATTATTAAGTACCACTACATGTTAGTCTATACTTTCATTAACTCTACTGCATGTACTATGTGGCTCACATCTTCCTCATTACAATTGTAAGAACTAGATAACTCTTTTTCATTTAAAGTTTCATAATTTAGCATTTGATTGCAGAACATTTAGGTTGTTTCTAGTTTGTACTGGTATAGTTAATGTTGTAATTAATAATTTTATGGTTGTAATTGTATTTCTCTTTTGAATAATTTCCTTAGGATAAATTCACAGGAGAGACATTACTGGGTCAGAAGGAATAAAAGTTTTATAGCCTTTCAGACAAGTTTCTAAATTGCTTTCTAAAAGGATTTTACTATGTCAATTTATAACACCCCAGGTAGCTCCTCTGACTGTATCTCCTCCCATTGCTTACTGTCCATCACAGAATTATCTGTGAGTATCTCTGCTCTGCATCATAGACTATTTCTATTTACTGTCTACTGTCCCAACATAATCATCCTTTCTTCATTGCTTTAATATTATAAAGGCACTCCTAGCCCCACCCACAACACACTGTAGGATCATTAATATCTAGTATTTTACTGGCAGCAAGAAGTGCATAATGAGGGAGTTTTGCCACATTAAGAGAAATTCATAGAAATGCTTCACAATGGGAAGAATCACAGATCAAAGTGGGTTTTAATGGAATTGAATATCCACTTAGTTAAAAAAAAGCTTTGTGCCCTCCTAATGACATTAGAATACTATAATACTCTTACCTTTCCAGTGAATTACTAATAGGTCTGCAGTTACATATGACACTGTTCATCTCTCGTGTTTCATGTTGCAGCATTTCCTTTTTAGGCTTTTTGGACAAAGTAAGAGCTTCTGTTTGGAGCAAGGTGGCATCAGAACTTACAAATATCAAGACTGTAAAAGGAAATTGTCTTCTCTGAGCCTCAAACTATTCCTTTGTTGAACAAGAATGATATAACCCACCTTTATCATGTTATGAACATAGCATGAGGTTTACACATGTAGAATTCCTAGAACATGAAATGCCTTCAACATATACAGACAGTGGAGATCAGCACAATTGTTTTCTCTAAGCCAGTGGTATACACAATGAAACTACAATGGAGCACTCCAGCATTCAGATTCAGTGGTTATTTCTGAAATACTTTTGAGTGGTATGCTTATTGAAATGAACATTATTGAAAGCTTTCATCTTCATCTCCCGGACTCTATAAATCATAGTCCTCTGATCTTTTAGCTGTAGCATTTGCTGCCTACCATATAACATTATTTCAATCAAGAAAAATCTAGGTATCTATAGTGTTTACATGTCTCTATGATGCAACAAAACATCTTTTTAAAAGTATTTCCTCCTTTTATTAAACATAGATTTTTTTCTCAGACAATATAATCTGAATACAGTTCCCTCTCCCTCTACTCCTCCCAGTTCCTACCCACCTCCTCTCCCATATAAATCCACTCCCTTTCTAGAGTCTCTCATTAGAAAAGAACAGACTTCCAGAAGATCGCAACAAAACCCAATGAAATAAAATATAATAAGATAAAATGGAAACCATTCTATCAAAGTGAGACAAAACAAACCCTCAGAAAAAAATGAAAGAGCGCTAGAGAAGGCACAAGAAGGCAAGAAGGCATCAGAGACCTATTCATTCACACATTCTGGAATCCCATAGGAGTACTAAAGTGGAAAATATAATATATATGCAGAGGGCCTGGGGCAGATTCCTGTAAGCCCTGTGTATGCTGCTTCAGTCTCTGTGAGTTTTTGTGAGCTTTGCTCAGTTGTTTTAGAGAGCCTTGTTCTCTTGCTGTCTTTTGTCCCTTCTCTCCCTGACTCCTTCTGCCTCCTCTTCTGATGGGTTTGTTCCCTGAGCACTGAAGGGAAGAATTGGATGGAGAGGTCTAGTTTAGAATTGTGTGTTTCAAGGTCTTTCCTCTGTGTAATATCTTGCCATGGGTTGTTCCCATGCGTTTCAGGAAGAAGCTTCTCTTAACAATGGCTGAAAAAGGCACCAATCTATGAGTACAGCAGAATAACTTTTTCTTTTTACCTATCTGTCTGGGCTATCTAGTCTCTGGTTCTTGGTTACTCAAGCAGTATCATGTCTGGAGTCCATCTAATGGAGTGGGCTTTAAGTCAAATCAGACATCAATTGGTTACTAACGTAAGATTTGTGCCAACATTGTCCTAGCACGTTTTTCAGGCCACAAGGATAGCTACTAGCATAAACATGTTTGCTGCGACAAGGACACGTGGTCACGAGTTAGACACAAGCACTAGGCTGTCTGCCAGGATGAAGAATTATCCAGTGAAAAGCACATTGTAAACATCCACAACCAAATCCTGCAGTGCCTTGTGAAGACAGTGCTAGAGTTGATAGCCATCCCTATAAAAGGGACCTCGAGACCAAAGTAGAGAGAATTCAACAGAAGTCTCCAGATATGGATGTCCTGCAATATGCGGCTGCTATAAGGAAAGAATTGGCACTGTATAGCCATTCTGTGTCCTGAGTAGACAGAGGGCTAGGTAGTGGTATAAATGCATTTATATGAAGGCAACAGAGAGGCTTGTTGTCTGTGGAAAGTCCATCCAAGTGGCAGACACTTTGTACTAATACAATCTGCTGCTGGAATTTCTCCACAATCCTGTTGGCTACTTCTTCCCACCAGGTTAGATCCCTGTTGCCTCTGTTCTGATGTTGTCACTCACTGCATATCAGCTAACACCAAGGGATTTCAACTAATTCCTATTCACCAAGGAAGGAAAAATCCAAAATATGACCATCAGGCATGCTATTTTTATTAAAAATTATGATCAGCATCCCAGATCTATATGAATATTTATTATACATAATGTACATAGGTCCAAGTAAAGTGATTATTTGATAACAAGAAAATGGACAGAAGGCTACTGTAACACGAATCTTAAAAGGTCTTATTAATATTAAAAAAAAAACTGGAGCCAGATATTGGGTTGAAAGCTGAAGGATCACAGAAGTAGAACAAGCCACAGCCGGTCTCACCTGGCCAACTCCTCAGCTGATCCTGTTTCCACGATTCCTCAGACTGAAAGCCTCTGAGTTCTCACCCCTGAGGTCTTAGTTGAAATGCTTTACCCATTAGCTTACCTCTACGAAATCCACAGCCTCAAGACAGTGAGTTCCTGTTTCCTCATGCCTTTTATACCTTTTTCTGCCCTGCCGTCTTACTTCCTAGGATTAAAGGCCTGTGTGCTTCCCAAGCAAAGGCATGAGATCTCAAGTGCTGGGATTAAAGGTGTGTGCCACCAAGCCTGACTCTGTTCCCAGTGTGGACTTGAACTCCCAGAGATCCAGAAGGATCTCTGTCTCCTGAGTGATAGGATTAAGGGTGTGTGCCATCACTGTCTGGCCTCTATGTCTAATCTAGTGGCTGGCTGGCTCGGTCCTCTGATTCCCCATATAAGTTTTATCAGGGTGCCCAATATGTCACCACAGGCTACTTTCTTTTTTTTAATATTTTTTTATTTATTTTTATGTGCATTGGTGTTTTGCCTACATGTGTGTCATTGTGAGGTACCAGATTCCCTGGAACTGGAATTATAGACTTGTGAGCTGTTATGCTGGGAACTGAATCCAGGTTCTCTGGAAGAGCAACCGGGGCTCTTAAGCCCTCTTCTCCCCCCTCCCATTTTTTGTTTTTGTTTTTTTTTTCAAGACAGGGTTTCTCTGTGTTGCTTTGGACCTTTCCTGGAACTTGCTTGGTAGCCCAGGCTGGCCTTGAACTCACAGAGATCCACCTGGCTCTGCATCCCAAGTGCTGGGATTGAAGGCATGCACCACCACCGCCCAGCTCAAAAGGCTACTTTTTATGTTGTTAACAGTAGTACAAAGGACTAGGAGAGAAAGTGGTGGGTTAAAGGAGCAAGAAAGGTGGGAGGTACTTATTTTCTAAATGATACTACATCAAATATACTCATGCATTGTTGACCACAACTTCATATTTACATACATAAAATTATTTTTAGCCCTTTCATAAGCACCATGAACATGACATATTTTGCTATTCATAAATTGAGAATTTACCAATCAGATTTCAGAGTTCCATGTGATGGGGAAATTAGTCTCTAAAATCTTCTGTGATGGGGTTGGGCAAAATGCCAGGCTTGTAAGATAGCTGAGAAAGTGACAAGTTCACCCTGAAATCTAGCTTTACACTACTAGAAAACTCACGGCATTAGTGAAATCACAATTGAGAAAACTCAGTGTCTCAATGTATATGCATTACTAGCTGCCCATCACAAATCAAGTGAAAATTAGTGTGCAGAGTAGGTTTACCTTTAAAATACTCTTTTCTTTAGAATGTATATAATTAAATAGAAACAACAGAGAGTTCCAATATTTTTGACTGCATCATTTCTTCAGTGTGTTCGTTTCTCTGCTTAATTACCTGGAAAAATGTGACACACGTGATTTGATTTTTTAAAGGCATGCCTTACAAGCACAAAGGCTTATTTCCAGGAGTTCTGAGAAAGCAAAGTTGAGGAAGGGTTCGAATGGTGGCTTTGTACCTGAAACAAAAAAAGAAATATTTTAATCATTTCTAATCAGAAACATATTTTGTTTTGAATTCCAATGTCAAATCCACATTAAAGGATCTGCATGGAGGCGGCAAAGATTTCTCTATTAGTCATTCAGGCTGCCTTTGTCCATGTCACTGTGACCTTACAAAGAACACAGTGTCCCGAAGAACTAAAATGTTGTTCCACATGATCTCATAAAGCACATTAGCTTATGATTCTGTCCCATGTAAAAGAGTGGGGCCTAAGAAAAGAACAAAAAAGATCTGATTGTATTTTCCTCTAATAAAGTGGACTAAGGTCTCTGAGAAAGCTTAGGAGTATAATCATAGCAGCAGCTATTTGATTTTTAGTATCATCAATTCATGACAAATACATGGAAGCATGCCAACAACTTTCAATAATCCTTTTAATTTCAGACATAAAGGCAGTAAAGAAAATCAGAGTATTGGCAAAGGAATCTTTTCATTTCCAGTGTTAACTTGTTACCAGGTAATACTGGATTCTTTCTAACAAATAAATATCATGTTTCATGGAGCGTCCCACATTCTACAATCAACCATTTCTGTGAAACACTTCATTGTCCTTCTCTCTTTCAAGAAATAAACATTGGGTCAGACAAACATTTTGGCCTCGCTTTAGGACATTTGCTGGTAATAGACCAACAAAACACAAGCCTGTTGTCAAGATGTTCACAACTGTATAGTTTAGGATATAAGAAACACCCTAAATATGTGTGCAGGGAATTGTACATGAGTAGAAAATTATAAGCAACATAATTTTAATTAATTTATTTATATGCTTTATATTAAATGCCTCGGGATTTAATGTTTTTGTCAACTGGATATAAATTTAGATATACCTGACTAGAGGAATTCTCACTTGAAGAATTATCTCTCCAGCAGACTGGCCTGTGGTATGTCAGTGGGACATTTTCTTCATTGGTAATTGATGTAGGAAGGCCCAATCCACTGTGTGTGGTACCATTCCTAGGCAGTGTGCCTAGGCTGTGTAAGAAAGGAAGCTGAGCAAGCCAATAAGCGGAGGTTCTTCATGGTCTCTTCACCAATGACTCCAGCTTCCTGCTTTGAATTACTATCTTGGGGGGGGGGGCGTTTTGGTGGTAGATTATAGTTAAAAGGTAAAATAAAGCCTTTATTCACAAGTTGGTGTTGGTCAGTGTTTATCAAAGCATCTAAGAAGCAAACTAGGACAAGGGCTATGGGGACATACTGAACTAGTTAACAAAGCTACAAGGGTGGCCCACATGGTAAATCTAGAGAATGAGGCAGAACACAGCCATTCTACTGTTGTGACCTCTACTCTGTAAAAAAATTAACTGACACAGAGAAACCTTGTCTCAAAAAACCAAAAAAAAAAAAAGAAAAAAGAAATTAACTGAATTATGTCAACTTTCATCTTCTTTTTATAGAAATTAAATTTGTATTTCTCAGACACGGAGGTTTGATTAGGAATTTAAATCTATTTACTTTCAAATACTATAAGTGATTTCAGAGTCAGTTTTCATATTCACTCAAGCAAAATGGATTGTTCAACTGAAGCAAACATGCTGAGCAAGGATATTCATTTATTATTTATGTTGATATGTGTGTGAATCCACATGTATGTATAGGTGCATGCATACACATGTGTTGAAGATGTGTCTGGAAGTCAGCGTGTATTACTCCTTAGGCATCTTTCACATTTTGTTTGAGACAGGGTCTCTTATTGTCCTGAAACGTTACCATGTAAGCTAGGGAAGCTGACCAGCAAGTTCCAGGGCTCTACCTGGTTACATCTCCATCTGATCCACAGCTGCTATGCTCAGATCTTTACATGGGTTCTGGGGATAGAACTCAAGTCCTCATGATTACAAGACAAAAACTTTACTGACTGCGCCATCTCTCCAGACCACCTCCCTTCCCAGTGTCTGATGTTAGATAATGTAAAGTAAAGGCAGGGAGAGCTTTATTCAAATTGTGGGCAAATATGTTGGAACTCCTGGTGACTAATAAGGAATTTGAGTTTACAGTTTTTCTTACTGAGTTGGGTGTGTGTTTGTGTGTGTTGGTGATATGAAAGGTATTTCATTAGATTTTTATTGTGCCTTTTAAAACAGCAGTCATTTTTATTTTGTGTACATTGGTGTTTTGCCTTGCATGTATATCTATGTGATGGTGCCCAATCCCCTGCAACTGGAGTTACAGACAACTGTGTTATGGGTGCTGGGAATTGAACCTAGGTCCTCTGGAAGAGCAGTCAATTCTCTTAACCACTGAGCTATCTCTCCAGCTCTAAAACAGCAATCATGACATGAGCATAAACAACAAATAACCAGGATGACTTTCTACAATTGATGTGCTTAGTTTGGTTCTATGACTTTTTAAACTTGCATACTATTCATAAAATTAAACATTGACCTAAAATAGTTAAAATGAAGCTATAATAACCTGGTATACCGATGGGTATGATTTGTGTTCATATTTTGCTGTTGAATACAACTTATTCAGTTGTAGCAATTCATATTCTTTGCAGGTATTACTCTGTGTGGCAACGTTACTGTACTTTTTGTATACACTATTTTATTGGCTTTTATGATAACCTTGCATGTAGAATTTCATGTTTACTAAATGAAATAGAACTGTTGTAATACAGAAATCTCATTATTCTAATGCCTTAAAAGCAATATACTTTTCATTCACATGAAATGCAATCAGTGGTCACTTGGAGCAAGAGAAGCCATTACACCACTCAGTCATTCAGGGATTGAAGGACCTGTGTGCATGTACAGAATATGTGGCTTCCTATGATCTTAGGTAATACATTCTGCCAACATATGAAGGCAGAGCTGGAAGAAGTTCCTGTGAGTTATCGGCCATGTTTTAAGTGGCATATAGAACCAATCCACAGAGCCATGGGTCTGTGTGGGAAGTATTGCCTAGATCTATGCCCAAAAGGAGGGGTGGATTAAAAAGGTTTAGGGACTAGAGATCCAGTATCTATTTCCTTACCTGAAAAAAAAAATAATGCATGAAGGAGTTTCAACACTAGCAAGCAATAGACAAAGCACATCCAATAAATATTTTTGTGAATACTATAGTTCATTACATGTTGTATCATCTATATGCTGTGTTCTAAACTTAAAATCTAAGCTTCTGAATATAATATTTAGTTTTCATGTAACAGATGTCAAAAATGGTTTGGACAAGTTTTTCAAATAAGCCTTAGTTTTATTTGGCAATAGGTTAAATCCTTGTAGGTTTTCCTGGTAGGCCAGACTCTTGAGACATCTAAGTGTGTGGTAAGACTAAACAGTCTTATGATTTTGTTGAATAATGGGGTCTATTTAGTAAGTCTAAATGGACTGAGACATGGGTCTGGTGAAAGATGAATCAGAATGCAATGGAAAGCTACTGATGTGACATAAATAAGTCTAAAGTACATGCCAAGCTTCACATAATCTCTCTCCTTCACTGTGCAGTTCTGAGAAGTGGCCTGGAGTCCGGCTAACGAAAGGGATGGGGATGTCTGCATTCACCACACTCTTTCCTGACTAAATCTCAACCTCATTCAGCCACAGAGTAATGGACTCCTTTCAAAATCTAAGACTTTTAAAGACTATCCTTTAAATTTAACTACCTAAATCTGGAACAAGACATCCAATTTCTTGTTTTCTCTGAGGACAAATTGAATTTTAGTTTTTCTTTTTATTATGAGAAAACCTTCATATTTTTCTTGTAACGTTCTCATTGGTGTAAGTTACCTTTCATCTGTGTTATTCAAGATTAATTAATTGTGGCATATCTCGCATAAATTTGTATTGCATCTATGTTGTGTGGATTAAAGTTATGATATTGAAATCCATTGGGCTACCCAAAAATTAGAGTAAATTAAAAGGAAGCCATGATTTGACATAAAGCAAAGAGTGGTATATGGGAAGGTTTGGAAGGAGGAAAAGGAAGGGGGAAATGATGTAATTATATTATAATCTCAGCAAATAAATTTTTTTAAAAGAAAGGAATAGATTTGGCATCTGCTCATTTATTTTGTATAATACATTTTCCCTCAAAGAAGGCCCAGTGTTTCTACATCTCCAGGAAAACTTCTTACCAGTAATTCAAACCTGATGTGTTCAAATGAAGTTTGGATTTTCCTGATGATGTTGGGTAGAATTAGTCCACAACATCCATCCCTTTATCCCATTGCTCTGCCTCATTGCCCATGAGCAGCTTGCATTACTGAGTTATCATATTTAGGTTTATCTGCTCATTTTACATATCTTCAACTAGAATTAACTTCCAATAGGAATGGAAACTGTGCTTTACTTACTGGCAAGTCTTCCCCTTCAGAATAATACTGGAAAATGAAGCATTTAATGGTATTTATTGAATTAATCTTAAAACTTAAGTAATTAATGGAAAGATGTGTTACAATTTCCCTGTAAAACTTTAATTTTAAAATTATTATAGATAGGCAAAAGTAGAAGAGTCTAAAGTACTGGAGACTAGAAAATGAGTTGTTTCTCTTGTAAGAAAAAATTAAGTGTATAATTAACTATGTATCATTAAATGTATGTATAATTTTGATCAGGGTTAACTCAGATGTAGGAAGCCAGGGCAATAGCATTGTAACTTTATGCTCTAATTCCCTAGAGATGGTAACAGAATCATATGAAAAGCAACAGACTACCTCCAACTGAGGGACATACACCAAAATAAATAACTAATTTGACTCCTCAAAATGTCATCAAGGACAAGGAAAGCCCAAGAAACATGGGATCAAGGAAGCCTAAAGAGGGTGACAACTGAATTCCAAAAGATACCACGGGTAGGAAATTGCCCTAGGGTAAAAACTAGAAAGAATTCAGTACAACATGGATTCCAGTTTATAGCAATAGATAAATGAGTTAGTTACTTACAAATGTATTATACTTATTTAAGATGTTAATGACAGGGAAACTAGCTGCAGGCCTGTGGGAATTAAATGTTCTCGAATTTTATGCAATTCTAAAACTAATCTTAAAATTTTTTTACTAAAATTTGCCTTTAAACTCTTAACCATAAGGGCCTCAAAAAGAACTGGTATAGCCTATAAACACCAGGAATATTATGGGCTGTGCGTGTGTTTGCACTGTAATTAAGATTGTGCACTGAGGTCTTGTTTATCTGTTTTCCCTCCAAATGTGACTTAGGACGCCTTGTTCCTTCAGCCGTCTTACTCGCTTGTATAAACTTTGCCATCACTTTTCAGCCTGTGGTTATTACCAACATAAAACATACCAGAGCTCTTGTGCCAAGGGTTTCTAAGGAGGAAGGGAGGGAAAAACAGAGAAAGAAAATCCCTAAGTGTTAACATTTTCTGTGTGCTAATATTCTAGGTGGTAATATATTGGAAGTCAAACCTGAAACAATAGTTAAAATTTATCACTTAATATTGGAAATATTTCAATGTTTGTGGGTAGGTATATATTTAAGATATTAGTGATACAGACCATGTTGGATAAGTATACCAAACACTGTCTACAGTTTCATCCTCAATGTCCTTGTTGAGACTGTCATATATTTGACATTCCATATAGCTGGAGAAATCTGCACTTGATATTTTATTAAAAACAAAACAAAATTTTAAAATACCCATTGTGTCATATAGGCATCTGTGTCAGCATGACTGCACTAAATTACATTGTGTGTCTCATGGTTAGATCTAATGTTTAACCTCTATGATACTTCCACAGACGAAAAGTATGCTAGAGGTCTCTAAAGAGGGTAGCTATACTATATTCAGTTAGGTATTTAGTCTTACTAATGCTTTTGAAGCCATGGGCTTAGGTTCAAAAAAACATCACTTTCTATTTAAAATTAGTAGACATGAATAGCAAACAGTGCAATTCACCGTGTGTAGGAAAAATCCCCGTGTGTTATGATGTGTATATCTGTTGCTAACTGGTTGGGGAGCAAGAGAAACTAGTCTTCATGATGATAGGATGTTGCCCACAGTAAAATGAAACAAAAAGAAACTTCAATTGAACTGTCACAGCATGATTTAGAATTAGGAGAAATGTGTTGCTTTAGACCATGTGTCTTTAATGAATCTAGATTATTTTTGACCAAAGATAATGGAGATTTTATTGGTTTGGTCTAAATGATTCAATCTGTCAGAGGAGTGAGGCACAAAGAGCAAGACCTTCAGCATTTCCTAATTTTCTCAAGGAAGTGGATATTTTTCTTTTTGCTCTCTATAGCATTTATTCCACTAATATGCTTGGGTGGAAAAAGACTACAAATTATATATACCATGGGGACTATTGGAGCTACTCTTCCAGAAAGTTCCTATGCTTTCTAACTTGGTAGTCAGAGGTAATATTTGAATATGCAATTTTACCCCCCACTGAAATCTGCCCATCAAAAATTCTCCTGGAAGTTGATCACTTATGGATTTCAATCTGTACATGAATCTAGTGTTAAAAATACTAGCTTGGCATTCTGGGTCATGAATTATTTTCTTAAAAGCTTGGTCACATGGGCCAGTGTCTCTTAAAGTAACTCATTATATATATAAAATATTTGATATTATAATATATATATACTGATTTGATATATACATATTTGATTAGCCCTATGTTAAAGTAATGGTGTTACTCAACTCACATAAATATTATTGACTTTTAAAACCCCTTGGTCCATGGGAAGTGATAAATGTGTACAATCCATTCGATTAATATCTGAAGTGTTTGGGAGTCAGGAAAAGGAGATGCCATCTACATTTTGGTAAAAAGATAATATCCTATAAAACGTGGGAGCATATTCAGGCTTTAACCAAAGGTTTAACATGTGGAGAATTGCAGTGGAATTTATGATGAGAAAATGTTACAAAGGTTTCAAATAACAAAATGATATATGATGCACTTGAGGAAGTGAGTAGTTTTGGTATGAGGATGTCCTAAGAGTTACAAATAAAGGATAGAAAGGAGGATTTTAGGTAGAGAACCAAGTGTCTCAAATATCTTGCTTACTGTTGTTCTAGATATTACAGTCTGCCACATGCTTTGGCATTCAAGCAACATCTATGGACAATGTTTCCTTACCAGTTATATCTCTCATTGAGGACAAATATTTTCCTGGGGAAAAAATAATGCACTAGGATGGAAAAAATAATATAACCTGTAATTGAAGAGTTCTTTGTGTGTCCTATTAAAGTCCAATAAAATCTAACAAGAGCACTCTTATCCTTATAAAAATTGTATCTAACTGCAGATAACTGGGTGGATTTTTTTATAGTCTAGGTAGAAATATTGAGTATTCTAGTTTATGTGCTTAGATTAGAAATCCCAATTATATTAAAATAATAAAAGTCAATAAGTCCTTCCATAGTCAAATGTATGACTGACCAGCCAAAGAATAGGGATGTCCAGGAGTAGAGCTAAAATAATCTTTAGTAGGCATCTCGAATATTCCTTAAGTCCTTCTTTTAAAAACATATACATCATGCTTTATGTGTGCTTGTGTTTATTACATAAGCTGTAGAAGATGAGTAGATATACTTTAGTCTTTATGCAGTTCATCATCAAGAGACACGTGCATATACCTCAAAGTGACACTGAAGATGAGTGATCTATAGAAGAATTATGCAAGCCTACTGACACAGGGTAGGTAGGACATTTTCCAAGGAGGTTCTCTAGAATCAGGAATTGAAGTATAAACAGAAGAGAATAGAGGACAGGGCTATGCTGGAAAAGAGAAATTGAACTGCTAATACTACCAAGATGCAGTTACAAATGTGTAAATATGAAGAGCTAATCATTAAGTAATGATGGATGCCATTATATAATAAATAAACAAAACTTGATAGAAAGTAGAAATTGAACTGCTAATGCTATCTGGATGCAGACATGAGTGTATAAATATGAAGAACTAGTCATTAAGGAAGGATAAATGCTATCATAGAATAGATGAACAAAACATGAAGGAAGCTTGGAAGAAAGTCTTAAGTGTTGAAAAAATTAAGAGGATGTACATTTATACAAAGGAAATATAACTATAAATACATGTACACTGAGAGCCAAATAAAACCAAGGCAATGAATGGGAAGAGCCTATCATGTGCATTTTTTTTTTGTATTAACAACAATTATAACCAAATTGGCCATGGAAAATCCTACAAGAGTCTTTTAACCTAGGATAAACCACCTGGCCATGTTAAATTCTGCTCTGTCGGTAAAGCAATCTGCTCAAGTCAGTGCTTGTGCTCACAAACAGCATTGCTAGGACTCTTTTATTTTCTTTATTTTTTAGCAGAAAGGAAGTTGCTGTTTTCTTCAGTTCCTTGGTTTGTGTTTCACCAGAATTGTTATTATCTTTCCTGAAGAGTTAACACTCTTCACCTGAGACTTAGGAGCACTGGAGGCAGTGTGAGTTTCCTTAAATAAGCTAGCAAAGTGTACTTTGGAACCTCATCTTAGCATTCTCCTGGTGCTCACAATTCCATTCCTTCCGTTTAAGTTTTCTGCAAAGCTTCTTGTCGGGTTATCAGTAAACAAGGTGTCTCAAACATAAACTTCCTATGTTCAGCTACATGAAGAGCTGAAAGAATATTCCCCCATGGTACCTTAACATCTGAACTGGAAAGGCCTACAGGCCACAGAGGCCCTGGTATACTTAGATCCCAGCATGGCAACAGATGGGAATAATCAAATCCAGACATGGCACTTAGCAGGAAGGAACATGACTGGCACCTGGCATTTCCTTAGAAAAGTCAGAGTGTTCAGAGTACAGTAACAAACACTGCTCAGTGTTTCTTGGTTTGGCTCTGTGGTGAAGCCATATTGCAGCCTGAGTATAGAGAGTATAGACTATAGAGAGGCTTTTATTTTGTGGCATTTTAAGCAAAGTTGTGTTTCTTCACCTTCCAGTCATCAGTCTTCATCCCTGCCTTTTTGGGCACCTTCACTATCCTGCGGGTTCACCAAACCACATCTTTATATAGATATTCCAGTCTGGATTTTCACCAAGCCCCATGATGTAAACTCTCTTATTTGCACACTTGGAGTTTCCATCATCTCAAGTAAGTTTTTTCATTCAAAGAATCTTCTTTTATGGGGATTTTCCCCCTTCTCTTTCAGTCAACAATTTTTTTTCTTGGTTGATGGTTCCATATTCATTGAGGAGTCTTCCTTAATATTTTTAATTGGCAGTGTCTTTGGCTTATATCTCAAATGGCACACACATTATGTATGCATGCATTTAACCATTTTGTATATGTATAAATACATTTGTGGTAAGTATATGCATGCAGGCTCACATGTGAGAATGGGTTTGCATGCCCATGTGCATGTGTGGAATCGAGAGGAGGACATTAAGTAGCTTCACTGTCACTCTTACTCATTTTGAGACAATGTCCTTCCATGTACTCAGTTAGGCCCCATGATTCTCCTGTCTCTGCCTCCCACAGCACTGGGCTTGCATGCATAAGTGGTAAAGCGTGGCTTTTGACATCAGTGAAGACAGGTCCTCATGCTTGCACAGAAAGTATTCCTACCCAATGAGCCTCCTCTCCAATCCATGTATGTATGTATGTATCTTTTATCTCCTTATATTTATTATATATACATTCATATGCATAATATATATCCATTAGACTATACTCTATATGACTATGTAATATATAGTATATATTTGTTTCTTATTTCACACAAAGATTATACACTTTTTAAAAAAAAGCACTTCACAATGTAGATTATAATCCTGCCACTGTTCAGCATCTTATGTACTTCTGGTACTGAGAACTGATTCTGAAGAATGATTCAAATATGCAAGCATCCATATAATACCTTATGTGAATTAGTCCTTTAAAAAGGTCTAAGATCATCATAAATTGTAAACATTTATGTTAGTCTGAAGTCCCCAGATAAATATAATGGTTATGTAATCACAGAGGCAGATGATACTCTTAAGATTTTTTGTCAGCAAACTGAAGACTCAGGAGAATTGCATCATCCTACCTACATGCCATCAGGCTCATGACACAGCAGGAAACTCCTTCTGACCTGTTGAAGGCTCAACTTTTTTGTCTTATTTGGTCTTTTAGCTAATAGGATGTGCCCACATACATAAGGGAGGAACAATTACCTCCCCCCATAGTCTGATAAACCAAATGTCAAGCTTATTCAGAAATACTCCTACTATTTTCTTAGGCAGTCTATGTCCTAGGGAGGGTGGCATGTGAAAATAAAATACTGATTCTGATCTCAGATGAAGAGTGGTTCATAGTTTTAGAACTTCAAACTATTAACTGACATCATGCCAAGGAGCATTTTATATAGATTTGTTAACATGTTTAATTCTGAAGAAGGCAAACTTACAGATCACATTCTCACTTTTTGCCCTTGTTCATTTCTTCTTCCTGTGGATATTTTTAATAGTATCAAAAATAAAAGTCAAAAGGAGAGGGCAATGTAATATGTGACATAAAAGTTGAGGGGAGCACTCTTTGGAGACTGGAAGGGAATCAGAAAATGGGACTGGACCAAGGAGGACATGGAGAGGCAAATAAGAACACAGTAGAATTTATATACCTACTACCTACCTACATACATACATGCATACATACATATGTGTGTTATAATAAAGAGCATTATTTTGTATGCTGACTATAACATAATTAAAAACTTTAAAATACAAATATTAGTATAAAAATGGAGGTTGTCTTAATTTTTTAGTAAGCATACTAGATGTGCACAGGGAACTGCATGTGAGCTCTAGATACAAGGGGGACAAAGGTCAACAGAGAACAAATCATTGCAAGCAAATATATTTCATCATTGCAATGTGTGGCCAAGGAAACAGAAGAAACAGTCTCTCACTTGTTTCTCTGTTAAATGTTATTTTTAATTTAATTTAACCATGGAACATATTGGCCAATGGATTAAAGTCGTACTGAGGGACATTCAAAGTCGCATGTAAACTGTGCTTTGTCAGGTCTTATTCAACTGCATTCTTTAATGCTGCATCCAAAGATTTAACTTTTTTTAAAATAACATAATTCTTTATTGATTCTGTGGGAATCTCACATCATGCACCCCAGGCTTCCTCACCTCCCTGTCTCACCATATCTGCCCCTCACCACTGCAACACCCCTCTCTCAAAAGGATGCCCACTAAAGAAATTAACTAAAAACAAAACAAAGCAAGCAAACAAGATAACACCCCACCCTCTGTCTTTCCCATCTCTCCAACACCTGTTCATTTGTCCTGGTGGCATCGGGAGCTGTGGTGTGTCACACATTATACCCTTTTGTCCAATCAGCTCCAACTGCAGTTGTTCACTGCAATGAGTCATTGGTCTGGTTCAAGGCCTCTGGCACACCATCGTCATTGGACCCTCACCAGAACGCCTCTAGGATATCCTGCTGTTGCCCCTAGTCATGGAGTTCCTGTGGCTATTATTCCATAGGACCAGTTTCTTCACATGTTACCACTGGTCATACATGGGGTAGATGTTCTGGTGAGCCAACCCAAGGCCCAGGTGTGGGTATGTGGTAGCTGAGCTGGTCAGTCTGGGCTGCTGGGACCACCCCTCTCAGGTGAGGCATGGAGCCAGCTTTCCCATGCCCATGGTAAGGGGTGGGAGGGGTGGGACCACCTCTCCAAAGTGTGTCATCATGGCCCTGGTGGCAGCACAGGCCACCCAGGTCAGTATGGCCCTGGTGGCAGCACAGCTCTCAGACACCAGCTAGGTCTCAGGTAGCTGGCCAGACCCTGGACATCTGCAAGGCCCTTGATGGTATGAGGAGCCATGGATATCAACTCACACCCCAGTTGTGGCAGGACCACGGACTCCGACATGGTCTTTGGCAGCAGCCCTGGCTCAGATAACACTATGGCCTCAAGAGACAGCACAGGCCACTCAGATTGGCATGGCCCCAGCAGTGGCATGGCCCTTGGACACCAAAATGGTCACAGGTGGTGGCCCAGACCCTGGGCATCCTTGTGGCCTTTGGGGGCAACATGGATGTCAACACAGATCCTGGTTGCAGAAGGACCACAAAGATTCAAATTGAATTTTATTGAAATTTTATATGGGGTAATTGTAAATTTACGTGAATTTGGATATAACACTACGCCTTAGTCAATGTTCTATTGCTGTGAAGAGACAACATGACCATGGCAACTCTCATAGGAAGAAGCATTTAATTGACACTTGCTCACAGTTTCAGAGGTTTTAGTCAATTATCCTCATGGTGGGGAGCATGGTGCACACAGGCAGACAGGGTAACTGGGAGCTCTATAACTGGATCTGAGGCAGCAGTAAGAGAGACACTGGGTAACAGAATTTTCCCAAGTACCTGCCCTGAGAAAATTCCTCCCAGAGTCCTGGGGAAGAAACTACATCTGGCATGGGGTTATCTGAGGGAAAAGAATCTGCATACACCATGTTCTTTGTCCGTTTACTTTATTCCTCTATGACAAAATTTTATCTATACAGCTTCAGTTCCATCCTGAGTCTCAGTTCCTCTCTGTACCTACTTTTTCTATACCTCATAGCCCTAGCAATAACTAAGCCTTATACTTTAGGTCTCATCTTCATCCTCTGTTCCTTCATCCTCCATCTATCCTTTCTAGCGCCTTACTCCTGGCCCTGATAAACTCCACAAGAGATCTGCCTTACCATCTACAGAATCTCTACTTTTCTCTCTTGTCTCTGGCCATGTGGCTCAGTCTACCATCTGCAGAAAACTGCCTTGTTCTTTCTTTCCCAGCCATATGATTCTCTGCCTCCAGGAATCCTGCCTCACTCTTTTCTCCACCTGGAGATGCAAAAACCCTCCTCTGTTCTCACTCAATTGCTCTGGAATGCCACTAGGCCTGAAGGCAAGGGGTGGTCTCCACTATTCTGTTTTCCACTAGTTCTTCAATGCTTTGTGTAGCTGATAGTTTTCATGTGTCCTTCCTGGCCCCCGGTCAGGACAAATCTCTCTCATCTGCTGGTCCTGCAGCCTCTCAGACCCAAATGAACACACACAGGCTAATATTATTTTTAAGCTATGGCCATGGCAGACTTCTTGCTATCTAGTTCTTATACCTTTTTTTCTTTTTATTTTATTTTATAATTTAATTTAATTTTACATATCAGCCACGGATTCCCTTGTTCTCCCCCCTCCCGCTCTCCGCCTCCCCCACCTTCCCCCTAGCCCACCCCCCATTCCCATCTCCTCCAGGGCAAAGACTCCCCTGGGGATTGAGTTCAACCTGGTAGATTCAGTCCAGGCAGGTCCAGTCCCCTCCTCCCAGGCTGAGCCAAGTGTCCCTGTATAAGCCCCAAGTTCCAAACAGCCAGCTCATGCACTGAGGACAGGTCCCAGTCCCACTGCCTGGATGCCTCCCAAACAGATCAAGCCAATCAACTGTCTCACTTATCCAGAGAGCCTGATCCAGTTGGGGGCTCCTCAGCTATTGGTTCATAGTTCATGTGTTTCCATTCGTTTGGCTATTTGTCCCTGTGCTTTTTCCAATCTTGGTCTCAACAATTCTTGTTCAGACAAACCCTCCTCTTTCTTGCCAATTGGAATCCTGGAGCTCCACCTGGGGCCTGGCTGTGGATCTCTGCATCCGGTTCCCTCAGTCATTGGATGAAGTTTCTAGCATGACAATTAAGTTTCTAGCATGATAGCCATCCTATCACCAGAATAGGTCAGATCAAAATGACTCTGAGATACCACCTTACACCTGTCACAATGGCTAAGATCAAAAACACTGAAGACAGCTATGCTGGAGAGGATGTGGAGCTAGGGGAACACTCCTCCATTGCTGGTGGGAATGCAAGCTTGTACAACCACTTTGGAAATCATTATGGCGCTTTCTTAGAACATTGGGAATCAATCTCCCCCAAGACCCAGCTATACCACTCTTGGGCATATACACAAGGAATGCTCAATCATACCACAAGGGCACTTGCTCAGCTATGTTCATATCAGCATTGTTTGTAATAGCCAGAACCTGGAAACAACCTAGATGCCCTTCAACTGAAGAATGGATAAATAAAATGTGGTACATATACACAATGGAATACTAGTTCTTATATCTTAATTAACCCATTCCTATTCATCTGTAAGTTGCCATGTGCTTACCAGTACTTCTATATCTTGCTTCTCATGGCAGTGACTGGCAGCATCTCCTTGCCTCTCCTTTCTCTTCTTGTCTATCTGTTTGGATTTCCTGTCTGCCTCTAAGCTGCCTTTCCATAGGCCAAATAGCTTTATTTATCAACCAATCAGAGCAACACATATTCACAGCATACAGAAAGACATCCACAGCAGCTTTGTTTGTGGCTGGCCCTAGCTAAAGGTGAAATTTACAAAAGGCAGATACCCAATTCAAATGCTAAAAAGAGAGCAGGGAGGCTCAGAGGCCTACTTTACCTTATCCAAGTACTAGCCTGAGCAGAATGCTCACACATACACATTCTATGGAAATTATGAGCACAAGAAATTTATAATGAGGAGCAGCTAAATATTAAAGCTGAATAACACCAACTATTCCATGATAAATGGCTTCCCTCTTGAAGGACCCTTGGTAAGTCAAGGTATAGCTTATTATATACAGCTGGACTCCCTATATCATATTCTGTGGCTCACCACAATTCCCCTTTCCTTGTACAGTAAAAAAGGATGTTTAATTCTCTCTAGGGCCATGAATGATGTGGATTAATATTAAGTTTGGAGATGACTGGATAATTGATAAGTAATTATTGATATATTATCAATAGTTGTATCAGTAATATATATTCATAATCTATAAAATATATTTATAATAAGTAATCTACACAGATGGCAAGTTGAGAATAAGTTTAGCCATCTAATAAGTGTATTTGTATATAATTAGAATATCTCTGTCCCAAGAAGGGAGGCAGAGGAATAACATAAAAAAATCTATCATTAGCTATTACAGCATAATATGGTCAAATGTGTCTAAATACTATGATTCTGACTTATCAAAAATAAATGATTAGTTTAGAACATTGACTCTATCTATTAATCTCTGGTAGTGGTATAAATTTTGTTAAACTGTATTTTAAGGAGGTATACTTAGATAAAATTACCTGAATTAGTCAAGAGCATCTGTGAGACCAAGGCTGCACCTGCAGCTTACCTAATTTAAATTTGTAATCAGTGCAATATTAAACTATTAGCTATGAGAGGATAGTAATAACCTGTGGGAGGGTATACATAGCAAGACTCACATACAAAACAATTGTCAGAAGTACATGAGAAGAATATCAGATAGTATATACATTTTTGTATCATGGGCAGAATTTATACAATTAATAATAGAACATTTTTTTAAGGTCAGTCCAGCCCCTGGGCTGGAGAGTTTGGTTCAGAAAAAGGGGTACGTGACAAAGGGGCTGTAGAAATCTTTCATGGTTACTTCCTGCTGAGATGGGGGCGAAGCTGAGGGTCTTGAAGGCTGGAATGCAGTGGAAATCCAGGAAGCGCAGGCTGTTTCAGGTTCTGTGAGACATGTGTAGCAGGATTTTCTGTCTCGTGGGCTGGAGGGTGGGGTGTAGACCTGCAGCTAGACAGCGTGTCGTGGTTCAGAGGATGACAACCTATAACTCTTTAGATGATTAGAATTTCTGCTGGGAACAAATATATGTGTTAATGGTAGAACATGCAGTTGAGGAGTTTTAAATATGAGGAGTTTTAAAGAAGAAACCTTTTTCTCTTAGGTGTACCTATGGAATATTATTGAGCCATATACCAGATACTATACCAGATACAATCAATAAACAGCAAAATATATGCTGGACTGGTCAAGCAGCACTCCTAATTTACTGCCTTCTGCTTCCAATGTTGCTGTCACAGACTAAAGACAGGCAATTCTGAGTTTTTGTTTTGTTTTGTTTATGTGTAGACATCTGTGTTTGTGTGAGTGCATGCCAGCAGAGGCTAGAAGAAGATGGTGTCAGATCCCTGGGGGCTGGAGTTGCTGGTGGTTAGGAGCCACCTTACATGGATGCTGGAACCAGAGCTCTTGTCTTCTGGAACAGAAATGCATGCTCTCATAACTACTGAGCCACCTCTTCAGCCCCAGGATCTGAGTTTGAAACCATACTCCACAGATGTGCATGAGCATGCCAGGTTGTACCATTCAGCCCCTTAGATTATTGAGTTCTGACGCTGATTGGTTTGGTTCAATAACTGTTCAAAAGTATCAAAGTGCTCAATGGAGTAGATTGCCTGTAAAAATTATTAGTATTCATTTGTCCAATTTTTCTACCACCTTGCACTATTTCTTCATTATTCAGACCCACTTCAAACATGCCTTACTCAGGAAATATGGTAGCACTGCCTGACTTACTTCTCAGATACCAAACTGTGGACTTGTCTCCCACTGTTTTTGGTAACAATTTAACTTTCTTTTTGTGTGTTTATTCAACTAACATCTGTCTCCTGCATTAGCTTACAATGTGGCTCTTGAATATGTATGCCATTTCCCAGAATTTTGATAAAATCAGCTCCTGAAAATAATGACAAACAAAACCCAAACAAAAAAAATTGAATTAAGAGAATGAGAAGGCTGATTATGGTGACTCAAGGCTATCATCCCAGTACTCAGAAGGCTGAGGCATGTCATGGATCCTGAGTTAATGGCTAGCCAGGGCTATAAAGCAAGGATCTGGAGACAGACAGACTGACAGAGAGACAGAGACAGATGGAGAGGAAAGAGAAATTTTGGACAAAAGGCAGATACCCTTAATTATGTGAACATCTCTGAGATTTTTAGCAGAATGTATATTAACAAAAATATCATATCTGTATGATAAAATTAACAGACTTTTTTGCTAGCAAAGAATTCAAGAATAGGAACTAGCTACAGTTAAGAACACTTTATAAGGCAAAACCAATAGGAATACATAGGCTAAAATAAGCGATAGCTGACCAGTGGAGACAGATACACAGATAAGAAAGCTAGAAACGTACTTTGATCTTTTGCGGCTGTAGATTCCAAATGGTTCTCTTAGGTACATCTTATTAACAAGTCTATCTGCTGTTAAGTGAATGTAATTTAAAATGATTAAAACACAAAACTTTGAATGTGTTTACACATACACATACCCTTGGCTATGGGTAACCCCTGTCACTTGCTTCTAGCCGTTAGAATATAGCAAAGGTAATATGATTTGCACAGTTAACTGTTAATATTAATCAGGTGGTGCTCATGCAGTCAAAAGGAAGATCGCTTTCATTGGTAAGAGCAAATCAGGCTTTCTCCGAGGTACTGCTCGGTAGGCATGGGAGCAATCTCAGCTTGTCTGGCTATGCAAACTGCTATATAGCTCATGTAATAGATCACCATGAATGCCTCAGTCTTACAGCCATAAAATGGTATGCCAATCAGCAGAAAAATCTGTTCTTGAAAATCTGTGAAACTGCTACTATTGTGTTTGTCAAGTTGGTCAAACATCCCTATGTTCACATGGCTTTATCTGTATAGAAAGTGAATTTTATACTATCATATCATCTGCAAATAGTGAAAGTTTGACTTCTTCCTTTCCAATTTGTATCCCCTTGATCTCTTTTTGTTGTCTTATTGCTCTAGCTAGAACTTCGATTAATATATTGAATAAATATGGGGAGAGCTGACAGCCTTGTCTTGTTCCTGATTGTAGTGATATCACTTTGAGTTTCTCTCCATTTAATTTGATATTGGCTGTTGGCTTGTTTTAAATTGACTTTATTATGTTTAGGTATGTTCCTTGCATTCCTGATCTCTCCAAGACGTTTATCATGAAGGGGTGTTGGATTTTGTCAAAAGCCTTTTCAGCATCTAATGAAATGATCATGTGTTTTTTTTCTTTCAGTTTGTTTTTATGGTGTATTACATTGACAGACTTTTGTATGTTGAACCATCCTTGCATCTCTGCAATGAAGCCTACTTGATCATGGTGGATATTTTTTTTGATGTGTTCTTGGATTCAGTTTGCCAATATTTTATTGAGTATTTTTGCATCAATGTTCATGAGGGAGATTGGTCTGTAATTCTCTTTCTTTGTTGCATCTTTGTGTAGCTTAGGAATTAGAGTAAGTGTAGCCTCATAAAAGAAGCTTGGTAACATTCCCTCTGTTTCAATTGTGTGGAACAATTTGAAGAGTATTGGTATTAACTCTTCTTTGAAAATCTGGTAGAATTCTGCATTGAAACAATCTGGTCCTGGGCTTTTTTTGGTTGGGAGACTTTTAATGACTGTTTCTATTTCCTTAGGGGTTACTGGTTTATTTAAATTGTTTATCTACTCTTGATTTTAATTGGTATGTGGTGCCTATCAAGAAAATTGTCCATTCTTTTAGATTTTCCATTTTTTTAGAGTACAGGTTTTTGAAGTATGACATGATGATTCTCTAGATTTCCTTGTTGTCTGTTGTTATGTCTCCCTTTTCATTTCTGATTTTGTTAATTTGGATGCTCTCTCTCTGCCTTTTGTTTAGTATGGATAAGAGCTTGTCTATCTTGTTGATTTTCTCAAAGAACCAACTCTTTGTTTTATTGATTCTTTGTATTGTTCTCTTTGTTTCTATTTTATTGATTTTAGACCTCAATTTGATTATTTCCTGGCTTCTCTTCCTCCTGGGTGTGACTTTGCTTCTTCTTGTTCTACCAGGGTACTCCTACAGCTGATAAACACCTTCAGTAATGTGGCAGGATAGAAGATTAACTCAAAACAATCAGTAGCCCTCCTATATACAAATTATAAATGGGCTGAGAAAGAATCAGAGAAACGTCATCCTTTACAATAGCCACAAATAATATAAAATACCTTGGAGTAACTCTAACTAAGCAACTGAAAGACCTGTATGACAAGAATTTTATAGCTCTGAAGAAAGGATAATTAATAAAGAAGATATCAGAAAATGGAAAGATCTCCCATGGTCATGGATAGGTAGGATTAACATAGTAAAAATGCCAATCTTACCAAAAGCAATCTACAGATTCAATGCAATCCACATCAAAATCCCAACACAGTTCTTCACAGACATGGAAAAAACAATACTCAACTTCATTTGGAAAAACAGAAAACCCAGGATAGCTAAAAAAAATCCTGTACAACAAAGCCACCTCTCCCAGGACAGCTAAAAGAATCCTGTACAACAAAGCCACCTCTGGAGGCATCACGATCCCTGACCTCAAAATCTACTATAGAGCTATAGTAATAAAAACAGTTTGGTATTGGCATAAAAAAAAAAAAAACAAACAAAAAAAAAAACATGTGGACCAATGGAATCGAATTGAAGACCCAGACATTAACCACAACCTATTAACACATGATTTTTGGCAAAGAAGCCAAAACATGTACCATGGAAAAAATAAAGCATCTTCAACAAATGGTGCTGGCATAACTGGACGACAACATGTAGAAGATTGCAAATAGATCCATATCTATCGCCATGCACAAAACTGAAGTCCAAGTAGATCAAAGACCTCAATATAAAACCAGTGACTCTGAACCTGATAGAAGAGAAAGTAGAAAATAGTCTTCAATGCAGTGGCATAGGAGACCACTTCCTAAATATAACACCAGTAGCACAAATACTGAGAGCAACAAATAATAAATGGGACCTCCTGAAACTAAAATGCTTCTGTAAGGCAAAGGACAAAGTAAATAAGACAAAACAACAGCCTACAGAATAGGAAAAGATCTTTACCAACCCCACATCTGACAGAGGACTGATCTCCAAAATATATAAAGAAGTCAAGAAACTAGACATCAAAATAACGAAAAATCCAATTAAAAAATAGGCTATAGACCTAAACAGAGAATTCTCAAAAGAAGAATTTCAAATGGTTAAAAGATATTTAAGAAATTGTTCAGCATCCTTAGTCATCAGGGAGATGCAAATCAAAACAACTCTGAGATACCATCTTACACCTATCAAAATGGCTAAGATCAAAAGCAATGGAGACAGCTTATGTTGGAGAGGATATGGAGCAAGGGGAAAACCCTTTCACTGTTGATGCGAGTGCAAACTTATACAGCCACTTTGGAAATCAGTATGGCGGTTTCTCAGAAAATTGGGAATCAATCTTCCTCAAGACTCAGTTATACCACGCTTGGGCATATACACAAGGAATGCTCAATCATACCACAAGGACACACGCTCAACTATGTTCATAGCAGCATTAATTGTAATAGCCAGAACCTGGAAACAACCTAGATGCCCCTCAACTGAAGAATGAATTAAGAAAATGTGGTACATATACACAGTGGAGTACTACTCAGCAGAGAAAAACAATGACATCATGGAATTTGCAGGCAAATGGATGGAACTAGAAAATATCATCCTGAGAGAGGTAACCCAGACTCAGAAGGACAAACATGGTATGTACCCACTCATAAGTGGATACTAAATATAACACAAAGGATAATCAGACAACAACCCACAACTCCAGAGAAGCTAGCTAACAAGGAAGACTCAAAGAGGGACATGTGGATTGCCCTGGAAAGGGGTAATAGATGAGGTCTCCATGAGTAAACTGGATATGAGGGCTGGGCAATGGACGTTAGGGATAGGGGATGAGAACATAAGGGAATGGAATGGTAATGGAACAGGGATGGAGTGGGAAAGCAATGAAAGAAATACCATGATAGAGGGAGACATCATGGGGATAGAGAGAAACCCAGTGATAGGGAAGTTGCCAGGAATCCCCAAGGATTACCCCAGCTTGGACTACTAGAAATGTGGAGAGGGTGCCTGAACTGAACTGGCTTGCCCCAGAGATCAGATTGGTGAATACCCTAATTGTCATCACAGAGCTTTTCTTGAATGACTGATAGAAGCAGATGCAGAGATCCATAGCCAAACACCAGGCAGAGCTCCAGGAGTCCAGTCAAAGACAGAGAAGAGGGATTCTATGAGCAAGTGCATTAAGATCATGATGGGGAAACCTGCAGAGATGACCAAACCAAACTAATGGGAATTCATGAAAGTTGGATCAATGGCTTTGGAATCCGCATGAGACTGGACTAGGCCCTCTGTATGGTGAGACAGTTGTGTAGCTTGAGCTGCTTGGGAAGCCCCCTGGTGGTAGAATCAGAATCCATCCCTGGTGCATGAGCAGGCTTTTTGGAGCCCACTACCTATGATGGAACACCTCGTGCAGCCTTGAGGCAGGGGGAAGGGCTTGGACTTGCTTCTGCTGGGTGTACCTCCCCATGGGAGGCCTTGCCTTCTTGAGGGGAGACGTTTGGGTGGGTAGGGAGGGAGAGGCTGGGGGAAGGAGGAGGGAAGAGGGGGATCTTTGATTGATGTGTAAAATGAATGAAAATTTTTTCTTAATAATAAAAAGAAAAAATAAAAAAAGAAAGTGAATTCTAAATAACATGATAGACATAGGTAGTGTGTATTAGTGCTTTGTTGCTGTCTGCAATATCTCTTCATGCAGTGCCTCTGAAATTCATATGCTCAGGCACAACTCATCTGGGTTCTCTTCTCAGGGCTAAGTGGGTGCAATTAAGTAGTAGCTAAGCTAAGGTGTTCATGTGGAGCCTGTTTGTTTCATGTGAGCCTATACATGATTATTATACCAGTTATTTTTTCTCATTTTATTTTCTTAACCAAGTATTAACTTAGGAAATCATTTTATCTAATATGATTATAAGTTGACTAAGTGCATGTATAGAAAGGACTTTGTCTGATTATAATACATAATGTTGTGTTTCTTACCCTGGAAATAAGCATCAATTAATGAAAAATGCCTTAAGATAATTCCAAAAGAAGTTAATTATTTGCTGTCTAATGGAATTAAATGATAATAATAATGATGATACTAATAAAGCACATTTAATCATTTTACAAAGTACACAGGGCCAGTGAAATAGTTCAAAAGGTTAAGATACTTGCAAGCCAGGTGATCTGAGCTCAATCCCTAGGACATGGCAGAAAGAGAGACCTGTCTCCCACAAGCTGTCCTCTGAACTTCATACATATTATGTGTCATGTCCATGTCCTCCCAAGAATTAAACAGATAAAACTACTGTGAAAAGAAATAACTATAGTAATACATTTATTATTTTTTTCTGGAAGACATTCTAATACACAAACCTCAAACATTTAACTTTACTCGACCCCTTTTTTGTGATTACAACAGCATGCAAATTTAGCACATTTTAAAGGTAGTTGAAAAACTGGCTTGATGGCTATTTGTAAGACGCCATGTGCTTTACTGACCCTTCGCACAGAGCCAATGTGCTTTTATAACGAACTTACATGTCATGAATTACAACTCAAAGTGTGTGTGAATAGGAGAGTATATAAGAAAATATACTTAGGCATCTGGCAGAAAAATACCAATAATTATGGTGTTTCAAGTCAATTTGTTTCTTTTGAGATCTTCTTTGAAAGTATACATGAATCGTGTAAAAAGGAAACTGATTGCTTCCGAAGGGTAAACAGATCTCAATGATAGAAGTAATTTACTTTTGATTTCTTTTTAGGTGAGTATTCAGAAAGATACTCAAATTTGAAACAAACTTAATTGTGGGGGGAAAAAAGGTGCAAAAATATTATGGAAAATGACAATCATTAGTTTTATGTGGAAGCTGAAAATTTTCTCCTGTTCTAGGAAAAAAAAATGCTGAAAACAACTCTCACCATTTTACTTCAATTTCTTCCCCTCTTTCCCTCATTCATTCACTCATTCATTCATTAATTTGTTCCATAATCAATAAATATTTACTGAGTCCCTATTGTGTTCCTGGGGACTTCAGATGGAGTAAACAAGGATGTAAACCTCTAGTTTTCACTCAGCTGGAGGCGGGGGGGGGGGGGGGGGGGGGGGGGGGGGGGGGGGGGGCGATTAGAACAAAAATATACGATATTAGAACTAAACAATGAGAAAAAGAACAGCTCACTGTGGTGGGGTGAAGGCAGGCTTCTAGTTGACACATTGAAAAATAAGGTAGCTAGAGCATGCTGGAGATGTAATGAAGGCACAGGAAACGCAAGGTCACACTTTTTGCTTGTACCAGGGATGCTGACTCCTCCTTTGCTGCTGCACTGCCCTAGCTTCTCAGGCTCTCCTTTGTTCATTCTGACTATAGTTAAACATAACATTGGCAGAAGACCAAAAGCAATTCGTAATCGGTAGTTATCAAGGTCCTAAGAGTTTCTGTGACTAAGTGCACTGCAAATAGAGGAGGCCTTTTGAAATGTCTTCCTGGGGCAGGGTGAAGGACAGGATGTGGTGCCTGTTCTGAATAGTACACCTTACAATAGCTGTTTCAAGAGCCTGCTGAGGAAGTACTTCAGGGACTTATCTGGCCATCAGGAACCAGGAAAAGGAATCATTGATAAATGGTCTTCACATCACTGATAATCATTATAATCTCAGTGCTGCTACAGGAAGTGGAGACAGCAGAATCCGCACAAGTTTAGTGCCAGCTGGTATAGTGTAAGGAGCACTAAACAAGGTGGAAAGAGGAGACAGACACTCAAGGTTTTCCTCTCATCTTTATATGGACACTTACACTAACATCTCTCTCTCTCGCGCACACACACACACACACACACACACACACACACACACACTCACACTCACACTCACAGAGAGAGAGAGAGAGAGAGAGAGAAAGAGAGAGAGAGAGAAAGAAAGAGAGCAGTTTTTATTTAATATTTCTTCATACAGTGAATTCTGATCATGCTTTCCTCTCTCCCAACCCCTCCCAGATCCTTCCCTCCTCCTCCCTACCTACCCAACTTCACATGCTTCTCACTCTTTCAACATATAAACAAACAACAAAAAGCAAACATTAAAACCAAAACCAACAAAAAATAAGAAAAAAAAAAACCAGAATGAAACAGGAAGCCCGCAAAATATTAAATAAATAAATAATAAAACATGAGATCTGTTTTGTGTTGACATGCCCTAGAGTGTAGTTTCTGTGACCAGTGACACCCATTGAAAAAAATTGGTTTTCCTTATTCCAGTGGGTATCAGTTATAAATAACTTCTTGGTTAGGGGTGGGACCTGGTGTCCATTCCCCTCTCTCGGTGCTGCTATTCTATCTGGCTCGATCCTGTGAAAGTCCTGTGCTTGCTGCCATAGTCTCTGTGAGTTCCTATGTGCATCAGACCTGCAGTGTCTAGCAGACAGTTTCCTTGGAGTTATCCACCACCTCTAACTCTTACAATCTATTCACCTCTTCTTCCTCATAGATTCCTTGTCCTTGAGCGGAGGGATTTAAACTTTAAAAACATTTTTAAAAAAAGAAGCCAACAGAATATGATGAGATATTTAGGTTTCCAAATGGAAAAATATAATATTAATTTTTTTAGCAAAAAAGAACTGAAACTTTTTATTGAGATATCATGGAACCTATAGGATCGTTTAGGGATAATGGCTAACTTAACACAGAGTCTCCAAATCCACCAACTTGATTTGTATTTGTATTTCTTTCCTTTTTTAAAAAAATGTTTTTCAATGTCATATTTTTATTGGTTATTTGGGAATTTCACAATTATGTGCTTGATCATACTCACTTCCAGGTCCACTCCCCAACTTTGTGAGTCCCCCAAAAGAAAAACAAACAAACAAAAACCACCCATCCAGTTTGTGTTGCCCATATACTCACTGGAGCAAGCTCAACCTCCTGGTAGTCAGCCCATTAAAGAAAATGGAGTAATTCCCCACCTGCACCCCTGCCAGAAGCCCTCAGCTGTGGAGAGTTACAGTTCAGCATCTTTATCACGTTGTTTAAGTGTTCTCTTTGGTGGTTTCCTGTCTAGTCTGTTATTTTTGGGGAGTGGGGTTGGGGTAGGACACAGAAGCCCTCTACGTCCCTCTCTCTCTCAACTGTGAGTCTGAAGTCATTGATGCCACTGCAGAAGCATCCTCCTTGCCCTTTACAGTCAGTGGGACACACGGATCATGGACTTCCACATGGTTTCTGGAGATAGCACAGACCAGGGGCATCCACATGGTCTCTGTTGTCAGCACCTGCCACTGGCCTCAGCATGGTTAAGAGCATTAAACTTTTTGAACCATGAGAACTAGTTTTTATTTTGCGATTTTTTTAAATGAAGATATTAGATGTGGCTATATTTAACTTAAAGAAAATGAATATGATATGTTTCCATCAAAACTGTGTCTCTTTTCCATGATTCTTTACATGTGCTCTTGTAATAACACTATTTACTCAATTTACTAAATCTCTTCATTGTCCTAGGGTCTGGTCGATGGTATATCTATTGTTTCTTATTTTCTTACCATTTGCCATATTGTCCGAGTGGTTCCTAAAACATGCTTTTTTCCTACATATGTTGCTCATGACTGTACTTTTAATATGAATGACCTTTTGGTTATCACTAAGTGACAATATGAGGCAAGCATTAAAGAGATAATGAATTAGATACAGGTTATTGTGTGCGTGTTCTTTGCTATTTGACAGCCCAATGTCACAAAGAGAGTTTTGTGATGTTAAAAAAATGATGCCCATTTAAAGCCTGCATTGTGTTCATCATTGGTGTTGTGGTTGGCAGTGGAGTGTGTCGGGCAGCTGTTAACTCTGGCAACTTGTCATATAACAGCTGTTTTGTCACAACTCAAAGAGCCCAGAGGCAAACTTGGAGCGGAAATAATTAAATGATAAAGAAATATATTGATAAAAAAAATAACACCTCCAAAACAGAGACCTTCAAGTTTCAGTGATCAATACATATGATTCCTCCTCATGGGGAAGTGGTCCTCAGAGAGTGGAGAGTCATCTGCCTCCAGCATTGTCAAAGAAAAAAACAAGATAAACATTTTAGTTATACATGACAGTCTATAGATTTAATTTTGACAAAATCCTTTAGCTGATAAGCACATTTATTTTTACATTTGTAATAAAAAAATTCTCTAGAAGAATTATTTTAAGATTTATTTCTAGGATATTGTTCAAAATAAAATTTCCAAAGGAAAACACCCAACTTGCTGTAGTCACAACATGGGGATCTCTTACTCTAAGAATTGTATGGTTGGCACAGCCAACACCTGACAAAAATTCAAGATGTATCCTTGAACTTTGCACTTCCAAAGAATGTAAATTTCATGACCTTAGAGAATATGGAGTTGTTTTTTCTTAGTTTATCTCCTTAACCCTTTAAAGCTAATTGAATCGAGTCCATTTGTTAGGGTACTCACAATACCCAGCCCCCAATTCCTCTGGCTTAGAATGAGAATCATGCCTGACAGCTGTACTAAGAGAATCAGAAAGCATTGTTAAGACTGCTGTCACCACTTGAAGATGTTTATCAACTGATATGGGGATTCTAGAAGATCATGGGATCATTAGCTGGCTGAGTAATTGGATTGGGCATTTTTGGTAAGATGTCTATCTTTTGGTGTTTTTTCTAGATTCAACGGTGCTGTCTACATTAGCATAACCTTATTAAGAGTGATGGAATCATGACTTAGGCCATGACCGGCCACACTAGGCTCCTTTCTTTAAAGGACTTAGTTGTAGGGCACATAGAGAAGGAAGAAGGAACATCAGACAAAGACACGAAACCAAAGCGCAGCTGTATATGTATTCACACTCTTGAGAAAAGTAAGCCTGGGTTCAAATAAGATCCTTCCACCACAACTATAGCTGTGTGACTTTAGGAACACAAGCTAAGCTGCAGATGTGTTGTCCACAAGATAAAGACAAGATACCGCCTCTTAATGTCAAGTTAAAGAGCATGCCCTTCATAGGGTTATCAATAGGACTAGAAAGAAAGATCTTAATACACATTCCTTATGATTTTTAAAATTTGTGGGTTTTAGCATCATCAATTACCATCAGTGTTATTCTGACTTTTATCACTTTTAACTTCAGAAAATATTTCCTTCAGGAAGTACTTTACCACATAAACCCCCTCCAACAATAAAATCCACCCCTGTATGCTTACATTTGCCTTGCTCTGTAAGACAATGCCAAGCCAATGAATATAAAGATTGGATTTTATCTGCAGTAACCCATCCTACTCAGATTGTAGTCTTATATATCAATTACCATAACTCAGTATTTTCATCATATTTAATTGCTATGAGTTTTGGATATAACACACCACTGTACTTAATATTTTCTTATAACTATGCAAAATTACTATTTATAGTTCCTAGTCTTTTATTACAGACTCAAAGTATTCCTTGTGGTCCTATAGCTGACCTATGATTCAGGTGATTTTATTTTAATTCAAGATGACCAGATGACTGGTCTATTCCTTTTGGGTAATCTCAGAATACTGAAACTGACTTTTCCCCTAGAAAAGTGAAAAATTTTATATTCCCATTGAGCGCTGTTCATTATAGAACTGAAAATAAGTTTGTGCATATATTCACATTCTTGCAACAATAAAAAAATATGCTTGGGAATTACATCACAAATCACCCTTGAGTTGTTCTGTGAGTAAAAACAAAACAAAGTCTTTCTCTGGGAGGACCCCTGGCATGTCAGAAATCTATTGGGAACTAAAATGTTGAACACACTAGACACTCTGTTTGTTCATTTCTTTGCCTGTGATAAATGTATTTTCAAGCGTTTGGAAGATTTGACATGAGTTCATAAAGGATAAGGGTACTCCAAAATGGAATCATTATTTTGGGCAGCTGTCTGAGCGAATTTCAACTCCGAATTTTAAGTACCATTGGTCAAAAATACTATCTCCCTTACACATATCCTTGGGTTTTCCTGATTTAGATCAAAATGGAAAATGCACGTCATGCTGAAAGGACAAGAGCATACTACTTGCTTGGGTACTTAAAGCACCAGTACTTATTGGAAGTACCAGAAAAGGTTTGAACACTTGCTGGTGAAACTAATGTAGACTTTTTTCATGTATATCTTCTTTGCATATTAAGAAATGGCTGCTCAGATAAATCTCTCCCCTTTAAATGTGACCATTTTCCTTATCAGTATAGTGGAACCATGTGTCTATTACACACACACACACACACACACACACACACACACACACACACACACACACACATATATATATATATATTCTTTTCAGGTAAAGAGTATGCAAGTATTTTCTCTTATTCTCTCCACTATTGATATCTTCTTTACCGTGTGTGAGCTTTTAGGTAGACATAAATACATTTGTCCTACTTTATATGTGTTGTTTAGACTATTGAAAGCTTAGCCAAAACATCCTCAACACTGCCACCTTTAAGGTTTTCCTTGTATGTTTTCTTCTATTTGTTTCAAAGTTTCGGTTCTTAGGTTTAAGTCTTTGAGACATTTTGATTTGATTTTCTAAAAATATGGTCCTAGTTACTATGGACAGGACTTTTAGTACTATACTGAACTGTAGTGGGGAGAGTGGACACTCATCCCTTACCCCAGATCATAGAAAAATATCTTTCAACTTTTCCTTCTCCCACACAATGTCACATCCCTTCTACACCTGCTTATGCCACTCTGAAAGATGGAGACTGGGTTCAGATCTCATGGAACAAGAGAACGGGAAGAGATTCCCTAACAATAAAAGGACTGAGTTAAACCATATGCAAGCAGAGGGAGTAAGCAACTATTAAGACTTAACTCAGATGAATTGTCAGAAATTCTTGGGTTCTTCTCACTAAAATATACATCTCTCAGAATCTCAGCTCCAGAACATGACATCCATGTGTTTATCACTCTCATGTGTAGTACTCTTCCTTTCAACAGGACTATATCAGAAGAATTATAGACTTGCCTTGTAAGCACATGAGATATGTAATGATTTTAAAATGATTTTTTATTATTTTAAAATTGTATGTATATATGTGAGAATGGACATATCAGTAGAGGTGCCTGCAGAGGCCAAAGGTGTCAGATGCCCTAGTACCAGAGTTACAAGCAGTTATAAACTATCCGATACGGGTGCTGGGAACCAGTCTCAGATCCTCTGGAAGAGCATTGTATGTTCTTAACCTCTGGGCCATCTCCCTAGGCTCAAGATATAACTAGATGTGGAGGCTCACTTCTAATCTCAGTGTTCCTGTGGTGAAGCTGGATGTGGAGGCAAAAGTACATAGGCTAGTCAGCCTGGAATACTCAGTGGCAAGCAGATAGAATGACCCTGCCTCAAACAATGTGTAAGGCAAGGGCCAGCACTTGAGAGTGTACTCTGACATCCACGTGCACAATATAACGTGTTTGCCTACACTCTCACAAGCACACACACATACACACACTGACATACAGAGGAGAAAAAAATCTTTTTCACATTAAACTATAATGTTTATGAAGGCAAGGATCATCTTTGAATTTTTCCACATTATATCACATGGCTGGAAGAACACATTACACACTGTAGGATGAATAATGTTTGATTTGAACAAAATGACATCTTTAATCAAGGCTCTGAGTGTACATTCTCTTGCATTTGTCTGGTTCCAGATGTCTAAATATATGTTCAGTCATAAAGCACACCCTCTTTCCTGTAAGAACATTTTTGATATTATGAACATAAAACCTTTAAAGAACATTGTAGCAATTCATTGCAAATCTAAAGAGTATGTTTACTTTCACAGGTCAGGCATGTTGGAAATAGAACCCCCACCAGTAAAGGAATTCTTGAGCAGTTCTACCTATGGCCTCTAGATGTCTCACCTAGATTCTCATTGCAAAAAACAGCCTTCTGCAATACACCAACTATAGGCTTGGCTGAAATGTCATCTTGGGACCAAGGAATAAATCATATGAATTTAACTACACTTGGATCAAAACATTCCATCAGTATTTTTTAACTTTCTGGAAAAATGAAAATAACAGATGGTGGGAGAATAGCAGATTTATGAGAAAAATAACTTAGTATTAGTCATTCTGATGAGCCACATCCCAAAGAACCCTGCCTCTTCGGTGATGATGGACAATTTCCAGATGTAACCCTTGATATTAGAAAAGTGATATTTAAGATAAAGTTCGTTGCTCTTCTTAACATTTTTCACTTGGAAAATATTCCCATCACTTCGTCCAAGCTGATGAAGTATGGAATTCAACATCTTAATAAATGTGTTTGCAATGTGCTTATTCAAAAATAATAGTGATTTACCCTAGGGGAAATGACTCTATAAGATAAGGAGTAACAAAAGAAACAATTTTATTTCTTAGAAGAATTTGAAATGCTTTTTGATGGGCAAATATAAGAAAGTGTGAACAGTTTGCATATCAGTAATGAGAAATAATTCTTCCAGAAGTATTCTTATTAGTAAAAATATTTCTGAATGTAATATGGCATAGAAATAAGAACTTACTCTCTATTTAAATACTGTGTTAATATTGAATGTATGTGGAAAATCTAATAATACATGAATTTGGCAGTTTAGAAATATTTTGATTCAGGTGTTATCCAGCCTACTTAATGTGCTAGAGAGCATGAAAATTTGTGTGTTGGGATGTGCTATGCTTATAACCCCAAGTCTGATTTCTCCGAAGTGAAGGCAGTAGGATACCTGTTCATTCTCTGAAGATGTCCTGCTGAATACAGACAGTATAAGTGCACCCAAAATGATGCACAAATGAAAGTGAACGGGATCTCTTTATACTCCAGCCTACTTACAAAAACATTTTCTTTCTTTGTAGATGTGTGTTGTTCAAGGCTAGTCTGTGTGTCTTTTATGTCTTTGTCTCATGACTCTTGCTGGTTCGTTACTCTGTTTGACTTCAAATCAAAAACTAATAGAGTTAGTGAAAATTGGTTCTCAATACATGTTATAGAACTAATCACTTTGGCAGGACCTTAAATAACTTTTTTGAAAGTGCCATGCATTGCTTCTCTTCCTCCGTTTGGTTTCGAAAAGTAACTTTTTCTTTAGTTGATTTGGTGAGTTGGGGTTATACTTTGTGCATACACAAGTGCGTTCACATCTATACACATGCACACACACACATATGCACACAGAGAGAGAATATTTTAAAACAAATATTTCACCATTCCATTTAAATTTTTTTCAAAGTAGCATCACTAGCTACTTAATTCGCTATGAACCTTTAAGCTAGCTTTTAAGATTCTCCATAGCTTAGTTCATGTTCCTTACCAACATTATTTTACCTCTAGCCATTATAAATATAATTCTTAAATCCCTTCCTATTAATATCTATTGTCATAAACTCACTGTTTAATTAAAAAATGACCTGCCTGTTTCATATTGTATTGCTTCATTGAAGTAGACATGATCTAATGTATTCCTACATGAAGATTAACTAGTTATTGGCTTGTCTCATGCCTCTGTCTATATTTGCAGGCCATCAATGTTAGCAACTGTGACTTATTCCTAAGCACATTACCTGGGTTCAACACAATCTCAAGAAAACGAATTGTACTTGTCAACCTGCCTTTACAGGAGCAAGTACAGCCAGCACAGTCCCTAGGAAGAAAGATGGCCTGGTTCTGGAAAGATGCAAATGAGAAGACACCTGTGAGAAGAGGGAAAGTGGGACCTAGAGAAATTAGAGAAAAGAAAAAACAGGTGAGCTACAGAAGGAAAGGAAAAGGTGGGGAGGATGAACAGAATGAACAGGAGAAGAATAACGGACTTTCCTTTGTGTCTGAGGGTGCTCTACCTGAGATCTGTCTGATCCCCACCTTGTCTTGACATCCAGTGCTCAGTCCCTGGAGTTCACTGGACAGACATCTACATTTAATGTCTGTTTTTCCAGCCAGAGATCTACCAAGGATGAGTCTGAGCAGTGTAGACTATAAGAAGCAAGGTGAAGAAACCAACACCACTATCCTGGAGCCCCACTCTTGCTCTATATGATACTTTAGCAGCTTCCACGACCTCTTTGAGCGGAGTCATAGATGGGTTGTAGAGTGTGTCCTGAGAGCCTGGTTACTAGAGAAGCTGGAATTACCCAAGACACCATACTTAAAAATCAAGGTGCTATATTTGCTTGTGAGACTAGAAAATATATCAATTTTGAACAGGTGTGGTTTGGATGGTTGACCTACATTCTCTTGGTCTCTATCAATTTTGAGGTTTTATGCTGGAGTTCTAGCATCACTCTTTAAAGTGTGATATTTTAATAACCAACTTTGGAAATCAACATGAATAAATTAAATTGAATCTTCTAGTCATAATGGATACACTCAACTTTTGTTTATTACTAATGTAGTAATTAGTATAGATAGACAGATTTATATTACAAAACAGCTAATGTTTAAAAGAGATATTATATTATTTCAAGTCATTTATTTACTTGACTTTTTATATAGAATCTTCATGGGTTTCTATTTTATTTTTAAATTAATTTCCAAAATGAAGATTATACGTTTAGATATTCAGGTTTCTGAAACTAAGGAAAATCTGGAGTTCATCTCACCAAACATTGTTCATACACCACAGGGAAGACACTGTTTCTCAAAAATTAGATGGTTTACCTTCTGCTGATAGAGTCAGTTTTTTCAGGTTTTACATTGCTGAATGTAAGAAATAGGAAGCATGTCAAATACATTGAGAAAAATGCAAGGAGGTAAACGAGAAGTTTATTCATGTGCCATCTGCCTCTCCAAACATTTCTCTCTAGTTCATTTTAGGTCATAGAACAAGCAAATCCTTTGATTTTCATAGCACTGGAGGTTCGTACACACAGCCCAAAACACCACCAAAGTGACTGCCTTAAAACTAGCATGTAGTCAATATTAGAAAAATCCATGGTCAGCATTGCTTCACGGCCACATGTGATTATGATCAAGTTCATTTCCTCTTTCTTCTCTTCGTACCTTTCTTATACCCAGATTAAAAAGGAGCAAAATTCCAAGTGCTGGGAAACTTTATTTTTATAAACTTTATTATTGAAATTTGAAATACCTAAAGTGTTGAAGAACATGATTGGGGCACATAACTAAATAAAAAACCAATCAGAAATCGTCTTGTCTTGCTTTGTGTCTATTTTAAAGCTAAAGCTAACAATGAGACTAAGATAACGCTTTCCAGTTTATTAACTTTTTAATATCACGTCCATGCACACAGAGACACTGTTACACACCTCTCCTCTGACTTAGATGAAGCTGCCTGCTCATCCAAGGGTAATGCATGCAGCAGAAGTAATTCCTTGCAGTTCAACATGACATTTATTAAATATATGTCCAATATTTGGTGCAATTTAGCCCATTCAGCACAAGTGGCAAACCCTTCTTGAGAACGGCCACAGTGTTGTGTTGGCAGAAAATTAGAATCTGGGCTGAGACACAGGAAGAGAAAAAAAAATAAAAGTTCTCTTAAGGTCAAGGGCAACAGCTGAACAGCTCGGGGGCCTACCTGCTTCAAAGGATACAGTGTCTTGTGTTTATAGATAAAATGTTGGTTTCTATGGGGGAAGGGTGGTCACGGGGGAAAAAATATCCCTGACACCCAAACAAAATAATCCCAAATAAAATGGGTGATGTAGTCAATAGTAAAAAGGGAGATAACTATTCATGGGGAAAATGCATGACCTCACCCTGTGAGAATACACAGCCATTCATCAGTGTGTTCCAGCTTTTCTTGCTTACTTGCTTTGAATTTTGCGGCTCGAGCCCTTTCCCTTTCCACTCAGGGTTAGCTCATTTGATTGTAGACATTAAGCTTTTCTCGAGAATGAACAAATTTAGAGAAAAGTTCTAAGTGTGTAGGAAGGTTTTTTGGTGGACACTTTAAAGGCCCTCTGCCCAAGTGATACACTACTCAATTCTTTGTTGCGTTTTCGCCTTTTTGATTTATTATTATTGCCTTTGGTCCCTGGAAAGCTTCATGTTAGCATAACTGGAAGAGAAGTCTCTGTGATCAGGAAAAACATATTATAGTAATAATATAGGGAAATGTGTTTACAAGGGGAAGAATGAGCTAAAAATATCCTTGTAAGCAGGCTAGGTTATAATTTTCAATTGTGGTTCTTGCTCAAATCTTCAAGGGCTATCAGCCCATCTCCTGATTCTCAAAAAGCCCCTTAATTTAACCAAGTCACTACAAACAACCGCCCTAAAGCTGCAACCAAACTGTTTGTGCTGTGTTATGTATCTAAGGAAACAAATGTAGACATCTAGAATTACATTATTAGTTTCTCCGGGGCCATGTGCACTTCAAAGATTTTTCAGAATCTAGCAACGCTATGTCATCCAGGAGCCAACTCCTCCCGCTGTGAAACTTTCAGGCCCCTGGCTGCCGCTCTTGCTCTCAGCCCCTGTGTTCTAGTTATTTCCAGATATTTGGTTTCTGCAGTGGAGGGGGGCAAATATCTACTGCATTTGTTCCACTAGACATTCACAACTTAATATAGCCAATAAAACTCCAGAGAGAAGACGATGATTTTAACCAATCTGATGCATTTTATTATGTCACTTCCATCGTTGCCAGTGTAAACGGTGTCTTGGTGCCTGATGAAGGGTAGTGCCCAGGGCCCCTCTCCTGAGAATCAACAGTGCTAGTTCAGAGATCTCTTTCTGGTATTGAATATCCCAAGGTCCTGAGACAGCTCTTTGAGAAAGATAGTTCACGTCTCTGTGTTGCCAAAGTCTGGTCAGTATAAACCAAACCAGGCCACCATGGTTTTATTGAAGCTGTTGAACAGTTTCTAGAAGAATCACACATGACATAGTAGCTCAGGGTCTGGTACATCAGTCCTGTCCCTCAGGGGCTGCAAGGCTAGCTCTCCAGAGCTTCAGGAACGTCTCCAGACAGCATAGCTAGCTGCTAGCAAGACGTGTCTGGGGAAGGTGCCCCTCGATGGCTTCATATGTATTTTTCAACATCTCGTTTTGGCCTTTTCTGATCTCAGATACCAACCACTGGGCCCACGCAGAGTCTGAGCTGCCACAGGTGACAGATCTGTCGTGCTCCACCCACGCAGAGTCTGAGCTGCCACAGGTGAGATAGGCAGAGTTTGGCACAAGCCACTGCATCATTACCAGGCTATCTGTGAATGCCTGCATGGGCTGAAGGGACAGAAGAAATGTGTCCATCTGTATTTCTCTGCCTCACTCTTGGCATTGGTCCTGTTGGCTGGACAGATGAACATTCTGAGTTCACTCTGAGAGAATTCCCCTTCTGCTTATCATAGGCCCTTCCATCATTCTCTACTCCAATGGCAAGCTCCACTGGATTCACATAGCATGACCTTTATACTATTCATACTACAGCCATTTACACAAGGCTGAATAAATGTCTCTTTTTTTTTTGGTTGTGTGGTTGTGTGTGTGAGAGTGTGTGGTGTGAGTGAGGCATATGTGCACCTATATGTGCAGATGCTTGTGCCTGTGCACACTCTTGTGGAGGTCAGAAGAGGACATTAGGTGTCCTACTCTGTCTCTTTCTGGCTTTTTCTTTCAAGACAGATCTTTCAGTGAACCTGGAGCTAACCCGTCAGCCAGAAAGCACAGCAACCCTCCTATTTCTGCCTACCAATGTGCTTGGGTCATGACTTACATTTTAAGTCAAGTTTGGGTGTTCAAACTCAAGTTCTCATACTTGTGCAGCAAGTAATCTGACCTGCTAAGTTGTCTTTCCATCCCCTAAGTATAAATATCTGTAGACCTTTTTCTAAAATGATTTGACCAACCAAACTGCACACTACTTACTAATATTTTTTAAGTAAATCACACTCAGAGTCTTCTCTAGAGCAGGTAAGTATAAACAATTGATTCCATATGTACTAGCTAATAACTAATATTGTGAAGTCAATTTTATTTCTGGTGTAATATCCACACAATGAAATTCCCATATCAAAGTCATTGGTCAATGACATGTCAGAGTTCTTTTGTGTTATAGTGAAACTGAGCACAGTTCACCATGGTTTCCCTCATGACTACTCAACTGTAACCAAGGCAACCTTTTGGTGGAGACATTGATCCAGAGGGAAGCTATGCATCTGTAGACACAGGAAGTCTAAATATTTCTTAATTTTGTAAAAATTATAGACTTATTGGAGCTTACAAATCTAGAATATACCATGTCCCTTTACTAACTTTTACTGAGTAGTTAAATCTTATGCAATTATGATACAGCATAGAAATCAAAAGTGGACATTAATGTGAGTGCCATTGTCGTTTTATCAGGTGTAGACTTCATTCAGAACTCTCCTAAAATCAAGCTGATGTCCCCTAGGATAACTCTTGATAATCTCACTCACACTAGATCTTCCCTCCATGGTCATAGTCCCTGATACCTACTAATCTGTTACTTGAATGTATATGGCTTTTCACTGCAAGGAGGTTTTTTTTTTTCTTTCATTTTTCTTTATTAAGAAATTTTCTACTCACTCCACATACTATCCACAGAATCCCCCTTCTCCCTCCTCCCACCCCCCAGCTCTCTTTCCCAAGCCACTCCGCATCTCCACATCCCCCAAATCGAGGTCTCCCAAGGGGAGCCAGCAGAGCCCAGCACACTGAGCTTAGGCAGGTCCAACCCATTCCCACTGCACCAAGGCACTGCAAGGAGGTTTTAGAAATGGAATCGTGCATTTTATCAAACAAGTGGCTTCATCACTCAACATAATGGAAAATAAAATTTGGCTTTGTTCTTCATTTATTGCAAAATAGAATTTCAGTTTACATTTATCTTGTATTGAATTTATCTGTAAGTGATTCCTTATATCAAATTATGAACTGGGGGGCTAATAAACATGAATGATGAATTAGGAATATTGAAAACAGAAAGGCATAGTGTGCTGACTTTAGTGACTGGTTAGCTGCATCACTATGGTTACGTTTCACAGTTGGCTCTGAAAGCCCTGGCATGCAGAAAGAAGAGACAACATGATAAATGGCACAGTTCTCATTAGAGAGAAGGAAGCCTGCCCGTGCCTAAATGGGGAGAACTTTCTTGCCGGTGTTAAATGTAGAAAAGATAACTCATGAGAAGTTTTCCACAGAGCACATTGATGTGATGGATAACATTCTCTACAGTGTTTCTACAGTGAGTGCAAACAGGGATGCTACTTTGCAGGGCACTTCTCCTTATGAGTATCATCACACAAAGGCAGAAAGCGAACTACTAATAAAGAGCGATTTTGTGAAGCCTCCCAAACGACACATTATGAGGCCAGCACCTCAGTGCTGTGTGAAGGAGTCTTATAAGGGGCCCCTAAGGGCACTACTGTGAGATGCAGCACAGATCGCCTTGCTTCTCCTTTCTATCCTCTTGGTAGGTAACTGAGGCCATGAGATTAGATAGAGAGAATGAGTTAAGCATAGAGAAGCTTGCATTTTCCAACAGGATGCTGAGTCTACCATCATATATATGTGTGTGTGTGTGTGTGTGTGTGTGTGTGTGTGTGTGTGTGTGTGTGTGTTTCTGTTGCATATATTTCTAGGAGTGAAACTACTGGGTTCGGGAGTGGGTACAGCAGATCCTGAGATGTTTCCCCAGTGGTCAGCCAACTTTCATCCTACCAGAACCAGGAAAACAGAAATATGGACAATTTGGAGAAAAGGCATCAGTAAGATTGGGGAATCAGGAGAGATGGTTCACGGTTAAGAGTACGTATCATTTCTGTAGAGGAGCTGAGTTCAGTCTCCAGCACCACAACTACCTGTAACTCTAGCTCCAGATGATCTGATTCCTCTGGATTCCACAAGGACCTGTTCTCAGATACACATTCCCACACACAAATACATACTTTAAAAGTAAGAGATAAGAGAGAATGGGAGGGTGAATAAAAACCATACTGATACATATGTGTAAAAAGCCACAATGAAACTCATTACTTCATATTTAAAATTTTTAATTAAAAATATTTTACTGTCGCTGGGCCTTTAATCCCAGCACTCGAGAGGCAGAGGCAGGCAGATCTCTGTGAATTCAAGGCCAGCTTGGTCTACAGAGCGAGATTCAGGAAAGGCACCAAAACTACACAGAGAAACCCTGTCTCCAAAAACCAAAAAAATAAAAATAAAATAAAATAATAAATAAATAAAAATATATTACTGTCATTCCATAACTTAGTGACTTTTTGGATTTATTCCAAGGAAAGCATCATTAGGCAATTTTCTTATTGGTCACAGTTTGTAGCTAAGATTTCACAAACTGGGGCAGCTCTGATGTCGTCACTAGGGGGCACTCTCTTGTAGTGCCACCATTACACATGGGCTCCATTCATAGTAGGCAGAATCTCATTGCAGGCCAAGGTGTACTATGATTTGAAACTGCCTTTTCTTCTAGGATCACACTGGCCCCTGAATTTTCCTTACATACATTGGCTTTGGTTCAAATGAATAAAGTGTAATAAAAAAATCTTTTAGTCTAGCATAAAAATTAAGAGTTGTTAGCTGGGCAGTGGTGGCACACGCCTTTAATGCCAGCACTCAGGAGGCAGAGGCAGGCAGATCTCTGTGAGTTCGAGGCCAGCCTGGTCATCAAAAATGAATTCCAGGAAAGGTACAAAACTACACAGAGAAACCCTGTCTCGAAAAACAAAACAAAACAAACAAAAAAAAAATTAAGAGTTGTTGTGTGATATTTTGATTGAATTCCAGTAATTAACTTTGTTTTGAATGAGAGAGCAGAGTTAGCCAATTGCTGAACAAAATTAACCATAGAAGTATTGGAAGACTGAGGAATTGGTAAGGTGGTGCTAAGAGAGGATCTCAGACCTTTTGGATTGAGGAATGAAAGAGAGAGGAAGTGGCCAGTGGCTTCTCACCTTCTTTGATCATTCAGGTTCTTACCCCAATATCTGACTCTGGACTTTTTAATGATAAAGAATAATTAGAAAAATGCATCAAATAATTGCATTTTAAAAAAGTATTAATGTGAAAAAATAAACAAGATGGAAGAGCTAACTTTCAACTATTGACATGAGTGGGCTTCACAGAAGAGATGATATGTAATTTGGGGGGGTTGCTTCTGCTAATTTCTTCTCTCTCTCTCTCTCTCTCTCTCTCTCTCTCTCTCTCTCTCTCTTTCTCTCTCTCTCTCCTCTTCCCTCCCCTTCCTTTCCCTTCCCTTCCTTCCTGTCTCCACCTCTCCTTTTCCCTCCCCTCCTCTCTCCTCTCCTTTCCTTTCCTTCTCTTCTTCCTTCTCCTCTACCACCACTACCTCCCATCCCCCTCCTTCTATATTTGGGGTCATGAATAAACACAAATGAGTTAAAACCATCTTTAGGCTGTCATGCTGGAGAAACCACATATAGAAACTATGCAAAGATAGAGTTTGTCCAATAACTCTCCAGCTCTTCTATTCCAGAGCTGTTCAAATCATCCCACCATGGGATGGGAGTAAAAAAAGTTGTGTAGGTGACTGAGCCACACACACCTTCTCATTGCATCCTCAGAAAAGGATGCTAATTTATTTTCACTGAGATTGGGAGCAAATTATGTAGATTCCTAAAATTATGAACTACAAACAACTCTATTAATCGTGAATGCTCATGTTAAAATGTAAGGGAGTATCTGGGATGACAGAGTCAATTTTGAATCATCTTGAAGACGTATTATAGTAAAGAAAATGAAGCACCCTTTTGAATAAGCCGTCTTCTTCTGAAAATCCCCCTTAGGAGAAAAGACAATAACACCAAAATTAAGTTGAACATGGAGTTCACACTTATAATCCTACCATTCTACAAGTAGGGATAGGGGGATCATCCAAGACCAGCTGTGGCTGCAAAGAAAGTTCAAGTCCAACCTAGAACACACAAAGACTAACTCAAAAATATACAAATTAGCAAACTGAGCTGAGTTCAGTTCCCAGCACCTACATCATGTAGTTTACAATTACCTGTGACTTCAGCTCCAAAGGAATTAATGCTTCTGGCTCCCAGTAGTAGTACTCATGTACATATACTACCACACAGAGACAAATGTATATACATAATTAAAAAAATAAAATCGATTTTCAAAATTTCAGAAGAGAAACTGAAAATTATCCTAGAATCAAATGACAATGAAAACACAATATACTAGAACCTGCTGTTCTACTAATAAAAGTGATTTTAAGAGGAAATTTATGGTTGTAAATGCCCATATTTTTAAAATTCCAAAATTACCCAGTAATGAATGTAATTATGAATATCAATGTCTTAGAGAAAGAAGAAACTAAATGCAAAATTATTCAGTGGGCAGAAATAATAAAGATCAGATCAGAAATTAATGAAATAAAAACTTAAAATAATAACAACCCAATGAAAAAGGAAGATTCATTTCTTTAAAGAAGACTGACAAACCTTAAAAGAAAAGAAAACCTAACCTACAAAAAGATTAAGTTGTCTGTTTTGTCAAAGTAAGAAAATTTGAGCTTGCCCCAGACCCCATCCCTGGGCACCAGCCACTCCAGGGAAGACCTGCCCAACTTGGCCCCAGGTTCTGGCCACCGGGCAGGTTCCCTGCTAGCCCCACCAGGAAGGATCCCCTTCTCCAAGACCCCTGGCAGACCCTGCAGTCTCCACGCCCTGCCCCCACGCCCATCCGCCTGAGCCCCAAGCCTCTTCCTGAGACTTAGAGGCCAGCCCCCAGCTCCCATCTTGCTCCAGACTTCCCTTTTGGAACACTGGTGAGTACCCATCCTTGCCCCAGACCCCATCCCTGGGCACCAGCCACTCCAGGGAAGACCTGCCCAACTTGGCCCCAGGTTCTGGCCACCGGGCAGGTTCCCTGCTAGCCCCACCAGGAAGGATCCCCTTCTCCAAGACCCCTGGCAGACCCTGCAATCTCCACGCCCTGCCCCCACGCCCATCCGCCTGAGCCCCAAGCCTCTTCCTGAGACTTAGAGGCCGGCCCCCAGCTCCCATCTTGCTCCAGACTTCCCTTTTGGAACACTGGTCTGTCTGAACCAAGTGTGCGGAATAAGGCCAAGAACGAACCACAAGGAGATGGGCAGACGTCAAGGCAGAAACATATACAACAAAATGAATAGCAATACAGCATCACCAGTCCCTAGCCCTCCTCCAACACCTAGACCTGAACATCAGAAATTGGAAGAAGCAGAAGAAAACAGCCTTATGAATGACATCATGAAGAAGCTAGAGGCTTGTGTAGAGGAAAAGACAAAAAAATGTGAAGAACGCTGTAAACAACTAGAGGAAAGGGCAAACAAATTAGAAGAAATCAATAAAGTCCTGGAAGAAAACAATAAAATACTGAGAGAAAATCAAGAAAAATCAATGCAACAAATGAAGGAAACAGTCCAAGACCTGAAAAGGGAAATAGAAAAAATGAAGAAGACACAAACAGAGGGAATGCTGGAAATAGAAAATCTGAGAAAACGATTGGGAACTTCAGATGCAAGTATAATCAACAGAATGCAAGAGATGGAAGAGAGGATCTCTAGCGTTGAAGATACAGTAGAAGAAATACATTCATCAGTCAAAGAAAACACTAAAGCCAACAAAGTCATGAACCAAAATGTCCAAGAAATTTGGGACACCATGAAAAGACCAAACCTAAGAATAATAGGGGTCGAAGAAGGAGAAGAATACCAACTCAAGGGCACAGAAAATATATTCAACAAGATCATAGAAGAAAACTTTCCCAACTTAAAGAAGGAAATGCCTATGAAGATACAAGAAGCTTATAGAACACCAAACAGACTAGACCCCCCAAAAAAGTCCCCTCGCCACATAATAGTTAAACAACTAAACGTACAGAATAAAGAAAGAATATTAAGAGCAGCAAAGGAAAAAGGCCAAGTGACATATAAAGGCAAACCCTCAGAATAACACCCGATTTCTCAATGGAGACTTTGAAAGCCAGAAGAACCTGAACAGATGTAATGCAGACACTAAGAGACCATGGATGTCAGCCTAGACTAATATACCCAGCAAAACTTTCAATCACCATAGATGGAGTGAACAAGACATTCCATGACAAAGCCAGATTTAAACAATACTTATCCACAAACCCAGCCCTACAGAAAGCACTAGAAGGAAAATTCCAACCTAAGGAAGTCAGATACACCCTCGAAAACACAGGCAACAGATAAAGCCACAGCAGTAAACCCCAACGTATAGAAGTACCCACACATCACCACCAAAAAATAACAGGAATGAACAATCACTGGTCATTAATTTCCCTCAATATCAATGGACTTAATTCACCTATAAAAAGACATAGGCTTACAGAATGGATACGAACGCAGGACCCATCTTTCTGCTGCATACAAGAAACACATCTCAAATTCAAAGATAGACACTACCTAAAAATAAAAGGCTGGGAAAAGACTTTCCAATCAAACGGTCTTAAGAAACAAGCAGGTGTAGCCATCCTGATATCCAGCAAAATAGACTTCAAACTAAAATCAATAAAAAGAGATCAAGAAGGGCATTACATACTCATCACAGGAAAGATCCACCAAGATGAAGTCTCAATTCTGAATATTTATGCCCCAAACACAAGGGCACCCACATATGTAAAAGAAACATTACTAAAGCTTAAATAACATATAAAACCCCACACATTAATAGTGGGAGACCTCAACACCCCACTTTCACCACTGGACAGATCTCCCAAATTGAAACTTAACAGAGAAATAAAGGACTTAACTGATGTCATGACTCAAATGGACTTAATCGATATCTACAGAACATTCCATCCTAACAAAAAAGAATATACCTTCTTCTCAGCACCCCATGGAACCTTGGCCACATACTTGGCCACAAAACAAATCTAAACAGATACAAAACAATTGGAATAACCTCCTGTGTTCTATCAGACCATCATGGTCTAAAGTTGGATTTCAACAACAACAAAAACTACAGAAAACCTGCAATCTCATGGAAACTGAATAATACTCAACTGAATCACCAATGGGTTAAGGAAGAAATAAAGAAAGAAATTAAAGACTTCCTAGAGATCAATGAAAATGAAAACACCACATATCCAAATTTATGGGACACTATGAAAGCAGTACTAAGAGGGAAATTCATAGCACTAAATGCCCACATAAATAAGTTGGAGAAATCTCACACTAGAGACTTAACAGCATACCTGAAAGCTCTAGAACAAGAAGAAGCACAGTCTCCCAGGAAAAATAGACGCCAGGAAATTATCAAAGTGAGAGCTGAAATCAATAAAATAGAAACAAAGAGAACAATACAAAAAATTAATGAAACAAAGAGTTGGTTCTTTGAGAAAATCAACAAGATAGACAAGCCCTTATCCAAACTAACCAAAAGACAGAGAGAGAGCATCCAAATCAACAAAATCAGAAATGAAAAGGGGGACATAACAACAGACATTGAGGAAATCCAGAGAATCATCAGGTCATACTTCAAAAACCTCTATTCGACAAAACTGGAAAACCTAAAAGAAATGGATAACTTTCTGGATAGGTACCACATACCTAAGTTAAATCAAGACCAGATAAACTATTTAAATAGTCCAATAACCCCTAACGAAATAGAAACAGTCATTAAAAGTCTCCCAACCAAAAAAAGCCCAGGACCAGATGGTTTCAGCGCAGAACTCTACCAGATCTTCAAAGAAGAGTTAATACCAATACTCTCTAAATTGTTCCACACAATAGAAACAGAAGGAACATTACCAAACTCCTTCTACGAGGCTACAATTACCCTAATTCCTAAACCAAACAAGGATACAACAAAGAAAGAGAACTACAGACCGATCTCCCTCATGAACATTGATGCAAAAATACTCAATAAAATACTGGCAAACAGACTCCAAGAACACATCAAAACAATCATCCACCATGATCAAGTAGGATTCATTCCAGGGATGCAAGGGTGGTTCAACATATGAAAGTCCGTCAATGTAATACACCATATAAACAAACTCAAAGAAAAAAACCATATGATCATCTCACTGGATGCAGAAAAGGCATTTGACAAAATCCAACACCCCTTCATGATAAAGGTATTGGAGCGATCAGGAATACAGGGAACATACCTAAACATAATAAAGGCAATTTACAGCAAGCCAACAGCCAACATCAAATTAAATGGAGAGAAACTCAAAGCAATTCCACTAAAATCAGGAACGAGGCAAGGCTGTCCACTCTCCCCATACTTATTCAATATAGTACTTGAAGTTCTAGCCAGAGCAATAAGACAACATAAGGAGATTAAGGGGATACAAATTGGAAAGGAAGAAGTCAAGCTTTCCCTATTTGCAGATGACATGATAGTATACTTGAGCGACCCCAAAGATTCCACCAAGGAACTGATACAGCTTATAAACACCTTCAGCAACATAGCAGGATACAAGATCAACTCAAAAAAATCAGTAGCCCTCCTATATACAATGGACAAAGAAGCGGAGAAGGAAATCAGAGATACATCACCCTTTACTATAGCCACAAATGACATAAAATACCTTGGGGTAACACTAACCAAGCAAGTGAAGGACCTATATGACAAGAACTTTAAGTCCCTGAAAAAAGAAGTTGAAGAAGATGTCAGAAAATGGAAAGATCTCCCATGCTCATGGATAGGCAGGACTAACATAGTAAAAATGGCAATCTTACCAAAAGTAATCTACAGATTCAATGCAATCCCCATCAAAATACCAACACAATTCTTCACAGACCTGGAAAGAATAATACTCAACTTCATATGGAAAAACAAAAAACCCAGGATAGCCAAAGGAATCCTGTACAATAACACAACTTCTGGAGGCATCACGATCCCTGACTTCAAGCTCTACTATAGAGCTACAGTAATAAAAACAGCTTGGTACTGGCATAAAAACCGACATGTGGACCAATGGAATCGAATTGAAGACCCTGACATTAATCCGCACACCTATGAACATATAATTTTTGACAAAGAAGCCAAAAGTGCACAATGGAAAAAAGAAAGCATCTTCAACAAATGGTGCTGGCAAAACTGGATATCAACATGTAGAAGGCTGCAAATAGATCCATATCTATCACCGTGCACAAAACTTAAGTCCAAGTGGATCAAGGACCTCAACATAAATCCAGCTACTCTGAACCTGCTAGAAGAGAAAGTAGGAAGTAGTCTTGAATGCATTGGCATAGGAGACTACTTCCTAAATAGAACACCAGTAGCACAGACTCTGAGACAAACAATCAATCAATGGGACCACTTGAAACTGAGAAGCTTTTGTAGAGCAAAGGATACGGTCAACAAGGCAAAGCGACAGGCTACAGAATGGGAAAAGATCTTCACCAACCCCACATCTGACAGAGGACTGATATCCAGAATATATAAGGAATTCAAGAAATTAGACATCAAAATGCCCAACAGTCCAATTAAGAAATGGGCTATAGAACTAAACAGAGAATTCTCAACAGAGGAAACTCAAATGGCCGAAAGACATTTAAGGAATTGCTCAACATCCCTAATCATCAGGGAAATGCAAATCAAAAGAACTCTGAGATACTACCTTACGCGTGTCAGAATGGCTAAGATCAAAAACACTGAAGACACCTTATGCTGGAGAGGATGTGGAGCTAGGGGAACTCTCCTCCACTGCTGGTGGGAATGCAAGCTTGTACAACCACTTTGGAAATCAATATGGCGCTTTCTTAGAAAATTGGGAATCAATCTCCCCCAAGATCCAGCTATACCACTCTTGGGCATATACCCAAGAAATGCTCAACCACACCATAAGAGCACTTGTTCAGCTATGTTCATATCAGCATTGTTTGTAATAGTCAGAACATGGAAAGAACCCAGATGCCCTTCAACTGAAGAATGGATAAACAAAATGTGGTACATATACACAATGGAATACTACTCAGCAGAGAAAAACAATGGCATCATGAGGTTTGCAGACAAATGGATGGATCTAGAAAAAAATCATCCTGAGTGAGGTAACCCAGACTCAGAAAGACAAACATGGTATGTACTCACTCATAGCAGGATACTAGACATGAAACAAGGATGACTTGTCTGCTACTCACATCACCAGGGAGGCTACCTGGAAAACAGGACCCCAAGAAAGACACAGGGATCACCCAATGACAGAGAAATGGAATGAGATCTACATGAACAGCCTGGACATGAGTGGGGGTAATGAAAGGCGAGGGTTGAGGGAAAGAGAGCTTGGGGGAGCGGGAGATCCCAGCTGGATCAACAACAGAGAGGGAGAACAAGGAATAGGAGACCATGGTAAATGAAGACCACATGAGAATAGGAAGAAGCAAAGTGCTAGAGAGGCCCACAGAAATCCACAAAGATACCCACACAACAGACTGCTGGCAATGGTCGAGAGACAGCCCGAACTGACCTACTCTGGTGATGGGATGGCCAAACACCCTAATTGTTGTGCTAGAAACCTCATCCAACTACTGAGGGATCTGGATGCAGAGATCCATGACTAGGCCCCGGGTGGATCTCTGGGAGTCCAATTAGCGAGAATGAGGAGGGTTTATATGAGCGAGAATTGTTGAGACCAAGGTTGGATAAAGCACAGGGACAAATAGCCAAATGAATGGAAACACATGAACTATGAACCAATGGCTGAGGGGTCCCCATTGGATCAGGCCCTCCGAATGGGTGAGACAGTTGATTGGCTTGATCTGTTTGGGAGGCATCCAGGCAGTGGGACCAGATCTTGTGCTCATTGCATGAGTTGGCTGTTTGAAACCTCGGGCCTATGCAGGATTGTTTGGCTCGGCCTGGGAGGAGGGGACTAGACCTACCTGGACTGAGTCTACCAGGTTGACCTCAGTCTGTGGGGAAGGCTTTGCCCTGGAGGAGATGGGAATGGGGGGGGGGGTTGGGGGTAAGGTGAGGGGGACGGGAGGGGGGAGAACAAGGGAATCCGTGGCTGATATGTAGAACTGAATTGTATTGCAAAATAAATTTAAAAAAAAAAGAAAATTTGAAATAAGAAGGGAGACATCACAACATATACCAGTGAAACTCAGGAGATCAGCACGGCATACTTTGAAAACCTATGTCTCAATAAAAAGGAAAATTTAAGTGAAATCACATACTTTGCTAGACATATAGGGTCTACAGAAATTAGGAATATAAACTACTAAATAGATTTACACTGAGCACTAAGATTAAAGTAATAATATAAAGTCTCTCAAATAACTAAAGCATAGGCTTAAGTGGAATCACTGCCAAATTCTACCTGCTTTAAAAAAAAATAAAAGAAAATTAATGCTCTTTAAACTATTCAACAAAACCATAAATGGAAGGAATGACACCAAACTCTTATTATAAAACCAGTTTTACCCTGATACCAAAACCATATAAGAACACGACGAAAAAGAAAATTATAGGCTAATCATCCTAATAGGCATGAATGCAAATTAAAATCTCTAATTAATTAAATTAATAATTAATAGAATACTTGCAAGCAGAATTGAACTACACATAAAAAAGAACATTCACCAAGACCAAATGGGGATAATTCTAGGTATATAAGGGTGATTCAAAATCAGTACATCAATGAATGTAATATATTGCATTACTAGATAAACTCAAGAACAGAGATCATGAGATCATCTCAATAGATACCAAAAAGGCTGTTGACAAAGTTCAGTGTAAAGGAATGATTAAAAACTTGAAGAAACTCAGATGTAGTGGATTAAGAATGGCCCTCATAGGCTCAGCTATTTGAATGCTTAGTCCCTAGGGAGTGAAACTCTGTTAGGATTAGAAGAATTAGGAGATGTGTCCTTGTCGGAGGAAATGTGTCATTGCGGGTGGGTGTTGAGGTTTCAAAAGCTCATGCAAGGCCCAGTCTCTCTCTGCCTTTTGCCCTTTAGATCAGAATACAGTCCTCTCCTATTGCTCCAGCACCTGCCTTTATGCTGCCATGCTTCCTGCCATGATGATAATGGACTAAACCTCTGAACCTGTAAGCAAGTCCTCAATTAAATGCTTTCTCTTATAAAAGTCTCCTAGGTCCTAGTGTCTATTCACATCAATAGAACAGTGGCTGGAACATCAGAATAGAAAAAAATATCCACCAACATAATAAAAGCTATATGAAAAACCTTTAGCCAATATTATACTAAGTGAAGAAACACTCAAAGCATTCCATGAAAATTAGGAATGGGTCAAGGATGGTTACATTCTCCACTATAATTCAGTGTGATCCATAGAGTCTTACCTAGAGCAATAAGACAAGAGAAGGTGGTAAGGGACACACAAACAGAAAAGGTAGATAATAAGATCTCATAAAATCTTAAAGAGTCAAAAAAAAAAAAAAACTGTCATAGAAGTACTATGCATTTTTAGCCCAGTAGGAAGACACAAAATCAACATACAAAAGTCAGTAGCTTTTCTATGAAACAATGAGCATACTGAGAAAGAAAACAGGGAAACAATCCCATTTATAATAAGCTGAAAAATACTTGGTTAGGAATAAATTGAGCCAAGATAGTCAAACAGCTCTACAATAAAAATTTTAAGACATTAGAGAAACATTAAAAGAAGACACCATGGAAGATGAAATGATTTCCAATGCTCACCCACTAGTAGAATTGATACAGCAAGAATGGTTGGGTTACCAAAATCTATCTACAAAGTCAATCAAATTCCTACTAAAACTTCAATGGCATCATCATAGAAATAAGAAAACAGTTCTGTTAATCAACGTGGAAATACAGAAGACCCTAGATAGCCAAAACAACCTTGAGCAAAAGAACAATGCTAGGAGCATCATAGGAACTGATTTCAAGTAACACTGCAAAGCCTTAGTAACAAAACCAGCATAATACTAGCACAAAATAAGCATGTCTGAATAAAATGGTTTGAATAAAAGTGCTACCCAAAGGCTCATAGGGAGTGAAGCTATGTGAAAGATTAGGACATGTGGCTTTTTTAGAGTGTGTGTGTGGCCTTGTTGGAGGAAGTGTGTCACTGGGGGTGGGCTTTGAGGTTTTAGAAGCTCAATCCAGGCCCAGTGTCTCTCTCTTCGTACTGCCAGCTAATCCAGATGTAGAACTCGTGGCTCCTTCTCCAGCATCATGTCTACCTGCATACCACCATGCTTCCTTCCATGATGGTAATGGACTAAGCCTTTGAACCTGTAAGCCAGTACCAATTAAATGTTTTCCTTTATAAGAGTTTGTATGACCATGGTGTCTCTTCTTCATAGCAATGGTACCTCTTACCAAGACAATGCAAATTGAATAGAAGACAAAAAATTAAGTTAATAAAGTTATGGCTGCCTGAATTTTAATCAAAAATACCCAAAACATACATTGGAGAAAAGACAGTGTCTCTAGAAAATGGTGCTGGACAAACTGAATATCCCTGTCTATAAGAATGAAACTAAATCCTTATTTCTAGCATGTTACCTACATGCAAAAAATCTAATCAAAATGGATCAAAGACCTGAATAAAAAATTTGAAACTCTGAAATTGTCAGAAGAAAAAAAAATCAGGAAATAATTCAACATATTGATATAAATAAGGATTGTCTGAAAAGAACTCTAATAGACAAAGAAATAATACCAAAAATTGACAAACTTAAAAGCTTCTCTGCACAGCAAATGAAAAATTGAGTGAATAGATAGTCTAAAGAATGGGAGAAAGTTCTATGCTAAATGGACATTTGACAGAGGACAAATATGCAAAAAATATTTAAAAAATATCAAAATGATAAACAATCCAATTAACAAATGCACTAAAAATGATCAGACAATTCTTTAAAGATAAAATCCGGACAGCCGATGAACATGAAAAATATTCACTATCCTTAGGTGTGAAGAAAATGTAAATTGAAACTACACTGATATTCCGTCTCTCCTCCTTCAGAATGCTCGACATAAAGAAAATAAATAATAAAATATGCTGACGAGGATGTAGGGGAAGAGAACCCTGAATATAAACTGGTGGTAGGGATGAGAATTAGTCAAGTCATTAATGGAAATCAGTATGGTGTTTCCTAGAAAGAAATTTAAAGCTAGAATTACCATGTGGCCTAGTCATACCATTTCTAGAAAATACCCAAAGGTTTTTAGTCAACATGTTACAGACAGACTTTTACACCATTGTTATCTCAAAGCCCTACAGACAAATTGGGGAACCAGACTAGATGTCTGTCAAGAGATCAATGTATACAAAACAATGTAATATATGTACATACATATGAATTTTATTCACCCATAAAAAGAAATTAGTTATTTGCTAGAAAATTAATGCAACTAAAGATCATTATAAGTAAAATGAGCTAGACTCAAAATGAGAAATATAATACATGTTCTTCCATTTGTAGTTATTGTTGGATTTTTTTATTGATACGTAAAACCATACATATATATTATATCATACACACATATATATCTCATATGTATATCTCATGTATACATATATATGTATAAATTCTGGTTTATGATATAAAAACAGAATTGAGATTGGGGGAGGAAAGAGACAAAAAAGTCAGGGAAAATATATATGGGGTAATATGTCAAAATATGTGTACTTGAGAGATGTTCTTGCCCAGAGTCCCTGAGGTTTCCTGCTTCAACAGTGCTTGAACAGAACCTGGCGCTCGACCCCTCCGACCTTTGCAGAACTCTTTGCAACCTCGTCGCTCAGCTACTCCAACCACGACAACCAAGTCTCCCTCGCAAGTGCACCAGAACTACCACCAGGACTCAGAGGCTGCCATCAACCGCCAGACCAACCTGGAACTGTATGCCTCCTACGTCTATCTGTCTATGTCTTGCCACTTCGACTGAGATGATGTAGTTCTGAGGAACTTTGCCAAATACTTTTTCCACCAATCTCATGAGGAGAGGGAGCATGCTGAGAAACTGATGGAGCTACAGAACCAACGAGGTGACTGAATCTTCTTGCAGGATATCAAGAAACCAGACCGTGATGACTGGAAGAACGGGCTGAATGCAATGCAGTGCGCACTGCACTTGGAGAAGAGTGTGAGTCAGTCACTCCTGGAACTGCACAAACTGGCTGCTGACAAAAATGGCCCCCACTTGTGTGACTTCATTGAGACCCATTACCTGAATGAGCAGGTGAAATCCATCAAAGAACTGGGTGACCAACCTCCGCAAGATGGGAGCCCCTGAAGCTGGCCTGGCAGAATATCTCTTTGACAAGCACACCCTGGGGCACAGTGATGAGGGCTAAGCTGACTTCCCCAAAGCCACAGTGACTTTACTGGTCACTGAGGCCATGCATGCATGTCGGGCTGCCTTTATCGTTTCAATAAGTCTCACTAAAACATCCGCTTAAGTTCTTTAATTTGTACTATTTCTTCAAATAAAGAATTTCGGCACCCCCCCCAAATATGTGTGCTTGATACACTTGGAGGAAATAATTTTATGGAACCCAAACCTATATATGCACAATAAGTACAAAACAATAAAAAGTTTGCACATAATTTTTGTATATTTCCTTTGCATAGAGCAGTGGTTCTCAACCTCTGGGTCACAATGCTTTTGAGGGTTGAACGCCCCTTTCACAGGCAGGGGTTGCTTAAGACTAGCAGAAAACACAGTTATTTACATTATTCATAACATTACATGATTATTACATGATTCATAACAATAGAAAAAATGTAGCTGGGGTTTTCTCTCCAGGTCCTACCAAGCCCCGGCAGTCCCTTAGCCCACTTATAAAATAAACATACAGATGCTTATATTATTTAAACTGTTTGGCCATTAGCTCAGGCCTATCATTGTCTAGCTCTTACTCTTATATTCAGCCCATTTCTATTAATCTATACTTTGCCTCGTGGCTCGTGGCTTGCTGGTACCTTACATCTTTCTTGTCCTGGCAGTGACTTCAGGCAGTCTCCTCCTTCCCTTCCTGTTCTCTTAATTCTCCTCTCTGTTAGTCCCACCTATACTTCCTGTCTGGCTACTGGCCAATCAGTGTTTTATTTATTAACATGTTTGCCATACAGAACATCCCACAGCAGAAAAAAATTACAGTTATGAAGTAGCAATGAAAATAATTTTATGATTAGGGGTCACTACAAGATGACGATCTGTGTTGAAGAGTTGCAGTATTAGGAAGGTTGAGAACCACTGGCACAGAGGATTTTACTTGTATATGTAAAACATGCTATGGTTGTATTGCTGTTTAACTGTTGTAATGTTTCATAGCCATGTTATTATCTCTGCTCAGTTCAAATACCTCAAACTTTTTATTGTAATTGCATCAGATTGCTTTGTAAGTTTTATTATCTTGTATCCATGTTAAAAATTAAAATTCCATGGTTGATAATTCATTTTATCACCTGTGGTGATATATTGTGTATCCTAGTAAACTTTGCCTGAAGATCAGAGAACAGAACAATCCACTAGATTAAATATAGGGGCCAGGCAATGGTTGCACACACCTTTAATCTTACCACTCGGGAGGCAGAGACCTATCTGGATCTCTGTGAGTTCAAAGCCACTCTGGAGTACATGAGATTGACTCAGTCTAAGAGAGAAACAGAGCCAGGCAGTGGTGGCACACACTTTTAATCCCAATACTTGGGAGTCACACACCTTTAATCCCAGCACTAGGGAAGTTGAGACAGGAAATGATATGGGTGGGCAGAGAAAGGTGTATAAGGCATGGGGAGACAGGAACTAAATAAAACCTTTCCAGATGAGGAAGCTCATTTGGCTACAGTCCTATCAGCTGAGGCTCTTTCAGGCTAAGAAGTTTGTGAGGTGAGATTGGCCGTGGCTTGCTCTGCTTCTCTGATCTTTCAGCTTCCATCCCAATATCTGGTTCCAGGTTTTTCCCTAAAAAGACCATTTAGCAGTTCGTGCTACAATCACCAAGTAGGGGTTTTTAATTGATTCCATTCATTTCATCTAACAGCTTTAATTTGTAATATTTGGTTTGCATCTTACTTTCCCCTTTGTAGTTTCAATTGCTGTAAGTCATCTTACTTTAATGTGTCTCATATACTGTTACAGTTAGATTATCTAAAAATTAAAACTAAGAAATAATTTTATAAAAGATAATTTATTCTTCAATGTTTGATCTATTGACAAATTTTACTTCTGTTCAATATTTCATATTGAACCCATTTCTGAGTCCCCTCTTTAGGCATTATTGCACATCTAAAGGTTCTCATTCTGACTTAGCAGGTCTGCAGATCATTTCTTTCTCTGGTATCATGCTCCTCACCACTCAGTTTCCTACAGAATATATTCTTTCAGTGAGGACTTACAGCCATAAACTGGCTTAGTCTGAAAATGTCTTAATTTTCCAATAACCTCAGGGATATCAGTAAATAGATATACATTTTGACTGGGTCAAAATACTCTTCCTGTGTTTATACAATTCTGTATTTTTTCTAAAATCTAGTTCCTATTTATAGTTTTCTAGTGATCTAATACTATAGGTATTCTACTTCTTCAAATATTGGTGGATCAAATGTTCAAGTCACAACAGCCACTGTGAATAGTAGTATCATGCATAACCATCATCTTAAAGGAAGATAATGTTAGGGTAAGCAATGGAAGTCCATCAAGGAAAACCTCCTTCTAGTCAGGAAAATAGCATCTGGCCTTGGTGGAGACTTAACATTCCAGTTGGGAATGGCAATCACCTGCCTAAGGGGCTGATCTAGGAAGGCAGGCTCACCCTCAGCCACACTAACAACACAGGTAGAATAATTCTCCTTTAGTGAGATACTGTAATCCTCAGAATTCCTAACTCACTGCATAGTCCCCATGGGCCACCTTGAACTTTGGCTGAGATTGGCGGCGTTTCTGAGAAGAAAGTCTCAGAACTTCTCCTGTTTCCTTTTGACTGTCTTTTTTTGGGGGAGGGAGGGGGATGTGAGCCAGAATCTAAGTCCTTCCTCTATCTCTACCTCTATGCCAGCCTAAACATCATGGCTGTTTTTCTATCACTCTTTCATTTTTTCTTTTCCAGGTAGCTGTTGATATTTATGCCTTGCTTGCCTGGGGTTTCTTTATTTTATTTTATTTTTTAGCCTACAGAAATTGTCATTGAGCTTCAATTTGAGTCCATTTTTAAATTCTTTTATTAACTAGACTAGGAACTCCAAGAGGGGACTTGGATTTCCCCTTATTCATAATGACATATGCCTCATTCTTTTCTCTTTTTTTGCCCTATGTAACTGAAATAAAACCTGAGGTTCCTTCAGAAGTGTTGGCAGTATCTTTGTGATAATAAGTGGCTGAATATTGTCAAATTGGTTTGATTAAAAAATTATTATCAAAATGATAATTTTGTAATTATTTCATGTAAATATTTGTAAAGAACAACTGAACAATGAACTGTTTTTCCTAAGATAATTTTTTTCAAAGGCTGTAATGACCAAAACTGTAACCAAATTACTACTTTAAAAATTTATGCTGGTGGTGCTGCTGGTGGTGGTGGTGGCGGCGGCGGCGGCGGCGGCGGCGGCGGCGGCGGCGGCGGCGGCGGCGGCACACGCCTTTAATCCCAGCACTTGGGAGGCAAAGCCAGGTAGGTCTCTGTGAGTTCAAGGTCAGCCTGGTCTACAGAGTGAGATCCAGGACAGGCACCAAAACTACACAGAGAAACCCTGTCTCGAAAAATCAAAAAAAAAAAATTATGAAATACTTTAAGATTTATAAAAAAATATTTTTATTAGTATTGATATTTTATTTATATGCTAATAGAGTCCCAGTTGTACTCTTGTCCCCATAAACATGCTTCAAGAATGGAACTGTATACCATCAAGACAATCTAAGTTAGAGAAGATGCTTATAGGTTGAAAGGGAAACTGATCTCTTTCAGAACCAAGCTGTTTAATTGTCTTTGAAATGAGAAGCTGCTGAAGACACTGACAGGCTCTCCAAGGATACAAACTTTCCCCCTGTTTTATTAAAAAGGAAATGAGGCATAGCAGGCCAGATAGGAGTGAGGAGATCATAAGTAGAAAAAAGAATTATTATGTACACAAAACATATTCCATATATTTAATTTATTCATTATCCTTCATCATCAGTTAATTCATCCCCAAGTATTTATTGAGTATCTAAAAATGTGTCATGGACCCCTCTAGTAGCTTGGACTATAAAGACTAGTAAGGTTGAGCCTCTGCCTAAATGAATTTATGGTGTATACGTAACCTGTCATTTAATATTGTGCTAAATGCCTCACTGGGTGAATTACAATGAGGAATAGTGTCAGACTAAAGAGTTTATCCAAACACCAGTGCCATTAATTTTCCTTGAAAGAAATACATAACTCTAGCTAGGGTATCCAAACCCTGATACGGAAGGGAATTTTTGATTATCGATGGTGGTATATGTCATAAAAACTATATACGGAGTGTTTTTGTTGTTGAAGCTCATCAGTTGTCCTTTCCGATGGTGTATTTTAAGCTTTGCCCAAGACAATTTCTTCTTTAATTTGTTCTAGGAAACCAAAAGATTGGACACCCTTGCAGGTGAAGTGGCAGATAGTATAACTCTAGGTGGAAGGCTAGTACAGCCCTGCTGTGAAGACCTTAGTGTTAGCTGGCACAAAACACTAGATACTTCAGCAATTCCACCTTGTTCTGTCATTTCAGGGTATTAAAGGCATCCTCCTTTGGCCGCAGGCGTTTTGTGATCTGTCTGGGGCAACAATGCTGACCATATCAACCAAAATATCCTATTGGTGAAATTATTAAGGCCACTCCACGTAGTTAAAAGGAGATTTATTTAATGGCGTAACTTACAAATTAAGGGATAGGTAGGTCGCGGGGTCTGGGGAAGGTGTATCACAGTCCAGAGGTGTTCTCTGGAGCACTGCTTGGTCCACCTCCACTATCCAGGGTCCCGGAACGGAGAGAGCGCCCGCTGATCCAGATATCGGGTCTCCAGGCGCCTCCCTTGGCCCCGCCTTGTAGGCGTGACAGTTGCCGAAGTCTCAATGGGGGTTGGAACTTCCAGATCAAAGCTGGAATGGCTACCCACTACAATATCCTAATGCTCTTAGCATTCTGTATCTCCCTGGAAATTTGCATGCTTGTGCAGAGTTCCAGGATGGACACTGGATTGCTATTACTGTATCTGTCTCTCCCCTGCTGCTCCTCAGAGACACGTGCCCTCTTATCTGCCGAATTAATCAGGCTATGGAGATGAAAGCAGAACCAATACTGAGCCTTGGAGAATGCATCAAAGCAAATGTCACCTTGTTTCCCTGATGACAGCTCTGATCTGATCACGCAGCATGGCCCTCTTTTTTCTCACATCTACAGCTACACGTGTTTGTCATGAATATTTTACTCAGCTCTTTTACACTCTCAATTTGAGGTCGTGATTCAAGTTAGCTGAATCTAAACATGTCTACTTAAAAATCAAGCATGTTCGTTCATCCCAGTGCAGTTAGCTCCTCAGCTGCATCCTTATCCCAAAACTGGCGCCAATTTCTATTTTCTTCACCCACACATGATGGGGCATCACTTTTAAGCAATATAGGCTTTATTACAAAATGTCTGAAAGCTAGAAAAGCTACATATACTTACAAAGAAAATCACTATTTAATGTGTCATTATTTTTATGCTATTCAAAATTCCTTCCTGGGGGTGTGTTGTAGCATGCAGCGCCTCATAACAACCTGACCTCTGGAATCCATAACTTCACTTAGAATCTTTCAGCGGATCCAACAGCCAGGGGAAGATGAGATCCTCCTCATTCATACTGCCTCTTTTTCCTTATAGACAACTTCTCCATACCAAACCCCTGATGGGAATCAAGAATACCTGAATCTCATTCATGCCTCATGTCTCTGTTACCTTGGTTTTGTATGGATGACTAGATAGCTTCAATCTATGACATGTACTTAACTTTTACTAAAAGAAGTATTTTTTTAATGTTCCATAAATTCAGCAGCTTAGAATAACGCATTTATTACAATATTACTCCACAAGGTATGAGATCTAGGGATGTTGTGTCTCAAATCTCAGCTTAAGACCTCACTGAGGATGTGGATTGCATTCCTTCATCAGTAGGGCCACTTGAGCTTGGGGGGGGGGGTCTTACTCTAAGGTCATTATCAGCAAAAACTATTCCACTAAATACTGAAGTTTGGGGAGAAAGAGAAGCATCCCACGCCCCCTTTTCTTCTGCTGCTGTTGACTAGCCACAGCTACCAGCAATGGCAGAATGCTGTAGTTCCCCATCAAGTTTCCCCTATAGGACCTGTTATAGCATAAATTTGTTTCTTCCCAGGGCAACCAGTTCAAAACTGTCTGACTTTTCCTCTGTGATTTTAGAAAGTCTCTGCTTTTAAAGGGTTCTTGCAGTCATCTCAGGACTACCCAGGAACCTTCCCATCTCAAGAGTCATTGACTTATACCCTTCATTATATCTGTCACCTCTTAATAGCAGAACATTGATGGTTGTCTTGATTAGAGGGAGTGCAGACCAGTGGCTTACGAAACCATCTGAGAAGTACACCTGCCAGAGCCAAATTTACTGTGAAATGAACAGAAAGCTTCAAAATCATTTGTAGCAATTTCCCAGCACTCTATATGTGTGTTCGTAGGGGCACATGTTCGTATAATTTTTGCAAAAATAGTATATTTCATTTATCTTTGAAGGAACTGTCACATTCCCCCTTCAGATTTTATCTATTTTATTTGACCTTGCTATTTTTGAGAGTTATCTAAAAAGAAGTAAAGATAAGTATTAATATATCTGTGGTGGTATTTTGTGGGGTTCTGATCACTTCTGTGCAGCAGTTGGGAAGAGTTGTCAAGAATTCTTCCTTTCTCCTGCTAAGGCTACACAAACCAAGACCCCCATGGCATTAAGAATGGGATGCTCACCAGGCAGTGACAGCACATCCCTTTAATCCTAGCACTCGAGAGGCAGAGGCAGGCAGATCTCTGTGAATTCAAGGCCAGCCTGGGCTATAGAGTGAGTTCCAGGAAAGGTGCAAAGCTACACAGAGAAACCCTGTCTTGAAACACCAAAAAAAAAAAAAAAAATGGGATGCCCAGGACCCCACTATATGGTCTTATGGAAAAGAAAAGAAGAAAACTTTTTTTAGAATGTATAGTGACAACAGAGTCAAGAAAATTCTTTACCAAAGCATAAGTGTAAAATAATAAGTAGAACATATATTTTTCTTCATTGCCTGATCAAAGAAAATGGATTTTATAGTCTTATGAATGATATTAGTAAAACCATATATTCCATTCAAATACATAATAAATTTCAATACAAATAGAATATTTAATAAAGTTTAAACATATCATTTGATATCCTATTGGAAAAGGAGTTGTAGAGAACTCACAGAAACTGGACTTGTGTGGCTTGGATATGTGTGCAGACATTTTTTGTGTGTGCCAAGATTAAATTCTCTTGTTAAGGAGTTGAATGAAAATTCTGATGAAAGTAAAATGAGTTTGAAAGATAAATGATAACAAAGACCAGCAATGAAATAAAGTTCACAGTGATTTTATGTTCTGAAACAAATTGTAAGCAAAATATACTTACATTATACCAAAAGCAAAAATTCTTTGAGAGAAAAGGATACAAGTTTTAATACAAATAACTAATAGTTTCTTAGATTTCTTTGTTGATCTAATTATTGAATAGAATTGGGTAATGTACAAACAAAATTATTCATGATTTTATACAGATTGCTGTCATTGCTGGAAAGTGGCATAACAAGTGCAAGATGACTAGTAAATAGTCAATCATGAGAAACATTAAAAAGTGGAACCATGAACTCTCTGAAATCTGATGGAACATCCACAGAAGATACTTAGGAAAGGGTCAGGTCTTCAAATATGACATTACATGTTACATATGTGAGAGTTTGAACAGGAATGTCACTCCGTAGACTGAGATGTTTGAATAATTGGTCCCCAGTTGGTAGCATTGTTTGGGCAGTAATAAGAGGTGTGGCATTGCTGGGGGTGGTATGTCACTGGGGGACAGCTTTGCAGTTTCAAAAAGCAGCCACCATTCCCAGTTCATTCTCTGTTTCAAGCTTGTGAGCGCTCAACTTCCTGTGACTGTCACCATGTCTACTATCTGCTTCAAAATCCCATGACATCATATACTATTTATCCCTCTGGAACCATAGGCCCAAATAAACCCTTCCTTCTATAAATTGCTTTGGTCATGATTTTTTAACACAACAATAGAAAATAAAGTAAAACAATATGTCATTAAAAAATTAAAAATAAAAACAAAAAGGTGACTACAAATATTAACAGATTTTTAAAAAAATAACAAGTGGTGTTTCCAATTTTTTTCTTAGGAAGAGATGATCATGGGATACGTAAATCTTGTATGAATATTTCATTATTTTAGTATATGGATTGCATTTGTGAGTTTATTATTTTAGAATTTACAATATTCTGATTTTAGTGTGGTTAAGTGTTTGCATTGGTTCCCAACTTTGTCTTCATGATATGGCTTTTAATTTGAAAAGAAATCTCTCATGGGTTGAAAGTCTCAGACATCACAAAACCTAGATACCCATACCAACCCATACTGCTTATTGTAGCTTGAGCTCTTTGTGGGGTATCGTGTATAGGATATCTGTTCACGTACACACAAAGAGATTCTCTCATCTCCACTTGGGGAGCACAAAACCCTGAGTACTCCTTGTCCCTACCAACCTGATGGCTTGCTTTATGGGAATGGGACAGGGACAGGGGCAGACAAGGGTCACTCAGAGCACTAAGGTTCACATCAAATCACATCTAACAGCTTAGGGTTTGAATGTGACCTGAAACACAAACTGATTTCTTTCCAGGTAAAATATCCATAGTATTCAATTGATCATATTAAAGTACACAATTCAGTGACATGATGTATATTTATAATGATCCTTAAGTCCATCAAATTCTAAAACATCTTTATAAATCCCTGTATTTCAAAGGAATAAAGTGTTCACAGTCATTAGATTCAGGTTCCTTCTTTCTTTTACAGACTTTAATTTAGGAGAAGGCAAGACAGACTTCGATTCATGAATACAGATCCAAGTCTCATGCCCAAACTAGCAGACAAATGGACTGCTCTGTTTACTGAGATGGCTTTTGTGCTAACCAGGACAAAATGGGGACTTCAGAAAACAGGCTTCTGAGACCGTGAGTGAATTCACTAGGACTCTAGTGCAATCCCCAGGTAGAAGGATTTCTGTCTCTCTTAAAATTTTGTGGTTTATCACAAATTGCCAAACAAACAGCCCGCAGTGCTATTTATGAGCTCTAAATGATTTCAAGCATTCCCCTCATTAGAGCTTTGCATGCTCTGTACAACTCCTTATGTTAATACTGTATTTATTGCTAGGATTTCTGCTTACATGAAACAAAGCACATTCATAAAATCTGGATTTTGCACAAAGATCGCTTTTTCTTCAATATTGTGTATAAATCAATTCATTCTAACTACTTCCTCTCTGTTTCTGAAAATCTGATAGAGAGACTACACAGATCCATCACTGAAGAAAATTTAACTGAGAAGAGGGAATTTAACTGAGCTTTAGCAAAAATGAATTTAGATGTGTGTGGTTTTTGTAAAACATACAATCTGTTGTGTTTGATCTTGTCTTTAAGGTGGGGTAGACGAAGTTCATGCACAAACACACTAAATGAATATGTGTTTGTGCAAGCAAATAAATGATCCTTTTCTATTTGGCAGTCTACTGAGCTTGCCTCTGGTTCCAACATAGTCCACAAATGTTGGGTGGAGTTCACCTACACTACCAGGCACAAGTCCATTACATGTAACTCTAAAACAGTTATTTACTGTGTGATTTTCACAGAGAAAATGCAGTTTTCTTCTTTGCTATGGTTCATAGGGCTGAATGAATTTATGCTCAAATATATGATTTGGGAAAATTTGAAGACTGGCTACATATATACTGTTAAGAATTTTAAGCATATGATCCATAAAAGCTATATAATCAACTATGAAAGTCATGCTAAGTATAGTCTAAAATACAACATGAGCCTGTTTTTTTTCATGTATATTCATCTCATAATTTGAAAAAAGTCCAAGATTAAGGCTATAACTTTGCTACAGAAGTCTGCTCATAACACTAGGGAAGATTTGATGTATAAAGATGGGAAAACGTAATACAGCCAAAGAGAATGAGAACAGAAGGAATAATGTCTAGAGAAGTGGAAATACTTATCTTCTCCTGAAGAGGATGCATGTCCTCCTCTGAGGGAGGGAGAAGGAAATGGAGGAGGGCAGTAAGACATTATATGGATACTGGTGCTTATTGCCTTAGTCGGTTCCTCTCTGGTTAAACACAACTTTAAGGTGGTGCTAAGGTCTTATGTTTTGTCATATATCAAGAAAATGTACTGAAATCCCAGTACTTACTTCCTTCCCATCTAAAGAAATACCTATGTATTGTAATTCTGGATTTAAAACAAAACTTCATAAATGAGCTTCAAATACATGCAATTGCGCATAAAATGGTGCAGGGCTTATGAATACTCTATGGCAATCTGGAACGTGAAATCACCCTGAATCATTTTCAAGGCTGTTTTATCAATCCCTGATGCTTGTCTCATACTGTGGTTGTACAAGTTGACCTTTGATTAGAGGAGACACCATTTCATTACTTTTTATTGCCTGGGATCATGAATCCTACCAGCATTTCTTTTATTTGAGATTTTTTTAAATGAAGTTATTATACTGATATCATCCCTACAAAAAGAGAGAAAGAAAATAAAAACCCATTTTGGCTATCCATTACCAAAACACTAAGATATTCTCAGCATTGTACCAAAAACCATTACTAGAGATTTTAAAAATCACATCCAGTTCTGCTTATTTAATTATTTACTTTTTAATTTTCTTTTATGGACCATGGTACTTCTATATGATATGACTTGTAATTTTGAAAGATTAGCTTAACAGAATAGCACAAGAATATGGCTGTATTTACTGTAGGATAAACTTGCTTAGTTATGTATCTACACTTGCTGTTCATGTGTAAAACCACTTGGAAACTCATTTTTTTTGGGAAGGTTTCCAGAATCTGCAGCATGCTTCTTCAAGGAATCTGGATGATGGCAAAAGGGAACAGTTGGCTGTTTGTTGAGACAAACAACACACTAGTTTGGTAAACTAAGAATGAAATCTGTTGGTCCCTACACGGCAAGAGAGTATTAGGGTTCATGGTGCATCTGTTTCTCCCAACAGACTTCAAGCCTCTAAATAAAGGTGCCACATTTTGTTCAGTTCAGAGGTGCTGGCATTATTCTGGGTACATATATACAGCATAAGTGATTATTGAATTTAGTGTCTTTAATTTGAACCACTATCAATAGTCCTAATGATTTTAATCAGTGCTAAATGATTCTTTGGCCATTTGGAATAAGCATGAGATGATGATTTTCTTAGTCCACATATGTGTATCTTTCTGCACATCTTCTCTGTGCATGATGTGCTGTGAATTTGCAGAATCTTAGTTTCTGGCCCCATCCTGCCCTTGCAGTATAGCAGTCATGCAGGGATGATTCATGATTAGTAATTGGGTTCATTTTTTAACTAGATACCTGGATACAAATGAATGTTTTAATATTTCAACCCCTTAAAATGTAATGAAAAAAACTGTCATGGATAATAAGCTGCAATGAAGTATCTGACCTCTTTAAGTGACAGAATTTCTGTGATTTCCAAATGCCAGTTCTCTTAGATTTGAGTTATATAGTTAATTAAACTAAGAATGATATCTCTGAATAAAAATGCCATCACTGTAGTATCTATAATCATCAATACTCTAAACTAAAAATATCATTTTGGTTTATGTCAAAATAAGAAAATTATTATTTTCAGGAGTCTTCATATAAAAAACATGAAGAGCCACCTGGAGAGTCCCACTTAGCTGATTCCTCATGTCTTTGTATCAGTTTCTTTGTGTTATTTGTTCTTACTCCATATTTTTCTCCACTCTTCTTTGTGCGCTAACATTAAGTAACAAAATATTACTGTGATGATATTGTATCTGTTTATCTGAGGATCAGAGGAAAAAGACAGCCACAATAGTAAACACAGAGGTCAGGCAATGGTTGCACATGCCTTTCATCCTATTAGTTGGAAGGCAGAGGTCTGTCTGGATCTCTGTGGGTTCAAGGTCACACTGGGAACAGAGCCAGGCATGGTGATACATACCTTTAATCCAGCACTAACCATAAAAGTCTAGAGGTCTGTACAGACAGACAGGAAATGACAGAGCTGGGCAGGAAGAGGAAGTGATGTAGCTGGGCAGAGAGGAAATGAGATGGCAGAACAGAAAGGCATATAGGCATGGGTATTCAGGAAGTAGGTCTCTTTGGCTGAGGAGCTGCAAGTGGTAAGAACATGGCTGGCTTCTTTTTGCTTTTCTGATCTCTCGGTTTTAACTCCAATATCTGGCTCTGGTTTTTTTTTATATAATTATTATTAAGGTCATTTAGCAATTCATCTTACACAAACCAACCTAAATTGATAGGGAAAACTAATTCTGTGTGTTTTCTAATCAATAGAATTTGGTTGTTGAATCTGAAAATGTAAAGCATGTGTTTGCAAAGTTGAGATGCCTTTCTTGAGCATGGCCATCAACATTTAAACTTAGAGAAGGAGGAGATTTTTTTCCTAGAAGTCACCCAGAACCCAAAGTTCTGTTCACTGATAAATGTGATCTTCCCCTCCAGGAAGTTCCTTTTGTTATAGTCTGTGTTTTACGTGGCTGTTTGTTACTGAGACAAACCAAATGGCTAAATCAATACAAATGGCCCTGGAGGGCTAAAAAGACCACAAGAAAGTGTAGCATCATTAAACTAAATTACAGACAAGCACTTAAGGAGACAAATAAGTATTTTGTTACCATAAGTCTTTTTTTATGGTGGGGATGATTGAAAATGTTTACAGAACACGCACAGTACCTGGGAGAAGTCTTCTAGGGCAGTGTCCTAACAGCTGGGCCTTCCTCCCCATCATAAGCATTTAAATCAGACAGAATGTGGAAAGTTGATTGTGTTTTTTCAAGCCCAACAAATATGTATTGTTAGTAAATACATAAGACACTGTAACTCAAGAGAGGTGATAACCAGATAAATGCACATAAGCAAAGTTTTCAGGATTGCAGAGCCACAGAGAGGTCACGGGGAAGATTGGCTCTGGGGGTGATAACGGTGAAACACTGCCAAGAGGCTGGGCAGGCTGGGGTGGCACAATGCGCTGCGTGGGGATATTCTCTTTCTTGTTCTCTGAGAAGGGTTCCCAGATCTCAGCTTTACTTTCTCAGTGCTTCACAGAGCATGAAAATGAAGACAGAGGCATTCATTTCAGTACTCTGCAAACTCACTTCAGGCTAGAAGATGGTTTGATGTCATGGAACATAATTGTCAAGAAAATACATGTCAGAATTGAGGATAATAATTCCCTAGGAGCAGTATTGGAAGTATAGAGAATGTAGATGACTTTTGGCCCTAAGAAGAATTACATGTGTAATCTGTCCATGGATCCAATAGTTCACAACTGTAGCCACTGTAGAGTAGATTTGACTTCTCAGATGAAATATGTAAGTTTAGTATTGAGATAATTGGTTTGTTCTAGAAAATTCAGCAGTGATATTTAAGTGCTGTCTTAAGATCCTTTTGCTTGTACAAATAATTTCACTGTGTGTATAAAAGATGCGTAAGAAAAATATATTCATTAGTTTCATGTTACATATACAAATTGTATATGTAACATGAACCTTATCTGAAAAGCTCAAATGAACTAAGACAACATTTAGGAAAATGTTATTCTTCTTTGCTTACTATGGTAGTAGGGCCATTTGGAGGAAACAGTGTGTATTTATAAATAGATATGTCAATGGGCATATGAATGTCTGTGTCAGTTGTTTCAAACAATGGTTGTTTCTACAGATTAAATGGGAGTTGAATAGACAAGTCACTAAATCAGAAACATTTTCGGCTATAAATTACATTGAGATACTCTTCTACAGAGCACATAGAAAGGGTTTATGACTTTTTTTAAAAGGAAAATGGATTCGACTGACTTACTAAAAGACTGGCTTCAACACAGCAATCTTTATTGTACATGAAAAAAGATACAAATTAAAGGAACTGCTGACACATGCATAAATTAGTTGTGTTTACCCTCTGAGGGATGTGGTAAAGCTGCATAGTGCCCACACACATGTATTCCTTTCCCCCTCTCAGGTTACCAGAAGGATTTGGTTTCCCACTGTTGTACTAGGCATTGCTGAGCAATGGATAGATTCAGAACCTGAGACCAAAAGAAACCCATGTCACTTACAAACTCAGGTATTTAATTGTGAGTAAAAGCCCCCTACCCTCCATCTCCGTTTTTCCTCCTCCCTCTAATGGTAATGAGGGAAGCATCAGATTCTAGTAGCAGAACTAAGGTGGGAAGGGCCATGGATTACCATGTCATTACATAGAGGACAATCACCTTAGAAGCTGCTTGGATCCACCAGATACTTCTGATGACTAAGAAATAAGCCTTTGTGTGGTTTTAGCCCACTGAGATTTTTTTGTCATTACTATCTGATATTTCTTCACAGCTCAGACTTAGTAAATATGGTATCCAGGATAGTTCCCAGTAAAGTCTAACACAAAAGTATCTAGGCTTTCATACGACCCTACATTTACATCATTCAAACAATAGCTTATTAGAAGCAGAGGCAAAAACTAAGCAATAAAAAATGGAACCATGGGACCATGGTTTAAAAAAGTTGGTTCAAATATCGAAGTTTTCATCTTTATAAATTTTGCAGTATGCACATGTAATACACACATGCCCTGTACTGTGTCTATATTCTATAGTAGCTAGTTGCTTTAATAAGTAGATTGTTGCAGTTGACTGGAGAATGCAAGTAGAAACTGGGGAGGTAAAGTCTGAATATCTCGTGGGGCGGGGAGCAGGAAATGACAAATACAGACTGAAGACACTCACTGCATGCCAGCAGTCCTTGGGGATTTTAATAGAACTCACGTTTTTATATTAACATTATATTCACCTAAAAATTCATCTAAGAAATAACAAATTTTGAAAATCAAAACGACTTCTCCCGAGAAGAGTGTGTGTTAATAGGCCTGCTTTTTTTTTTTTAAATTTTTCTACATTTAGGAGTCTTTGTACTTGCAAAAGCTATCTACAAAGGACAGGAGAGATAGGAATGTTGAATAGCAAATTTGTTTGTCACTTGGCACTATTTCGTCTTGAATTTGATTTGCTTTCTTACTATCTTGTCACACCTATCAAGTAGAAGGGTCTGAGGTGACAATATGAGCTCACCTGGGCACACTCACTGTATTCCTTTGTCAGGCCCTGTTAGGTAGGAATACTGACATTTGGGGAGTATTCCTTAAATTTTTTCCTTTTTTCCTTAAATTTACTGTTGCATTTGTGTCTCCCTGTGTGTATGCTTGCCTATGTTTCTGTGAAGAAAGAATAAGAACCTTCTCCAACTTAGCTATTAGCAGAATAATGCCCCCCTTCCAAAGAAGAAGGAAAAAAAACAGTGCCCACAACTTGAGCTGACATTGAGCCTGTGGGTATATTTCATTACACACTAAAGAGGGCACAGGAGAGTCCGTGTAACAGTGATATGATGTGAAAATGGCTCAATTTGACATTGAGGTCTGTAGAGAGAGATCGCAAAAGCTGTGAGCCAAGGAATGCAAATGCCCTTTAGAAGGTAGAAATGGATTCCCTCTCAGGCTCTGAAAAGGAATGTAGCCCTGCTGACACCGGGACTTTGTCCCATAGAGACCCATGTCAAATTTCAAACTTTCAAGAACATAAGATAATGAGTTTAATCTCTTAATATCCATGCCTGTTTGGTAGAGTGTTAACAGTATGTAGGAATAAAATAATGGGGAAATGTTCCATCATCAGTGTTTGAGAAGGTGCTACAAGGAGTACGGCCACTGTTTTCATTTCTCCCACCAACAAAGTATTAATCATAACAGTAAAGTGGGGGGCTCTGAATGGGAATTTTATTAAACACAAGCTTTGTTCTCCAGACCACAGTGTTTGGGGAAACAGCATCGAACTCCTGTGAGAACATACTAGATATTTCCTGGGCTCTGTTTTGCTAAGAAACAGCACTGTCTGGCAAAACATACAGAACGACGCTCCCTTTTGAGTCCTTCTGTGCTCACAAGGCCCCTACTGAAAACGAGTAAATCATAACCAGCAAGAATTGCTAAACGTCAAACCATAAAGTTCACCCCTTAGTTGGACCATGTCCTGAACAGAGAATGTTATTTAATACTGAGGCAGATTATAAATTTGTCAACCCGATCAGGCTGGACTCTGATTCTGGGCTTCTTGCTTTGCAGGCTCTGGTTGATAGCAGATTTTTATTTACACATATACTTCATTTCTTTCTACTTTCTGAAATCATTGGTTGTGGTACTTGTGTACCCTCCTTGAGGTGCAGTGTAAATGCACACCAGTGAGAAAGCTTCCACCAGCACTTAGTTCCAGTTTCTGCTCCATCATTGTATAAAGTTTCATGTTTACACCATTCTAACTCTGTGTTAAGGAAAACAACCTCGGTCACCAAACCTTATGGCGCCTTCTACATTTCCCAATGTGACAATCGTGAGAAAGGCAGACACTGAAACCAGCCATTCCAAAGCTCACTTTGTGAAGCAGTGGCATTCATCTACCTGTGAATGGGAATGATTTATTCAGAGCAAAAGTCACTGGAGGTAATCCAAATGCTTACAAAGGGCAGTGGAGGCAGATCTTTTTCAGGCCACCTAAAACTCTAGTGAGGAGTGGGGTAAACACAGCAAAATAAAGTGAGAAAGCTGATGAAGAAGTTCAGAGGTGTCATAAAAGGATCATGGGCATTAAGTGATGATCACTAGGATTTTCTATGGAACTTTAATCGGTTCATCCTTTGACACTGATGTCATACAAAACTTGCTAACTGGAATTGGAAGAGGTCATTAAGCACTTACTTCTGATTTTCTTTAATGGGCAATCTATTAAATTAGGATTTATGAATAGCTCACTGTAAGGCCAGGGAAATGGCTCAGTGGGTAAAGGCACTGCAAGCAAGCTTGATGACATGAGTTCAATCCCCGGATGCCTCATGATGGAAGGAAAGAACCAACTCCCGCCATCTCTCTCTCTCTCTCTCTCTCTCTCTCCTCTCTCTCTCTCTCTCTCTCTCTCTCTCTCTCTCTCTCTTTCCCTCTCACACACACCCACACCCACAAGTAAAAAAATAAATAAATATAAATATTATTTTAAAAAGAAATATTGGAGTATATGTATGGGATAATATCCACAGTGATGATTAAATGAGCTCAGAATTTATATTTGTCATACCTGAAAGAATACTTTGTTGTTGAATTGGAACTTGGATGCTTTGTCTTGTATCTTTTTCTTTTCTTTTCCTTCCTTCTTTCTTTCTTTCTTTCTTTCTTTCTTTCTTTCTTTCTTCCTTCCTTTCTTTCTTTCTTTCTTTCTTTCTTTTTGGCCTAGGTGGATGGGGTGCAACATTGTCACTCAAAAGAGTTAGACTTTGGTAATTATTCTACTTCTAGAACTCAGTATCCATGAGTTCAAAATGTAACACTAAATTCACTCTTCTAGTTGCTAAAAAAACTGTACAGCCTGCTGTAGCTTTCTGTGCGGTCAGCTGGGATACAAGTAAAATAGTAAATACACAGAATTTATAGTCTAATTTCTGTCCTGCATAAACGACACATGTGTCTGCTATAAATCATTCCAATATGTAAAGACAGTTTAATACTAGCAATTATGTTCTCTGTACTTAATAAGTTATCTAGTACCTTAAGTTTGGCATGATGAAAAGCCACCAGGAAAATAATTTTGAAAGAACAAATACTCCAACCATGGTTACATACACAGTTAAAATTTTAAAAAGCAATTTTAATATAAAAAAATCAAAATGCTTTTAGTAGATTCAAATCTATAATTGAAAATGAACTTTAAAAATCAATTAAATAATGCTTTGAATAATGATGACTAATGGGCAGGACAACCAAGCCACTCTTTATGATGTCCTCTAGATGTTTACATGTAATTCTCAGATCATAAGACCAGATTTGAAGCCAAGTACACACTTGTTCCAGAAAACATTGGCCCAATGTATCATATTAATTGCTTCTTTTTTATTTCTCTTTGGCTTTGGTTGTTTATTTTGATGCTGGGGGTTGAACTCAGAGTCTCTTGCACACACAGGCACAGGCTGTCTCTGGACTGTACCTCCAGTTGAAACTTCTTGCTCTTTTCTTTAATGCTGATGTTGAAAAACACAGAGTTAAACTTAAATGATAAGAGACTGGTTCTGTGAGTTTCCCCAGCTAAGTCTGTATTTAAGCATGGCCCTATCGGAACAGCATTTGCTCTCTATTTTCTCTTTCTCCTTCCTCTATGTGTCTCCTTCTCATACTGTCCTTTCTCAGAGACTGCATCTCATTACCAAGCGATATGTTCCCTCGAGCTTTGGAAACTTCCTCCTGCTAAATCCTTCCATTTATCTTCTGATGCTCTACATTAGAACTTTTACAACTGAGGCTGAGAAATCCAACTTAGATAAGATGAATGGTAAGAAAGAAAATGAAGTGTTGCCTCAAGCAGAAATCCAAGGACAGGCTATCTTCATGTTTGTGGAATCAAATGATACCTGTTTCTTGTTTCCTATTCTCTCTTTCACTTAACTTCTCAGACCTATATCTGTGTTGGCCTAATTATCTACTCCCCTGACACATGGATTATACTTTTTTCATTATTACAGTTTAAGAAAATATTCTATAAAATTAAAATTCAACAGTGAATTTATTCACCTCTAACAGGCATTTGAAGACTGAACACTTCCTTTGGCTTGACAACCTATAATATTCTATATGGTCTGATATACACACTACATATATCCAGTAGTGAAAGAAGTAGAAAATGTTGGTGCCTATAGCATAATGTCCTGACTGAAATTTCTCCTATAATTATATGAAGATATTCAGAAGAGACAGGAAATTATTCTTATAAAAATATTTTGAGACAAAAATTACATTTACATTAGTATGAATGTGCTTAGACTCTTCCAAAATGATTCAGTGATAGAGAATCTCCTCATGTAAGCTTGACAACAACTAAGCCGTGATAGGTAGCAGATGATTCCAGAAAGCTGGTTAGATTATACCAAAGAGAAAGTGTAGGTTTGAGTTACGTAATAGTGATTTCATTTTCTTATATATCAATAGTTTTTTTTTTAAATCTACATTGAATTATACTACAGTTTCCATATTTTATCTTCTCCCGTGTGGTTTGTACAAACTCATAGCCATCACTGAAACAATGGCAACTAATTTTGTGTCTTACATACGCCTATTTTCTTTAAGAGTTTTATTTCTTATTTGAAAATCACTTTACCCAGTCCACTAAGAATAAAATATAAGCATCTTACATAGTATCCCTGACCACCTCACAAAATCACATCCCCATCCATCTCAAAACTTATGCCTTCTCAGTCTCCTTCCCTTTCTTCCCTCCAGTCATACTGCCTCTACATGGGGCCTTTACACTAGCCATTCTCTGCTTCCGCCATACTATAACCACGTGGTTGTGTCCTCACATATTTAATGATTTTGTTAAAAGAAAATCTCCTCTGGGGGAGGATGGTAGCAATAATTCTATGCAAGAGAAACAAACAAAGAATAAGATCTCTCTTTATCTGTTAGCCACCCTGATGTTTTATGGCACTCATCAACACTCAGCGAACTGTAATGGTAGGTTTTTTTTTTTTCCTTTTCTTCCTTCAACTGGGTTTCTGGGCAAGAAAGACTGATACCATTAATGCCACATTTCAGCACCCAGGACAGTGCCTGGCCTATAGTCTTTACATGATAAACAGCTGTTAAGTAAAGAATGAACAAAGGAATAGTACTGGTACTCAGACCCAATGCAGACTTGTGACTCAAGCTTTGTCTACCACAATGCTACCTCCTCTACCACAGAGACTTTTCCAGTTCGGTCATGAAACAATACTATTATGATTCTGGTCAGACAAAGCTAGTGAAATCTTGGTGATGACATGGAGGGTAGAAACTAGTGACAGAACTCTGTGAGTCTGCTTTGATTTTTTTTAAATTCTAGTTGGTATTTGTTTCTGATACCTAAAATTGCAACTGTCTAGAAAGCTTTCTTTTTAGCCAATAAATATTAAGTGCACTATAATCTGTAGCTAATGAATATACTGATTTTTTGAAGGTTTGTTTAGACTTTTATTTATTTCATTTAAATTTTGTCAGTTTGGAAAATGTTATCAAATTAATTGTAGCATACATAGATTCTAACTACTTTTGTCTAATGTATTTTTATCATTGATCCATGTATGCGCTGAACAATTATAGTTAAGAACCTATATAATGTTGCTGCCATCAATTAACCAATTATTCTGTAGCCAACATATTTCTTCATATCTTAATAGATCCAGAGAACCGCAGAAATGAAATAATCTAACAACCAGGTCATTGCTACTTATTTTATAATTTAGGATGCTAATACGCAATAGAAAGTCATGTGTGGTTCAACTTACGTAAGCTTTGTCCTTTGCCTGTTAAATTTTAGTATTTACATATTCACAAATAGATGTGCAGCTGTGAACCTGAGACCAAATTAGCAGTCAGTGGTGACTAAAGATTCCATAGCAGATGCAGCCCTTAAATTATCTTGTCTCACATTCCACATGATGCAACAAGAGCAGTATCCCCAGTCACATTCTGTCACCAGAGTCTGACACAAGTGAAGGCCATCGTCCAGCATAAAAGGTCACTGTCAGTGCCAGGAAATTAGTGGCTTAACCACCAGCAAGACACTTTGGCCCACGTGACAATAACAGCTTTTGATCACTATAGAGATAATGTTGACGTAATAATTTATTTGGTTACTTAGGTTCTGTGTTTAAAATGTGAACGGCATCATCTCCTTTCACCAGCAAGGGTCATACCTATCACTGTTCCAAAACAGAACTCAGAATCGTAGATCAGAAACTGCTACCTTAGCATAGGCATGTTTGGAGCATAACATGTCATCTTAGTCACTCTGCCTTCAATAACTGATCTAGAAAGGCTATGGAAAATCATGAGAGATAACGCAGCAACTTTAAGCCTAGTTGCAGCATCTTTTTTAAAGTCTAAGGTCTTATACGGGGAAGGTGCAAAGTGGGTTATTGTGTGTATAGTTTTAAGACTTCAACATCCATTACTTAATCCTTATGCCACCTTTAGAAACAACATACAATATAATAATTGCTTCTATCATGCAAATGTGGGCACAGAGGTACATAAGGGAGCAGAAGTATGTTCAAAGTTAGTATTCATTGAACTTTGCAAAGAATCATGAGCCAACTTATTTTCTGTGTTGCATTTGGCATCACGGCTATCCATTCATTAAACCTGTTAAGTTTCTGTTATGTCTCAGCACTGACCTTGATTTGCTACAGACCCACGATAAGAGCCTTCTTATCATAGCCTCATTGTCAACATGGAGAAGAGTCTTCCCTCTTGAAGAACTAAACAGAGCCATATATGGTGAGTGGGGAGCAGAAGTACTTTAGGTAAGTTGTTGGGAAATCCCTCTCAGATGAAGAAGTGTTTTAAGAGACATGTCTGTTGTTGGTAAGCAGCCAGGCAAACAAAAACAAGAAAACCATCTGAAGTTTATTAAATAGTAAGTGAAATTTTTTCCTGTATGCTTAATCAACGCAAAGGAAAAATTGAGTAAAAATTTAGATTAGACCAAACAGACGATGAGGTTAGATAGTCACACAAGAGATTCAGACGGTAGAGGGTAAGGATTGCTGTCTTCCCTAGACAAGCACCAGAAAGGTTTATCACAGTGTGGCATTCACATGACTTATTTTGCATTCCTAAAAGATGATGTGGCTTGTTACATAAAATAAAAATTCTCTATTATCTTCTATATATCACTCAAATACCTATACACCTGACAATCTATGGTTACTGTAGGTCGATCAGGTCCTATGTCAGAAACAGTGTTTGTAGAGTTGTAATCCTAAATTTTTTTAAAAAAAATAAAATGCATATTTAGTCAAGAGATGTACATGAAAAAATCATATGACTGAGAGTCATACTATGAAGAACAAAATAATAAGAATGGTTTAGGCAGATAAAAATTTAATGGAATGGTGTTTCATATTTGTAAACTCTGATAACATTTGGAAACATAAATTAAATATTTGAAAACTTTTTCTAGGATAAAACTTTTGTCTATTTCTTTTTATAAGTTATTTGCTTACATTATGAATATGTGTGATTTATTATCTGCTGTTGTTATGGTTTGGATGTTAGAAAAATATCTTAACACCGTTAAAAACTGATTATTTAAACATAACAAACATTGCTTGCAAAAGTGACTTCACTGTGACAATGAAAACTAAACAGCTTATTCTGACACAAAACAAACTTCGGATAGGATATTCTTGAGAAAGGCTGAAGTCAAAGGCATGTGAGATTTATGCTGATGTTGTGAGAGGTGAAAGAAGTCATGGGTTGTTTAAGATTGTGCTTTTGTATTTTTCAATTAAAATTTCATATTAACACAATATGTAAGACATACAAAAATGTGAGGAGAGTCATGTAAAAGCCAGTGAATTTTTATGATGACTTCACAGTGTAACCATCGTTCGGACTGAGTAGAGAGTTGTAGAATTGAAAGTCCCATGTTATTCTAGGCTACATAGTGAGTTCCAGGCCAGCCTCAGCTATACTGTAAGATCCTGGCTCAAAATTTGAAAAATGCAGTATTCATGGATGTAAGTAAACAGTGTATGTGCTGGCATAGTAACACTTAGAAAGGGAACCAAAAAGTAATTTAAAAACAAAAAATGATAAGTAATGAGTTCTCATTCATAGTATACTTCATGGAAGACCTTGGAATGCTCGCTCAAGCCACATCCTATTTTCAGCACAGCAAAATAAGTTCTTAATGGCAGTGTCCACATGTGCTTCTGAGCAGGCCTGTTCCCTTGACGGAGTTCTGCATTTTAGCTAGCGATTTTTTTTTTTTTTAATTTTTGCGTAGGCTGTAGATCTTTAAGTATGTATTAATCTTTGTTGGTTTATTTTATTCTTTAAATATACACTTTAAGCTATCCAAATAATAAAGTGAAGTTTGTTAGAAAGGTATGTTTAAAATAATCATCATTTTAAAATTTCTGAGAATACTGACTTATTGGCCCTGATTCTCAAAGAGTACCATGCCAGGTATTTGAAAAGACTGAGAAACTTGCTTTTTATTCATATATCATTGTTTCTGAATGAATGTACTTTGTTTTATTTTTAAATGACAATGATACTGATGGAAAGTAATGGTATTTTCAGGAGCTCAACATAACACATTTCTATACTTCTATAGTATTTAAAGTTACCTAAATTCTCATAGCACAGACAATATATACCTGTTTCATGCCTTTAACTAAATGTTTGTTTAAATTTAATTTTTATCCATATTAGTATATAAATCTGTGCTACTTATGTACTTATGTCTCATTGTATTAACGTACAAACACACCAAAATGTCTGTATGCATTCTACCGTTGGTGGACAATTGCCTAATTTCTACTTTGAGATTAGGGCCAGTGATAGTATAAGCCAGGAGCCAGGAAATGAAGTATATGTTCTGAAACCAGGGATTTTGCAAAAATACTTTGGAAAAATTATTTCCTACCAAGTCTAATAAAAATGATGTCAGAGTGAGCACCATTTCCCTCAGTGTTGAATGGTAGTAACTGAAGATGGGGCACCTCAGTAACTCTCCCAAGCACATGACTAGTGACTAGAGGAAGCAGGATTCCATTCATAGATAGGATCTATTGCTCCCGTGTGCCAGGACTTCACAACAAAGCAATAGGAGAGTGATGAATAAAAGGGATCATAATTCCTGCTAGCCACTTTAGTGTGTTTGGGGAGTGTGTATCATAAAATATGTCAGATGTTAACTTTCCAGGAAGATGCTAAAAAGAAAGATGAAGTGGGTAGAAATAACAAGAAGGGTGAGTTGGTTTTAACTGTGGGTAAGGTGACTGAGTATGAAGAGAATGGTATCCTTTTAAATGAGGTCCCAAAGAAATGGTTTAAATGAGGGTCTGTCTCTTTGCACAGTCCATATGGTTGACTACCATATTGTGTTAATAAATAACCATTTACGACAATAGAAATTTCCAGAAGACAATGTCCATTCTTTAAAAGAATCTATTGCAGACACATTACTGTGAAGATCGTTAAACAGAAAAAAAGGAAACAAATGCCAATAGCCCTGAATTCTGATTGAATTTTATCGCAAGGTCATCACAGACTGATTCTGTGTAACAGCAAGAGTCATTTATTCCTATTTCTTATGCATTCTGTCTGACAGGACCTTGCCTTGCTGCCCATAATCTGAGTTCAACAAGTGAAAATATCAATGGTAGTTGGATGAATATTGTTAGAGAACACATTTGAAAGGACGAACACACTAACATGTGCCATTGCAACTCAATTATATTCTGAGAATAGTGGCTAGTGTAAGACATTAAATGATACAAATAGATTTTTCATTGTTGTTGTTTATTACTGTTTTGATATATAGCTCTGGCTGACTTAGAACTTAGAAAGTAAAAGAAAATGACGTTGAATTTGTATTCATCCTACTGTATCTGCCTCCCGCAAGCTAGGATTAGAGGCTGAATCATCACACAGGCTACACATTATTTTTAAAATATTTTCTATACTGAAGTATTATTTAAGCCAATGAGTCATGTGAACAGCACTGTTTTTTGTTTTTTCTTTACTATGAGAAGGAAGTTTAAGAATACCAAGGCTCAGGCCCATAATAGCAACCCTTGGAGGGGGAGTTTGAAGGAATGTAATCAGTTCAAGGAAATACTGGTCAAATCTGGAGTAAAAGTATTTGGAAAACGCATCAGTGCCTGGAATATGTGAGGCAGGGGGCAGGGAGTAGAGTAATGAATGAGGGATAAGTTGTTAAGATAGGAAGGGAATCTTTTTAAAGGTGAAACCAGGACCCCATAGTAACAGAACAGCACCACTGTAGTTCCTGAAATACCCTGTTGCCTTTACAAAAGGGGTGAGAACTTGTAATGAAAATAAAAATTTAAATTACTTAGGATTTTGATTTAAAGGAATACAAAAGAGAAAAAGAGAAGTGGGTTAGAATATCCTGCCAAGGGATTTTTGCCTCCTGTGTTCTTAGTATCTCCTATAGAGCCTAGGAAGAGGAGTACAAAGTGAGAACCTATTGACTGCAGGATTGTTTTGTTATTACATGTATTCACACAAACTTCATCCTGGTTTTCTATTGGTCTCATCAGCTTTTGTAGCCTGACCTCTGTGAATGGATTCAGATGTGTTCTCATCTGTGTTTCACTTCTACACTAATGAAGTTCAGGTAGTCTCACTGTTGGCTGATGTCAGGTGTTCTCTTGATGGATTGAAAAACCCTGAGAGAACGTTTTAGGTGTTATTTGAAGATGTGCCTGTGATAATGATTGACTCAGGGATGACTGATGTAGGAGCATACATGTGCTCTGTGGGAAGCTCTGTCTTCAATGTGGAAGAGCATCCTCCAAAGGATCTTCCTTCTATCTCCACTGGATCTGGGATACACTGCCTCCTTCGTGTCTGTGGACTTCAGAATTTCAGGTTCTCTGACATTTGGACACTAGGATTTATACTAGCCCCACCCTTACCCTGGATTCTCAGGCTAACTAATAATTACTCCATCAGCTTCTCTGAATCAGAGACCTTCAGATACTTAGTCTGTCAACAAATCTGTAATTTTAGAGAGGTAAAGTTCAATAAAGACAGTGATCTGGAAAAAGGTTTATTTTGAAAAGTATTTCTTTTCTGAACATAGAAGGAACATTGAGAGATTATTAAACTATACTTTTTAATAAAGAAATCTCAGAATGTGCACATCAGACAAGATTAAATAGATAGAAGATAGATAGATAGATAGATAGATAGATAGATAGATAGATAGATAGATAGATAGAAGATGGATGGATGGAGAGAGAGAGAGAGAGAGAGCCAGCCTGCCTCTATGGAGGCTGCCTCCTCTTGTCTTCTGCAATCTGTCTACTGAGGAAAGTAAATAGTGCCTTTCAAAGATATAAAATCTAAAGAGACAATGGTGTAGCTGCCATAGACTCCAGTGTCCATCTAATAGCTTGCATATAGGAAAGCTAAGGACAGGAAAGGTTGTGTCTGTGCTCAAGCAGTGAGGCATCCTGTGGTGATATTGTGTTCCTCAAAATATTGTGCACACAAGCCAGGTGGTGGTGGTGCAAGCCTTTAATCCCAGCTCTCGGGAGGCAGAGCCAGGCAGATCTCTGTGAGTTTGAGGACAGCCTGGACTACCAAGTGAGTTCCAGGAAAGGTGCAAAGCTACACAGAGAAACCCTGTCTCGAAAAAAAACAAAACAAAAAAAAAATTACTGTGCACACTAATAAACTTATCTGGGGTCAGAGAACAGAACAGCCACTAGACATAGAGGCCAGAAAATGGTGGCACACACACCTTTAATCCTATCACTTGGGAGGCAGAGATCCATCCAGATCTCTGTGAGTTTAAAGCCACACTGGAACCAGCCAGGCATGGTGACTCACGCCTTTAATCCCAGGAAGTGAGCCTTTAATTCTAGGCAGTGATGGCAGAAATCAGAAAGGTATATAAGGCATGAAGACCAGAAACTAGAAGCTTTTGGCTTGGTTAAGCTTTTAGGCTTTGAGCAGCACGGTTCAGCTGAGATTCATTTGGATTAGGACTCAGAAGCTTCCAGTCTGAGGAAACAGATCAGCTGAGGAATTGGCAAGGTGAGGTGGCTGTGGATTCTTCTGTCTCTCTGATCTTCCAGCATTCATCCCAATACCTGGCACCAGGTTTGATTTTATTAATAAGACCTTCTAAGATTCGTGCTACTGCATGCTGAGTTCATTTCCTCTGGTTTTCTGTTTCTATTTAGATCTGCAATGGATCAGATGCTACCCTATTCCTTTGGGAGAGGTCATCAGATTTTTCTCAGTCTGAAGATGTGAATGATGATTTTTTTTTCTAGATACAACCTTAAAGACATATCTAGAAACATCATTCAACCAGGTATCTGGAAATCACCTTCCCTATATAAAATTAACTACCATCCACTTAGGTTATGTAAATCAATGTAAGATCCTCTTTGGACTTTTTGTTCAAACAGTGGCTTTTAGTAATTATAAAAACAAATTTCTCAATGGTAGGAGTAAGCTAACCAGCAAGGGGAATACGGAAAAGGAATTGTGAAAAAAAAATGTTTAATGAAATAGTTATTAAGTTGAGTGCTTGGGAGGTCCAGACATGGTAGAGAAAGTGGTTTCAGACAGAGGAAATGAACACAAACAGTCCTTGAGCACAGATGTTCCAAGTAGTTGGCCTGGAGTATCCAGCAGTGTGGAGAGAGAGTGGCGAAAAGGGATAATTGTCACCAGGGATAGTGGATTTTCACATCATGACCAGAGACAGTATTTTTCTGTAAGGAAAGAGGATGTCAAGTTGTGTCTTAATGGAAATCTTTAGGCTAAGCAAATTGCTCAGTGAACTCCGAGGTTTAAAATGCAGGGCATGTAAAACATGGAAGTCAGCAAACAGACACAGGGAGAGCTCTGACTTGACATCAGCACTGTAGTAATCCTATTTTCTTGATCTTTGCTTTTCTCACGCTAGTGGATAAAACAATGAAACTAGTTAACTAGAAACTAGTCTAGTTAACTAAATCTTAAGTAACTGTTGAGAATTCAGTGGTTTATTGCACCTAGAACCACCTATCAAGTGCTTAATCCATGCCAGTTTTCTTACTCTTATTTACTGCAAAAAAAAAGTGCTTGTTTTGTTTCTGATGTCCTGGTAGAATAGATTTTTTTTTCTCTCCTTTGTAGCTTCAGAATAATAAGTTTTCACCTTGGACTAAATGGAAAATAAGAAATTTCTCTTGAACATGCAAATCCCAAAGGCAGAAAGGAAAGAGAGCCAGAAGAGAAATATTTGAATGAATGCTCTTTCCATGGCATGGTGGTTTGAAAGAAAATGGGCCCCAAAGGGAGTGGCACTATTAGGAGATAAGACTTTGTTGGAGGAAGTATGTCACTATGGGAGCGGGTATAGTGATATATTGTGTGCCCTCATAAAAAATTGCCTGAAGCCCAGAGAACAGAACCAGCTACTTGATTAAACATAGATGCCAGGCAATGGTGGCACACACCTTTAATCTTAGCACTCGGGAGGCAAAGAAATGTCTAGATTTCTGTGAGTTCAAAGCCACCCTGGACTACATGAGATTGACTCAGTCTAGGAGAGAAACAGAGCCAGGCAGCGGTGGCACACACCTTTAATCCCAATACTTGGGAGTCACACATCTTTAATCCCAGCACTTGAGATCTCATGCTTTGCTACCAGTATTGTGGGAAGCACATACACCTGACACATAATTACACATAATCCCAGCACTAAGGTAGAAGTGATATGGTTGGGTGGAGAAAGTTATATAAGGCATGAGGAAATAGGAACCAAAGGCTTTTTCAGCTGGAAAATGGTACATAATGAATTAGGTTACACAATATATCACCACATTTCCCTTTTTGTCTAAAATAATAAAAGGTTATAACTAATATCAGAAAAACTATATACAATAAATACAATAAGTATATACACTATATACAGTCAAGAATTACATTAACAATGTCCAGTCCATAAATATTTGACGAATTTAGAGAAAATACTCCATTATCTATCCTATTTTGGTGACTCCAAAGTGTTGTACCTAATTCACTTTCTATCCTAACAACTTGTGTTACCAACTGAAAACTATCTTTTGATGTCTTTCAAACTTATACACTTTACACATCTTTAGTGAGTTTCTTTTCTGAATTTATTAACAAAGAAAGCTATAACTATCTAATCTTCAACTCCCTCAGAGACCCAAGGAGAAAATAATATTTACTGAGTAAGCAGGAAGTGCAAACAAGCAACTTCCAAAACCTGTGAGAAATAACAGAAACAGCTGGCTGCCTGGACAGTTACCCAAGGTTCCTCTGCAATGTTGTGGCATCAATTTTTGGCTTTTAGGCCTAGCGTATCTGACAGACTTATCTGTGAAGCAGGATTTTCTAAAGGGCCTTACTCCTTTATCTTGAGAAAGTTCAGCAGTCCTTTCTTTTGTGCCCTGCTTGTCCAATTTGGACAGCATACTATCAGCAGTCCAGGCAAGGGCATTTTCTTGCCCAGTGGCTAACTTTCCACAAAGAATGTAAACTCCATATGGAGTTTCTTCAAGGCCTATCATCTTCTCTGAAGCAAATTGGTGTTGTCAGGAGTAGACATGTCTCATTGTCATTTAAAAAAAATAAGAATCTATGTCATTAAAACATCTTAAATATCACATTCTGTGGATCTCTGAAGTGTTTGAAGTTGACCTGTCTATCTAAAATATGTCTGTTTGATCTTGAAAACATACCTAACCTGACAAGTTCCATTGTAATAGGTGAATAACAACCTGTATTTCTATATATCCTAAATAGTTGGTAATAGTAACTTTCAAGGACTAGAAAATTATATTACATTGTTAAGTGAGTTGTATAGGTACAATACCTTGAACAAGATTAGAAGTATATGTAAAGTATATTCTAACAAAATTAATTTCAAATTTGTATCAATATACAAAATTTGTATGCAATATAAAAAAATCCAATCCAATGTAAAATATTTAAAACTAGTAGTTGTTTTTTAAAGTAGATTCAATAATCTACCTTTTTATTTTATCATATCTATATCCTCCCCTTCTTCTTTTCAGAATAGACTCAATAATTACTCTTTTATCCTATCATTTCTAGGATATAATACATTTCTATACCATATCCCCCTTTCTTCTTTAGAAAGAAATTGACTATGATCAATGACAATTTTTAACCAATGCCTAAACAATGACAAATGTCCATAATCCATTGTTGTAGATGTGGGTGTAGTTTTCTAGGTTACTTACTGATGATTGGGGGTACTGGTAATCTTATGTTGATACAAAGAAAATTTTGGATTATGGTCAAGTCCTGACTGGAGTAGTTTGTGATCCTATATCATCTCAGTTAGTCATCTCAATATTGTCCTGAGCAATTTGTAGTCCAAAGCCTATCTTCGGGTGGTGTTTGTCAGCTTGGTGGCAATATCATAGTCCAAGCAGATTTGGCATTGTGGGTTCACATCATCTTTTTAAAGACTTCAACGGTTGCTATTAGGCGTGGTCATGGTTCACTGCAGAAAATCTTTTTCATGGCATATTTTTTTCTGGATGATGTGTCCTTTTTCTTCAGATGTCTCATTTGCCCAGTGTTCTTCAGATTCCCTAGCCTTCATTCTCCTGAAAGACAAAAACAAAACCCTTCCCCAACTCTAATGTGGGGAGGTTCTAAATCTAATCTTTATCATTTTTGATATATGGTTTCTCTTGAATTTTTTGTTTTCTCTTATATAGCTGGTCTATCATCCACAGCAGTTTTTTTTTTTTTTTTTTTTACAATAGGCATTAGTTTCTTTAATTGCTCTGGGAAGGAGTTTCTTCCATGGTGACAGGAAAGGACTGAGCCAAATTTGAAATGGGGGCCTTCAAGAGGCCCCTCGGTGCATTTCCCAATGGTAAAGGCAAGGGATAACCTTGTCTGTCTCTTGTTGATTTACATTTGTTAGCCTAATGTCTGCTTTTGCCACACCTTCTGCATAATCCAGAAGGGAGGGAAATTCTGTTGGAATTATTCCTTAAAAGAAATTGTTTCTAGGAATGCTCTGTTTTCAGTCCCTTTTTAGGTGACCTTGGCATTTTGATTTTTCTTCAAACCTCTGGAAATCACCTCTCCTATCCAAGCATCATCATGATCATGAGATTCAATATTAATGGTATCTTGGATCCATTCCTCCAAGGGTGCTGATCTTGCCTTTAACAGCCTAATTACCCTTTTGCATTGTGTATTAGCATTTTTCAAAAACCAGAGATTCAATTATTATTTGCCTAGCTTCTGAATTTGATATCATTCTATTTACTGCTAACATCAATCTGTAGCTTGAGTTTTCCTGCCTGGCCCACAGTCAGGACAAATCTCTGTCACCACAAATCTCTGTCACCTGCCAGTTCTACAGCTACTCAGACCCAACCCAGTAAACACAAAGACTTATATTGCTTACAAACTGTATGGCTGTGGCAGGCTTCTTGCTAACTGTTCTTATATCTTAAATTAACCCATTTCTATAAATCTATACCTTGCCACGTGGCTTGTGGCTCAACGGCATCTTCACATGCTGCTTGTCATGGCGGCAGCTGGCAGTGTCTGTTTGACTCAGCTTTCCACTTCCCAGAATTCTTCTCCTCCTTGTCCCGCCTAAACTTTCTCCTGCCTGGCTACTGGCCAATCAGTGTTTTATTTATTAACCAATCAGAGTAACACATTTGACATACAGAACATCCCACAGCATCAGTCTTTGTAAGAAATCAGTGAAGGTTTCTTTTGGGCCCTGTATAACTTTTGTAAATGACTAAATTTTTCTTTCCTACTTCTTCAATTCTGTCCCAAGCATTCAAGGCTGCCATGTGGCATAAAGCTAGGATGTGGTCATTATATAAAGATTGTCTTTGTATATCAGCATAACTGCCTTTTCCAAGAAGTTGATCTTGGGAAATTTCCATACCTCTAGCCTTACATTGTTGTTAAATGGTCTTAGCCTCATGCTTCCACTAGGTCCTCCATTGTAATTGGGGACTAGCCTCTAAGATGGCTGTAACCAAATCACTCCAGTCTTAAGGGATAATTCTATTACAAGTTGACCAAGAGTTTAACATCTGCTTCATGAAAGATGAGTGGATGCCATATGAGACTAAAGCTTCTTTGAATCTCCTCAAATCTAACATTTGCACAGGGCCCAATCAGCTCATAACCAGTCTTGAGGATATCTATCATTTGGCAGTTCCTGCAAGGTTACTGGATAAATTAAAGTTGGCTGTTTGAAAGCTTTAGGCTGACTTTCTGTAAACTTACAATGTAATGCTGAGATTGGTTCTCCCTTAAATTCCTCTGTCTGAGTCTGAATATCCCTATGATCTGTTTTAACAGGTCTTTCTAAAACTTTTTTTTTTTTTTTTTTTTTTTTGGTTTTTTCGAGACAGGGTTTCTCTGTGTAGCTTTGCGCCTTTCCTGGAACTCGCTTTGGAGACCAGGCTGGCCTCGAACTCACAGAGATCCGCCTGGCTCTGCCTCCCGAGTGCTGGGATTAAAGGCGTGCGCCACCACCGCCCGGCCTTCTAAAACTTTTATCTTGGCACTCATATTAACCAACTTTTTAAAAGATAAAACAGAAATAAATGATCAAACAAATAATATTTATAATTGACATTATATAAATCCCATCAACATTAATTATCCTCTCATTTAATTGTTCCATTTTCAGAACATCAATCATATTATCAAACAGAGACCAAACTCCCTCCATTGTAAAAATATTTCCCTTTTTTAATGTGGGAAAAAATACTTTCTTTTAACTAATTCCTTCCTTTATGATGTCCCAATTGACTCACCAAATCTGCTGACAGTGACAATTCAGATGATGGTGTGGCAGCAACCTGAGGAGGGGGCCCGGAGAAAGCCAAAACCCACTAGGAGGGGAAAGAAGAGAAAGATCCAGCCATCTGCACAGGGGAAAATGTGCAAAAGTGGCTCATTCCTGTGGTTATCAGAGCCCAAAAACCTATGGAGTTTTCTGCAGAGAGGCAGCAACAAAAACTTAGCAGGCAGGGTGGGGACTATGACTGCATGCAGCTCCAGCCTGAGCCACAGGCAAGTGGCTTTTTCATGAATCATGCCCTACATTGGGTGTCCAATGTTGCACAAATTCTAAAATGGTCTTTTAATAAAAAAGCCAGTACCAGATATTGAGGCAAATGCTGAAAGATCAAAGAGAAAAAGGAACAAGTCATTGCCACATCTTACCTCTAGGACTCCTCAGCCTGAAGAGGCTTCTAGCTGAAAGACCTTTAGTTCTTGTCTCCTCATGCCTTATATACATTTCTCTGATCAGCCATATCACTTCCTTCCTAGTGCCGGGATTAACGGCATGTGTGCTTCTCAAATAATGGAATTAAGGGTGTGAAATCTCAAGTGCTGGGATTAAAGGTGTGTGACTCCCAAGTATTGGGATTAAAGGTGTGTGCCACCACTGCCTGACATCTATGTTTGATCTATGGCTTGTTCTGTTCTCTGATCTTCAGACAAATTTTAAAAGGGTACACAATACATCACCACAGACACACTTTGAGTTCTCTTGCTCAAGCTTCCTTCAGTGTGACTTTAGTCAACTTCCTATTGCCTCTGAGTCAAGATGTAGCACTCTCAGCTCCAGCACCATGTCTACCTGCATGCCACCATGCTCCCCACCATGATGATAATGGATGAACCTCTGAAACTGTAAATGAGCCTACCTAATTAAATGCTTTAATTTATAAGAGTTGTCATGGTCATGATGTCTCTTTACAGCAACAGTAAACGAAAACTAAGACAGAATTGGTACCAGGGACTGGGGTATTGTTGGGACAGACCTGATCATGCTTCTGTTTGAGGTTTGGTACTTTGGGTTAGGAAAGCAGTGTGCTTTAAGCATTGATTGATGGGGCATGCTATTAGGAATATGTTAGACAATGGTGCTGACGATTTGAAATGTTGGGAGCTGACTCAAAAGGTTTCAGAGAAGAATTCTAGAATGTTGCCTAGAAATAGTTCTTGTGATATTTTGGTAAAGAGAGTTGCTGCCTTTTCCCTTGACCAAAGGGTCTGCCTGAAGCTAAAGTGAAGAATATGGGGTTAATTTTGTTGACAAAAGAAATCTCAAAACAGCCTAGTACAGGCTCTGTTGTATGGATATTAGTGGTAACTCTAATGAAGACTTATAATGAAAAGGAGCAAGCCAAGTAAGGAAAAATATTTGAGGAGAAAAAGAGCACCAGAAAGCTGATTTCTTTGTTTTTAGAGATAAACAGATTAAGAAGTGAAATAAAGAGAGTGGTAACCTCAGGGCAAGATCCCACCCAGCTAAGTTTCCAATCTGTGAAAAGGAAATAAAGAAATATTCAGGACCCTGAGTGGTGGTGCATACCTTTAATTCTAGCACTGGAAAGGCAGAGGATAGCAGATCTCTGAATTTGAGGCCAGTCTGTTCTAAAGATCAAGTTCAAGGAAAACCAAACTTAGGCAGTGAAGGAAAATAGAAAGCTGATGAAGATGTAACTAAATAAGGGGGCCATGTCCCAGCCCCAGTAAACAGCAAAACTTGGCAGCTTCCACCACATGGCTCTCTGGATTTAGAGTTAAGGATAGAAGAAAGGCTTATGGAATTTTCCTCCATGCCTTAAGAAAGCTGCTACAGACAGGCATGTATCAGGGTTCCCCTGAATGGAGGTCTAGTAGAGAGACCATTGTGTGAATCTGTGAAGTTGAAACCTGGAATGCCTTGGAGAACCCAAGATGTTAGAGATGTCAGAATTCTGGGATACCTGCTGAGGAGAACTGCTAACAGGGAGTGGAATCAGCCCAAAACAAAAAAGTGTGTTACAGTCAACAAAGCTGAAAGGAGTTGGAGATGTGGAGAGTGTTTTGACATCAAACATAAAGATGCAGAATTTGGAGTTTGCCCAGTTGATTTTTGGGTCTTTCTTTGGTCCAGTATTTCCTCACTATGCTCCTTTCCCTACATTCTGGAATGGTAATGTATATCCTATACCATTATATGTTAGAAGTACATGATCTGGCTTTTTATTTTGATTTTATAAGGGATTACAGTTAAGAGATTGCATGAATCTCAGAAGAGACTTTGAACTTTGAAACATTGTTGAGGCTGTGATAGACTATGGGGACTTCTGAAGCTGGACTAAATGTATTTTGCATTGTGATATGGGAATAAGCCTTTGGCGGCCAGAGAGTGAATTATGGTGGCTTGAAAGAAAATGGGCACTAAAGGGAGTGATGCTATTAGAAGATGTGGCCTTGGTGGAGAAATTGTGTCACTGTGTGGGGGGGCCTTGAGTTCTCATGCTCAAGCTTCCCTCAGTGTGACTTATAGTCAACTTCCTGTTGCCTGCAAGATGTAGGACTCTCATCTCCAGCACCACATCTGCCTGCATGCTGTCATGCTCCTCACCATGATAATGGACTGAACCTCTGAAACTATAAGTGAGCCTCCCCAATTAAATGTTTTCATTTATAAGAGTTGCCATTGGTCATGGTATCTCTTCACAGCAATAAAAACCCAAACATGGATTTTTATTTTTCTCATGTCTTCCACTTCTTGGATCATTTTCTCCTATTTCCTTTAATGTATAACTCTCTGATCTTAGTCTTTTTTATCTATGACTTCACATCATCTAGGTGACCTCATCCATCTACTTGACTTCAATAACCTTGTTGGGCAAATCACTCTATAAAATTCATCTGAGCCCAGACTTCTCTCCAGTGATTATTGCTGCCTTGAATCTGAAGGTTACCTAATATCTCCAATTAGTCTTGCCACAATTTCTCTTCTTCCATCTTGATCGCCATTCTTTCTTTTCCAAGGCAGAAGTCTTGGAATGATGAAAACTCTATCCCCTTCTTCACACCTTTCATTAGCAACAAAAAAACATGGTTCTTTAGATGTTTACAAACTTTTACCTTGAAAACAAGACCTCAAAATTATATCAAATGACAGTAGAACACATAATATAATTCAGTCTTTTACAAATCCCATTCTTGTAGAGGTGTTGGAAAGACTGAAAAATACTCTTAATGTTTTTATTTATGTTTTATTTATTTATTGCTTAGTTCTTCTTTATAGCTATGAATCACAAAACCCATAAATTTGATTTATGCTATGAATACACATTCTTTCTTTTCTGACAGATCAGCATTTAGTAACCTATACCACTAGCTCCCTCGTCCCTTCCCACATAAGTTAGAGCATTATTATTGCAGGTGATCATTTGTAACCTTCTGCTCATGGGGAATGAGCTAATCCTTCCCCTTCTTGCTTCACTGCACTTCTTTTTACATATGCTTTAAAATATTTTTGAGGTTGGGCCTCATACAGTTCAAGCTGTCCTATAATTTCCTACATAGCCATGGATGACCTTGAACTTCTGATTCTCATGTCTCCACCTGATATGCCTATATTTTAAATTAGCATACAAACTTAGATTTCCTTATGAGGTTTTCATATGTCCTTCTATCTTCCTGCTCCTCTTCTGCATCCTCTACCCCTGTCCCAACTTGTACTCTACTGCCCCCAGTAGCCCTCTTCTTACTTCACCATTGTGTATGTTCCATTACCCTCCACATCCCTTTCTTTAACTCCTCTTTTCCCACTTCAGAGGTCTCTTTCAATTTTCCTGACCTCTACACACACTCATTCCACATATTTAATGCTCCCCTTCTAAGATGTTTTCCCCATGTTCCCCAGTCTCCATTCACTCATTACTCCTACCTTCTGCCTCTAGGCTGCTGCAGCTGTACTTCAATTCTGCACTATAAGGCATGCATTTTGTTTTAGTAAACATAATTAAGCTATATAATTAATTTGCATGTAGGTTTTAGAAGTTTGTTGGAAGTTTGTTGGAACTATTCTAAAGTGTTTCTACTATAGTAATTATACAGAGTGATTACTATAGGGCCAAATAGGTCTTATATCCCAATCCTTATACTCAAAAAACATGCTGCACAGTCAAGATAGAATGTGTTCACAATGTTTCATCCTCTTTGGGTCGCTTTACTAATTCTCTTGTTTCATTTAGGGACCCCATAATTCCATCTCTGACATCAACTCATATTCAAACAGACACACACACACACACACACACACACACACACACACACACACACACACACCCCACATATCCTCCAGCTCTTTCTGCCATCGTACTCTGAGGTTGCCTTGCTCTCCAAGCTTCCCATTCTCTTATCATAGGGAGGCAATCCACTCTACTCTTAAAGCACTATTTACTGAATCCCAAGCTTTTCTTTGTTTTTTTTTTTAAATTTATTTATTCTCTTAATGAGAAAATTTTTCCATTAATTTTATACACCAATCAAAGATTCACCTCTTCCCTCCTCCTGCCCCCCAGCCTTCCCCCTCCCAACCTACCCCTACTTTCCCCACACAAGAAGGCAAGGCCTCCCATGAGGATGCATACTCAGTAGAGGCAAGTCCAAGCCTCTCCACCTGCCTCAAGGCTGCTCAAGATGTCACATTGTAGGTAATGGGCTCCAAAAAGCCCACTCATGCACATCCATTAGGGATGGATTCTAATCCCACCACCAGGGGCCGCCCCAAGCAGATCAAACTACAAAACTGTCTCTCCAGGTAGAGGGCCTAGTCCAGTCCCGTGGAGGCTCCACTGCTGTTAATCAAACTTCCATGAGTTCCCACTGGTTTGGTTTGGTCATCTCTGCAGGTTTCCCCATTATGATCTTGATGCACTTGCTCATAGAATCCCTCTTCTCTTGTCTTTGGACTCCTGGAGCTCTGCCTGGTGCTTGGCTATGGATCTCTGCATCTGCTTCCATCAGTCTCTGGAGAATGACAATTAGGGTTTTCACCAATCTGATCTCTGGGGCAAGCCAGTTCAGTTCAGGCACCCTCTCCACTGTTTCTAGTAGTCCAAGTTGGGATCATCCCTGGGGATTCCTAAGAACTTCCCTAGGACCCAGTTTCTCCCTATCCCCATGATGTCTCCCTCTATCATGGTATCTATTTCACTGCTTTCCTACTCCATCCCTGATCCAGCTTGACCTTCCCTTTCCCTTATGTTCTCAAACCTATCACCTACCTTCCATTGTCCCTCCCCATCCTCAGTGTACTCATGGAAATCTCATCTATTTCCCCTTCCCAGGGAAATCCATGTGTCCCACTTTGGATCATCCTTGTTAGCTAGCTTCTCTGGAGTTGTAGGTTGTAGTCTGGTTATCCTTTGCTTTACATCTAGTATCCACTTATGGATACTAGAAGTACATACCATGTGTGTCCTTATGAGTCTGGCTTACCTCACTCAGGATGATATTTTCTAGTTCCATCCACTTGCCTGCAAATTTCATGATGTCATTGTTTTTCTCTGCTGGGTAGTACTCCACTGTGTACATGTACCACATTTTCTTAATTCATTCTTCAGTTGAGGGGCATCTAAGTTATTTCCAGGTTTTGGCTACTACAAATAATGCTGCTATGAACATAGTTGAGCATGTGTCCTTGTGGTATGATTGAGCATTCCTTGGGTGTATGCCCAAGAGTGGTATAGCTGGGTCTCAAGGTTGATTGATTCCCAATTTTCTGAGAAACTGCTATACTGATTTCCAAAGTGGCTATATAAGTTTGTACTCCCACCAACAGTGGAGGAGTGTTCCCCTTGCTCGACATCCTTTCCAACATAAGCTGTCTTCAGTGTTTTTTGATCTTAGCCATTCTGACAAGTGTAAGGTGGGAATCTCAGAGTCATTTTGATTTCCATTTCTCTGACAACTAAGGATGTTGAGCAATTCCTTAGATGTCTTTAAGCCATTTGAAATTCTTCCTTTGAGAATTCTCTGTGTAGCCCATTTTTTAATTGGATTGTTCATTATTTTGATGTCTAGTTTCTTGAGTTCTTTATATATTTTGGAGATCAGCCTTCTGTCAGATGTGGGGTTAGTAAAGATCTTATCCCATTTGGTGGGCTGTTGTTTTGTCTTATTTACTGTGTCCTTTGCCTTACAGAAGCTTCTCAGTTTCAGGAAGTACCATTTAATAATTGTTGCTCTCAGTGTCTGTGCTACTGGTGTTATATTTAGGAAGTGATCCCTGTGCCAAAATGTTCAAGACGACTTCCTACTTTCTCTTCTATCAGGTTCAGTGTAACTGGATTTATGTTGAGGTCTTTTATCCCCTTGGACTTGAGTTTTGTGCATGGCTATAGATATGGATCTATTTGCAATCTTCTATATGTTGACATCCAGTTTTGCCAGCACTATTTGTTGAAGATGTTTTCTTTTTTCCATTGTACAATTTTGGCTTCTTTGTCAAAAACCAGGTGTTCATAGGTGTGTGGTTAATGTCAGTATCTTGAATTTGATTTCATTTGCCCACATGTTGGTTTTTATGCCAATACCTCCCTATTTTTATTACTATAGCTCTAGAGTAGAGCTTTAGGTTAGGGATGGTGTTGCCTCCAGAGGTGGCTTTATCATATAGGATTCTTTTAGCTATCCTGGGTTTTTTGTTTTTCTAAATAAAGTTGAGTATTGTTTTTTCCAGGTCTGTGAAGAATTGTTGGTATTTTGGTATTTTGATGGGGATTGCATTGAATCTATAGATTGCTTTTGGCAAGATTGCCATTTTTACTATGTTAATCCTACTTAACTATGAGCATGGGAGATCTTTCCATTTTCTGATATCTTCTTCAATTTGTTTCTTCAGAGATATAAAGTTCCTGTCATACAGGTATTTTAGTTGCTTAGTTAGAGTTACTCCAAGGTATTTTATATTATTTGTGGCTACTGTAAAGGGTTATGTCTCTGATTTCTTTCTCAGCCCATTTATAATTTGTATATAGGAGGGCTACCAATGTTTTTGAGTTAATCTTGTATCTTGCCACATTACTAAAGGTGTTTATCAGTTGTAGGAGTTCCCTGGTAGAACATTTGAGGTAACTTATGTATACTATCATATCATCTGCAAATAGTGAAAGCTTGACTTTTTCCTTTCCAATTTATATCCCCTTGATCTCCTTTTGTTGTCTTCTTGCTCTAGCTAGTACTTCAGGTACTATATTGAATAAAAGGGGGAGATTGGACAGCCTTGTCTTGTTCCTGATTGCAGTGGAATCACTTTGAGTTTCTCTTTGTTTAATTTGATGTTGACTTGCTGCAAATTGCCTTTATTATGTTTAGGTATGTTCCTTGTATTCCTGATCTCTCCAAGACCTTTATCATGAAGGGGTGTTGGATTTTATCAAAGGCCTTTTCAGCATCTAATGAAATGATCATGTGGTTTTTTTTTCTTTCAGTTTTTTTATATGGTGTATTACATTGACAGATTTTCGTATATTGAACCATCCTTGCATCTCTGGTATAGAGCCTACTTAATCATGGTGGATATTTTTTTTGATGTGTTCTTGGAGTTGGTTTGCCAATATTTTATTGAGTATTTTTGCATCAATGTTCATGAGGGAGATTGGTCTGTAATTCCCTTTCTTTATTGCATCTTTGTGTGGTTAGAGAATCAGAGTAACTGTAGCCTCATAAAAGGAGTTTGGTAATGTTCATTTTGTTTTTATTGTGTGGAACAATTTGAAGAGTATTGGTAATAGCTCTTCTTTGAAAATCTGGTACAATTCTGTGTTGAAACCATCAGGTCCTGGGCTGTTGTTGGGAGACTTTTAATGACTTTGTCTATTTCCTTAGGGGTTTTTGGTCTATTTAAATTCTTTATCTGGTCTTGATTTATTTCCTTAGGGGTTAAAGGTCTATTTAAGTTGTTTATCTGGTCTTGATTTAACTTTGGTATGTGGTACCTATCCAGAATATTGTCCATTTCTTTTAGATTTTCTAAATTTGTGGAGTACAGGTTTTTGAAATATGATCTGATGATTCTCTAGATTTCCTCATTGTCTATTGTTATGTCCCTTTTCATTTCTGATGTTGTTAATTTGGTTGCTCTCTCTCTCTCTCTCTGCCTTTTGGTTAGTCTGGATAAGGGCTTGTCTATCTTGTTGATTTTCTCAAAGAACCAATTTTTTGTTTCATTGATTCTTTGTATTGTTCTCTTTGTTTCTATTTTATTGAAATCAGTTCTCTATTTGATTATTTCCTGGTATCTATTCATCCTGGGTGAGTTTGCTTCTTTTTGTTCTAGAGCTTTCAGGTATGCTGTTAAGTCACTAGTGTGAGATGTCTTCAACTTCATTATGTGGGCATTTAGTGCTATGAAGTTTGCTCTTAGCACTGCTTTCATAGTGTCCCATTAGTTTGGATATGTAGTACATTCATTTTCATTGAATTCTAGGAAGTCTTTAATTTCTTTCTTTATTTCTTCCCTGACCCAGTGGTGATTCAATTGAGCACTACTCAATTTCCATGAGATAGTAGGCTTTCTGCAATTTTTGTTGTTTTTGAAATCTAACTTTAAGCTATGGTGTTCTGATAGAATATAGGAGGTCATTCCAATTTTTTTTGTATCTGTTGAGATTTGCTTTATGACCGAGTATGTGGTTGATTTTAGACAAGGTTCCAAGGGGTGTTGAGAAGATGATGTATATTTTTTTGTTAGGGTGCAATGTTCTGTAGACATCGATTAAGTCCATTTGAGTCATAACGTCTGTTAGGTCCCTTATTTCTCTATTGTTTCAAGATCTTCCCAGTGGTGAGAGTGGGGTGTTGAAGTCTGCCACTGTTAATGTGTGGGGTTTGATGTGTGATTTAAGCTTTAGTACTGTTTCTTTTACATATATGGGTTCCTTTGTATTTGGGGCACAAATGTTCAGAATTGAAACTTCATCTTGGTAGATCATTTTTTTTTCGAGACAGGGTTTTTCTGTGGTGTTTTGGTGCCTATACTGGATCTTGCTTTGTAGACCAGACTGGCCTCAAACTCACAGAGATCTGCCTGCCTCTGCCTCCTGAGTGCTGGGATTAAAGGTGTGCGCCACCACTGCCCAGCTCATCTTGGCAAATCTTTCCTATGATGAGTGTGTAATGTCCTTCTCGATCTCATTTGATTGATTTTAGTTTGACGTCTATTTTGTTATATATTAGGATAGCTACATCAGCTTGCTTCTTAAGTCCATTTGATTGGAAAGTCTTTTCCCAGCCTTTTACTCTGAGGTAGTGTCTACCTTTGAAGTTGAGGTGTGTTTCTTGTATGCAGCAGAAGGATGGGTCCTGATCTTGTATCCATTCTGTTAGCCTGTGTCTTTTTATAGGTGAATTAACTCCATTTATATTAAGGGATATTGATGACGAGCGATTGTTAATTTCTGTTATCTTTTGGTGGTAGTGTGTGTGTATTTCCCTTCTTTGGGATTTACTGCTGTGAGGTCATCTATTGCCTGTGTTTTCATGGGTGTATCTGACTTCCTTAGGTTTGAATTTTCGTTCTCGTGCTTTCTGTAGGGCTGGATTTGTGGATAGGTATTATTTAAATCTTGTTTTGTCTTGGAAAGTCTTGTTCACTCTGTGTATGGTGATTGAAGGTTTTGCTGGGTATTTTAGTCTAGGCTGGCATCCATGGTCTCTTAGTGTCTGCATTATATCTGTCTAGGACCTTCTGGCTTTCAAAGTCTGCATTGAGAAGCTGGGTGTTATTCTGATTGGTCTGCCTTTATGAGTCACTTGGCCTTTTTCCTTTGCTGCTCTTAATATTCTTTCTTTATTTTGTATGTTTATTGGTTTAATTATTATGTGACAAGGGAACTTTTTTTGGGGGGTGGTTCTAGTCTCTTTGATGTTCTCTAAGCTTCTTGTATCTTTATAGGTATTTCTTCCTTTAAGTTGGGAAAGTTTTCTTCCATGATTTTGTTGAATATATTTTCTGTGCCTTTGAGTTGGTATTCTTCTCCTTCTTCTATCCCTATTATTCTTAGGTTTGGCATTTTCATGGTGTCCCAGATTTCCTGGATGTTTTGTGTTATGACTTTTTTGGCTTTGGTGTTTTCTTTGACTGACAGATCTATTTCCTCTATTGTATCCTGTACACAAGATATTTTCTCTTTCTTCTCTTGTATTCTGTTGGTTATACTTGCATCTATTTCTGTTCACTCAGATTTCCTATGTCCAGCATTCCCTCTCTTTGTGTCTTCTTCATTGCTTCTATTTCACTTTTCAGATCTTGAAGTGTTTCCTTCACAGGTTTAATTTCTTTTTCATGGTTTTCTTGGCTTTATTTAAGGGATTTATTTATTGATTTGTTCCAATTTTTGTTTGTCTTTTCCTCAATTTCTTTAGGGGAATTTTTCATTTCTTCTTTAAAGGCCTCTAGCATCTTCATGAAGTTATTTTTCAGATTGCTTCCTTTGCTTTTTCTACATTGTGATATTCAGGTCTTACTGTTGTAGAGGGCTAGGTTCTGGTGATGCTATATTGCTCTTTATGTTGTTGTATGTATTTTTGCACTGGCATCTACCCATCTCTTCCTCCAGTAGGTGCAAAAGGTGCCTGTGTCTGAGCAAGGTGCTGTTGGTCCAGTCTTTGCTTGCTGTGTGTGTGTCTTAGGGAACCACTCTGGGTCCAAACTTAGCTCTTGGTCTGATTGCAGCTGGCAGATTCTGCATCTCAGGGAGCTACTCCTGGTCCAATCCAAGCTAGCTGGTTCTGTGGCTCAGGAAGCCACTCTTGGTTTTATCAGGGCTCTTGGTCCAGTCAGAGCTGGTGGATTCTGTGTTTCAGGAAGCCTCTCTTGGTCCAATGAGAGCTGGCAGGTTCTGTGTCTTAGGAAGCCACTGGTGTCACAGGAGGATGGTTATTGGGGCTGGACATGGGTCTTGTAGATTTCTGGGTCCAATGTGGGGTTTTGTTGGGGGATCCAACCTGCAGGAGTTTTCCCTGCTGGCCAGCAACTGGGGCAGAGACGGGTAGGGGTTCCCAGGGACTGGTTATGTCCCAGGGCCTAGGTCCTAAAAGCAGGACTCTCTGGGTCAGAGAAGAGTCACTCACCTCTTGGTCCAAGGAGAGCTGGCAGATACTGTGTCTCAGGAAGCCACTGGAGTCACAGGGGGATGGGTATGAAGGCAGGGCATGAGTCTTGTAGATTACAGGATCCAATTGGGGGATTGGGTGGAGGAGCCTACCCTCAGGAGTTTTCACTACTGGCTGGCAACTGAGGCAGAGTTCTCATGCTTTTCTTAATCTTCCCTTATGTACTGCTAAAGAGCATTCTTCTTTATTTTCTAGCGAAGGCAGTAAAGATGATGGCCTCTCTGATACTCTGCAATTTTTTACAAACAAATACTGTGGTCTTTTGTTGTTTTGACCTAGAAAAGGGATTTTTGACATTCTTTTATAGACTTTGATTAATTTATTTTAAATTTGTAGTTCAGTTTTGAATGCCTCATTCTTTCCTCATTTTCACAGGTCACCCTTAGTTTATCACTATACCTTGAATATGACAACACTAGCAGGGACTTTCGATAATTTGTTTTCTGCTCTTTGATCGATCACTGTTGATTTTGTGACTTCTGATAGCATTCATTTTACTATAACTGTTACCTTTCAAAGATCTGGAAAGTTGTTAGCTGTTTGTTCCTATGTAACAATGTAGGCACAGAGACACAACTTAACATCAGTGTGTGTCTGAGCAGGGATGGTTTGAAAACACTCTTTGTTTTCTTTCCAAATGATGGGCAGTGAACCAGCCACAATGCTAGACCACATCTAGAATCCACAGCACCAAACTTACCCACATGTATGCATCACTGTTTGCAATAGACACTTGCAAAGTATTCATCAAACTCTTCTGCCTATACAGCAGAAAACAGCTGGGAGGAGTGGTCCATAAAGTGTCACCTAAGCCAACTAATTCTATCCACCATGCTTTCTTCTCTCTTTAAATGTATTCAATAATGAAACAACTTATTATTAGCTTCTTTATGGAAAAACAAAAAATCTTTTCTGGTCAGATCTCTGTGTTCCTTGCTAGTACTCATTGCCTATTCTTAATTTATACTTAAGGATTTACAAACTCTACCACCCTTAAGTTCTTGCAAATGGCTTCATTTTCCATTCTGCCTGTGGTGCCTTGCTCAGCTGCTGGACCACCTCGTGTAGTTCTTCACATCTTTGTATCATTCCAACAGTAAGGTAAGTGCCCCTTTCCATATAACCCTTGTATGTTTAGTCTATCTCCATTATTCTGAAAATCCATATTCATTTTCCAGGTAAATTCCTCAATTAAATATCATACTCTTTATGAATATCCACTGCAAGGAATAATACCTTTTTGAAAGAATTAATGCAGAAAGTTTTGTTCAATAAATTAAAGCTGGTGAAAATTACAATGACCACTTATTGAGTATTACCCTACGTACTTCAGATGTATCCATTTAACCTTGAAAACATCTTGTAAGGTAACAGGTGAGAAACAAAGAGGTTAAGGGCAGATAGAACTAGGCTACAAAGACAGCCAATTAGCTGCCAGATCCAAAATTTAGGTCTTCATTGTAAATTAATGATTGAGAGGTTAAAAATCTCTCTCTTTGGCTCCTAAACTTTTATCTACCATTGTTTATCTTTTACATTACTGGCCTTTTTCTCTATCTAAATTTATAGATGGTGGACTGCCACAGGCATTAGGAATAAGGCTGTTGTTTTAATCTTTGAATGTATGTAGCCTATAATTTTGAGATATATATGTATATGTGTGCATATATATGATGTTTGTGCATGTAAGTGCAGGAGTATGTGACATGGCATGCATGCATGTAGAGGTGAGAAGACAGTCTTGACACTTATCTCCCCCCTTGTTCCAAGCAGTGTCTCTTGGTTGATCACCCCTGTGTGCAGCAGGATAGTTGGCTCACAAGCTCCCCAGGATTCTTTAATCCAATCTCACCACAGGAGTGCTGGTACTATAATTAATTACATACTATAGCAACTGGCTATATGAAGGTCTGGAGATTCAAACTCAGGTCCTCATTCTTGTGAATCAAGCAGTTTACCCAGTGAGACATCTTTCCAGCACCTCAAATAAGCTATTTCCCAGAACTGCCTTTAAATCGCATTCCTTCTCTAGTATATAAATCTTTCTCCTTCTGTTTTTTTTTTTTTTCAATCCCAAGACCCTGGAGTCAGTTTTAACACACCTGCTCCTTTTACTGTGTTAACAGATCTTACTTTATATACAAAGCAGCTCATAACAATAGACTTCACTCCAAGTCTACTGTCCTTTCTACTCTGAACAGTCACCCATTTAACACTGGGGGAGCTGCCTGAGCCTTCCAGCTAGTCTTCATCTTTGTCAATACTGCAACCCTTTTGAATATCTGCTCACTTTACAGCCAGAATGATACCTTAAAACTGAGTATGCTAAAGGTCTTCTTGCTTATAATCTTCCATTGCAATTCACTGTATTTTGAATACAGTGAATATCTGCACACAGGTGTCATTAACACACACACACACACACACACACACACACACACACACACACACACACAAATATAATAAAGATAATTTTTTTTTTTTTTTTTTTTTTTTTTTTTCGAGACAGGGTTTCTCTGTGTAGCTTTGCGCCTTTCCTGGAACTCACTTGGTAGTCCAGGCTGGCCTCGAACTCACAGAGATCCGCCTGGCTCTGCCTCCCGAGTGCTGGGATTAAAGGCGTGCGCCACCACCGCCCGGCAAGATAAATGTTTTTTAAAAAAAAGTAACACCAAAGAGTTCATGGAGATAGGTAAACCCACAATGATTCTACAGCTATTATCTTTTTTGTTCATAAATAATTAGTGGTAAAAGGATACTCATGGCCAAGTTTTCAGACCAAGATCTAAGCACAAGGAGGATTTATCTGCCCCAGAGGGACAGAGAGCAGGGATAAGGGACAAAGACAGGAGATAGAGGAAGATGGAGAAGGGAAAGCAAGCAAAGGAGAGGGGACCAAAGGGGAAGGCAGAGGGGAAGGGGTATTTGTCCTCAAAGACAAAGGATGGAGAGGAGACAGGCATGGCTCATATGAAATTGGCAGTTTAAACAGGTACAAGAGGAAACCCCCTGCTAGGATGAGGAGTTTAATTTTGATTAAGTCTGTTCATTATGTGAGCTAAAGGGGGCTTTTGATTGCTGCATTTCAGTACTTTGATAGCTGGACCTTGGTAGTTAGTCTCAGGAGGAGGGATTGGCCAAATAAGAAAAGGAAACTTGGGAGCTGGCTTCATGAATGTAATCTAATTTTGTTTGTTTGTTTTGTTTTAGCAAGGCAGAGGGAATGGGGAAGAAGGGCAAGGCTTGTCAAAGTCACATGCTTAAGTGGGCTAGTATTCGTTCAAGTGGTATTTTCTACTCTGCTGTGACTCTTGGAAGCATGAGTTCTGGGGCTTTTTGTGACACTGTCATAATCTTGGCCAGAGTGGGAGGGTGAAGCATCCAGATTACCTGCAAATTTCCAAATGTATTTAAGTGGCTAGACACAATAAAAATCATAGTTCATAAAGTAGTAAGTAGTACTAGATTTCCAATGCCTATGTAAAAATTGAACACAAATGTTGACCATGAACCATCAGATATGGGAGCACACTTAAAATCTGAACAAAAGCAATAATTTGGGACTGCTGAATTTTCATATAAAATGTGTCTACTTTTCACATTAATAATTGTTGATGTTATTAGACCAATAATGATAAGCAATGCAACATGTTTTATCTTTTATAAAACATCATTAAGATTTTAGTGGAAATGAAGTAGCAAAGACTTTTAAAATCTCACTCTTCCATAAAACCATTTAATCAATCAATTTACGCACCTGACTAAAGTAACTAAAAATTGACTTGTTTGTTTGTTTAAGAGTCCAGGGATTAGCCAAAGGCTTACTGTACGTAGCCAGGGTGGTGTTTAGTAAAGGCAAACAAAACAAAATCCCCAGGAAAATGAATACAAAAAGCAGAATATATTTCTGACTTTGTACGTTTGGTTTTGTACACAGTTCTCCAACTTCAAAGTAGCTATGGACAACCTGTGACAGCACAATTGCTGGCACTTAAAGGATAGCAGATCTCTCGCCCAAACAGTTGTCATTATTTGGCCTGTTCTATGCTTTTCTGGAAAAATCCCACTCAGAAAAGTTTGTCATTAGTCAAACTTGCTAGGATTCACACACTACTACATATCTCAGAGGAGAGGGTCTTTATGATGTTTTAAATCACAGATGCCTGAGGCAATGGATAAAAGTAGAGGCAAATGATAGGCTTGACAAGAGCTTAAAAGAGAGAAGTACTGGGGAAGAGATGCCCCAGGGACTTCGAAAAGCACTGGCCTGTTCCTGGAGACCTGCAAGGTTATGTGCAGGCTGCATGTGGCTGTGTTCATGGTCAGAACGAGTGAGGAGGTCTCTAAGCATTCATCCTTGGCTGACCTTGGAATTCAAATGAAATGACTGCAGACTGTAATAGAGACTACATAACAAAATGAGAAGCATGCATAGCTACAACATGGGGACATATATAAAAGATGGCAAGGGTTTTTTTTTTTTAATTTTATATTGCATTTGTTCATTTTGTGTGGGAGTGTGTGTCTGTTGTTGGAGGCATGTGTCAGTACAAGAGTGTGCAGATCAGAGGACATCTTGTGGGAGTTAGTTCTCTCTTTCTACCACATGGGGCCTAAGGACTGAACTCACATCATTAGGCTTTGTGGTAAGTGAGCCACCTGGCTGGCCCACAAACCCTTGTTTTAACTCTCTTATTTTTCTCTCTTCTAATTTAATACAACTACATAAGATGGTAACAGTCTAGGTTAATAAGCATACAATGTTTAAGAAATAATGTGTAGTAAAAATAACATAAAATGAGAAGATAGAGTTCAAATCACTAAAATTATGTATATTATTGAAATTAATTTGTTAACCCAAAGGTATTCCTGAATCCAATCAAGGATATAACTCAAAATTATAACATAAAAGGAGAGAAATATCTAAAGTGAGCTGCTAGAATATAAGATGAAAGACACCAGTAGTAGATGAATTGTGAATCCAACCTCAGCAAAAATCATACACAACAAACAACAAAATGTGCCATGTATATTGTAAGGAGAAGTTTTTGTCCCATAAGCCGCTTCCCAATAACCACTCAGAGGCTTAATATTAATTATAAATGCTCAGCTGATAGCTCAGGATTGTTATGAACTCGCTCTTACAACTTAACTCATTTCTATTTATTTATGTGATGCCCCAGCTCATGGATTTTACCTCTCTTGCAAGTCCTGCTTCCTTTCCATGTGGCTAGTGACTGCTCTCTTCTCCTTCGAAGAATTCTGTTAGTCTGGCTTTCCCGCCCAATCTCTGCTGCCAAGCTATAGGCCAGGCAGCTCTTTATTAACCAATGAGATTAATACATATTTGCAGTGTTCAAAGATCACTCCACAGCAGTCTATAATACCTTATCAATAATCAACTGTAAACGAATTAATTTTTCAATTAAAAAGAAGCTGGTAGAAGAGATTTAAAAATGAATAGACCAGGAAATACCGAAACACACCAGGCTATAACTAGCCCCCCACAGGTGGTGAGACCACAAGCAAGCAAGTATGTGGTGGAAGAGATGGGAGAGAAGAGAGGCAGAGCTGTTGGTGTGCTCTGAAGTGAGGCAGAACTGGAGACCCAACAGCTGTGAGGAACAGGCTGATGTGAGAAGCCTTTGCTGCCACCTGAGGCCATGGTGATGTCTGGGCTGTGTTGCCGCCAAGGGCCATATCTGGACAATGGTCCTATGGCTGCCAGGGTCTATGTTGATGTCCCTGGAAGGCCATGCAATGCCCATGGTCTGGACTGCCACCTAAAGTCATGTTGATGTCCAAGGGCTGTGCTGAGCTCTTTGGGCAAAAGGGTATACTGTGTGACACATGGCAACTTCCAATGCCACCATGATAGCAGATATGTGATGGAGAGGCTGGAAAGATGGACGAGCAGAATGGTACATACACAGAAGGCTGTGGTTGAAAGAGGACCAGGGCGTTGCCCAGAGGGTTCAGTGAGATAGTTTTTTGTTTGTTTTGGTTTGTTTCCATTTTTCTTTTTCTTTCCTCTTCTAATCTCCATTTTTATTTTTTACATTTTATTTTCTTATGGGGGAAGGTTACAAGGGTGGAGGGCAGATATGAAGGACTGAGAAATGAGTGGGATTGGTGTACATGATATGAAATTCAACAATTCAATAAAAATTTATGTTAAGTAATTAATAGACCCCCAGGCTGACCACAGGTGCTGGATAACTATGGATAACAGAATTTTCCTAAGTTCTTGCCCTAAGAAAATTCCTCCCAGAGTCTTGGGAAAGATGCTATGCACGGCGTGGTGTATCTGGGGGAAAGGAATCTACGCACTCTATGCTCTTTTGTCTGTTAACTTTATTCCTCTATGACAAAATTATATTTATGCAGCTTCAGCTCCGTCCTCACATTCAGCTCCTCTCTGTGCCCAGTTTTCCTGTCCTCATAGTTTTAGTAAGCTCCTATGCTTTTGACCTGATCTTCGTCCTCTGTTCCTTTGTCCTCCATCTATCCTTCCTGGTTCCTTACCCCTGGTCCTGATAAACTCTACAAGAGATTTGTTTCACCCTCTACAGAACCTCTGTGTTCTTCTCCTCTCTCTGGTCTCCTCTGGAATTCTGCTCCAGTCCTTACTGCAAAAAGTCCTATTGTCCTCAGTTAGTCTCTCTGCCATGCCCTTAGCCTGGGAGAAGGGGATGGTCTGAGCTTCATTTGCACAAGAAACCAAGCTATGCTTCTAGGAGCCTGCTGGTCTCCTAGACTCAGCCAGGGAGTTAGTTACCTTGTGGAATAGTGTCTGAGAAGCTTAACTGTTTGCCAAAATAGTCTGGAAGTATTTGTACACACAAGAATTTCATAGCAGAAGACAGCTAAAATATTAAGAACTGGATAACACCAAATATTCCATGACAAATGGCTTCCCATTTGACAGACCCTTGGCCGGTCAAAGTATAGCTTTAATACACAGCTGAATCTCTATAATATATTCTTGCAGCCTGCAAGAGATAACCAATTGTGAAACTCTTCCCCAGGAGGACCACTTCTATAGGCAACATCACATGAACTGAGCATGTTGCATAAGTCAAATGTATAAATTAGTTGAAAGTGAAAGAATGAAAATATACTGCCAGGTCATTGCAAGTTCACTCTAGCTCCCTAACCATGGTCACTTTTACTGGTGAGTTACATAAAACATTTAGAGGAAGATTAACATGAATTCTTCATAGACTCTCCCAAAGAGCATAAGAGAATATAAAGCTCCCTGACTGAATTCTGCTTTCCCCATGAAGATCTAGAAAGGATAAAGATGAATGATTTAACAACCTATACCTAAGATTATACTAGAGGTTGTGGATACTTGCACTGAGTATAAAATAGAAATAAAGAACATACAGATTGGTCAGGGAGAATTAAAATAACTAGATCCCTATATGACACTCCACACAGAAATCAATTACAGATGGGCCAAATAAAGGCTGTAATACAATATAAGACGTGAACCTATGAAATGGTCAGATTAAAAACACTTGAAAGCAGGCATTTTCTAGGAAGGCCAGTGAAATGACCCCCTAGGTGAAAGTGCTTGCTGTCAAGCCTGGACCTGAGTCCCAGTCCTGATGCCCACATGGTACAAAGAGAGGGGCAACTTCCCCTCACTCACTTTAACTAGTACAAACACCTAGAAGAAAATATAAGAGCAAAGCTTTATGAGAAGGATAATTAGCTTTATGAGGCAGCTAATCTTTAAACAAATTGAACCAAAGTAACTAGAAAAAAAAACAGATAAAATTGACATTACCAAAATTAAAACTCCTTGTGCATATAATTGAAGCAACAACTAATAGAACAAGAGAACATTTTTGCACACCACGTGTCTAATAGCAATCTACTAAAGAGAATGCCCAAAGAATACTTAAATATCAACAATACAAATATACATTTGTATATTTTTAATGGACAACAATCATAAATAGGCCTTTCTCCAAATAACACTTGTGCATTACTTATTTTTCTTATTGCTGAGATAGACTATCCGAGAAGAAGTTACTTAAGGAAGGAAGGTTTATTTTGGGTCAATTCCATCAATGGAAGGGAATACATGAGGCAGCTCCTTACATCATATTATTGATTAGAAAGTAGAGAATGATGAATGATGACATCAAATCCACTTTTTCCTTTTTATTCAACCTGAGACCCCATGCCATGGAGTAGTCCTGCTCCCATCAAGAGTTCACCTCAGTTTACCCAATCTTGATAATCTCTTTTAGGCTTACCTAGATATTCTTTTCTTTGGTGACTCCAAATACTGTCAAGTTGAAACTCAAAATTAGTCATCACACTATACAACGGGCAAATAAGTAGCTGCAGAAATAACTACCATGAGTAACTATCACTGTAAGAGAATTGCAAATCTCAAATCATAATGAAATACCGTGCCACATGCACTATTAAGGCTGAAATGAAAGTTAATAAATACATGGGAAGTGTTGGGGAAGATACAGAGAACTTAAAACCCTCATGTACTTCTGGTAGGAATGTAAAATTCTGCAAAGAAGTTGTATTTCTATTCAGTTGGGCATTAAGAAAAGCCCAGAGAAAGGGCTTTGATAGGAGGATTAGAAAGAGCTAAAGCCATTAAGTGAGATCAAAGAGATTTAAATGTCAATCAAGCAAAATATTCATATTTTAATCTGCAGACAACAGGGAGCCGTTGATTTACATTTTAAAGCCATTTTGCAAAAGTGTGATGTGGAAAAGAAGTGTCTTCCCATAGTCTACATGACCACGATGAGCCACAAAGACACTGGTTATACATAAAAAGAGGGCAGTTATAAATGAAATAACAGGATAGTATGTCTAACTGGATAGAGGGATTATGGAGATCTGGGAAAAAACCAGAGTTCTAGAATGGCAGCCTTGAATGGAGCTTGCATGATGCCTAACAGAAATCTGGGACCCAAAGGAAAGACTGACAACAGAGACAAGTTCTGGGGCAAAATTGAAATTTAGAGACAATTCTTCTCATGAGATTTCTATCTACAAAGTTTTGTTTTCTTCCTCCATCAACCTGATAGAAATACAAAATTGTGGTCCCTAGTCCACAGCTACTAACTGAACTCTGACGGTGAGGTTCAACAACACAGATTCTCACAAGCCTCCCAGATCAAATCCTATGAGAGTAACGCTTTAGCTCCACTGAAACAGTGTCTGGGGACAGAACTAGAAAAGGAGACTTTAAACGAGCTGTTAGGGGACCACATAAGAAATGGAAGATAGAAATATTTTAGAAATCCTGAGGAGGCTAAGATATGAAAAAGGCTTACAGCGGCCAAGAAGGAAGAGAGAGTGAGTATGGTGAGGACTTTGAAAGAGACCTTGTCTTTCAAGTGCTAGGGAGGAATCTTTGGAAAGGATGTTCCGACAGCATTGGAAGACAGAAGTGATAGAGAAAATGATTTAACAGAAAGAATGGGATTCTTGGCTGGAGTCTGTAAGAGATAGGGAAGCCAATATGGGCAGGAATGAGACTGCATCAGAAGAAGGCAATGACTGAGAGCAGTTTACTTCTGACATGGAGGACCTAGTTTGGGGGCTACCTGAATGTCAGGAAAGGCACCAAAGAGAAAATACGCAGAACTGTGGAAGAAGAAAAGATTTCAACATCAGAAGAAAAACTAGCCTTGGACTGGCTAGCCTTGGTCAGCATTTGCCTTCCCAGAAGGAACAAATGTGGCAGTGATTGCTGCTCTTACTCAACACTTCAATTTAAATAAGATGTTTGATTATTTGAATGATAGCTATTCTGAAATCCAGGACCCTGTGAGCATTCTAGGCACTTGAGTTACATTCCCAGTTGCTGAGTCAAAATACCTAAGAGAAGCAACCTGTGGGTCAAAGAACATATTTCGGCTCATGGTTTTAAAAAGAGTACAGTGCTACATGGTTGGGAAGCTATGGTGGCAAAAGCATGGGGGGAAAAAAGTTGAATCCAGTCCAGAGTCAGGTAGCCGAGAGACAAATGCTGCTACTCCAGTGATTTTCTCCAGTCCAGGACCCCAGCCCACAGGGATGGTACCTCCCAATTCAGTAAGGACCTTCCCTCCTAAGTTAGTCCTCTCTGGAAACGCCTTCACAAACATACCCAGAGGGGTGTTTAATGCCCTAGGTGATTCTAGATCTAGTCAAGCTGACATGAAGACTGACCATCACAGAAGACAAGGGTCCTACCTTTCAGTGACATTCCTATCCAACTGTTCAAATGATACTTAATGATAATAGTTTTATTCCTAGCTGTCATTGGATTCTTGGATATTGTCCCTGTCTATAAAGCAAAAACCAAAAGGCAACACTAATTTCCAAGAGTCTAAGAGTTAAATCTTTTCTCTGAGTAATCAATAAGGAAAAATTAAATCCTGGAGGAATGGGCAGAAGGATTGCTTTGGAGAAGTCAGACGGGTATGGGATGTCTTTACCAAACCACTCCCCTGAAAGCTCAGGGGTCTATGTGGAAGAGGAGGCAGACAGATTCTCACAGGCAGAGGTGGTCAGTGACTCCAAGAAAACAATGATTTCCATACTCAACAGGGCGGATCACATATGAACTCACAGAGCCTATGACAACATGCACAAAACCTGCACAGATTCAAACCAAACAAAATCCTAGCCCAGGAAAAGGAAAATGGACACCAAGTCCCACCCCTAAACAAAAAGCTACTTGCAATTGATAGTTGCTAGGAAAAGGAAGATCAGTTTTCTCCAATACAGTGTCACTGGGTTTTTCATCCACATTTCAGAGCAGGCCTCATGATCCACAGTAGTTGACCAACACAAAATGGACTTCAGTGTGTGTGTGTGTGTGTGTGTGTGTGTGTGTGTGTGTGTGTGTGTGTGCGCGCGCGCGCGCGCGCACATACACTTGCACATTTTATTTTGTATTGCATCGTTCTGGGATTTTTCATCATGCTGGTTTTCTGTTTGTTTTTTGACCTATGCTTTTGTTTTATGGTGGTTTTGTTCAAAGAGAGAGAACTTGAAGTTGAGTGAGTAGGGAGGTGGGGAGGATCTGGGAGGAGTTGGGGAGGAGAAATAATCTGATTAAAATATAATATATGTAAAGATAGTTTAGGAAAAAAATTAAAAAATGAAAAACCAAAACAACACCAAACTGAATTCAATCCTGGGGTGAGAGCCTTCAGCAGCTGGGAGCGGGGAGTAGCGAGGGGGAATGAAGCCGATTTCAGACACATGTGACAGTTGTGATTCATAATGGGAATCTGGGTCAGAATGTGCATCTGCGGAAGCACCGGGACAAGATTGCTTTTATTATGAAAGCATGTACTTAATTACAGCTCAAAGCTGGAGTAGGGGGTGAATCGCGCAGCTGGAAGAGGAGAGCAAATTAATTTGTTGACTTTTAAAGCCCTCTTACTGCGAAATATGCCCCCTCCTGTTTTAGCATAGGCTTATACCAAAGACTTTTCAGAGTAGCCTCAAAGCAAGACTAGGCAGGATGTGATTTAACAGCAAATTACTTATGGTAGGTATTTCCTCGGCTTATGAACCACGAGAGTTCTGGGCTGTTGTTTCTGTTTATAAAGTAAATAAAGCTTGGCCAGCAGTCAGGATTGTCTTCCTGAGCAGACAGTATCACCTCTAGAGATGATGCTGCCCTTAGCAAACAATGTCCTTAATATTACAACACACTGTCAACACTGATGACGGGACCCCCTACAGATACACCCATTGACACAGTTGGCCCTCTTCCATCCAGCAAGTAAGAAGGGTAAAATGCAGAATGCCAAAGTGTTCAAAGGGAGGAAGCTGAGTTAAAATTTCCCATTTTAGCATGTTTTTAAAGTATTCCTTGCAAATTTCACAATAACTAAGTTGTGTCTTTTTTGGTCACACATTGGGCAATGAAATGAGGTGGAAAATCAGCCTCCTGCCATCACATGTCAGCCACCAGGGTCAAGCCACAAACGAGCAAAGCATTAATAAATAGTTAATGTCCAAGTCATCTTCATGAGAATGTCACAGAAAATAGAATGTGATAAGCATTGTTAATGGACCAGTATCCAAATAATCAGGAATTAAGGGTTTATAGACATAAACAAGACGAAACTGAAAGCAAGAAAGTGGTGGCACTAGACATGCCTATAAATATGTTTCATTTTATTTTTAACTAGCAAAGCTCAAAGTTCCTGTGTTTTATCAAAAGTTATGAATCACAATGCTATTTCACTTTTGCCCCCCCACCCCGGTATCATATATCATACCCCCCTCTCTCACACAAGCAGACACAGACACACACACACACACACACACACACACTGTCCCGGTCTGCTTTATATTGCTGTGATAAACACCACAACCAAAAGCAACTTGGGGAAGAAAGAATTTGTTGGGTTTACGTGTCCAGATCACAAAAGGAAGTCAAGATCCACCCAGGCTTAGCACTGCCCACAGTGGGATGGACCCTCCCACATCAATTATCAATTAAGAAAATACTCCCACAAATTTGCCAAGAGGTCTATTTGGTGGGGACAGTTCCTCCTTAGCTGAAGTTTCCTCTTTCCAGATGACTCTAATTAGTATCAAGTTGACAAAACAGCACACACAGACACACAGACACACATACACACACACATACAAAACACCATTGTTGGATATATCTGAAGATTCAGAAAATACATAATGAGTACACTTAACTATATATAAGTATACTCTATAACACACTTTGAATAAATTTACAAAATGAAACAATTACAACAAAGTATGTTAACCTTATGAAACATGTGGATTTAATTTCATTGAATTGTCTTACTATTCTCTTACAGTTTATTTAATCTGGCATACTGACATAATGCTCAGATTTGAATTATATTTTTCATAAACATTATTGAGACCTTAGTATTCAAATGACATAGCTAGATGTCATCACTGAATTTGAATAGACTTGTGATCTGAGGTGCTATAGGTATGTTCATCATTTTGCCACGCTGTATTTATCTATTTCTAAACATTTGTATTTTTATTGCCTGACGCTTAATTATCATATCATTGGTCTCTCCAAGCATTAATGAATTAAATTATTTCAGATTGTTAACAAGTTTGTAGCCACTATATTCCTCCTTGGTGTTGGTATCAAATACAGAATTAGCAGCAAGCTGACATTATAATCAATCCAACTCCACAGTAAACTTTTCAAAGAAATTTTCAGAAATACCTTAGCCTCTAGAACTTTCCAATTCAGAAACGGGTATGTTGTTCGAATCTAGTTGGTCTTTTAATAAAAGACCCAGAGCTGGATATTGGGGTGAAAGCTGAAAGATCAGAGAGTCAGAGCAAGCCACAGCCGACCTCGCCTTGCCAAGTTCTCAGCTGAGCCTGATTCCACAAATCCTCAGACTGAAAGCCTCTGAATCCTCACCCAAAAAGGATCTCAGCTGAACTGCCTTAGTTCCTGTTTCCTCATGCCTTATATATCTGTCTCTGTCCTGCTGGCATTTCCTGGGATTAAAGGCCCGTGTGCTTCCCAGTACTGGGATTAAAAGTGTGTGCCACCACTGCCTGGCTCTGTTTCCAGTGTGGCCTTGAACTCACAAACATCTAGATGGATCTCTGCCTCCCGAGTAATAGGATTAAGGATGTATGCCACCACTGTCTGGCCTCTATGTCTAATCTAGTGGCTAGCTCTGTCCCCTGATCCTCATGGCAAGCTTTATTAGGGTATACAATATATCACCATATGGGTAAGTGGACTATATTGTATTTTTTGTGTCTCTAAATATGGAATTTATAATTTTTATCATTTGCATGTGATATATTTCTGATTGTACATAGTAAGCCTTTGCCTTAAGAGTCAAGCACGTACTCAAGTTCCTGCAGCTTGTGCAGCAGCTGTTCCAGTAAACAGAACATCAGATTCAGATTTCTAAATGTCAACAGAGGCAGATGGAGCTGCCACAGCATCACCAGGTAGCCCTAACATCCACTGTTACTAGGATCCTAGTTCAGTTTCTACTAATGAATAAAACAAGCAACAAATCCCTCAGCAACTCTAACTTGACTCCATATGATTATTATTTTCCTGACTCTATCCACACAGCTTGACAGAGGGGTACAAACATGATAGTCTCTATATGCCAGGGAAAATCAGTTAAACTGGGGTTTCCATATCCTTAACTTTTCTAGAATGTGAAAAAACCAAAAACAAGTCATTATCAACTGTATCCAGGATTCAAAAGTAATTTTGAAATCTAATGTTTGGGTTTCACCAAGATGTGTCTAAAAATTTTATAACAAGGTCCATAGGTCTTACAAGAAAAACCACTGGTTATTACAGAGCCAGTGGCCATTAGAGTTAGGATGGCATAGAGCTTAAATTCTGTTTCAGGTCCTAGTCTAAGTTCTCTGTACATACTAACTCATTTAATCTATTCACTCTTGGCAACAAAGTTTGAGGGCAGTATTATAGTATTATTATTACCATAAATTTAAGAGGGTAAAACAAGGGGTAAGCAATTTGGTTGGTTTTGAGCATACAACTAACAAGCAAAACGTAGTAGTCAAATGAAAAGAGCCAAACTTCAGAACTTCAGAACCAAGATGCTTAATCACAGACTATGCTGTCTATTCATAACTATTGGAAAGAAATGAAGCAGGAACAAAGACAAAGCAAAACAAACAAACAAACAAACAAAAAACCAGCAAACAACTCAGGAGGCAGTTCGGGGTGTACTGCTGGATATACAACTCCCATCCATTTGAAATTCCAGCTCTAAAAGGTTTCCACCTCAGGGTTGAAGATGCAACTCAGTGGTGGCATGGTTTCTGAGCATACTTGAGCCCTGGGTTTCATGGCTGGCTCCATAAAAGAAAAAATTAAAAATGCAATGAGATAACATGGATAAAATGCATCCATTCCTCCTATTGGGCAATAGTTCAAGGAATCTCAAGGTACTCAAAGAAGGTATCAAGGGGCTCCCCATCATCCAAAAAAAAGGAAAGGAAGAAAGTAAGAAATAAAGAAATAAAAGGAAGAAAGATTGACTCTGGGGGAATTTTCTGATAGTACAAACTTAGGAAGGTAAAAGTTTACCCCACACATGAGCCAGAGCTGAACAGAAAAGGCTGATCAAAAGGCACAGAGGAAAGGGAGAACAAAGGTGTCTTTATTATTGTTCTTGAACAACTCATGCCCATCTCTTAAGTCAGATCACTATACAGAAATACTTATTTTATGCATCGATTATAGTACGTTCAAGTATTGTTAGAAATTAAACAACTCCTCTTAGCTGGCTGCTCAGATCTGTCTCTCTCATGGAGGATCGTCCCAACACAAGCAAGGCACAGTGAACAGAGTCCACCAATAACACCAATAAGCATAAGTACCCTGCAGGAAGATACAAGGTAGCCACAGCAAGATAGAGTAGACTAAAAAACGATGACGAGCTTCATAATTCTACACAGGAGCTTTTCTAACTAGATGATATTTGAAAAATGAGGTGATTATAAGATGCATGCTATATTTAGATTTCCTGGTTGGGGATAAAAAATAAGTCATTTTAATTCTCTTTACTGATCCCTAAGGAAAAATGAAATTTCTTCTTGCAGGCAAGAGCAAAAGCTTTGCTGTGTTTTTCTCTTCTCCTTTCAGCAAAATATATTTTGGATATCTAGATTCCCTTATGAAATATTCCAAAGGACTTCATGGATTTTCTTGGCAGCATTGTTGCCATAATTTCTGGGATTTAATGCCCAGAAATTGTAGACTCCAGGGATGCCTAATGAACTGTTTTAGAAATCTGTTCTACTCCGTTTTCTGTTTACTGATTCCTTCTGCTGTGTCATTACCCCAAGCAGTTTGCTTTCCAGAAACCAGATGCATGAAGTCTCTGAGAACAAAGCCCCCCTGAGCTGAAGAAACTGTTGTCTTTTGTATGGACATCTTGCTCAGTGACTAGTTTTCTGGGGTCATTTTTTTTTTCATTTCCCAGATGTGTTTCTAAATGTGTGAATTTTAGGGAAAATGGGAGCTGAAATGTTGTCTATAAAAATAATCATTTAGAGAAAACAGCTTTCTACGCTTCAAGTGTAAGTTTCTGGTTAGAAATGCATGTGGCTTTGACGAGAAACACAAGAAAAATGATCTCTCTTCTATAGAAATGTGCAGCAAGTCTTCAGCCATCTGTGAAACAGAGAGTGGGATCCTGCCCAATCCCTTTCCTTGCTCTTGGCATCTTGATCTTGGACTTCCCAGCCTCCGGAATTAGGAGAGAGAAAAACAAGTGACTGCTGCTAAGCCACCCAGACTTTTGTTGTTTCCGAGTTGTCGTGTACCATATATGTCATTTGTCAGAACTCTGGAGAACAAAAGATAGGATACCTAAATGAGGTTGTTGAGCACAGCCCGGAGAGATGATATCCATTATGTGAGAAGACTCCTGGATTCAGCATGCCTTAAACCGATCTCTTTTGAAAGACTTGTAATTCTAATTATCAAAGCAATATGAAATGTGCCCTTTCTGACATTCCTTTCCATTTGTTCAGGGAAAAAAGTTTTTTTTAAATGAAAGAATGAAAGACACTTGGAGAAAAAGAAAAGAGAAAGGAAAGTAAACCCTCATGCAAGGTCTCTAAACAAACTTTGATGCGTTTGGCTTGTAGTGGGCTTTCAGATCACCTGTGTACTCTCTAAATTTCCCCTATGTGCAAAAGACTCCATGAATCCAAGAGTCAATTACGCCATTCCCTCCACTTGTCAGAAAGGCAACGCACACTCAGAAGGGTCAGGATCGTTTTAGTTCCAAATTGAGGAATGTCCGCATCAAAGAAACCTTCAAGTGACCGTGGCCATGCTCTGATTACTAACTAGACCTGATGACATATATCATTTTCAACAGGAAACTTCAAAGAAATTGAGGTTTGAGGAGTCTGTGATGAACAATAAGTGATGAAGTCCCCACGCTGATGATAATTATTTGTCTTGAAGTTACTGGAGCAGATTATGCAATCTGTTTCGAAGGAGCCTTCTGAGGAAGAGACAATACAGCAAAAAGGAAGTGTTACTCTAGGGGAAGGGGCACGTTTCTCACTGGGCTATTACATACTCACACCAGTATCTAAGCATTTTGAATTTGCAAGGGGCTTTGCCTGCTCTGATTTTTCCCCCAGTAGAAAACAATAAGGAGAACACTGGAGCATCTAGGAAAAAAATGTGTATGTCTGAGTAAAACCTTCCAAAGCTATTCATGGTTACATCTGTAACCACAGTGCTACGAATGGCTGGTGGTGATAGGCAGATACCAGGGACTTGTTGGTCAACCTGTCTATCTATACTGAGCTCTAGGTACAGTGAAGAGACTCTGTCACCAAATATAATATGAGCAGCAATAGAAGAAGACACCAGACCTCTGACCTGCACATGCAAAGCACATCCACACACCCAAGTGTAACACACATGCACACACCACATCCATAAGTTTTATACTTGAACAGCTAATGAGCCGACATGAAAGTAGATACACAAACATTTATTGTACTTAGTGTCATGGGAGACTATCTAAGTTAAATATTGAATCAGGTTATAAAACATGTACAAGATGATATAATGATTCTACTTAGTTGTGCCTGTGTGTTGGTTCACATTTAATGATATCTGATCATATATTTTTTTGTATATAGTGCTAGTCTCTGTTATACCAAAATCTTTCCTTATACTTCCTTGTAAGCCACAAATCTTTATTCATTTGGTTTATGTATGTTTTTAGCTTTAGTAATTTTTCCAGATGCACTAACTAATCATTTCCCTGGGCAGAATTCTAAACAGCTACTTTTCATCTTTCGTGGCTCTGGCTTCCACCTAAAAGATCAAATACATTCTCAGTTACATGTAGCCAGAGTCCAATTTTGACATATGATGCCAACTCTTGCATGTTTCTAGTACCCCCTCCTCCCTCTGCTTCTGTACACTAAGGGTGGCAATGACTATATCTTTATGGTTCAGAGCAGTGAGTTAAGGCATGCTCCTCTGTGATGGCATGAAAAAAGTCTCCAGCATGAGCTACTAAAGTGACAGTGTATCACTTAGCCACACACATCTGTTTGTCTTTGCTGAACACCACCCATAGCTGCCTTCATATTGTTTTTAATTTTATATTATCAATGTGTGCTTAAGGAGTGCTTAAAATAGTACTAACCACAGCAAATGTTTGTTTTTCTAAAGGAAGAAGTTTTTGAGTTGCAGGAGACAGAAACTGCATTTACTAGTACCTCAAACTGAGGGTGCAGATTTTAAGAAAGAAGTAACTGATCTAACATACCAGTTTTAATAATACATTTTTAAAGATAGAGATGAGGACCTCACTCATTTTGTCAAAAAGAAAATGGTGATGGTGATCACATGATTACTCAGATTCTGTGTAAGTCTTAAGTCAGATGTTGCCTCAAAATTACTTCTTAATTTTTACATTAATCTAAACTAATCAGAAAAAAAACAGAAATGTCATGGGTGGATTATTCAGGCTGAAAGTTATTGCTCACTTATCCATAAATCCCCCCAAAATTAATGCTGGCTTTAGAATTACATAAAATTTTATGAAATATTAGCTAAAATGGATGCAAATGTGTAAAATCTAATGAACCTGTGTAAAAAAGAGAAAAGTTGATCCGCATGAACAAGAAGACCTCACTCTTAGACATTGTCACAGGTCAGGAACTGCTCATGTATGAAGGAAGGACTTTATGTACCTAGCCAGAGTTTGTATTTATGCTAAATATTCCTTATATTTTGTCTACTGATGGACTTCAAGTTGAAATGTAACATTGTTGCATTTGCATTTTCATAGATCCTTATGGCAAAGTCTTGGTGGGCTTCATGTCTCATGAGGAGGCTTTGGTGCTAGTGCACAGTGAATGTTTCAGTAAACAGCAGATGGCAGAGGGCATGAGTGGTGTAAGGTGGAATCACTTAGGTATTTCTGAGAGACGAGATTTCATGCTCATGAATGTTGATGTGGTGAGTAAGGAAAAGAAGCTGGGCTAATTCCTGGGTGTCCCTGATACTGGTAACAGGAACGGCTTATTTATTGAAATAGAATATGCAAGAGAAGGGGAACAGTTAGAAGAAAATACGATGATTCCTTTTTTCTTTTTGTTTTAATCCCATTATGAGACATTTAAAGAACGGAAATTGCTAAATGGCTGTGCAGTCTTTTGGAATTAGCAGTGTAAGACCAAATTACAGTAATTTATAACTATAATCATTCTAAATCTATTCGATTTTAATATGTTTCAAATATTTTTTACTGTATAATTCACAAGAAAATTATTCTATATTAAAATGGTCATTTTCTCTAATTGCATATTACCAAATCAGGATAGACTACGAACAAAAATGTTTTTGGATAAATGTGCAAGCACTATTAAGTAGAATTGCGTAAGTGGCTTATTGCCATTGGCATGGCTACAATGGTATAGAACAGACTAGGAAGTTTCATTGACAATTAATTTTTTTAGTGATAAACACAATGAATTTATATTATCTAAACTAGCCACTCCTTCCCTCTTCCTCTCCTTTGCCTGCTCCCCCTACCCCTCCACATTTCTCTTTCACTGAGAGACTAATGATGATTCCTTCATAGACTTAAATTCATTCAAACTACATCTTTACCTTTTAAGAAAGACAATTGCAGTTGGGAAGCAGCAAATATAAGAGCTTCAGGAAGGGAAATTTCCCTGACCATAGAGAGAAAAATGCATGTAAAAATAAGATTACTCCATTAGGAAAATGTTCCAATGTGCATAATATGTACATAATAGCTGTATATAAATATTGACATTGACTATAAATACAATGGGCCAAAACAAATGAACATTTAAAATTGATAAAATTTCAAGAAACTTCTAAATGTTCCTTCTCACAAAAAGAGAATCCAGAATCTTCTTAGTGGAAACATGAACACATCCACACTCCCATCATAAATAGCTAAATAAATAACATCTTCATTTCCCAGTAAAGAAAAACCACTCAGAAACATTGGGTGTGTGTAGGAGTAAGAATATATCAGGTGGCAAAAATGTCCAATAAATAGACATATTGCCAGTGAAACTCATGTTTAGAAATTTGTCTAACAGATATAAAAATAGAAAAAAAATCAGTAAATATTTATTGCAAAAAGAATTTCAGAACAGATTGAAAGGAGTTGAATGTACAGTTGCAACACTATGTTGCTATCACAAGGGTGTGTTTTATTTCTATTAACTGTATCAAGGAAAATCTGGGAACATGTGTAATTGGAAGAAATATTACTGGGCCATTACACAATGGTACCTGCAGATAATTGAGAAATATATTATCCTCCCAGTCAATGGAACAGAATTATTGCTATTGTATCAGCTTAGAGTTCACATTTTAATTCAGAAATGATGCAATGCAGCTAGGAAATTTTTCTTCCACAGTCATAGTTGAAAATATAGATGATAAAAATTAACACTAAAAATCATTTCTTTTTTCTTCCCTTTTTTCCTGCCTTCATTCTTTCCCCCTATTTTATTTGCTTTAGCTGTGTGTTGAAGTAGTTCAGTTCCGTCCGAGTTCTTACAGTCATGGGTGAGTTAACCAAAGGAGGAGAAAGACCTCTGTGTGTTACCACTAAATATGCACTCACCACACTTCACAAACTATAAATGATTCCATTAATATGAAAATTGATAGCGTGAGGTATCATAGGATCCAGTTGGAAATTAGGTTTAGCTTAGTTTTCTGACTTTTTCCTGAACAGCTCGAAGACTGGATTCAGCACAAAAAACAAAAGGATGACACAGACTATTTCTATCTTTTCAGACTAGATATAATCATGGAAGAAAAGACGTAACATAGAGCATAGGATCAAGAGACATAAATTAGAGGAAGTAACCACAGCATTCATTACCACGCTCATTCAGGAACATAATTGCCAAAATAAAGGTGCAACAGTGTTGGCTACCGTGGTGTTAACTACCTTGATTTCAATTACTTTGGTTTTGGTGGAATGCAACAGGATTCTAACTTGGTGAATTAACGAGCCTGTCCACAGGTGATCTGCAAAGTTTCTGAGTACAGATCCTATTAGTGCAGAAAATGTACATGCCCAGAAATGGCACGTCTGCATATTAAACCCAATTATGCAGTTTACAGGGGAACTGGAGCTCTTTTATTTATCCATAAGAATATTACAGTGAAAGGTGAAGAGGGAAAAGGGATGCTGCATACATTAGTGGATAATGACCTGGAGCCAATGCCTCTTTTGAACTAGTTCATTTTAAGAGGAACAAAGGGGCCATCCTGCTGGGTGCGTTTTCAGTGGCAAAGCCTGGCTGGCTTATTTTGATCTGCACTGTGATGTGGTTTCAATTAGCAGTACCACCTACGAGACGAGTAGCAGTCATTGTACCAGAAAATATGAGCCTAAAAGGTTTGAAAGTACATTTGATGGGTCAGTAGTGTGTGGCTAAGAGTTCTGCACTTGAACTTTTTTGCACAGCTAACCATCACATCCTCAGCAAGTGCTTCAAGTTTTGAGGGTGGTGTCTTACCACGTCTATCACAACTCTGATTGTAAAGATAATCTGGTTAAAGACTGTCTTGTGTGTTTCTTCTACTGAGTCATTTCCACCAGCATTCACACAGCTGTAGACTCATCCATCCTAAAGCAACACAGGTTTTCACAGAAGCACACCATCCAAGGTCCCTGATCCCAGCAAAGAAAGTAGAGCTAAGAGATATCAGAATGTTGCCAACAGCACAGGGATCTGCAAGGCAAAACTCAAACCAGAATTGTCTCTTGGATACTGATTTTGGGCAATGGACATCAGAATGTAAAGTTGGGAGACAAAGCCATCTAGACGCCATCTTTGCTCTCCTGTTTGTCAGCGGTTAGTTGATTTACTAATGTGTTATTATAATCTATAACCTCATGTATCATGCATGTTATAATTATAGCAATGATTGCATGTGTTTATTTGTCAGCTTTCATGTTACTGTGATAACATATCTGAGAAAAGCAACTTAAGGAAATAAAGGCTTTATTTTTCTTCATGGCTTGAAAGGATTAGACTCTCGTGGAGAGGAAGCCACAAGTGGCAGTTTCAGGATTCAAGGTGTGTAGTCAGGTAGTCAGGAGCCAGGGAAAGATAAATCTTCTTCTTCTTCTTCTTCTTCTTCTTCTTCTTCTCCTCCTCCTCCTCCTCCTCCTCCTCCTCCTCCTCCTCCTCCTCCTCCTCCTCCTTCTTCTTTTTTTTTGAGACAGGGTTTCTCTGTGTAGCTATGGCTGCCCTAGAACTTACTCTGTAGAGCAGGCTGGCCTTGAACTCAGAGATTCACCTACCTCTGCCTCCCAAGTGCTGGGATTAAAGGTGTGCGCCACCGCTGCCACCACCACCCAGTAAGATAAATGTTCTTGCTTAGTTTGCTTTCTCCTTTCTCTTTGGTCCGGGACCCTCGCCTATGGAATGGTGCCAAACACAGTAAAGGTGGGTCTTCTCACCTTGGTTAAGTTAATATGGATAATCACAGGCATAGAAAGCCAGAGGTTTTTCCCTTCTGCAGTTCTAGGTCCTGTGAGCTTGACCATCACAGTTGGGTTTTTATGTTTTACATGTACCTGCCACAGTACCTCCAATTTCATATATGATCAATAACTCATATATGTTTATTATTATCAATTGTGATTCTGTAGCACTATTTTGCATCCTTATTTGATTCTCTAAAATGTGCATGGCCTTCCTTCTGTTTTACCTGCAAGGAAAATCTCTGTGAGTCCTGAAGTTACTGTATTCTCATGATCAATACTGTAATGAGGAATTTCGTCCTCTTCTTCCTAAAGGACTAGCTGGTCACAAAACCCTGCCTATCTTTTACATACTCACCTAGCCAATATTTCTGAAATTCTCTCTCCACTATGATGGTCTTCTGCTTTCAAACCTATGTATCAGCAGAGTAGGACTTAACTTCTCAGTCTAACTTTCAAACTGTCTATACTCAAAAACATTTTAATATTGTAGCACTAGAGTTCTTACAAATGACCCTATCCAGAACCCTGCCTCTTCATGGATCATGATGGCTGTGTGGTACACTGGATAATGCATGCCATCACTGGAATCATATTGGGAGAGTTGGAGTCCTGAATGCTCCAAGAGAGGAGGGTTGCAGGTAATTACTGCAGTAGGCAGGTACTTGAGCTCATATAACTAGTTCCTCTCATGTAAACTGAGAGGCTTAATAATAGAATATACTATATTAGGATTTAGTAAGATTAAGCAAACTAGCATCCAGCCAGGGGACTGAACTAAAGCAAACACAGTGAATATCAGTACCCGGGATGCTCTGGGTTCTTCACTCCTCTAGATAGTGCCTACTCCACTTTGAAGACCTGTCTCTTGTGTCCTCTTTCTTCATAAGTCTTACCCATTGCCACACATTCTTTAATGCTCTATATTCTACTTCATTGCTCTGATTAGCAGTCCTTTGAGAACAGTGAGTGTATTTTATGCTCTAATAGGGTACATGGTGCCTGATAAAGACTCTATACAGATTGCAAGTTCTGACAACATGTTCCACCATGAAGCATCCTGAGGGGCTCGAAGGCCAGAAATAGAATAAGCAGTTCATTATACCTCTCTGACGCATGTTACTTCCACCATTTACCCATCCATGAGGACCTTGGCTAATAAACTCTGTTGGGTGACGCTTGGAGTTACAGGGAACATAGGGACAAAAGTCTATTAGCGCCCTCTATGCCAAGCATGGTCGAGTTTTTACCTTTACATTTTCTGAGAAAAAAAAAAAAAGTATCATCTATGTCTGGATTAGATTTCTGTTCTTTAAATAACATGCATAGATTTCATGAGTGACTTTTTTCAAATAATAATTATATCTTTTCAAAAGGTTAAAAAAAATAAACTTTAACCCCCAAATCTATCTGTTCCACCTTAAGAACAACAAAAGGGCATTTTGTAGATAATAACAGGTAGCTCTTCAGGTCTCGAGCATTTTTGTTCCAGGAATAAGGGTTGTGACAGAACTTACTTATTCCCTGATTGATAACTCATGATAGATGTACTAAAATTGATTAAACAAAGTTGTATATTGAAGAAGGCATTGCATTGTGAAAAAGAGCATACTGATAGAGCACTCACTTGCCTTCTTAATATTCATGAGTAGTGAATGATTTTGGCAACGGTGATATAAGCAAGCATTCAGATTTTATGTTGTGTAAATTTATCATAACAAAATAATCCAGACAACTTCTTGTAGAGACCTAATTTAAAGATAGATTAAAACAATATGTACATAAATAAGTATGAAAAATTTTTGGTCTGTGACATACATGACATGTATAAATATATACACACACACATATATGTGTATACATATATGTACATGTGTAATGTGTGTATATTGTAATTTACAATAAATGTGTGTTTTATGTATGCCATCATTTAAAATGTATGGAATAAAATGTGAAAGTACCTGTTAAATTAATTAAAGTAATTTTCCAAGAATACATGCAGTGAAAATTTTATAAAACATGCATGTGTATTTTTATCTTAGATTTATTTATTTTTTTTACACACTTAATTTTAGACATTTTGTCTTTTACTTTCCCCTTGGATTGAACCTATTCTCCTGTAATAGAATACCCTGACACAATATGAAAAGCAAAGGTTTATCAGATATTAATAGCAATAGGTCATCTCTCTCAGTAGAGGAAATAAATCCAAATTCAGAAGGTCTATGGGAAGTATAAGATCTTCATCATGCTTCCCACTCGATATTTATATACATCCCAATTAATCACTGAATCAGTTGTTACTCTGGGGAGGTAGCCTGTCTTGGATCAAGCAGATCTTACCAACTGAGGGAACTTGCCAGAAAAACCTTCCACTGAGAAGTCAGCCCCCAGAGCACAAGCAGCTGAGAAAGAGGTACAGCTGGGAGACACACCATATAACATTCTACTGTGTGAAATGTGGCAAATGTGTGAACAGGAAATTCACAGAAAACAAAACAAAACCAAAAACTCCAATAAATGAGATTTGTTTAACTTAATAGTAATCAGAAAAAAAATGGAAGAAATCAAAGATTTTTTTTCAGAAAAAAATGGCAGTATATTTTTAATCATTTTGAGATTTTTGTTTGTTTTTGTTTTGTGTGTACAGGTGCTTTGTCTGCAGGTATGTCTGTGTACTATGTGGATGCTGTGCACATAGAAGCCAAAAGAGGGTACCAGATCTTCCAGAACAGAAGTTAAAAGTTGGTTAGTCATCTTGTGAGCACTAGGAACTGAACCTGGGTCCTCTGGAAGAGCAATCAGTACTCTTAACCACTGAGCCATCTTTCCCAGCCTAGAATTGTGTTTTTAAATTGAGATGTTGTTTGAGAGTGTATGAAATAGTCTAGTCAAATGCAAGTTGTGTCTTGGTCCTCTTGAAGAGTAATTTGGTGGTATCTATATATTAAAAATATTCAGCCTGGGCTACCAAGTGAGTTCCAGGAAAGGCGCAAAGCTACACAGAGAAACCCTGTCTCGAAAAACCAAAAAAAAAAAAAAAAAAAAAAAAAAATATTATAATATGCCTTTAGCTTGCCTATTCCAATGCATTTAGCCTTTATACAGTAACAACCATGCATGGTAAAATATCTAAAATATCAGTTTCATTACTTGTAATATCAATTAAAAACTAGAAATAACCTAGTTCTGCATCAATCATCAATAATAATTGTAATAAATCACAAAATATTATATACAGTGCAAAGAATTAGTTTCATAGGTCCTGATATAAAAAAAGGTATCTGTCTCATAAATACATTAAAATCAATTCACAGACCTTTACATATATATATATGTATAATTGTATATGTGCTATGGTTGGGATTATGAAGTTTAAATGCTACATGGTTGCATACATACATATACACATGCAAAAATCTCTTATAAGGTACAGATGATTGTAGCCTAAACATGACTCCTTCTGGGGAAAGAGATCATTTGGAGCAAGTGGGAAGATGTATGTCTTTGTTTCAAACTGAGTTCGGGTAAAGGCTGGTTTGTTTGTTGTGTTGAATTGTTTTGTCTTGTAAGGTTTTAGTGGGAAAAGACAGACAATGCTGTGTGCATACACATGGGTTTGTGTCACTGATTCACAGTCCAAATAAAATTATCACGTACAAAACTGTTTTCCATTTCATGCAAGACTCTCTATACGGCGTCATTGTGTTTCCAGGTGTTACGATCACATCACCTGGCACATGCCTTTAATCCCAGCACTCTGGAGGCAGAGCCAGGCAGATCTTTGTGAGTTCAAGGCCAGCCTGGTATACAGAGCAAGATCCAGGAAAGGCGCAAAGCTACACAGAGAAACCCTGTCTCGAAAAACCAAAAACCAAAACAAAACAAAACAACCCGATCACACCACCTTAGCAGGAGAAACTGTGCCTAATGCCCTGGCAGACTCCCTTCTGTTTTCTCGTGCTTTTGCTGTGAGATCTGATACTGGTGAGGCACATAGAGATCTGCCCATATGTTACACAGGACCCACATACAGGCCTTCTGGACAGGTGTCCCTTGACTAACTATGGAAGAGCATTTTTTTACACCTTGCCCTGTTGTCCAGGATAAGTCAAATACTCCCTAAATCCCAGAAGTGTGTCCACAAACTTGGTGCTTAAGGTTAGCCACACTCAAGAAAGTTAGTTAGTGCTCCCCTGGGGGATTTTTCTGGATAAGAATGTCCCAGTCCTGGACCATCCATCCATCCTGGGATACTGAGAACAGTCCAAGCCCACCCAGAAAGGAGATAATAGGCATGGTAACATTCGGAAAGAAACGGTGGAATTTCCTCTATAGGCATAAGGATAGCGCACAGGTGGGGGGTGGCAGCGGTGGTGGATGTGTGTGTGTGTGTGTGTGTGTGTGTGTGTGTGTGTGTGTGTGTGTGTGTGTGTGGTACTCATGACAAGGAGCAACTTGTACCGAATACCATTCTTCAAACTCAAGTACATTTAAATATCCATATATTAAAATATACTTGCCCGGTTCCCTCTCCTACATAAAGGAGTCAGGCCCAGGCTGGTCTCTTTCTATTTGATCTTCATCCTTCTCCCCTTCAGCGTGGCCAGGAGCACCCCTCTCTTTGTAATAAATAGCTGGCGGAGCAAGACATTCATGCTGTCCCCTTTGATCACCTCGGAGCTGTCAGCTCCTGCTGCTGTTTGCCTCCCAGCTCTTGTTCCTGCCTAAAAGTGGAAGTAATGCCCCCTGAAAGAAATACCCTAGTTGTCCCGCAAGGCCACAATCTATTTCTTCTTTTGTTGCACACGCCCCCTGGGGCCCGCCCTCCCAGCTTGAACAAACCCCTCCCTCACCTTCCCTCTTCTACATCTTCAGAATTCTAGTTCCTTCTGGAGACACTCGGCTGTGCTCCTGTGACCCCCTGGGCCAGACTGTCTGAGAAGCTACCACCCGGCCAGACGGTGGGGGGAGGCTCCGCCCGGCTCCTCCTCCTTCTGCTTGTGGCCGGCTCTGCAGAGCTGCGCACTGCAGTCATTTGTGGTCACGAGTCCCTAGAGTTTGCACCAGAGAAGGCGAGCATCATTTCCCCGTAACTCACCCTGAGGCTGATCTCCCCTAAAATGCCTCCGTATCCCTTCATTCACTAGGGACTTGAGATTGCCCGGAGGACTCCTTGGTCTTTGCCCCCCCACCCCACCCCACCCCGCCTCGCTCTGCAGTTAGCGTTTGAGAGACCGGCGAGTGGTGCTGAGCTGGGGCTCAGCCTCAAGCCTTTGCTGATGATGCTTGCACACAGGGTAGGGAACACATTTGCAATCTCTGTTCCGGGTTTACAGCGGAAATTATAAACAATCCATCTGCCCTCTTATCAGCGCGTCAGGCTGTGTTGTATAGTTTGTAAATATTGTTCAAAGGAAAATAATTTGCAAAGGTAAACAACTGGAAAAGTATATGGACCGTGAGGTTTGTCTTTAATGTGTTTACAGGATAGGAAAGGGATCTGGGATGGGAAAATTATGGGGTAGAATGGGGAGGGGAGGGGGGAAGGGGGAGGGATAACGACCAGAATGCTGATGATTCTGTGATGGTGACATAACTAATTAAATGTAATGTCGCTTAAAAGCTTTCGGCTCTCCCTGACATTGTTCGAAAGTATGCATTATTTTAAAAGGAGTGCTAGGATGTAGGAGGGGCTTGAGTGGCTTTAAAAAATGACTGAATACCACTCATTGTGCTGGACCAAAAAAAAAAAAAAAAAAAAAACCGACAAACTGCAGTGGAAATAAATACAGCATTGCGGGCTGGTGTGCTGAGGCCACGGCCGGGGGGGAAACAAGGAGTGTAAAGTGGAAAATTCCTGCAGAGGACGTGTTTCTGTTTCCAGTGGGAAGAAGGAGAGTGTTGTTGGAAGCTGGCAGTTCTTTAGAAAATACAGAGAGCACCATGATGATGACAAACCGACCTAACTGAACTGGGTTCAGTGAAGCAAGCAAATATTCTTCGAGACTGTAGGCTCCCAGGAAGAGGCTGGAATCTGGACTCTCCCTCTCGGGTCCTCTGGGTCTAGACAGAGGGAGGAATGAAGAGGCGGCATGAGCTGTCAGCCTCTGGTGGGAGGCGGGATGGGGGGGAGAAAACAGAGACTAGAGAGGGTGCCTGTGCTCCAGAAATAGACACATACTCAGGGCCAGGGTCCTTGAGCCCTCAGTACTAAAATGACACACCTGTTTCCTAGAGGATGTCAGTTGAAACAGCATTCTTCTGTCAGAAAGAGCCTCATGTCCTGGGAGGACCGGCACGGATTTGATGCTTAGGGGGACTTCAGAGATGTCACTGGGGTTTCTTCAAGGGTGGTTTAGATTACATCCCAAGAACGCAGAGAAGGGAGAGCAGAAAGAACCTTGCAGCCCCTGTGAGAGTTCATTGCACACTTGGAGAAAATGTCAGCGTTCCCACTAATGTATCCTGGTACAGAAAAACAAAAGTCAATAAGAAGCCATGTTTTGTGGTTTTTGTTTGTGTTGCGGCTAAGCTTCGCAACAGTGGGGAGCCCCGAAAGCCTGTGCAGCCAATGCTCTGCATCAGAGAGTCTTGATTTGCTCGGAACTCCCCCTTTATCTGACTAATGCACAGAATACTAACAAAGTAAAGAAAATCCATTTTGCTCTTAGGGATCTGGTGTGTGTATGTGTGGGGGGAGGTATATGATGGCCCTTTATGTAGGAGTCTGAAAACTAAATAATTTTGATTGATATTGAAAACAGCTTATAGAAAGTAATTTCCACTCTATTTTAATTAAAAATACAACGGACACTGAATTTATGTGGTCAAACTCTTATGACTGATAGCACACAGAAGGGGTATCTCACCTCATTCCAATATCTCCAAAATTCAAGTTTCCTTGATGTGAACATTCAAGATGATGATGGATCTTTAGTTTTGAAAAGGCTATATTTCCAAACAACATTTAGTCTGACAAGAATGAGGCTGAGTCTGATTGTCAAAGTAATGCTAATAGGTGTTTGAGGAAACACTATAAGGGCAATTAGTCATTGTATGTTTAACACGTAAATGTTCTTGTCTACTCTTACAAATTACACAGATAGATTTAAAAAACCATTGAGATATAATTCATATATCATTAATAACAAAAATTAAATTTTGTTGTTCAATTCTGTGATTCCAAATATTTACAGAGATATATGGATGTTATTTTAGAACACATCCTTCACCCTCATCACCAATAATCACTATCCTTTCTCACCCCCAAACCATAAGCAAATACTAATATGGATTCTATCTCTATATTTATTCATCAGCTTGGTACATTTCATATAAACGGAACCATATAGTGTGTGAGTGTGTGTGTGTTTAACTTCATTCTCCGAGCACTGATCTTAGATCTACTCATCTTGCCCTTCTTCATTGGTAAACAGTGTTGCGGAACATTTGTTTAACTATGTAAAGTTGTGCTGCATTTGTTTAATTATATAAAGATGCTTTGCTGTTTTTCCTTGCCTGTCTAAAGCACCTGATTGGTCTAACAAAAAGCTATAGATGGGACTTCTAGGCAGGGAGAGTAAGTGGTAGGAGGAATTTAGGGTCAGAAAAAAAAAAAAAGAAAAGAAAAGGAGATGACAGAGATGCCAGGATCCAACCAGCCAGACATGGAGGAAGCAGGAACGTAGGATGTACAGAATGAAAGAAAGGTAAAAAGCCCTGAGGCAAAATGTAGATGAATAGAAACAGGTTAAATTAAGTTAAAAGAGCCTATCATTCATAATTAATAATAAATCTCCATGTCTTTATTTGGGAGCTAGTTGGTGGCCCAAAGAAAATGCCAACTACAAAATGGTTTTCTACTGTATGAGCATACCACCTTTTCATTCAGCAGCTGATAAAGCTTCAAATTCTTTCTTCTTTGAAACAACACACTTGATGCTGCTCTGAAAATTCACATACAACCGGTTATGTGAATACAAACTTTCATTTGTTTTCAATAAAGACCTAAAAGTGAAGTTGGTGTTGCTTACAGTATACAAAGCTTTTCAAGAACCAATAAACTGTATTCCAAAGAGGCTGCATTATTTTCCATTTTCACTAACAATGAATGGGCAAGATCTCGTTGCTCCAATTCCTTATTGACATTTGCAGTTGTCTGCATATTGCGGTCATTCTAGTCAGCAAGCATAGTAACTCATTTGGGGTTTGGTTTGTAGTCTCTGCTGACCAACAATGCTGTGTATCTTTACATCTGCTTGTTTACCTATTATGTAACTTTTTTGTTTGTTTGTTTTTTGTTTTTGTTTTTTGAGACAGGATCTCTCTGTGTAGCTTTGTGCCTTTCCTAGAACTCACTCTGTAGCCCAGACTGGCCTCGAACTCACAGAGATCCACCTGGCTCTGCCTCCCAAGTGCTGGTATTAAAGGCTTGTGCCACCACTGCCAGGCTATTATGTCACTTTTAAATCGAAATGTTAATATAAAACTCTCATTCTTCTTTCAGTTGTGCTACTTTTTTCTCGTCAACTAATGCCAGTTTTGTTGTTATTTTTAAATGATCTGGCACAAATCTTTAATGCATCATATGACTTGAGCAGGTATTTGCCAATTCTTTGGTTTATTTGGTGATGTGGAGCAGATGGTTCCTCAAAGACTAGAAACAACTGTAAAACCATCAAGTACAACAAAAGCAAAGACCTAGAGAAGATGTCACATAACATTTTAAAACTCCTACAATGGGATCTGGGCATATGGGTTTATTTCACATCTGTAGAGAGCCGTGTATGGCCGCGCCTCAAAGATGGCTCCGGCGTCTGGCTTCAGCCTTCCCGATGGCGGGTGTTCTCTGGGATAAACAACTCCTTATTTGGCTTGGGCGTGGAATCTGGCTTGCTTGCGTATGTCTGACCCTATCGGCATTGTCCACGTAGCACTACGGGATTGGTTGCCCAGTGGCTATAAAGGGCGTGGGCTGGCTTTCCCTGGGTCAGAAGATTGTTCAAGGTTCCTGAATAAACGGCAGAAAAAAGAGCTCGGTGTTGTGTCTTCCTTGCTGGTCGAGGTGGTCGCAACACACATCTTTTGTGTCTAATGTGAGATCATAGCCTGCCTATGCTGAGTTGAAGCAAAAACACTGAGCTGGACCACTCTGTGTATAGAAAACAGTTTATTGTGGGACAAGCTGCCAAGCTGCCAAAGAGAGTAGAGAACTTGTCAGTTTTATCAGGGCAGATAGCAGTGGGGGATGGGATGGGGTGGATGGGTCAGAACAGCTGATGCAAACTCTTTGGGTTAATGGGAAATAGGTACCCTATACCCACTCCAGTTGACTGTTGGGGCAGAGAAGAGACGGGGTAGCTTTCCTGACAAACAGAAACCCAACCCTCAAGATTTTTGAGAAATTAAGGTTTCTATTTACCCTTTGAGAGTCCTTCTGCATACTTGGTAAAAATCTGGCCTGCGTTAGGCCTCACAGTCCTAGGACATTGTAAGCAGCACTACCTTGTTTAGGGACCCACGTTGTGGTTTTCTTTTTGCGGTTGACTTCAGGTCAGGCAAGTGGAGTGAGATCTGTCCTTCTGATGTTCAGTGTTGATTATTGACTCAGAAGACTAGGTGACTTCACTTCACTGGTAACTGGTGTGATGTGGGGGCATTAAGTGTTATGTGAGATTGTTTGGGAAAAGTTCAAGAATGTCAGGTGATATGGTTCCCAGCTGGACCTGAGTGTGGAAAGTTCCCTTAGGGCAAGGACCAGGCTAACAGTAATAGTTGCAGAAGAGCTCGGGAACTCTAGAGAGTGGAGGAGACAAAGGAGGAGTTGGTTGGGGGAGAAGGAAGGTGGAAAGGAGGAAAATATAAAACTCATGTATGAAATTCTCAAAAAAAAAAAACCCTCCCCCACTCCCCCAAACCTCTTGATGACTACTTATTCCACACCACTAGGCTTTGTACTTTAAGGGGAAGAAGAATGTCCTGATGCAAACAAATTAACAGGTGTCTTGGGTTCATTTCTTGGGAGTTTGGTCTCCAGTGCTGTGATGACGGAGGTGGGTAGAGCCCTAAGGGACAGGGCCTGGAAAGCGGTCCTCAGGTCTCTTGCAAACTCCTGCTTGACTCTGGAACAGCATCTGAAGCACTACAGAGCTCAGATCCTTCTCTGCTAAAAGAGATATAGTATAATGTCTTCAAACTTCCCACCAAGTTCAGGTACGAGAATTAAAGTACAAATAGATAAAAGAAGCATGATTGTAAAACAAAACACTCCAGCTTCTTTTCATTTCTTTTTAAGAAAGCAGTGGGTCACAGAAACAGAACACAGATATGAAGGCATCTGCTTCCACGGAAAGACCCCAACTTGTTGCGGAACATTTCAAAGGATATCTACTTTAAATATCTGAGAGATTTGCATTTAAGACATTTTCCACAAGTGCTTCTCTGGCAGTGCCATAATCTCTCTTGTTGAAGTCTGATTATTTTAGGAAATAATTTTGCTCTTAAAGATATTGGATGACATGGGATCCAGACATGAAGAACCATAATCTTTTGAGTTTATATACGCAATGCCACTGATATATTATCACTAAGTCTTCCCAGCCTGTAGCTTCAGCACAATCCTCGATCTATGTTCACAAAAAATGGGCACTCTTCTATTAGACACTAGAAGCTTACCTAGAAAGCAGAACTGTTCTTATACCACAAAGTAGGAAGCCACTAGATAAATTCATTCTAACTTTATAAATAGTTTTATCCATATCAGAAGCTAATGATTGAGACAAAACAACTCATACTTCAACAGAAAAACAAATGCTATGATGTTTTGTAAGTGAAGAAAAATAATAGTTTACATGGTGCACAAAGCAATGGGCATAATTATAGAACTTAAAGCATCACTGATGCTGGGTCATACATAATAATACCACCATAAAATTAACCTCTGATGAATGAGAAAGGATTTTTCTAGCCATGTTATGTCAGGAAGTATTCTTTTACATGAGTTGAGCTATAAAATTATTTTCAGTGTGAATATTCTCATCTATTACAAAATTTTCCTTCAACCTTTAGGTGTGTCATCATTGACAGATTTATATGTTTATGCTATGACATTAATTAAAACCCTAGGAAGAACACTAGGCGGTGGTGGCACACGCCTTTAATCCCAGCACTCGGGAGGTAGAGGCAAGCAGATCTCTGTGAGTTCAAGGCCAGACTGGACTACAGAGTGAGTTCCAAAAAAGGCACAAAGCTACACAGAGAAACCCTGTCTCGAAAAACCAAAAAAGAAAAAAAAAAAAAACCCTAGGAAGAATGGATCTTAAGTTATCTATGGAAAATCTCATTTTGAACAGATAGTGGGTTGGTGTCCCTGAGAAGCATGTATCCAACTAGACACATTCTTAATTTGCTACTATATTTTCGATCTTGAATGACTCACCAAGTCACATGTGTAAAACTTTTGGTTGCTCCATTAGATGCTGAACCTTTTAGGAGGTGGCCCAAGAGAGAAGGGCTTAGGTCACTGGGAGATTGGGGGGAATCTTGTACTAAGGACACTATGGTTAACTTTAATTGTCAAGCTGACACAACCTATAATCACCTGGGGAAAGGGTCTCAATGAGAGACTGTGTACACTGGGTTGGACTGTGAGTATGCAATTGATATAGGAAGACCCAGCCCAGTGTGAGCAGCAGTATTTTCTGGGCATGGGATCCTGAGAGATATAAACAAATGAAGTAAGTAAACAAGAAAGTGGGCAGCATGCATGCATTCATTTCCTGCTGCTCTTGACTGTGGATGGGACAAGTTGCTGTCACCTTGGCTTTCCTGTGATGCACTACAACCTGCAATGGTGAGCTAAAAGAAAAGCTTTCTTCTTGATGCTGCATTTAGTCAGGATATTTTATCACAGAAATATAGATGAAGCTGAGGTAAAGTCAATATTGGAACCCTGGTCTTCCCTCCTTGCTTCCCAGCTACCAGGATACACTGTGCCACCCCAATATGAAAGTCAAATGGCCAAACAGTCACATGTTGAAATTTCTTCAACTAAAATAAGACTTTCTTCTTTTTAAGTTAGCTTATCTTAGGTGTTTATCCACAGCAATGGGAAGATGGCTGCTCTGAGGCCATCTCGGATGCCAAAGCCTCATTAAGAACCTTATTTGTAGAAAGAAGACTGGCTTCTTAGAAATGTGTAAAATGTTCCTGACAGCTTACAAGTAAACATCACTCTTCAGAAGACAATGTGGAAATGATAATACGCCGTCAGTGTGCCAGAAGGACCTATTGTGATTTCTCGTTCTTGAGAGGGATGGCAAGAAGTCATCTATATATAACACGCCCTCAGAGCATCATCATTCCAGCCTCCTCTGAGCCCTGAGGTGGGAACTCCTTCCAAAGAATAGTCAGTGTCGAATGAAAAGTACCAATATTTCCTTCATAGTTAAGTCTGTTTCTTGAAATACAATTGTTTCACTCAACAATATTTGACCCTGTGCACTGTGGGCCAATATATGGCATAGCTCCCCAAATTTAGACCCAGTCTGTAGGAATCGGAGCAGTGAGGGATTAGAAAGGCTGCATTATAAATGAACAATTTTAGATGCAAAACTCTAGCTATATAGTCATTAGCAGCCTTGCTGTCAAATTGTAAGGTTATTTTTATTTCATAAATAAAAGAGATGTTCCTCTTAAGATAATATACTTGAAATGTAATCTACACATTAAACCATCCTGAATTAAAATTAGTGCTCAGAAATCTTTGGTACACATAAAAGATGCACTTAGTGATCTGGTTTTTGAAGTTTTGATTGACTATAGCTTTGTGACCCAGTGCAAGGAAGGAAAATAGGCATCAAGACCATGTGTGTAAACCATGAATGTAAGAAAGTCAAAGTTACTCTAAGTAACACACCCAAAAATACTGTGTATTCTCAGGAAGAGATCTTCAATTTTGTGGTCATAAAAAGTTGTTGGCATGGTGGTGCACACCTTTAATCCCAGCACTTGTGAGGCAGAGGCAGGTGGATCTCTATGAGTTTGAGTCCAGCCTGGTCTACAGAGTTAGTTCTAGGACAGCCAGGGCTGTTACACAGAGAAACCCTTTCTCAAAAAAAAAAAGAGAGAGAGAGAAAGAAACTGTTGACCTAAGAAAACTCCCTGAAAAGATAGACAGACTAATAAGCAGGCTCAAGAATAAAGTATGACTTTTAGTAATGATTTATTTTTAATCCTCCCCATTTTATCTGTCTACACACACACACACACACACACACACACACACACACACACACACACACACGGAAATGTAAAGACTTACTGTAAACTTGATAATTTTATCTTAAGTTTCAAGGGTGATTTGAAGCACAAAATCATGGACACAGTTAACTATCTCTGAATGAATATAAATTCTTCTTTTCCTCTGCCCCAGCAGATGAAGTTACTAAAGTGTAAGATGAATTTTAAAAGGTCTCATTAATAAAAAACGTGAGTTCTGAAAGATCAGAGAAACAGAACAAGCCACAGCTAACCTCACCTCGACAACTCCTCATCTGATCCTGTTTTGTCAGACTGGAAGCCTCTGAGTCCTCACCCAAAAGTGTCTCCACTGAACTGCTGCTAAAAAGCATCTAGTTCCTGGTCCTCATGCCTTATATACCATTCTGCTTCCTGCCATCACTTCCTGGGATTAAAGGCATGTGTCTTTCCCAAGCAAAAACATGAGATCTCAAGTGCTGAGATTAAAGGTGTGTGCCACCATGCCTGGCTCTGTTTCCAGTGTGGCCTTGAACTCAGAGATCCAAATGGATCTCTGCCTCCCAAATGCTAGGATTAAAGGTGTGTGTCACAACTGTCTGGCCTCTATGTTTAATCTACTGGCTGTTCTGTTCTCTGTCCCCAGATAAGTTTTATTAGGGTGCACAATATATTGGGGGACACAATATATCATCACATTGAAGAACACAAAATGGTAGATTTTAGGTTTGATATATGTGAGTCCATGGAGGGATTTATAGCTTATCATTAAAACTACTAGGGTAACATTTCTCATAAGCATGCAGTGGTGAAGAGCCATCCTGGTCTGTTTTCCGTTGCTGTTCCAGAATACCTGAGACTAGGTAATTCGCACGATAAAGAGTTTTACGTAACTCATCGTTCTGGAAACTGGAGTTCCAAGGTTGGGTAGCCACAAGACTGGGTAAGAATCTTTTACAATGTCATACTAAGGACAAAAGAGCAGGCTGCCCTACGTAAAAGAGATAAAATGCTAATGTTAGCCTTACTAGCAACAATCTACTTCTCTAAGTATTAGCCTACTTCCTCATGAAAGGCATTAGTCCTTAACAATGACACAATTATTCTTTAAAGGCCCCACAGCTTCTCAATTCATTACATGAACAATTAAATATTAACAAAAGTGTCAAAGGAGACAAGCCCTATTCAAACCACAACAAGAATTTTCTGTAGACAAAATAACATTCGAGGAAGAGCTCTCTTGAGTTATTAGCTGTGCCCAATGGCAGTACCTTCTACGTTTTCCACCATCTTTAAAGATAATATTGTAACTTATTCTGTCTTACATTCTTAGTGATTCTGGAGGAGTCGAATTTCAGCTGGTGGGATGATTCAGTGGTTAGAGGTGCTGGCTATGCAAGTCTGGTGGACAAAGTCCAGTCCCTAGAAGTGAGCACGAAAGTGGAAGGAGAGAAGTGACTCAACAAAGATGCTCTTTGGCATCCACACATGAGCCATGGTCTGTTCGACCACCTCCTCACCCTGACACACACATACCATGTGCACACACACCCACATACATAAACACACACATATACAAATCAAAGAATTTTTGTTTAAATTTGTGTAACTGTGGAGATCTGTACTGTTAAACTGTTATCAAAATGAGAATATTAATAATGCATGTGAAGTCAAGAGAAGATTTGGGTCTAAACCTCAAGCATATTCTGAGTTTATGTATCTGGTTCTCTGGAATTTTTTTTTTTATATTCTAAGTATCTAGAAACATCTTAATCCTCAACTAGTTATGCCAAACTGGCAAAGTGATGATAATCGGGAAAATTATTTGGATTTCTGTAAGCCTAGTTGAGTGAGAAGCTTCATATTATTAAATTAGCAAGAGTTGGCAGCATGCCAGTAGAACATAAATGAAAAATTCAATGAATGGATTTAGTAAAGTCAAATTTATTAGCTATTTAAAAATAGAAGGCAACAGTCATGCTCAGGATTTGGTGACTGTTTCATTGTACATAAAGAGAGATGAAACCACATTAGAGAATTTTGGAGTTGAGAAATGTGGCTTTCCCATCAGCCCATGTTAGAGGAACCATTGACCTTACCTGTGATTGAAACCGTCACTCTGGAAAAGCTTCAAGTTCTCCTCACATCATGGGAATGTCCCTGCTCTCTATGTACGAGCCACCTGAGAACAAGTGTTCCCATTAGAGGGACAACAGCTTGGGCAGCAGTTCCTGGTGGAATTCTGCAGCTGGTGTGGCTTTGCTTGCCTCACCCTAAGACACAATCCCTGTCCCAGGCAATGGCTGGCAGCTCAGATTTGCCCTTGAGCTGACAGACTCTCACACGGCATCCTGCCTCCTCCTCCCACGAGCCTCTTGAAAGCTGCTGGAACCCATTTCTCACTGCAGTTCTGCACTCTGGAGTTGAGGGGCAGAGAAGAGTGTCAGAGGCGATCTGTCTTAAGCCAAGGGAGACTGACAGGCTGTCTACCGGCTATCGTGCTTCCTGTTTGGGGCTGACAATCCTTGCAAGCTTCTTTGGAAAATTTAGTCCTTTTTGTTCCTGTAGTGCTGGTCGCTAGCCCTACGAAACAGGTTCCTACTGTTCTCGTTTTCTCTGATACTGTGCTGCTGCTTCTTGGGAGCAGACCCCAGTGGACTCTCTACCTCCAATCCTGGTCCCAGACTGTCTTCAAAGAAACCCTAACCAGGAGACACACCTCTGCTCTTGTGCCAAATCTCAATGATTTATGAAAGTGGTAGATTAAGGAATGGGATGCAGTAGTTGGCTTCTGGATGGTGATTAATTGCCTTTGTTTCTACGTGTATCACTTTTTAAAAACAGAAACATTTCCAAAAGCTGTTTGATTGCTTTCTTACTACACTTTAATTTTTTTGAGTAGTGTTCATACTTAATTAGCAGGATTAGCATCTTATTTTACCCTTATTTACACACTATACAGTAAAGCAAACACAATCTGGGCTGTGGCTGGCCCATCCTTACCATGCATAAAAAGGTACTACATACATTCAGTGTTAAATAATGAAGGAAATGGCGATTTAAAGACATCTTCCTTGGAGCATTTATATGCTCTAACTATTCAGTGACAATTATTGGAGAATGAAGGCAAATTATTATTTTTCTAATTAAAAAATAATAGAAAGTAAGCTGTTACCATCTCATAATTTTATTCAACATTTTTATATGTATATTCATTTTGGAGGGCTACAATACTTACCAAATAGATTCTTGTGAGATTATCTTAGCTACAGTTACTTACATAAATACACAATACACACTAATGTGATATTAAATATCTTATGCTCCTTCTGAAAATTTTGCTAGACCTTAAATAAAGAAGAAAATGAAATGATACTTAGCCCCATTAGATGGACAGCACATTAAAGATAAAGGTGAACCTATAATTATACCTTAAAATTCACCTCATATTAGATCATTTATGCATATGATACTGAATATACAATAGGTTAACCTAAAGATAATATGTAAGAAAAAATTACAGAAAAATGACAATACTTCTCAAAAAACAGTAATCGTAATTCTAATTTGTAATTGCATCCTTATCCCTGCAAATAATTAATAGCATTAAAAATGTGTTGCATCCTTTGGTTAATCATGATTTCCAAATAAAAATAAAAACATTTGCTTATGTATCTGTGTACAATTGAATACTTTCAAGTGTTTGAGAGACACAGAGAACTGCCATGTGTATGTGACAGTTATCTGTGTCTATGTGTTCTCTCTCTCTCTCTCTCTCTCTCTCTCTCTCTCTCTCTCTCTGTCTTTCTCCCTCCCTCCCTGTGTGTGTGTGTGTATCTGTGTGTGTGTGTGTGTACATGTGTGCGCACATGTGATAGGGATAGAGAAGCAGAATTCATGAGAGATTGTTTTCCCCATCTAAATAATCTGAACCGAAATTCTTATGTTCTTCAGGTGCCTATCCTTTTGATAAACTTTAAAAAAAGAGTTAGTGATTATCTTATACCATCTACTGCTCAAAATGTTTAATTCAAACTTAAATTAGTGCTTTGAGATATCCGTTTAGGATTCTTCATGATTTCATTTTTATTTGGATATATATTTTCTAAATAAGAGGATATCAAACACTGTTTATAACTCTGGAAGGCAGCAGAAATCTCTAGCTATTAAGTGCATCCTATCTCCCACAGTCCTTAAAACACCTCTAAATTCCATCACTGTCTTCCATACCATGAGCACTCAATCTTTTCATAATGTTGCTACACAAAATCATTTATTTATTATGGATGAAATATTCAGAGAGTCTGCTATGATGCATGTCTGGAGAAAAGTCATCTATAGTCAGCATTTAGGGGGAAAAACCTTAGAGAGGTTTTTTTTTTTTTTCTTTGTTTCCTCCCCCTTCTCTCCCCTCCCCTTCTATCATCTCCTCTCTCCACTACCTCCTTCCTTCCTCTCTCCTCTTCTCTCCTCTCCTCTTCTCTCCTCTCCTCTCCTCTTCTCTCCTCTCCTCTCCTCTCCTCTTCTCTCCTCTCCTCTCCTCTCCTCTCCTCTCCTCTCCCCTCTTCTCTCTTTGTTTTACTTCTTTTTCTTCTTTTTTTTTTTTATAATAAAATCAAATTTCCCTTAGGCTGTTTCTGGAGGAAGATGCAAACGCAACCCTGCCAGAGCTTCTTGGGTCTATGAGCCTCAATGCGGGCTTCCATGGAGTTCTGGCCCAGCCTGAAACATTCCCGTGGAGCAACTGTGGCAAGAATTAAGAGGAGGGCAAGACCTCAAACAAGCTACAACCCTGTGGATTTGGGGAGAAACAAGATACTCCAACATTCCTCTTCTGGTTTCCTTGACAACATCAGCAACAACTCTGTAATACTACGGCTCTCTGTTCCTTTAACCCTTCAGGATGTCAAGTGAATGGAAACTTCCTGGAGGAAATATTGCAGCCTTCGAGGTGGCCTGGCATACATTAAAGTGAGTGACACACAACGTTCTGACCTTTCCCACCGCTCAAGGAAGGGGCTTGGGGAATGGCCTTGGGGCAAGGAAACAATGTACAAATTCCACCTTAACAGCAACGAGGGGTCTTTCAGAAGAAGCTCACCCCGGGACTTTACTGAGATGCATTGCATAGAAAAGTAACAAACATCCCAAGCAGATGGCACCTTAAATTTCCCTCCACAGAATTCTTCAAATATATTTAATAAAGGGAAAAAAATCCAAACCCAGATTGTATATTATCACATAATTGAAAATGATAGAAACCGGCTAACTGTCCTTACATGATGTGTCCCCAAATTGATGAAGGGATTAAGAATATTTTATTGGAAATTTTGTCTAGCTTCCAGTATAAGATAATTATTCAAACAATTTTCATTCAGATCATTGAGAAAAGTATGCATTCAGCAATGGTTAGGGTCCTCATCAAATCGTAAGTACAGAAGCATGTTCAAATCTAAAGTAAGGGGGAAAAGGCAGGACTATATAACCTAGAGGAACAAATTCTAACCTTATGCCAGTCCCATTCATCTACAAATGAGAAACCCTGGCCAAATCACAGCTGTCACAAAAAAGTAGCGTTTATTTGTACCTATGATAATGTATTATCGTTATTCTTTTTATTCTTGTATTTCTTCTTTTTTATCACCCATAGACCTGAGAGTATAATCCTGCATAACTCATTCCCTCTCTGTTCAAGATCTGCCTGATTACTGACAGAATGCTGTTTTAAGATTTGTCAGTTGCTTCCCTTCCTGGATAGGAACGGTACTGCCTTACCCTTAGACAGTGGTCCATAGGTACATACTCACACGCCTGAGTGTCTAAATTCTGTTCTAAAGTTCTTCTGACTCATGAAGGTCCAGGCAAAGACCAAGAGCCTCTGCTGTTTACCAGCTCACTAAGATGTCTGCCTGAAGGGGAAACGAAAATTAGTAGTAGAAACACATGATACAGGATGGGCTGACCTCAGCCGTGACCAGCAGGGTACAATAGGAACAGTCAGAGCAAAGGTATGGTCATCGAGAGAAGGAAGATATACATCAAGAATGTCAAACCTAGAGACGCAGCAACGAGATTAAAGCAGTGGGTGTCAACACAGATAGATGAGAAGGAGAATTAAAAAATGCAAGCAAAGAGGATAGGCTGAAGAGAAAGCAAAGAAGGAAGGAAACCTAAGCACAGAGGATGTGTAAACTACAGTAAAACAGAGGGCGAGGAATGAGCCCTCTGAATGCTTTTCTTATTGGTTGTATATCTCTCCGACTAACAGAGTTCCACACTCCCACCCCAATGCATAAGCCATCGTTGGTGTCTCTTTCTGAGAAATGTAGCCAAGGAAATGATAAGATAACTTGATTTTTACCAACTAGAACTCTTCTCCTCCTAGCCACCTGCCATTCTCACTATTCGTGCCCCCTGGCTGTGGCAACTCTCCCTTCACTGATTGCTGTTAAAATGAAAGCACTCATTCTTTTTTTGGCTATGTGAGGATATGCTTGTTTTATGTTTCTTGTAATAAACAAGTTTCTGGATATGAATATCAGAAAGAGAAGCTGAGAATACAAAGGATTTAAAAAAATAGGTGTAGTTAAGGAATTGGCAGAGCAGACTTAAAAGGTTGGTAAAATAAAAGTGAGCAATACTGGAAACAGTAAGTATAAAAATCCATAAAATAGAGAAAGGTGGATCTTACCAGGCATTTGTAATATTTGGTTGTGAAGAACCTCAGTGACCCGTGGACCTCCTGAAATTGTAACCAAGGTTTGTAACCGAGAAGGAAGGCATGGCTCTCATCAGATTTTCAAAAGGCTTCATGACTTGGGAAGATTAACACATGACTTTTAGTACCAGGCACAGAAATCAATTAGAGTTCACAGAGAATAAAATAATACATTTGCTTCATGTAAGAATGCTGCATGGAATAGTTAGTGTGTTTTGTACATGAAAGAAAACATGAAGCTGCTAAGTAGGAAACAAAGGGAGAGGTGGTCTCTGAGATGAAAAACATCTGCCCTTTGCCTCCCTTGTGGAAGACAGGAATTATTAAGTCCAAAACAGTTTTCAGAACTTACCAAAAATGTGTGTGTGTGGTTCACTGGAAGCAGAGAAAAATGATAAAGAACAAAAATGAAAACTTGTCATATATGAAGGTAACTTATAAACAAGTAGAAAAAAGATGGAATAAACTTAAAAGTAGACACTGATAAAGTTATACACTACAATAAGCAAAAAAAAGCAATAAAATACTTCATTGGAATTTAACAAAGCATTGTTTTGTAAAAATTATCTACAGCACATACCTTCAAACCATTAGTTTAATTCTTTTACATATTGGCATGGGTGAGTCTTGACAGAAGAGACCTGTGAAAATAGGTAGCTTCTCAAACAGCTGACAGGAGTTCAACATACCTTCCCATCAGTCACTATCTGAAACAATTAATAAAAAAAAAGTGTTTCATGGGAACTAAGCTGCATCAATCCCTTGAATATGTTAGAGTATCGGTCTATCAAAGACACTGTGGACATGCAAATATTAGGGCCATTGATTTATGCTGTGCGTTGTCCAAAGAACAAATCTATCTTACTCAGGAATCATTTGAGAGAAAATAGAATCTTGCAATTTATCTCAATATGTAACAATCATATGTTAGCCTTCTGTCTGTGATAACACAATATTTTTTTAGCATTCCAGTTATTTTTACTTCTCAGAGTTTCTCATTTAAAGTACAAATTCAATATCAGTTTATTCAATATATAGTCTGAAGAGGAAAGGGAATCAATCGAATTTCACAAAGAATTTTCTCATTATTTTTATCTTCTTTGACACTCTGGTTAAACTGCTTTATGCTAAATTAGAATGACAATTAATTATGACTCTGATCTACAGAGGAAAGAAGATAAATATAGTTTATATAAATTAAGAGAGTCTGTTTATAGAAGAATTGTTTCCGTGCAGAAGGCAGTTTTAAGTAATAGGAAACTACATAGCCTTCATTTTTTTATTGCAAAAGATAATGTCAGTTTTAAAACAGTAGTATAAATCCAAAACCCCAGGAAATTCTTTGCTAATATAATATTAGAACTCTGACATAAATAAGGACATCCTTTGAGAAAAGTTCCCAAGAAGACTAGTTCCCAAGGATCCACTTATCACATAAGGGGTTACTGTTTCAACTAAACAGGAGGTAGGCAGAGAGCTCAGGCTGGAGACAGAGTTCTCAAGGCCAAGTGTGAAATGTGATGTTGAACCCACTGTTCAAATATTACTGACATTAGCATTAAACTAAACCCTGTGAAAGTTCCTATTTAGCTCCACAGCTTGAATATCTACAAAACAGATCCTTCAAGGGGACTTTAGAAGCCTGGGTAGTGCTCTCTAGAATCAGCTGTCAACCTTCCTTGAGTGGTGACTTGGTGGCCAATGGAAAATTTTAAATTTCATCACAAGAGAATAGCATGGATAAAATATCAAACTGACCTGCTCCCCCTCCCCCCACCTTTCTCTCTCTCTCTCTCTCTCTCTCTCTCTCTCTCTCTCTCTCTCTCTCTCTCTCTCTCTCTCTCTCTCTTTTTTCAGAAGAATAAAGTAAGACTCAGGCAGGACAAAGGGTGAGAAAGAAGTCCCTATGAAACCTTTCAACTGTCTTTTTCCATGATTTCTGACATTTCCCTCTGTCACTGTTCTCAGTAATGCATCCCACTTGTTTAGTGAGGTGGCAGCTAAGCCCAAAAGATAGCACTTACTAATTGGGAAGGCTGCAGAAGCAAAGCTTAAAGAGTCTTTGACCACAAGAGAACAGAAAACGTATCCTATACACGACATTGCTTTAGTGAAACTCTGAAATCTGACACTAAATAAAGATTTGTGGAAAACTTAAAATAGCAAAACTGTAAAGAAATAAGAGGTCATGCTCAAAACGTTGATGGGGCACTAGCTAGGATTAGAAACAAGTAGTCCATCTTGCTAAATTCCAGTAGGAATTTCTTTCATTTCCGATTAGGAATTTACAGGCATCTAATTGTGGGGAAGGCGGCTTTCACATCTTCAATCAGGACAGTTACTGACTGTGGCACTTTACTTTGGCTGAAAGACAAGAGTTTTGGGTTATAAATTCTTGGCATATCACATATGCAATTATAAGAAAATAAATCTAAAAATGAATTGGAATCTTTTCCAATAACCACTACCATTTTTAAAAACCTTTAAGATGTATGCCCCTTTTCAGTCAAATAACCCACTTTTGCTACACAGACATATGTGAAAGAATGTGACTGCTTGTGATAGTCAAGAAATACATTAAGAAGTCCTTCTACTTGATATCTTTCGTGCTTTACAATGCTTCCAAGATGGTACTTTTACAGGCAAGGAAGTTGAAGCCTAAACAGATTACAGAGCCTTCTCAAGCAATGTCTCATATCTACTAACTTAAGGGTAATACAATTAGACCATAACAGATCTAAAAATACTTAAATGAGGGATTTTGGTTTTTGATGTAACAAGAATTCTCAAAGCCGGTGTTGGCCAATCAGAAACATCCAGTAAGAGATCCATTGCCGGTCGGTGGTGGCGCATGCCTTTAAACCCAGCACTCAGGAGGCAGAAGCACGCTGATCTCTGTGAGTTCAAGGCCCACCTGGGCTACAGAGTGAGTTCCAGAAAAGGCACACAAAGCTACACAGAGAAACCCTGTCTCAAAAAAAAAAAAAGATCCATTACTCTCTTGGTTTGCGAATGTAACTGGTTGTTCCGAGGTTAGTGACAAGTTGGTATGCTCAGCTACAAGGGAGAGCAAAGGCCCAATGGCTGATTCTGCTCCATCTAAACAAGTGTCCCCAGAAACTCTAGTCAACAAACACCACTTTGGCTGCATTGGTCATCACTATAGTCAGATAATTTGAAGAAATGCAGACATTCTGTTTCTACCGCACCCCCACTAGGCTTGTTGCCGCCATCATAAGAATCCATTTCAAATCAGAATTCAAATAAGAAATGGGGGATGGGTAGGAAACCATCAGATTAGTGACTTCTTTGTACATTTTCATACTTAGGAGCAAGCTTCAACTCAGAAGTGGTAAGGTGACAGTTTCTATACTTTTTTTTTCCCACTCTTCTCTTTGGGATAAGAAGAACAGAAAATTGTTCTTCCACGTTGTTTGACAGTGCTTCTAAGGAAAAACAGTACCAGCTTTCTACCCCTGCTTCTGATTTTGCTGCCCACAAATTGAGCAAGCTAAAGAAAAGTGGATGGATATTGCACAGAACATTTTCACCAAGGCAACAAAGGAAGTGAAGTGATGAGACAGAACTCCTTATAAGTAGTTCTCAATGTGTGGCTAAGAATCAGCAACTGTATAAGGGACCCCATACCAAATGCAGACAACCCTGGGCTTACCATAAGTCAGCTTTTAAGTTTTAACTTTATAATGCTGTAAAATTGATAGGCATTCAGCAAAATCTATGCTTTGAATTTTGAACTTGTGCCTTTCCCTGGGTTAGACACACACACAGTGAGATGCATGCTCTCGATTCTAGCCGGTGGTACAGAAACATTTCTCTCAGTCCATTGTTTTGTTTGGAAGAAATTGTTGCTCTATAGTATACTGTAGGTTAATATACTTGGGAAATTGCCAGCTAATGTTATTTTGAGCTTTCAGTGGCCTTTCCTTCTAATATAGAATCTGTTGTAAGACAGAGAGTATCTGTACGTAAGATGGCAAGTTATGATAATTAGAAGGGACCATTTTACTTTCTGTAGAGATTATTGGGTAACTTGTAGAGTACATCCTTTCTCTCAACTTTCTGTACTTCAGCAGACATTAACAGTAACAGCCACTCAGAGAACTTGGGATGAGTTCTAGGAGACTGGAATTTGGAATGGGTGATCAGTGGCCATGAGCCTAAGGGGGGAAAATAGACCTCTAAGGGCAATAATTTATAAGCATTAATTATAAGCAGAAGGACAAAAACAGTAAAACTTGCTGATCAAGGTAAGAATTCTACAATAATGTTTCAGGTTTTTCATGATTCAGAAGTAGACCACGCATGTATTAGTTACTTCCACTGTCTCTGTGACAAAATAATTAATATAATACTTACATAAAGAATGATTTAATTTGTCTCCTGATTTCAATGGGCTCATCCATGGTTGCTTGGGAAAAATATCAGGATGGCAGGCATATGTGTCAGGGTCTGTTCTGTTTGGTCAAAACAAAGGAAGGAGAGAGGAGACATGAGCCAGGAACCAGGAAACCCCCAAATATCTAATCACATTGATGTTTTCCTTAAGCTAGATCCCACCTCCAAGAGTTTCCATAAGTATCCAAAACAACACCACCAGCTAGGGACCAAACACTCATACCATGAGTCTCTAGGGGAAGTTTCCATGTTCAAACCATTACATTTCCTACCACTTCAAATGGCTTGTACCCATTTCATAAGGTAGGATGTGTTTGTGCTACCTTTAAGAAACCTTAAAGTCTAAACAATGCCAAGTATTCGAAAGCCAAAGTTCAATGTCTTCTACGAGATTCTAGGCAGAACCATAGCTGTGAGACCCCCTGTAAAATGAAAAAGTAAGTCATATACTTCCAACATGCCAAGTAAATATTTTTATTCAAAGGGGAAAAGCAGGACTGAAGCAAGGAAAGATCAGGCCAAGGCAAGACTGAAAGTCAGCAGGACATTACTTTCTGCTGTGGACCAAGTCCCCAAACCTATGAGACTTTGCTGGACACTTCATATTCAAACCACAACACAGCATAAACAGAGCTATCAAATACTCCCTAAAAACAGTATCTAGAAAAAAAATGTTAAAACCAACAGTGACAATGGATCTGAAATGATAAGAAGTTGGATGGATGCACATTCAGGAAGAAAGACACAAATTCTACACCTGCAAAATGTAGTTGAGTACTTCAGTGAGGATGTCAAAAATCCCAGGGAGACACCTAGGACTAGATATGGATTTGAAAGCCTGAAAAACCACAGGTAGGGAAGCTAGCTGGGTGAGAACTTTTCTGACCTCTGTCTCACCCTTTATCCATCCTTCGGAGCTAAACCTGGAATCTTCTAAAGCTGTAGCTAGGGTGGTGTCAGGGAGGTGATGATTAGAGAGAAAGGGAACTTAACTTACTAAAAACGCCAACACTCTGCCAACCTGAGCTAAAGGAAATGAAATCTTCCACTTAAATAAATATAGGAATATAAATGAACACATTACAACGAATAATTGTAACAACTGAATTGAAATTGTGCTTACTACTTAAAGGGACCATTGAAGCCTGGCGGTGGTGGCACATGCCTTATTCCCAGCACACAGGAGGCAGAGGCAGGCAGATCTCTGTGAGTTTACAGAGTGAGTTCCAGGAAAGGTGCAAAGCTAAACAAAGAAGCCCTGTCTCAAAAAAAAAAAAAAAAAAAAAAAAAAAGGACCATTGAACCTCTATTAGCTAAAGAGGAAGCATGACATAAAAGCACTGGGATAAGTTTCCATCCAGGGCAAAGGGAGAACTACCTGGCATGAGGAAATACAAAAGGAGCTATGAGAAACAGGTGAGGATTGCACGGCATGGCCTCGGGTGAGCTTTTCTTGTTCTTTCAGCTGGTACCACCAGTTCTTCTGGTCTTCTGGTGAAACCATGACAGAAGCTGGCCCTGACCAGCTCCTCCTTCTTCTCCCAGTCCTTTGACTTCTCTGTCCAAGGCCATGGTGGCAAATTGCTTTGCGTCAACTGAGAGGAAGGAACAGGGGACTGTTTATCTTCGATCCAGGCACAAGCTGCATAATTTCCCAGTTTCTCTTGAGGCATGGTAATATAGCCCTTCATTAAACCCTTTACCATAAATAAAATAGCAATTATGGGTCCTCCTTGCTCATGTCATTGCTTCTATACTATACAAATGTGAACCTTAAAGGTATTGCACCTCATAAATCTAAATCTGACTTCAATTAAACTTGTGTTTGCTGAAGACCAAACACTTGACCTTGTCCCCACATGTTCTCTCCCCCAGAGGAGAGAGAGGATTGAAGCCTTTCTATTCTGGCCTACAGGACAAGTTCCAGGGAAGATCACATGACCAGAGTTTACCTGAAAACTGATCATCTGACTACAATTACATTTGAGTCCAATAGCATATAAAGATGTCCCAGTTTCTGAAGGGACTTGCTCAAGAATCCTGCAGGAGCAAAAGAAAATGAGCCAGCTGCACATAGTAGCTTATACCTACAACCCCAGAATTTGAGAAACTGAGGAGGATTGTTGTGAGTTTGAAGCCAGCCTCAGCCATCTAGGGAGTTTTAGGCCAGTCTGAGCTTCAATGCCACACCATATTTCAAAATAAAAAGTAAAAAAGAAGAGAGAGGGAAGGGAAAAGAAGGAAAAGGAAGGAAAGGGAAAAGAAGGGAAATGGGAAGGGAAGGGAGGGGAAGGGAAGGGAAGGAAAGGGAAGGAAAGGGAGGGGAAGGGAAGGACAAAGAAAAAACTATGGGTCAAGTGGGTATGTATATGTGTTACCTCTAAACCCACATGCATATTTGATTTTGTTGCTCTTTGGCTAGCTATGTCAGATACAGAAAGAGCCTGACCAAGAAAAAGAAATCTACACAAAGCACATTGAGTATCTGGACTCCTTTGTATGCTTCCTGGAATAGCTACTAAGTGATACATAAACCTTTAGCAACATACCTCTGTTTTACTGCATCTTTGAAGTATTCCTATCTTTTTCCAGCTAAAAATTTATAGAAAGGTAAGCATGCCCAGAGGTGCTTCTGTCTACCATTTTTGTGACACAAACTGAGCATGCCTAAAAGTACTCCTGTCAGCCATCTTTATTAGCTAAATGGAGTATAACACATTTCTATTTGCCATCTTTATAACACAACAAAACATGGGTCAAAGTTTCCTTCCTGTCGTTTTAATTTTGAGAATATGTGTGCCATGAACTTGAGTTAAACATGACTGTCACCTTGCCTTCTAGGATTATGGTCTTAACTGAGCAAACTCAGGAATGTGCCAGCCCCGTGAAATGAATTCCTATGTTAATATGTATAGATGCTCAATAAAATCACCATGCTTCCTTGGTAAGGAAGTTACTACTTTGGAAATAATTGCCATGCTCATTAAAGGTAAAAAATCTTCACTGTTATTTCCTGCTATGTCTAATTTGGATTTATCTTCACCAAGATAAAAACTCATCATGATGAATATCACAGTGTCAATGTCAAGATGACTCAACAAGGTAGCTTTTGACATTCCTCTTTCCTTACCTTGCATAGAATATAAGTAGCATCATTAGGCAATTTTAGACCACTCACCTAGGAAAAACATTGCCTGACCATAGTGAGGACAAGGAAAACTGTCATCTGAGAGGCTGGTCCCGAACAGAATAAATGTGACAAGGGCACCCAAGCTCAGGGTTATGAGATCTTCCTATCAGACTAATCAATAAGCAACCTCATACCTCCATTTGTAGGAAGGAAGTGATGGCACAGGTAAGCCAGACACACTAACTCCAGACATTTGCATTCTTTCCACTGCATAGGAGCTTGAAGAATAAATACAACACCTATCCCTTCCCACTATTAATTTCAGAACTCTTCAGAAAGGAAAATTAGAATAAAATTAGAATAAAAGTAGTTTAAAAACAAAGACTCGGGGCTATGCTTGGATTTAACTCATGACTTCCCTAGCTCCTTGTAGCTTTGCTTTAATCACCCCATTTCTTCTTTAACATGGGGATAATCAAATCTAACCTATAGGTGATTACAAAGCCTACATCATTTTGAAATACAGAGAATGACCCCTGGAGGAAGCAAGTGCTCTAAACAGCTAATAAAATAGCTGTTTTACTTCCATGCTAATCCATAATCTCTGTGTGTATTTCAACCTTGCATCCACTTTAAAAAAACTCATAGATGCTGGAAAACCATCTTATTTTCATTAGTTTAGATTATTTAGCAAATTATCATCTTGACTCATTCATTTTATCCTTATTGGAGCATAAGGAAGACAGTGAAATTTATACGTTATGCTATAATTCATGGGTATAAAAATTTCAAGTTTTTAAATTAGACAAAAGAAAACAGGTAAGCTTTTTACCTAGATTTAAATTTGCAAATTTTGGAATGATGGATGAATTACAAATAAAAAATAATAATTCCTTTGGATCCTAATGTTATCATAGTACTGATTAATTTTCATTATGTATTTTTGGAGGAGACATCTATATTCTGCCTTGGGAGAAACTTTCCTTCAGATTCCATTTGTCTGCAATCCTCTGCAGCAACTTTATCAGGTAGTTTGAGCAAGTGTTGGGTGAACTTGGCAGCTCAGTTGACAAATGTTGATGTCCTAAGACAGTGCTTACCCGTGTCTTACGTCATGCTTCTCCTCACAGTTGCTGGCTGCATTTCTCTGACTCTGCCTTCCTGTTCCCTCACTTCTCCTCTCTGCTAGTCCCACATATACTTCCTGCCTGGCTACTGGCTAAGCAGCATTTTATTTATCAATCAGTCATAGCATCATATATTTACAGCATACAGGACATCCCACAGCATTCCTTAGCTTCTTTGTGTAGACTTACCATTTGTCGAAAGGGAAAGTAATAGTCCCTTCATCTAGATATGGAGACTGGAGACTGCATGTCTGAAAAGAGGGACGATAGGATTTAGGGTTGCCTGCTGGTGAACTAGAGCCAATGTACAAAGCACATTTAAGAAACTAGAATATGGTGAGCAATGCATAGTGTTTGCTTATTTTATAATCATCAAGGAATTAACAATGTGATTAGCACAACTGCCTTTTATACACATGGCAAGGATAGGTGATGCAGCTAAGGGCCTGGTATAGAGGAACACAGGGGACTTTGACTCACCTTCATGGATGGTTGAGTGTGTGGCATGTGTGTGGGCCAGGCCAAGAGAAAGTGCCATTAGCAAGGTAGACAGAATACATCATTCCCCTAAAAGTCTAAAACGTAGCTCCTGTGGAGATCTGGTTTGCAGCTTTGCCTTTGCTGAACCAACTGGCTAAAGGTCAGCAATATCAACTGCCTTGGATAGAGTCTGTCTTAATATAAAGATGCATTTGTTCATACTAAGAATGAAGACTTCATTGAAAATGAACCTTTCAGCTCTCACATACCAAAGTGATCTTGAGCTACAGTTTCACTCAGCAATCGATAGGATTGGCATCTCACTTCATTACAAAGCAAAACCTTTCATTTTTCAATCCAGTTAACTGTCCCATAAGTCTTGATAGTACACATGTACACACACACACTGATAGCCTCACTTTTACCTACAATGTAGCCATAGCTGTTTGCTACTCTTTTCTAAAACTGTATTTCTTTCTTTCCCTCTTCTCTATTTCTGTATACAAACACAAATATGTATATACATACATATATAGAGAGAGGATATATATTATATATAATATACATATATAGATAGAGGGGGAGATATATACATATATATACAATGTATGTGCATACATACACGTGCACGCACGTGTACACACACACACACACACAGATATCCACCCACTAATGATCTAGAGTTAATATACAAAACATACTTAGGAGATTGGAATAAAGTGAATGATGCTCAGAGTTAACTTATTCTACAATCATCAAAGAATCAACAATGAGATTATAAATACATAGATCGAGATTAGATATACGTATAGAGTAGATATCAGTCAACGTAGAGATGTAATCTGAGAAGCTTTTGCTTCTAAACATGAAGTTTCATCTGTGGAATATGCATACAGATTATTTATAGATGAAGATATAGAGGTAGATGTAGATGTGGATATAGATACAGATATAGATATAGGTGTAGGTGAAGATATAGATATAGATGTAGATTAGATAGAGAGATAGAGCTCTATCCTTTAGAACATCAGAATGTGTGATTTGCAATGAGTTCTACATGGGAAGGTATAATAATAATAATTGCTCTTGCCATGTCATGTTTTTCTACAAGTTAGTTCAGTTGTTCCACATTATCAACTCTTGGATAATGTATTCCACCCATCACTGAATGGAAATTTAATTTCTAAAAGAGTGTCACCAGCTCCTCAAGTAGCATTTTATAATAATTTGGACCACCTCAGAAATCAATTTGAGGTATCCCTACAGTGTCTTCACCTCTGTCCTCATGTGTGTCAGTTTTCAAAAGCCAGCGATGATGGCTTCAGCGAACATAAATGTGTATGTTTGCAAACATTCTGAAAAACAGCAAGTTCACCATTTTGATCATAAACATTGTAGCACATCAAATGTTTTAAAGTGAAACTGCTAGTTACATAAATTGGGATCAATGGACAGAAGAATTGCTGTTTTTTCTTCCTTCCTTCCTTTCTTCCTTCCTTCCTTCCTCCCTTCCTCCCCCTTCCATTCCTTCCTTCTTTTCTTTTTTGTTTGTTTGTTTGTTTTTTAAGACAGGGTTTTTCTGTGTACCACTGGCTGTCCTGGATCTCACTCTGTACACCAGGCTGGCCTCGAACTCACAGAGATCCGCCTGGCTCTGCTTCCCACATGCTGGGATTAAAGGCATGTACCACCACCGCCCGGCCCTTCCTTTCTTTCTACCTTTTCACTTAATATATTTTTGCCAAGTTCTAGTTATCTATCTATCTATCTATCTATCTATCTACCTATCTAATCGTGTGTGTGTGTGTGTGTGTGTGTGTGTGTGTGTGTGTGTGTGTGCATTCCTGAGACATGGAACACACTAAAAATATCAGAAGACAAGCTCACATGTCAGCCCTTGCCTTCCACTGTGTTTGAGACAGTGTGTTGTTGCTGTTCTCTTCTGGGTACACTAGGCTAGCTGGCCTATGAGTGTCTAGAGGGTCTCCTGCCTTTTCCTCTCTCTCATGTCACCACAGCACAGGTACTATAGGAGTACAGTATACTGCCCAGCTTTACCCGGCTCGGGGGCCTGAACTCAGCTCCTCACGATTTTGAGACAAGCTTCTCAGCCCTCTAGCTGTTTCCTTCTACAACTGGAAGCACAAACCAAGAGAAGGAGGAGGATCTGGGAGCTTGATATTGTATTCCCCATCTTCACTGAGAAAATCAGTGAGTGAGCTCAGAGCTGTGAAATTCTAGCAGAAAAACTTGTGCTACTTGCACAGGAAGTGCTGACGCACACACTAGAGTTGACAAAAATATGGTTTTTGAAGCTTTAGCATAGTTTACAACCAACAAATGAGGAAGATAATTATGTCATCATCTACATAGTTCACAAGCCATTTCAATGGGTCCAAATGAAGCATAAACGTTTTTAAATACAACTCAACTAGCAGGCACCACAATCCAAGTGATCAGCCATAGAAATAAAGAAATGATAACTGAACAAGAAATTAATACATTTGTACTCTTATTTTCACTGTGTTGTGGTTATGGTTTTCCCATAAACTCACAAATTCCCTAATTTAGTCTCATTATTAGTTTTAGACTGGTTTTTATGTGTGGTTTGAGAGAATTTATATCCCTGAATGTATCTGTAGTTCAGATATATTTAATGAGGAAATGAAAATATGAAACTACACTCAGAAAATACATATTATCTTGAGATACTCTGAGGATTTGATCTTATTAAACATTTAGCAGTGTTAATTGATTTTAAAAAAATGTGTGCCAGTGATGAGATGGTATCTTTTCATGACCATAGATAACAATACTATATTATGTATTTTAATAAATAGATTATGTATGTTTTGCTATATAGAAATGAAAAGTCTTTTATGAGCTATATATGCACATATATGTAACTCAATTTAAAATAAGATATAGTTTATGTGTATCAAAATATCACATAGCACCCCAGAAATAATTTTTTCAGTCTTAGGTTTATTTTGCACAAAAGCACTAATTACACAGATTAAATAAGATACCGCTTAGTTCTCAGCATCACACAAGGAGCTACAGCTATAACATAATGTCAATATGATGGAGTTTTTAACTGTTATATGTGACTTAAAATTATTATAATAATTTAAATAAATGAATCTTAAAATGTTTACTTTATAGTAACTGAGGAACAAAATATTTTTGACAAGAAAATCATGCATTTTAGAAGGCTTTGTGAGAGAATTGAAATAGATAGTATGACCGGGAGACCATTAACGAGGTCCACTGAGAAGCAAGTGGTTTGATTATTGGAAACATTCAACATGAGTATTTCAGCTTTCAGTTTTCAGACTCTCATGCTGTGACTATGGGAACCATCATTTTTATCCACACCAGAAGAAAATGGGTTGAACATAATGAAAACTTGAGATTCTCCTTAGATCTCCCTGGGAACTGAGGTCAGAGCAACAACTGCCCTGAGCATTGGCGAGAAGATAGGAGCACTCATGGAATCCCAACTCAACTGAGCAGACACTCAAGATCACAGGGACCGGCAAGAGTCAGAACAGGAGAAAGCAACCCAAAGAGCAACTGACAGTTCGCTGAACACGACCTATGGCTAAGACTGATCATGAACATGACTGGAAGGAGGCAGCTGGCTGGGATCCCACTCCCCGGGACCCCATTCTTCCCTGTTTTACCTCCAGGAACCCTACTGTGTTTCCACTGCACATGGAAAATCTGACAAAAATCCACTCATGATCCCTGCAGTATCAGGGAAATACAGCTCTGTATCTCCTGGTGCTCTGTTACTTTGGATGGACTACGTGTGAGTAAACCATCATAAGTTGAAAATATCCCAAATCCCAAATGCTTCCTTTTAACACCTGAAACTCCAAAATCGATGCTCAGTGAAAGGGTACAACATGGCATCTTGGTTCTTCTCTAGCTTTGTAGTTGTCTGTGAGCTATGCTATACCATATGTATTGCCAGCCTGGGAGAAGAGTCCGTATATATATTTTTACATTGTGAATGTGTATATGCATGCATGTGTATATACATGCCTGTGGGGGTGGGGGTGGGGAGGTTTGTGCATGTCCATGCTATGACATATGTGTTTATGTCAGAGAACATGTAGGCGTTGGTACGTTCCTTCTACAATGTGGGTTCTGGGGACGAAACTCAGCTCACCCCAACACAGTGATCCATCTTGCTAGCTCCTAAATCAAAATTTGAATTTTCCTGAATGCATATTATTTTAACCCCACCATGGAGTTCAAGCATCTTCCTAAGTCAATGACTATCTCTAAAGGCAGAATATTCTGCTTTTCCTAGTGAGGCCTATCCTCAGGAGAAGTTGTGTAAGGGGTGTGTGTGTGTGTGTGTGTGTGTGTGTGTGTGTGTAAATGCATGTAGAAGCAGGAAGACAACATTCTCTGGGACAGCATCCATCCTCTCTGAGATAGAGTCTCTTACTGGCTTACAGGTCATCAGGTTAGAATAGCTGACCAGAGAAGCCTATAAATCCTCCTGTCTCCCTGCCCCCAGCACTAGACTTACACACACATATCACTGTGCCTGGCGTTTTTATGTGGGTTCTGGCCACTGAACTCAGATACTCATGTTTACAAGCAAACACTTTGTCAATTGAGCTATCTCCTCAACCCAGGAGAAATCATTTTACTAGAGCTATCCTACTGGGTTTTGTCAAATTCTGTCAGATCTAAAGAAAGGGGATATACAACTTTAGCCCCTGAAGCCATTCTGTCTCTTCAAAATGTGTTGAGTTCCCAGTCCACAGACCTATGAAGACAGACCTAATCATCAGACTGCAGAAAACTTTCCTGACCTGAGACTTTATGATCACATCACTAAAGGACAACATACCACATTCTCTAGAAGACAAAACAACCCAATTTTTAAAAAACAGGCATAATTTCTGAACAAATAACATCTCACCAAAGAATATTCATACAGCAGTAGGTAAAGGCATGCATTATCATATGAATTGGCTTCATTCCTTTAAAATCAACCAAATCAATGAAAATTAAATTCAAATCAAAACAAAAGTGACACACCACTACATGCATGTTAAAAAGGCTAAAATCCCAAAGCTCACACTGTCCACAGGGGAGTAAGGACTAGGTGAAATTTTCTACTTAATTTTTCCAAAAACCTAAAAGGACTAATGAAAAATGACATCTGAATATCTAAGGAATAAATGAATGAGACCAAATGCTGGAGGAGCAGGGAAACAGAAAAAGTGAGACTACCCTAAAAAGAAAAACACACAGTCACAGATGATACATTAGATAGATACTAGATAGGCTAAGTGATAGATAGATAGATAGATAGATAGATAGATAGATAGATAGATAGATAGATAGTCAGATACACACACAAATACATACATACATACATACATAGGTAGATTAAATAGACTATAGATAGGTAGGTAAATAAATGATAGATAATAAGTAGATAGACAATAGATAAGTAGATAGATAATGCATAGGTAGGTAGATAAATAGATTATAGGTAAGTAGGTAGATAAATGATAGATAGATAGATAGATAGATAGATAGATAGATAGATAGATAGATTTTAAAACAATTTTCCCATAAATAATTCTGGACCTCTTGGCTTTCCTTCTTTAAATTATGTTGTTTTGCATGTTCCTTAAAATGCACTCATTAGTGTCTTCCAATCACACTCACTACTGCAAGCAAAAGCAATTTGTTCCTCACTTATTTTTAAACAATGTGGATGGACTATGTTCTAGACTTGAGCTGCTTCATGTACTTCATCTCTGTTTGAAAAAAACAATCCACTACTATAATTACTGTCAGCATAGTGTGCCTGGAGTCTTCCTTTGAATGTCTAAAATAATAAAATCATTTGTGGGTCAGGTTTTTTCCACTGGCTACAGCAGTGAGAAATGCAGTAAAATGTCTTGTGGTATGGAAGGTGCTAATTAAGCTGTACATGATCGCTGCTTACGACTGAGGCTTATGAGTCACTTGGAACACCAGTGCTGGGGGATGGTGTGCTAAGCCTTCTGTCCTGAAGCCATCGTGTTGGATGTAGCATCTCACCTGTCTGGAATTTCTGAGGTGTGGTTCTGCCCAGAGGCCAAGGGATTGACTGATTGATTGATGGGAGGTTCTTGTCTGTAAAGAGTCTTTGGTTGTTACGATCTGCAACTAAAATATGCGGACAACCATACCTCTACCTTGGATTTCTTCCCTTCATCTCTTATTGAGGGGCACCATGATGGCTTTGCACTTCTTTTGCTTCTTTCAAGGGACCCTGTCAGGGTCCCTGATCCTCACTTAGTGCCCCTTTAACAACAAGTCAAGTGTAGATTCAAGTGGAAGAGGTTAAAGAGTGTACACAAACTAAACACTCTGAAGGAATTTTAAATTCCAGACAGTAAATCCTGGAATTACTATTAACCAACTTTGAAAGGAATAAGATGCAGAAAACTCACAAATTAGAACACATATTAAAGAAATAAAGTCTGTTCTATGTAAATGTTACATATGCATACATGTATATGAAAATGCATTGTACATATGCAAACAAATAAATACCTTTCAGACAATATTCATACGGACACATTCTAACTTGAGATTTCACTGTCATTTACAAAATATTGTGAGTGACAGCAGTATTTCAGGAGTCACAGTTGAAGGAAACCACAATAAAAATGAAATGCTGTTGTCTCAGGAAGCCAGGCACCATGGAAGCAAGGTTGTCCATAATACAAAATACTAGTAAGTTGAAGACAGATCAGTTGCTAGCCATAATTTTCTCCACATGGTCCTGCCCACTACCTGTTCTTCAATATGATGACAGTTCTTCATATGCATATGCACAATTGAACAGCTTCTAAGTCACTATAATATTACTCTCCTTATTATTGTTAACAATAACAGTTTCTATACATCATTATGTATGTTTCACACTGTATAGTTTGATATGTAATATGTGTATAATATATTTTATATAGTTTGCAAGAATAGTTTTATACATCATTGTATATATATATATGTATATATATACATATATGTATATATACATACACAAACAGCACTGTTCACATCAGACAGCATCTTGTGACCTATAATCAGCCCTTACATGTAAAAGTCAACATAATGAATTTTATGCTTTCAAATTAAATCAGAAATGGAGAGGGAGAAATGTAGTTGCTCTATGCAGGGGAATATCCCCAGCATAGTGTTTTGTACAAATTGTTGCCATTCCTATCTAAGCCACAACTAATGAGCAGCACTCATGGCCTTTATAGCAGCCACAGGTGCTTTTGGAGAACCCTGACTAGTGGAGAACCCTGCTCCATTGCAGACCTGGAGACAAAACTGCCTAAGTCAACAGCAGCATGACTCACAAAGGCTGTGATGAGAATGTAGGGGAAAAAAATATGGAAATAACTCTATTTTTCATCTTTTTTCTCTTCCTTCTATCTGCTTTCTCATTTCTTTCCTCCCTTATCTCTGATCCTTTATTTATTTATTTATTTATTTATTTATTTATTAATTCATTTAATCAGCCATGGATTCCCCTGTCCTCTCTCCTCCCACCACCCCCCACCCACCCCCAATCCACCCCCCATTCCCACCTCCTCCAAGACAAGGACTTCCCTGGGGATTCAGCTCAGCCTGGTAGATTCAGTTGAGGCAGGTCTAGTCCCCTCCTCCCTTCACCTAGGCTGAGCAAAAAGTCCCTGCATAGGCCCTAGGTTCCAAAAGCCAGCTCATGCACTAAGGACAGGTCCTGGTCCTACTGCCTGGGGGCCTCCTAAATAGTTCAAGCTAATCGACTGTCTCACTTATCCAGAGGGTTTGATCCAGTTCCATGGGGGCTCCTCAGCTATTGGTTCATAGTTCATGTGTTTCCACCAGTTTGGCTATTTGTCCCTGTGCTTTTTCCAATCATGGTCTCAATATCTCTTGCTCATATAATCCTTCCTCTCTCTCGCCAATTGGACTCCTGGAAATCTACCTGAGCCTTGGCTGTGGATCTCTGCATCTGCTTCCATCAGTCACTGGATGAGAGTTCTATCACGACAGTTAGGGTGTTTGGCCATCCGATCACCAGAGGAGGTCAGTTTGGGCTTTCTCTCGACCGTTGCCAGTAGTTTATTATGGAGGTATTTTTTGTGGATTTCTGGGGACCTCTATAGTACTTTGCCTCTTCTTATTCTCATGGGGTCTTCATTTATCATGGTATCTCTTTCCTTGTTCTCCCTCCCTGTTCTTGATCCAGCTGGGATCTCCCTATCCACCATGCTCAAGTAGGCTCATCCCAGGGATGCAAGGGTGGTTCAACATACAAAAGTCTGTCAATGTAATACACCATGTAAACACACTGAAAGAAAAAAAAACATGATCATCTCACTAGATTCTGAAAAGGCATTTGACAAAATCCAACACCCCTTCATGATAAAGGTCTTGGAGAGATCAGGAAAACAGGGAACATACCTAAACATAATAAAGGCAATTTACAGCAAGCCAACAGCCAACATCAAAGTAAATGGAGAGAAACTCAAAGTGATTCCACTAACATCAGGAACAAGGTAAAGCTGTCCGCTCTCACCATACTTATTCAATATAGTACTTGAAGTTCTAGCCAGAGCAATATGACAACATAAGGAGACCAAGGGGATGCAAATTGGAAAGGAAGAAGTCAAGCTTTCACTATTTGCAGATGACATGATAGTATACATACGTGACCCCAAAAATTCGACCAAGGAATTCATACAGTTTATAAACACCTACAGCAATGTAGCAGGATACAAGATTAACTCAAAAAAATCAGTAGCCCTCCTATATACAATTGACAAGCAGGCTGAGAAGGAAATCAGAGATACATCAATCACCCTTTACAATAGCCACAAATGATATCAAATACCTCGGGGTAACTCTAACTAAGCAAGCAAAGGACCTATATAACAAGAACTTTAAAGTCCCTGAAAAAAGAAATTGAAGAAGATATCAGAAAATGGAAAGATCTCCCATGCTCATGGATAGGCAGGATTAACATAGTAAAAATGGCAATCTTACCGAAAGTAATCTACAGATTCAATATAATCACCATCAAAATCCCAACACCATTCTTCACAGACCTGGAAAGAACAATACTCAACTTCATGTGGAAAAACAAAAAACCCAGGATAGCCAAAAGAATCCTGAACAATAAAACAAACTCTGGAGGCATCATGATCCCTGACTTCAAGCTCTACTATAAAGCTACAGTAATAAAAACAGCTTGGTACTAGCATAAAAACCAACATGTGGACCAATGGAATTGAATGGAAGACCCTGACATTAACCCACATACCTATGAACATATAATTTTTGACAAAGAAGCCAAAACTGTACAATGGAAAAAAGAAAGCATCTTCAACAAATGGTGCTGGCATAAATGGATGTCAACATGTAGAAGGCTGCAAATAGATCCATATCTGTCACCATGCACAAAACTTATGTCCAAGTGGATCAAAGACCTCAACATAAATCCAGTTACTCTGAACCTGATAGAAGAGAAAGTAGGAAGTAATCTTGAACACATTGGCACCAAAGATCACTTCCTAAATATAACACCAGTAGCACAGACACTGAGAGAAACAATCAATGGGACCTCTTGAAACCTAGAAGTTTTTGTAGAGCAAAGGACATGGTCAACAAGACAAAGTGACAGCCTACAGAGTGGGAAAAGATCTTCACCAACCCCACATCTGGCAGATGGCTGATATCCATAATATATAAAGAACTGAAGAAATTAGACATCAAAATGCCCAACAGTCCAATTAAGAAATGGGCTATAGAGCTAAACAGAGAATTCTCAACAGAGGAAGCTCAAATGGCTGAAAGACATTTAAGGAATTGCTCAACATCCCTAATCATCAGGGAAATGCAAATCAAAATGACTCTGAGATACCACCTTACACCCATCAGAGTAGCTAAGATCAAAAACACTGAAGACACCTTATGCTGGAGAGGATGTGGAGCAAGGGGAACACTCCTACACTGTTGGTGGGAATGCAAACTTGTACAGCTACTTTGGAAATCAATATGGCGCTTTCTTAGAAAATTGGGACTCAATCTCCCCCCAAGACCCAGCTATACTACTCTTGGGCATATACCCAAGGAATGCTCAATCATACCACAAGGGCACATGCTCAGCTATGTTCATAGTAGCAATGTTTATAGTAGCCAGAACCTGGAAACAACCCAGATGCCCTTCAACTAAAGAATGGATAAATAAAATGCGGTACATATACACAATGGAGTACTACTCAGCAGAGAAAAACAATGATAACATGAGATTTGCAGGCAAATGGATAGATCTAGAAAAAAATCATCCAGAGTGAGGTAACCCAGACTCAGAAAGAAAAAGATGGTATGTACTCACTCATAGGTGGATACTAGATGTAAAGCAAAGGATGACTAGACTGCTACTCACAACTCCAGGGAGACTACCTAGTAAAGAGGACCCTAAGAAAGACACAGGGTTCGCCCAACGACAGAGAAATGGATGAGATCTACATGAGCAAACTGGACATGAGGGGGGTAATGAAGGGCAAGCGTTGGGGGAAAGAGACCTTTATTTATTTATACCCCGTGTGTGTGTGTGTGTGTGTGTGTGTGTGTGTGTGTGTGTGTGTGTGTGTTTAGGTACACATACAAATATGTGCAAATGCAGGTCAACTTCAAAGGTCATGCACCTCCGGGGTGCCAACCACTTTGATTTTTCAGACAGGGTCTCACTAAGAACTGGGACTTGGTCAGAAAGTACCAGGCTGTGCTTGTCTTTGCTTCTCTAGAGCTGAGTTTGCAGGTTTGCACAACCACACTCTGCATTTTTACTTGGGTACAGTGAATCCAAATTCAACCAGTTTACCAATCAAGCCAATTCTTCAGTCCCTGGCCTTTCAAATAGACAAAGAAAGCCCTCTGTATTTCAATGCCCATAACATACCAGATATAGGTACAGTTTTAAAGCCTGGGTTTCCTTTATCAACTCAAAGTCTTCAATTTGTCTGTGCTACCATTAAGTAATTGTGAATCATTTATTTATCTATAATTAAACTACAACATGAAGAAAAATGCAAAGTTACATATTTCTAGGGATGACCTACAAAATTGTGACTTGAGTAGACTTTTCTGCTAGTGACTTCCATCTAGCAATATTTTTTTACACTCACATCTACTTATGAATAATATTGAACACTATGGAATCACCACCTAACAAGGAATTTGTGGCTGCTATCCCAGCATAATCTTCTGGTGGCATTTCTATGACAATATGCTATTCTTGCTCTAAGCTATACAAGATAAGGGCTTTTTTTTTTTAAGATAACTGATACCTATTGGCTTATCTAGAGCTGTCTTTAACACTTGTCTTTACTCAACACATCCATCAACCGCACAGCTCTTGTACAAACAAAATGAACCTATGTTCATGATCAATTTAGATCTATTTCCCTTATCCATATTTGTTTCATTTGGTTGGTACCTGGTGTTCTTTCAGAGACCAGCATCTGAAAGATATTACATCTTGATTATATCACATCATTCCTATGTTTGTGTTATGTCTCATGACAAAAAAAATCACAATGCATTATTATAGTTGTTTCTATGTACTTTCCCTGAAAGACAAGGGATGCAATGTTGGAGTCTTGATAATAGAGGAAATTGACTTTTGTGCTTTAAAAAACAAAAAACACATAATACCAATGCCAATCTTTCATTTCATAATCTCAATCTAATTCACAATTGTAGTAAGAACTTCATATTATGAAATCAATTTTATTTGGTTCTTTTATTTTTTGAGAGTATTTCTGATAGATCCCAGACTGGCTTCAAAGTCACCGTATAACCAATATTAGCCTTGAAATCCTGATCTTTCTCCCTAGATATCCCAGGTACTAGGGACTGCAGAGTTATTCCACCCATGCACATTTAAGTGGCACTGGAAATTAAAACCAGAGTTTTGTGATGGTAGACAAGCACTCAACTGTCTGAGTTTTATCAATTTTATAGTTTAAAATAGGGCATTGTTTGTTAAACACACAGTTACGCTTTCAAAAAAAGACAAAGGAAAGCAAAGTAATTTTTAAAACAAGAAAACTGTTTCTAATTTATGAATTATTATATTTAGAAAAAAATAAGCCCTCTCCTGTGATATATGACTTCCCTTGATATTGATTTTGAATGTGCTTATAGTACCACACAGGAATTCCTTGGCTCAGGAAGCATCTTAGAAGGGGGACAGAAAGCCTGTAAGAGCCAGAGTTAGAAAGGAGCACTGTGAACTGCTGACCTTTGGACAAGACATGCTTGTTACACACATTAACTCAGGGAAGGACAGCTGTGGCTTCCTGCTCAAAGGCAAGCCAGTTTTAAATTCCAGCATAGATCAGGGAGGAACCTCCAATGCCCCACCTCTGTTGCTGGATATCTGATCACACTGTGAACCCCAAAGATTGCATTATTTACTGGAAAAACCTATTTCTAGTTGTGGTGTAGTGTGGCTCAACCCTAGCACACACCTTTAATCCAAGAGCTTTCTACTTGAATATTATAAACTGTATTAAGTAAAGTCAACCACAGGTCAAGAGACAGAGCAAGCAACCAATTAGCAGGAAGTGAACATACAAAAAAGCCATAGAGAGTAAGAGGGAGTCAGGAGGATGGATGGAGAGATGCACAGGAAGTAGAGGGAAGGGACATTGAGTATGAGTTTTTGTTTGAGATGATGTAGGAGAAGAGGTCTTTTTAGGAACGACAGCAGAGGAAGAAGATTAGCTGGGTATTTCTCTGCCTCTCTGAGCTAGCAGGTTTTCACTCCAGCATCTGGCTTCTGAGTCTTTATTGGTAAAACTGAACAATTGAGATTTTGTTAAAAACAACACATCCCTAGCTGAGAAGCTGTTGACACTTGATGTCTTTAGATGGAGGGAGAGTCACTTCCTTGGAGATGAGAGTGGTCATCGGTAGATTGACCATTTCTGAGTGAACAACTTCCCACTCATTCATATATAGGCAACACTAATTGAACTCAGTGGATTATGAAAAGGAAAAGGGCGTGATTGGGAAAGAGAAATTTTGTGGGAGAGGATTGGGGGAGTTGGACAAAGAGAGTAAGGGGGGTTATAAGACCAAGATACATGCATGGATGCTTCGAAGGCTAAAATCTAAAAAAAATACACAAATGAAAACAAGAAAATCTGGATCCTATGGATAACATCAAGATTACTCAAGAACAAATTGTAAATCAAAGCTAGAATCTGGGAGCCTATGAAAAACTACCTGGATTTATCACTTCTCGGAAATCTCTTCACATTGATTCTTCCTGTTGGCACCTATCATTCTACCTTTAATTCTGTAGTTTCACAACAACAACAACAACAACAAAATGATAATATTTGAGTCCCATAGTACTCGGCTCAGAGAGCCAAAATTAATACTGTAGTTTGGGTGGTTTAACACTAGAAATTAATTGATCTCAGTTCTGGGGACTGGAAAATCCATGATCAAGATATTGTTAGTCTTTGTTCCTCACTAAATGAGCTCTTCATGACTTATAGACATCTGCCTCATGTAGCATGAATCTTAAAAGGTCTTATTAATAAACACAAACCTGAAGCCAGGTATTGGGGTGAATGCTGAAAGTTCAGAGAAACAGAACAAGCCACAGCCACCTCACCTTGGCAATTCCTCAGCTGATCCTGTTTCCTCAGACTGGAAGCCTCTGTATCCTTATCCGAATGGATCTCAGCTAAATTGCTGCTCAAAAGCCTAAAAGCTTAACAGGCTCTAGTTCCTGGTTTTCACACCTTTTATACCTTTCTGCTTTCTGCAATCACTTCCTGGGATTAAAGCTGTGAGTCACCATGCCTGGCTGTTTCTAGTGTGGCTTTGAACTCACAGAGATCCGGATGGATCTCTGCCTCCCAAGTGATAGGATTAAAGGCATGTGTGCCACCATTTTCTGGTTTCTATGTCTATCTAGTGGCTGTTCTGTCCTCTGACCCTAATAAGTTTATTAGGAAGCACAATATATTGGGACACATAATGTTATCACCACAGCCTCACATCATACCCTCACAGATGAAACAAATGAAGGAGCAAGTAAGGTTGGGGGTGTGTATTCTTGCAAGACCATTAGTCATAAAATGTTGGATACACCATGATGTCATGTAAGTCTAATGGCTTTCTCAAAGCTCCTTTTTCACATTCAGTCACAGTTGAGATAAGGTTCCCACATATGAATTCTTAGTAGACATAATTCAGTCAGTAGTAGTTTCTTGTTTAATCAAGTAACATACCCACTCATTAATAAAATCGCCCAGTGAATGTTTACAATGACACATACAGCATCAGCTATATGCCTGTCCTTTGTACACATACACTTTTTGATACTTATGACAACTGCTCAAGGCAGTCACTATAATAAACCTTGTTTTTCAGAGTGGGAAATTAAGAGAGAAGTTTAGCAGGTTCACTTAGTATCTGGAGTTAGCAAGTGCGAGGGACAGTCTTCAAATTGAACCAAAACATCTTTCAAACCAGATAAGCATTAAGCTGCCAACTTTGGGCATGTGTCTGGATTTATTGTCTGCCCTTAATCACTAGTATTAATACTTCTCAGTTGCTAGTTACTCATCCTACACGAATTCTGTCTGGAAAATTCAGTATCTTATGCAATCACTTTCTTTGTTTTTTTGTTTGTTTGTTTGGTTTTTTTGTTTGTTTTTTTGAAACAGGGTTTCTCTGTGTAGCTTTGGAGCCTGTCCTGGAACTCACTCTGTAGCCCAGGCTGGCCTCGAACTCACAGAGATCCACCTGCCTCTGCCTCCTGAGTGCTGGGATTAAAGGCGTGCACCACCCCTGCCTGGCTCAGCAACTTAAAGAAATAAGTTCAAACAATTCAGAGCCTCAGTGAGACCTAAAAAGAACCTGTAAGAATGATGAGTGACCTCTGGTCATAACTTTTATTGATATCCCTAACTTGATTGGGTAGCTTGTTTTCTTTTTCAGATAAACAACATGCCCATTACTATAACACACACACACACACACACACACACACACACACACACACACACACACACACACACACGCCATTCCTCCCCACATGCATGACCAATGTCCAAGATCCATGTTTTTTTTTTTTCTGCTCTTGGATTCTTTTTCACATTTTCTCTTTGTCCATTCTTTAGCCTTCTCCCAGGATCTTTGCTCTGACTACCATTTAAGTATGCATAGACCTCTTGAGATCTGATCTGAATGCTTCCACTTTTTCTTCATATACTTTCCATTGTTAATCTTACCTGACCTCTCTGCTTCATGTATCCTGGCTGATCATTTTCACTCATGAAACTCCAGTGGAGTCCTGCTCCAGCCCTTCCAGCTACAAAGTCCTCTTGGCTCCTGAGTCTTCTTGTGCCCTGAGCTGAATTCATCCTGCTCCAGGTATAGTATTCACTGAATTTCTGATCCTTAAGGAGATGTAGCACTGTCCAGTGAACCGCACAGAAATCCATTCTCTATATCTGGCTGCATCTGGACCCACCCCAATATTCTCCACATTAAGTCAGTCACCCAGTCATGTCTGCACGACTTTCCAAACACTTCTGGACTTGATCTACTTGCTTGCTCTCTCTACCATTTATTTTAAGTAAACGATGTAGCTTTTTCTGAGATCCTCTTTTTGTTACTCAGGCAGATCTTGAACTCCTTGTCTTAATGATCTCCTATGCAGCCTTCCAAGTATTCGGGATCATGGGTATATTCTACTATATACAGAAAAAGTGAAATTACTTTAAAATATTACTACATATCTTTGTCTATGTGTGTAGAGGGTGCCGGCTAGTTTTATGCCACAAATCAGAGTCATCTGAGGGAAGAGAACCTCAACTGAGAAATAGCCTTCATAAGATCAGGCTGTAGGCAAGCCTGAAGGGCACTTTCTTAATTAGTGATTGATGTGGGAGGTCCCAGCCTATTATGGTGATGCTTCCACCCCTGAACTGGTGGTCCTCAGTGTTATGGTAAAGCAAGCTGAGCAGGTCCTCAGGAGCAAGTCAGTGAGCAGCATCCTTCAAGTCTTTCCATAACCTCTGCATCACCTCCTGCCTCCAGGTTCCTCCCCTGTTTGAGTTCTTGTCCTAACTGCTTTTGATAATGAACAAACATATGGAAGTGTGAGGGAAATATACCCCCTTCCCCCAAGTTGCTTTTGGTCACAGTGTTTCATCACAACAGTAACTAAGACAGGGTGTGTATGCATGTGTGATTGAGGACATGTGGGTATGATGGAGCTAGTGTGCAGTTAGAGAGCAACCTTTTGATATCGGTTCTTGCCTCCCCTCCCCTCCCTTATTTGAGATGCCTTATTTGTCTCTGCCTCTGTGTAAATTAAGCTAGCTGGCCTTCAAGCTGCTGAAGATTCTTGCATCTCTACTTCCCATCTCTTAGTAGGGATACACTGGGATTATATAGATGCTTGAGATACTGCATCTGGCTTGGTCCGTGACTCCTAGTGATCAGAACTTAGTTTGTCACACTTGCTCACCAAGTGCTTTTACCCACTGAGTCATCTCCCCAGTCCCCATACACCTTTTAAATAACAGTAACTGAACTGACTCTTCGCGGCACTCAATGTAAAAGATCCTCCTTCTGAAAATTGCTCACTGAGTTATCCTCAGAAACTGCCAACCTGTTACCCTGTACAAGCTAAATATATTTTGCAGATGTGTTAAGGTGAATGATTCATTTGGAATTAAGGAGAAGGCTCTGGATTCTCCAGGCGAGCCCAGTCCTTCCCTGCATCTTCGAACACTGAGAACGGTTCTGTAACTGTCAAAGAGTAAGGGAAAGCCACAGGCATTCCCACTCAGCCTTCGGCGGAGTGGCCAGGGAAGCAGGAGGGGGTATAACTGCTCACAGGACTGACCCCATTTTTTGTTTCTAACCACACCTTCACATAGTTTCGATGTCACCTCAGACTCGGGACTTCTTGGTGCTTTTCTTTCCTTCAATTTAGAATTCTTTTCTCCCTGCCCTCTTTACCACTCTTCCAGCTGCTTCAAGCACGCAAGTACATTTCTTCCGCTGTCTCCTTCCGCTTTCCTCCATACATATAGACTTCTGCCTTTTACTGTTACATACTCTTGAAGTCTCTTAAGAGGTGGAGTGAAGGGTATAGCATATTCAGTCTGCTATCTCTAAGCACAACCCTAACGTCTTCAATTTCATTCATTTTCTAGGTTCTTTAAGAATACCAGCTTGCTGCCCACCACTTCTTTCTTTCCTGTACGTCCTCTTAATTTAAGGCTCAGTGAAATCAGAGGGGGAAAAAAAAAGAATGTAATTTTAAAGTCTAATGTTTTAAATCACATATTTAAGGCTTGTGTAAAACACAATACCAAAAATAATATCTTTGGGGAAACAAAAGGAATCCGAAACATCTGCTCCTCCAGAGAAGTTGAAAAATCAACGCAGCATTTAACAGAACACAAATTTAATTTAAATGAAGGAAATCCTCCTGTTTTTCGGTTTATAAAGAGGTCCAAGGATTTCAGTTTTAAGCTGAACATTCAAGGTCAAAGGTCAAAATTCTAAATCTTATTGCAGTTGGGCATCATCATTTCCTTAGCATCATATTGTATACTGTATACTGTGAGTGTGTGTGTGTGTGTGTGTGTGTGTGTGTGTGTGTGTGTGTGTGTGTAGTGTGTGTGTGTCTGTGCGTGTCTGTGTGTCTGTGTGTATGATTGTCCCTCATTCTTTGAAAAGGAGTCAGATTTAAAATATATGTGTTTAAAGCACTTGAGTTCTTGTCTAAAACGCAAACTATGATTTCTTTTCCAACATCTACAGTATTATTTAACATTTTTCCTTTCTTAATTTTTAATGTCTTTCTGAGGGGTGGATTAGGATGTGAAAACAAAGCAGGAGAAGAGAAAGAAGAAAGAAGGGAAGAGTGGATTTTTTTTTTTAAGTATAAACCAAATCTCCTTAAATACTTTCCAAGTGTTGGTCATGTCTATAACTTTTTTAGGATAAACTCAAATTTTATTTGAGTCTTTCTTTTGGCTCTAGTCCTGAGTGTTTTGAGGTAACTGCTCATCTATTTCAATAATTCTTCTGAATAGAACTCTTAACTCTAAAGTAGAAATGTGTTTAATATAAGCATTTAATCATAAATTGTAATTTTAAAGAATTCGTAAACAACCCTAAGTAACTGCTAAGGTCACTCTGCTCTGTGAGCCAGTAGTCCTTGGAATAAATGACAATATAGTTATTGTCACAAGAAACATTTTTCCAATGTGAAATCCTCACAACAAAACCATCTTTCTCCAAGGAACAGTCAATAACTTAATGATATTATAATATAGATATACATATACATATATGGATACATCTACCTACATATTTATGTATGAAGTAGTGGGAAATTTCTGGTTATGTTTTTAAAAAGATAGATTTAAAATATTATCAATGTCATTTTATCAACGGGAGCCAAAGTTTCTGAATAATTATTTTTAGATTTAGAACAATAAAAATCTTAAGTGGAAAATATTCTTGGAGCTCAGTTTGAGAATAAAGAGGAAATAAACAAGCATTGCAACAATTTTTAAGTTACTTGTGAGCATTTACAGATGGCATTTACTGGAATCTCAGGGTTCAATAAAGCCCAGCTTTGTGTCTGATATTACATAAAACATTAATCTGACATTTTTTGCAAAATTAAAAGAGTCAGATATGATTAGTTTGACAAAGTGAAAATGAAAATATTTTGACCCATCTGTAGCATGTCCAAAGCACATTGATTAGAAGGACACATCAAGACACACTGTAATTCAAGGGCACAACCACCACCCTGCCGTTCATTTTAGCCTGGGTTTAGTAAATTTGTAGTGGAAGGAATTGCAAATTGAACTTTGTGCTATCAAGATGGCAGGTTACCTTATGTAGTAATACAAATTTCAAAGGCATCTTATAAGTTGGCTCAAATAGAAGTGTATTAATCAGGATTCTTCACAGAAACATAACAACAGTGGGTATGGGATATATATATATGTGTGTGTGTATGTATACACTATTATATATGCATATATGTATTTGGCATGTATATATCATACATGCCTATACAGAGACAATATGCATTTATCATATATGTGTATGCCATATATATATATATATATATATATATATATATATATATATATATATATATATAGTTTCTATTGATGTGATGAAACATCATGACCAAAAGCACCACTTGGGAGAAGAATGGGTTATTACTATCCCTCATTGAGGGAAGTCAGAGAAGGAACTCAAACAGGGTAGGAACTTAGAGTCGTGAGCTGCTGCAGAGGCCACAGAGGGGTGCTGCTTACTGGCTTGCTCTCCATGGCATGCTCAGTCTGCTTTCTTAGAGCATCCAAGATCACCAGCCCAGGAGTAACACTACTTACAATGGGCTGGGCCCTCCCATATCAGTCACAAATCAAGAAAATATCTTACAGGCTTGCCTTGATCTTATAAAAGCATTTTCTCAACCGAAATCCCCTCTTCTCAGAACACATATTTCCAAAAGTCTTAGGAACTGAGGTACTGCTCAGTAGCAGAATTACAGTTATAAAGTAGCAACAAAAATAAATTTATCATTGGGTGTTCCTAAGACCATTGGAAAGCACATATTTCATGACCCACATGTTAAGAACCACTGCTCTAGATTGGGTCAAGCTGACATAAAACTAGCCAGCACATATGTAAACAAACACTTATGTGTATGGATGTACACAGAGATGAGGAGTCATGAATTAGGGGAAATGGCTCAGATAGCTACACAGACTGACAATTCCCACAGCAAGTTATCTGTAACCTGTAATCAATGCCAATGAAATAAATATTTGGACCAAGCCTGACATTCTCAGACCAGGCAAGCTGGTAGTACAGCTCAGCCTGAAATCAAAGGCTAGAGAATCTGAGGATGTGTTCATGTACACTGTAAAGTCCAAAGGCTAAAGATCTCCAAGTTCTAGTGTCAAGGTCAGGTGACAAGGGAAGAGATTTTTCACCTCTCCTCCCTGCCTGGTGCCTGCCCACACTGAAGATGAGTGTTCCCTGCCCAACCCACTGACTCACATTCAAGTCCCCTTTTGCAGATATACCCTGCAATATCAATATTTAATTCTCTAGGTATTCCTTAATCCTCTCAAGATGACCTCTAAATGTAATCACATAGTCTTATGCTGACATTGCCAAATATGAGTGTAAATCACAGAACGTGAAGACTTCACACAGGGATTCTCGGAAATCATTATATATTAGATCAGTTATGAAACTTTCTTATGAAGAACTTAGATTATGGGCTCAGAGGAGATCTGGCCTGGTGCGGAGACATCTGTAATACAGGAGAAACTTTTGGAAGTTACATGGACTTTAAAGTTACATGACAACATGGGTAGGTGTCCTGAGCCAACAGACCATGTCTCTCTGAAAGAGAGTGGACAGGTAAGAAGGTTAGAAGGGATTAGAAAATACAAAGGTATAGTAAAGGACTGGGGACACATTTAAGAGATTTATGACAATTTACAAATGTCTTCAGAGGTGAAAATAGATAAATAGATCACACAGAAACATGAGAGATGTTCCTTCTTCTTTGGTTTTGAGAGACAGAGAGAGTTTCTCTGTGTAGCCCCGGCTGTACTGGAACTCACTCTGTAAACCAGGTTGGCCTCGAACTTACAGAGATCCATCTGCCTCTGCCGCCCGAGTGCTGGGATTAAAGGCAGGCACCAACCCTGCCTGGCTAAATGTTCTTTATTTTGAGACTAGTTTTTGTTCTATAGAAACACAGACCCAGAATTAGAGTAAAGTAGTTAGAGTTAACAATGATTCCGTCAATACAAGGTGGAATGTTTTCTCAGTTTAGTTTTCTGAAACCAGGGGACCTACTGCAGGGCAGTCCACATTGGATGATATACTGTGAGTGTTGAGGCAGAATCTAGATAAAGGAGGGGGAACCAGAGGTTGGAACCAAACAGCCTCTAAAGTCTGTGAAACTCATCCTTTGCAAAACTATCTCGTTGTGTTGGAAAGCTGGAGCACAACCTGAACACATTTGGGGAACTCTGTTTACTTCATGGGTTACTCTTCAAGAAATCATTTTTTTCTCCAGAAAGATTGGCAAAGGAGATTAAATTCCATTTGGTTAATATATTTATTTTTCTTTTAAAAAAAAATCTGTCACCATGTACAGTTTGAAATCTTTGCTCCAGATAATGCCTTTATAGGAAAAGGCAAGAGGTACAACCTAACACTGTATGTATTGTATGTAACAAGGATCGAATTAGTTATCAAATTTGGATTTTGTAAATGGCATGAAAGCTTGTTTTCACTATTATCTTCCATTTATATCCTTAAATACCTGGATTGTTTTAATTTTTAAGAAAGAGCAGCATTCTATAGCCCAGCCTAGCCCACATCAAGCAACCCAGGCTGCCTGTGAACTTGGGGCAATCCTACTGCTGGGATTAGAATTTGAAGGCAGAGCACCTAGCTAGAATCTTTAACACAGCTAAGTTTTGCTTTGAGGCATGACTTAGATGTTGAGTGGCACCCCATTTCTCTTCCCCAAACCTCTTTCCCTATACAGCATAGGAGATTCTCATGAAGCTAGGAGAAATGGGATTGTTAGCTTACTTAAGAGGCTTCTGTAAGAATATAGTCAGTCTGGAATATGATCCTGAGATTTAAACCATGGTAACTCACATGACAGGTGAGTTCCCCCACATATAAGGGAAGAGCTCTCTGCTGATACCCTGAAATGTTCATAGATAAAATCCTGTATCCCATCCCTTTAATTCAGCTTCAATTTCTACCTTTTCTTCCTCCATACTGAATGTGTGCTTCCTTGTTTTCATCTTCCCCTGTTGATTTAGGCTCCACACTCACTCTTTGTTTTTCCCTTTAATAATATTTATTTTATGCTCTGATATAATAATTATATCATTCCTTCCTCCCCTTTCTTCCTTGCAATATATCCCATGCCCCCTCCCCCCTTGTTCACCGTCTCTATTCTTGGTTTTAGTTCTAGATTGTCTTTCGGCTCTGGAGTCTGCTTTTGAACCCAGGCACTCTCAAACCTGACTTCTCTGAGATAATCATCTTCATAGTTAGCACCTGGTTTGAGTTGTCATCTTCTTGACCAGTCTTGGTAGAGTGCTAACACCTAGCAGTGGATCGCTTTTAGGTTTATCATAAATTCTCAAGAGGAAAGACAGACAATAGTCTACTTTGAAATTATTATTGGTGAGTCTTAAAGGCAGTGTTTCTGATTCTCAAGTAATAGGTTTCACATGCACAGTTGGAAATTCTTGGAGTAGGCTAGTAGTCCTGGCTACCTTTTACTTCAGTCGGGGTCCCAAGTTTCCATCATCCACCAGGCTGATTCTTCAATCTGTACTTTAGAGAATGTTACTGTGCTTTGACTGATTATCAAAAGATTGATGAGACAACGGCCAATGTGATGGGCTCTGTGGGTAGAGGAGCTTGCTATGCAAGCCTGATGATGTGAATAGGATGCCTGGAACCGTGTAAAGGTGAAAGGAAAGAACTGACTTTACAGAAGTTGTCACCTGAACTCTACACGTGCCACCTGGAATATATACACACCCATATGTATAACTGACACAAATACATACACAACAAGAGTGGTAAGTGATGAGACTGACATAAATAACTCTGATATTAATGTGTTCTTGTTTTATCTAAGCTAAACATATTTAACAGAATAATTTTAGGAGACTGGGTTTAAGGGTTTAGGAGAATATCTATGTGAGTATCAGGATAATGCTTATGCACAATATTATTGAAGTGCCATTTTTAGAATATTTAGATTAAAAAGTGTTCATTGAAAATTGAGTTGAAAATAGAAAAATATTAATAATTTAAACAGACAAGTTATAGGGAAATTTATATTTAATGGCACTTTAAAGTGAAGATAAGAAATGAATACATTTCAGTGCTGTGCCTATAAAGGATGGGTTTCTATTTGAACAGGTTTACAGAGCTCTGTTGCCTTCTGTCTTCTACATTTCTAATTCAAAGAGGCACAGGGAATCAGGGAATGTGTTTGTTTACACTTGGCAAAAAATCTGACTTCCTTGTTTCTAAGAAAAAGAGCTTTTCAAAGCTTTCTTGGACTTCAGATAGCTCTTGCAAAACAATATTTTGATGAGCTAAGTGTGAATGAGTCAGAGACATATGGATTGGATTCCCATTGAGATCACATGGGCTTCAGCATATGCTTTGGAGAATGTTGCTAAGATATACTTAGAATCGATAAAGCCAAATGTAGACTATTTTTCAAGACTTGTTTTGGGATACCTTATGTCCTGGACCAAACACTAGAGGTTTATTCTTTCTTTTCAAATCTTTTGTGGGAGCTAAACGATACTTCTTCTGTAAGGGAAAGGAGTTGAAACTTGGCTGTTATTGCTATTTGGTTTGGGGGGTGTGCACAGTGTGAGTACATGTGTGCATGAATGTTCAAATGTGTGTAAAGGTACATGTGAATATGTGCATGTGGAGGTCAGAAGTTGGCACTGAATTTCTTCTTAAATTACTCCTTACTGTATAAGTCAAGGCAAGAGCTCTCATTTGAACCCAGGGCTTTCTGATTCACTCAATCTCACTAGCCAACTTTCTCAAGGGTATAGACAGAAATTTCTCCGGTCCTGCCTTGCCCAGCAGTGCAGACAAACCTCTTCCACGGGGTCCCACAGCCACTTACAAAATAATCACCCAGAGGCTTAATATGAATCACAAACTGTATGGCCTATGGCTCAAACTTTTTGCTAGCTAGCTCTTTCATCATAAATTAACCCATTTCTATAAATCTGTATGTTGCCACATAGCCATGGCATTACCAGTCTGCTGACATCTTGTTGCTCCTTCAGCAGTGGGCTCGTGTCTCCCCTGACTCCATCCTTCTTCATCTCATCTTCAGTTTGAATGTGCTGTCTAAGCTTATCCTGCCCTGCCATAGGCCAATGCAGCTTTATTATCCAATGGGAGTCACACATATTCACAGCATACAGAAAGACATCCCACAGCCCAAGGCATCTGATCTCTGCCTCCTATACACTGGGATTACAGGAAGCTGTCATGCTTGCCTTAAATTTATGTGTGTTCTGTGGATCTGAACTCTCATTCTCATGGACGTATGGCAGGCATCTTACCCAAGGAGCTTTGACTCCTCCTCTAGAGTCAAATTTTATCAAGCAAGATTGAAAATGGTATCATTTTCCATATATACCTATCAAAGAAGCATCCTCACCTCACAGCCACGGACAGGAAATTTTCAGGGCAGTCATGTCTGTTGCCCTTGTTTTGCATTCTACTTCTCGGCCTGCTGAATAGAAGAATACAAGGATTGAAAAATAATGAAACTTTGTGTCTGCTAAATTTGCATACCTTGCTGAATCTAGTTTAGTAGCCCATAAAGATAGTTTCAACGTGGTTCTGTTTAAAAGCAAATGATCTCAAAAACTTGTGATTTTCTGTCCCGGAAAAATAGTATTTAAGATTATACTCGAAACTATCTTGACTGGAGATGCTAGAATATGAATGACTTTAAGCTAGGGAATTTTGCCCATAAATAGGATTATTTCATGGTTATTTCTGTTTATATACTTCAGAAACTCAGAGTCTCTCGAGTTTGTGAAATCACAATATAGGCAGTCTCTTTCTCTTTCCCTGTCCCTCCTCTCTCTCTCTCTCTCTCTCTCTCTCTCTCTCTCTCTGTCTATCATATCTCAATCTCTATCTCTCTCTCCTTCTCTCTTCCTCTCACTCTGTCATTCACTGGCAGACTTGCATTTGGTGTTGTCATGAACTGAATTTGCTTCTAGAAGTCATATGCCCGTGTCCCAACTCCAGTAGCACAGAAGCTAATCAATTTTGAAGAAAGGAGAAATCTTCATTAGTGAGATTATTGGGTAGGCTATAATGAAGAAGATTGATCTTCATTCATGAAAAGGAGAGGAAGACAAATCTAGAGGTAAAGATGATGTGAGAACACAGGGAGGGCAGGTTTGCCTGGTGAACAGGATCATGACTTCAGTGGAAACCATCCCTGCTAACTGACACCCCAAGCTCAGATTTCTGGCCTCCAGAATCAAGAGATTTTACATTGCTATGGTTCAACCATTCAGAGTGTGGTGCTTGCTTATGGGCAGCATAGCACATAAGTCAGTGATGAAGATCTTCACCTTCTACCCTTTGAAAATGATCCACTAAGTCCAGACTATCTCCCTAGAACCTAAGTTGTTAAGCACAAAGGAACACTTTAGACTTACATGCTAGGGTCTCTCTAAGCATCATACCCATGAGGACCAGTATGGGTGCCAAAGCAAAGGTTCAGCACATTTGGTCCTCACCTCATCTGCATTTTGCATTCATAGGGCAGAACCAGAATCTTATTCTTTCCATGATTAGATTCTGTCTTTGGAAGATTCCCTTGGATTCAGTTTCTCTTACTCGGTTTTTATCCTTTTCCTCTGAAGTTAGGCCTGTTTGATAACTCTGGCTTGATTTTTGTATTCTGTATTCTGTTCTCAAAATGCCCAAACAATAATTCATGTGAGGTCACATTTGCTTCTGGTTCTACTATTTTAGGACAATGCTGGTATTCTTGTTATGGGATGATTTAGCTGTTGTACTTTTATAGCCTGTCTCTTCCTCATCCTTCATGAGCTTGGCTTCAGATGCTCATTCAAGTCTGCTGTCCCTCTCTACTGATCTGGACCTACTTGTTCACAGATGGATCTGACCCCATATGTCCATCGTGACTTTGCCACAGGCTCTGTTGTGACACTGACTGTGTACCCTCCCACAATCACCATATGGCATGATTCTTTCACCTGAAACAAGGATAATGATAGCAAGTGTTGTGTAGGATTGCTGGGGCACTTGAACAAGAGAATATGAACAGGCTTGGCATTTTATAAAGATTCAGTGAGAGAGTTAATGTGAGTTGTCAACTTAAGATTTGGAATTACCTAGGAGATGAGCCTCCAGATAGATCTCTGATGGGTTATTTTACCTCTGCGCAGACCTGGGAATGATTGTGTTGATTAGGTTGTGGGCAAGATCCATCCTAAAAGTGAGCCCCGTTATCACCTGCACTTGACTTCTGAACTGCATAAAAAGGAGAAAAGTTCCCGAGCATCAGCATCCATCCCTCTCTGCTTCTTGACTGTAGAATCTGACTGGATTCAAACCAAAGACTTTTGAGCCAAGAGAAGTGGGTCAAATGCAATGACTTGTAGTCTATTTAAATACAACAACTTCATCAGAAGTCACAGGAAAGAATTGCTCTCTTTGAAGAAGGCTTCAGCATGATTGTAAACAAAATGATGGAGAAGCTTTCAGATCCTGAAAATAAAGATGGAAGCAGTTCTTCACAGTTAGAAGTAAACTCATTTCATGCTCCAGAAATTCAAACCCAGTGTTTTAGTTAAGAGATGTGAAATAAGAAATTATCCACAGGCATGTTTCATACTTAACAAATTGTCCAGGGGCATAAGGATGTATTGAGGACTGTATCTTTGCCAGTGGGGTGATATCATGACCATATAGTGTTCTGGAGAGGTGCACTGCCACCTTGACATTTCATCTATGCATTCTTTGAAACTGGGAACCATGACAGTAAATTATATCAGTGGAGTCTCCAGGAAAACCATACATCATGTTTGGCTGATCACAATGTTCTATTGAGAGTGGAGAAGTAACAGGCTACAGAATTTGAGCACAAGTTGTTGCTTCATGGGATGTACTGTGATTTATCTCTGCCTTTGTGCAAATTATTTCATTGGTATCTGTCATTTGTTTCACCAAGTGCTGACAGGCAAAATTATTTGGAAACTCCTTTCAGATATAGAGCATTATGTAACCTGAGACCATGATCCAGAGATGATCTTCATAAAGTTCAAATGCTTAGAAACACAGCTGATTTTAAATGCATCTTCCCCTATTCCCAACTTCTAATTGACTTTAAACTGTTGGCTATGAGGAGAACACTTGATAAAAATTTCTCTAGGAAAAGTGTTGCCACAAGCACACATTATAACAATATTTGGAGTGTCAGGAGTAGGTGTGGTATGATTAAGTAAGATTACAGTGATCACTACTTTCAAATTTTTATGTAAATACCTATGTGTGGATAAATATGCATGTTGAACTGAAATAGAAGGATGCTATGACAGCTATTATGTCTCTTAAGAAGATAAAATGGGGGGGATTATCTAGTACATATGGATCCAAAGGCAGACTGACTCTAATTTTTTTTTATGCAAACTTGTCCAAACCTTGACCTGACCTTTTGAAGAAAGGCTGTCTTCAAAAACCTCCATCTCTAAGTGATTTACACTCTTTTCTACTATTCTTCTCAAACTTTTCATAATGCATATCATTTCTGAAGGTCGTTTGTATGATCAATCATTTATTGCCTCATTCTCTACACCAGAATATCCATTGTATGATTCAGGGAATTAATTAGCTGTATTCATTCCTACATTTTCAAGTACTGCCTGTCACAAAAGAAACACTCAACCACAGTCATTGCTAAATTATCAATAAATGATTTGACAGAATACCCAAGTTGCTGAATGTTTTTAAAGGGAAACATGAATGTCCTTACTTCCATTAGCAATATTATCACATAGATTAAAGCAAGACCTTTAAATGCACAACCTTCTCAAATAGACCTCTTCTTGATTTCCATTCATATTTTTGGTGATACAATCTAACAAAAATTTACACTGCACTTTGGCCAATTATAGCCCCTTTTGAAGTGGGAATAGTATGCCACCAGAGGTTACTATTATACTAGCAAAGGAAAAGTTAAGTAGGAAATAGGTGTTCCTCTTCAACTACTGAAACATTTATGAAGGTGCTTCAAGTATACACATTAGCTTCTTCAAAACATGGCAAGCCCAAGCATATAATAAACTCTGGAGCTGGAAATAGTTTTCAGTAGCTAACAGTTGTTTTCAAATATGCTATCCTTCATTTATACTTTTTAATGTACTACCTCCCAAGAAGACACTATTTCATAGACTAAGAACTTCTTAGATAACATCATTATCCTTTACTCAGAAAACTGTCAGTGACACAATTTACTTCTTATTCCCTGAAAAGTTATTCACGTCAGCAGTACATAATTTGAAAATAACATTTCAGTTGCTACAAAAATATTTTTAAGTGGAAAATGAATGGGTTAGATTATGTCTCCCCCCCCCCCAAAGACATACTGTAGTCTACTCCCTTAGCATGGCTCCTGTCTGGAATTACTGACATATGTAATATCAAGTTCAAATGAAGGAATCAGGGTGAGCTTTAGTCTGAATATGATTCACATCTTTGTAAAATGGGGAAATGTGGCTACAGAGATATACAAGAAGAATACAACAGGGAGCCTAGAATTTCTGTTGCTATGGGGCTATAAACTACCAGAAGCTGGGACTGGAAATTGGACATATCCTTCCTAGCATTCAGACAACGCATGGCACTGTTGACAACCTGACGTCAGATTTCTAGTCTCTGGAAGAGTTAAACAATGAAACTCGGTTGTGTAAGCCATGCAATTTGTGGAACTCTTTCCTAACAAATCAATACACTAAGTTAGAATGTTAGTTGTCTTTTGATTATGACAACAAATAATAATTAATTTATAAATTAAGAAAGATTGGCTCATGTTTCTAGAAATTCAAGTCCTGCATCAAGTTGCCCTTTACTTTGGCTTCTGGCTGAGGAGACATCATAGCAGAAGGATGGGGGAGTGTAAGTCAATCGCATCTTGAGTGAGGATGCAGAGTGAAAGCGGGGTGATAGAGTCCCACCATGTGTTGACAGTACATCTTCAGTGACTTAATGGATACTTAAAAGACCCCATATCATAACATTCCATCACCTCCCAATGCTGCAACCTGATGACCAACTTTGAATGCATGAACTCTCAAACCATAGCCACTAGGGTGGAGTATACACAACTGATGCAACTGAATCCTGTTTGAATTTTCCAGCCATAGTAACAATTGGCCTTTTTGTCTTGAAAAGATAAATTACTAAAACTTTATAAAATGTTTTCAAGATAAGATATATTATTGCACTTAATTATTATAACTCTTTTTTTGAGAAACATAATGAGTTTATCTATAAAATAGTTATAGAGTTCTGATAATGTTAGTCATTAAATGGAGCTGATGGGATAGCTCAAAGCATTTGACACTCAGCCCAAAGACCAGGGTTTGATCCCCAGAATCCATATGGTGGAAGAAGAGATACTACTTCAGCTCTGACTTCTACATGCATGCCATAGCACACAATCAGACACATACATATGCATACACACTCAATATAATTTTAAGTCATTAAATTACTCTAACATTTGTCAAAAACATATTTTCAACACTTCAAGTTCTATGAAGATAATTTTTTTATTAAATTTATTTATTTACTTTACATCCTGACTGCAGTTTCCCCTCCTTCCTCCTGTTCCATTGTTCCATCTCCCAACCTCCCCTCCATCCCACTCCAACCCACTGCTCCTGTGTCTGTTCAGAAAGGGGCCGGCTTCCCATGGATATGAACAAAACACGGCATATCAAGTTACAATAGGACTAAGCACCTCCTGAATTAAGACTGGGTAAGGCAATCCAGTTTAAGGAATAAGTTCCCCAAAGTCAGCCAAAGCATTAGAGACAGCCCCTGCTTCCACGGTTAGGAGTTCCAGAAGTAGACCAAGTTACACAACAGACGCATATATGTAGAGGGCTTAGATCTTGGTTTAATTTTGGTATGTGGTATCTATCAAGAAACTTGCTCATTTCTTTTAGATTTTCCAATTTTGTGGAGTACAGGTTATTGAAGTATGACCTAATGATTATCTGAATGTCCTCAGTGTCTGTTATGTCCCTGTTTTTGATTCTGATTTTGTTAATTTGAATATTCTCTTTCTGCCTTTTAGTTAGTTTGCATAAAGGTTTGTCTATCTCGTTGATTTTCTCAAAGAACGAACTCTTTATTTCATTAATTCTTTGTATTATTCTCCTTTTTTTTCTATTTTATTGATTTCAGCCCTCAGTCTGATTATTTCCTGCTATCTACTCCTCTTGAGTATGTGTGCTTCTTTTGTTTTAGAGCTTCTAGGTGTTCTGTTAAGTCATTAGCATGAAATTTCTTCAAATTCTTTTTGAAGGCACTTAGTGCTATGAACTTTCCTCTCTGCACTGCTTTCATTGTATCCCATAAGTTTGTGTATGTTGTGCATTCATTTTCATTGAATTGTAGGAAGTCTTTAATTTCCTTGACTCAATGGTAATTCAGGTGAGAGCTGTTCAGTTTCCATGAGTTTGCAGGCTTTCTATAGTCTGTATTGTTGTTGAACTCCAACTTTAGTCCATGATGATCTGATAAAACACAGGGGGTTATTTCTTTTTCTTTTCTTTCCTTTCTTTCTTCCTTCCTTTCTTTCTTTCTTTCTTTCTTTCTTTTTTTTAATCTGTTAAGACTTGTTCTGTTACCAAGTATGTGGTCGATTTTGCAGAAGATCCCATGAGGTGCTGAGAAGAAGGTATATTCTTAAGAGTTTGGGTTAAACATTCTGTAGGTATCTGTGTCAGGTCCATTTGATTCATAACATTTGCTTGTTCTGTTGTTTCACTGTTTAGTTTCTGTCTGGATGACCTGTCCATTGGTAAAAGTGGGGTATTTAAATCTTCCCCAATTAGCGTGTGGGGTTTGAAATGATTTTAGCTTTAGTAATGTTTCTTTTGCAAATGTGGGTGCCCTTGTATTTTGGGCATAGATGGTCATCTTGGTGGATTTTTCCTTTAATGAATATGAAATGTCCTTCTCCATCTCTTTTGATTAATTTTGGTTTGATATTAGGATAGCTATACCAGCTGGCTTCTTAGGTCCATTTGATTGGAAAATTTTTTTCTAGCCTTTTTACTCTATCTTTGATGCTGAGGTGTATTTCTTGCATGCAGCAAAAGGATAGATCCTATTTTTTTTTATCCATTCTGTTAGCCTGTGTTTTTTTCTTCATTGGTGAATTAAGACCATTGATATTGAGAGATATTAATGACCAGTGATTGTTAATTCATGTTATTTTGTTGGTGTTTGTGGTGATGGTGGTGGTGGTGGTAGTGGTGGTGGTGATCGTGTGTGTGTGTGTGTGTGTGTGTGTGTGTGTGTGTGTGTGTGTGTGTGTGTCTGTTTCTTTTCTTTGGGTTTTGCTGGTGTGAGATTAGCTATTGTTCATGTTTTTGTGGGTGTAGCTAATTAAACTTGGATTGAAGTTTTTCTTCTAGTACTTTCTGTAAGGCTGGATTTGTAGATAGATATTGTTTAAATTTGACTTTTCATGAAATATCTTGTTTTCTCCATCTATGATGATGAAAATTTTGCTGAATATAGTAGTCTGGGCTGGCATGGCCTCTTAGTGTCTGTAAGACATCTATCCAGGCTTTTTGGATTTTGGAGTCTCCATTGAGGAATTGGATGTAATTCTGATAGGTCTGCCCTTATATGTTTCTTGGTCTTTATCCTTTGAAGCTTTCAATATTCTTTTTTTATTCTGCATGCTTAGGGTTTTGATTATTATGTGGGAAGGGGACTTTTTTATGGTCCATCTATTTGGTGTTCTGTAAGCTTATTGGACCTTTATAGACGTGCCCTTCTTTAGGATGGGAAAATTTTCTTCTATGATTTCATTGAATATATTTTCTGGGCCTTTGCACTGGGATTCTTCCCCTTCTTCTATTTACAATATTCCTTATGTTTTATATTAGGAATTTATGATAATTTTAAAACTTTAAACACAAATGAAATTAATAAAAGAGTATCCAAGAAAGGAAGGATATTTCTGGAATTAATTTATCAGTGACTATATTCAACTCAGTCAAACATAACACATAAATTAAATATTTCCATTAAAGTCATAAAAATATTCATGTCACCATAATATGAAAAACACTTTACACTCAAAGTCAGTGCTAGAACAGAAGGAAGGACTGCCGATCCTTGACAAGACAAGGTAGGAAGGCCCTTCGGAAAGCCCTGCTTCACAGAGAAGTCTGTCAGATATGTCAGGCCTGTGGGCCGAAGATGGATGCCCCAACGTTGCAGAGGGATCTTGGGTGACTGTCTAGGCAGCCAGCTGTTTCTATCAGTCCTCACATTTTTTTTGGAAGTCACTTCTTTGCACTTCCTGTTTACTCAGTTAATATTATTTCCTTCTTGAGTCTCTGAGGGAGCTGAAGATGAGATATAGTTAGAGTTTTCCTTGTTAAGAAATTCAGAAAAGAAACTCACTAAGGAGGTGTAAAGTGTATAAGCTTGAAAAGCGTCAAAGGATAGTTTTCAGTTGGCAATGTAAATTAGGATAGAAGGTGAATTAGACACAACCCTTTGGATTCACAAAGATAGGACTGATAATGGAGTATTTTCTCTAAATTGGTCAAATGCAAATGAACTAGACATTGCTGATGTATTTATTGCCTGTATATATTGTATGTAGTTATTGTACTTATTGTGTATAGATTTTCTTATAGTAGTTATAATATTTTTTTTAATTTTAGACAAAAAAGGGGGAAATGTGGTGATATTTTGTTTGTGCTCTAACAAAAAAAGCTTACCTGAAAATCAAAAGGAGGAGCTAGCCACTAGTTAACCATAGAGGTCTGGAGGTCTGTACAGACAGACAGGAAGTGATAGAGCTGGGCAGAGAGAGGAAGTGATAAGGCAGGGGGGAGAGAGCAGCTCGCTCTCTTTGGGTAGAGGATTTTGTAGGGGTAAGAACTGGTGGCTTATTGCTCTGCCTCTCTGATCTTTCAGCTTTTACCCCAATATCTGGCTCTAGGGGTTTTTTTTATTAATAAGACGGTTTAGCAATTTGTGTTACAGTCATTTAAATTTCATATGAAAATAAAAAACGTACACAGTCAAGACTGCATATTCAAAAATAATATGGAAGGTATTTTGGTCTCAAATACTATAAGACATGTACTATTACAAACACTCACAATATTTATACAACAACTTTGGATGGACTCTCTTTACTTAATTCCCTTTCTACAGATACTAAATAGTATACAGCAGGAAAGCCAATTACTGGTAGAGGTAAACCTTACTGATGTCAACAATCTGCCTTAAAATACTACTTTATATTTTTCCAAATATTTCAAGTATATATCTATATCTATATATCCCTTTGAAATGGTATTATAGCATATACACTCTTTTGAGATATGCTCTAAAATTTAATATGTAAAATATACATACATATTGCTCTCATTCTTCCATGAGATTTACTTATATGAATATAACATTACTTATTATCCATACTCTCTTTTTGATCAATGAGGTTAGTTCTTTTCTATCTTGCAAACATTGTTTGAAAAACAACTGTGTGTAGCTATATCCTAAATATGGATTTTTAGAAGTCAAACAAATGGATCATGGAATAAAAGAGAAATCCCAGAACATTCCCAGCACACTCACACACAATAAAGATAAGCAAACCATTTATGTACATGAATAGTCATTGAAGCAGTTTTATAACAGAACAATTTGTTTACACATAAACCATCTGACAATAATGAATTGCTTCACTAAATGAAGATACTTTAAAGTATCATGCAACAAACACTGGTATGAGATGCTTGCCAAGTTCTCAGAGTAAAATCAGACTGCATGGAGTCATGTGTCAGCTGGGAATATGAGGAAATAATGAATATCTATTGTACGGGTATTTTTGTTAGCAGAAGTTGCTGCAGTGAATTATCTGGTTCTGTGGTCCTCCTGAGTTCTGGCAGATTCAGGTCCCTTGACCATCCTCTTCTGTTTTGTTTTCTTCCAGTTAGTGTTTATTTTTCCTCTAAGTTCTAGGCTAATCCATGACTTCTGGATGAAGTCCTTTTCTAGTTCTTGAGACCAGCTTCCTTCTCACTGTGTTTCATCCAGCTCCATACTGCCCTGATAACCAACTGTGTTTAGCTCTCATCCTGTGTCAGCCCTGCTGTTCTCAACACTACCATGTACACTCTGCTGTGAACAGAAGCCCAGAAACAGATACAAGCAGGAAACTATCTGACCAAACCTGACGTATGTCTTTTTGTCTTGAAGATTGACCCATGTGAGTTTTACTAACCCATATAGCCATGCCATGAGGTAACATTCTCCCTTATTTGGGGGGCCTTCACTTATTCATAGAGAAGGGGATGATTCAACATTACTACCCACGACTTTTATTTCCTGACCTTTTACCTTGGGAATCACAAAGTTCAAGACCAGATGCAGTGTTAGATTGTCACTGAGAAACAGACTAATGATGATGCAGGATGACATCTGCATTACAATTCCAATGTTAACAGGGTCATAAAAAGGATAAGTGCCACTAAGACTCTCTGCTATTATAATTTGAAGAGAAGTGCTAATTACAAGGTAGATGAACATGATTGTGGCAATATGCAGGTTCTAGAAAATTATGACCTTGGACTCAACTTTTAAACAATTAAAATGGAAAAGCATGTCTTACTCTCTACTTTCTGTTCATTGACTCATGAGTCTAAATGTTTTAAGCAGAAAACTGAACAGATAGCCTCTATTCTCTGCAGTCATGACTTTCCCTCCTCACTTTCACCATCTCATCTTTCCTATATTTAGTACAAGACCATAGTCTTTAGAAATGTGAGATGGGACAGGAAATTGGTCAGTGTGGATAATTGGGCAATGTTTTTACACACTGTTTCTTTACCAGAAAATGCTTTGAGAGCTGAGAATCTACAAAGAAACCAATGGCAAATAGAATGGAGAAAAATATTTGATGCAGGGTACTTAAGAGGAGGCTTTATGTTTGTTTACTATGGCTCAGATTTTCAAAGATGAGGAAACAACATAGAAGTAGAAGGAAGATGCTGCGCAGAATAGCAAAGATCCAGTTCCTATAAATATACTGGAGATCTGCAACTGGGCTATATTTTATCTAAATCTCAGAAACACTCAAACATGTAAAAAAGAGACTGCCAAAAAAAATAGGAAAGCAAGGTCAAAAATAACAGAATTGACTCATCTCTGCAAAGCAGAGACAGCCTTGATCAGATCTAGGTAGAACCTCACCTTTCCTCCCTGTCATAGTTAAGGTTTTATTGCTGTGAAGAGACACTATGACCACAGCAACTCTCATAAAGAAAAACATTTAATTGAGGATTACAGTTCAGAGATTTAGTCTAGTATCTATTGTCATGGTGGGATGCAGGCAGACACGGTGCTAGAGAAGGGGCTGAGAATTCTACATCTGGATGCACAGCCAGCAGGAAATGACAGTGACACACTTCTTCCTACAAAGCTACACCTACTCCAACAAGGCCACACCTCAAATAGTGCCAGATTTTATGGACCAAGCATTCTAACACATTAGTCTATGGGGGCCATTTGTATTCAAACCTCCACATTCCACTCTCTGACCCCCATAGGTTTGTATCCATAACATAATGCAGAAATGCATTCAGTCCAACTTCATAAGTTCCCATAGCCTATCACAGTCTCAACAATGTTTAAAAGTGCAAAGTCTCTTCTGACACTCATTCAATCTCCTAACTGTAATCCCCTGTAAAATCAAAATCAAAAAGGAGAGCACATACTTCCAACATACAGTGGCACAGGATATACATTACCATTCCAACACGGAGTGAAGGGAACATAGTGAGGAAATACTGGACCAAAGAAAGACCGAAAACCAGCTGGGCAAACTCCAAACTCCAAAATCTTCACCTCCATGTCTAATGTCAAAATGTTCTTCAGCTCTCCAACTCCTTTCAGCTTTGTTAACTGCAACACACTTCTTTCTCTTGAGCTGGTTCCACTCCTTGTTAGCACCTTTCTTTGGTATGTATCCCACAACTCTGGCGTCTCTAACATCTTGGGATCTCTAAAGCAATCAAGCTTCACCGTCACAGCTTCAGGGTATGGCCTCTATAGAACTCCATTTAGGGACACCTGTGACACATGACTGGCCTCAAAAGCTTTCCTTAGTCCCAGAAGGAGATTTCACAATCCCTCTCTTGTACCCTTGACTGTAAAGCCAGAACTATGTGGCTTAAGGTGCCAAGTTCTGCTGCTTGCTGAATCTAGAACATGGCCTCCTCATTCAGTTATGTCTTCACCAGCTTTCTGTTTTCAATGTTTTCCTTCATTACCCAAGATTGGCTGTCCTGGAACTTGCTCTATAGACTAGACTGGCCTTGAACTTAGAAATCCATCTGCCTCTACTTCCTGAGTTCCAGGATTAAGAACATGTACCACTAAGACTGACTAGAAACTTTTCTTTAATTCCCTTTTACAAGTTGAAAGCTTAGCTGGCTAGGTCTTGCCCTGAGGTCACCACTCACTCTATTACATTTTCCCTCAGAATTTTCTCTAATCCGTTCATCTCCTTGAACACAGGACTTAGCTCTGTTCCATTTCCTGGTACCCCTTTCCTCTTCAAACTATATAATCTGTATTTTTCCTTGTTTAGCTTGCTCCTTTTCATTGTAGATCTGCATAAGAGTGAATACTAATAACCACATAACAGAGTACATACTAGGCTGTTTTGAGATTTTCTCTGGCAAAGTAATTAATTCCAAACTCTTCATTTTAGCCTCAGGCCAACATTTTGGATAAGGGCAGAAAGCAGCCCCATTCTTTACCAAAATATCACAAAAGCAGTCTCTAGCCTACATACCAATATTCCTCTCTTCTGGTACCTCTTGAGACATGCCCCCACAATTAAAATTACCCTCAGCACCAATGCCTCCCATGTTTCTACTAGGATGGCCCATTAAGCCCACTTAAAGCATTCAACTGATTTTCTAATCCAAAATTCCAAAAGGCCACATTCCTCTAAACAAAAGCTTGGTCAGGCCAGTCACAGCAATGCCCAAGTCCCTGGTACCAACTTATGTCTTGTTAGGATTTTATTTCTGTGAAGAGACACCATGACCATGACAACTCTTATAGGGAAAACATTTAATTCCTATTCAAACCCACCAAACTCACCATTAAAGAGAATATCATACACATTTATAACTAATCTACAGCTATATTTCACACAGGAAATCTGCTAGAGCATGAGACAAGAGACACAATGTTCCAAAGGCTCTGGCCAGGCATGGTTTTGAAAAATGGAACTTAAATGTTTAATCACTTTCCAGGGGAGTTCTAACATCTTGCAAGAAATCATAGTGAGTAAAAAGAGAGAAAAAAAAACCTTCCTCCCAAAAAATCTTTATATGGATATATAACAACAACATAAGATTTTTTAAAAAGTGAAAAGGAAGACTAACAATTGTAGTCAAAAGGTTTCTTCAGTCCCACCTGGCCCTGTGGTCCTGCAGCCACTCATAAGATAATCATTCAGAAGGTTATATTAATTATAACTGTTCAGCTATTAACTCAGACTTATTACTGACTAGCTCTAACACTTAAATTAACCCATAATTCTTATTTATATTTAGCCACATGGCTTGGAACCTTTTCTCAGTTCTGCCTTGTCATCTTGCTTCCTTTGTGTCTGGTTGGTGACTCATTACTCTGCCCTTTCTCTTCCCACCATTCTCTTCATCTGCTCACCCTGTCTATACTTCCTGCCTGGCTACTGGCTAATCAGCATTTTATTAAACCAGTGTACAAAAGCATTATCCCAAAGCATTTCCCCTTTTCTGTCTTATCAAAAAGAGAGGTTTTAACTTTAATATAATAAAATTACATATAACAGTTATCAAGCAATTATTAATCTGCATTTCTTAATTATACATTACAATTTCAAATGAGCTGTACAAACATAATAACTTAAACAATAGTAGAAATATACATAGTGTATAACAAAATTAACTTTAAATTTGTACTAAAGTAAAATCTATAGCAATGTAAAACATTTTAAACAAGTTGTTACTCTTTAAAAGTAGATTCAATAATCTACCCTTTCATGCTATTGCATTTATATCTTATCCCCCTCTTTTATTTTAGAAAGATATTGACTATGACCAACAGCAATTTGTAACGAATCTCTAAATAAAGACAAATATCCATAATCCAGTTTTGGGGAATGTGGGTTAGTTTTCTAGGCTACTTCCTGCTTATTGTGGGCACTGGTAGTCTTATAGGAACACAAAGAAAATTTTTGGATTATGGTCAAATCCTGACTGGAGTAATCTGTGAGGCTGTATTCTCTGAGTCAGGTGCCTTGAAGCTGATTTTGGATATTGGATCATGTGGTCATCAGAGACCTTTCAGGGGAGCTTGACTGATCAAACCTGATATATATTAACCTGGAACAAATCCATAGCCTCTTGCTTCCTGTGGAAACAAAAGCAGAGCTTCCTTTCCAAAGCAATATATCCTTAGATCCAAATTTTGAAGTCAAGATACCTTTAATATATATATATTAAACCAATATATACTATATATATATATATATTGGTTTAACTCAGCATCCTTTACAATCATATATCTTTCTGTAGTTAAAAATCCCAAAGACAATATAATCCAGACTCTGTATGTGATTTCCATCTTTAAGTGGCTTATTGTTAATATTATTTTTACTGTCTCTTTAGACTTTATTTCTTTTTAAACTATATATTTCTTTATATAACTGTCTATCCTCCTTTTCCTCTCTCTTCCAAGCCTACAGGTATTTTTACACACAACATAAACCATTTAGAGGTTTATTCCATCTGAATCTGTCTTTTGTGTATCTATTGCTTTAAACTGTAGCATGGCTAAGACTGAAAAGGCAGCTTTGGCTGCTGGTTCTGCCCACCTCAGCTTCCCAATATGGCAGGTCAGGAGAGTCATACTTACCTCACTAACTCTGGGGTTCATGCTGCCATCAGGGAGTGTGTAGCTGGCCCATAAAGCCTTTTTGTCTGTATGAGTAAAAGCTAAATCCATCATGCAATGTGCTGCATGGCTTAGAGACATCTCTATATACTGCAGAAGGAATCTACCATGTTGCATTCAAACCCATATGCTGTGATCCCACCATACTGTAGGTCAAGTCTGCATGTCATGGCATCTCTGTACTTTGGCATCTCTATATCTTGGCCCACATGAGACATGAAGTAGAAAGCTGTTCTTAGCTCAATTTTAGAATTTCTTTTTAAGATCTCTTAAGTTTGAGGTGGAAAGTCGAGCCCCATGTTGGGCGCAAAATACAGTCAGAAGGTTCTTCAGTCCCACCTGGCCCTGTAGTTCTGCAGCCACTCATAAAATAATCACTCAGAAGCTTATATTAATTATAACTGTTTGTCCATTAACTCAGGCTTATAACTGACTAGCTCTTACACTTAAATTAACCCTTAATTCTTATTTATGTTTAGCCATGTGGCTTGGTACCTTTACTCATTTCTGCCTTGTCATCTTGTTTTCTCTGTGCCTGGTTGGTGACTCCTCACTTTGCCTTTCCTCTTCCCAGCATTCTCCTCATCTGATCTCCCTGCCTATATTTCCTGCCTGGCCACTGGCCAATTAGCATTTTATTAAAACAGTATGCAAGAGCATTATCCCACAGCAAACAATATTATAAAAAGCACAACAAAAGAAGCATATTTGATATTGAAATAGAGAAAAGTAGACCAAAAGGACTCACTTCTGTATAGTTGCCATAATTTGGAAACAGAAGCTAAAATGCATTGTTGATGAAAGGGAAGGAAACACCAGAGTTGGTTTGAAGAGCACTAAAAACACAAGAGATGGAAGCTGTCATTTCACATTACTGCACACAAATTCTGGAGCTGAAAAAAAAGTTTCTTTTGAGATGTGTTCTTACTTTAAGTTATGTGTAGATGTATGTGCAAGTGCCCACAGAGACCAGAAGATGGTTTTACATCCCCTATAACTGGTGTTACAAAGAGTCATGAGCCAAGGGCAGATGCTGAGAACAGAACTAGGTTATCCTCAAGAACAGAATGTTCTCCTCACCACCGAAGCATCTCTCTATTCTTCTAAAGAGTTTTAATGGAGACACACTGAAAAGGGAAAATGTGTTAAAGAAAATTTAAAAATCAAAACTAAGGAATTGATACACATATAACAATAAGGTTAGGAAACTATAGTCACAAGAAGATATAACTCACATAAGAAGGCTCATAAAAATATCCAACTTTGATCAAAGTAATACCATTTCAAAATTAGTTATTGGTAGTCCAGATGGATAGATTGAATGTCAACCCAGTTGAACCAGGGACAGCATTTTTCTGGGTCTGCCTCTTTACTCTGCAAACTTATATATCTCTGTTTTATAAAGCAGCTTCTTTTTTTAAAAGGAACTTTTCCAAATGAGTTTTTAGTTTAACCCTCCAGAGCTTCCCAGCAGTGGGATGGTATCTTCAAGGGATTTCCCTTCTGGAAATTTCCTAGAAAGTACATGGTTTCTCTTTAATGGCACAAATATCTTTACTAACTAAAATAACTTTGTCCACATCCATGTTCTTTTCAACTTTAAATGTTTTAAAATATTTATGTTCCTTTTCTCATCAAACTACACATCTTTCTGCTCCAATTTTTGCTCCCAATTCTCACTGTAAACCTGGATAAAGGTAGCCTGTAGCAACCATGCCTCATCCTGGATGCTGTCTTAAAATTTTTTCCACTGAACAAATTACTTCATTACTTTTAAATCCAGCCTTTTTTTTTTTTTTTTTTACATTTCCAAGTAATTGACAAAATGTAGTCAAATTATTTGCCCGTTTGTAAAATCAGTGGCTAGATGTGCCCACTTGTTTATGGACTGTTAGTGTCTTTTCAAAACCTCATGAGATGCACAGTCTGTACATCTATCTAAGCTCTGAACTTCCAAATTCCCAGCAAAGTGACCCAAATGCTCTGCTTATGGAATTCTCAGGCTTAACTGGCCTGCAGCTACAAAGAATTCTACATCCTTCCCCCAAATCAGTTTTAATGAGTTGAAAAACCACACAGGCAGATTTGTCACAGCAGTAACTCTACCTCTACTAAGAATTTTCTTTTTGGTTATTTGTCTCATCTCTTTTGACATATGTTCTTACAGAAGAAACTTAAGAAAGGATTTTTTTAGGGCTCATAGTTTGGAAGACTATAGCCCAGGCATGGCAGTGTTCCTTACATGAAGGTTGAACCAGGGAGTAGAAAGGTTGGGCCAGAAATGAAAGCAGACTGTAACTGTCAAAGTCTTGCTCCCCCTGACCCACTTATGACATTCCTTTCCCCACTTTGAACATTTTACCACTTTTGCAAATGGTACTTGTTGCTGGTGACCAAATGTTCACACACATGAGTGTAGTTGGAAGTGTCTCCATCTTGCTTGGTCCTGCTTGGTCCTGTCAGTCCCCACATTCCTCCAGTCTAGCAGTCCCACTGCCACTTATAAAATAATCATTCAGACTTACATTAATTATAACTGCTTGGCCATTAGCTTAGGCTTATTACTGACTAGCTCTTACATTTAAATTAACCCATAATTTTTATTTATGTTTAGCCACGAGGCCTGGTACCTTTTCTCAGTTCTGCCTTGTCATCTTGTTTCCTCTGTGTCTGGCTGGTAACTCCTAACTCTGCTCTTTTTCTTCCCAGCATTCTCCTCTTTTGTTGGTCCTGCCTATATTTCCTGCTTGGATACTGGCCAATCAATGTTTTATTTATCAATCAATCAGAGCAACACATTCACAGCATACAGAGAGATATCACCCATCACATGAGCCTGTGTGGAGGGTTTCATATTAAAATCATATTAGTTTCACTATTATAAATATTAAAGATGTATTGATAGTAGTGTGTGAATAAATATATAGTTTAACAGAATGTGGTGTATCCCCTAAATAATGGTACAGATTAATAAATATGGCAGTGAGTCCCGTCATGATTAAGTGATGTTTCAAAAATTGATAAGGTCATCAAATGGGAATTTAAGGGAGTCTCCTGATGCTTGGATTATTGTAAGCCTTTGTGAAAATATACTTTGTGACTCTTGTGCCACCTCACATACAAAATTAACTCACAATAAGATAAAATTATTTAGTAACTGAAGGAAAACAAAGGAGAAAAATGTTTTTGATAACAATTAAGGAAATTTAAAGATGTAATCGTACCTCACTAAAATTACAATGTTTTCTCTTCAAAAAGTATAATTAACAACATATTAAGGCAAGCCACGGAGTGTAAAAACATTATTTGGAAAACTCAACAAAAGGCCTTTGTTTCTAGAATGTATGTAGATTTGTAGAAATTCAGTAATGAGAAAATAAGCCAATCAAAAAATGGGCAAATGACTTGAACATAATCATATAAGAAAATTCTGTATTGATAAACACACCTCAAGGTACTCAGTGTAGCCAATCACCAAGGAAATTCAAAGGAAAGATATGAGTTGATATCCCTACAGACCACTAGCAGGGCTGATGCTGACAGGATGTGCCAGTGAGGATGTGAGGCAGCCAGAACTCTGATCAGTGATCATGGGGCAAGCAAAACAGTGTGATGACCATGGAAGCAGCAAGACCACTCATAGCCACTCCTTCAATAGATCGAAAAACATATTCTCATGTAAAAATCTCTGCATCAGTCTTCTTTGAAATATTAATTATAAGCCCAAACCAAAAGCAACTGAAATGGCCATTATGTGATGAATGAATACACAAATGTTGCAATGCATTACTACAGAATGTTATTCAGAAACTAAAGGGTAAAACATTATCATAAGAAGCAAGGATGAACTTCAAATTCTGTTAAGTGGAAGTAAAGTTCAACTTATCCATTAATATAACTAATCAACATATTGTGTGGATACACATGAGTATCTGGTGCTATGTGTATATGTGTGATAACTGAGAAAGAGATGTTGCTACAGACTGCACAATGCTATGATTTGTGGTGTATTAGATCACACTACAAAGATTTGTGAAAAATAAGTTATTATGTTTTGACTATGATGTTAAAACCACTGTATATAATTATCAACATTTATTGAACTTTACACTTCAAATGGGTGTTTCACTGCATTTAAATGATACCAATATCACAGTGGATAAACTGGTATAGAAAGAGTTGTGCCAATATGTGCAGAAGAGTCAGTTCTTTTACATCTGGGGGTTGATCATCCAATGCTCAGTTACCTAATAAAGTGGCCATAACAACATGCCATGTACTAATATCTTAAAAAATAAAACTCAACTTCTTGCAGCTCTGGAGGAAATAAGCTAAGGTCAGGGAGTCTCATATATCCCCTTGATTTGCATATGTCTGCCACTTGTGTTGTGACAATATGACCTCCACACTGTATACCCGCAGCTCTAGTGTCCCTTCCTATTAAGGCCACAGTCAAATCAGAGTATTCTGATGGTATCATTGAGTTGCTCTTTTAAAGTCACTGTCTCCAAATACAGTCAAAATGTGAAAATTGTTGCTCCTACAGGTGAATTTTGAGGGAACACACTTTGTGTAAATGATACCAGTAAATCTTCAAGAGTGCATTTAAGAAAAATAAGCCCGCATTTTGTATTGACTGAATGACTGGTAAATAAAGAAAACATTCTACACGGTAGTCTGATAATTAATTTGTACCCAGTACATAAAGTCTGTAATGACACAATCCATGTGAGGAGTCATTGTGGAGCCACACATGGGCCAAACATGTTAAATCTGATAATTCATAGCTAAGAGGAGCCCTAACAACCTGAATACATTTTCTCATTGAAAACATACAGAAGAAACACAAGGAAGAGAATGGACTCCACTGAGGGCTGATAACTTTTGATTCAAATAAGACCATAATATTATATTTAGGATTATTCATATAAAATTAGACATCGCTTATTTCCTTGTAAATATTTAATTTAAAAACTAAACATTTGACACAAATAAGACTATTTTTTGCTCCTATTTTTACATTCTTTCCAACTTTTTATTTTATATACTATTACTTTCCCCCAAAATAAATAAAATCTCTATATCTCTGAGAGATATTTCTTAAAAAGATTAATCTTTGATTACTTGGTAAAGTTGTCAATGTTCATAGAAAACAGATGTAGCTAAGAAGGCAAATAAAAATCCAGACAGTGTATTTATTACAGATGTTTCAATCATAAAAATGAAGAATCAGCTATGTCTGAGAAGTGAGAGTGAAGACAAATTGAATGTGTTATCTGATAGAATAATGAATGAGATGACATGAAACCATGTTTACGTGTGTATTTATTATTTTCCACTTGTATAATTTTAGCAGCAAAAATGTCACTTAATGTATTCAAATACGTATTTAAATGATAGAAGTAATATTTTGAAATCTCACATTTACAAAAAGATTCCAAGATGTTTAAGCAAAAAAAATGGAAAAAATATCCTCTCTCTCTCTGTGTTATGCATTAAACACAAAGATGATTAACATTACTTTTTATTCCATCTTCTCATATTGACACAGATGAATGTAGCATGTCTTTTTAATTTCTGCATATTAATTACTATTGACACAAATGTAAATGTCAATTTAGCCATGCAGTACTTCTTGTCTGTGGCATCCTTTATTTATTAGAAAGATTGATTTATATAAATTTCATTGGACTCCAAGAAGATTTAGAATTTGATTACTTTTGGTTTCTCATGAGCTACTTTGTTCTTCAACTGCATTCATCTTCTAAATGAGCCTGTAAAGGAAAGGAAAGGAAAGGGAAAAGATTAAAAAAAACAAAACAAAACTGCAAAGCTAGATAGAATGAGGAAGGCAGGAGGGAGGGTTTTCTTTTGCAGTATATGCAGCAATTAATATGTACAGCAAATTATAACTACCATATCCAAAAGAAATCAGTGTATCAAAGAGTTGTTTGCCTTCCTGTGTCCATAGCAGTACTGTTCATAATGATCAAAACGTGGGAGTGACTTAGCTGTCCAATAATATATAAATGGATAGAGAAAACATGTATAAACAAAAAAGGAATATGATTATGCCCAAAGATTTAAGAAACCCTGCTATTTTCAGTAATATGAGTGAACCTAAAAGGCATTATTCTCAGTGAAATAACACAGAAAAGGGTAAAAATTATATGATGTACATTTGAGGAATCTAAAAATTGCAAACTCTAAAAATGTAGAATGTAGGCGAGTGCCCATGGAAAAAGGATAAATGGAATGATATTAGTGAAAGAGTACAGAGGATTTGGTTGTGTAGTATCAGTAAATTCTACAGTTCTACTGTCCGTATGTCTAACCTATGTTTGCCAAATAGTGTATAGTAAGAATTTTGTTAAGACAATAAATTCTAAATAAATATTCTCATCACAAGTCAGAAAGGAAGGGACAGAAGAAAGGAAGGAAGGGTGGAAGGAGTCATGGAGGGAGATAAAGGAGGAAGGATACTATAGAAGTAAAGGCCGTATTATGTTATAGATTACTTAAGGTATTTCCATAAGTGTAAATGTATTTGCTGATTCACCAATGTATACATGGATGGATTTGGGTATATCAATCATTCTTCAAGGAAGTTGTTGGAGAAACAAAACAGAACATATTTCCCACTGTCCAGTGGCTTGTTAGCTGAATAGCTTATCAATGAGACACTATGATGGACTTTTAATTCCCTGTATTGCCAAATGTTGCTGTGATCTGTCAGGGTATACAGAAAGTGCAGTGCTTTTTGTTATGCAAAGACAAGAGCTACTGAAAGCAAATGGCTCAGTGGTTGAAATAGAAGTTTATTTAACTGTATTCTTCTTCTTTTCATGATTTACATGCACTTTCCCCAATAAAAAAATTACCAATTTCCACACCCAATTGACACACAGAAAACATATGAATCATTGGACATCAGTGTCTGTCATCTCCAAACATATTAAATTTAGAGCTGTGTTTATAGCCAATTTCCCAAGCATTCCTTTGATCTTCACATCCTTATAACTCTAGCTCAAATCTGAATAGACTTGATTTTCAAAATATCTAGGATTTATGGCTTATGTAGTTAAATAAAAATATATAAAATCCTGAGCCTAACGAAGACTTTTGCTACCCATTGTCATTCTTAGTAATATAATGTACTTCTGGGACACACAATGGTGGTATTTTTATTTTTATAAGCTTGCAGTTGAAAACCGCATTAGAGTTCATCTAAACTTGGCATCACTTGATGGGTGAGACAAATTATGGTCCTTTACTGAGTCTGTGATATCAGTTGCCTTAAAATATGACATTAATATTGAAAAATGGCCGGGCGGTGGTGGCGCACGCCTTTAATCCCAGCACTCGGGAGGCAGAGCCAGGCGGATCTCTGTGAGTTCGAGGCCAGCCTGGTCTCCAAAGCGAGTTCCAGGAAAGGCGCAAAGCTACACAGAGAAACCCTGTCTCGAAAAACCAAAAAAAAAAAAAAAAATTGAAAAATGACTATTATCCTCTATACTTTGATATATGTTTGATGAATTTAATTAGGCAATGTGATGTATCTAGATTTATAATATAATGATAAATGTATCCTATGTTCAAGTACAGACACTATCTACAATACAGAGAGATCAGAAGATGTCGTTTTTGGCCCCAAGAAATTTGTGTGTTATAGAAAGTAATCTTTACACTACTTCTGAGGTAGGCATTCATATGAAGCAATCAATAGTATTTTTATGCTCAATCAATTCTGTCTCATAAAATTGGGTCATATTTTGCCTTTATCTCCTCACATTATTTGCTGCTTGGTGTGCACTGTAGACAGTGAGGTTCTCTTTCCCAATGCCATTCAGGAAAGGACTGTTGTCCCCATGGGTGGTCCTGGCAGAATGTAACAGCCTCTTGAGAGCTCCTTGGTAGTCCCTGTAAGCCATAACTACAAAGTAGTGACAGGTCAAATCATGCAAGTATCTAAGAATTTACCTTAGGAGAATAACAAAACCCAAATCATTTTGACTCACAGATGGACAAGACTGAAGGGCCACATGAGTCTTCTCACATATGAACAAGGTTTAGTTCCCACAAAATCTGGCTTCTCTTTCTAACAATCTCTCACCTCTTACCTCAAACTCTGTTCTATTTCAGCTTCTATCGTTATCAATCTATGTCCACATGAAGCCAGGACTGGACAACTTGGGAAATGTGTAAAATGGTGCCAGGACTTGGTTTTAGAGCCTTACCTCCTACATAAAAAGCTAGGTATAGTTGTTCACCAGCCCCAAACGGCAGAGAGAAGAAGGTCCCTGGAGTCTATCTGGCTAACTAGTGTGACTGAATCATTTTGTGAGCTCAATATTCATTAAGAGACCCTGTCTCAAGAAATAAGGGGGATAGAAAGAGAGATAGAGGACATGTTGACCTCTGGCCTCCATATGAACAGCATGAATATGCACACATACATTCACCACACTCACACATGCACACACACACACACACATACACACAATCACAAATAAAAAGTAGTTATATAATGACAAAAGAAGTCACTGATTCCTGACACTTGGTTTCGCTAATGTCATATACTTATTAATATTTATATCATGCATTCAGGTACTTCTTTCTTCAAAGATACACAATTTATTATAACTTCTGTTAACTTCTGCAAGCCTCCTCATTCAAACATCATTCAAGAGGTATTTCCAACCCTCTTACTCTTATACTTATTGTTCAAGGACTCAGAATAATGAGATTGGGTCCATTCTGAGATGGAGTCAGGTAGGCTATGCTGGATCACAGGGTATTATCTTCTTTGAAATGTTCACAAGAAGATCAAAGAAGCTCAGATCTTCATGTTAAACCATAGATTATGAGTCAACTAGGGTTGGCCCAAGACAAATATCTGATGTGTTGTTATTCGTGTGGTGAGTCAGTGTGCTAATCAGAGGCAGAGTTAGTCAGTAGGGACTTCTTGCTCACCGTGCCAAACCTTCAAGCATTCCGTCCAAAGGAATATGTAGTCATCTTTCTGGTGTATATGGTTTTGCTTGTGTCTCATGTTTCTTTTCCCACTACCACAAGACAAAGACATTAATTGCAGTAAAAAAAAAAAAAAGTTATAAATGGATGACGGTAAGCTAAAATTGAGAACAAGTTATTAAAGAAAGTCATGTCTGTGTAGTTTTGGACATAGACTAGTCTTCAGTGTCTAGGGAGGAATATGAGGTAGCTCCTTAGATCAGAGGCCAAATTTGTGACAACATTTGGATAAGCATCCAGGCTGAAGGCCCCCTTCCACAACACCATTTTGAATCCCATTCATATGTCTCTTCAAAATTGGCTATTCCTACCAATGTGTGTTAAGTACCTGCTATGTGCTTCGTTTTGTTTTAGTTATAATTGAATCAGAGAGACAGCAGTCAATCAGTCAGGCACATTGTGTTGTTAGGAGCTTGCATTCTGGCAAAGGTCAATTTTCCTCTCCACTAGAGGCTGAATGGAGTAGATCAATACCAAGATAAGTGCTTAAACACACAAAGTAGAAAAAACAATGATAGCCTTGGCTTCCTTTCCCGTTAGTTATTCTAGAATAGTATTTCTATTTGGGTAGTGGCTTCAATTAAGTTAGTGTAAGAATTTGATATTGATTATAGTATTAGCAATGGTCGCAGCATAACTATGTAACATTTTCTAATTGTGCTGGAAGACATATGAAAAGTACAATACAAAAGTACATACAAAAGTACAATGTCTATATTAAATGAACTTCTGAAATGGAAAAAGATTATGGATTCTATTAAAGTTTTAATTAAGGTACATATTGCCTAGAATATTCAAAAATAAATTGCTTGGACAATTTTTCATTTCTTGTTTTGTTTTGTTTTTGTTTTTCAAGATAGGGTTTCTCTGTGTAGCTTTAGAGCCTGTCCTGGATCTTGCTCTTTAGCCCAGGTTGGCCTCAAACTCATAGAGATCAGACTGGCTCTGCCTCCTAAGTGCTGGGATTAAATGTATGTGCCACCACCGCCCAGCCAATTTTTCATTTCTTTGCAGAAATTTGCTTTGTGAGGAGAGGTGCTCAACAAAGATAAGAAAGGGACTCAAGGTCTTTTCAGATCATAACATGCACGATACATAAAGTTGTGTGTTGACAGATAGTGCTGTTTTCATTCCATCAATCCTGGCCTGATTCTTTCACACCACTATTAAAATTAGAATCAATCAGGCTGGAGAGATGGCTCAGAGGTCAAGAGTACTGTTTGCTCTTCCAGAGGACCCGGGTTCAATTCCCAGCACCCACTTGGCAGCTCACAACTGTCTATAACTCCAGTTCCAGAGGATCTGGCACCCCTACACAGACATACATGTAGGCAAGATACCAATGCAAATAAAAAAAATTAGAATCAACCATATTCAAATATTTCTAGAGAAGCTGAGTAGCTAGGAACATGCATTCAACATGTCTTAGCTTCACAGATTTTTTTTTAAAGATTTATTTGTTAATTATGTACACAGTGTTCTGTCTGCATGTATGCCTGCAGGCAGAAGAAGGCACCAGATCTCATTACAGATGGTTGTGAGCCACCATGTGGGTGCTGCGAATTGAACTCAGGACCTCTAGAAGAGAAGCCAGTGCTCTTAACCTCTGAGCCATCTCCCAAACCCCTCTACAGATTTTTCAATGGAGTAATAAGTTGGATGCTGCCATGACCTCTGGAGCCACACAAATATGATTTTGTTGGACTTTACAATGGCCCTAAAATATAAATGTCAGATCTCCATGTCACAGATTAGAGAAATGAAGTCTGAAGAGGTGAAGTAGTAACTTATCAAAAGCGTGCATAGAACCTAACTTCAGCTCTTGATGTTATGGCTCACATTTTTTCCATGTCACATAACCTCACAACAAGAGAAGGTGCTTGGCAATACTAGGTAGAGAATATTGAAATCCAGAGGAGGAAATTAATAAGGGTATAGATAAATAAGTACTATCACAAGATGTGTGACATGAAGATTTATCCTTCAAAACAGGTATCACCTGCTTGTCTGTCTAGGCAAATATCAAGTCCAGTAATATTTTTCAGTCTTCCACATTATTTACTGAGATGACTGTTATAAAACCAAAGACCAAGTTTAAGATCATGGCCATTCAGTCCATAAAATATATCCAGGCAAATTACCCATGTCTTAAAAGACTCGTTGGATGGCTTGGCACTATCTCAACCAGTTGTCCAGTCTTTCTCTCTCTGTCTCTCTGTCTCTGTCTCTGTCTCTCTGTCTCTGTCTCTGTCTCTGTCTCTGTCTCTCTCTCTCTCTCTCTCTCTCTCTCTCTCTCTCTCTCTCTCTCTCTCTCTGTCTCTTTGGTTTTTTTCAAGACAGGGTTTCTCTGTTTAGCTTTGGAGCCTGTCCTGGAACTCCCTCTGTAGACCACGCTGGCCTTTGAACTCACAGAGATCTGCCTGACTCTTCCACCCAAGTGCTGGGATTAAAGGCATGGGCCAACACCGCCTGGCCAGTCTTTTCTCTTTAGTCCTCCCTTTTTAAATTTATAGATCTGAGCATATTCATGTATTATGGTCTATATATCATGATTTTTTACTATGGCTATAGTGATTTTTGGCTTGGCTTGATTTTATTGTATCTGAGCTATATCACTGTGCCTAGGAAGACAAGTTGTGACACTTCTGGAGGGAAGTGGCTTGCTGAACATGTTTTCTGCTCTTCCTAAGGTGAGCTTTGTGTACTATTTAAGGTTTATTAGACTCTCGCACCATCAGTCTCTGGTAAGGTGTATTAGATGAGGGCAATAGCAATTTTGATACAGCATAATCATGGATTGTTCTCCCTCCAACCAAGACCTAGAGAGCTGCCCTCACTCCAACAAGACCCAAAGCATCGAGACATAGAAAAGTTTTTGAGACATGGTACCACCTTCTTAAATAACTCTAACTCAAACCTTATCAGTCCACACCTGCAGTTTGAGTATTCTCTATGTTCCTTAAAATCGTTGTTCTAAGTTCTTTTACAGATCACAATCACATATACATCAAACAGTCCAGAGACAGAGAGGATGCCATATCACCCTTCTTGTTTGTCTTATTAAGCTTCTTTCTGGCTTGTTGGTAACTCAAATTGGTTTGTCAGCTTCATCACAGTCTTGAGACTGTAAGTTTACAGCTCCTGGCTATAGTATAAAAATACACACTGGTGTTTCTGTACTAGTTAGCTGCACAGAAGCTGCTTCAAGAAAGCAAATTCCAAGGGCCACCAATGTGCTCTTTGTTACTGTTCTGTTGCTGTGAAGAGGCACCATGATCAAGGCTACTTATAAAGGAAAGCATTTCACTGGGGCCTTCCTACAGTTTCAGAGGGTTAATGCATTTCCGTGATGGGGGAATGGCAGTATGTAAGCAGACGTGGTGTTGAGTCAATAACTAAACTTACATCCTGATCCACAAGCAGGAAGTAGAAAAGAAAGCAAGACTGGGCCTGGTGTGGGCTTTTTAAAGCCCACTCCCAGTGACATACTTCCTCAAGAAGGCCACATCTTCTAATCCTTCCTAATCATTTCCACCAGCTGGGAAACAAACAGTCAAATATATGAGCCTATGGGGGAGCCTTCTCATTCAAACCATCAAGATGGCCCAGTGGACAAGAGTACTTGTTGCAAAGCCTGGGGACTGGAAATCTGTGGTGGTATTGTGTTCCCCAAAATATTGTGTATCCTAATAAACTTATCTGGGGTCAGAAAACAGAAAAGCCACAATATTAAACATAGAGGTTAGGCAGTGGTAGCACACGCCTTTAATCCTAGCATTCCAGAGACAGAAATCCCTCTGGATCTCTGTGAGTTCAAGGCCACATTGGAAACAGCCAGGCATGGTGACTCAGGCCTTTAATCCCAGAAAGCAGCCTTTAATCCCAGGGAGTGGTGGTAGAAAGCAGAAAGGTTTATAAGGCGTGAGGACCAGAAACTAGCAGCATTTGGCCTGGTTAAGCATTTGGCCTGGTTAAGCATTTGCCTGGTTAAGCGTTTGGCTGGTTAAGCATTCAGGCTTCCAGCAGCAGTTCAGCTGAGATTCATTCTGGATGAGGACTCAGAGGCTTCCAGTCTGAGGAAACAGGACCAGCTGAGGAAATGGCAAGGTGAGATAGCTGTGGCTTGGTCTGTCTCTCTGATCTTCCAGCATTGACCCCAATAACTGGCCTCGGATTTGATTTTATTAATAAGAACTTTTAAGACTCATGCTGCAGAAATCAGTCCTTAAAATCTACATATTGGAAGGGGATAGCCTGCTCTCACAAGTTGTCTTCTGACTTCCACGCACACACACACTGTGGCACACTGCACACACGCAATAAATAAACAAATGTTTGAAAGCAGAAAACAAACTTCAAATTTGGTCGTATTAACTGACTACTGTGACCACACAGAATTCTAGCAACATTTATTTGTAATATTCTTATAGTTAACACTTTTTGAAATAAAAGTACAGAAAAATAGAGAAGCAGAGGAAAGATATAAAAGACTGGGAATGATTCTACCCTAACAAAGGAGAAGAATGGAGAGGTGAGAGAGTGACATGAAAGACTAGGGTATGAATCTAGCCTAACAAATGGTATTCCATCTTACCTAAATCACCAATTGTTCCTGCAATTAATGCAAGGCTGCAAAATTTGACTCTCATTTCCATCAGACTCAGAAGTGGAGACGTTGAACTAAATAACCACCAAGGATATTTCCTAGTATTTTCTTTCTATGAAAACGAAGAGAGATGATGAGATGTGTGGTGAGAGATGACCAATAGAAGATTCTGTTTATGACCTGGAACTTCCAGTGTTCATACCGAGAAGAGAACAGGTTAGGGTGGCAAAGACAAGTAGAAGTACAATTATGGTGACAGCTGTAGTTAATTAGGGAAGATCAGGGAAGATCAGGGGCTGACCTTTGTGGAGTTCCTTCCATTCAAAAAGCAATCTACCAGGGTATTTAAAACCCTTTCCTTCAATAGATCTATAAGGGAAGTGCTGCCTCAGTTTAGGAGTGAGGAGAACTCTCCATAATATATCCTGAACATGTTGTTGGAAAAGACAAATTAAAACCAGTGTCTCTTCTAAAAAGGAAAGGAGATGGCTGGGAGTCAGAGATTAGATTCTAAAGCAAACAGACGAACAAACAAAAAAACAAGCATCCTCAAATCCCAATTCACCGCTTCACTAAGAGGCATCAAAATTTGCTCACAGTGAGAGGTATGCAGACAGGAAGCCTCTTGGAAACTCATCTGAACTAACAAAAGAGCTTGTAAGCTCTGTGTGACCAAAGCATGTGGCCAGCATGGAATGTTGTGGCCATGTAAATTATAGAGAGGATGCCCAGCTTTTCATCTCATGCCCTCACCCACAAATGTCTGTGGGACAAACGTAGAAGTCACTGCCAGCCCCTCCAGCCCTGCAGTTCTGACACCCTGTAATCGTTCTCTGGATTCTTTCCCTCCCTCTTCATCCACCCAGACTCCTCTTAGGTGCATTTTATGGTACACATCACGCTTTGAAAAACTAAATCACGTTGCAGTTAATTTCACTTGGAGAATTTCACAACATCCTTTGAGATCACAATAACCCTGAGCATATTGTGCAACCGAGGTTGGGAACTGCTTGCCTAAGCTGCAACTTGGTGAAAGGAAGCGGGTGAAAGTGGGGGAACCAATCTTGCTTAAAACAATGGAGTAATAAACTGCTCAGAAATCAGTTTGGCACAAGTAAACCGGATAAACATCCCACTCAGCGGATCACTTTTGCTTGCCCTGAGCAGAAAGCCTTGCCCCATTTCTCTGGGACATGCCTTTTGTATATTACCCCAATTCAGCATTATTCATTTTAAATAATATAAATAAGCAAATAAAGGACTGAGTAAATGGGACGGCTCGGGAGAAATTCGTGTTTGTCTAGCTAAGCCAGCCCAGTATTTTAATTAAAAAGAATGGCCGGGCGGTGGTGGCGCACGCCTTTAATCCCAGCACTCGGGAGGCAGAGCCAGGAGGATCTCTGTGAGTTCGAGGCCAGCCTGGTCTCCAAAGCGAGTTCCAGGAAAGGCGCAAAGCTACACAGAGAAACCCTGTCTCGAAAAAACCAAAAAAAAAAAAAAAAAAAAGAATGTATCATGCACTATCAGTATGTTTTCAAATGACCTGTCATGTCCATTTCTAACCATAAGCATGCCATTTGATCTTTCATAACGAACTGACAGAGGATACTAATATAAGAAAAGAAAGCTATCAATTTTGGGTGAACCAGAGAAGCTATGCAATTCATTGCATAATTTATGGTATATGTTTGTATGAGGAAGATGGATAAGTATGTTTCACCAGCAGAATAAAACCCTACAGGAGAATAATTCATTAGGTTAATTGACAAATAGATGAAGAAAAATACGTTGCAAAAATTAGGCTTTCCTATGGGTATAACAGCCAAGGGCTCCTGTATTGATACAGCAAAAAAGGGGGAGGCCATGAAAATATCATGATTATGTCAACTACTAAATGTGAGGTATTGGTCTGTTCTTATCAATATTTGGCTGAGAAAGTAAAATTCAAGTTGCTTAGAAGGCAAGTGTCTTTGTTTAAAAGAAGAGAAAAAGAGTGGACTGGCAATATAGATCCATGGCAAGACCTTTTCCTAAGCATGTGTGAGGCCTGAGTTCAATTCCCAGCACCATGGAAATAAGTACAAAATATGGTATATTAATCATACTAATAAAGTTTGAAAATTATTGTATGGCGTATGATATTTGATTCCTTATGTTCTTCTATGAGAGTTAAGTAAATTCACATTTTCACAGAAAATGACAGTTTTCAATGGCATTAGGTTCTTTAAGGATCATAGAAATATCTGGGGATAAATTTGTCACCAGATAAGACAAAATTTTAGTTAAATATACACATTTATATATATTTATAGTAAAAATCACTTGGTTTTTATTTTTCCTTTTAGTTAAAAGAATTGCATTTGTTCTAATGTTTGTTTCTATTATTTTAATATTCTTATCAAATGATAACTTTATATGGAAAATGCTTTACCAAACATAGAAGAGGAAAGTTTGTTCTTGAAATATTATTTAGGAACCTGAAAAATCATAAATTTGTCTAGAGGTTTGGTTGATCAATCTGAAATTAAACAAAAATATAGTAGACAAAATTCAAAGGAAACAAGTAAAGTAAACATTTTAAAACTTATCTTGTGCTTAGTCTCTTTCTTATGGAGTTATCTGTACCCAAACACACACGCACACACACACATTTGCACACACACAAACACACACACACACACACACACACACACATATACACATGCACTCCATATCTATAACCCCAAACACAAGTTAGCACTTACCTAATTAATGGCAGCTCATCAATTCTAGACATTTCTATTATATTGATGTTTATCATATTTGATCAGATCTTTCCTACCAACAATATATTTCTGCATGCAACTATCACATAATTGGTCACCATTCCAACAAGACTGATGGATATTAATGCCTTACAAATGGTTTGGGGAGATCAATACTAAGAATATTAAGTGTTATTTGCTCCTAGTTGTTATATCTCACTTAAAAATGAGCTTAATCTTTAAGCTAGAATAGATGCTTCTGTATGTTATAAATAACCCATTTTTTCCAAATAATTAATAGATAATTTTAAAAGAGAAGCCAAGATTTCTTTTTAAGGAAATATGATTTTTTTTAAATATTCTGAAACAGAAGATTTGGAAACATTTCAGTTTTCTTAAGAAATCTTTTCCTGAACATTTGTGAAAGTTGGAGATTAAATCCCTGCCGGAGGCATGACATCTATTCATATTCCAGGGTGTTCTTTCTGTGTTCTGAATCTTCTTTCATTTTGACAGAAATTCCTTTCAGAAGTAGTACTTGTTTTCCATATGCACACTTAAAGAACGGAGATTAGTGCGTTTTCTTACTTTGTGGTCTTCTGTGAAAAGCTGGGTTAGTTCACATTCTCATTGGAAATGAGAGTCTACAGCGAGACTGGGGAAGAGAACGGAGGGCACAGCCTGAGTAGCTAACCTGATAACCATAGTTTCTTTTAATCAGAAACAAAACTACACTCATAGGTAAAGAACAGGGGCTGGAGACACAGTTCAGTGGTTAAGAGTGCTTGATGCTCTTGCACAGGACTATAGTCTGGTTCTCATCACCCACAGCAGTCAGCTTCCAAAGGCTGGTAATTCCAGCTCCATGGACTCCAACATCTTCCTCTGAGGGCACACACACACACACACACACACACACACACACACACACACACACATACATATGTATACCCACAAGCACGCACACACACACAAAAAAATTTTGTTTTAAAATAAAATACAGGTCAACAATCTGTAAAATCAACCAAGTGGATTCATATCTCCAAGCCCTTTATCTGTTCTTCTTATGTCCTAATAGACATGTTTGCAGTTCCAAATGTCAGTACTTTCTGTGCAAGTACCATATGGAATGTTGTGCAAAAGTGTGTTTCCTGTTCAGAGTTACTCCATCAAAATATATCCTGCCAGCATAACACCCCTTACTGCTGTGTCATGTCCTGACACATTGAAAGAATGGCCATTGGAACCATCTACAGTCTAAACCTGTTTGTTTCTCCTCTCTCGTTTTTTTAAAACCTCTAATGAAAAGGCAAATCACTAATTGCTCTGAAATCTGATACCTTAAAAATATGTGGCCTACAGCATAAAAGTTCAAAGAAGGCATAAAGAATAAGGGAGAAAGAGAGGAATCATTTGCTTCAGGCTGTACACTGCGCTGAACTTGGGTGGAATAGAGCCAAGATGGAATCAAATCCAAATGTTTCATAGTTCCTTCCATCTTAATCACTGCAAAGTTCCTTTGTTTCATCTCGTCCACAGCTTTCACATTTAAGCTTGTCATCTTTGAAAACATTGAACATATTTATGGCATATCTGTTTCCTGATACATATTCTAGTTTATCAGATTGTTATGGTTACAAGACAACAAAAGAGGTTTCAGATTTATTTATAAAATACAGACATTTGTCTTAAGGAAGAAATGTGACTATATCATGTCAATTTCAAAATAAATCCTTTTTTTCTTATTCTAAAGGATGCAACAACATTTGTCAAGCTATTTTTCCTACCTTCATAATATGTTTACCAATTAGATTTTAGAAACTGATCAAGAATAATTCAAATTCATGTTATAATTACAACAAAATATGGGCTTAAAATAAAATTATAATAGAAACTGTTATGATTATGGATAAAAATTGACATGCAATGCCGGTTTTTGTAAGACCCACACAATAAGGACTTTTCTTCTGTTGCCTTGCTTAAGTTTTCCATTATTTGATGAAATGAGTACCAGTCATGAAGGCTCTGGATGCCGAATAGTTGGTCTAAGTATATATAGCCGGTAATGACCAGAATGAAATTCTAAAAATTGGGTTCCGAGAATTATATTTCCCTTTTATATTTGATATTTTCCTGCAAAAACAATTATACCTTGGTGTTACTGTAAAAGAAGATGAAGAAGACCATATGTTGCGAAAGACAGAAGAGAGATAGTCACAATACATTTACTGCCATCTTTCTTCACACTGTGCATTTCTGGTTTAATTGTCATCATTTTTATTACAGACATTTTGAACAGTTTCTGTTCAAAAAGAGTGGGGAGGAAGAAGAGGAGAACAAAGTACAAGATGGGAAATAGGAGGTGCAATGAAAGAGAGAGAGAAAGAGGACCATCCCACCTAAGTAAACAAGACTACATCTCTCTTCCATTAGCAGGATGATAGTTACAGCCTTCTACATCTTTTTCTTGCATGCTGAATGTACGCTGGTGCTTTCCTCTCTAATTCAAACAGCCTGTGTTTCCTAAAGCTGAGCCAGTTAAACAAGAAAACGAAAAGACAATTCTTCCTTATGCTCCTTTGCTGGACACTGCATCATCGCACAAACAACAGGAGTTAGATATGCAGTGCATGATCACAGTGGTCTTGTCTTTCTCCTTGAGAAGCATGGTGCCTTAACTGGATCTCCTCCTTTTGTTCTTATGAGTTTGGTCAACCTCAAGTCATTCAAGAAGGGAGGAAGGACTGCTGATGTGTTGATTTAAGCTCTCCCTTGGAAAGCAGCCATTAACTCCACACTTGCCTCTTCAGTGATGCAATTCTCAAGGTTCTAAAGGCGTCTTGGTATAGAGAAAGGTGTCTTCCAAAAGTGCCTAGTGTACTGCAGGTGAGGTGGGCAAAGGCCTTG